>NC_069794.1:93838579-95182954 GCF_027406575.1 Nycticebus coucang | reverse complement strand
TCAGTTATATGAAAGCCCTGTAGGAATGGGGTCTCTGGCTTGAACAGTGGCCTAAGACGTTGAGATGGAACTCAACAGAATTAAGAACTGATGAATAAGACCCAACCAGAGCCCTTTTAAATTATTTAAACCAATTAAATGAAGTAACACAATTTAAAAGTAATGTGCCACTGCCTTGGCTTCTGGTATCTGGATGTGCCATCTGAACAAAACAATCAGGTGAACTTAGCATTCCTTGTACATAACCTTACATGGTTTCTTTTGGCTATATTGCCATTCCCTCAGCTCTCTTCTGTACATATTTCCCCTGAGATATTAATACTGATGGTCAGAAGTTCAGAACATCAAAAAGCATGTAAAAGTAATAGCATAAAAATTAGTTGTAAAGCTGAGTGCTGTATCTCAGCTCACCCAGACATGGCAGGTTCAAACCTCGCCTGGGCCTGATTAACAAGAAGAAAAAAAAAAAGTGAAACTATCTAGCAAATGTAATCAGATAGTACATATACCGTAAAGAAATTTAAGTTTGTGTATACTGTTAATAGTAATATATATCATATATATATCAGTCCTCACAAGAAAATACTACTTACTAGTAAGGCATTAATATCTATTAAGAAATTAGATCTTTTACAGTAATAGTTGAAGTCTTCGACAGTTCAAGATCAGCCCTGAAAGTGTACACATCCAGACTGAAAATTAGAATGAGTGGAACGGCAAAGGAGCATGAATGTTGCAGTTATTATTTCACTAATATTATCTGCACACCTATTAAATAAGTGACAGACATTATTGTAGGCCCTCAGAGTTTATGATCTAATGGAAAGGCAGATAAACAGATAATGAGAATATAGTGTTATGATGTCAGCAAACCCTGGGCATGATATAATAACATAAGATTGCTTTGAAAATTTGAAGTAACGTATTTCATCAATTTGGAGACACCATGAGTTGTAAGAAACACTATTATTTTTGGACCAGTGGGGGAATACTGCTATTTAAACTATAACATAGTGGTTTCTTATCACTTAGAATTTTCCACACTGTTGAATTCTGCCAAAAGAAGCATTAGTGATGCAACATTTAAAAAAGAATACTTGTAGGCCTGCAGTGGCTCATGCCTGTATTCCAAGTGCTCTGGGAAGCTAAGGCAGGTGGATTGCCTGAGCTCACAGGTTCAAGACCTGCCTGAGCGAGAGAGAGACCCCCCACTCCACATCTCTTAAAAAAAAAAAAAAAAATAGCCAGGCGTTATGGTGGGAGCCTGTGGTCCCAGCTACTTGGAAGGCTAAGGCAAGAGGATCGCTTGAGCCCAAGAGTTTAAGGTTGCTGTGAGCTCGGCACTCTACCAAGGGCAACAAAGTGAGACTCTGTCTCAAAAAAATTAATTAAAAGAATACTCCACTATCGTTGGCATTTTCTTCCAAATTGTTGGGATCTGTTCTTTGAGTTTTGATGCTGGTGCTTTTTTTATCCAACTGGAAGGTATCAATGAAAGGTTTTCAGACCAGAACCAGGGTTAAATTCTTTCTTTAAATGTTCGGTTGACTAAAATATCCAAGGGTTTACAATTGTCTAGTCACACCACCAGGAACAAGCACAAAGTCTGCGTGCAGACTGAGACGACCACATGACAGCTGCCTGCAAGTGACAGCACTGCACGAGGCCATGATGGTAAGGCACATGCCAATTTTAGAAATGTGAAAATGGGAGGAAATGTACATTTTAGAATTAGCAAAATATCATTTATTGCTGGTAGCTATTAAAATAAGTTATTAGAATATACAAAGAGCTCTTTGAGCACGGAAGATAGTAACAGCTAACTCTTGCAAAGAAAAGTGACATTTGTACAGAGAAACATACCAGATGTGTGAGTGAGTTAAAAAGGGGACGTGTGCACGTGGAAAAGTGGTGGAGCAGAGGCCGGCCACATCGTGAAGGGTTTTTGTGTACCCAACTAAGAAATTTTGAATCTTATTCTTTGGGTGATAAGGAGACAAAGCTTTGGGGTCAGAGAGGGACCTCAATAATCAGATTCACATTTTTTTATTTTTATTTTTTCCAGTTTCTGGCCAGGGCTTGGTTTGAACCCACCACCTCTGGCATATGGGGCCGGCGCCTCATTCCCTTGAGCCACAGGTGCCACCCCAGATTCACATTTTAGAAAGATAATTTCCATAACATTTGGAGAATGGATTAGAATAGGAAGACAATGGTAAGAAGACGAATTGGCCAATCTCTGTATCAATCCATGGAACACATAGGAATCGCCGTGCAGGTAGCATGAAGAAGGTGAGGAGAGGGTTATCAGACACTGAGGTGGTAGAACGGACAGTGCTCAGTGAACTAAGCGGTACACATGGAATCCCAGTATCATGTAGGTAAGGCAATCTGTGTCATGTAAAATGAATATGGTCAAGATAGAAATTCTAGAAATTCCCTAAGGGTTAGGACCAATGGTGTTGATTGAGTCATTTGCTGAACACGTTTTTATTGAATGCCTAGTATTATGTGCAGGAGCTGGGAATTCAGTAATGAATAAAACGGAAATAATGCCTTTCCTTATGAAGTTTACCTTCTAGTGGGAGAGGTAGACAAATAAGTAAAATATGTTGTATATTCACACTGAGGCTAAGGAAGAAAAATGAAGCAAGGAAAGGAGACAAAGTGTTGCAGAGGAAGAAAGGTTAGAGTTTTAAACGTGAAGAATAGGGAAAGGCGTCACTGAGAGAACATTGCAGGAAAGACTTGAGAAAAGGGAAAGTGCTCAGAAGTGTTTGTGTCACTGCAAAATTCATATGTTGAAATCCAAAACCCCCAGGGTAATGGTATGAAGATGTGGGGCTTTATGAGGTGATTAAGTGATGAAAGCAGAGCCTTCCTGAATGAGATGGGTGCCCTTCTGAAAGGCCTGAGGGAGCTCACTCTACCAGGTTATGACACAGCAGGAGTGCCAGCCCTGAACCAGGCTCTCACGAGATACCAGATGTGCTGGCCTCTTGACCTTGCACTTCTCTGCCCCCAGAACTGTGAGAAATAAGTTTCCGTTTATAAACTACCTATTCTGTGGCATTTTGTTATAGCAGCCAAACAGATTTTAATACGTGAAGTTTAGTAAAACTTTTGTAGTTTGACATGTTGATAGAAATTAAAATCTTGTTCTTTGCTGATACTTAATAAGTGTTCTTATCAAGAATAAATATTAGTATATATTCCCTGCTGATACTTAATGCATATTCTTATTAATAGTATTAACAATATTAATAAGTATTCTTTGCTGATAAGAATTTTTCCTGACAGGCATAAAATGAATTGTTTGTGAAATATTATTTAAATATTTATCTGACAGTAGACAGGTACAGTTTCAGATTCTGGGGATTCAGTAATAGCTAAAATAGGTGCAGTCACTAACCTTGTGAGGTACCCAGATAAAATACAGGACTCACCAATTAATTTGGAATTTCAGATAAATACCACATAATTTTTCTAGTATAAATACATTTCTTGTGATATTAGGGATTTACTTAGGTGAAAATTTCTTTGTTTAACTGAAATTAAAATGTAATTGGGCATAATGTATTTTTATTTGGGAAATCTGGCAATTCTGTGCCATCACTAATAACCTAACACGCTGGAGGCAGAGAGTAGGAAATACATTGGGCATATATGACCCGAGAAGCCATAAATTAGAGTTCACTGGGACCCTAAATTTGCAAAGGAAACCTGTCTGCCAACAAAGAACACCCACCCACAGAGCAAGAAGTAAGTCGCTGTCATGTGTGAACACTGATGTACAGTGTTTAGAGTCCACGTGTGCCACGGTCTCTTTGTGATACCAGCCCAAATTAACTGATAGGTTAATTCTGAAATCCACTATCATTCCCAGATTTACTCCAAATCAAAAGGTTTAATGAAATGTACCAACAACATATAAAAATATGTAAATAAAGGCAACAGAAAGATAGGCCAAACCCTAAAAATACTTGTGCTATAATCATTTTGATGTAGTTTTAAACCTAAGCATTTTCAAGACAGTCGTAAGAAACATCAGAGTACTATTAAAAAATTATGCAATTTGGGGCGGTGCCTGTGGCTCAAGGAGTAGGGCACCGGTCCCATATGCCGGAGGTGGTGGGTTCAAACCCAGCCCTGGCCAAAAAAATTATGCAATTTGATGGTTTTCCTGAGCAAATAAACTATACGTCATATCTGGCTATTAAAACATTTCAAATAGGGCGGCACCTGTGGCTCAGTCGGTAAGGCGCCAGCCCCATATACTGAGGGTGGGGGGTTCAAACCCTGCCCCGGCCCAACTGCAACAAAAAAATAGCCAGGTGTTGTGGTGGGCGCCTGTAGTCCCAGCTACTGGGGAGGCTGAGGCAAGAGAATCACTTAAGCCCAGGAGTTGGAGGTTGCTGTGAGCTGTGTGACGCCACGGCACTCTACCAAGGGCCATAAAGTGAAACTCTGTCTCTATAAAAAAAAAAAAAAAAATTTTATTTTATTTATTTATTGTTTTTTTGAGACAGTCTTACTATGTCACCCTGGGTAGAGTGCTGTAGCGTCACAACTCACAGCAACCTCCAACTCTTGGGCTCAAGCAATTCTCTTGCCTCAGCCTCCCAAGTAGCTGGGACCACAGGGGCCCGCCACAACACCTAGCTATTTTTTTGTTGCAGTTGTTTTAGCTGGCCAGGGGAACTTGCCACCCGCGTGTATGTGGCCAAAACTGTAACCACCGTGCTATGGGCACTGAGCCAAAAAATAAGAATTTTTTTTTTTTTTTTTTTTTGAGACAAAGCCTCAAGCTGTCACCCTGGGTAGAGTGCCGTGTCACAGCTCACAGCAACCTTCAACTCCTTGCTTAAGCGATTCTCTTGCCTCAGCCTCGCAAGCAGCTGGGACTACAGGAGCCCACCACAACACCCGGCTATTTTTTGGTTGTAGTTGTCGTTGTTTGGCAGGCCCAGGCTGGATTTGAACCCGCCAGCTCTCTTGTATGTGGCTGGCACTTTATCCACTTGAACTACAGGCGCTGAGCCAAAAAAATAAGAATTTTTAATAAGTACATAATTTTTTTTTTTTTGAGACAGAGTCTCACTATGTCACCCTCAGTAAAGTGCTGTGGGCTCACAGCTCACAGCAACCTCAAACTCGTGGGCTTAAGTGATTCTGCTGCCCCAGCTTACCATGTAGCTAGGACTACAGGCACTCGCCACAATGCCTGGCTATTTTTTTTTTTTTTTGCACTTGCCATTGTTGTTTAGCTGGCCTGAGCTGGGTTCTAACCCTCCACCCTCGGTGTATGTGGCTGGCACTGTAACCACTGTGCTACAGGCTCCGAGCCAGCACATAATATTCTATCCCTTAGATGAATTATGATTTATTTTCCTCTCATTGGATATTTTGTTCATTTCCAGATGTTTCACTTTTATAAGTAACTTTGTACTGAACAGCCTTATACATAAATCTTTGTAATAATTCATCAACTATTTTTTGAACACTAATCATGCTATGGATGTTGGAGGTACATTAATAAACAATCAGGCCAAAGTCCCTCCCCTTATAGGCAGGAAGAAGCAGATAATATAGTGATGAGTGCTCTAGAGAAAAATAAAGCAGGGATGGGAAATAAGAAGTGGTAATGTGGGGGCCTAGGGATTGTATTTGTATTTTTATTTTTATTTTGTATTGTTGAGGATTCATTGAGGGTGCACTGATTGCATTTGTTAAGTAAAGTCCCTGTTATAATTGCGTCCCACCTCCGAGTGGTGCATCACACACCGTGACCCCCACCCCCCTCCCGCCATCCTTCTCTCTCCGCTTTCCCCTTCCTCCACCCCCCACCGTGTAATCAAATGTCCTCATATCAGAACTGAGTACGTTGGATTCTTGCTTCTCCATTCTCGTGATGCTTTACTAAGAAGAATGTGTCTCACCACCATCCAAGTTAATACAAAAATTGTAAAGTCTCCATCTTTTTTTTTATATTTTATTAAATCATAACTTTGTACATTGATGCATTTGTGGGGTTCAGTGTACTGTTTTGATATACAATGTGAAATGCTTACATTGAACTAAGTAACACATCCATCACAATGATACTCCTTTCTTCATAGTTTTGAAATGTACCATTGCATCATGCACATGAGGTGAGGTCTCCCCAAATACCCTCCCTCCTCCCATGTGCCCCCTCCCCTCCCCTCTCTCTCCTTTTCCCTTCTACTTTCTGGACTATAGTTATGTTTTGACATTCATATGAGTGTTCAGGTGATTATATATTGATTTCATAGTAGTATTGAGTACATTGGATACTTTTTTTTCCCATTCTTGAGATACTTTACTAAGAAGAATATGTTCCAACTCCATCCAGGTAAACATAAAAAATGTGAAGTTTCCATCTTTTTATGGCTGCATAGTATTCCATGGTGTACATATACCACAATTTGTTAATCCATTCGTGGGTCGATGGGTACTTGGGCTATTTCCATGTCTTGGCTATTATGAATTGGGCTGCAATAAACATTCTGGTGAAAATGTCTTTGTTGTAAAATAATTTTTGATCATCTGGGTATATACCTAGTAGAGGAATTGCAGGATCAAATGGTAGGTCTACTTTTAGCTCCTTGAGTGTTCTCCAAATTTCTTTCCAAAAAGGTCATATTAGCTTGCATTCCTATCAGCAGTGTAGAAGCATTCCCTTCTCTCTGCATCCACACCAACATCTGTAGTTTGGGGATTTTGTGATGTGGGCTAATCCTACTGGAGTTAGATGATATCTCAAAGTGGTTTTGATTTGCATTTCTCTGATGATTAAGGATAATGAGCATTTTTTGATGTGTTTGTAGGCCATGCACCTGTCTTCATCACAGAAGTTTCTATTCAAGTCTCTTGCCCACATACAAATTAGGTTATCTGTTTTTTTCTTATTGATTAGCTTGAGATCTCTGTAGATTCTAGTTATCAGACCTTTGTCAGAGCATAACCTGCAAAAATCTTCTCCCATTCTGAAGGTTGTCTGCTTGCTTTACTTACTGTGGTCTTTGCTGTGCAAAAGCTTTTTAGTTTGATCAGATCCCAGTAATGTATTTTTGGTGTTGCTTCAATTGCCTGGGGGGGCCCTCCTCATAAAATATTCTCCCAGGCTGATTTTTTCAAGTGTTTTCCCTGCACTCTATTCTAGTATTTTTATAGTTTCATGTCTCAAGTTTAAATCTTTTATCCAGTGAGAATCAATTTTTGTTAATGGTGAAAGGTGGGGTTTTAGTTTCAGTCTTCTACAGGTCGCCAGCCACTTCACCCAGCACCATTTGTTAAATAGGGAGTCTTTTCCCCACTGAATATTTTTGATAGGCTTGTCAAAGATTAAATGACAATAAGTGGCTGGGTTCATCTCTTGGTTCTCTATTCTGTTCCATAAATCTACCTCTCTGTTTTTGTGCCAGTACCATGCTGTTTTGATCACTACAGTTTTATAGTACAGCCTGAAGTCAGATAACGTGATACCTCCTGTTTTGTTCTTACTTCTGAGTAATGTATTTGCTATTCGAAGTTTTTTCTGATTCCATATAAAATGAAGTACTATTTTTTCAAGTTCTTTAAAGTATGACAATAGTGCTTTAATAGGGATTGCATTAAATCTGTAGATTGCTTTGGGTAGTATGGACATTTTAACAATGTTGATTCATCCCAGCCATACGCATGGTATGTTTTTCCATTTGTTAACATCTTCAGCTATTTCTTTTCTCAGAATTTCATAGTTCTCTTTATAGAGATCTTTCATATCCTTTGTTAGGTAAATTCCCAGATATTTCATCTTCTTTGGCACTACTGTACAAGTAATAGAGTCCTTGACTATATTTTCAGCTTGACTATTGTTGGCATATATAAAAAGCTACTGATTTGGAAGTATTAATTTTGTATCCTGAGACACTGCTGTATTCCTTGATTGCTTCTAAGAGTTTTGAAGTTGAGTCCCTGGGATTTTCCAGGTATAGGATCATATCATCAGTGAAAAGTGAGAGTTTGATCTCCTCTGACCCTATTTGGATACCCTGATTGCCTTCTCTTCCCTGATTGCGATGGCTAAGACTTCCATTACTATGTTGAATAGCAGTGGAGACAGTGGGCATCCTTGCCTCATTCCTGATCTGAGTGGAAATGTTTTCAATTTAACTCCATTCAATATTATATTGGCTGTGGGTTTGCTGTTGATGGCCTCTGTCAGTTTAAGAAATGTCCCTTTTATGCCTATTTTCTTAAGTGCTCTGATCATGAAAGGATATTGGATATTATCAAAGGCTTTTTCTGTGTCACTGGAGAGAATCATATGGTCTTTGTTTTTTGTTTTATTGATGTGATGTATTATATTTATAGATTTGTGCATGTTGAACCAACCCTGTAACCCTGGAATAAAACCAACTTGATCATGGTGTATAATTTTTTTGATGTATTGTTGAATTCTGTTTGCTAAGATCTTATTGAATATTTTTGCATCGATATTCATTAATGAGATTGGTCTATAATTTACTTTCTTTGTTGGATCCTTTCCTGGTTTGGGGATCAGGGTGATATTTGCTTCATAGAATGTGTTGGGAAGTATAACTTCTTTTTCTATGCTTTGGAAAACGTTGTATAATACAGGTACTAGTTCCTCTTGAAAGATTTGATAGAATTCGGATGTGAGCCAACTGGTTCCAGACTTTTCTTTTTTGGGAGATTTCATATTGTTGATGCTATTTCAGTGATTGATATAGGTCTATTCAAGATTTCTAATTCTTTCTGGTTGAGTCTAGGAAGGTGGTGTGCTTCCAGATATTGGTCCATTTCCTTCAGATTTTCATATTTCTGGGAATAGAAATTTTTGTAGTAATCATGGAGGATATTTTGAATTTCTGAGGTGTCTGTTATTTCTCCTTTATTGTTTCTGATATACAATACTAGAGATTTTACTTTTCTGTTTCTGGTTAGGTTGGCCAAAGGTTTATCAATTTTATTAATCTTTTTTTTTTTTTTTTTTTTTTTTTTTTTTGTAGAGACAGAGTTTCACTTTATTGCCCTCGGTAGAGTGCCGTGGCATCACACAGCTCACAGCAACCTCCAACTCCTGGGCTTAGGCGATTCTCCTGCCTCAGCCTCCCGAGTAGCTGGGACTATAGGCGCCTGCCACAACACCCAGCTATTTTTGTTGTTGTTGCAGTTTGGCCAGGGCTGGGTCTGAACCCGCCACCCTCGGTATATGGGGCCGGCGCCCTGCTCACTGAGCCACAGGCACCACCCCTTATTAATCTTTTCAAAAAACCAATTTTTTGTTTTGTTGATCTTCTGAACAATTCTTTTGTTTTCAATTTCATTTAATTCTTCCCTAATTTTGGTTACTTCTTTTCTTCTGCTGGGTTTGGAGTTGCAATGTTCTTCCTTTTCAGTTGCTTGAGATGATCTATTAAGTTGTTGGCTTCCTCTCTTTTTTCTTGATGAAGGCTTCCAATGCTATATATTTCCCTCTTAGGATTGCCTTTTCAGTATTCCACAGGTTTTGATAATTTGTCTTCCTTGTCATTTTGTTCCAAAAATTTGGTGATTTCCTTCTTAATCTCGTCTTTGACCCAGCTATCATTCAGCCTAAGATTATTTAGTTTCTATAACTTCGTTTGAGTCTGAAGATTCCTGTTGGTTGAGGAAAGTTGAGTTCAACTTTTATTCAGTGGTGGTCCGAGAAGACACAAGGAATAATTTCTATTCTTTTAAATTTTCTAAGGTTAGACTTGTGTACTAGGATATGATCTATTTTGGAAGATCATCCATGGGCTGTTGAGAAGAATTTATATTCAGTTTTATAAGGGTGACATGTTCTGTAGAGGTCTGTAAAGTCCATTTCTTCTAGGGTCAGATTGAAGTGTAATTTTTTTTGTTTAGTTTGTTCTTGAAGGATCTATCAAAACTGTCAAAGGGGTGTTAAAATCTCCAACTATTATAGTGCAGGGAGATATCAAGTTTTTCATATCCATTGGGGTCTGCTTTATGAATTGAGGAGCATTCTGGTAGGGTGCATAAATGTTAATTATCAAAATCTCTTCATGTTGGGTGTTTCCCTTGACAAATATGTAGTGACCTTCTTTATCTTTATCTTTGTTGGTTTAAAGCCAATTGTATCTGCCACTAAAATTGCAACCCCTGCTTTTTTCTGGTTTCCATTTGCCTGTATTATACAAGTCCATCCCTTCACCCTAAGTCTATTTTTATCCTTTAAGGTAAGGTGAGATTCTTGTATACAACAGATATCTGGTCTGCATTTATGTATCCAGTCAGCCAGCCTGTACCTCTTTAGAGGACAATTTAAACCATTCACATTAATTGAGAGAATTGATAAGCCTGGTTGTGTTTTGGGTATCATGATTGTTGGATATCCAGTGGACATTTTTAATCCTTTCACCACTGTGGAAGTTGGGTTTTGTTCAAAAATTTCTGGGGGAGTTTACTTTGGAGATAGAGTATTGCGCTGGTCATTGTAGAGGATGAGTCTGAGAATATCTTGGAGAACTGGTTTAGTTATGGCAGATTTCTTCAACATTTGTATGTCATTAAAGTATTTGATTTCTCCATCACAAATGAAACTCAGTTTAGCTGGATATAGGATCCTGGGCTGCAAGGTGCTTTGTTTTAGGAGATTGAAGGTCAATGACTATCCTCTTCTGGCTTGAAACGTTTTGGCTGAGAGATCTGCAGTCATTCTGATATTTCTCCCTTTTGTAGGTGATTTTTTTTTTTTTTGAGACAGAGCCTCAAGCTGTCACCCTGTGTAGAGTGCTGTGGCATCACAGCTCACAGAAACCTCAAACTCCTGGGCTCAAGCGATTCTCCTGCTCCGCCTTCTAAGTAGCTGGGACTAAAGGTGCCTGCCACAATGCCCTGCTATTTTTTGGTTGCAGCTGTCATTATTATTTGGCAGGCCTGGGCTGGATTCCAACCCACCAGCTCTGGTGTATGTGACTGGCACCTTAGCCACTGGAACCACAGGCACTGAGCCGGTGATACTTTTCTTACTTCTGGCTACTTGCAGAATTTTCTCCTTCATCTTCACTTTGGCAAAGTTAATCACAATGTGTCTAGGAGATGCTTAAGTGTCTAGGAGATGCTTTAATTGGATTGAGTCTTGCTGGGGTTCTGAAACTGCTATCTGAAGTTCTGTGTCTCTTGCAATGCTTGGGAAATTCTCCTCCAAAATCTCTTGAAGTAGAGCATCTGTACCTTTCAGACCATCCTCTTCTTCAGGAATTGGTATAAGACAAATGTTTGATCTTTTGGAGTAATCCCACAACTCTCTCAAGGAATGATCAGTTTTTGCTCTCCTGCCTGCCTCTTTGAGTGTTTGGGAATGTTCAAAAACTTTGTCTTCAGTTTCAGAGATCCTTTCTTTTGCTTGGTCAACTCTATTACTGAGGGATTCTACTGTATTTTGGAGCTCCTCAACTAACTTTTTCATTTCCTTGAGCTCTGCTATCTCTTTTCTCATTATGTCCATATCTTTGGTGACTTGGGCTTTGAATTCATTAATTTCTTGAGACAACTTTAGAACTACACTTTGGAATTCAATTTATATCTTTTCTTCCATTCTATTTGTCTTATTTTCAATCCATATTCTGAATTCTATTTCTGACATTGCTGCCATTTGTCTGTGCATGGCATCTTCAGTTGTGTCTCCTTTGTCATTTCTTGAGGGAGGGTGTTGATCTACTCTGGTTATTCATGTTGCCAGAGTTCTTCTTTTGGGTGTGCACCATGTTTATTTTCCACCATTTGGTTATTATAACTGGTAGGGTGAGATTGAATTGGGGTTCCCAGGTAATAGAGATGGCCCCTTTCAGAATTTTGCCCGGAGACTCCGAGGATCTACTTGGTAAGATAGCACAAGCTAGCTCTATTTTGATATCAGCCAATGTCTACCCTATCCTAAGAAGCCACGGTATTAGGTTTAAATCTCAACTGTGAAGAGATATAAACAGCTGCAGTGCCCGGCCCCCACCCTTCAGTTCTTTTCCACTACAGAACTTCGAAAGTCAACCTCAGAATGTCCCCGAGTGAACAGCCCCAAACACGAGTTCCAATTAAATTGTCTCAGGCAGTGTAAACCCTGCTCAACAGAGAGGGATTCAAGGGTCTCCAGCAGCACAATTGGAGCCAGGGATCCACACCCCTGCTCACCAGACTCAGTCCATACTGTTGTCCCCTTCCCTGGTCACAGGCCCATTTGGAGCCAGGGATCCACGCCCTGCCCACTGGTCTCAGTCCACACCCAGCTAGCCTCTGCTTGCCAGACTAGTTGGAGTCAGGGGACCACCCCCCCCCCCCACCTGCCAGTCTCAGTCCACTGCCTGGCAAGCCTCTGTTCGCAGGTTCTGTTGGAGTCAGGGCACCACGCCCTGCCCACAGGTCTCAGTCCTCACATGGTAGGCTTCTGTTCACCTGCCCAATTGGAGACAGGGGACCACGCCCTTGCCCTCAGGTCTTGGTTCACACCCAGCAAGACACTGCTCAAGGGTTCTGTTGGGAGTCAGAGGACCAAACCTTGCCCTCAGGCCTCAGTCCATGTGTGCCAAACTCTGCTCACAGGCCCAGCAGGGGCTGGGGACCAGCCCTGTCTGCCAAACGTAGTCCACACATGGCAACCACTCTCCTGCTGTGGGTGCCATGAGACCTGGGGGTTCTATACTCCATCCTGCCAGACACAGCCTGAACTGTGGGTCAACACCACCACTGGCTGGGCATAGTCATAACCAAAGGACTGCTCTTCCTCCCACCGAGTATCCCTTTCTTCCCACACCTTCTTTCTTCCCCGTTAGTCACAGATTCCGCCCTGATGGTTGGCGGTCCACACTATGCCCGGATCTCTCAGGAAAAGACCAAACACTCTGGGCTCTGCAGGGGGCAGAACTTCAGACCACCATGTGAGGGGGGAAACGGTGGACTGGGAGTTTGGGTTTGTGGTGGAAAATATCTGTTCAATTATATGCCTGGTGGGGTGGTGTCTAGGTTCATAGTGGGACCTCACTAGAGAAAGAGACCTGGAGTTTAGTGGCTCTCTCCAGTGAGGTAAAATGAGAAGTTTTTTATTCCCCCGCTTGTTCGCAGATAGCCTGCAGCAGGCCTCCTCCTTGGGGGAGGGGTCTCCTGTCCTCTAGTTGATAGGCTTTGTATCTGTAATTTGTTTTTGTTTTTGTTTTGTTTTTTTGAGATATAATCTCACTTTATCACCCTGGGTAGAGTGCTGGGGCATCACAGCTCACAGCAACCTCCAACTCCTGGGCTTAAGTGATTCTCTTGTCTCAGCCTCCCAAGTAACTGGGACTACAGGTGCCCACCGCAATGCCCGGCTATTTTTTGGTTGTAGTTGTCATTGTTGTTTGGCAGGCCTGGGCTGGATTTGAACCCACCAGCTCTGGTGTATGTGGCTGGCACCTTAGCTCCTTGAGCTACAGGCACCAAGCCTGTAATTTGTTTTCTTAAACTCTTCCTTGGAGTTAACAGCTTGCCAAACTTCTTTCTTGGCTCAGCTCCCCCACTTTGGCTTCCTAGAGTCCGATTCCATCTAGTTTTTCTCCCTCTGGTCAGGAGCCTCTGCCAAGGGTTGCTACCAGTAGGCCATCTTCCCAGAACTTCTAGTCTCCATCTTTTAATGGCAGAATAGTATTCCATGGTGTACATATACCACAGCTTGCTAAACAGGATGATCAAGGAAGAACCTATTGAGAAAGGGACATTTGAATAAATAGCTGAAGGCAATGAGGCAGAAAGCCAGGTGGATGTTGGAGGAGAGCCTTCCAGGCAGAGAAAAGCATATAAAGATCCTGCACTTAATGGGGGTCCAGCATTATTTAAGGAATAGCAAGAAGGCCAGTCTGGCTGAGGCGGAGTTAGCAAGGAAAGTTGTATGAGGTGAAGTCCAAGAGGCCCTTGATGATGTGTAGAACTTGGCCTCCATGCTACTGAGATAGGAAAGCATTGGAGGGTTTTAGTAAGAGGGCTAAATTAGTAAGAGGGCTGATTATTTTGTAATCAAAATTGTTTTAGTAAGAGAGCTAAATTAATAAGAGAGCTGATTATTTTGGCTGTTCTATGATAGTGGACTGCCGAAAAAGGGTAGAAATAGGGAAAATAGGAGGTAGGGCTTCAATCCAGGTGGGCAGTGATGGTGTCTTCTGGACAATGGGGATAATAGTAAAAGTTATCAGAAGTGGGTTTTTATTGGCTTAGAAGTGAGGTTTGAGGAAAAAAAGGAATCAGAGATTACTTAAAGCCTCTCATTAGTTCCTTAGGAAAAATTTCTAGAGGGGGGAGTTATTAGATATATTTTTAGGGATCTTTACACATATGGCCAAATGGTTCACCTGTTGGTTTCTATTTCCAGGATTCTCTATGGAAAAAATTTATAAAAATTTTTGAGAAAAGGTTTTTAAGCCAGAATTTTTGTTTGTTTTTGAGACAGATTCTTAAGCTGTTGCCCTGGGTGGAGTGCCGGGGCATCATAGCTCACAGCAACCTCCAACTCAGGTTTAAGGGATCCTCTTGCCTCAATTTATCTATTTTTAGTAGAGACACGGTCTCACTTCTGCTCAGGATGGTCTCGAGCTCATGAGTTCAAGCAATCCACCCACCTTGGCCTCCCAGAGAGGTAGGATTACAGGCATGAGCTACCATACCCAGCTAAGCCAGAATTTTTTAAATAGCTTTACAAACTACTTAAATCTACATAGAATTATTAGGGATATGATTCATTCGCTTAAAATTTGCTTATACATTTTACATTTTAAGCAGAAAAAGCTTTCTCATAGATATTACCAAAGTCTAAATATTTCTGTTTTGAACTTAATACTATGAAATAACTGAAACATGGAATGGAATTTGGTAAATGTCAAAAAAAAAAAAAAAAAAAGAAGAAGAAGAAGTTCCAAGAACAAGGACAAGAAAGATGAACTTTTAACAATTTGCAAAGAAGGAGGCAGAAAACCTGGAACCTGATTTGCCAAAAGCAAAGAAAAAAGAGAATTTCAGAAATGTGAATGTATGTTTTTTTCCTAAGTTATGAAAATATCAAATAAAGTGAAGACTAAACAAAAAACATGAGGTTAAGAAAACCATTGTTGGTTTTTGTAAGAGTCTTTTTAGTAGAAAATAGAGCAGAAGAAATAAGATAGATTAGATCACCAAGACTTTTAGTGAATGATTGAAGGCAAAGTATATAATTTTCCTTTTGCACATAAAAAGGGGAATTGTATGATAGCTCAAAAGATTACACAGGACCTTTTTAAGGTAAAGGAAACACCTGAATATATTTTCAGATAGAAAAAGAAGGAAAAACTAAAGGATCTGAAAAGGGTACAATTCATATAACTTCTCTCAGGAGCAGGAAAGGACGGGTCAGCAGAGCAGGTGGGAGTGCTAGGATGTGGAAGACGGGGCATCGCAGGAAAGGACGGGTCAGCAGAGCAGGTGGGAGTGCTAGGATGTGGAAGACGGGGCATCGCAGGAAAGGACGGGTCAGCAGAGCAGGTGGGAGTGCTAGGATGTGGAAGACGGGGCATCGCAGGAAAGGACGGGTCAGCAGAGCAGGTGGGAGTGCTAGGATGTGGAAGACGGGGCATCGCAGGAAAGGACGGGTCAGCAGAGCAGGTGGGAGTGCTAGGATGTGGAAGACGGGGCATCGCAGGAAAGGACGGGTCAGCAGAGCAGGTGGGAGTGCTAGGATGTGGAAGACGGGGCATCGCAGGAAAGGACGGGTCAGCAGAGCAGGTGGGAGTGCTAGGATGTGGAAGACGGGGCATCGCAGGAAAGGACGGGTCAGCAGAGCAGGTGGGAGTGCTAGGATGTGGAAGATGGGGTATCGCAGGAAAGGACGGGTCAGCAGGGCAGGTGGGAGTGCTAGGATGTGGAAGACGGGGCATCGCAGGAAAGGACGGGTCAGCAGGGCAGGTGGGAGTGCTAGGATGTGGAAGACGGGGCATCGCAGGAAAGGACGGGTCAGCAGAGCAGGTGGGAGTGCTAGGATGCGGAAGACGGGGCATCGCAGGAAAGGACGGGTCAGCAGGGCAGGTGGGAGTGCTAGGATGCGGAAGACGGGGCATCGCAGGAAAGGACGGGTCAGCAGAGCAGGTGGGAGTGCTAGGATGCGGAAGACGGGGCATCGCAGGAAAGGACGGGTCAGCAGAGCAGGTGGGAGTGCTAGGATGCGGAAGACGGGGCATCGCAGGAAAGGACGGGTCAGCAGAGCAGGTGGGAGTGCTAGGATGCGGAAGACGGGGCATCGCAGGAAAGGACGGGTCAGCAGAGCAGGTGGGAGTGCTAGGATGCGGAAGACGGGGCATCACAGGAAAGGACAGGTCAGCAGAGCAGGTGGGAGTGCTAGGATGCGGAAGACGGGGCATCGCAGGAAAGGACAGGTCAGCAGAGCAGGTGGGAGTGCTAGGATGCGGAAGACGGGGCATCGCAGGAAAGGACGGGTCAGCAGAGCAGGTGGGAGTGCTAGGATGCGGAAGACGGGGCATCGCAGGAAAGGACGGGTCAGCAGAGCAGGTGGGAGTGCTAGGATGCGGAAGACGGGGCATCGCAGGAAAGGACAGGTCAGCAGAGCAGGTGGGAGTGCTAGGATGCGGAAGACGGGGCATCGCAGGAAAGGACAGGTCAGCAGAGCAGGTGGGAGTGCTAGGATGCGGAAGACGGGGCATCGCAGGAAAGGACGGGTCAGCAGAGCAGGTGGGAGTGCTAGGATGCGGAAGACGGGGCATCGCAGGAAAGGACGGGTCAGCAGAGCAGGTGGGAGTGCTAGGATGCGGAAGACGGGGCATCGCAGGAAAGGACAGGTCAGCAGAGCAGGTGGGAGTGCTAGGATGCGGAAGACGGGGCATCGCAGGAAAGGACAGGTCAGCAGAGCAGGTGGGAGTGCTAGGATGCGGAAGACGGGGCATCGCAGGAAAGGACGGGTCAGCAGAGCAGGTGGGAGTGCTAGGATGCGGAAGACGGGGCATCGCAGGAAAGGACAGGTCAGCAGAGCAGGTGGGAGTGCTAGGATGCGGAAGACGGGGCATCGCAGGAAAGGACGGGTCAGCAGAGCAGGTGGGAGTGCTAGGATGCGGAAGACGGGGCATCGCAGGAAAGGACAGGTCAGCAGAGCAGGTGGGAGTGCTAGGATGCGGAAGACGGGGCATCGCAGGAAAGGACGGGTCAGCAGAGCAGGTGGGAGTGCTAGGATGCGGAAGACGGGGCATCGCAGGAAAGGACGGGTCAGCAGAGCAGGTGGGAGTGCTAGGATGCGGAAGACGGGGCATCGCAGGAAAGGACGGGTCAGCAGGGCAGGTGGGAGTGCTAGGATGCGGAAGACGGGGCATCGCAGGAAAGGACGGGTCAGCAGAGCAGGTGGGAGTGCTAGGATGCGGAAGACGGGGCATCGCAGGAAAGGACGGGTCAGCAGGGCAGGTGGGAGTGCTAGGATGCGGAAGACGGGGCATCGCAGGAAAGGACGGGTCAGCAGAGCAGGTGGGAGTGCTAGGATGCGGAAGACGGGGCATCGCAGGAAAGGACGGGTCAGCAGAGCAGGTGGGAGTGCTAGGATGCGGAAGACGGGGCATCGCAGGAAAGGACGGGTCAGCAGAGCAGGTGGGAGTGCTAGGATGCGGAAGACGGGGCATCGCAGGAAAGGACGGGTCAGCAGAGCAGGTGGGAGTGCTAGGATGTGGAAGACGGGGCATCGCAGGAAAGGACGGGTCAGCAGAGCAGGTGGGAGTGCTAGGATGCGGAAGACGGGGCATCGCAGGAAAGGACGGGTCAGCAGAGCAGGTGGGAGTGCTAGGATGTGGAAGACGGGGCATCGCAGGAAAGGACGGGTCAGCAGAGCAGGTGGGAGTGCTAGGATGCGGAAGATGGGGCATCACAGGATACCTCCCCTCCCCTCCCCTCCCCTTCCCTCCCTTTCCCTCCCCTCCCCACCCCTTCCTTCCCCTCCCCTCCCCTCCCTTTCCTTTCCTTTTCTTTTCTTTTCTTTAGACAGAGTCTCACTATGGCCCCCTTGGTAGAGTGCCGTGGCATCACAGCTCATAGCAACCTCAAACTCTTGGGCTTAAGTGATTCTCTTGCCTCAGTCTCCCAAGTAGCTGGGACTACAGGTGCCCGCCACAGTGCCCAGCTACTTTTTGGTTGTGATTGTCATTGTTGTTTAGTGGCCCAGGCTGGACTCGAACCTGCCAGCTCTGGTGTATGAGGCCGGCACCCTAGCCACTGAGCTACAGGCACCAAGCTCTGATTGCCCTTTCTAATGTGGGTGGGCCTCATCCAATCAGTTGAAGTCCTGATTACAACAAGAGGCTGAGTAAGAGAGAATTCCTCGTATGGGTTTTTTGACTTCGGACTCAAAATGAACCATCAACTCTTCTTGGGTCTTGAGTTTCAGATTGGAAATTCACCATCAGCTCTCCTGGCTCTCAGTTCTCAGGCCTTCACCCACAGACTAGAACTATACCATTGGCTGTCCTGGTCTCCAGCTGCTGACTGCAGATCTTAGGACTTCTTAGCCTCTGTAATCATGTGAGAAAACTCCTTATAATTAATCCCTTTACATATAATGAGGGTCCCCAACAAAACTATACACATTTTAAGAATGAAAAAAAATGTTAAAATTATACTCATATATGCCAATAACAAAAGATGAATACAACTCATGTTTGAGCACCTCCTATAACTGCAGAAGTCACATGTGACTTGAATGTTACAATATTCATACAATTTTTTCCTTTTGTATTTCAAAAAATGTGTCTACGTTTTTGGCATCCTCTGTGTGTGCTTATGTGTGCCTGTGCACGTACCTTCCAGTGTTTCTGCTTTTCTGGAGAACCCAGACTAATACACCTAGTATATAGTAAATGTTTAACCTACGTTGAATGACAAAATACATTATAGAGAAAGGCACAGGTGGAAAAAGCAGATGCCGAGGGGCCTAGGGAAGTGGACAGTGGCCTCTGCTCACCAGTAGATTAAAGGCCAACCCGAGTGCTCTGGGGAAATGGCTTTGGTAGCTACCGGGGCTCTGTTTAGGAGCATAATGGGAAGCACCAGGCAGAGACCAAGTGCTATTGGCATTAAGGAAATGAGGAGAAAACAAACACTTCACTGTCCACTTGTGGTAGGGCTTCTCCATGGTCATTTAACCCACAAATCTGTAAGCTAATTGTTCTCACTTTTTCAGAAAAGGAAATGGAGACTAAGTGATATTAGTTACCACAGCCCAAAGTCTAACCTGGACCTGAATCCAGAGGCAGCGTGTTAAGCCTGACGGTAATTACTGTTGATCCATCCCTGGGAACTGGGGCTTAGGGACACGGCTGCCAACCCTGTGATGACTCCAAGAACTGAGATCCAAGGGAGAGACTCAGGCACAAAGGACAGTGATAGGCAGATAACCAATATAATATAAAGCAGCAATTTGCTCGTAGGAACAAGATGGAAAGGATAAAAGGTGATGTTAGTGAGAATATCATTTTAATATTCAGTTCACTAATCTCCAAAGATCCATGTTCTAAGAGAGTGAATAAAATAGCTTCACATCTTATAGTATCTACCACTGATGACAGACACATAAGAACCTCTCATGACATCTACTTAATTTGCCAAATTAACCATGTTCCCCATTCCCTCTTTAACACATGCCCACAGCATGGCGCGCGCTCAAAGCGGCAGAGATCCCACCGATATGCTGGTGAACCTCCCTCTGCTCCGCGTTACTACTCCCGTGCCGATGAGTCAGTTGCTTTTTCCCCAAATCTGTTTATAAACACGTTTAAACTTGTTACTGAAATTATGTTAATTAATTACTATAAAAATGCATGAAATACGAAACAAAAGTCACTAAAGAAATTGCTGTCAAATTAGATATAAGCCAAGAAGATTACAAAATCTTAGGGAAAAAATGAGTAAATTTTACAGGTGTTTTGCTGGCAAGTGAAATACATCTGTAGGTATATATGCATCATTGTTTTTCTTTCTTTTTTGTTTTTTATCCTTTTTTTTTTTTTTTTTTTGAGACAAAATCTCCTTCTGACACCCTGGGTGGAGTCCAGTGGTGTCACTGTAGCTCAGAGCACCCTCAAACTCCTGGGCTCTACTGATCATCCTACCCCAGTCTCCCCAGTAGCTGGGACTACAGGTGCCCACCACTATGCCTGGCTAAATTTTTCTATTCTTGATAAAGATAGAGTACTCCTTCTTTGTTAAGCTGGTTTAGAACTCCTGAGCTCATGAGATCCTCCCAGAGTGCTAGGATGGCGAGTAGGAGCCACCACGCCCTGCCCAGCATGCATTGTTTTTTTCATTTCTTTGTTTTAATTTACCTTTTTTGTCCACCAATCATCTATTGGTATTTACTATACTCTGTGTTGTATTTGTTCTTTCTATAACAGCACAGTCTGTGTAGGATGGTGAAGATAAAGGCTGGAACTGTGTTCTTTCAGGGACACCATCCAGCACTTCCATGGACAACGTCGTACAGGGTCTAAAGCCACACGTGTGTGTCACTGTCCAAGTCTCAGGGGCATTCTGACTCTTACACATTACTTTTGTGTCATGAACATTTGTGGCTCACTAATATTCATAAAATTACCAGGGGTTATACATTTAGGGGGCACATTGCTGTCACTGTAATTTCATTATAGGCCCCAATGTGCACAGCATTTTTTTAAATAAAGAATGATTCTTTATTTTATTTATTATTATTATTATTATTTTGTAGAGACAGAGTCTCACTTTATCGTCCTTGGTAGAGTGCCGTGGCATCACACAAATCACAGCAACTTCAACCACTTGGGCTCAAGCAATTCTCTTGCCTCAGCCTCCCAAGTAGCTGGAACTACAGGTGCCCACTACAACGCCCAACTATTTTTTGTTGTAGTTGTCATGTTTTAGCAGGCTCAGATCGGGTTTGAACCTGCCAGCCCTGGGGTATGAGGCCTGGCACCCTAACCCCTGAGCTACGAGCGTGGAGCCAATTTGGGGAATTTATTGTCAGAACATCCATGACCATAGAGTGTCTTAGGCACTTCTTTCTTTCTTTCTTTCTTTCTTTCTTTCTTTCTTTCTTTCTTTCTTTCTTTCTTTCTTTCTTTCTTTCTTTCTTTCTTTCTTTCTTTCTTTCTTTCTCTCTCTCTCTCTCTCTCTCTCTCTCTCTCTCTCTCTCTCTCTCTCTCTCTCTCTCTTTCTTCTTTCTTTCTTTCTTTCTTTCTTTCTCTCTTTCTCTCTCTCTCTCTCTCTCTCTCTCCCTTCTTTCTTTCTTTATTTCAGAAACAGAGTCTCTCACTTTGTCACCCTCAGTAGAGTGCCGTGGTGTCACAGCTCACAGCAACCTCCAGCTCTTGGGCTTAGGCAATTCTCTTGCCTCAGCCTCCCAAGTAGCTGGGACTACAGGCGCCCGCCACAACGCCCGGCTATTATTTTGTTGCAGTTCAGCCAGGGCTGGGTTTGAACACGCCATCCTCAGAATTTGGGGCCAGCACCCTACTCACTGAGCCACAGGCACCGCCCTATTTATTTATTTAGAGACAGAGTCTCAAGCTGTCACCCTGAGTAGAGGGCGGTGACATCATAGCTCAGAGCAACCTCCAACTCCTGGGCTCAAATGATCCTCTTGTCTCAGTTTTTCTATTTTTGGTAGAGGTGGGGTCTTGCTTTTTGCTCAGGCTTGTCTCGAACTCATGAGCTCAAACAATCCACCCCCTTCGGCCTCCCAGAGTGCTGTGATTACAGGCATGAGCCATGCACCGCATTTTAATAGTTATCTCTGTAAGGAATCTTAGAAATAATCTAATGCAACTCTGTTGGATTAAAAATAAGTAAGGACTAGAGCTAAAGAAATGTGTCCAATATAAAAATTTATTGAAATAAAATTAAGGGAAATGTAAACGTAGCCCTTCACACTGTATCTTCCCCATGATCTGTAGCACTTTTAATCCCGGCTCTCAAAGCATTTTTAAATCAGATCATTAACTATTCTAACTCCTATGTATCAAATTAGCTTCTGTTTTCTACCAGCTGGGTTGCCTCCTGGTCAGACACTTACTTAAAAGTCCATAAATGAATCAGTTGAGAGTTGCATTCATTTGTCCATAAGAAACCTAAAGATGAGCGTTGCTTTTATCACACTCCAGGCGTTAGATCTGTCTATTGTGTGTTCCATAATGGCATCAGAAACACTGAGGTTTGTCTGTTTTCTTGTTCAGCCATTCTCAATGTATGCCTGTCAACGCGTAATGAGCTAACTCACCTCCAGTGTAGGTTTGCTTTGGTGGACATAAATGCAAGGAGAAAAGAAAGCATGCCAGCCGAGCTTTAAAAAGACATTTCTGGGGAGGGTAATTGATGGGACCACACCTACGGTGCATCTTACAAGGGTACATGTAAAATTTACTAAGTATAGAATATAAATGGCTTAACACAATAATTAAGAAAATGCCGTGAAGTCTATGTTAACCAGTTTGATGAAAATATTTCAAATTGTATATAAAACCAGCACATTGTACCCCATGATTGTATTGATGTACACAGCTATGATTTTTTAAAAAAGAGAGATTTATGGAACCGCACCTAATAATTTACTCTTAAATCTGATTGGCCAACTCTGTCAGTTGGCCACTTCTATGTGCCAGGGAGGCTGGGCATTGTAGTTTTTGGCATATTGCCTCCTCCAACAAAACCAAGGCCAGTGAGGAAGGTGAGAATGGGTGTGCGGAGAGCAACGGAAAGTCTCTGTTACTACACAGGTGTTGCCAAGATCAGAAAAAAAGCACATGTGGTCCCTAGCATAGGCCTGACACCTAGTAGATGTTGAAAAACTTGTTAGAAAAAAATGAAATAAGTGGTAATGTCTCCAGACTTCTTTCATAGTAATTAAGAAGTGTTTTAATATATGTAATGAATCTAATGCGGTATAAAATAACTTTTACTAGAAGAACAAATTTTTACTAACCTGTTATTTGACACTAAAATGTTGATTGGCATAGCAACTTTTTGTTGTTGTTGTTGTTGCAGTTTTGAACTCGCCACCTCCGGTTTATGGGGCCAGTGCCTTTGAGCTAAGGCGCCACCCTGGTATAGCAACTTTTAAAACACTCATTCAATTAGTCACATTATCATTTAGACAGTGAACAATGAATATACACAACAGCCTCAACATTTTTAAATATAAATGACCTTTTTGTCTTCTCGTGTTTTATGAGTTAGAAAATATTGTACAGTCATGTGCCATGTGACACTTTGACCCTGGACAGCCGCATTCATCGTGGTGGTCCCAGGAGATTGTAATGGAACTGAAAAGTTCCCATTGTCTAGAGACACCTTAGCAGCCGTAATGTCATAGTGTGACACATCACTCACATCTTCGTGGTGATGGCGGCTAAACAAACCTACTTAGCTGCTAGTTGTATATAAGTGTAGCACATACAATTATGTACAGAACATAATATTTAATAATTATAAACAACAATGTTAATGATGGCTCCTCACCTGTGACTGCCCCTAAGATGGGAGTGGGAGAAGATGTGGATGTGGAAGACGGTGAGGTTGAAGATCCAGACCTTGCCTCGGCCTAGGCCAACATATGTGTTCGTGTCTTAGTTCTTAACAAAAAAAGTTTATAAAGTAAAAAAATAAAATAAAATAAAATTTTGAAAATAGAAAATAGGGCCAGGTATAGTGGCCCCCACCTGTAACTCTGGAAGGCTGCGGCAGGAGAATGGCTTGAGGTCAGGAGTTCAAGACCAGCCTGAACAAGATTGAGACCCTGTCTTTACCAAAAATAGAAAATTAGGCCAGATGCGGTGGCTCATCAGCCAGTGGTGGATTGCTTGAGCTCAGGAGTTTGAGACCAGCCTGAGCAAGAGCAAGACCCTGTCCTAAAAATAGCTGGACTTTTTGGTGGGTGTCTGTAGTCCCAGCTACTCTGGAGGCAGAGGCAGGAGGATTGCTTGAGCCCAAGAGTTTGAGGTTGCCATGACCTATGATCACACCACTGCACTCTATCCCAGACAACAGAATGAGACCAAGGAAGGAAGGGAGGGAGGGAGGTAGAGAGGAAGGATAGGAAGGAAAGGAAGGGAAAAAAGGAAGGAAGGAAGGAAGGAAGGAGCGGTGCCTGTGGCTCAGTGAGTAGGGCACTGGCCCCATATACCAAGGGTGGCGGGTTTGAACCCAGCCCTGGCCAAACTGCAATAAAAAATAGCTGTTGTGGCAAGCGCCTGTAATCCCAGCTACTTGGGAGACTGAGGCAAGCGAATCGCCTAAGCCCAAGAGCTGGAGGTTGCGGTGAGCTCTGATGCCATAGTACTCTACCGAGGGTGACAAAGTGAGACTCTGTCAAGAAAGGAAGGGAGGGAGGGAGGGGAAGAAAAGAAAAGAAAATAGCTTGTAAAATAAGAATATAAAAAAATTACAGCAAGCTAAAGTTAATGTATTACTGAAGAGAGAAAACTTTTAAAATAAGTTTAGTATAGGCTAAGTGTTCAAGACTTATGAAGTCTACAGCAGTGCACAGCAGTGGCTGAGGCCTTCACAGCACTGACCCCTCCTCACTCCCACGCCCAGAGCACGTCCAGTTCTGCACACTCCATTCATGGTGAGTGCCCTATACAGGTGTGCCATTTTTTATCTTTTATACCATATTTTTACTGTCCTTGTTCTATGTTTAGATGTACATGCACTTCCCATGTTTTACAATTGCCCACAGTATTCAGTACAGTGATGTGCTGAGCAGGGGTGCAGCCCAGGAGCCACAGGCTGTGCGGTCTAGGCGTGAGCGTGACACTCTGATGTTCACAGAGTCACCAAGGAGCGTAGCACACTGCGCTGTTCAGGTGTGTGTGTGACACTCTGTGATGTTCATGGAGTCACCAAGGGGTGTAGCAGGGTGTGTGTGAGACACTCTGTGATGTTCACACAGTGCCCAACACTTGAGGACAAATTTCTCAGAACATATCCCATTAACTGATGTGTGACTATATTCAGTTATTATTAAATTATGTATTTTTTCATAAGCAAAGTCTGTTCAAATTGATGGTTTGTTGAAAAATAGCATCTGGGGCGGCGCCGGTGGCTCAAAGGAGTAGGGCACCGGCCCCGTATGCCGGAGGTGGCGGGTTCAAACCCAGCCCTGGTCAAAAAAAAAAAAAAAAAGAAAAGAAAAATAGCATCTGTCGAACCATTAAAAATTTACTATAAATATTTGTACTATTCATATGTTGGTAAGTCTTTATCTTTATATTGCCCTTTGAAAGATGTATCTGTAAGATCATTGGGTTTTTTTTTAGAGATGAGGTCTTACTTCTTGTCCAGCTGGACTCAAACTCGTGGGCTCAAGCAATCCTCCCACCTCAGCCTCTCGAGCAGCTGGGACTACCACCACTTCACCCAGTAGGTTTTTATTCCAGTAGCAAGAATTTCTACTAAGACATTTGATTGTGTGAAGCAAAGAGGAAAAAGACAAATTATTTTTATACCATTATTCACATACAAAACTAAAAAAAATTTAGTGGAGTTTCATAGACATAAAAATACCTCGAACTAGTATCTGCCTCACACACATGATACATTGGGTGCAGTCAATCCCATGATAAAACAAAAAGCTGAAACACTATGCAATATTTTGTTATACTGGATTTGTGTCCTAAAGAAGTCATTTTTAAATGAGTGGACCAAAAAGTTAGTTTATATAAAGGCTTTATCTAAATTTTTTTTTTTAGAGACAAAGTCTCACTTACTGTCCTCAGTAGAGTGCTTCGGCGTCACAGCTCACAGCAACCTCCAACTCCTGGGCTTAGGCAATTCTCTTGCCTCAGCCTCCCAAGTAGCTGGGACTACAGGTGCCTGCCACAATGCCCAGCTATTTTTGTGTTGCAGTTTGGCCGGGACCGGGTTTGAACTGGCCATCCTCAGTATATGGGACCAGCACCTACCCACTGAGCCACAGGTGCCACCCTAAATTTTTTTTACATGAACGGAATGTGAAAGGTGTGGTTGTGTAATAAAACGAAGGGACTCCAGCCATTTTTAAAAACCCATTGAATTTATTAAGTAATAATCCATTTATAAAGTCCAAATATAAACTTTTCCCCTTGATTGCAAGATTTCTTTTTTCTATAAAATTACCAAAAAACTCCACTCCATTATCCAATTCATTTTACACATATACATATCTTCAAACTTCAGCTCTGTAACTACCAGAGTTCCCCTAGGCATGGTGTGCGCTTTTTTCTTTTGAACTTTTTCTTGCTTATTTTTTCTTGATTTAGATTTTTCTCATCACCTGTAGTTCAGCTTGTTTTAGAGAACCCGTGTCTTTCTCTAAATTATTTCATGTAGCCTAATTTTACCTCTTCTGTCCCCGGGCCACAACCCCAATCCCACCCCAATTTAGCATGTATCTTGTTCTTTCTGAAGTACCCGTGTCAACATTTTCATTGTCAACGTTCTTACTGCTTTGAAGCCAGGCTTGGTAGTGAAGGAGAATTTGTTTAGATTTGTTTTTTAATTCACAAATATAATAATTATATACATTCATGGGTGTATAGTGACGTTTCAGCACCTAGAATATGTATAGTGATCAGATCAGGGTCACCGGCATCAGCTCAAATGTTTATCCTTGCTTCCTGTTGAGAACATGCAACGTCCTGCTAGCTATTTGAAACTGTACACATACATTATTCTTTAAATTTTTTTTTTTTTTTTTTTTTTTTTGCAGTTTTCGGCCGGGGCTGGGTTTGAACCCACCACCTCTGGCATATGGGGCCGGCACCCTACTCCTTTGAGCCACAGGCGCCGCCCACATACATTATTCTTAACTACAGTCAACTACAGGGGTATAGAATGCTAGCCTAGAATTTATTCCTCCTATCTAGTTACAATTTTGTATCTTTTATCAGTTCGCTCCCTATCCCTCCCTTCCCCTGAAAATTTGTTAAGGTACCAATACCTTTTCAAAATAACTGAAATAAAATACGCATGTGCGTTTCTTTCCATTTTTCTCCAAACTTCTTAGCCATCCGGATAGTACTTTCCCAACTCTGTCCTCCACTCCCTCCATGTTTATATTTCTTTCTAGTTTTTCATGATCTCCTTTATAGGATCCTTGTAACCCTCAACTTGTTTTATGTTTTCGCCGCTCCCACACAAACAGAATGTGCGTTCATTTCACTAAACTTAATTGAATGGTATTTTCTGGGGACAGCTGTGTGTCTTTTATGACTGATAATACAGTTCTCTCCCTGATTCCAAATCACTCTCTCCCAGTGCTCTATTCGCCATCCTCAACTTGCCCTTATCTAGCTCAACTCCTCACTGTCCCAGACCCAGTTCAGAAAACCACTCCGGGCTCTTGAGCACTTGAGTAATTCCTCAGTTCCAGGACTTAGCAGAGCTTCAGACTATGTCTTAATCATTGTAATATCTGCTCAGATATTTGTTGAATTAGTAGGTCAAATGCTTTATTCCAAACTCCCCATCCAATTCATCTATCAATAATTTTCTGAACAAAACCCTCATTTTACAGTAAGTAATAAAATCTTTTTCTTTTTCTTTCTCTCACCTTCCTTCCTCCCTCCTTCCCTCCCTTCCTTTCTTTTTTTGAGACAAGGTCTCACTTTGTCACCCTCAGTAGAGTGCTGTGGCATCATAGGTCACAGTAACCTCAAACTCTTGGGCTCAAGTGATTCTCCTGCCTTAGCCTTGCAAGTAGCTGGGACTGCAGGTGCCCGCCACAACGCCTGCCTATTTTTAGAAACAGGGTCTTGCTCTTCCTCAGGCTGGTCTTGAACTCCTGAGCTCAAGCAGGCCTTGGCCTCCCAAAGTGCTAAGATTACAGGTGTGAGCCACCACACCTGGCCCACAATTTCTTTTTCTTGAGCTTTTCTTGAACATTGCACCTTTTGTTGTTATTTGACATCTTCCTTTAATCCATTCGATCTTTTGCAGATAAAAAGTGTTTTATTTAAGTTAAAATACTGTTTTTCTCACTAAGGCATCCAAGATCCTTGTACACTTTAAGGAGTTACATTGTCGCTTTCATAAAGAATATGAAACCTATCACCCTGTCTCCCTGAAAACAAGACATCCTCCGAAAATAAGACCTACGTACAGGAACGATAAGATGTCCCCTGAAAATAAGACCTAGAAAAAAAAAAGAAAGAAAAGAAAATAAGACCTAGCGCATCTTTGGGAGCACACCTTAAAACAGGGTAGCTACTCAGATCCAACAACTTGCTTCTTTCCATAGATCAGGCTAAGCAAATTTCTCTGGCAGGAAGCTACCAGAAATTCCAGTTGCAGAGTCCTGCCATACTCCTTCACAAAAGGGTCTGGAAAGTACCAGCTGTGCCCTATTTCTCTTAAGTATCTCAAACCCTGCTTCAAAGGGTAAGGAAAAACATGCGGCCTGGTTGATTTTTCAAATGAAATAAAAATGCACGCACACATTACGGATAAACTACTTTCAAAAATATGTTCTGCCTTATTTTCTCGGGTATAAAAACATTTCAGGGACGTTTAACTAAGTCAAATGTTAAGAAACTAATAAAACATTTTATGTGAGTTCCTTTCATTTTGTCTGATTTATAAGATGTATTTCAACACAGAGTAGGTACGTAGGCCTGTCTGTCATATCACAGCTTTCAAAGGGGAAATTCTTATTTTAAATGTCTACATCATCATTAAATAGTTCTAATAATAAGAGGCCTAAATTTTAAGTCCTCAGAGACATCAAGGTGTCTATCTTGTATGTTATTCAAACTCTGGCAGAATACTGCAAAATAGATATGTAATAGGCAATAGAGGGCAAGAAACTTAATAATGTTACCTATTGTTGACAACTCCTAAGATACAGCCTAAGATTGTTAAAAATTTTGTTTAAGACTATTAGGCTATTTTAGTAAGTGAACCAAAGGTGGTGGGGGGAGGCCTGCAGACCTCCAGGTATATCCATTTCAAGATACATCTTGTAATTGACAATTTTTCTTCCTTAAATAAATGTATTTCTCTTAGCATATAGCTCAGATAATTGTAAAATTCTTAAGAATAAGTCATTGAAAAATGTAGTTTTTGGCTCGGCACCTGTGGCTTAAGCAGCTAAGGCCCCAGCCACATACACCTGAGCTGGCAGGTTCGAATCCAGCCTGGGCCCGCCAAACAACAATGACGGCTGCAACCAAAAAATAGCTGGGCATTGTGGCGGGCGCCTGTAGTCCCAGCTACTTGGGAGGCAGAGGCAGGAGAATTGCTTGAGCCCAGGAGTTTGAGGTTGCTGTGAGCTATGAGAGTGCTGTGAGCACTCTACCCAGCGTGACAGCTTGAGGCTCTCTCAAAAAAAAAATAATAAATAAAATAAAAATGTAGTTTTTTTAAAGTCCACATTTCAGCCTTGTCAGGGGATGTAGTTGTGTGATGACCTTGGAGATTTTGCTCCAATGGTGCAGTCCAGTAAAGGAGACCCAGCATTGCATAGAAAGTACAAGACCCCAAAATTCATTTTTACTCTATTAAATACTTTTACTTCTTAAAGTTTCCTTGAGGGAGGATTGAAGGCTGGTAAAAGGGCAACAGGCATTTGTGTAATAGTCTGAAGTTTGACAGCCAAAAATAAACACAGGAAAATCATGACTTTCAGATGTGTCACCTTGAGATTTGGCTCAGCTGAAGTCAAGTTTACCTCTGAACTGTGAAAAAAAGGTTTTCTAGGCAGAGGGGCAGGCAGTAGCGTTTATCTTTCTTTATAACGAATGTTAAATTGTCCGAGATCTTTTAGTGTCAAAATCGTTTATTCACCAATAATAAAGCATTGTAGACCCCTAAAAAGTCACATTTTCATAACCTGACCCTTTCCTTTGCTGATCAATTATTCAATGATGTTGCTATGTTTTTAAAGTTATATCAGCTGTTAAAAATTATGGACTTATAAGAACTTAAGAGACTTTTGGAAGACGTCTGGTATGTGTGTGTGTGGGGGGGGCTTATATAAGCATTTATTTATTTTTACGTGATATAGACTTTTCCCCTGTTGGTTCTCAAAGACACATTCAACTGGGAAATATTGGGAAGTACATGAGGCAATTTTGATTTCTCGGTGATGGAGGAGGGTCAGGCAGGGAGATATTGACATTCAGTGCTGAGAACTAAGGACATGAAACATTCTGCAAAATATGGGTCTGACTGTCCTGCACAACCATGAATATCCCATCCAACAAACCAATGATATTGTCACCCTTAAGAAACCCAAAGAACATAGCCATAAAAATAAAATTGTTCATTTTGAACAATTACAGAAGCAGAGGAGTGAAGGGTCTCCATGTAGACTGTGGAGCCAGACAGCTTGAGTTCTAATCCAATTCGGGGTCTGCCTGTATGACCTGCATGTTATCAAAGGCTTTGAGACTCAGTTGCTCCATCTGTAAAATGGGCATAATAGTAATGCCTATCTTGTAGAATTTTATTCTAAGAGCTAAACACATTAAAATATATAAAGTGATTGGCATATGTAAACTTTCAATTAATGTTGGCTAGTTCACTCAGGTCCATCTTAAGTTAATTAGTATCAGTGAGGACATTACACAAATATATGGTTTTATACGTGAAGCTCCTAATTTTAAAAATTTTCAGGCTAGAATCCATCACGTGTCATAGATATTTCTTGATGACGACGATCATAATGTAAGCAAACTCTCAGTCACTAAATGTGTTCAAAGTAGTAGGAGAGTGTTAAGGGGTGAGGGGAGCAGTCCCAGACTGAAGAAAAGCTTTGCGGCCCATAGAAGAGGGAGGGTGTAAGGAGGACGCTCCGCAGGGTAAAGAGGTGGAGAGGAAGCCGGACTAAATGTGTAACTGTGCGTTTGTACAGGGCAAGCATAGGTGATGAAATGCAATGAAGGCAGACTAGTGTCGACCTGGGACCATAAGGAAAAATGAAATAAAAACCACAGTCAAGTTGGAGGACATTTGCGGGATACTCTGCATGTCCACGGAGTCTGTAAGCCTGAGTCTATCAGTGCAGACCTGGAACATTCTGAATGGTTAAATGCCTCTTTCTGTAAAAGAGGAGAGCTCTCATTCTCTAGCTAAGACTTGGACTTGTTTGCTTATGTACCACTCGCTATAATTCACAGTCCTTTGAACACATAAAGGAAAAGCCACTGAAAGCCAGTTTGGCTTCTATTAAGGATTTAGAAGCATAAAAGTGAACAATGTTCAGTAAGCCTAGTGTTTTATACATAAAAGAAAGAAACCATTGGGAGGCAGGAGGATAATCTGAGCCCCAGGAGTCTAAGGCTGTGGCGAGCTAGGACTGTACACTGCACTTCAGCCTGAACTATAGAGCAAGACCTTGTCTCAAAAAACCAAAGAAACAAACAATAACAACAAAAAGAATCCAAACCAGAATGAGGATACTGCCTGGGGGAAGAAGAGAACATCTCTTCACAGGTGAAGGTAACACATTTTCAAAAGTACAAATTAAGCAACGTGAAACAAAAGGCATTAAAAGTAAAAGAAGGGCGGCGCCTGTGGCTCAAAGGAGTCGGGCGCAGGCCCCATATACTGGAGGTGGCGGGTGCAAACCCAATCCCAGCCAAAAACTGCAAAAAAAAAAGGTAAAAGAATACCAATTGCCCTTCTGGTTTTTCAAATCTAAGTTCTGTCAACTGTCAGATGTGTGAATTCAAAAGACAAATGCTTTAATGACAGATAGGATGGGGTAATACCACCATTAGTAGGAGACTTCCAAAAATAGCAGCCATAGTACTATGTTGATTCATTCTCTTTCAAAGACTGAGTCACCAAGTACAAAACATAGTGGGTGGGAATTAATGACAGCCACTACCCCATTACTTTATCTCTCTGGTCCGTCTCCCCACCCTCTACACCTTTGCATCGCTGGGTTCAATTTCCCCCACTATGCTTCCAGCTGTACAGCTCACCCACTTCTCCCAGACTCTCTAAAGTTGCCTTACTTAGCTTGCCCTGCTGGGAATGTTTCTCAAATCTGTCTCCACCCATGTCCCCCCACCCTCAACCACACACACACACCCGCTTCTCATTCCTGAGAGTTTCAGATATTGTTGCTCAAATGCAAGTATTCTACCCTAAAGTTTACGCATGTTCTCCCTCTTCCAACTCCCATTTAAACTATCAACATGTCTGGTCTGCTGTCTGCAAGATGCCTCCAGAATGTGACCAGTCCCACCACCATCACCTCTTCCTGTAAACTCCAGGAAGTGGTCACCTCGCTCCCCTACTCCACTGACTCCCCTCGCACACAGCAGCCAGAGGGACACATTTGAAATAGACATCACCTCCTGTCACAGCTCCGCGCAAAACCTTCCCGTGGGGCAGCGCCTGTGGCTCAAAGGGGTAGGGCGTCGGCCCCATATTCCGGAAGTGGCGGGTTCAAACCCAGCCCCGGCCAAAAACTGCAAAAAAATAAAAATAAAAAAACAAAGAAAAAAAACATCCCCGTAGCAAGCCTGTGAGCTGGACTGTGCCCCCCGCTTGCGCCCGGCCCAGCCGCGGGCCCCACCAGGGCCTTTGCTCGCTGCGTCCTCGGGGGTCCTCACCGGAGCGGGTCCCCCCCGCAGCCCCACACCCTGCCTGGCTCCTCCCGGTTCCCGTCCCTACTGCACTTTTCTCTGCAACACTTCTCGTTGACATAAGCACCAATTGACTTAATTATTATTAATTTTTTGTCTCACCGCCCTGGAAGGTGACGGGGTGAGGCGGAGGTGTCGCTGTGCCTGGTTCACTGAGGACCCCGGGGCCTGGAGCTGCCCAGCTGCCCAGCTGCCCAGCTGCCCGCGTCCTCGGCGGTTCAGAGCACACGTCCAACCCCCCAGCCGGCCGCCAGCGCTGACCGTCCTGTCCTCCTCTTGCTCTCAGTCCTCCCAGCTCAGAGTTTCGCTGTCACCTTTGTCTCTGTCCGCGGGCATCTGATTAGTGACCCGCGTCTTCCAGTTCCATGATGTTATCAGACTCCGTCTCTCTCTCTTTCAGTTCTGTTGCTGCTACAGGTTCGCTGCTGACAGCGTAGGTTGGACTCAGCCAGACTGGGGTTCGAATCCTGCCTCCACGTCTTAACTCACCTAACTGCAGGGTGAGATTTGAGCGCGGGGCCTGGGGTGGGGGTTACAGAGCGCGCCTGCGCACTGTGCAGACCCGGGGCGGGGGCTGTCCCTGCGGACTGTCCAGACCGGTCAGCGCTGCTCCCCGCTCCTGTCGCCCGCTCCGGCCGCCTGCCCAGCGAGCCACACTCGGGCTGGACTGTGCTCTGCCATTACCCCAACTTCCGATGGCGCATTTCACCTCGAATGTTTGCCTGGTGGCTCCTGGAGTGAAATCACAGGATAACACCCAGCGATGTGACATTGTCGCACCTCCTCGGCAGTATAATTCCGAGGTCGTCCTCTAGGACCACCTAAGGTCCACTCCAGACTCCACTGAACTCTTGTGGGACGACAAAAGACTCAATTCTCAGAAACAAATTCAGTAAGTCGCGTACAACCAACATGGTGTGCAGTGTAAAAATTGATTCTAGTGTTGCGTGAGATGCATATAACTCACACCAAAAACAATTGAAAAATCACAACATTTCCATTAAATTAGAAAGGATCATTTTGTTGCTGAAGTTTTTATTCTTTTCTCTTAATAAGATACCATGGCTCCAAGGAACAAGGAATGTTTTTTGTAGTGTGGCGGTCAATGTCTTAGTGGGTAGCCTCTGAGTAAAGCAGATCATCCTCCAGGATGTGTGTGAGCCTCATTCGCTCTGCTGAAGGCCTTGGAAGAAAAAGGTCCCCAAGGAAGAAGGAAGTCTGCCCACCGATTGCCTTTGAACTCCAGCTGCAAGAGCAACTCTTCCTGCTGAACTGCCTTGCAGAATTCAGAATCCAACCCTCACAATCATATGAGCCAACTTTTTAAAACCATCTTTCTCTCCCCCACCCCGCCCCGGCCTCACACATACACCCAATGGGTTCGCTCACGAATACACCAGCCAAGTCCCATCCAAATCCTGTCCTTCCTTATGGCCCATCTCTTCCTTAATCGATGACCACTCCAGCCAGAAGTTTATATTTACTCCAGATTCCTTGAATTCTTCAAACACTCTTCACGGTATGGCTGTGACTTATATTCGTAATGATTTCCCTCCAAGGAGCTGTGCTGTTCCACCTCTGCCCCTGAGCTACCTGGGGAAAGGCAATTACCATCTCCGAGACGCTGATACTTCATAGTAAAATGAGAATCTTAATTTTCTCACTGAATTGATGTATAAGACCATTTAGAAAAGCAGAGATAGCCTCAGGGCTCCTGTGGTAGCATCTTAAGACGATCAAGACTTAGGGATGCCTGGTCAACACTTACTGCTCATATTACGGTTTACTAAGAATAACAGGTATGTCAGTTAGGGTCCCAATGGGCAACAAAGGCAACACTCAAATTAGGATAATTTAGGAAGTTTATAAGGGACTAACTATAGGGGAAGGTTAAGAGAACAATAAAGAATAGAAGGAATTGGGATAGTAGGTGAGCAGGCACCTCTTGAGCTTAAAGCAAGGAGGAAAGGGAAAGTTATGGAACCTGTAAGGAGAGAGAGTCATGCAGAGCGGGAGCCTCAAGAGGGGCCATGAGTGACCTTTGAATAAAGGTCACAGCCATCCCAAGGCAACCTCTCACTCTCCCCTCCTTTGCATCCCCTTTGAGTAAACCCATCCTAAACCAAAGGGCATGGGGCTACATAGGGTAGCCCCCCAGAGGAAGAGCAGAATGGAGGGGGTGGAGAGTGAATCTGGAGTCACCCTGCACCCTGAGATTTCCAAACACAAAAGCCTTCCCTTCTTCTGAGCCCTCTTACACTCCTTGGCACTTCTTCCTCAGGTTGTTCTTAAACAGCCACCTTCCAAGGCTTCACTCTCCAAGGGTGGATTTAATTCCCAGCACTGTGCGTGATGCCTGGGAATATAGCCCTAGTTCTGCCATTATCCAACTGCCTAGGGGGTAACTTGATCAGATGGGCATCGGTTCCTTAAAATCAGCAGATCCCAAACTGAACGCATAAACTCCTGCTGTCTCAGCTCCAAGCCAGCCCCGCCGCCTCACTCCTAATTTCTGTTAAGAGCACCATCATCCCTCCAGGTCCCCAGCACTGCATGCTCAGTCCTGCTTGTCGGAGCCTTCCTTTCTTTGCCCTCCACCAATTGCAGAGCCCTGTACTTTCCCCACCGTGCATGCTTTGCCTGTGTGTGTCTAATCTCAGCCCTATCCTAGTTGCAGGCCTCCTTTTACCTGGATTGTTGAAATAGATTTCTAAATGTTACCCTACCTCCAATCCCTTCTGTACCCTTTATGGACGGAGCTGTATTTTTTGCCTCCCTCCTCCCTAAAATGGGGCATTTGAGGGGAGAGAACAATCAGATGAACATTTACAATGTAGTGCATGTGTGGGCTAAGAAATAGCATATCCCCCTGGTTTTGCATATAAAAGCCTGAGGCCCAGAGACCTGCCTCTAAAACCCAGCAATCCCCTTTCCTTGTCTAGTTAACAGAGCAGGAGCTCTGCAGCCTGCCCTGCTAGGCTTAGCTCCATGTCAGAGTTCCCAGCTCATCTCTAGGCCTTTATCCTGCAACCACTCTCCATGCAACCCAGCCTCTCCCACAAATCCCCCTCTGGAAAACCACTGGGGACCGTCCCGTTAATGTCTTTGTCCGTGCTTTCTCTTTGCTTGAGTTGACCGTCTCCCCTCTGATTCTTCAGATTCTACCTGTTGGAAATCCATCTACCCTTCAATGTATATGCCTCAGCACTTTTCCTTTACAATATCTTTTATGAAGTACTTTACAAAGCCTTTCCGTATTTTCCTCAACAACATCTTTCCCCGCTGCTTTGAATGACTAAAAATATTTCAGCACTGTTACTTTACCCTAACCTGTAGACTGTTATTGGTATTACTTATCTCAGTATTAGATTATAATCTTCATTCAAGCTTGGCCTCGACTATCTGCATCATAGATTTCCTGCAGTATTAATGCAGCATATTTTGCAGAAATATTTTTAATTATCCAGGCACTTTGAAATTGTTATACTTTTTTTCTTTAGAAAGATCTGACTCCGTCTCATTCCTCTGGCTCTTTACCTTCTTTCTCATCAAGCTGGTAGGAGATAGAGACCAACCTGTCTAGTCTATTTTGTGAGTGGAGTCTCTCTCTCTCTCTCTCTTTTTTTTGTAGAGACAGAGTCTCATTTTGTCACCCTCGGTAGAGTGCTATAGCGTCATAGCTCACAGGAACCTCCAGCTCCTGGGCTAGGTGATTCTCTTGCCTCAGCCTCCCGAGTAGCTGGGACTACAGGTGCCCGCCACAATGCCCAGCTATTTTTTGTTGCAGTTTGGCCGGGGCTGGGTTTGAACCCGCCACCCTCGGTATATGGGGCCGGCGTCCTACTCACTGAGCCACAGGCGCCGCCCATTGTGAGTGGAGTCTCCTTTGCAGTTAAATATTGTGTGCAATGCATGTTGAAGAAATGAATAATTGAAAGACCTCATGCATATTTTCTTAGTCTATTTGTGCTTCTATAATAAAACACCTGTAACCAGGTAGTTTATAAAGAATAGAAACTTACTGCTCACAGTTCTGGAGACTGGGGATCCATGATCCAGGTGCTAAGAAGTTCAGGAGGACAACTCCTTGTTGGTGTGTCCTCCAGAGGAGAGGCATGCTGGGTCTTTGCCTGGTGGATGCCAGGGTAAGAGACTAAACTCCACCATCAAGGCTTTTATATTTTATAACAGCATTAATCCATTGATGAGGTCAGAGCCCTCGTGACCTAAACACTCCACCTTCCAACACTGTTGTATTGATGATGAAGTTCCCAGCACGGGGCTCTGGGGGACACGTTCAGACCGTAGCCTGTATCATGACTGGTACTAGGGCTCTGGGGGACACATTCAGACCGTAGCCTGTATCGTGACTGGTACTAAGGCTCTGGGGGACACGTTCAGACCGTAGCCTGTATCGTGACTGGTACTAGGGCTCTGGGGGGCACGTCCAGACCGTAGCCTGTATCGTGACTGGTGCTAGGGCTCTGGGGGACACGTCCAGACCGTAGCCTGTATCATGACTGGTACTAGGCATGTCTCACTGGGTATATTTCTACTCTCATCCTGCCTCTGCTGCTACTTAGCCAAAATACCTTGGGAAAGTTACTTAATCTCTCTGAACCTTAGAGGGTAAGGTCTAGGTCTAAGTTTTCAAACTTTCTTTCCTTTTAAGATGAAGAACTCTTTTATAAGAAAAAAAAAAAATCTCACTCAGACATGCCACTATATAAAACTCACGACTTCAGAGTCAGAAATAGTTTGGTTGAAAACGAGGGCAGGAGCTTTGAAAAATGAGATTCAGAAACGAATAGACAAGGTGACTTCAAAGACCCATTCGTATTTAACGGCTCTATTAGCCACTTCATCAAAGAATACAATCAGGGCTAGAAGATTCGAACTAGTACTGACTGGTAAGGGTTTCTGAAATGCTAACCAGGCCAGGTGTGATAGCTTATGCCTATAATCCCAGCATTTTAGAAAGGAAGGAAGGATCCCTGGAGGCCAGGGACTTCAACACTGTCTTTAGAAAAGAAAAAAAAAATTTTTAAGACAAAGTCTCATTCTATCAGCAGGGCTAGGGTGCCATGGCCTCAGCCTAGCTCACAGCAACATCAAACTCCTAGGTTCAAGTGATCCTCCTGCCTCAGCCTCCCTAGAAGCTGGGGCTACAGGTATGCACCACTGCACGCCGCTAATTTTTCTGTTTTTAGTAGAGATAGGGTCTCAGTCTTGCTCAGGTTGGTCTCAAATTGCTGACCTCAAGCGATCCTCCGGCCTTGGCCTCTCAGAATGCTAGGATTATAGGCCTGCACCACCCCACCCAGCCTCTAGAAAAAACATTTTAAAAACTAACTGGGCACAGTGGTCCCAGCTACTCAGAGGGTCTCTTGAACCCAGGAATTCCAGGCTGCAGTGAGCTATGATCACCTCACTGTGCTCTAGCTTAGACAACAGAGCAAGACACAAATAAATAATAAAATAAAATAAGGGCTCCATGCTCCTAGCTCAGTGGTTACGGTGCCAGCAACATGCACCTGAGCTGGTGGGTTCGAACCCAGCCAGAGCCTGCTAAACAACGACAACTGCAACAACAATAAAAAATAGCCGGATGTTGTGGCGGACACCTGTAGTCCCAGCTACTTGGAAGGCTGAGGAAAGAGAATCCCTTAAGCCCAAGAGTTTGAGGTTGCTGGGAGCTGCGACTTCGCGGTACTCTACCCAGGGTGACAAAGTGAGACTCTGTCTCAAAATAAATAAGTAAAATAAAATACTAATTGATTGAGGACATTAAAATTGAGATGTCTAATCATATTCAGTAGCACGATGCGGAGAAGGAAGTCAAGGGCACGCCATTCTCTGTGAAGACACAGGCGTCCCTCAGCTCCCATTACCAAGAGCATGAGACACACTCAGATGCAAAGGAGGCGCGAGAGGACTCTACTCCCGGCGCCCACACACCTGCCTACACTTTAGGGGTTTAAGAGTGGAACGATACAGGGACCCGACGGGCAATCTCAGCCCAATGCTGTAAGGTGCTAAAAAATCCCCGCTCCTTGAGGGAACTCTGAGTACCTGGTCAGCGGCTGTCCCCTCTCGTAGTTCAGCCTCGGAGCTAGCTAGCTGCTAGACTTTTAGAGCTAACTCTTTTATTGGTTTCTCTAGATTAAAAAAGACTTCCAAGACAAGAACTTCCAATTCCATAATCAATGGAATCAATGCTGGGGGTTCGTGGAAACAGAACAATTCAGACTTTAGTGTTCTATTTAAGTGAAAATACAGAAGGTGTCAAAAAATGTATACATGCATTGGGCGCCCATAGCTGGGTGGTTAAGGTGCTGGCCACATGCTCTGGGACTGGTGGATTCAAACCCGACTCCGGCCTGCTAAACAAATAAAAAAAAAAAAATAGCAGGGCATTGTGGTGGGCACCTGTAGTCCCAGCTACTAAGAAGGCTGAGGCAAGAGAATCACTTGAGCTCAAGAGTTTGAGGTTGCTGTGAGCTATGATGCCACAGCACTCTACCAAGGGTGACAGAGTGAAACTTTGGCTCAATTAAAAAAAAAAAAAAAAAAACGACTGTCTCCAAATAAAGAAACCGCACTGGCTTAAAAAAATTACCTTTAAAAAAATGTACACACATTTTAAGAAAGGAAAAAAAACCTATATAAAATTTGTAATACTCAAGTCACATTTCACTTCTACAATTACACAAGGTGCTCAACAGGACTTGTGTTCATCTTTTGTTATCAGTATACATCGCGTATTACAAGTTGAATACAATCTCTTTCCCTTCTTCAAATGTGTACACTTCGTACATTTTTTCTGGCCCTCTCTGTATTTTAGTGATGAGAATTACAGAGGAAAATTCCTGGAAGGAGGAATACAGAGAGACTGGTTAAGTTTCTGGAACTTGGTCTGTCCCTCTAAGGGGGAAGAATTTCTAAGGATGGGATTTGGTGGTCTTGGCAGGAATAAGCTTAGGTTTCAGGAGAAAAAGGATTAGTCCTTGACGGCTCAGGCAGCCTGTCCAAGGGGGGAAGAAGCACAGGTGCTGAAATGTCAAGGGCAGTGGGTCTCGGGCACGTTGCACCATACCAAGGTAGGCTTCCGAGACCATGGAGTGTTTCTTTGGTCAAGAAAATACTGACAGTGGGCTATCCCAGAAGAGCTTCCACACCCTTCAGAACTGCAGGGTCGGGGTGGCAGATTCCTGATGAGTGATGTGTCCACTGGCAGGATTCTGCAAAAAGAATCTTTTTTTTGTTGTTTGTTTTTTGAGACAGAGCCTCAAGCTCTTGCCCTATGTAGAGTGCTGTGGCATCACAGCTCACAGCAACCTCAAACTCCTGGGCTTAAGCAATTCTCCTGCCTCCACCTGCCAAGTAGCTGGGACTACGGGCGCCCGCCACAACGCCCGGCTATTTTTTTTGTTTCAGCCGTCATTGTTGTTTGGCTGGCCTCGGCTAGATTTGAACCTGCCAGCTCAGGTGTATGTGGCTGGCGCCTTAGCCACTTGAGCCACAGGTGCCGAGCCTACAGCAAGAATCTTAAAATTGGTGAATGCTACCAAAAGAGCAAGCCCCTTGTGCTGGAGGCAGCGATTCCAGCTGTGGGAGCTCAGCAGGTGTACCCTTTGAGGCTTGGTTTTGGATATGAGAGTGGTGTGGTGGATAAACTTTGACACTTTGCCTTAGAGGAGGAAACTTCCAGTGAACGACGACTCTCAGCTGTGAATAGGCTAGCGGGCACACCTGTACTGTCCCGAGCTCAGGGTTCTCATCACTGCTGGTACAGGAGTTCCTGCTTATCTGCCAGGGATCTGTTCCGGACTCCCAGTGGGAGTACCGAACCCCATCTATACTATGCTTTTTCTTATGCATACATACCTATGATAAAGTTTAAATTTATAAATCAGATGCAGATTAACAATAACTACTAGTAAAATGAAACAGTTATGACAACAAGCTAGCATCACTACTTTTGCACTTTGGGACCAGTAGTAAGTAAAATAAAGCTTACTTGAATGTGAGCAGTTTGATATTGCCATAGTCCATCTGACGACTGAGATGGCTCCTGGGTGGGTGGGTAGCACAGACAGCTTGGATCTGATGGACAAAGAGATAATTCACATCCCAGGTGGAACAGAACAGAATGGTGCAAGATTTAATCATGCTACTCAAAGCAGCACACAACTTAAAATTTATGAATTGCTTATTTCTGAAATTTTCAATTTATATATGTGTGTGTATTATTTTTGTTTTTGAGACAGAGTCTCACTTTGTCACCCTTGTAGAGTGCGGTGACATCACAGCTCACAGCAACCTCAAACTCTTGGGCTCAAGCGATTCTCTTGCCTCAGCCTCCCAAGCAGCTGGGACTACAGGCGCCCGCCACAACACCCGGCTATTTTTAGAGACGAGGTCTCACTCTGGCTCAGGCTGGTCTCAAACTTGTGAGCTCAGGCGATCCACCCGCCTCAGCCTCCCAGAGTGCTGGGATTACAGGCGTGAGCCCCCTCGCCCAGCCCCATTTATATTTTTGAATTGCAGTTGACCATGAGTAACAGAAACCTCAGAAATCAAAACTGTGGACAAGAGGAAACTACTGTATTCCCAGTCTCACACAGCGGCGTACAAGTTGGCATGCTCCCTAACCGTGGTTTGTTCATGAGGGAGGCTAGGTAAAAAGGCCCAGACTAGGAAGATTAGAACCAGGGGTCCAAACAAGCCCACAGGCTTAAGCAAAGACATCTGGTTACATATGGAAACACACCAGGTCCTTCTTATTGCAAAGATAGTTTGCAGGCGTATAAATTCATAAAGCAGATCCACAACCAAGATAAAAATCCTAGATGGAAAAGATCATTTGGAATGATCCTTTAGCCAAAATAAACAGAAAGAGGTCAGAGACCCAACTACAAGCATGGAGACCACAGGAAAGATGTATCTGCCATCTAGAAAGCATCTATTCTTTACATTTAGACATGTGAGGCCAACTAATGGTGTAAAAGATGTTCCAAATTTGACTGTTCAACTTAGAATAAGAGGTTGAAAGTTGCACAGTGAAACCTGGGACGGCTGCATCTGTAGGCAGTGAGCCTGGGCCACCGGAAGTCCCCCACGTCAAGGGTCAGTGTGGCATTAATGAAAAGGAAATAGAAACACAGTCTGGTTCCTAGTGAATCTTGAGTTCTGGGAATAGACTAGACTAGAATATTCATTTGACCAATAATTTTGTTTTTTGCTTAAACCATTTTGAGCTGAATTTCTGTTGTTTGCAACCAAAAGATTCCTATGTTGTATAACCATTCATTTAGCAAAGTATAGTTTAGGTTATTACCATGAATGTTATAGTAGCAAAGCCTAGACTCATGAGATAAATAGTATATATATTTCTATAAATGGAAGGTATATTTCACTGATGTGTATAGAACTAATGTTGACTCTCAGTGGTAAATTACAGAACATATAATTGAAGTTTATCTGTTCTGATCTTTATGAAGGTTATATGAAGAACATATAACCTTCAATTATGTTTTTAATGCAGTTGACATAATTACTTATAAATGTTACAGCTGCCAGGGACTTTAGTCCAACTATCTTATTTTATAGGTGAAGGAACAAAGATTCAGAGGGAGTAAGTCAATCTCCAAAAGAGACAGTCCTAGAGCTCAGGAGGTTTCTGGATACCTAACTGAGACCTCTTTCCTATACACTGAATCAGTAGGACATGGTTTGACTTATGTCTGTTTAATTTACTTCCATAACACGCCACATTATCCTAACATTATAACCTGCTAATGTAAATACCAACTGGCGATGGCCAGTTTTATGTGTCTGCTCATGCCCAGTTAGTTATTCAACCAAACATGAGTGTAAGTGTTGCTGTGAATGTATTTTGTGGATGTAATTAACAACCACAGTCCGTTGACTTTAATCAAGGGAGACTATCCTAGATAACGTGGCCGACAGTCAATCGGTTGGAAAGCCTCTTAGCAAAACCAAGATTTCCCTGAGAAAGAAGGAATTCTGGCTGTATACTGCTTCCACACCTGTTCTACGCACTTCAGACTTGCCCAGCCAACCACTGCAATCTTGTAAGCCAATTTGTTGTAATAAATCTCTTGTTAAATGTATCCTACTTGTTGTATCTTTAGTGAAACCCTGGTATATAAGTACTATGAAGCCATTTTAGTAAATTTTTTAAAGAAGAAACCAAGTAACATTTTACAATGTAGCATCGCAAATTATAACATTCAAATAATTGTTTAAATTATAATAGCTTTAATGAATTTAAAGATATTTTTCAACTTTATTACACCAAGAATGATAATCAGCATTAAAAACTGTTGGATTTATATTTATTTCCAAACTTCCCTCCTCTTTTTAAAAAATAATACATTTTAAGCCCTAACCATAGAAGTTGGTGATGTTGATGGGGAAAACAGCATCTCTGTACGTTTAAAAATATGTCTCTTGAAATCTTGTCCTTGGCCTGCGTTAATACTCTGATCGTCTCTGTGGCGAATTAATGATCTTCTTGGAACTTTCCATAAAACAAAAAACCCACAAATTTTTTTTCTTAATATATAGAAGATCTCATTTTCACTGCTTTAAATTTATTTTCACTGTAAAATATCTTATTGCTATTACAAGCAATAATGGATCTTTGATGCATCGCTTTTTTAAAACTGGCAATTTTTTTTTTTTTTTTGAGGCAGAGTCTCTCAACTGGGCTAGAGTGCAGTGGCATCATCATAGCTCACAGCAACCTCAAACTCCTGGGCTCAAGCAATCATTCTGCCTCAGCCCCCCCAGCAGCTGGAACCACCACAGGCACACACCACTATGGCAATCTAATTTTTCTATTTTAGTAGAGTAGCGCTCTTGCTCAGGCTTGTCGAGAACAACTGACCTCAAGGGATCCTCCCATCTCAGCCTCCCAGGGTTACAAGTGTAAGACGCCATGCCCAGCCTTAACTGGCATTTTTAATTCTGTCTTAATAGAATCTGATTTCATTCTCTGTACCATTGCCTATGGATATTCTAAAATCCTTTAAATGGCTTAATTAAGCAATAAATGTCAATATATTGATAACCTAGTCATATATATCTATTTATAAAATTGTGAGTTAACAACTTCTTTACAGATCATATCATTCCTGAGGCTCTTTGCTCATCTAAACAAGTAGTCATACAATTTGTACAATTCTCAATTTTCCATACTTAACAGGAAAAACAGTGGATGAAAAATCCAAAATGACAGATCTTCCAAAAATCATTTATTATCTCATTTCATATTAAACACATGTAATGAAGCCGACAGCGCCTCGCCTCCTGTGTCCACAGTCCTTAGCCCTGGCTGTGCAGCCTGGCCAGCTGTGGAAGTTCCAGCACACACACCCATCTCACCCCCAGAATTATTTGATTCAGTAGGTCTGGAGGGGAGCCCTGGCTTGAGCACATGCTTGCCTTCCTCCCTTACCTGGTCAACCAGTTCACCGATGCTCTTTTTTTAGGCAGAGTCTTAAACTGTTGCCTTGGGTAGCATGCCCTGGCATCATAGCTCATAGCAACCTTAAACTCTTGGGCTTGAGCAATCCCCCTGCCTCGGCCTCCTAAGTAGCTGGGACTACAGGTGCCTGCCACAAAGCCAGGCTAGTTTTTCTATTTTTAGTAGAGAACCAGTCTCACTCTTGCTCAGGCTGGTCTCCAACTCCTGAGCTCAAGCAATCCACCCACTTTGGCCTCCCACAGTGCTGCGATTGTGCCCTGCTCTTAACGGTGCTCTGGAACCACAAAATGTAAAAGGGAGTGGAAGGTCTGTCGTCTGCCTGCTCCCTCAGTGCTGGAGAACCCTGAACAGAGACAGCCCCAGGTGGTCCTGACTGCACAAAAACCTCCAGCCACAGCAGATTAAAACAATCTGCTCTATTTCTGGAGAAGATTGCTAGAAAGTTATTTTTTATAATTTGCAGAGTCTCTCTGAATGTAATATGTAATATTCACACCTTCCTTTCCAATCCCTAATTGAGGAGCCTGTCCTGTCCTTCTGTCATTTGTCCTCCTCATCTGTCAAAGGTCACTAGAAGAAGTCACAAAAAGGGCCCTGGCCGTGTCTGCTCCACACCCGAGTCCCTCTCTGCTGCCTGCCAGCTCGTGTATTCATATTCATCAACTGCTTCTTAAGTTCTCCACAGCGGCGGAACCCAAACCTTATCTATTCTCCAATCCCACTTTCACCGCTGCACTGCCCCAAATGCCTTCCCCTCCCTGCGTGTGGGTCCAGCACAGTAAAGGGCGACTTTAGGGATCGGTCTTTTCCATCTCTGAACATCCCTGATTTCACCCGCGCAGACGAGGATGATGGTAAGCATCTATCGCCAAAACACAGCCCGGGCTTTTCCCAGCTCTTAGCAAATTCACTTATGTCTACTCAGCCCCTCACGCCTCTTCTGAAACATTTTCCCATTGTTTATCTATTCCTTTTTACCTCTTTACTTTTTCCCTTTGCCTTAAAATCCTACCTGGGTCACTTATATTAAAAAAAAGAAAAAAAATTTTTTTTTATTTTTAGTTTTACATATACATGTATTTATTAGGTTTCCATTTTTTGCCTTCACAAAATTAAAGAGGCTTAAAATTTAACACCAATAACAATGTTTAAGATAAGGGCTAGAAACAAAAACCTCGTGAAGAATGGACGAACATAAATACATTCAGAAAAGAAATCAGAGAATTGCTGCATCGAAATATTAAGCAATAATAATAATAATGCAAAGAAAGTAACATTCACATTGTCAGATAAGAGTATGTCTATTATAGAATGCTTTGACTCTGAGATTCAATTTTTTCAGCCCTGACAATGTGACAATCCACTGTTCCTCTCCCCTTCCCTTACACAACATATTTCTAGGAGGAAAAATACATTCAACTTCCTTAAATTCCCCACTCCCTGCCCTGTCCAGCTCCATCTCTGCCAGGGCATCATCTCCCTGTTCTCAACTTCTGTAACCTCATCACAGAATGTTACATTTCCCCGCACCCCCACCCCCACCCCCACCCCAGGGTCACTTCTGCTTGCTTTGGGCTTCAGACCCCTGCCTGCCCCTTACAGCACCTGCCCTCTTCCCAGCGTGGGTTATGGTGTCTGTGGCCTGTGAGCCCTGTCACAGCAGATGGAAAGCCACCCAAAAGCTCAGCTCTCTCACGGACTGAGCACTGTGACTCACACAGAGAAGGCACACTGTAAATATCTGACGAATAAATTTCAACATTTTAGGAATCGACAATGTTTTAAGCCACAAAGTGAAAATATATCTGGGTAGCTCTTTCTCAAACCAAGCTGAAGCCAGCTGGGCCTCCCTCCTCTTTCTGAGGTTCAGCACTTTTAATTACTTGCTGAATCACATTGTGTGTGTATATCTGTACACCCAAGTAGATAGTACGTTCTCGTAAAGGACTCTCACCAAACGTAATGAAACATAAACCCCCGCCGTTGACAGTTTGATGCTGTCAATGTTTTAAGTCATTTCTCCCACACATTTAGTACCTTCAACAGAAACGCAAACCAAAATTTACTGTAAATAATCCGGATTGAGATAATCAAACGCGGGGGCCAGGTGACTCCCTATTTTTCTTTCACTGTGATTTACGTGCACCATGGTCTTTGGGACACAGTTATCCTTCCTTTGACGCTGAGTCCTCCTGAAGGGTACGTGTTATTTTCCTTTTTTCCCCTCAATGTATATGTATGTTAAAAATCTTTCCTCTTAGTGGGGGAATGGATAGCAAACAAAAAGATGCTGCATCCGTTCATTTTTTCAGAGAAACTCGAAAGAGTCAAAGCAAGTACATTTGGTGAGGCTGAGCAACACCAAAATGATAAATTCTGGGAAAGATAATGATGCAGCAAAACGCAGACTGCACTAAGGAGATGAAGTCTCAACACGTAGCTCTGTGACATGAAAGTGACATAAAATTCATTTTTAACCATGAAATGGCACATTCGCAGAAGCACTCCTTAAGTGTCAGGCACTGTTGTAAGCATATTTTGTATGTGATGTGACTCAACCCTCACATCAACCCTAAGAGGCAGGTGTTTCTCATTCTATCGGTGCTGAAACTGCCCAGATCACACTGCTTGTGCACAGCAGATCTAGCATTCAAATTCAGCTCTAACTTCAAGGTTCCTTTATTTCATTTGTTCAGCAAATACCAACTGAGTGTCTACTCCAGGCCAGGCAGATGATGGCCTCTGTCTGTATGGAGTTTACAATCCAGCAGTGAGACAGACATTATTAGAAATGGAATTGGTATACACGCCATGCAGGAAGGAATCCTCTGTGATGTATTCCAGACTCCTGCACAGGACCTGTGTTGGGTGCCCCACACATACTGGTGGATACTCACTGCGGTTCCTGTGAACGTAACCACGGATGTGGTCCTGTCGTGGTGGAGGCCAGGGAAGGCTCTCTGAGGTGACGTTTAAACGGAGGCTTCAAGAGAGATTAGAGCAGACTAGGAGGTAGGAGAAGCTTGCAGGGAAGGGGTGTGTTAAACTTCAAGCCAACAGCGCTGTATTGGAGAAAGAACCTTGGTAGTAGAAGGAGGCGGGGAGGGTGGGTGAGTGTGAGCAGGAGAGAAGGGAGAGATTCCTTGGGGGCCACATGAGCTGCAGAAACCAAGATAAATCTTTTCTCTTGATTCTAAGAGCAGTGGGTTGCCAGGGAAGCGTTTTAGTACCAAGACCATCAGCAAAGGATTTCCACTGATCATTCTGGCTACATCACAGTGGCTGAGGAGGTCAGTCAAGTGTCAGCTGTAGCAGTCCAGACTGGATAAGGATGCTGGAGGTAGGGAAGGAGAATAACGTGAACAGATGACCAATGCTGAGGAGGGAAGCTGACCGAGAGGAAGTCCGTCAGTCAGGGAGCCTGTATCAGTTATGGACAAATCACTCCAAAAGGTAGAGACTTAAAATAGCAGGTGTTGGGCAGTGCCTGTGGCTCAATGAGTAGGGCGCCAGCCCCATATGCCGGAGGTGCTGGGTTCAAACCCAGCCCTGGCCAAAAAAACTGCAACCAAAAAAAAATAGCAAGTGTTTATTATCTCACGGTGTCTTCAAAGGCCACGAATCTGGGAACAGCTTACCTAGTTCTGGCTTAGTGATTCAAGAGGCTGCAGTTAAGCTGTTGGCACGTGTTGTAGTCATCTCATTTGGAGGAGGACTGGAGGGTCTGCGTTCAGTGTCACTCACACAGTTGTTTACAGGCCTTCAGTCCTTACCATGTGGGTCTCTCCGTGGGGCTGCTTGACCTCTAAGCTGGCTTCACCCAAAGTGAGAATCCCAGACAGATAGAGAGAGAGAGAGAGAGAGGAGAGAGGAGGAGAGGGAGAGAGAAGGGAAGCCAAAAGAAAGAAGCCAGTGTTTTCAGGAGCTATTCTCAAAAGTAATACACCATCCCTTCTGCCATAACCCTCTGATCCCACCGGCCAGGTCTGGTACAAGGCAGGAGGGAACTACCCCAGGATGTGAGTATTAGGAAGGCAGCAGAAGTCACTCGGGGCTACTCAGAGGCTGGTTACCTCCGGACTTTCAAATTAGGGTAATTTGCAAAGAGTATGTGTGTGTTTTCTTACAAAGGAACAATTTACAAGGATGAGTGCAGGGATGAGGGAGACCACAAAGGGGTAATGCAGGTCACTAGGACTCTAAGGAAGAGGGGCCCGGAGCACAGGTCTCCCTTGAGAGCAGCTGGGTTGGCTGACACACAGCCGGCAGTGTGCCAGAGCCGTCTCAGAGAACTCGAGGGAGCTGTGTTTTCGTGTTTTCCCAACTGTGAATTCAGTGATATCACATGGGCAGCCTAAAACCGGTCATGGTGGGAATATTATACCCTGCAAATCAACAAATAAGATAAACTGGAACTTCTATTTTGATTTTTTTTTTTTTTTTTTTTGCAGAGCTGGTTGTTCAACATTTGCCAGAGCACCACTGTATGTAGCCAGAAAACTCACACCCAGACCTCACTTTCTCTAGACCAGCGGTTCTCAACCTGTGGGTCCACCCTTTTTAACTGTATTAAAGGGTTGCAACATTAGGAAGATTGAGAACCAGTGTAGACAGGGGTGGACGAAACTCACCCAGGAAGCTAGCGAGCCTCTCTGCGTGTTCTGTGCTAACCATCTCTGAGGAAGAAAGCAGCTTCAGGCAGGATGGGAGGGCGCAGTAAGGCCACCGGTCAGGGACGGGTGTCCAGCCCCCGGGTGGACGATGACTCAACCCCCTGAAAGAGAAGCAGACCAGCTATCATGGGTCCCATGACCTCTTAGCTAGATCCCCTTAATCATCCTTCTCCCTCTCAATTTCCCACATCAGGGGGTGAAACTTTGGCAGACATTTGAAAACACTAGATTTTCTAGTCAGGTCAGCAAATGAATTTGGTTTAGTTTTTTTGTAAATATAATAGGAGCTGACTCAGGCTAAGTTAAGAGAGAAGTTATTAGAAAGATGTGGAACAGCTCACGGGATTGAAAAGGACCTGAAAAATGAGGATTAGCCAAGGAGTAGAGAATAAATGGCAATCTTCTCAGAGTCATGGTTGAAATAAACCCTGGTCCAATTTTTTATTAAGAGCCCAAGTGGCTGTGCTCAAGGTGGACTGTTCTGGAATAAAATGTGATTAGCCAGCTTTAGCCAGTAGCTATTCTTGTCAAGAGGCAGGCAGGGTTCCTTCGCTATCTAGTCATGGATCAGGCTGAATTTGGTCCATGAGGGCTCAGAGAGGAGAGACATGTGGGCTGGGTCCCGCACTGGGACTGCTACCGTGAGGAACCGACAGTTGCCCACAAGCGGTTCTGAGGGCTCTTCTTAGCAAAAGGAGGAGTGGACGCTGGGAAGCGTGGGAGCTGCCAATGTCTCTACAAACTAGGACCCCACCTTGCTCCAGGGTCCCTCCTGAGTTCCAGGAAAAGGGAACAACTTTCTGACTACTAGTTAGTTGTTCTTTAAAAATCTCTAGGCATAATGTCAATATCAGAATGCCGTACTATTAGACATTGAGAGAATTGACATTTAAAAATCAAAGATAGGGCGGTGCCTGTGTGCGGCTCAGTGGGTAGGACGCTGGCCCCATGTACTGAGGGTGGCGGGTTCAAACCCGGCCCCGGCCAAACTGCAACAAAAAAATAGCTGGGCATTGTGGCGGGCGCCTGTAGTCCCAGCTACTCGGGACGCTGAGGCAAGAGAATTGCCTAAGCCCAAGAGCTGGAGGTTGCTGGGAGCTGTGATGTTGCAGCACTCTACCTAGGGCAACAAAGTGAGACTCTGTCTCTAAAAAAAAATCAAAATAAAATCAAAGGTACACAAATAAATGTTGGAACTAAAATAAATAGGAGGCTGAAAGAGAAACTGAAATGTACTGATGTTAAAAGTATATTCCTGTAACCTTGGGAATAAGTGGGAAATTTAGAGTTAAAACGGCTGTATTATGAGTCTGCGGGACACTTTCTGGTTATAAATATGAGTAAGAGAAAATGTGTGGGTTCCCCTAGCTCCACTGCTCCACTCTGTCCAGTCCTCCAACCTCTGCTTCCCCTCAGGACCCAGACCACGTGTCTTCTCTTCTCTGATCCTTCCTGAACCAAACCCAGCCAAGTCCACGACTGAACGGTTCTTCTGGTCTCTGCTGTGCACTTGGCATCGTGACCCCCTGGCTCGTCACGTGTCTTTTCCTGTGTGAGTCTGGGTCCTCACCTAAGATCTCGGAGTGCTGGAGGCAGGATCCACATCTGATCATAACAAATTGGCTGCTGGAGGTTTAATGTAACTTTTAAAAAACTTGATATTTCTTCCCTTTTCTTGTTCCTCTCCTTCTGTCTAAACCTTGAAAATAGGGACCTTCCCAAGGGTTTGTCCCTCTTCTTTTATTTTTCTACCTCACAGTGTTATGTGTTTCATAATTCATTAATGAGATCAATTAATGAGACTACATGTAGAAGTCCAGGCAAGACTCACACTCAGATATTTTACTTCTGTCTGATGCTCTCCCCATGATCAGCCAGGTCTCCGAGCCAGCAGGTCCCCGCAGTGGCCACTGACACTGACAGTCTTCCTCATGCCCTGTGTCCTCCTCAGTGACCTCACCCTCTGAGTGGTTTCCATCGTGGTCTTCAGGGGGTCACTCTCCATCTGCCTCCTGCTCGCTCAGCTTCTAAGCCCCAGGCCCATATTTCCAACTGTTCTGTGAACATCTCAGACTTCGCACGTCCTGAATCAAGCTCATCCTTAGCCCTTCTCTTTACTACAACACTGGATCTCAGGTCAAGCTCTGCTGATGCTTGAATCTGAGAAACATCTCAGCTGCAGAATCTCCCTGTCATTCTCTCCCTCTGAGTTTCAGCGGCCAAGTCCTGCTTGAGTCTCTCTATGTTCTTAATGTTGCATTTTCTGTGCAGCCCCATGATAAATCTTCATTAAAATCTCAACTCAAGGCCCTTTTCACAGGATGGTGCCGACAGCAAAGAAGGAAGCTCCTACCCTTCCCAAAGCCCAAGCCAAAGCAAAGGCATTGAAGGCCAAGAAGGCCGTGCTGAAAGGCAGCCACAGCCACAAAAAAAAGAAGACTCTGAGCCTCAAGACTCTGAGGCTCCGGAGGCAGCCCACATGTCCTCGGAAGAGCGCCCCCAGGAGAAACAAGCTTAACCACTGTGCCATCATCAAGCTCCCCCCGACCACTGAATCTGCCATGAACAAGACAGAAGACAACCACACACTGGTGTTCCCTGAGGGTGGCAAAGCCAACAAGCGCCAGATCAAACAGTCTGGGAAGAAGCTTCATGACATTGCTGTGGCCATCGGGCCTAATGGCGAGAGGAAGGCATGTTTTCCACGGACTCCTGATTACGATGCTTTGGACGTTGCCAACAAAATTGGGATTGTCTAAACCAAGTCCAGCTGGCTAATTCTAAATATATAACTTTTCACCATTAAAAAAATAAAAAAATCTCGACTCAAACCCTGCTAACACGTCCTGACGTCTTCCTCTGCTTGTCCCCACCTCAGCCCATCCTCCATGTTGTCATCAGAGCTCTTTTCCTAAAACACTGATAAGATTGTGTCAAACCCCGCAGCAGCATCCTACCGTCCGCTGTATACCAAGGCATGTAAACAACCTAGGCCACACGCTCCTCAGACCCTGTGTCACCTCCATGTGGCACAGTCCTAGAATATGAGTGTGCCCGCCACTGTCACACAATGAACTTGGCCAATGCAGCTTCCTTTGTCTAGAGTGGCCTTGCCACCAGGATCTTCCCACTCCCGCATCCTTCAAGACACCTTACAAATTTTACCAGTTAAAATTAATTGTTCCTTTTAGTAGCGATAACTACTCATCATAGAGAACTGAATATATGCCAGGGCCTTTACATACATTACTGCGTTTAATTCTGACCACTGCCAAGCAAGTGAGGAATTACAAACCCTCTACACCCCTTATCCAAAGCCATGAGGCCCAACTGTGCTTCCAGCTCTGAAGTGTTGTTGGGAAAGGTGAATACCAGCTCGGCACGTGTAGCACAGTCATTACGGCGCCTGCCACGTATACCAAGGCTGTGGGTTCCAACCTGGCCTGGGCCAGCTGAACAACAATGACAACTGCAACAAAAAATAGCTGGGTGCTGTGGCGAGTGCCTGTAGCCCCAGCTACTTGGGAGGCTGAAACAAGAGAATCGCTTACACCCAAGAGTTTGAGGTTGCAGTGAGCTGTGACGCCACAGCACGCAAAAGAGGGCGACATAGTGAGACTCTGTCTCAAAAAAAAAAAAGAAAGGTTAATGCCGTGGTATGTGGCTCAGTCTCCCCTCCTGTGAAATGCGGAGGATGAGAACAAGCGTGTCACCTCCCTCCCAGGGCTGCTAACAGGCAGCGTGTCCCTTTAGACAGGAGCCGGGCGAAACGCCCTGTTAAATGCAGGTTTAGGGTTTGACTGTTGTACCTAACAGTGGCTCATGAATAAGACCTTACTAGGAAAATGGCTCTAATGCTAGCAGTTGCCTCCTACGGGTCGGGATGCTGCTGCACCAGAGCTCATTCTTCTGTTCCTTGGCCCGTTTAAGTACGAATTCAAGGTTTTTGTGCTAGACAATTCTTCCCTTCTCTCTCCTGACAAAAACGCGGCCTCACAGTTGTGCTGTCTTTCAGGAATTCCACGTGAAGGCTGTGGACACACTTTCTCTTTATTCTTCCGTGGATCTGGAGCAGAAGAGACCAAGTGTTTAGTGCAGGGGGGGACTGAGGATCAGCTAGCACATGGGACCTGTGTTCATTTAATTGCCTAGAACATTCGCAGAAACCGAGAAGCAGCGTTAGGGTGGAGGGCGACGGGCTCAAGCTCACACAGCTAGTGAGGCGACACCGGCTTCCCCTGGCCGTCCCCGCTCAGGTCTGTTACTATCACTGTAGATTTGTTTCCTTTTCCTAGAACTTCACACAAATAGAATCACACCATGTGTGTTTTTTGTTCCTGGCTTCTTTTACCTTGCATTATGCTTCTGAGATTCATCTGCACCCTTGCAACATATTTTACTGGAAACCCATGCTGTTTTATTATCGAGGAGTTATTTTATTGTAAAGACGTACCACAATTTACTTAGCCTTTCTGCCGCTGAAGTGAAGTGACTGTGAATATTCTTATAAATGATCTTTTTTTTTTTTTTGAGACAGAGTCTCACTTTGTCACCCTTGGTTGAGTGCCGTGGCATCATAGCTCACAGCAACCCCTAGCTCTTCAGCTTAGACGATTCCCTTGCCTCAGCCTCCCGAGTAGCTGGGACTACAGGCGCCCGCCAAAATGCCCGGATACTTTTTTGTTGCAGTTTGGCCGGGGCTGGGTTTGAACCCGCCACCCTCGATACATGGGGCCGGCGCCCTACTCACTGAGCCACAGGCACTTCCCCTTATAAATGATTTTTTATGAACATATATTTTCATTTTTCCTGGGTAAACACTTATGAGTAGGTCTGATGGCTCATAGAGCAGATGTATATTTCCTTTTATGAGAAACTGCCAGTTGCTTCACATCCTCACCCACAATTAAGGTTTGCCAGTCTTTTAAAGTTTAGTCTTTCTAACAGGTGTGAAGTTGTATCAAGTTGTGATCCGAATTTTCATTTTCCTGATGATTAATTTGCATTTCCCTGGTGGATTTTCATGTGTTGGCTATTCCTTGCACCTTCTTCTCTCTCTGTTCAAATGTTTTGCCCATTTCATTATTTTTTTTTTCTTAATAGTAAGTGCTCAGAGTTTGTTATATATTCTGAATACAAGTCCTCTGTCAGGTATACGTGTGACAAATACTAGGTATAGTCTTCCAGTCTTTGGACTGCGTTTTTAGTGTATGTGCTGCTGAAGTGAGCACTAGCCAGCATTTTTATATTTTAAAAGATGTCATTAGGGCCAAGCGTGGTGTCTCACACCTATAATCCTAGCTCTCTGGAAGGCTGAGGTGGTAGATTGCTTGAGCTCAGGAGTTCCAGGACCAGCCTGAGCCAGAGTGAGACCCCATCTCTAAAAATAGCTGGGTGTTGTGGTGGGCGCATGTAGTCCCAGCTACTAGGGAGGTTTAGGTGAGAGGATCACTTGAGCCCAAGAGTTTGAGGTTGATGTGAGCTATGGCGCCACAGCACTCTACTCAGGGAGACCAAGTGAGATCTGTCTTTAAAAAAAAAGTCATTAGAAGAGCTAATTTTTAAAAATTTAACGGAATTGAATGTGTCTTTATTTTATAGGTTGTACTCTTCTCCAAAGACTAGCAAGTCACACTGAGGACCTGCACATCTCCTGCTTCCTCTGTCTGGAACACTCTTGCCCAGACATCCCCAGCGGTCCCTCCCTCCCTCATGGCGCTGCTCAGACAAGGTCCTGGCCACCCCGTGTCAGGGGCCCCGACACACAGTCCCCTGTACTGCCTTCTTCCTGTCCTGCTCCCTTATCTCCATCACTACCTTCTAACATTTTACATAAATAATTAACTTTTCATTGTCTGTTTTTCCCCGTTAAGCAAAAATGCCAATTTTCTGTTTTGTCTGCCACTGTTTTCGCAGTATCTAGAACAGTGGACATTTAATAAAACATTCAAGGGGGTGAATAATGTGTCCAGTACTTTTCGAGAAAAAAAATGAGTGGATATCTTCTGTGAATCAGGTCAAGTTCTTTCTCTGGGGCAGGAGGATGGCTAAGATGGAGGAGAAAGGTTAGTGGCTGTTAGGGGAGAGTTAACTACAGAAGTGACAGTTAAGCTGAGCTCTGAAGGGTGACCAGGAATTTTCTAGATAAACAAGGTAGATGGAACAGTGTGTGCGAGACCAGAATTTCCTGAGGAGGGTGGCATGGTCAGAAAATGCTGAGGAGGTGAATGTTGTACTAGGAAAGTATGGAGCAAGGACAGAGGATGGGTAGGATGGGAGGCCGGGAGGGGACACAGAGCAGGCCACCAGCCATGGGGAGGCACGTGGGACCCTCCTCCGCACTCCCTCTCGCGCAGCCCTCCTTCCAGTCTAAAAATTATTTTTCCTTTCCTTTTATTCTAGGTTGATACCTTCCCTGCCCACACTTCCCTTTAGAAAAAAGAATGCATTCGTGATCCCCGAGGGTGAGATTTAAGGCAGTTAAATATTTAACTGCATATTTTCAAAAGCAAAAAAGCTGAAAGAATTTGTATTTTGAAATAGGTTATAAATCTTTACTCGAATCCAAAATACTGAAATAATGGAAACTTCAAAAGAAATGGTAGCTGGTACCTGGTTCCAGCCTATTTTACTCTGCAGAAAAGAAAATGCCTACAGAGGGCTGTGCAAATTTGGGGGTATTAAAAAATGTCGCGTAGGGCAGCGCCTGTGGCTCAGTCGGTAAGGTGGCAGTCCCATATACTGAGGGTGGCAGGTTCAAACCCGGCCCCAGCCAAACTGCAACCAAAAATAGCTGGGCGTTGTGGCGGGCGCCTGTAGTCCCAGCTACTCGGGAGGCTGAGGCAAGACAATCGCTTAAGCCCAGGAGTTGGAGGTTGCTGTGAGCTGTGTGAGGCCACGGCACTCTACCGAGGGCCATAAAGTGAGACTCTGTCTCTACAAAAAAAAAAAAAATGTCCCGTAAATATTTTGGCAACTGGAAAACTTTCCAATTGACACTGATTTTATATTGTTATTTATTTGAATTGTCCATTAGTGAGGAGCAGGAAATCATGTGTAGTAAACTGATAATGAGCCCTAAGATTGGCTTTCATTATTTTTAAAATTATTTTAATTCTCTTTAATTCGATTAGTAAAGTTGAAGACGTACCTTTTAATTATGTTTAAAAAGACAATGTGCAGAACAATTATACATTCATTCACCCGACAACTATCTTCTGACATTGTTCCATAAGCAAGGAGTGTGTTTTTAAGCTGCATTCTTTGCGATATGTAGGAAAAGCCACACATGCTCTATCACTTTGACCTAGCAATCCTGATCCTGGAAACCCTGCAGGAATTAATTCCACAGAAGAAAAAATCTAAATGCACAAAGATTTTTATTATAAAACTATAACACCTGAAATCTGGCAGCAAAATCACTTTCTACGACAGGAATCCACGTGGAAAAGCACACCACATCAACCAGGAGTCTGTCCGTGTGCTCATTGAAATTCAGACTGGGAGATGGCAGAAATGTCAGAAATGTTTTTGCTAAGTCTTAAATTTATAGGCAGTATTTTAAAATGGCATTTACATGATGATTATAAATATACAAAAATAGATGGGGGATTTGAAGATAATGAAAACAATAGTTTAGGATGGAAGAATCAGGTGTTTATCTTACTTCTTATAAAAATGCCTCAAGTTTTATTTTGCAGCAACTTTTCCATTTCATAAATATAGCTACTTAGCATGCAGAATCAGTTTACACCATAAAAACGTATCCGCGCAAATTACCAAAAATGAAGGTGGACTTTTAGAGAATTCGTCCACTAGTGTTCCGGGTGAGATTTCTGCTACAGCTCTCTCTCTAGCACCATCATTTTTACCAATGTTTTTGGTGTTCGTGTTTTTTGAGACAGAGTCTCACTCTGTTGCCCAGGTTAGAGGGCTGTGGCATAAGCTTAGCTCACAGCAACCTCAAACTCCAGAGTTCAAGAGTTCCTCCTGCCTCAGCCTCCTGAGTAGCTAGGACTACGGGCACCCTCCACTGTCCCCTGCCATTTATCAGTCTTTAAAGCATGTGCAGTTGCTTCCAACATTTTATGTTGGGCCCCTGCCCCCCAAACCTACCACACCCAAACCTGTGGAGGTTGGCCATGGGCACATGGATTTTCAATCCACTTGCCCACTCCAGTTACTCCTGAGATGCAGGTAAGTTCAGAACCACTGATGTCATCATGAAAGAGAACCAGTGGCTTTAAAGACAACTTTTCCAAAATCTGAAACAAAACAACGAAACCCACTTCATTTTAAAGAAAAAACAAAATTTGTAGTCAACATTCAGGTGACTACTTTCGGTTTTAATTACCTGAGATGTAGGAAAACTATGACAACAAAAGCATGTTTGGCACTGTCCTTGGAGACCCCACACTAAAGAAAGTCCTGGGGAAGTTGGAGAGTTCCAGGGCTGACCATGGCCACTAGGGGCTGGACACGCCCCTGGCGATCTGACACGGGCAGCCAGCAGTTCCCAGGGATTTCCCAGAAGACAAATATTTCTTTGCTCATTAAATATGTGTGTGGTGCTCAAAAGGCTCTAGGGCTCTCAGGACTTTTATTATTTTGATTTCCAGCAATTTTCAGATGCTTGGCTGCTCCCCTCAGGCTCCTGAAGCACCACGGCCATGGAGATCAGCAACTGCAGAGCGGATGGAGGGGCAGAGCCTGCAGGAGGGTGCCCGGGCAGAGCCAGGGAGCCTCCTCTGAGTTCTAGCCTGCTGATGGGGCCTGCCTCCCAATCTGTGTTTTTCTTTTTATTTTTTCTGAGACAGAGTCTCACTTTGCCCCCATGGGTAGAGCACCGTAGCATCACAGCTCACAGCAACCTCAAACTCCTGGGTTCAAGTGATCCTCTTGCCTCAGCCTCCGGAGTAGTGGGACTACAGGCACCTGCCATGACACCTGGCTGTTTTTAGAGACAGGGTCTCGCTCTAGCTCAGGCTGGTCTCGAGCTCCTGAACTCAGGCAATCCATCCGCCTCAGCCTCCCAGAGTGCTGGGATCACAGGCATGAGCCACTGTGTTGGGCCCCAACCTACATTTTTCTCCAAAAGGAGCACATTGTAATCCATGAGCTGCTGGCTAGCAGCCCCCCTTTCCTCATCGCTGTATAGGTTAAACACATGAAGTTTTCACTTGCTTTGTAGAAATGGGCCATTGTCACGGAAGATTAAAGTTTAAAGGAATTTGGTCTAACATTTTAAGTTGAGAAAACCAAGTCCCAGGGAGTATAAATGACACGTCCTGGTCACGTAACTTGGTGAAGGCAAGCTGACTTTCCTGTCTCAAAGGCCACCTTCCTTTCATGACCCATGAGGAAATGCATGCAAGCGACCCACGGTCAGCTGTAGTCTGGTCTTACAGCAGAAATAATTGGCAGAGACTCACTTGCACCCTCTTCCCCCCCATCCTCGGTCACCATCCTGATGGGTGACCACAGCTGAGACGTCTGCGAGGGCATATGGAAAGCTTCCCACTGGGGCCCATGGACGGACTTTCAGGAGAGACAGAGCCTTTGGCATTGGCTTTGTAAACTACCCACGTTCTTAAGAATGGAGCATCTTCGAGTGGAAAGGAGAAGTAAGATTCATTTGCCTCCCCGACCTGCCGTAGGCTGCAGGTGAAACCTGTCACCACACTGTGTAGAGTGGGAGGCAAATGTTTCAGCGTCCACAGGCTCTGTGCACCCCTCATCAACATCTGTAAGTTTCCACGTGCAGGAAGTTGTCAAAATGTGAATAAGATACAGTCCGTTTTTCTAGAAAGAATTTAGTATTTGGAACTCTATGTCCATTTTGGTTAGAGAAAAAAATCATGGGATGTTACTGTGTTAAAAGCCAACTGAGCCCCATATCGGTGGATCTGACCCTGCCGGTCCCAGGAAACCTAACGGCTATGTACTAAGTTGTGTCCCCTCAAATTCCATATGGTGAGGCCCTAATCCCCGGTGTGATGGTATTTGGAGATGGGGCCTTTGGGAAGTGATTAGGGTTAGGTGAGGTCATGAAGGTGGAATCTTTATGATGGGAGACATTAGAGAGTTTGCTCTCTCCGCCATGTGGAGATACATTGAGAAGGAAGCCAGCTGCAACCCAGAAGAAGGCCCTTGCCAGTGCCAACCACACTGGCACGCTAATTTCAGACTTCTGGGCTCCAGAAGGGTCAGATGATCCATTTCTGTTGTTCAGGCACCAGTCTATGATGTTTCTTGCTGGCACCTGATCAGACTAATACGCTAACTTCCAAGAAGAACACTGATTCTGTGGGTACCAGCATCTGGGTACCAGGAACATCAGGTGCTCCCAGCCCCAGTTGCCAAATTTCCAGCTGTGGAAAGAGGTCTAGCAGAAGAGTGCCAGTTCTGGTGCTAGTGTCGGCAACTGTCCTCGTGCAAGGCATCCAGAAATTAGGTGTTTCCCACGTAGACACGAAAGCCAGCTGCACACCAGTGGGCACACTCACTCAGTCAACAAGTCTTCATGAGTCCACTACGTGGCAGGTGGTACAGCAGTGACCAGGACATACAGACGTCCTGCCTATGCGGAAGACAGATGATAAATGAAATAAATAAGCAAAATCAAGTTTCTGCTGGACAGCACTGAGGGCTAAGGGGAAAAGGAAGGTAGCGAGAAGGCTAAGGAATACCCATGCTGACATCCAACAGGGAGGTGAGGAGAAGGGTCACTGAGGTGCTGGGGGAGGAGAGGAGTCAAGGGAGGAGCCGCCTGCACACGTATCAGCAAAAGAACGTTCCAGAATGACAGGAAGGCCAAGGGGCCCATGGAGTGTTGGAAAAATACCAAAAAGATAGGTGTGGGAAAGAAGAGATGAGACAGGGTGGCACAGAGGGTCCAGCATCCCGAGACCGCCCTCTCCCGTCACCTTCTCCTCTGAGCAGATGAAGACCTCTTACGTTCTAGGTGCTATGCTAGAAATTAGGGATCAAAAAATTGCAAAGGTCCTGATGTCAAGAAATCTAAGTATAATGGAGAAGCAGACACAGAAACACAAACGTTCTCTAAGTAGCAATCCTCTCTTACCCATGAGGGATACACTCCAAGCCCCCAGGGACGCTCAAAACCATAGGCAGCACCAAACCTATGCATGAATTTCTTTTTCCTTCTTCACAATATCACAGACAGAAGATTCATTCTTACCATAGATCTCAGCAACCTCGACATACAATTTTTTTTGTTTGTTTCCTTATTAAATCAATGAATTTTACCTTTTCATTTAAAGGAAGAACTTAATGGCTTCTGTTTGCCTTATCCCAGTTGCCAGCATCACTGCTCTTGTGCTTTAGGGCTATTATTAAACCAAATCAGAGTGACTGGAACACAAGCACTGTGACAGTGTGGCAGTCGATCTGATAATGGAGACAACTAATAAGGGATTCACCTGGCACAGAGCACAGACGGTTCACAGCCTGGGCAGTTTGGAGCAGGCCCGAGCAGGACACTCAAGACTTCATAGTGATGCTCAGGACGGTGGGCAATTCAGAACTTACGGATCGTTTACTTCTGAGATTTTCCATTTTATGTCTTCCAACCACAGTTGACCACAGGTAACAAAACCACGGAAAGAGAAACCATAGTAGGGGAGGACTACCGTAATATGACAGCCAACAGCAGTAACTTGGAGGGACAGAGCTAGCTGATAACGAGTAACAGTTACTAGACACAGTGGAGGAGCAGGGGACTCACTGATGATGAGGGAAACTGAACGTGCTGAGTGTGCTCCAAGGACTCACAGGTGCTCCAGGATGCAGAGACAAGGAAGGGCGTCCTAGCCAGGAGACGGCCTGTGCAAAGGGGGCGCATGTCTAGACAAGTGAGAGCGTCAGGGTGTGAAGGTGAGTTTCCCCGAGGCTCAGGCAAAGGTGAGCAAGGCCCTGGCGAAATCACCTGTGGGAGCAAGAAATAGTCTGGTGATGGTATTGGTCAGGGTTAACCGAGAACCAGAACCAATGGTGTGTCCTCACATAGTCAAGCATGACTTAGTGACCAGGACGCTCTCTGTGAAGTGCATGGTAGCTGATTTTGTCTCTGTGGGACATCATAGAATGTTCTTACAGAGACCTAAGTGGATAGCCTACCACACACTTGCTACGTGGCTGCCCATGGGTACAGCATGTTTCTGCACTGACTGTTGTAAGTCATTGTAACACAGGGGGAAGTGTTTGTATAGCTAAACATATGTAAACAAACAAAAGGTACGGTGAAAAGTATGGTATTATAATCTTACGGGACTGTAGTCATGTATGTAGTCTACCGTTGAGTTCAAGCCACTGTGTGGTGCACGGTTGTAACTGCATTACATGGACGTGCGCACACACACACACGCCTATAGAGAGGGGGATGACAGGAGTCAGCTCACGCGATTACGAAGGCTGAGCAGTCACACAGTCTGCCATCAGCAAGGAAAACAAGGAAGCTGGTGGCGCGATCCAGCCTCAGTCCAAAGGCCCGAGAACCAGGAGAGCTGAAGATATAAATCCCAGTCTGAGTCTGAAGGCCCCAGAACCAGGAGAACCAATGTCTGAGGACAGGAGAAGATGAACATCTCCACTAAAATAGAAGGAAAATTCATTTCCCTCCATCTGTTTTCTTCTGTTGAGGCCCTCAATGGATTGGATGATCCTTGCTCACATTGGTGATGGTGGAGCCTCTTTATTCAGCTACTAATTCAAATGCTTATCCCTTCCAGAAACATTCTCACAGACACATGTGTAAAAAATGTTTTAGCAGGTATCTGTTGAGCTGACACAGAAAATGAACAACCACCATGGTCATGTTCGGGGGGGTTGATGAGGAGCAAGACCGGACACAGAGCAAAGGGTCTTTAGCAAAGGACAAGTAGACGGCATGAGCAAGGGTTTACAGAATGGAAGGCAGGAGCTGAGAGCTGAGACTGCAGGGGAGTGGCAGCGCTAGAGGTCACAGTTTTGATGGGACCGGTTGCACATGGAATTATAAGCAGACATGATGAGGAGGTGGGCGTTCCAGATGAAAGTAAACCCACGTAAATACTCTCACATACTCAGTTGGTCAATATTCTGTGGTTAGGGGTAGTAAATGGGTAAATGTGGACTTGGAAGAATTAAAACATTATCCCTAAAACCTAAAACCAGTAGAGAAGGAAAATATTTGAATTATAAGCCAGGTATCAGGACAGTTAGGGCGGCTGAGTCAGGATAACCAGCATCACGTCAGCCCTGCTCACAGTTGCTTTTGTGGATAAGAGGCACTCTTCTCCTTCTAGAGTCAACTCTACGAATTATAAGGGCAAAACATAGAAAGTACTGTTTCACTATCTAGTGTCTCCTGGGAAATATATCAGTATTTGCACAGTGAAAGGAAAGAGAGCAGCTTCTACTTCTGAACTAATGAAGCTTTGTCCAGCATTACACACATGTCCTTGGCTATCGGGGATATGGTCAATATGCATTTAAATGTGGTGTTTGAAAAACCATTTCTCAGGCTTGACCAGGATTCAGTGCTATAGACAGTGGTTGAGAACTACCCAGCCTAGATGACCATGAGACATGTGAATCACCGCTTTCCAAAGAGTATGCAAAATGCTGTGCATGGACCCTCAACCTCAGAGAATACCTTTTTTGCAAATGGAGAATCAAGTTGACTTGAGTTAGGCTACAGGAATTCATAACTGGACATGAGAGCAAAGGCCTTCGTGGTGGGTACCAGGAAAACGGAAACAAGTTCACTGATTCAGGCAGTAGTGAACTTGGGGAGAAAGATGCAGTCTGAGATGTCAGACTCCAATGGAACGGAGACCAGAGAGATCCTTGAGAGCATGGCGTGCAGAGAAGGAGCCTGTTACGGAGACCTGCGGTCTGAGATGTCAGACTCCGATGGAACGGAGACCAGAGAGATCCTTGAGAGCATGGCGTGCAGAGAAGGGGCCTGTTACGGAGACCTGCAGTCTGAGATGTCAGACTCCGATGGAACGGAGACCAGAGAGATCCTTGAGAGCATGGCGTGCAGAGAAGGGGCCTGTTACGGAGACCTGTGGTCTGCGATGTCAGACTCCGATGGAACGGAGACCAGAGACACCCTTGAGAGCATGGCGTGCAGAGAAGGGGCCTGTTACGGAGACCTGCGGTCTGAGATGTCAGACTCTGATGGAACGGAGACCAGAGAGATACTTGAGAGCATGGCGTGCAGAGAAGGGGCCTGTTATGGAGACCTGTGGTCTGGGCTGAGGGCAGCTGACAGCTGTGTAAGATGCACTGATTAAAGTTCCTTCCCCTTCCCCCACCAAAAAAAAAAAAAAAATTTGCTGGAAGGTTTTCACTACATATTTGGAAAGCATAAAGTTCTTTTAAAACCATTCTAAGAGATTTCAGTAGAAAGATCTGGAGAATCATATCAGAAGCCTTTTAATTTGTTTTGGGGAAAAATAAGACAAAGCAAATTGTATATTTCTGTACTATACAGTTATAATTCTAGAGAGTAACTTCATTGTCAACAAATCTTGTTGTGACCTTTGTGAAATTCCAAGTTAAACCCTTCTGATATTAGTATCAGATATATTTGGCCAACGTGGGCAATATCTATTCAAGTCAAAATCTATGTTTCTGGAGTAGATTAAACCAAGGAAACAGTCCCCTTACAGAATTCTTTCCTAAAAGGTTTTTGAGGGGTGTTTTGTTTTGTTGGCCTAGATAAGCACTTATCCATCTGTGTGGTACCGTAATAACTCATAGACAAGATAATTGCTTGGCGACTTTGTCTATAGGATAACAAATCGCAAATGGTTTCCTTCTCATGTCTACATACTCCTGATAAAAGAAGGGGACTCAGTGAAGGAAACTCAGTTGATACTTAATGTCATTCAAAGAAAAGAGAAGGAGGAAAATTCAGAATGTGACTTCATTACATGAGTGGAATGTGGTGGTTTGGGGGGCGGGGTGAGTGTATTTGCCTTATTTCGGCGTTGCTGGAGTGCATACTGGTTCTGGAATCCCAGCCAAAGGCCCTGGGGAACACCAGCTCCGCCCCCTCCCCACTGCTGGGAAGGTACTTTTCCTTTGTATTATGTTGTTTAGGAAACTAAAAAAAATGCGAAAAACCCCTGAAATTCTATGAACATCATTTTGAGTTCTGAATGAATATATAGATGATAGTCTTATGAAGCAAAGCTTAGGTGGACGCTTCAACTAGTCCATTATTTTGCATTTTGAGAAGTCATGGAACAGAAGAGACAGGCTCTTGCAAAACCACTACCCCTGAGACGGAGAAGCCCTGCGAAGGGGCCACAGCCACACATCTGCCCATTTTGAATGCTGCCCAAACATTAACAGCTGCAGCTGGGCCTGCCAAGGGGACGCTTCAGTGACACAGAAAGCCTTTCATTGCCGTTCTTGATGCTAGTGTGATGTCCAGCTCTCTGCTGTTACCGCTATTCAGAAAGGTTGCTCCTTGTCCAGAGCACTGGACAAACTAAAACTTGGGAATGTCTTTGCCTGGCCCCTAAGTTTTTTTGTGCACATAGACAACAGTACATAAGTACACCAGCATCCCTTTGGCACAAATAATCTTCCAGATGGAGTGAGAACATCTGAGCTGTTCAGTACAAACCCACATTTTTAGTAAATGACATACAATATCTGATAGTTCAGTCTTGTATCCTTCTGACTTCAAGTCTTCACCCTGCCTTAAATGTGAAGATTTTCTTTAATCCTATTTCTTAATGAAAAAAAGAAACTTTCAAGGAGATAAAAAGTTTAACGTTTTAAAATGTATGTTTCAATGGGCACAGTGGCTCATGCCTATAATCCCAGCACTCTGTGGGAGCTGGGGCAGGTGGATTGCTTGAGCTCAGGAGTTCAAGACCAGCCTGAGTAAAAGCAAGACCCGTCTCTATGAAAAATAGAAAAACTGAAAAAAAAGAAAGAAAGAAAGAAAAACTAGGGTGGTGCCTAAGAAAGAAAAAAGAAAGAAAGAAAAACTAGGGTGGTGCCTATGGCTCAGTGGGTAGGGCACCGGCCCTATATACCAAGGGTGGCGGGTTCAAACCCGGTCCTGGCCAAACTGCAACAAAAAAAGCCAGGCGTTCTGGCAGGTGCCTGTAGTCCCAGCTACTCCAGAGGCTGAGGCAGGAGAATCGCCTAAGCCCAGGAATTGGAGGTTGCTGTGAGCTGTAGCGCTATGGCACTCTACTAAGGGCGATAAAGTGAGACTCTGTCTCTAAAAAAAAAAAAAAAAAATGGTTAGCTGAGCATAGGAGAAGCACCCGTAGTCCCAGCTGCCTGGGGAAACTGAGGCAAGAGGATCTCTTGAGCCCAAGATCCTTAGGTTGCTGTGAGCTAAGATGGCTCCCTGGTACTCTATCCAGTGCAACAGAGTGAAACTCCATCTCAAAAAAAATAATAATAATTATTATGTTTCAAGGATATTGATTTAATTTATTCACTTTGTATCCCTTGGTGCTAGAAATGAACAAGGATATTAAGGTAACTTAGAAGTTGGTAGGGATTTTCCCTCTTAGGCTTCTGCGCAATTAATTAGGACAACAGGGAAGCCTTTCATGCAAGTCGTATCCATGGATTTAGTCTGATGTTCCTTCCTCTTCTCATCACAAGTTGGTTTCTCATCTCCTCTCCCTTACCCTCCACACTGATGTAGGTAAAAAACAATCAGAAAGCAAAGAGGTTTTCTAATATTAAGATTTTATTATCTTTAACATTGTAAATCATATTCCTAATTTCAAGTTATAGCTTTATTCAAGGGAGGAAATGTCATTCTATAAGTTACCCTCTCAAATCATAGCTAATGTTATAATTAATTTATTTGATTTCTGTCAATAAATATTATTGAGTTCCTGATAGGGTCTTAGCAATATGCTACAGGTTATAAGTCTTTTCAGCCCAGTATAAATTGAAAATCAGGCCAGGCGCAGTGGCTCATACCTATAATCTTAGGACTCTGGGAGGCCGAGGCGGGTGGATCGCCTTGAGCTCACAGGTTCGAGACCAGCCTAAGCCAGAGAGAAACCTTATCTCTAAAAGTAGCTGGGGGTTGTGGCAGGCGCCTGTCATCCCAGCTACTTGGGAGGCTGAGACAAGAGAATTGCTTGAGCCTAAAAGTTTGAGGCTGCTGTGAGCTATGACCCCATAGCACTCTACCGACGGCAACAAAGTGAGACTTAAAAATAATAAAAATAAATAAACTGAATCTATCAATAATGGTCTTGTTAACTAGTAGGAAGAGTGAAGAGGACGCATCCAAAGACCTCATTGGCAAGCGCTAGGCTTTGGAGGTTGCCTTCTTCAGGACTGTGGAGCTCATTGCCCTGGGGGTTGGAAATGATAGTGACTCACAGCCGTTACCTGTGTCCTCCCAGAATTGCTCTCAGCAAAAGACTGCCCACCTGGCCCAAGGTCATGCCTCCTCCCTGAGCCCACCTGGCCCAAGGTCATGCCTTGTCCTTGAGCCCACCTTGCCCAAGGTCATGCCTTCTCCCTGAAAAGAATGTGGAATCAGAATCCAACGACTTGGATTCATTTTCTAAATCAATCAATTTGTTTGTCAGTACAAAATAGATTTTTCTCCCAAATATCCATTTGACAAAAGAAGATGCTATAGTAAATCATCGCTATTCTGAGGTTAATACTACAGTTTTCAGCGCCTTTTCTCTGAGAGGTCTATAGGCATCTACTCAAGTGTCTCATCCCCAGCTGGAACCAAGTCAGTGGTCTCATAGACGGTTGGTAGAATCCATCTGGAATAGATATTTCAGAATGGAACAATACTGTATTAGTTTTCTTTCTTTTTTTTTAGAGACAGAGTCTTAAATATCGCCCTCGGTAGAGTGCTGTGATGTCACAGCTCACAACAACCTCCAACTCCTGGGCTTAGGTGATTCTCTTGCCTCAGCCTCCCAAGTAGCTGGGATTACAGGCACCCGCCACGACGTCAGGCTATTTTTTGTTGCAGTTTGGCTGGGGCTGGGTTTGAACCCGCCACCCTCCGTATATGGGGCCGGCACCCTACTCACTGAGCCACCGGCGCCGCTCTGTGTTAGTATTCTTCAATGGTGAGTTTTAAAAGGAAGAACAGAGAAACTCCTTTAGAACAATTCAATAAAGATAATATTGGAAAGTCACTAAATGAAATACATATGTCCAACTAATTATGTAACTTCATTTCTTAAATGCTCACGTTCTTTGTGTCTTGTTTTATCCTCTTAGATTACTTTTTATGGTGTAGATATTGTCGAAGCCAGTGTGGTGCTTGCCTTAATCCCCTCCAGCTGTGAGTCCCTGCCCTGCCCCCGGCATTCTTGCTGTGCTGAGTGAGCATTGGGCTTGGGCCCTTTGCTGCAGAGGCAGATGGGAAGGAAAACATGCTCTGCCTATGGCTGATAGGCATCCACTCAACTATCTCATGCGCCATCCCCTCTGCCTGGAACATTCCTCCTTGACATCTTTATCTAGTTAATTTCTACCATTACTCACATCCTTTAAACACTCAGCTCGGATATTATATACCCACAGAAAAGCTTTCCTAATGCCCTAGCATGGGTGAGGAACCTCCCACTATCGTCCCCAAACTCCGGTCGTGTTCTTAGCAGACAGTAATTTGCCTGTGTCCATGCACTGTCTAGACCCAGCAACTTGAGGTCTGGACGGCAAACCTCAGCTCTGTGGCTTTGGTGTCATTTAGGTACCTGCTACATCATCAGTGCTAAATACAGGAGGGTAATTAAATTAATGACGATGGGACAACCTGGTGATCTTTACAAGCCAAGAGGACTTTTGCTGAACAGCCATACCATAACTTTAAGTAGTAAGATATGTGTACACACTGTAAAACATTTTTAAATGGCAAAATGAGGGCAGCACCTGTGGCTCAGTGGGTAGGGCGCCAGCCCCATATGCCGAGGGTGGCGGGTTCGAACCCAGCCCCGGCCAAACTGCAACAAAAAAATAGCCAGGCATTGTGGTGGGCACCTGTAGTCCCAGCTACTCGGGAGGATGAGGCAAGAGAATCGCCTAAGCCCAAGAGCTGGAGGTTGCTGTGAGCTGTGACACCACAGCACTCTACTGAGGGTGACGAAGTGAGACTCTGTCTCAAAAAAAGAAAAAAAAAATGGCATAATGAGCCAAACTTCATGAAGTCCCTTTTTATCCCTTCCTAGGTACTAAAGTGTTTTGAAAATTACATAAAAGAAATAACTACGTAAAACGGTGAGAAATTAAAATAAACTATTACTGTTATTGCCGAGAGGTAACCATGGAGCATTAGCAACACTGGTCCAGAAAGCCTAACAGATAGCAGCCAGGCTGGGCTCCTCCACACACAGCAGCACTGATTTTACTCCTTTATAAAATTGTGGGGGAGGAAGATTAATTCCTCCCTGTCAGAAGTAATTTATAGAAAATCTTTTAAAATGATAAAGACATCAGAACATCTCTGGTTGTTATGCAGCAACAATAGATATTAAGTAAAGTTCAGTGAGTGGTTTTGGTTGTTGCTGGGGGATGAACTGCTATGATAATCCAGACTGGGGTTTAGTGACCTGAGAATCAACTGTGTGGGCTTCCTTAGAATCCCCCACGTATCAACCTTAGGCTCCCCCAGGATGCAGAGCAGAAAGACGTCAGTCCCTCTAGAGCAGCGGTTCTCAACCTGAGGGTCACGACCCCTTTGGGAGTCGAACGACCCTTTTCACAGGGGTCGCCTAAGACCATCCTGCGCATCAGATATTTACATTACAATTCATAACAGTAGCAAAATGACAGTTATGAAGTAGCAACGATAATAATGTTATGGTTGGGGGTCACCACAACACGAGGAACTATATTAAAGGGTCGCGGCATTAGGAAGGTTGAGAACCACTAGTGCAGAGGGAAATGTTTTCAGATTCCCTTCTCTGCTTTAGCTGGTCTTCTGAGGATCTTTGAAATGCTCCTTCAAGGGCATTTGTGGCTGAGCCCTCAGCAGACAGCCTCCTCTGCCCCGAGCCAGGGTTCACTTGCTTTGTGCCAAACCTGATAGACCTGAAACCAGCAAGGCCGAGATAGTTAGGGTAAAAATGACCCAGAAACTTGAATGTGCGATCCTGAGCAGGACTGTTAGTATTTGAACAGATGAAGTCTTAATCCAGGAAAACAAATTGCTGATTTTCAAAGTTTCAGGCATAAACACGCAAACAGTGGGAGGAGCTTCTGGGCTTTGCCCTGGGCAGCTGTCTACTCCACCTACTTAGATGGCTCCGGTCTTAGATTTTAGATTCCATCATTTTTTTGTTGTTGTTGTTGTTTTAAAACTTGTACTGCAATGTAACAATGACATAAACAGTAATTAGACACACCTACCAATTTGACCCCCCCCCAACAAAAAAAATGTAAACCGGAAAATAACTCTGCCTATTCTGGTACACCTTTTCAAATCATGTTAGAAGGGTCATCCTCAGTCATCAAGGAATTTTAAGTCAATAAAACAGATAAACCTTTGGCTAACCTAACCAGGAAAAAAAGAGTAAAATCTCTAAGTCATCAATCAGAAATGACAAAGATGAAATAACAATAGACTCCTCAGAAATTAAAAAAATCCTTAATGAATATTACAAGAAACTTTATTCTCAGAAATATGAAAATCTGAAGGAAATTGACCAATACTTGGAAGCACGTCATCTTCCAAGACTTAGCCAGAGTGAAGTGGAAATGTGGAACAGGCCTATATCAAGTTCTGAAATAGCATCAACTATACAAAATCTCCCTATAAAGAAAAGCCCGGGACCAGATGGACTCATATCAGAATTCTACTAAACCTTTAAAGAGGAATTAGTACCTATATTACTCAACCTTTTCTAAAATATAGAAAAAGAAGGAATATTACCTAACACATTCTATGAAGCAAACATCACCTTGATCCCCAAACCAGGAAAAGACCCAACAAGAAAAGAAAATTATAGACCAATATCACTAATGAATATTGATGCTAAAATATTCAACAAGATCCTAACAAACAGAATCCAGCAACACATCAAACAAATTATACATTATGACCAACTCAGTTTTATCCCAGGGTCTCAAGGCTGGTTCAATATACGTAAATCTATAAATGTAATTCAGCACATAAACAAATTAAAAAACAAAGACCATATGATTCTCTCAATTGATGCAGAAAAGCTTTTGATAATATCCAGCATCCCTTCATGATCAGAACACTTAAGAAAATAGGTATACAAGGGACATTTTTTAAACTGACAGAGCCATCTACAGCAAACCCACAGCCAATATCGTATTGAATGGAATTAAATTGAAATAATTTCCACTCAGATCAGGAACCAGGCAAGGTTGCCCACTGTCTCCACTGCTCTTTAACATTGTAATGGAAGTTTTAGCCATCGCAATTAGGGAAGAAAAGGCAATCAAGGGTATCCATATAGGGTCAGAAGAGATCTAACTTTCACTCTTCCCAGATGATGTGATTGTATATCTGGAAAACACCAGGGATTCTACTACAAAACTCTTAGAAGTGATCAAGGAATACAGCAGCATCTCAGGTTACAAAATCAATATTCATGAATCAGTAGCCTTTATATATACCAACAATAGTGAAGCTGAAAAAACAGTCAAGGACTCTCTTCCTTTCACAGTAGTGCCAAAGAAGATGAAATATTTGGGAGTTTATCTAACAAAGGACGTGAAAGATCTCTATATAGCGAACTATGAAACTCAAAGAAAAGAAAAGCTGAAAATGTTAACAAATGGAAAAACATACCTTGCTCATGGCTGGGAAGAATCAACATTGTTAAAATGTTCATACTACCCAAAGCAATCTACAATTTTAATGCAATCCCTATGAAAGCTCCACTGTCATACTTTAAAAATCTTGAGAAAATAATACTTCGTTTTATATGGAATCAGAAAAAAAACTCGAATAGCCAAGACATTACTCTGAAATAAAAACAAAGCAGGAGGAATCACACTCAGACCTCAGACTATACTATAAATCGATAGCGATCAAAACAGCATGGTACTGGCACAAAAACAGAGAGGTAAAAGGGCGGCACCTGTGGCTCAGTGGGCACAGCACCGGCCCCATATACAGAGAGTGGCGGGTTCAAATCTGGCCCCAGCCAAACTGCAACAACAACAACAACAACAACAACAAAAATAGCTGGGCATTGTGGCAGGAGCCTGTGGTCCCAGCTACTCGGGAGGCTGAGACAAGAGAATCGCCTAAGCCCAGGAGATGGAGGTTGTTGTGAGCTGTGTGACACTCTACCACGGGTGATAAAGTGAGACTCTGTCTCCACAGAAAGAAAAAAAAAAACAGAGAGGTAGATGTAGGAAACAGAATAGAGAACAGAAGAGATGAACCCAGCTACTTATCATTATTTGATCTTTGATAAGCCAATTAAAAATACTCAGTGGGGAAAAGATTCTTTATTTTACAAATGATGCTGGGTGAATTGGCTGGTGACCTGTAGAAGACTGAAACTGGACCCACACCTTTCACCCTTAACTAAGATAGTCTCTCACTAGATTAAAGATTTAAACTTAAGACGTGAAACTATAAAACTACCAGAAGAAAGTGCAGGGAAAACTCTTGAAGGAATCAGCCTGGGTGAATATTTTATGAGGAGGACTCCCCAGGGCAATTGAAGCAGCTTCAAAAATATACTACTGGGACCTGATCAAACTAAAAAGCTTCTGCACAGCCAAGAACATAGTAAGTAAAGCAAGCAGACAGCCCTCAGAATGGGAGAAGATATTTGCAGGTTATGTATCTGACAAAGGTTTAATAACCAGAATCTACAGAGAACTCAAACATATTAGCAAGAAAAGAACAAGTGATCCTCAGGATGGGCAAGGGACTTGAAGAGAAACTTCTCTGAAAAAGACAGGCGCACGGCCTACAAACATATGAAAAAATGCTCATCATCCTTAATCATCAGAGAAATGCAAATCAAAACTACTTTGAGATATCATCTAACTAGCCCATATCACAAAATCTCAAGACCAGAGATGTTGGCGTGGATGTGGAGAAAGGGGAACATTTCTACACTGTTGGTGGGAATGCAAACTAATACATTCCTTTTGGATAGATGTTTGGAGAACACTCAGAGATCTAAAAATAGACCTGTCATTCAATCCTACAATCACTCTACTAGGTATATATCCAAAAGACCAAAAATCACATTATAACAAAGATATTTGTACCAGAATGTTTATTGCAGCCCAATTCATAATTTCTAAGTCATGGAAGAGCCCAAGTGCCCATCGATCCACGAATGGATTAATAAATTGTGGTATATGTACACCATGGAATATTATACAGCCTTAAAGAAAGATGGAGACTTTACCTCTTTCATATTTACATGGATGGAGCTGTAACATATTCTTCTTAGCAAAGTATCTCAAGAATAGAAGAAAAAGTATCCAATGTACTCAGCCCCACTTTCATATGAAAGCTATAACCCAATTATAGCCTAAGAATGTGGGGAAAGGGGAAAGGGAAGGGAGGGGCGGGGGAAGGAAGGGTGCAGGGAGGGTGATTGGTGGGACCACACCTATGGTGCATCTTACAAGGGTACATGTGAAACTTACTAAATGTAGAATATAATACATTATATTATATTAATATTACATAATATTAATAACACATTATATGTATATAATATTAATGTGTTATATTTCTTAACACAATAACTAAGAAAATGCCAGGAAGGCTATGCTAACCAGTTTGATGAAAATATTTCAAATTGTATATAAAACCAGTGCATGGTACCCCATGATTGCATTAATGTACACAGCTATGATTGAATAAAAATAAACAAACATACAATTATAATTCTGAGTTATAAAAAAAGAAATTTAAAAATAGCAGTACTTATTTTCATCTTAAGAAAAGGTTCCCTTTCTCCCCTCCACTCCAAGTATTTAACATGAAAGAATGGGGTGGCGCCTGTGGCTCAGTGAGTAAGGCACTGGCCCCATATACCGGAGGTGGTGGGTTCAAACCCAGCCCCGGCAAAAAAAAAAAAAAAATTAAGAAAGAATGGGCTTCCTTACCATTAATTTTATAATTATTTGTGGAGCAGCAACCGTCAATAATTTGACGTTTCTGTTTACAGATGCTATAACATTTTTAAAAATTTCACAAAGCCATTATCCAGTGTTGCCATGAAATAGAGACTGTAAATTCTAGGTAGCAAAGATTCTTTCTGAAACTGATGTTAAGTCAAAGAAATACAAAGCAGGGCATTACACTCAGTTTCTGGATCTAGTACTCTAAAAAGAGTGAAACCTAGGAAAAGTTACCTACTGTCTTATAGAAGAAATAAAGGCCTGCAAAAGCTGATTTTTGGTTGTACAGTAGTTTATACACTGCGTGGAGTCCCAGCATTGGCTAATTGCGGCAGACATGCACCGTAGTTATCCCTGCCCTGTGTCCTAGATCTCTCTCTCCCCACCCCCGACATTCTCCTGCCTTATACCAAGTATTGTGGATATGCGCCCAAGTCAGACAATCCAGTGAACAAAGTTAGTGCAATGCACTGGTGGGCTGTGTGAGATAGAAAAAGTCCCTTTCAATCTTCACCAAAGTTCTGCTGTAGAAGAAAATTGGCAGCCAAATTCTCATTCTTCTTACAAGCAAAATATCCAAAAAGTCCTTCAGGAAATCCTAATGCCTTTGACCTTTCTATCGCTTTTCTCCCGCTTCCAGCTCCTGCAGGTCCTCCGCTGCCGCCGCCTCCTCTTCCCTGACCACCAGCTTTTTGAACTGGTTCATTTAACACCTGAATAAAATGCTCCTGGTGTTGGTTAATTTGCTGCAGTAACTGAGGATTCTCTCTGCCTATCTGCTGTAGCGATGCTGGAAGCCAGGAAGGATTTTGTTGAATAATTTGTCTCATCTGTCGAAATTGAGGCTGATTCTGCACAAGTTCAAGGGGACATCCTCCAGAACGTGTTGTTGTAATTGTTGCTGTGGGAGTTGCTGCTGCAGCCGTCACTACCCCAGACTGAGGAGTCCCCAGGCCAGCCTCCTGAGGAGCATCAACCACAGCCTGACTTTATCTCCAGGATGCCCATTAAAAGATATTCCACTGTCTGTCCAAGTGGTTGAAACTGGCTCTCAGGGCTGCAATTACTTGCTCCCCTTCATAACCCACTGACATGATCTCAGTTACCAAATTCTCATAAGACTGACCTGTCTGACAGACAGGTGCACTTGAGCCTGCGGCTCAGTGGAGTAGGGTGCCGGCCCCATATGCTGGAGGTGGCGGGTTCAAACCCAGCCCCAGCCAGAAACCGCAAAAAAAAAAAGAAAAAAGAAAAAAGAAAAAAAAAGTTTCCACCGAGAGGAATCTCCTGATGTACCATCAACTGGTGTTGGGCTGGTAGCCGCTGGTGTCTGTGCTGGCTTTTCTGCGGGTTTCTCTTGTTTAGCTGCGCTAGCAGGTGCAGGCTCAGCAGATGTCGTTTTTGATGCTGGAGTAACGGACGCAGGCGTAGACACAGGAGCCAGGGCAGGGGTTAGGGCCTGAGCCACAGTTGTTACCAAGAAGTAACTGGTGTGGTGGTGACAGGATTTGATTGCTGAGTTGCAGCTGGTGCTGGTGTTGCTACTGCTTTGGGCTGAACATTGTGTCACCATAACCATCATGCAGTTTTTCTCATCAATTTCATATTCTTTTTTTTTTGCCAGTTATTTTATTTTATTTTTTTATTTTGTATGACTGTTTTCACTAACACATTCAGAAAATGTAGAATAGAAGAGGTGAAAGAAGTCTTTATAGTTACCTACATATTTGTAATTCTTTTTTTAGTTTTTTTTTTTTTTTTTTTTGTGGTTTTTGGCTGGGGCTGGGTTTGAACCCGCTACCTCCAGCATATGGGACCGGTGCCCTACTCCTTGAGCCACAGGCACCGCCCTTTTTTTTAGTTTTTTTATTGTTAAATCATAGCTGTGTACGTTAGTGCAATCAAGGGGTACAATGTGCTGGTTTCATATACAATCTGAAATATTCTCATCATACTCTTTTAGACAGTATCATCATTGAGGATGTTACCTGCATAAGTTAATTTTTGACCTGCTACTGGGAAGGCATCTTTCCCCTTTTGAGATTCAATCTCCTCTTTCAGTGCTGTCCAGGTCTATCTTGAAGGTCTGCTGCTGGAGGGTCCGCTGGGCCCCAGGCTGCGTGACTGCAGCCTTCCCAGAGAGCTCGGACCGCAGGGCGCTGGCCACTGAGTCTGCAGGAGGCACGAGGGACGCGGGCAGGCCAGCAGGGACTCCGCTAGCTCTCCGCAGGGTGGTCGCCGCTGTCATGGCCGGGACATGCCCCCCCTTACCTGCTCCATCATTTTTTTTTTTTTAAGTTTCTACTTTCTTCCATAAAATTTTGCCTAGGGTGGTGGCCCCTTAAAAAAAAAATCACGATCACATGTAATACTTTCAGAAAAACTACAATTATGAAACTTCAGGGTAATCTTCCATCCAAACACTTCTTACTATCTGAATATTTCAAAAATGAATATGGTTCCGACCTCCCACTTCCCAAATTAGGGCAGAGGGAAAAGAATTTTGGATCTAACAGTCTTCTTTCAGCTAAAATCATTCTGAAAAAAAAAAAAAAAAAAATCAGCGATCCATCAAGTTTAGACAAGACTCTTTGCTGGTGGTTTAAGATTGCTGTGATAGTTTCGTATTAGGCTTCCTTGCCCCTTTCCAGATGGTTTACCATCACCCTTCCATCCCCAGGGCTTTTGGAATGAATCATCAACTTTTCTTTCTCAAGTACACTATTAAATTAGGCGATAGCCTGGAACCAAACATTTGTTCTTACAAGCATTTCTTTCCTGTCGTCAGCTGTAATGGAAACCAGAGGCGCAGCAGGCCGGCCTCCTCTCCAACAAAGCAGAAGCAGGATATCCAGGCCCCCAAATGTAAAAATCAATTTTTTAAGGGTTATAGAATGAATGCTAAAATAGGAAAGGCCACGTTAAATTTATGTGAAAATTCGTAATTCATTTTAATTCAGAAGTGATATGTTCATTGAGTAAAAAGCTAAAAACAGTTTCTTCCTCTGAATCTCAATCTCGTGTCCAACGCCTCTGAAGGACATCTACACATTAAAATAAACCCCGTTTTCAAGTTCAGCTTCAAGCAATTAAAGATGCTTTCCGTCCACTTTTAATTTCAGGGAGCAGCAAGTGTGCAATACAAAAATACGTGGTCATAATAATGGTTATTATGAAACCATGTTATTATGAAAATCAAACCTTCATCAGAAGATGAAAATGAGGTGTAAAGTGCCCAGCACCAGCCAGCCGTTAGTCCGTTCATCCGTCCAAGACACGGTGCTCTCACTGTGCCACTATGCTAGGGACTGAGGACGCAGCAGTGAACAAAATACAGCAAAGCTCCGGGGTTGGGGGGTTGGGCTGGGAGAGGGAGATTATAAACACAACATGGCCGTGCAGATGCAGCCAATTAGACAGGGAGACGCTATGGCGAAAATGAGCCAGGAAGGGCCTGCAGAGTAGGGATAGTAGGGAGGGAGTTACAATTTGTTTTATTTTATTTTATAGACAGAGCCTCAAGCTGTCCCCCTGGGTAGAGTGCTGTGACATCACAGCTCACAGCAACCTCCAACGCCTGGGCTCAAGCAATCCTCCTGCCTCCGCCTCCCAAGTAGCTGGGATTACAGACACCTGCCACAAGGCCCAGCTATTTTTTGGTTGTAACCATCATTGTTTGGTGGGCCTGGGCTGTATCAGAACCCTCCAGCTCAGGTGTATGTGGCTGGTGCCTTAGCTGCTTGAGTCACAGGCGCCGAGCTGGGAATTACAATTTTAAATGGGGAAGGTAGGTTTGGAGAAAAACCACAAAGTGACTTTGAAGGAAAACAGGAATGAGCAGAGGGAAACCCAAGTGCAGAGATCTGAGGCAGGAGCGCCTGGCTTGGTTTAGGGATGGCAGAGTCCCAAGTGCGGAATGAGTAAGGGGAGGGTGTTCAGTCCCAGAGGGTGAGGTGGGGTGGAAGGAGCAGTGAGGGGAGGGTGCTGGAGCTCAGTCCCAGAGGGTGAGGTGAGGTGGAAGGAGCAGTGATGGGAGGGTGCTAGAGCTCAGTCCCAGAGGGCGAGGTGAGGTGGAAGGAGCAGTGAGGGGAGGGTGCTAGAGCTCAGTCCCAGAGTATGAGGTGGGGTGGATGGAGCAGTGAGGGGAGGGTGCTAGAGCTCAGTCCCAGAGGGTGAGGTGGGGTGGAAGGAGCAGGGAGGGAGGGTGCTAGAGCTCAGTCCCAGAGGGCGAGGTGGGGTGGAAGGAGCAGTGCGGGGAGGGTGTTAGAGCTCAGTCCCAGAGGGTGAAGTGGGGTGGAAGGAGCAGGGAGGGAGGGTGCTAGAGCTCAGTCCCAGAGGGTGAGGTGGGGTGGAAGGAGCAGTGAGGGGAGGGTGCTAGAGCTCAGTCCCAGAGGGTGAGGTGGGGTGGAAGGAGCAGTGTGGGGAGGGTGTTAGAGCTCAGTCCCAGAGGGTGAGGTGGGGTGGAAGGAGCAGGGAGGGAGGGTGCTAGAGCTCAGTCCCAGAGGGCGAGGTGGGGTGGAAGGAGCAGTGCGGGGAGGGTGTTAGAGCTCAGTCCCAGAGGGTGAAGTGGGGTGGAAGGAGCAGGGAGGGAGGGTGCTAGAGCTCAGTCCCAGAGGGCGAGGTGGGGTGGAAGGAGCAGTGCGGGGAGGGTGTTAGAGCTCAGTCCCAGAGGGTGAAGTGGGGTGGAAGGAGCAGGGAGGGAGGGTGCTAGAGCTCAGTCCCAGAGGGTGAGGTGGGGTGGAAGGAGCAGTGAGGGGAGGGTGCTAGAGCTCAGTCCCAGAGGGTGAGGTGGGGTGGAAGGAGCAGTGTGGGGAGGGTGTTAGAGCTCAGTCCCAGAGGGTGAGGTGGGGTGGAAGGAGCAGGGAGGGAGGGTGCTAGAGCTCAGTCCCAGAGGGCGAGGTGAGGTGGAAGGAGCAGTGTGGGGAGGGTGTTAGAGCTCAGTCCCAGAGGGTGAAGTGGGGTGGAAGGAGCAGGGAGGGAGGGTGCTAGAGCTCAGTCCCAGAGGGTGAGGTGGGGTGGAAGGAGCAGTGAGGGGAGGGTGCTAAAGCTCAGTCCCAGAGGGTGAGGCGGGGTGGAAGGAGCAGTGCGGGGAGGGTGTTAGAGCTCAGTCCCAGAGGGTGAGGTGGGGTGGAAGGAGCAGGGAGGGAGGGTGCTAGAGCTCAGTCCCAGAGGGTGAGGTGGGGTGGAAGGAGCAGGGAGGGAGGGTGTTAGAGCTCAGTCCCAGAGGGTGAGGTGGGGTGGAAGGAGCAGTGCGGGGAGGGTGTTAGAGCTCAGTCCCAGAGGGTGAGGCGGGGTGGAAGGAGCAGTGCGGGGAGGGTGCTAGAGCTCAGTCCCAGAGGGTGAGGCGGGGTGGAAGGAGCAGTGAGGGGAGGGGGCTAGAGCTCAGTCCCAGAGGGTGAGGCGGGGTGGAAGGAGCAGTGCGGGGAGGGTGCTAGAGCTCAGTCCCAGAGGGTGAGGCGGGGTGGAAGGAGCAGTGCGGGGAGGGTGCTAGAGCTCAGTCCCAGAGGGTGAGGCGTGGTGGAAGGAGCAGTGCGGGGAGGGGGCTAGAGCTCAGTCCCAGAGGGTGAGGCGGGGTGGAAGGAGCAGTGCGGGGAGGGTGCTAGAGCTCAGTCCCAGAGGGTGAGGCGGGGTGGAAGGAGCAGTGAGGGGAGGGTGCTAGAGCTCAGTCCCAGAGGGTGAGGCGGGGTGGAAGGAGCAGTGCGGGGAGGGTGTTAGAGCTCAGTCCCAGAGGGTGAGGTGGGGTGGAAGGAGCAGTGAGGGGAGGGTGCTAGAGCTCAGTCCCAGAGGGTGAGGTGGGGTGGAAGGAACAGACTATTCAAGGCATTGTGGAGCAAGACTTTGGCTTTTACTTTGAATGAGGTGGGAAGATTCTGAGCAAAAAAGTGACGTAATCTGACTTAAACCGTTAAAGGATTATTTTGGCTGCTGTTTCAGATAGATTTAAGAAAAGCAAGGATGGGTTGGCGTCGTGGCTCACGCTTGTATTCGTAGCACTCTGGGCAGCCCAGATGGGCAGTCTGCTTGAGCTCAGGTGTTTGAGACCAGCCTCACCAAGAGCGAGCCCCATCTGTACTAAAAATAGAAAAACCAGCCAGGCATTGTGGTGGGCACCTGTAGTCCCAGCTACTTGGAAAACGGAAGCAAGAGGATTGCTTGAGCCCAAGACCCTCAGGTTGCTGTGAGCTATGATGATGCTACAGCACCCTACCTCCCCAGGGTGACAGATGAGGCTTTGCCTCAAAAACAAACAAACACACAAACAAAAAACAAAGGAGAAAAAAAGAAAAGGTAAGGATGGAAGAGAGAGATGTAGGCCCTGCAGAAATACTTGGCTGCTATTATAAATGGCATTTTTGCACAAAGGTTTTTTTAAAAATTATTCTTCCATCTTAAAGATGTATTTATTTTCTTATTCTCCCTGTTTTGGGGTTGGAATATTACTCAGATTTGAAAGCAATACAATACCATTTCTTTAACACATAGAATAAGTTTCAGACTTTTCAGCGTCAAGTCGATGCGGTCTCTCATTTGACTTTTCTTTTTCTTTTCCTTAATTTGGGCAAAGGGTTGAAAATGGTTTCTTCCTCCCAAGCAGAAACAACTACAGATCGCCAGGAGTAGGCTGGAGGGCGACAACACCGACGGGACGTCTTTTGAGCTTTCAACACTTAACACAGTGCTACGGGTCCAGCGATGAATTAGCTCCTTCAGCCGTCACAGTGACTTGCTGGGGTTATTACCGTTACCATTCCTGCTTCTACAGAGGTGGAGAGAAGTTAAATAACTACTTGAAGTTAGACCGCTGGCACATGGCACACACACCACATGTGTGCTGTGGTGTCATAGCTCACAATCCTCTGTGGATTGGAGCAAAAGCCGAGAGCTCAGAACCCATGCAGGTAAGGGTCTTGTATGTGACTGCCACCTCCAGCCCTCTGCAGACGGGCCCTCCTGAGCCAGTGAGGATAGAGGGAAGACTCGGCAGCTTCTGAGTGCAGACCGTGCTGAAAAGCAAATCTGGTCCACACGGTTTTATTGTGGTCTGTATCTGAAGGAGTGCTGTGTTCACAGAAGGCACTAACAGAAGAAGAGAAAGAGTGAACTACAGGAGAATATGGATCAGGGTTCACCCAGCACCATTAGGGGACAGAGAGCTGCATTTGCTGGTAGGAGTCTCCTGATCCCCCACAGTAAGTACACTCTACTGCAGAATGAGGTAGCACATTAGGTGTTTTCCGCAGAGTGAAAAAAACAGCCCTCGAATCCCCCTGAACTGGTTAATGAACAAATGGCCTTTCTGTTTATAAATCACCTTTTGTGAGTTTGGTTTGTTTGAATCAGCACCTCCCCCTCCCCAACAACCTCCCCACCTCTTCCTACCCCATTTTTTCATCTGCCTCCGCTGTCCAGGGCTTTTTCCATCCCTGAGCTGGACTATGGTGACCCTACTAAAGCTCCCGCCTGCTTTACACACCACGTTCCAAGTGGCTGCCCTGAGTTGTTTATAGCATAATACAAATTTATTGGGGGGAAGCTTTTAAGTTATTTTTATGCCACGGTTTTGATTTATTTAGGTTTCTGCATCTAATTGAAGAGGCTCAGTACATTTTGGTACAGAAATTTAATTTGTCATTTCGCGTTCTCGATCTGTGGGCTTTTGGGCATTGTGTGTGGTCCCTATGGTAGTTGCCATCTGACACCGGGGAAGCTTAGCTGGTGGACATCTATGTTTTACGCAGTTAATGCAGCATGGATTCTAGATTTATCTCTTGCTGTAACTCAGTTGAGAAAATGCGTTTGGAGTTTAAATAGTCTGGGAACTGACAATATTGGAAAAATACCAGAGAGTTTAGTCAGCTACTTCTCTCCCCTTTTTGTGGATAGACCCTCAGCTTCCTCTCCTCTCAGGTCATAGCTTTTTTTTTTTTTTTCAGGCAGAGTCTCACTATGTTGCCCTCAATAGAGTGCAGTGGCATCACAGCTCACAGCAACCTCAAACTCCTGGGCCCAAGCGATTCTCCTGCATCAGCCTCCCAAGTAGCTGGGACTACAGGTGCCCACCACAACGCCCAGCCGTTTTTTTGGGTTGCAGTTGTCATTGTTGTTTGGCAGGCCTGGGCTGGGTTTGAACCTGCCAGCTCCAGTGTATGTGGCTGGCGCCCTAGTGGCTGAGCTACAGGCGCCGAGCCAGGTCTAAGCTTTCTGTTGGACTCCTTGAGAATAATTAGCGCATTATTGTTTTCATATACATATTTGATACATTTTTAAATATATTTCATATATTTTATGTCTCTCTGTACTCATGTATATATTATATAGGTATTAGGTATAGACTTCTTTTATTAAAAAAAAAAAAAACCCTGATGTCTAACAGAATATAGTAGTTGCTTACAGGGAGAAGAACATGGTGGCTGGGGAATAGGTGGGATAGGAGATTTTATTTCACTGTACATATAATTTTCTACCTTTTGAAATTTGGACAGTATTTGTGAACTATTTATTCAAGTTCATTAATTGATTTACTTCCAAAATAAAACATTTCAGATTGAAAAAAATTAATTCCCTCCTTAAGTAGGATGACAACATCGTATCATTTTTGAAGAACTTATTTTTTAAAAAGGAGTAATAAGCTGCTCTAGATGAATACTTTTTAAGGAAATTACTCCTCAAAGTGCATGTTAAAAGAGCTCTCCTTCCAATATGAAGCCATACTGAAATAGAAATATAACAATATTATTATTATTATTTTAGAGACAGAGTCTCACTTTCTTGCCCTTGATATTGCCCTTGAGTGCTGTGGTATCATAGCTCACAGCAACCTCCAGCTCTTGGGCTTAGGTGATTCTCTTGCCTCAGCCTCCCGAGTAGCTGGGACTACAGGTGCCCACCACAACACCTGGCTATTTTTTTGTTGAGTTTGGCCGGGGCCAGGTTTGAACCTGCCACCCTTGGTATATGGGGCTGGCGCCCTACCCTCTGAGCCACAGGCACTGCCCAGCAATATTATTCTTAAAATATAATTTTAAAGTTCTTTGCAGTAATTCTATTTTCTCAGATTATATCAGGAGTAGCAAAATACAGTAACAGATACTGAAAGACATTTATTACAAAATACGCACCAAATGCCAACTTATCATGATGGTAAAACTCCAGAGACCGTTAAAGTGAGAAAAAATACAAAGATGTTGTGATCAACATTTTTTAATATCTGAGAAGACAAAATAATAAATGTTGTCAAAGAAAAGGCAAAATTATCATTATTTGTACATGATATTATCTACTTGAAAAAATAGAAGAATTCATCAAAATTATTAGACCTAATGCATAGTTATAAAATGTTTAGAAGTCAATAGGTTTTGTGTTGGGACAACTGGCTATCCACATGCAAAAGAGTGAGGTTGGGTCTCTACCTCATACCATGTGCAAAATTAACTGAAAATGGGTCAGATATCTAAAAGTAAGAGCTAAAACTAAAAAACTCTTAAAAGAAAATATAGGGATAAATTTCCATGACCATGGGTTAGGCAGTAGTTTCTTAGATCTGACACAAAAAACAGAAATGGCAAAATAAAAAATAGATAAACTTCATCAAAGTTAAAAATTTTGTGCTTTAAAATACACATCAAGAAAATGAAAAGACAACACATGGAATGGGAGACACGATTTGCAAATCATGAATATGATAAGGACTTGTACTCAAAATATACAAAGAACTCATTTTTTTTGCAGCTTTTGGCCGGGGCTGGGTTTGAACCCTCCACCTCTGGCATATGGCACTGGTGCCCTACTCCTTTGAGCCACAGGCACCACTCTAAAGAACTCTTTTTTTATTAACTTTCAGGTTAATGAGAGTGTACAAACAACCAGATTATAATTTTTCCATTTGTTAGGTAGAATCCCTGTTGCAGCTGTGTCCCACACCCAAGAGGTGTGCCATATGCTTCTACATTGTGTTCATTAAGTGGGAGCACACCATCCCTCTCCCTCCTCCCCTCTTTCTCTTTCTTGCTCTTCCTCCCCCCAACTTGAACTGAATTGAGTTTTTCTCTTATGTGGTCATGTATTGGAGCATCTGCTGGCTTTATTGAGTACACTGCATACTTGCTTCTCCATTCTTGTGATACTCTACTAAGGAGAATGTGATTCAACTCCATCCAGGTGAACATGAAAGATGTAAAGTCTCCATCTTTTTGATGGCTGAATAGTATTCTATGGTATACAAATACCACAGTTTGTTAATCCATTCCTAGGTTGGTGAACATTTAGGTTGTTTCTACACCTTGGTGATTGTAAACTGAGCTGCAATATACTATCTAGTGCAAATGTCTTTATTATAGAATTATTTTTTTCTTCTGGGTAGATGCCTAGTAATGGGATTACAGGATCAATTGGGAAGTCTAATTTGAGTTCTTTGAGGATTTTTCTTGCTTCTTTCCAAAGAGGCTGTATTCGTTTGCATTCCTACCAATAGTGTAAAAGTGTTCCCCTCTCTCCACATCCATGCCAACATTTGCAACTCTGGGACTTTGCGATGTGGGCTAGTCTCACTGAGCTTAGGTGATATCTTAGGGTGGTTTTGATTTGCATTTCTCTGATGATAGGGGCAATGAGTGTTTTTTTCATGTTTGTTAGCCATCCATCTGTCTTCCTCAGAGACGGTTCGGTTCATATCTTTTGACCAGTGATAGATGGAATTGTTAGCTCTTTTTTGTTGATTAATTTGAGTTCTCTGTAGATCATAGTTATCAAGTCTTCTTTGGATTGGTAACATGCAAATATTTTTTCCATTCTGAAGGTTGTCTATTTGCTTTAATTGTTGTGTCCTTAGCTGTGCTGAAGCTTTTCAGTTTAATCAAGTCCCATTTGTTTATCTTTGTTGTTGCAATTGAGGCTGAAGTCTTCTTCATAAAATCTTTCCCCAGGCCAACGTCATCAAGAGTTTTTCCCACACTTGCTTCTAGGATTTTTATTGTCTAGATTCTAGGATTTTCATTACTTCACGCCATAGATTTAAATCTTTTATCCATTTTGTGTCAATTTTGATAAGTAGTGAAAAGTGTGAGTCCAGTTTCAGTCTTTCACATGTGGTTATCCAGTTCTCCCAGCACCATTTGTTGTATAGGGATTCTTTCCCCCCCTGTATGCTTTTGTTGGTTTATCAAAGATCAGATGCAAGTAGAGACTAGTTTTATCTCTTGGTTTTCTATTCTGTTCTATATGTCTATGTCTCTATTTTTATACCAATACCACGCTGTTTTAATTACTGTGGACTAGTAATATAGCCTGAAGTCTGGTAGGGTGATACCTCCAGTTTTGTTTTTATTACTAAGAATTGCCTTGGCTATATGGTTTTGTTTTTTTTCTTCTGGATCCATACAAAATAAAGTACTATTTTTTTCCAGTTCTTTAAAATATGATGTTGGTATTTTAATGGGGATTGCGTTGAATCTGTAGCTTGCTCTGAGTAGTATAGACATTTTAACAATGTTGATACTTATTAATATCTTCTGCTATTTCTTTTCTTAGGGTTTCATAATTATCTTTGTGGATGTCCTTTACCTCTTTTGTTAGGTATATTCCTAGGTATTTCATTTTCTTTGAAGTTACTATAAAAGGAATTGTGTCTTTGATTAGCTTCTCAACTTGGCTGTTATTGGCATATACAAAGGCTACTGATTTGTGTATGTTGATTTTATACCCTGAGATGTTACTGTATTTCTTGATCACTTCCAGGAGTCTTATGGTTGATTCTCCGGGGTTCTCTAAGTATAAGATCATATCATCAGTAAAGAGGGAGAGTATAACCTCCTCTGCTCCCATGTGGATGCCCTGTATTTCCTTCTCTCATCTGATTGTATTGGCAAGAACTTCTAGCTCTGTGTTGAATAGTAGTGGTGATAGAGGACGTCCTTGTCTGGTTCCAGTCCTAAGTGAAAAAGCTTTCAGTTTTACTCCATTCAATATAATAGTCGCTCTGGGTTTGTCATAGATGGCTTCAGTCAGTTTGAGAAATGTGCCACCTATGCCTTAAGTGTTCTTGTTAGAAAAGGATGCTGGGGGCGGCGCCTGTGGCTCAGTGAGTAGGGCGCCGGCCCCATATGCCGAGGGTGGCGGGTTCAAACCCAGCCCCGGCCAAACTGCAACAAAAAAATAGCCGGGCGTTGTGGCGGGCGCCTGTAGTCCCAGCTGCTCGGGAGGCTGAGGCAAGAGAATCGCGGAAGCCCAAGAGCTAGAGGTTGCTGTGAGCTGTGTGACGCCACGGCACTCTACCCAAGGGCAGTACAGTGAGACTCTGTCTCTACAAAAAAAAAAAGAAAAGGATGCTGGGCTTGGTGCCTGTAGCACATTGGTTACAGTGCTGGCCACATACACCAAGGGTGGTGAGTTTGAACCCTGCCCAGGCCAGCTAAACAACTGCAACAACAACAAAAAAAATGCCAAGCATTGTGGCAAGAGCCTGTAGTCCCAGCTACTTGGGAGGCTGAGGCAAGAGAATTGCGTAAGCCCAAGAGTTTGGGGTTGCTGTGAGCTGTGATGCCATGGCACTCTACCGAGGGTGACATAATAAGACTCTGTCTCAAAAAAAAAAAAAAGAAAAGGAAAGGATTCTAAATTTTGTCAAATGCTTTTTCTGCATCTATTGAGAGGAGCATGTGGTCTTTGTTTTTGCTTCTGTTGATATGGTGAATTACATTTATGGATTTGCACATGTTAATTCCTGGGTTGAAGGCTAATTGATCGTGTTGTATAATTTTTTTAATGTCTAGCTGTAATCTATTAGCTAAGATTTTATTGAGTATTTTTGCATCAATATTCATTAGTGGAATTAACCTGTAGTTATCCTTTTTCACTGGGTCCTTTCCTGGTTTGGTATCGGGGTGATGGTTGCTTCATAGAACATGTTGGGGGAAGGTTTATTCCTTCTTTCAAATAGGTTCTGCAGTATATATAGGTAAAAGCTCATCATTGAAGGTTTGATAGAATTCTGATATAAATTCTATCGGCACCAGAATTCTATCCTATCTATTCCAGGGCTTTTTATTGTTGGAATTTTTTTTTTTTTTTTTACTGTTTCTTTAATCTCAGTGCTTGATATTGTGTTCAAGAGATCAATTTCTTCCTGGTTAGGTCTAGGGAGATGATGTGATTCCAGGTATTGGTCCATTTCCTCCACATTGTCAAATTTCTGGGCATAGAGTTTCTTGTAGCATTCAAAGATAACCTCTTGTATTTCTGTAATATCTGTTGTTATTTCTCCTTTTTCATTTGATTTTTTTTTTTTTTTCAGAATCTCACACTGTCACCCTGTGTAGAATGCCATGGAGTCATAGCCAATAGCAACCTCAAACTCTTGGGCTGAAGAGACCCTCTTGCCTCAGCCTCCCAACTAGCTGGGACTACAGGCATGCACCACTATGCCCAGCTAGTTTTTCTATTGTTAGTAGAGATGACCTCTCAATTTTGTTCAGGCTGATCTTGAACTCCTGAGCTCAGGCAGTCCACCCACCTCACCATCTCAGAGTGCTAGCGTTACAGGAGTGAGCCATTGCACCCAGCCTTCCCTTTTTCATTTCTGATTGAGTTTATTAGAGATTTTACTTTTCTGTTTCTAATTAATACAAGCCAAAGGTTTATCAATTTTATTTATCTTTTTGAAGAACCAACTTTTTGTTTCATTAATTTTCTGAATGATTCTTTTGTTTTCAATTGCATTTATTTCTGATTTAATTTTGGTATTTTATTTTTCTTCTGCTAGGTTTGGGATTGGATTGCTCTTCCTTTTCCATTTCTTTAAGATGATTCATTAGGTTGGGAATGTGCTCTCTTTCTGTTTTTTGGATATAGGCATCTAATGCGATAAATTTACCTGTTAGGACTGTTTTTGCAGTATTCCATAGGTTTTAGTAATTGCTAGCTTCATTATTGTTATGTTCAAGGAATTTAATAACTTCCTCCTTTATCTCTTCCTTGTCCCAACTGTCATTCAGCATAAGGTTGTTCAGTTTCCATGCCTTTGTGTGGGGATGCAAATTTTTTTTGGAGTTGAGTTCCCCCTTTATTGCCTTGGAGTCTGAGAAGGTACAAGGTATAATTTCAATTCTTTTAATTTTGTCTAGGTTTGATTTGTGTCCTAGAATATGATCAATTTTGGAGAAGGTTCCATGGGTTGATGAGAAGAACATATATTCCTTAGCTTTGAGATAGTGTGTTGAGTATATGTCTATTGAGCATAGTTGTTCTAGGTTTGCATTTAAGTCCCTTGTATCTTTGTTTAGTTTCTGCGTAGAGGATTCATCCAGTTTTGTCAGTGGGGTGTTAAAGTCCCTAGATATTATGGTGTTATAGGATATCATATTGCTCAGACCAATTAAGGTCTGTATAATAAATCTGGAAGCATTTAAATTGGATGCATAAATATTTAGAATTGAAATGTCCTCTTGTTTTATTGTTCCCTTGACCAGTATGAAGTAACCTATATAAAGAACTCTTACAACTCAATAGTAAAAAGACAAACAACAATTTAAAAATCGGCAAAGGAATGGAATAGACTTTTCTCTAAAGATCTTTAAATGGCTAAGAAGCATGTGGAAAGATTCTATGGCCAGAATGCTATGTCCCCACAAAATTCAGATGTTGAAACCTAACATATGGGGGGGAGCATCTGGAAGTGGGGCATCTGGAACCCTCATCAATGGTACTATTACTTCAGGGAGCCCTTCTTCCCCATGAGAACACAGCTAGGAGACACTGTCTATGCAGGACAAATCCTTGCTAGAAAACAAGTCTACTTAACCTTGACCTCAAACTTCCCAGCCTCTAGAAATGTAAGGAATAATTTTCAGTTCTAGCACTAAACATTGGAATTAGCACAGACCCACACATGAAAGGGCATGGTCCTAAGACTGCCTTAGCTCAGTCACCAGCCACATATCAGGACTCTGCAGGTACCTGCATGTCTTTCTACCTGTCCACAAATGAGCTTAGATAATTCACTATAACAATGAGCAGAACATGGGAAAGAGCTATATTTATGATTACAGTCTTATAATAAAGCATATAGATCAGGAATAGCTAAAGAAGAGACATACAGGACGAGGGAAAGGGTGAAAGGGGAGGGAATGTTAATGGGCATGGGGTTTCTTTTGGGGGTGATGAAAATGTTCTAAAAGTAGATAGTGCTGATGGTTGTAGAACCTTGTGAATGTACTATAAACAGTGAAATGTGTACTTAAAATAGATTAATTTTATAGTGTTGGAATTGTGTGTCAAGGGAAAAATAGTCAAAAGGCTAAGTAAAAGAAAATATAGTGAAAAAATGGCAACATTAGAATGGACTCAATCTGTAAATCCTAATACAGGGTCATAAAGACTTAAATAAATGTAACAATAGGGCAGTGCCTGTGGCTTAGTGAGTAGGTTGCTGGTCTCATCTACTGAGGGTGGTGGGTTTGAGCCTGGCCCCAGCCAAACTGAAACAAAAAAATAGCCGGGCACTGTGGCAGGCAGCTGGGGTCCCAGCTGCTTGGGAGGCTGAGGCAAGAGAATCACTTAAGCCCAGGAGTTGGAGGTTGCTGTGAGCTGTGATGCCCCGGCACTCTACCGAGGGCAATAAAGTGAGACTCTTGTCTCTACAAAAAAAAAAAGTAACAATAAACTATGTTTCTGGATATTGTAATATTATAAATGTAAGTTTGTCCTAAATTCATATACAACTTTTTGGCTCCCCAATAAAAATCCAAGAAGATTTTGGGGGGGGGTACAGGAGGAAGGGAAATGTTCCATGATTAATATAAAAATATACAGAAGAATAAATATGTAAGAATAATGGATACTTTGAAAAAGAAGAGTAGAGTTAAACATTAAGAATAATATGGCGGTAGGCTGAGGCAAGAGAAACGCCTAAGCCCAAGAGCTGGAGGTTGCTGTGAGCTGTGATGCCACAGCACTCTACTGAGGGTGACAAAGTGAGACTCTGTCTCTAACAAAAAAAAAAAACAAGATGAATATGGCTTTTAAAAAATGTAAAGAGGATATAAGGATATCAAAATCCATTATAAAATGATACTAATTAAAAGTACAGCACAGGTATAGGACTCATAGACAGAGCAAGCAACCAGAATAAAAAATCCAGAAGCTGATTTAAATTTATTGAAGAATTTTGTAAGTATTAAAGACATCATTTCAGTTGAGGAGAGAAAGGATGCATTATTTTGTAAGTATTGGGATAACTGCCTGAATGACAGGAAAGAAATAAAATCAGAGTCCCACCTCAGAACTGTAATAAAAGAAAGTAGGTTGATTTTAATGTAAAAATGTTTATATAAATCCATAAATATAGTTTCTTTTAGATTATTTATATAATCTTGGGTATAGAACCTTTTTTTTTTTTTTGAGACAGAGTCTGTTTTTGTTGCCCTCAACAGAGTGCCATGGCATCACAGCTCACAGCAACCTCAAACTCTTGGGTTCAAGCAATCCTCTTGTTTCAGCCTCCCAAGTAGCTGGGACTACAGGCACCTGCCACAACACCCAGCTATTTATAGGGACAGGGGCTCTCACTCTTGCTCAGGCTGGTCTTGAACCCGTGACCTCAAGTGATACACCTGCCTCAGCCTCCCAGAATGCTGGGATTACAGGCATGAGCCACTATGCCCGGCCTAGAACTTCTTTTTTAAAGCAATGCAACATAGGTAGAATTATAAAGAAAAAAAAGTTGTACCTTTGACCACTTAAAAGAAACTTTATCCCTATAAAATCCAATTTAAAATTAAGACAAACTGGGGAGAAACTAGTTAGAAAGCTAGAATATATGTAATTCTAGAGGCCAATATCGGGTGTCCATAAAGTTTGTCTGCAATTTAAAATAGACGACTATTTTGAAACTAAAACTAAATAAGAAGAATATTAGAATTCAATATTTACTGTTAGAGGGCATCAGGCAGTTCGCAAAAGAAACAATATAATGGCCAATCAACATTTCCTTTTTTTTGTAGAGACAGAGTCTCACTTTATGGCCCTCGGTAGAGTGCCGTGGCCTCACACAGCTCACAGCAACCTCCAACTCCTGGGCTTAAGCGATTCTCTTGCCTCAGCCTCCCGAGTAGCTGGGACTACAGGTGCCCACCACAACGCCTGGCTACAATCAACATTTCCTTTAAAAATCTAGTTGCATTAGAAATCAAAGAAAAGCAACTCAAAACAAGATTCTGGTTTTCATCTATTAGATTAGCAAGTATGAAAAAGAATGACATACTCAGGGTGACGGGTGTGGGGAAAAGGCATCCCCAACTACTTCTGGTGGGAATACGTTAGTAAATGGAAACAATAATAAGCGTTTCTAAAAATATGAAATATGTACATTCTCTTTGATCTAGAAATCCCACTTCTAACAATTTGTTCTAGGAAAATAATCAGCTATTTGTGCAAAGATTTATTGTAAAGATGTCCATTGGTGCATTGTTCATAAAAGTAAAAAAAGAGGGCAGCGCCTGTGGCTCAAAAGGAGTAGGGCGCCAGCCCCATATGCCGGAGGTGGTGGGATCAAACCCAGCCCCGGCCAAAAAGTAAAAAAAGAAACAATGAGGCTGGGTGCTGTCATATCTGTAATCCTAGCACTCTGGGAGGCTGAGGTGGGTAGATTGCTTGAGCTCAGGAGTTTGAGAACAGCCTGAGCAAAAGTGAGACACCCTCCCCCCCGGCTCCCACTGGTCTCTACTAAAAATAGAAAAACTGAGGCAAGAGGATTGCTTGAGCCCAAGAGTTGGAGATTGCTGTGAGCTATGATGTCATGGCACTCTACACAGGGCAACAGCTTGAGACTGTCTCAAAAAAAAATGTAAATGTTTACTAGCAGGTATTGATTAAATAAGTTATGACATATCCATATTATAAAATATTAGGCATCATCATCTGTTAGGGTTGTGAAAAAAGAAAAAAATTATGCATCTATTAAATAAGATTTTAATTGTATATTTGTTGGCATGGACAGTATTTATTACATATTGGTAAGTTAAATTGTAAAATGGCATGAATATGTTTTGTGAGAATTATATGCATTATTTTGGCAAAAGGCTGTAAGTAAACAAACCACCAGTTTGTTTGTGATTTATGGATTATGGATAATTTTTCTTTTCATTTATCCCATCTCCATTTTTCCTTAATTAAGTGATAAGAATGACTTTTAACCCAAGAAGGACAAAATTTTAAAAAATGAAGAAATAACCATTTGAAAATAAGAGAATCCTGAAGACAAATGCTCTTTGTAACTAAGTCTCCGAATGTGAGTTAAGCTCTGTTGGTGCAATGAAAAAAAAACACTGGACTTTACCAAACCCTGAACTACGGCTTCGTTAAGTATTAAAGGGCTGAACTGCCTCCATAGCACAATGGAAATGAATTAGCAGAAAGATCTATGATCTGGGAATTGTTACGTGTATGACAAATCAACTCAGTATCAAAGGCCTATATTTAGTCCCAGTTCTCAAAGAGTGCTGCTGAAGTCACTAGTTTATTTTATTATTTATTTTCATTTCTTCCAAGAATGCCCTACCTGAAATCGGGCTTTCTGTTGTTACACATCTTCAAGAAACAAAAATAAATTCTAGCATAGTGAGACCAAAACTTGGTGACTTCTTACTGTAATGAATTCAGAGATCAGTTATAATGAGCAAAGAAGCTACTTCCACTGATAGCCAAAAACACATGGTGCCTAACAGATCTACGGGAAATTTTTCTGTTCTACCAATGTATGTGTGATAGGAGGGAGTACATACAACAAGCCCCGAAGTTGTACAGCAGTGTATTGTATACTTTGGGCATTATCCACCATGTCTGCTTTTTTCCACTGCAGTGTAAGCTACACAGAAGGGAGAGAAATCAGCATTGTTTCACTATTGCTCGGATATCCTATGAATGAGGTCTACTAGTATTTTAGGCTGGGCCCGTCAGGATATAGACTCTGAGACAGTGTTGTGCACAGAAAGTCTGTTGAGGAACAATATTCTTTTCTTTTTTAGAGACAGAGTCTCACTTTGTTGCCCTCTATAGAGTGCTTTAGCATCACAGCTCACAGCAACCTCCAACTCCTGGGCTCAGTAGATTCTCTTGCCTAAGCCTCCTGAGCAGCTGGGCACAGGAGGTGACCACAGGCACCCTCCACAACACCTGGCTATATTTTTGTTGCAGTTTGGCCCGGGCCGGGTTCGAACCCGCCACCCTCAGTATATGGGGCCGGCGCCCTACTCACTGAGCCACAGGCGCCGCCCAGGAACAACATTCTTAAGGGCATGAAGGAACAGAACAGAGGCAGAATTTGGCCTCAGCTCACCTTGTGGGGAGCTCAAGAGGTGGCCTGGCTCACTTGAGTAGTCTTGAATTGGGCAAGGTGGCTGAGTCTTTGTACTTCCCTGCCCCACGGAGAAGGAGCCTTGGGGAAGCCTGCTGCCTTCAGCAAAAGCAAGTTACTGGAAGACTCAGCTGTAACCTGTTGGCAGCCAACACTCCATGCACCTGAGAGAGTGAGGGTCTCTGACCTGAATGGGGTTCTTTGCTGGGTGCTATGTTAGGGACTAAATGTTTGCGTTCTCCAGAAATTCAATGGTGAAACTTAATTCAGAGTGTTTGGAGGTGGGCTTTGAAAGGTAATCAAATTTAAATGAAGTAATGAGAGTGGAGTCCCCAATGACGGGGTTAATGTCCTAATGCCACAAAAGAGAGAGACCCGAGATCTCTCTCTCTTTCTGCATGTACCCAGGAAGGGCCATGTGAAGACATAGCCTCTGTGCTTGCCAGAACCCAAACATGCTGGTTTCCTGCCCTCAAACTTCCAGCCTCCAGAACCATGAGAAATAAATGTCTGTTGTTTGAGCCACCCAGTTTCTGATCATTTGTTATAGCAGCCCAAGCTAAGAACTGGGCAACACAGCAAACAATACAGCCAGTAAATAAGACCCCGCTCATGTTAAATTGGGGACATTTCTAAAGTCTGTCCTATTTGGGATAAATGCCTAAGAGAAAAATCAGTAGTTGAAGGCAGAATTCTTAAGAAAGCAATTTTGCATTTTTTTTTTTAATTGTTGGGGATTCATTGAGGGTACAATAAGCCAGTTACACTGATTGCAATTGTTAGGTAAAGTCCCTCTTGCAATCATGTCTTGCCCCCATAAAGTGTGACACACACTAAGGCCCCACCCACCTCCCTCCTTCCCTCTTTCTGCTCCCCCCCCCATAACCTTAATTGTCATTAATTGTCCTCATATCAAGATTGAGTACATAGGATTCATGCTTCTCCATTCTTGTGATGCTTTACTAAGAATAATGTCTTCCACTTCCATCCAGGTTAATACGAAGGATGTAAAGTCTCCATTTTTTTTAATGGCTGAATAGTATTCCATGGTATACATATACCACAGCTTGTTAATCCATTCCTGGGTTGGTGGGCATTTAGGCTGTTTCCACATTTTGGCGATTGTAAATTGAGCTGCAATAAACAGTCTAGTACAAGTGTCCTTATGATAAAAGGATTTTTTTCCTTCTGGGTAGATGCCCAGTAATTTTGCATTTTTAACAACTAGCGTTTATTTAACTTCTAGAGCAGTTAAGAAAAATGAACACTCTTCACTTCGTGCCGTTACTAATCCAGAAATATATTATAGAAAGTTATTCTGTTAATAAAGATGGGAAGTCATTGTCCAAGAGGAGATGTTTACATCACATGTGTCTGTTTCCCTGTGTTTGTGCCACTGCAGGATTCTGTCCTTGTCTAAATGTGTTTGTGCTACTGTAACAAAATGCCATAGACTGGTAGTTTATGAAGCTCAGAAAGTTATCTCTGACAGTTTCAGAAGGTGGGAATTCCAAAGCCAAGGTGCCAGCAGGTGCTTCCAAAATGGCAACTTGTTGCATCTCCCCAAAGGGAGGACTCCTATGCCCTCCCACGCAGAAGGCAGAGGACCAGAGGGCCAAAGTGTATTGAGTGTATTTGCCAGTTACAAAGCCCTTCTGTAAGGGCCTTAATCCCATTCCTGAGGGAGGAGCCTATGTGGCCTAACACCTCTTAAGGCTGTTGTACTAGCCAGCAAGTGTCCACCACTGAGTTTTGGAGAGGACACGTTCTAGCTATAGTAGTCCTTCTGTACTCGGAGAAGGTCACTTACATTTCATAGTCAATAACGAAGGAGCTTTGACTCGAGCTTTATTTTGAGACAGGACCTCACTGTCATCCTGTCCTGCAGGGGCCCTATCACACATAGCTCACTACAGCCCCCAACTCCTAGGCTCAAGAACCCCTCCTTCTGGCCGCGTGCGGTGACTCACGCCTATAATCCCAGCACTCTGGGAGGCCAAGGTGGACTGCCTGAGCTGAGGAGTTCAAGACCAGCTTGAGCAAAGTGAGACCTCCTCTCTACTAAAAATGGAAAAACGAGCCAGGCATTGTGGTGGATGCCTATAGTCCCAGCTAGTCAGGATGCCGAGGCAGGAGGGTTGCTCAAGCCCAATAGTTTGAGGTTGCTATAAGCTGTGATGCGACAGCTCTCTATCCGGGGTGACAGAGTACTCTGTCTCAAAAAAAAGGAACTATTCTTCCTTAGTCGTCCAAGTAGCTGGGACTACAGGTGCATACCACCACACCAGAATAATTAATTTAACTTTTTTTTTAGAGAGACAAAGGCTCACTATTTTGCCCAGTCTGGCCTTGAGTTTCTGGTCTTAAGCAATCCTCCTGCCTGGCCTTCCAAAGTGGTAGGATTATACGTGTGAGCCACCATGCCTGGCCCCAGCTTCTATTCTTATGTCCCTGTAATCTCCTCTCCATAGAACTGCCGGAGTGATTTTTAAATGAATTTCTATCAAGTTCTACATTTACATAGTTCAAAATTTACCGTTCTATAAAGAGACATGGACAGAGAAGTCCTGTACCCTCCTGTACTCCCTGCTCCAACCTGCCTCTGACAGTCACTTCTGTCCCTGTGTGTGTGTATAAATCCTTCTTGAGATTTTAGGCAAATACAAACAAACCCAAACATACTTTCTCCCACCTTTTTACACAAACCTGTAATACGCTATTCCTTATCTTGCTGTGTTCACTTATCACTATGTCCTAAAGCTCTTTCCATATGTATCAGTACATAGCGTTCTTCCTTATTTGTTTTTACAGCTGCGTGCCATAGCACTGTTTATCTGATCAGGTCCCTTTCCCTGAATATCACACGTGGCTCCATTTTTCCTCTGCTCAGTCGGTAAGGCGCCGGCCCCATATACCGAGGGTGGCGGGTTCAAACCAGGCCCTGGCCAAACTGCAACCAAAAATAGCTGGGCGTTGTGGCGGGCGCCTGTAGTCCCAGCTACTTGGGAGGCTGAGGCAAGAGAATCGCTTAAGCCCAGGAGTTGGAGGTTGCTGTGAGCTGTGTGATGTCACGGCACTCTACCGAGGGCCATAAAGTGAGACTCTGTCTCTACAAAACAAACAAACAAACAAACAAATAATGCAACGATGATTGACCTCATACAGGTGTTGTTTCACGCAGAGAGAGATGTATTTATGATGTAGAATCACAGAAGTATGATTGCAGATATATTTGAGTATATTTGCCAGTTAGAAAATGAACACTTTAGAGATAAATCTGACTGTCATTCTTCCTGTGTAAAGGCCTCCTAAAACTTCCCATCCCAACCAGAGTGAGAACCGTGAGACTCACCAGGCCTCCCTCAGCTGCCCTGTCCAGCTCTCAAACCTGTATGTTTGTCCTTTCCCTATGGACCACGCATGTTGGCTTTCTTTCATCAATCTCATAAAATCCCATACCTTTCGGAAGATGTGAAAATTCACTTTATAGTTGATGTGCTGTGTATTTTTGCTTTATTACTGACATGTATAAAAATCCAGTTGTCAGCTAAAGACCTGACAAATAAGTTACTCTTGGAAAGGAGGAAGAGAAACTCTTTAATGGAGATGACCATTTGGGTGGGTTTGATAAACAGTCATTTGATAAATAAACATTTCTGGGTTACGTGACTTTTAGGCACACCAGCTGTCCCCAACCTTTTGGCACCGGCAACTGGTTTTATGGAAGACAATTTTTCCACGGACCAGGCGAATGGTGGTGTGGGGGGCATGAGAGTCTCATGAGGAGTGTACAGCTCACAGTAAGGCTCACCCTCCTATGAGAATCTAATGCGGTGCTGATGTGACAGGAGGCAGAGCTCAGGTGGTGATGCCAGCGCTGGGGAGCACTGTGAATACAGATGGAGCTGCTGTCCCTCACCCACTGCTCACCTCTGCTGATGTGACGGGAGGCAGAGCTCAGGTGGTGATGCCAGCGCTGGGGAGCACTGTGAATACAGATGGAGCTGCTCTCACTCACCCCTGCTCACCTCTGCTGATGTGATGGGAGGTGGAGCTCAGGCAGTAATGACAGCGCTGGGGAGCACTGTGATACAGATGGAGCTGCTGTCCTTCACCCACTGCTCACCTCTGCTGATGTGACGGGAGGCAGAGCTCAGGTGGTGATGCCAGCGCTGGGGAGCACTGTGAATACAGATGGAGCTGCTGTCCCTCACCCACTGCTCACCTCTGCTGATGTGACAGGAGGCAGAGCTCAGGTGGTGATGCCAGCGCTGGGGAGCACTGTGATACAGATGGAGCTGCTGTCCCTCACCCACTGCTCACCTCTGCTGATGTGATGGGAGGCGGAGCTCAGGCGGTGATGCCAGTGCTGGGGAGCACTGTGATACAGATGAAGCTGCTCTCACTCACCCCTGCTCACGTACTGCTCTGCAGCCCAGCTCCTCCAGTCTGTGACCAGAGGTGAGGGATTGCAGTACTATACAACCTCAGGGATTCCCGATCATGAATGCTGAGATAATGTGGACTCGCTACCATTCTGTAGCATTTGACCGCAGATCTCAACCACATAAAAGTAAAATTCTAACCTTATGTAAAAATACAACTTGGAAAGGGAAGGAGCATTCGGTTGGAAATTACAAGTGCCAGGTCCTGTTGCAGAGTCTCTCTAGGTAAGTTGCAAGGGCTTAGGCAAACTGTTTACCTGTCCTGCCTCATTTTATTTGTATAAAAAGGAAGAAAATGGAGTTCATCATGATTCTCAACTTTTTCATTCCTCAATGATTACTTTTATTCCTCCCCCCATTTTCACAAGTTGAGAAATTTTATCTACTACAATATATTTGTGAGTAATTTTTTTGTGCTATCATGTGCATTGTTCATTACTAACACTTTCATATTTATTGTTAATTTATCAAACATATATATATGTATAATTTCTAATTCTGCTTAGCATGAAATAATCAACTGATGTTTGAATTGATGTGATATTGCCCAAAGCAAAAATACCTTATTTTAATTTGCCTGGGTGGTTTTACTTTCCTTAATCCTTAAGAATTAAGAGGCTGTATGTTGGGAGTCTCTGCATCCACTTGACTATAAGGTTTTTTCAAGTCTGAGAGTCAAGGTTATTTATATTTGTAATTATGTTTAGTCTCATGGTTTTATGGATGCCTCAGAGGGTCCTGGGTGCTCAGCTAAGTTCCCCAGCAGCAGAAACAGTGGTGGGAAAGGAGGAGTTCTAGGACCCATAAATGTGTTTTACCTAGAGCAGTCCCACTTCTTTTGAGATCCGTATGTTGGACTAGGATTACAGGCGTGAGCCGCCATGCCCAGCCAACAACCATTTACTGAATATTGTGGAAACAAAAACTGTAAATTTAAAGTTTTGACTCAGTCTTGGTTTAAGACTATGGGTTACTGTGGTATTGGAACAGAAGCGTTAGGATGAAAAAAAAATCTTGTTTTCTAAGTTGATGGAGAACTGACATTATTGTGTATAATACTGTTTTCAATAAGACAGGGAAGAGAGGGCAGGGGGATTCTTCCTTCAGGTGACTGCAGGAGACCAATGCAGAAAGGACCCTGGGAGGAGACGGACCAGGGTGGGGAAGGGTCTTGTTTCAGTCTGAATCTATGGTGGCTCTGTCTCTATTCCCTCAGTGTCCGCAGGGGAGGAGCCAAGGGCCCCGCCTGCTCAAGATTATCAATTGTAACAGTTTTTTGTTTTGTTTCTCAAACTAAGCATGTGATAAAGCTATAGGAAATGTATAATGCAGTTATAAAATATATTATATTTTATATATATAATATAATATAAATTATAATATATTTTTATTTGGGAGGCTGAGGCAGGTGGATTGCCTGAGCTCACAGGTTGGAGACCAGCCTGAGCCAAAACAAGACTCCCGTCTCTAAAAACAGTCTGGTTTTGTGGCAGCCATCTGTAGTCCCAGGTAGTCGGGAGGCAGAGGCAAGAGAATCACTTAAGGGTGGCGCCTGTGGCTCAGTGGGTAGGGCACCAGCCCTATATACCAAGAGTGGCAGGTTTAAACCCAGCCCTAACCAAACTGCAACAAAAAAATAGCCAGAAAATCACTTAAGCCCAAGAGTTTAAGGTTGCTGTGAGCTGTGACATCACAGCACTCTACCGAGGGCGACAAAGTAAGACTCTGTTTCAAAAAAAAAAAAGTATATATTTGTAAAAGCCAATTGGTTGTATTTGTTTGACTTAAGCTGTTAATAGGCTCTTGGCATTGGAAAAACTTACTCATGACTGTGTATCGGGTATGTTTTCTTGTTAGTCTGGAAGCTATAAACACTCTGATTTTAGCTTTTTCCCTACAGACTATTTGACATTAGAGGGCAACTTTAGCAGATTCAAATCCAAATACAACACAAAACCTTTCTTTCTCAGCACTGTTTAAGAGCCAGTCTTCCTTCTAAGCATGGACTGCTTCTATGGATGAGAACCAGGCAGCTTGATTGCTGGTCCAATGCTGTTTCCGTTACACGACGCAAAGGTGAGGCAAGTTCTGCTGTTCTGCAAGCACCTGTCATTACACCATAGGCTTACATCGTCTCCACATTAGTTATTCATTTATTTGCCAAATGTTTATTGAGACGCTTCTATGCTCAGTGCTGGGCATCCTGATAGGAATGAACTGTCAAGTGCTCAGAGAGTTACAGGAACGCAGACAGGCACCCTGACTTTAAACCAACATAGTAAGTACAGCCCTGGGAGAACAGGTACAGAAGCTGATTAACTCCCTCTGCCATGAAAATCACACATGGGTTTGAAAGATTAATACAGGTTTCCTGGGCAAACCAGGGATAGTGGGAGCGGGAACAGCAGATAGGAAGGTACCAAGGCTAGAGGGGACGTGCATTGTGGGAACCATGGATTGTTTGATACCAATGGGGCATAAAGTACAAGTGGATAGGAAGTTGGAAATTGGTGTGGTTTCTATCTAATGATGAGATAATAGAGACAGCATTTTTTAAATTTACATTTCTTTTTAAGAGATGGGGGTCTCAATATGTTGCCGAAGAGACCTTCCTGCCTCAGTCTCCTAAGTTGCTGGAATTATGAGAGAGGCAGAATTCTCTGAGAGGAGGAGACAGAAGCTGGGTGGGAATTTGGAGAGAGGTTTAAAAGACAGCTGAATAGTCTGCGAAACAGAAAGGATTATTTGTACAACCTGAAGGCCCAGCAACAGGGAACTGGGTTTAACAGATTACAACAGGCTACGCAGCCAGGAATAAGAGATGAAGAGCTCTACAAGATAGAAATTGTTCAGCAAAGAAGAGCAAGAGGCAGAGCTGTGCATACCAAGCAACCTTTTGTGGAAAAGGCAGAAGGAAATGAAATCTTTCAAAACATTTCCTAGTATTTCCTGCAAAAAGATTTCTTCTGGAAGAAGGCAGCAGGAAGTCAGAGCACAGGTCGCCCAGGCGTAGAGGAGGTGGATGGCTGGAGAACAAGGGGACGGGGGACCTTACACTGGACACTTCTACATTTTGGACCACAGGCCTGTATTATTTATTCAAAAACAAATTAGAAATAAAATCCATAAAATAAAAAAGGCTAATTTCTGAGGACAATGGAAAATAAAATAGCGAAATCTTTGCCTCCTGGCTGTGCCCCACTAGACCTTTGCACTTAAGGCTGATCTGGGGCCGGTGTGGTGACTCAGCGTGTAATCCCACCACTTTAGGAGACTAAGGCAGGAGGATCTCATAAGCCCAGGAGTTGAGACCAGCCTAAGCAACATAGTGAGACCCTGGCTACCATCTCTACAAAACATTTAAAAATGAGCTGAATGTGGTGGTGTACACCTGTAACCTCAGCTTCTGGGGAGTCTGAGGTGGGAGAATCCATGAGCCCAGGAGTTTGAGGCTGCAGTTAAATAGGGCGGTGCTACTGTACTGGGTGACAGAGTGAGACCCTTTTTCCCTTAAAAAAAGACAAAAAACATAGTAAGAGAGTGGCAAGGGAAGATACGAAGAAAATGTTTCTTTTCATTTAGGGGCTACTATTTGGGAAAGGCGATTTGATTGAATTGTGGAGATTAGAGCTATCAATGGAGAGATATCTCCAGAGACCCCTGACTGGGTCACTAGTTGGCCCCTGGTGGCCAGAGTCTCTTTAGCCTACTAGCAGCATTGCTTTGGTTACACCAAAATAGTGCCTCAAAAAGGATTCTAACTACTTTATTGCACATGTTGGTATGAAATCCTGTTGCCACAAAGTGAATTAATACCAAACTCAGCCCTTTAGGAGCCAGGAAGTGTAAAGGGTACTAATTATTACTTGACTCATTAACAAATAATAAACATAAGTTGGGTTTAGTGGCTCACACCTGTAACCCCCAGCACTCTGGGAGGCCGAGGCAGGTGGATTGCCTGAGCTCACAAGTTTGAGACCAGCCTGAGCCAGAGTGAGACCTCATCTCTAAAAATAGCTGGGTGTTATGGCAGGGGCCTGTAGTCGCAGCTACTTGGGAGGCTGAGTTTGAGGTTGCTGTGAGCTGTGATGCCACAGCACTCTACTGAGGGCAACAAAGTGAGACTGTCTCAAAATAAACAAGCAAAAATAAATAATAAACAAGATATGTATGAATCGTTGAATCAAATTTATTATTTTATACCTTTTTATTTCTAACCAAATACATAAAGAAATATTCTGGGTATTCAACAGTGAGGCTGTGAAGGACTGTGTCTATGCCAGATGACATTAGGCCATGGTGGTGTGAGGATGACTGAATCGCAGTCCTGGTGTCTGGGACAATACAGGGACAGACATAAAGAGAAAACTGGAATAGGCTCGGTGCCTGTAGCACAGTGGTTACGGGGCCAGCCACATGAACCAAGGGTGGCGGGTTCAAACCCAGCCTGGGCCAGCTAAATGACAACTGCAACCAAAAAATAGCTGGGCGTTTGTGGCAGACACCTGTAGTCCAAGCTACTTGGTGGGCTGAGGCAAGAGAATCATTCAAGCCCAACACTCTGAGGTTGCTGTGAGCTGTGACGCCACCGCTACCGAGGGTGACATAGTGAGACTCTGACTCAAAAAAATAAATAAATAAATAAAAAGAAAGAGAGGGGAAACTAGAATAAAATGTGATCCCTCAGAGAGGCATGAACAGAATTCTGTGGGAACCCAGGAGAGGGAGGAGTTAGAAAGGACTTCACTGAGGAGGGGAGATGCAAGCTGAGTCTCAAATGAGGAGCCGGAGTTCATGAAAAATGACTGGGACGTTCCCGGCAAGCAGGACCCAGGCTGCAAACCAGTGATGCTCACAAGGACGCCGTGTGTCTGTGAGACACCAGGCTGCCGGTCTGACTCCAGCACCACATGCCTTCCGAGGAATGGTAAGAACCGAGACCGAGGAATGGTAAGAACCGAGAGAGGCTGGAAAGGCAGGTCGGGACAGGGCAATGAAGTGCCTCGGGCCAGGCTAACGAGCGTAGACTTTGTCATGTCTGCAGAACACCGAGTGCTCAGTCACCATCTCGAGAGGCGGGGCCCTTGGCCATCACTAGCCAACCCCCTTTCCTGTTCTTGTTTGAGGCAGGTTTGCAAACTCCACATTACCTTCCCCATTCCTCCTTTTTATTCTTCTTCTGTCTCTAATTAGTGCTCAAAGTCTGACTCTTCGGTCATAAATATTCTCTTTCTTTTTCTTAAAGCAGGTACCTGTGGCAGGTGCGTGGCTGAGGGTTTTCTATACTTTGTCTTATTCAATCCTGAAAACAACCATGTGAGGTGGTGTTTTTAGTCAGGGTTCTTGATAGCAAACAGCAGGTAACTAATGCAGAAAAGACATTTTCAGAAGGGTATTGGGCAACCCATAGCATCCATAGGAAAGTGGAGGGTGAGATTCACGTGGGAGCCCAGGGAGGAGGCCGAGTGCAGAACTGAGATACTGTCTGCACGTCCCACCAAGCCTCCTGCTGCTCATATTGTAAGGTTATGATCTCGTGTCGAAAAATTGCTGATAATGCTAATTTATGCTCACTAATACGCAATGGCCCAAAACATTCTCAAGCTGGCCACAGTGCCTTTGCATCACCAATTCTAGTGCAGAGAGACAGGTGAGCCTCGCCCGGCCCTGCTCAGAGCGTGCCTATACCCCAGCTGCTACAGGCAGGCAGAGAAATAGCTTCCCCTTTGTGGTTCCACGTATGTTGGCATAAACTCAAATCAGGAAGGATTTTCAGATACCAGACAACAAAAAGAACCAATGCCCACTGGCAAGTCACTATCTCCTGCATTTCGTAGATAAGGGAATAGACTTAGAGCAGGTAGGTAAGTTTGCCCAAGTAACACACTACTCAGAGGTGGAGACAGGATTGGAGCCCAAGTCAGTTTGTCTGCAAAGCCCACACTGTTATGCAACCGGCTGCACGGCCGGCTCCAAACCACCCCAGCTTCATTTCACAGCCCACACACCAGTCCGGGCTCCCAACACCTTGTTTACATTACTGCCTCCTACCTGGCCTCCTGCTGTGTGCTCTCCCATCTCAGCTCCTTCTCCATCCAGTTGCTAAGAGAATATTTTTGGAGTACCATCTACATTATGTCAGCCTCTTGTTCAAAAATCTGTGACTCACCCCTCCAAGAGCCTGCCCTGACTAACATCATTCCACACTGATCGCTCCCCCAGTAATCAGTCAAATTACGGCGCTGCCGTGCCATCACAGAGATGTAATTTATACTGTACTAGCTTGAGCTCCCTAATACTCTAGCTATTACATTTACAGGTGCCTGTGCCAAGGCCACTGAGCCTGCCTTTTGTACCTGTGGAGTCTAATGACAGTCTAACAATGAGCATCTTCTCATCTTTGAATCTGAGAACTGGCCAGAAGATTTGCGTGCCGCCTCTTATCCATGTTATTACTTAAAGAGAACTTCTCATTTGCCAATTCATCACCAGCTTCCCTGAAATTGCTGAATTGCTTTTTGTTTCCCTGGCACGTATACTGTGCTCTACCAAGAATAACTATATTGAAAAATCGCTGATAATGCTAATAATTTTATGTCATCTTTTTTTTTTAATTTTTTTGAGACAGAGCCTCACTCTGTCACCCTGGGTAGAGTGTCATGGCATCACAGCTCACAGTAACCTCAAATGCTTGGGCTCAAGCCATCTTCTTGCCTTGGCCTCCCAAGTGGCTAGGACTACAGGGGCCCACCACATCACCCGGCTAGTTTTTCTATTATTAATAGAGACAGGGCCTCACTCTTGCTCAGGCTGATCTCAAATACATGAGCTCAGGCAATCCTCCCACCTTGGCCTCTCAGAGCGGAGGATTTATACGTGTGAGCCACCACTCCTGGCCAATAAATGTTTAATTCTTTACTTCACCCTCAGATACTGTAAATTGAGGATAGGTAAAAGTGGTATGTTTTTCTCAGATACAGTGAGAAAAAGTATTTTTTAGGACATCCCCCCCCCCACGTCTTGATTAGGAATAATAAAAGTAAAATAAGCATAGACCATAACATGCACTTAGGTAATCTGGCTGGCCAGGCTACCAGCTCGAGGTTCCTACAGGATAGAAGGCTCTTGCTTGATTCCTGCCTTCATACGGCAGAGAGTTTCATCAGCAACTAGTGATGCCTGCACCCTCAAAGACCTTCACATGTCCCAAATCCAGACCAAGAGGGTCAAGACCACAGGGCCACAACCACTTCACTTCCACCTGCTGTGCCCAGCCCACAGTGATTTCTTTTGGGGACCTCTTTCTTGAACTTATGATGCCAAAGGTCACATCAATACCCCCAGCATACAACTGATGTGTGTTCAATGGCTCCAGTAGAATTAATAAAACCCAGAACTTATTTAGGGGATACTCATGTTCTGGTCATTTCATAGATGACAAGAATATGGAGAAATAAGATAGTACTTCTGTCCTGAGGAGTTAACCCTCCACCTGGGGAGACAAATCTATTAAACAATCGATTTAATCAATTAAACAATTGATTACAGGCTCAGGCCTGTAATCCTAGACACTCAGGAGGCTGAGGTGGGAGGATTGCTTGAACCCAGGAGTTCAAGGTTGCAGTGAGCTATGATCATGCCATTGTACTCTAGCCTGGGGGACAGAGCAAGAACCCATGTCTAAAAAACAAATAATGATGAACAATGGGAAAAGACAATAAACTCTAACCCCAACCCTGTACTGGATATAAAAATAGCATACAGCAAGGAGTGATCTGTTCTGTTGGGGAGGTGTGTGTGTGGAGAAATCCCAAAGGCTTTACCAATGATGAGATGCTTGAACTGGGGTCAAGAGAAGAATAAACATTTACTAGGCAGATGAAATGGGAAAGAATATTCCAAGAGGAAAGCAGAGCGTGTTCCATAGAATAAAAGAACTATACGTAGTTTGGATTCTGAAGATGCTTATCAAGTATCTATTCTCTCGTCCCCTCCAGACCTCCCAGCAGTGGAGTTGAGGATAATTGATGACTCTCTCAGTTCCAGGAAAGGGCTCTGATCGGCTCTAGCCTTGCCATCTGGATCTCGGAAAGGTGTGTCCTCCAGGCCTAGCAAATCAGCCATGGCATTCCTCAGAGCAATGAGTTCAGGGCTAGAAAGAAGCCCAGGCCAGCGTAGCTACTGGACATGGAAGAAACAGCAGGTAACCCGAGAGCAGTTACTCCGAGGGAAGCCGACAAAGGGGTACGGGAGCTGGTGACCTGACACACGGACCAGGGGCTGCAGGTCTTCCCTTCGTTGTTTGAAAGATCCAATCAATGATTTGCAACTAAAATCGCTGAATTTGGGATTTGAGGGAACAGAAGGTGGGAAATGGGATTATAGAGGAGCCCTGGGCCAGGCGATGTAGGTTCTATTCTAGAGACTTGAAAAGCTCTAAGGTTTTAGGCTGTGTGAGGGCCTGAAACTCGGACGTGAGTGTTGGAAAGATCCCTCTAGGAGCTGTGTGAAAGATGGCTGGGGCGTCAGGCAGAGAGGGGCAGGCCGAGTTCCCATTTCTCTCATCTCATTTGAGGTGCCAGATCCACTTCCTTCTTGCATCACCCTGGAAAGGGAAACACGGTTTAGAAAATAGTTAGTTTGGGTGGTTCCTGTGGCTCAATGAGTAGGGTGCCCACCCCATATACCAGAGGTGGCGGGTTCAAACCCGGCCCATCCAAAAATCACAAACAACACCAAAAAACCCAGAAAATACTTAATTCACAAACATATGATATAGGCTGTACATTTTTTAGAATTGTATACTCTGGGAGGAAAGATGTATGTCCTAGACGCCCACAGCATTTTTCCAGGATTTAATGCAGGAGATCAAAGTCTGAGTTATCCTATTTGAATTGTCAATAACACGTAGACTTCTTGCTGTTTCTCCTTCGGATTTCCAATTTGTTCTGTACTCTATCTGAGCTCTTTTATTTATTTGTGAATGCCCTCTCTTTTTTTTTTTTCTTATTGTCTTAGAGGGTTTTTTTTTTTTTTTTTGTTTTTTGTTCTTTTTCCCTACAGACAGAATAGCAGTTTAGGAAAAAGAATAACATGAATTCCTTTGACAAAAAAGCCCTTTTCCCTTGGTATCTGCTGCTCTAAAGGGAAATCAACTTGATCCTAACCAATTTTACTCAAGAGGAGGCATCTTTTATAATAAACATTTTTTTCTGAATCTCTGTAGCCTCCAGTACCAACTGCCAAGTGGATTCTATTGATAGGAGAAATATGGTCATCTGACTCCTCTCTGCTCATTTCTCTGGAAACGGTTCTGCAAAAACATTGAGAGTCAATTGGGCTTTTTACTTGCTATGTAGGGCAAGTAGGGGAAGGTGAGTTTCTATAATAAGGACTAAAATTATGGAGTCTGGGGATGGAAGGGCTTTTCCTTAAAACCATGCTGATGAGAGCTAAGCATCCAAAACACACTTGGTTCATCTTTAGAATGGCTATGTTGTGTTAACCCTTGGCATTTATGGAAAGTTTCAAAAAGTGTCACCAGATATATCCAAAGAGTTTCAGATACCATTCTGCCAGGACTCCGGTGACAACGTTAGAATTTTGGTCACTAACCGCTGAGCTCAGTCAAGGTCCTTGAGGATAAAGATGATCTCATTCTTTGTTAACATAGTTGTTTACCTTCCTCATGTGTGTAATTTTTAGGTGGAAAATTAAACCCAAAGCAGGCACCTGTTGATACAAATTGTCCATTCCTTAGTAAAATGCTATGGTTAGAAATGAGAGTTTGGGACTGAGTCCTTCCATGTGAATAAATCATTTTGCTTAAATGGCCATACATTTCACACCCCTCCCCCTATTTAATACTGGCAATCTTCATTATCCATTTATTCCTTCATACATTCTACTAAACATTACTTCATGTGGAAAACTCACTGCAGACATGACCACACAATTAAGCTCTAGAACAGCGGTTCTCAACCTGTGGGTCACAACCCCTTTTAACTGTCTTCAACCGTATTTAACTGTATTAAAGGTTCACGGCATTAGAAAGGTTGAGAACCACTGCTCTAGAACATCAGCATAAACCTGGCCTTTACTTTCTTTTTTGAGACAGAGTCTCACTTTGTAGAGTGCCATGGTGTCATTGCTCACAGCAACCTCAAACTCTTGGGTTCAAATGATTCTCTGCCTCAGCCTCCTGAGGAGCTGGGACTACAGATACCTGCTACAATACCTGGCTGTTTTTAGAGATAAAGTTTCACTGTGGCTCAGGCTGGTCTCGAACCTGTGAGCTCAGGTGACCCACCCACCTTGGCCTCCCAGAGTGCTGGATTACAGGGATGAACCACCGAGCCTGGCCCTGGCCTTTATTTTTAAGAGGAGTTGGTGTGAAATGCTTGTCACACCAACTCCCCTTCTCATGGTGCTCATGGAGCCCTAGAGCCAGTGGCCCTCAAGACAGGAGACACGTTGAGCTCTACCCTGACTTTACAAGAGAGCTAATGACATCCAGCTCCCTCCCTGGCACATAGCAGGCACTGAACAAATATTTTCTGGAAGAATGAATGAAGAAAGGTGATGTCTTTGGGACTGTCAGTCGGGGTTTCCCTGAGCTAACCAAGGACTCTAGTAGATTTAATTAGGACCCTTGCATGGCAAACTGGGGGTGGGGGGAGGGTTGAAGTTTTCATTCCTGCTCTCAGTTAACAAATATCTTTTGAGAGGCACCATGTTCTAGAAATGACAGACCCACTTCTTCTTGACCAAATGGCATGTGAGATTCCCCCACCCTCCGTCTTCTAAGGAACAGACATCACAAGCCACAGTCCTTGCCATACTTCAGCCCAGTTCAGGGCCAGTGTTTGGGTGGGTCTGTGGTGGCCTGGGAGTGGTTAGGAAGGAGAAAGCAGAGAAGGAACAGAAAGGACAACGCCCTTCCCTCCCTCTCCTTTCGCCACTATTTCATGATAGCGAACCTCGCTTCCTCCATTTGGCTAAGGCTGGTTCCCACCCCCACTTCACCCTACTCTGCTTTCCTAGTTCCTCTGCAGAAAATTCCGGAAGAGTTGGCTTTCCTCTGAAATTTAGATAAACCTAACTCTCATTCTCTGTAGTGGAAATGCACAATGGTATAGCAACTTTGGAAGATGGTTTGGCAGCTTCTTACAAAACTAAACACAGTCTTACCTGGGACTCAGCAATTGCACTGCTTGGTGTTTACCCAGACGAATTGAAAATGTGCGTGAGCCCAAGAACATGTACACAGATGTTTATAGCAGCTTTATGCACAGATGCCAAAATGTGAAAGCAACTGAGATGTTCTTTAGTGGGTGAATAAATAAATAAACTTGATACATGCAGACAATGGAATATTATTCGGCGCTAAAAAGAAAGGAGCTATCAAGACACACACACACACACACACAGCCTGGGCGCAGTGGCTCCTGCCTATAATCCCAGCACTCTGGGGGGCTGAGGAGATGGATTGCTTCAGCTGGGGAGTTCAAGACCAGACTGAGCAAGATCGAGACCCTGTCTTTACTAAAAATAGCCAGGCATAGGAGCATACCTATAGGCCAGAGGGTCTCTGGAATCCAGGAGTTGGAGGTTGCTGTGAGCTACAATGATGCCACTGCTCTCCAGCCAGGCTAACAGAGTGAGACTCACTCTGTCTCAAAAAACAAAACAAAACACACACAAATATAGGAATCTTAAATGCGTGGCTAAGTGAAGGAACTAGTCCGAAAAGGCTACAAATCATATGATTTCAACTACATGACACTCTGGAAAAGGCAAAACTGTAGAGAATGTAAAAAAAAAAAAAAAAACCAGTGGTTGCCAGACTTTGGGGGAAGAGAGGGATGAAGAGGTGGGATTTTTAGGGCAAACAATTCTGTATGATACTATAACAGTGGACAGATGTTGCTACATGTTCGTCAGAACGCACAATACCGAGAGGGATCCCGAATGTAAACAGTGAACTTGGATGACAAGGATGGCCCACCCAGCCCACAGCCTGTAACTAACACGCCGCTGTGGTGAGGGTTGGCAGCGGGCGCGTAGCGGGGAGGGGCAGTGGGAATCTGTACTTCATGCTCAATACTGCTGTGAACCTAAAACTGCTCTAAAAAATAAAGTACATTAAAGAATAGACAGATGAGTAGGATGTAAGCACTCCAATCTGTACAAATAATCAACACATCGAATCCCAAAATGGCATAAATGTATTTATGATCTATGTACAAATGACTTAATAAAAAGAAATTAAAAAAAAATAGACAGATGAGCTTTCCTTCAGCCCCTGGTGAGTGTAGAAACCTATTGTTAGCACACACCTGCCTGCCTGGGGTAGAAAGGATGTGGAAGACTTAGGGGAGACGCCTGTAAAAACTCTGCACTGGCTTCCAACACAGTGAGTAGGGGAAAAGCCACAGGCTGTGTTCTGTTACACAACGGGCCACAGAAAAGAGACACTGGTCTGAACAGAAGCACTCACGGCCATCAGGGGGTAAGCAGGCAGGCTGGGCAACGGCTTGTGCTGGTAAAGAAAAGGACATGAGAGACATTCCCCTGACCTGCATGTGCAGGCCCCACCCTCCATCTCTTGGTCACTGAACCTGCACCCTTCCACTGTGATCCCTCTGTGGCCCCCAAACTAGACAAGGTTCAGAGGGCCATCTGCATTAGAATCACCTGGAAATACCTGATAAAGATTCAGATTCTTAGGACAAGCTCCTAGAAAACCAAATCCACTAGCTCAGGAGAAGTTCCAGGAATCTGCATTTCCAGAAAGTTCCCAGGCATTCTGGTATGCAGCCAGGCATTAGAACCACAAAACCCTGTAGCTGAGGGAGCTCGTGTACCTCCCTACCGCCAGGGGAGAATGAGGGAGGGAGGACCAAACGGAAGGCTGTATGAGGATCCTGGTTGTAACTGAAAGTGGTGCTTCTGGAGAAGCATTATTCATCACCGTGGTTAAATGCTAAGGGACCATTCATTTCATACCTAGGGATTTTGTGAGCCTGTGGGGACCGACCTCTGCATAATTGAGTCAGCAAGGAAATTCACCTGAGTTCTAAGCAACTGACTCACAGATGAAAGTAGAGGTTATCTTTAATTCTATACTCTCGGATTTTTGACCTTTGAAAACTTGGGACTGTTGCTGCAACGTACGTAGTCTGGCCTTGTCTTTGTGTCCCGGTTCTGATGACTACATTTGCCCCTTGCTTTGAGACTAAGTTGTCCTTTCTTCCCTTTTTCTTCTCTCTGTTGTCCCTGTGATTCCCTTCCAGCTCTTTCTCAACCCGTAGAGCAGCTGCTTGCCAACACTAGGTTCATTCCTTCAGATGAATGATTTTATTCGCACGTCTTTTATTCGCAGCTGTAAGGTCGGTGCTGTGGTGCTTCCCACGTGTTCAGGTGAAGACGGGCTGGGGAGATCTTGCCCAGTGGCTCCCGCCCTTCCTGTCCCCATCCTGACGTTGAAGGTCCTGCTGAGGCCTCCTGCTAATCAAACTAATCAAATCGTTTATGATTTTTACATTTGATTTGTATTTATTCTCAAAAGTTCAACACCAGAGTTTAACAGACACACTCAATTTATTGAAAAAAATGTCATATCACACCTTTTATTACTTTTATTACTTCACAAATATTTATAACCTGACATGCATTACATTACATTCAATAATAAGAAAAGTATATTGACTTATTTATTTTCATAAATTATTAACAATTAATAAATTAATTATATTTGATTTACAACATTGAAATCTTGGCTACATTTAGTAATCCATCTCTTTTTTTTTTTGTAGAGACAGAGTCTCACTGTACCGCCCTCGGGTAGAGTGCCGTGGCGTCACACGGCTCACAGCAACCTCTAACTCTTGGGCTTACGCGATTCTCTTGCCTCAGCCTCCCGAGCAGCTGGGACTACAGGCACCCGCCACAACACCCAGCTATTTTTTTGTTGCAGTTTGGCTGGGGCTGGGTTTGAACCCGCCACCCTCGGCATATGGGGCTGGCGCCCTACTCACTGAGCCACAGGCGCCATGCATTAGTAATCCATCTTAAAAGACTTATTCCATTATATTTCTATAGTTTTCCTTAAAATGCATACTACTGTTTTTTTGGGATAGAAAAATGAAGTCAGAATTTTTTTTTTTTTTTGAGACAGACTCTCACTACGTCACCCTGGGTAGAGTGCAGTGGCGTCACAGCTCACAGCAACCTCCAACTCTTGGGCTTAAGCGATTCTCTTGCCTTAGCCTCCCAAGTAGCTGGGACTACAGGCACCTGCCACAACACCCAGCTATTTTTTGTTGTAGTTGTTATTATTTTTAGCTGACCTGGGCAGGGTTCGAACCTGCCACCCTCCGAGTATGTGGCTGGTGCCGTAACCACTGTGCTACGGGTGCTGAGCCTGAAGTCAGAATTTTTATTACAGAAATAAGTCTACTCTCCCTATGTGGCTTGACAGCAGGATTTGATAATTAGGTTACACGGTGAACCTTTTCCATAAAAATTTGCAGCATTTAGAGAAAAATATACGTAAGTGTGTGATGAAATAAAAGTATTTTATTAAAAAATTTGCACTGGCAAAGGTATACTGAATTAAAAACATCCTAAATATCCCCAATTATTTTTCTAGTATATGGGGGCAAACAGAGTGCCTTTAATGAAAGAGTAATGGGTAAAAGAAATAGTGATATAGGGTGGTGCCTGTGGCTCAAGGAGTAGGGTGCCAGCCCCATATACCAGGGGTGGCAGGTTCAAGCCCAGCCCCGGCTAAAACTGCAAAAAAAAAAAAATAAATAAAAAACAGCCACTATTCGATGTTATGTATCTTTTTTAATCTAGCCATCTTACTAGTTATAAAATGCTATCTCATTGTGGTTTTGACTTGCAATTGCTTGATGGCTAATGATGTTGAGCATATTTTCATGTACTTATGGGCTATCTGTGTATCTCCTTTGGAGAAACGTCTATTCAGACCCTTTCCCCATTTTAAAAATTGAACTGCCTTTTAATTATTGAATTACAAGAGTTATTTATATAGTTTAGATATAAGTCTTTCATCACATACATGATTTGCAAAAAATTTCCTCCCAATTATGTAAATTTTGACATGTAACTCAAAAAGAGTTCAAAAAATTGAACGGCATCACAGAAATAACTCTTTCCGTTTCCATCTATTTATGCAAATAAGGTTTTTCAGCCCTAACATTTACAAAATAAAATACTGGAGTAGAATTGGTCTTGAATCCTGCTTAATTCTAGCAATAAGTTATTATTATTTTTGGATAGAGGATAACATAAGAACCAAGTCTTGTTCATCACCAATAAAAATTTTTATTAAAAATATAGTTTTTTTTTTTTTTTTTTTAAGACAGAGTCTTCTTCTGTTGCCCTAGCCAGAGTACAGTGATGCCATCATAACCCCACTGCAACCTCAAACTCCCGGGCTTAAGTGATCTTTTGTCTGAGCCTTCTAGTTGTGAGTAAATTTCTGGCTGGGCACAATGGCTCACATCTGTAATCCCCACAATTTGGGAGGCCAAAGCAAGAGGATCACTTGAGGCAAAAGTTTGAGACCAGCCTGAGCAAGAGTGAGACCCCCATTTCTACAAAAATATAAAAAAAATTAGCCAGGTATGGTAGCACATACCTGTAGTCCTAGCTATTTAGGAGGCTGAGGCAGGAGGATCGCTTGAACACAGAGTTGGGGGTTGCAGTAAGCTGTAATGAGGCCCCTGTACTCCAGCCTGGCTGACAGAGTGTGACCCTGTCAAAAGGGGAAACCAACACCCCCTCCAACATACAACAATAAAAAAGATTCTCGATCATGAAAATATATATAATAAATGTCAATATTTACAACGTTCTAGAATTCAGACTCTGAAATATTTAAACTTATATTGTAATTCTGCAAGAGGGTACCCGTTTTTCAAAACTTCTTAAAGTGGTATATAAATAAAGAAGTTTGAAAATCATTTTTCTAGCAGTCTACTTCTTTCTGTCCTTGATTCCTGACAGAATGCCTTTTCTGGTGAGGGGAGAAGTAGGCTAAGGAGTCTTAAATTTTCCTAGAGATGCGTTTTCTTTACCTGGGTTTCTGACAGTTGTGTGCCTTCTGAAATTGCACGTAAATTCAGTCCATTTGTAGGTTCTCGTCTCCTCCTCTAGCAGATCCATAATGTTCATCTGATTCTTTTGTTTGTTTGTTTGTTTTTTGTAGAGACAGAGTCTCACTGTACCGCCCTCGGGTAGAGTGCCGTGGCGTCACATGGCTCACAGCAACCTCCAGCTTTTGGGCTTATGCGATTCTCTTGCCTCAGTCTCCCGAGCAGCTGGGACTACAGGTGCCCGCCACAATGCCCGGCTAATTTTTTGTTGTTGCAGTTTGGCCGGGGCTGGGTTTGAACCCGCCACCCTCGGCATATGGCGCCGGCGCCCTACTCACTGAGCCACAGGCGCCGCCCTTGTTTGTTTGTTTTTGAAACAGTCTCACTCGGTCACTCTGGGTAGAGTGCCCTGACGTCACAGCTCACAGCAAACTCAAACTCTTGGGCTCAAGCGATCCTCCTGCCTCAGCCGCTCAAGTAGCTGGGATTACAGGCCTCCGCTACCAAACCCAGCTAGTTTTTCTATTTTTAGTAGAGACAGGGTCTTGCTCTGGGTCAGGGTGATCTTGAAGTCCTGAGCTCAGGCAATCCACCTGCCTTGGCCACCCAGAGGGCTGGGATTACAGGCGTGAGCCATCACACCCAGCCTGTTCATCTGATTTTTAATTTACAAAAAAGTTTAGAACTACTATGAAGAGAAGGACCCTCACTTTTCTTCTGGGAGGCTTTTGTCTTGGATGCTGTTTGCCTGTTGGACATTAGCTGCAGTTGTGTGTATTTTCCCAATGATAGCCCCATTCCAGGAATTAGGGCGAATTTCAGATTTCAATCTTTCCATTATGCTCTAATGGAATAGAGTGAAGCAATCTGGACTGACCCCTCTCTCTAGTCAATTCAATGGATTTTTAACACTTGCCTGCTAATGTGTCAGGCAATATTCTAGGAATGAAATGGTGCACAGTCAAGATCTCTTCTCTCCTGGTGTTTCTCTTCTAGAAGAGGGAGACTAAGAAAAAATAAGAAACAAATATTATTATTTGGGGCAGAGGTAAAATAAAACAAACCGATGTGACAGTGAGCGTTATAAAGGGATGGGGTCCTGGGTGACGCCTGTGGCTCAAAGGGGTAGGGCACTGGCCCCATATACCGGAGGTGGTGGGTTCAAACCTGGCCCCCAGCCAAAAACTGCAAAAAAAAAAAGACAGATGAGGTCCTTTCGAGGTAGTAGGTAAGATTCTTAAAGGAGCTGAAGCTTAAAAGGTGAAAAGAAAGTAGCCAGGAGGTGAACGTAGCTGGTGTGAAGGCCGCCAGGAGAAAGGAGGTGGGTGTGTTGCTGGGGACTTTCCGAGACAGGCTGTGGGGAGCCCTGAGCAGGAGAGGGGAGGCTTGAGAAGGACTTTATCCCAAGGGCAGTGATGAGCCACTGATGCATTTTAAGCAGAGGGGTAACATGATTCTATTCTATTTCAGTTTTTTTTTTTTTTTTGAGACAGAGTCTCACTTTGTTGCCCTCGGTAGAGTGCCATGTCATCACAGCTCACAGCAACCTCCAACTCTTGGGCTTAAGCATTTCTCTTGCCTCAGCCTACCATGTAGCTGGGATGGCAGGTGCCCACCACAACGCCCAGCTATTTTTTGTTGCAGCTGTTGTAGTTGTTTTAGCTGGCCTGGATCAGATTTGAACCCGCCGGCCTCCATGTTTGTGGCTGGAGCTGTAACCACTGTTCTATAGGCGCTGAGCCTATTTTATGTTTTTTGAGATAGAGTCTCACTTTGTTACCCTCGGTAGAGTGCTGCAGCATTATAGCTCACAGCAACCTCAAACTCTTGGGCTAAAGCGATTCTCTTGCCCCAGCTTCCCAAGTAGCTGGGACTACAGGTGCTTACCACAAAGCCCCACTATTTTTAGAGACAGGGTCTTGCTCTTGCTTAGGCTGGTGTCAAACTTGTGAACTCAGGCAATCTGCCTGCCTTAGCCTCCCAGAGTGCTAGGATTATAGGCATGAGCCACTGAGCCCAGCCTAGTAACATGATTTTATTTATTTTTTTGGACACAAGAGTCTCACTATGTCACCCTTGGTAGAGTTCCATGGCATCACAGCTCACAACAACCTCAAACTCCTGGGATTAAGCGATTCTCTTGCCTCAGCCTCCTAAGTAGCTGGGACGACAGACACTGGCCACAACACCTATTTTTTTTTTTAGTTGTAGTTGTCATTGCTGTTTGGTGGGCCTGGGCTGGATTCAAACCCGCCAGCTCTGGTGTATGTGACTGGTGCTGTAGCCACTGAGCTACAGGTGCTGAGCCAAGTAGTAACATGATTTTAAAACAAAACCACTTTGGCTATTGTGATAAAAACAGATTGTATAGGGTTACTGGTAAGGGATTAAGAGAAGCAGCAAAGAAACTAGCCAGGCTACTGCGGGGAAGGTGAGAGACACGATCTTGGCCCAGGGGAGAGATAGCATAAAGTGGGAAAGTGCAGATGTACTTTGGAGGTGGAGCTGCCAGGACTTGTTAATGATCTGGATATAAGTTGTGAGGAACAGAGAAGAATCAAAGATGCTCCTAGGAACTTAGTCTTCAGCAGGTGGGTGACTGATGCTGTGGATTTATAGTAAGTGTTTGGAAGCACTGGAGATGCCTGTGAAGTAGCATCTGACAAAGCAAAGTGGGTATTAGATGAGTCTGGAATTGGGGAGTGAAGTCAGGGCTAGAGATAAGAATTTGGGAGTCAAGAACATATGGACGGTACTTTCTTTCAACCATGGGGTAGGCTAAAGGGGTGGTCTTGCAAAAATAACAGGAAAATACTGAATCCTGCTATTTCCTAGTCAGTAGCAGGTAAGACCAATCCTGTGAGTTTTTTCACTAACAGGCACCCTGTGGAAGTTCTTCTCGTGCAACTTCTGAAAAGAGTTGAACAGATGGGGAGAGATGTGAACCTTTCCCTTCCAGAATCGTCTTTGAGAATCTGCTTTTACAGAGTTCCAAGTAGACAGCAGGAGTCTGAGCTACAGGCTTCAGCCACATCTTCAGGGCAGAGTCATATCCTCGGGATAATCCCATCCCTAAAGACAGGCAGGAGAGCCAACTCTTGGACTTTGGCATCCTCACTTGCCACTAGGAAAAGGAACAGGTGCGGCAGTTTCACACAGCTGCTTCTGTTATCAACTGATAGCAGTCACTTTTCTCTCTCTCTGTCCCCTTTAAAGTCAGTAAACCACTTGGCCTCAATGCTGGCATTTCTCTTCTCTTTCTTTATGATGAACATTGTCTCCCTGCTCCCTTTCCTCTCTCTCCCTGTCTCTTCTCTAAGATAAAAAAAACTTTGCTTTCGTATATTCCATTCTCTCTCTCTCTCTCTTTTTGAGACAGAGTCTAACTCTGTCACCCTGGGTAGAATGCTGTGGCATCATCATAGTTCACAGCAACCTCAAACTCCTGGACTCAACAGATCCCCTTACCTCAGCTTCCCAAGTAGCTGGGACTACGGGCACCCACCACAATGCCTGGCTAGTTTTTCCTATTTTTAAGAGAGATGGGGTCTTGCTCTTGCTCAGGCTGGTCTTAAACTCCTGAGCTCAGGCAATCTACCTGCCTCGGCTTCCCAGAGTGCTAGGATTACAGGTGTGAGCCACCGCGCCGGGCCTTATGTATTCCAGTCTCTACATGAGAAATTATTCCATACCTACCCTGTGAGCTCCTAGTGAGTTTTCAATATGTCTACATCCCAATCCTTGAAATTTATAAATATGGCAAAGGTGACTGTGGCAATGAGATTAAGTTAAGGATCCTGAGACAGGAAGATCATCTTGGACGTCTAGGTGGGCTCCATGTAATCACAACAGTCCTTCTAAGAGGGAGTGGGGGAACGGTTAGAGTTGGAGAAGGTGATGTGGTGACAGAAGCTGAGAATGGAATGATGCACTTTGAGGATGGAGAAAAGGATGATGGACCAAAGAATACAGGTGGCCACCAGGGCTGAAAAGGGCAAGGAAACAGATTCTCTGCTCAGAGCTTCCATAAGGAACCTGCCCTGCTGAAACCCAGTGAGACGCATTTTCGATTTCTGACCTACAGACATGTAAGAGAATAACTCTGTGGTATTTTTACCACTAAGGCTGTGGCAATTTATTACATCAGCCACAGGAAGCCAATAAAGCCATAAACGAGATAAGACCACCTAGAAAGAAGAGAAGAGACGGGTGGTGCCTGTGGCTCAAGGAATAGGGTGCCGGGCCCATATACCAGAGGTGGTGGGTTCAAACCCAGCCCCAGTTTAAAAAAAAAAAAAAAAAGAATTCTCTAAAGAAGAGAAGAGGCCCCCCAAGGGGCATCCTAGAGCATTTCAAAATTGAAGAATAAAGTCCAGGAGGATGAGATAGTGAGGAATGCCAATGTCTTAGGAGGAAAACTAAGAAAGTGTGGTGTGACAGAAACCAAAGGAAATGTGTTGAAGCAGAAAGAGTGGTCAGCTGTGCTGAATACTTCCGAGAAGCAGATTAAGATGAGGGTGGAGAAATGTTTGGTCATTGCATTTTGCAAGACAGAGGTTGTGGGACCTTGTCAAGAGCGGTTCCAATGGAGATAGTTGGAGAGAGAATGAGAAACAGGGACATGGAAATTAGGTATCCAAACAACTTGTTTAAGTAGTTTCCTGAGAAGAATGGAGAAATGGAGGTTCCCCATCCCTCCATGAAGGGCAAAGTTTGAGAAGGAAGGAAGGTCAGGAGATGAGGCTTATGACATGTTAAGTAAAGTGTGTAGCACTTGAATCTTTCTGTGATAGAGAACTGTTATATCCTCAGAGCACATCTGTATTGCACCCAGCACAAGGTCAAGCTTCTAGACTGATACACAGACATCTATTGCCCTTGGGAATCATTATCGGAAGGGGAAAAAGATGAGAGATAGCCATTATAGAACACTCACTGTGGGCTGTGTACTGCAGCACTCTACCCTCGTGATTGCATGGTTACAATTCTATTGTAATGTCAGGACCTTTGGTTGAAGGTAACAAAAACATAGCTGGCTAAAGAAAGAAAGGGAAAGGTTGCTATTGGCTTATGCCATAGAAACAGAGGGAAGGTATCTTTCCTAAGGTCACAAGTTATAACAGGTGACAGAGGCTAGATTCAACAAAGTCTGTCTCCCTACCCCAAGTTCATTTATTCAGATATTCCCACCCCAATTATTTTTGAGCCTACAGACCCCTCCACTGACTATAACATTTTCCACTATCCAATATAGTCATAAGATTACATGGTATTGGCTTGGTGCCCACAGCTCAGGGGTTAGGCTGCCGGCCACACACACTGAGGCAGATGGATTCAAACCCAGCCTGGGCCTGAGAAACAACAATGACAACCGCAACAAAAAAATAGCGGGGCATTGTGGCGAGCACCTGTAGTCCCAGCTACTTGGGAGGCTGAGGCAAGAGAATCCCTTAAGCCCAAGAGTTTGAGGTTGCTGTGAGCTGTGATGTCACAGCTCTCTACTCAGGGCAACATAGTGAGATTCTGTCTCAAAACAAAACAAAACAAAACAAAAACAGATTACATGGTATTATAAGTAATAAGCTAAAAACAATGCCTAGCACCCAGTGACCCCCATGCAGGGTTTGCAATTGTATTATTATCCACTATCTCCTTCATGTTCTCGCTTCCCTCCTTCTACTGCTTAACTCCCATAATCCATTATTGTCACAATCTCTTTCAAATATCCTTACCTCTCTCTCATAATTGGCAGGAAACCCCCAATTCTGACCACTCCACGTTTTCACTTACTTTACACCTGCATTGAACTCTGCAAGAGAAAACTGCACACTCATGCTGATTGGTCTCACAGCAAATTCACAACTGTATGTCTCTAGGAAGTGTCTTTTCTCTATTCATACTTTAATTAGAAAGTTCGGGCACTGAGTCGACCCATAGCCAGGAGGCCGCCAAGCTCCCCAGGTCTGGAGCATGGGAAGAGGGTAGGGGGGCAGAAGCTCCAAAAAATCACATGTGGCCTTCTGAATCCTTGAGGGCAGCCCTTCCCAGAATCCAATTTTTACAGAACAAATCCTTTTAACAAAGGTTGCCTCTCACACATGCTGTTTCCTCTGTCTGGACCTACCACCCCCAAACTCCAGATAGGTTCTTCCTGCTGCAGAAAACTTTCCCTGAGTTACTGTCCAGACACAGGTTGGGGTCTCTGGTTCTCGCTGCACTTCATAGTACCTCCATGATGACAGTTGCCACGTTGTTCTGTAATTGATGGCTTCCTGAGTACCTGTCCAACCTGAGGATGAGGTGAGGCTGCCAGAATGTAACCTTCCTACTGAGAACAAGGTGCATCAGGCCCTGGTCCATACTCAGGTCTTGTAACGTCTTCATCCTCACCTCTCTGCTGTGAGCCTCACCAAGCTGCTCCAGTTGTACTGAATTACTTCCCTTCTCTAACAACCATGCCTTCTCCCAGCTACTTCACTCACCCCCTCACCCCAATACTCTTTGAATCTTTGTGAGTAGATTGCTCCTGCTCACTCCTCAAAACTCTGTTTAGACTATACCTCCTTTGGGCAGCTTTTTCTGCATAACCCTCTCTGCCACAGGTCAGGTTAGGTACTTGCCTGTTACCCCAATAGCTTGGCATCATCACTGCCCTGTCATAGTCTGTTCTCTGTTTCTAGGGAGCGATCTGTTAGATCCTTGTGAATTGAGAAGTCCACTACTGCCTACCGCTCAGTAGTTATCAAGTATTTCTTGAGTGAATGATGAGATAGATATCCTGGCTCTCTAGAATGAGGGTCAGACTCAGGGTTATTGTGACCCCACTCAGGCTCTTATTCCCATAAAGTCTGGGATGAGGGCAGCCAGCTGCCACCTCCTTCATAACTTTAAGGGGATAAAAAGATGTTCCCCATGTAATTGCCAGCAGTAGTTACTAGACTTTGCATGTGAAGCCACTTAAAGTGTCATTTGCAAGCTTCACAACAACCATCTGAAGTAGCTGTTAATAGATGGGGAAATTAAAAGTCGGAGAAAGCAAATGCTTGCCTTAGGTCCCAAGGCTGGAAAATATCTGAATCCCCGTTTCAAGACTCTTACAGGATATCTGCAAAGACAGGAGGTGTAAATAGTTGCCTCGTGTACGTTGAGATAGGTCCTTTACATCATACTGCCTTGGCTGCCAAAAATCTACTTTAGAAATGCTTTTCTACAAGGCCTGCTCCCCTCATTGCCCAGCTCTGGAGTCTTACTTTTCTGCCTTCCAGAATCCTGCCAGCCCAATCACACTAGGCAGATCATGACTGCTCCTCAACCGGCTTAACTCTGGGAGCACTCAATGGGGTTATCATAAAATGACCAACCCCACGTACCAGACACCTAACATTCATTCAGTGGGCACAATAACTGTCCACCGACTCTGGAGCAAGATTGGGGAAGGGAAAGAAGCAGGACGAGGAGCAGGAGGGCCTGAGTTCAAGTCTTGTGGGGGTGGAGGTGTTTAACCCTAACTCGGCGCTGAAGGAATCTTGTAATTTAGCTGTCCAAGAAAATGAGCAGTCTGATGCTACAGATTATCTTTCCATTCCCTAAAAGATGTCTGAATGAGATTCTGTTCTTTCCCTGTACCTGACGCGCCACTGTTCTGGGCAGCGGCTTGACCTAGGAATTGGAGATGTCCTGCTCAGCCAGAGCGCAAGGAAGGAGACGACAGGTTATTCCAGGACACAGGGGCGGAGGCTCCAAAATACTACAACTCCCAGGAGGCCACTAGGTGGCACGGCCGCCGCGGCGCGGTGCATGTCGGGCGCAGTAAGCGGCCTCGCTGCCGCGCTTTATCGTTAAGATCGCTAAGGCTGGTAGCCCGTGCGCATGCCTAGACCCGTCCCAACTAGTCGGGTCCCTTTTCCTCCTGCAGACCTCCTCTCTTTCCGGTGGCGTGGGACCGTCTTTTCCCGGCCCCACCTCCGCCCCGTTTTCGGGGCTTGGAGGGGGCGGGGCTTCCGGCAGGCGCGTTCCCCGGAGCGTGTGCCTGCGCGTGGACGGGAGATTAGAGGAGGAGCCTCCACAGTGGGTGTGGAAGGGAGAGAGCGGAGAAGACCGCGGGGAACGGAAAGCGCATGCGTCCTAAGGGTGCCGCCCGGCGTCGGGCATTGGGAAGGGGCCGGGAAAATGGACTGGTGGGCTGACGCACGCGCGTTGGGCCGCCACCGCCGGCCTCCCGCTTGAGGTTTCCCCTTCTCCCGCCCCCACCCCCGGAAGTGGAGCCGCCCTCACGCCACCAGCGGCCGCCCCAGCGGCAGGCCCCGCCCCCAAGGCCCCGCCTCCCGGCTCTCCGCCCCCTCCTCTGGTAGTGGCACCGGGTTGCCGCCGCGGTGGTGGTGGGTTTGGTGCCCGCAGCGGTGAGCGCAGAGTTGTTCCCGCGAGAGGCGGCCAGGCTATGATCGCTGGTTGCCGGCGTCCCGCTCGGGCCAGCCAGAGTCTCCCCAGCCCGGCCCCGCGGCGCATTTGGCGGCGGCACTCGCGGCGCGCCCCCTCCTCCGATGGCGGCGGAGATCCAGCCCAAGCCTCTGACCCGCAAACCGATCCTGTTGCAGCGGGTCGAGGGGTCCCAGGAGGTGGTGAATATGGCCGTGATCGTGCCCAAGGAGGAGGGCGTCATCAGCGTCTCGGAGGACAGGTACGGACTGGGGGCGGGACGCGCCGAGGGTCTCGGAGCCCGCGTCGGGACCGTGCCGCCTGGGGCGCGCCAGGGCAGACGCGCTGCCCGAAGTTTTATTCCAGCGCTCACCCAGCCAGTGCGGGTTCCAGCTGCGCGCCGCCGCCGCCGCCGCCGCCGCAGCGCGGCTCCGGGAAGCCGAGCCCCGACTGCGGTGTGCGCTCCGGCCTCGCCCCGGCTGGTGGCGCCTGCGGGAGCCCGGGTGGCCCTCAGGCTAACGGTGCACGGGACGCCGGACCTTGGTGCGTCCCTGAGGACGCGAGGGAAAGAGGGAGGAGCTCCCTGGCCCTGAAGATGTGAGCTTGGGAAGGATGCTCCGAGCTGCTTCTCGAAGATAACTGAGGGCTTTTGGGGACTCTCTGGTACAGTTCTTAGGGTTCCAACTGAGAAAGCAAATGCCACTTTTTCCTCAGACCTTCCTAACGAATCCAGATGTTACAGACATCTTACACTGAATTCAGTGAATACGCCAAGTTGTGAAAGAGTAACTTTAGGCTTCTGTGTAGCGTCTTCGTTCCTTTCCTCTCTTTTCCTTAACTCTTTGAGCTCAAGGGGAAGCGCGGAGAACTTGCAACGGATCACTGCTGCAAATAGCTCGTGAGTTCCTTCCCTTCGCTTGTTTCCTTTCTTTTGCTCAATTTTACTTAATTTGCAGAAGTGGAGCTAGTTGTTCTGCCTTCAATATTCTTTTGCGTTTTTGCTTTAACTTGAATCTGCATAAATAAGGCTGAAGAAGGTAATTATTAGAGAAAAGTTGCTCTACTATAGTACTACTTACAGTAATTTATCAGAAATCATTACTTGGGTAGTACATGTAAGGGTGCTAAAAAATGTAACACTGTAGTTGCATGCAGTGCTTTTAGTTTTGTTTTTTTTTTTAATACACATTGAAATCACGACGAGGTAAAGAATATTCTTCCTTGGTGACTCCTAAAACTGCAGAGGTAAAGCATCAGAGTGTTCATGACTGTCTTTATGTCATATCGGCACTTGCATATAGCCTCAAAAAATTTTTCTTGATAGGTTTGTTCGTATCTTAGGTTCTTTAGCATTAGTAAGATGAGTGTATTAGTGACATGTTCCTGTCTACATCATGCTCAATACAAAAGGCACCTGGTTAATTTCTTATTCAGATCCAGGGGAAAACATTGTGAACATACATCAGTGGCGTGCCGTCTGCAATGAACAAAAACTCGTGGTTGGAATGGACTACATGGATATAAGAGCCTTTTTGAAATTCACAGTGAAGCCTTTTGAGAGAGTTTAATTTTTTCATAGAGGCAAAATCCTATTTAAAAAAACTGTTTCTGGACCTAGAAATTCCTGAATATAAAATTGTTTTTATGGGGCGGTGCCTGTGGCTCAGTGAGTAGGGCACCGGCTCCATATACCTAGGGTGGCAGGTTCGAACCCGCCCCAGCCAAACTGCAACAAAAAATAGACGGACATTGTGGAGGGTGCCTGTAGTCCCAGCTACTCGGGAAGCTGAAGCAAAAGAATTGCCTGGGCCCAAGAGCTGGAGGTTGCTGTGAGCTATGACGGCACGGCACTCTACCGAGAGTGATAAAGTGAGACTCTGTCTCTTAAAAAAAAAATAATAATAATAAAATTGTTTTTATGGAATATGTCCCATAACATATATTCACGGAATATATTAGTAAATGAGTTTTCCCAGGCTGTAACTACCAGACATGGACTGATCAATTCCTAACGGTTGTAGAGAATTCATAAGTAAATTTATTGAATGTGGTAAGAGAAAGCCAAAGGTAGTGAAACCTAAGCTCCTTTAATATAGTTTTGAAACTTCTGATTCCCATTGTATTGTATTTGTCTGAGGGAAGTAGCAAGTTGACAGTTCTGTGCTTCCTTGGGTCATACACTCGAACATGAAAATAACTTTGTTATTTAGAGCTCAGTTTCAGTTATTGTTTTCGTTAAAAGAATTGATCTGTGTTCTTTTCAAAATCCAGTGTTGATGTCACTTGATGCAATGCTAAAGATACGAAAATAGAATATTGATTTTCATCACAATCTACAAACCCGTGACCATTAACTGCTTTGGCTGGAAACTAGAAATCTTTATTCCTGAACTCTAAGGTGAAGCCACAAATAATGCTCAGACCTGAATGGCAGTGTTCCATAGGTTGTTAAGAATCACTTGTTTCTGTTTTTGACTTCTCTGTAACATTTTCCATTTTAAATACTTCTATACAGTGTTCACGTACTTCCCGTCCCTTCTCCCTTCTCTTCTGTGATCTCCCTCTGGAGCTTTGGGTGTTTTAGTCATTGCATCATCTTTAGGGCCTCACAGTGTCTGGCACATAGTAGCCCCTCAAAGACATTTGTTTTATTAGTGACTGATATTTTTTTTTGCTGCTTGTAAAAGCACCACCTCTTAACTAGTGTAGACATTTAGTTGATATTTGTAGAGTGAATTATATGATGACTTATGAAGCCTATATGTGGATAAATGTGGACTCATAGGAAGAGTTTGGGACTGGGTGGCCTTTGGAGAGCCTTAAACTCTGGAAGTGGAAGTCCTTGCCTTACTTCATGTATTTGGATTCTTACTGTGTTCCAGGTTACCTGTGTACATGACAGTGATGGAAATGATAAGGTCTTTTCAAGATGCTCACAATTTAGTAGGGCGAAATTTTAGAAAAATATTGTCATTACATCCAAGATTTAGTATTGAGAAGAATTTTCAGATGGGGAAGAATGATGAGATTCCACGGTCTTTCTTGTCCCCTGAACTTTACCTTCTTTTGGAGGATTCTTTGACTTGGATTACTGTTTTTACCCTTTCACTGCCCTCAGTAGTTGCTGATAATACCCAGATCTTTAAGCCCAAGAATGGACAAAAACCTTTGCCTTCAAAGTTCAGCTTAGCACAGTTAAGAGAGTTTGGAACTTTACTCAGTATCAAAGAAGGAAATACAAGGGAGTATAAGGAATATATCAAACAACATGACTTACAAGTAAAAATTTCTCCTGCCACTGAGACTGGAATTTCGCTCTCCAGTAGGTCATTGGTCTTGGGGATTTGAAGAATGAACCCACGGACCACAAATCAGTGGTAAGATGGGATTTTTATTAGAAGTTAGAAAGGAGAAGTAAAAAGCACCAGAGCTTCTGGTGGGGGAAGGGAACTAACTGGGGAGTCTCTATGTGAGGTCTTTATGTAGGGGTAATAGGTCTTGAGAAATACACTTGGCCAGGGCTCCACAAATAGAAACATGTTTTCATCCTTAATGAGTGTTATTGACAAAGCAATGAATGCAGTCCCTCCAGCTCAGGGCAGAAGGTCAGGGTGTTCCCTTCATGAACTTGCCCAAGCCTAGGAAAACTAGGGTCCCCTGTCCAGCCTTGAATGGGAGGCAGGGGAGAATCCTGTATCAATCTTCCTTCTCCGAATAGAAGCTCTAACTGCTGTTAGGGAAAAGGGCCGCTGACCGCTCTAAACTGCTTCCTGCTGTAGATGGACGGTGATATGGGGAAGCAGTTAGAGGCTCCTCAGAGGAGGTTGATCCAGGGTTCACAATAAATGGACATCTGGGTTGATCATTCTAGCTTGGAGTAAAATGTTAGGGTATTTTCTTCATGAAATTGCCCAGGCCCAGAAACCTGGGGTCCCTTGTCCAGGCTGTAATGAGGGAACCCTGTATTAAAGAAGGGGACAGTTAGGGTCTCTTCAGATGAGGGGTGATCCAGGGGTCCGCAATAGAGTCAGGTCTGGACTGGAACCCTTTTCACTGTTTGTGGTTTGATGATATTATTTCTGAAAAACGTACATCTGATTAGTACGTCAAAAGGCAAGGTTAGAACAGTGAGAGGAGGGGGTTGATTTTGAGAGAAAATTGTATTAACACTCTTCTTGCTGTCTTGTAAATAATAATTTCAAATTGTCTTTAGGCTCACAAGTGTAGGTGGACTGTAGTTGATTCTCTTCCTGGTCTGCTTCCGTAGAAGGTGGCGGGTTTCAGGATTTTACTCATGAATGATGTATCCAGGAATCTATTCCCGTAACTTTAACAGCTGTCGAAGAAGACAAGATAACAGAAAAGGGGCCTTCCCAAGTTGGGGTTAGGGAAGGTGAATTAGAGGGAAGAGTCACAAGTCCTTGTTATCTGTTTTTTGATTCTCATTCTAGAGTGATCAGGCACTCCTTTTTTGAACAAGTGGTTTTAGCCATTTTACTATATTTAGGAATCCGGAGTTTGTAAAAGCCTGTAATTCCTAAGAAGCCTCGAAGCAGATTGAGAGTTTGAGGTTTAGGATGAACCAATATTGGTCTTAGTCTTTCTTTGTCCAAGGCTTTCTTCCTCTGTGAAAGTTGGAGACTCAAATAGTGAACTTTAGGTACACATAATTGGGCTTTAGCCTTAGAAACTTTGTACCCACAATCAGAAAGTTTAATAGAGCTTGGGTAGCTTTGTGGCATTCCTCTGCACCTGGCCCTCCTAAAAGAATGTTATCCACATACTGAATAAGAGTCGTTGTAGGATATGAAAAATGACTCCAGTCTTTGGCTAGGGCTTGTCTAAACAAGTGAGGGCTGTCCCTAAATCCCTGGGAGTGAAATGTTAGGGTACCCAGTCCATGTGAGCTGGGTGTTAGAGTCAGAGGGGTTTTCAAAAGCAAAAAGGCATTGGGAATTTTCATGGAGAGGAATGCAGAAGAAGGCATCTTTTAAGTCTAGGACTGAAACAGGCAGCTGTTTCAGAGATTTGAGATAATAAAGTATACGGACTGGGAACCACAGGATGGAGAGGGATGGCTGCTTCATTTATAATGTGCAGGTCTTGGACTAGTCTCCAAGTTGCATTTGGCTTTGGCACTCCTAGAATAGGAGTGTTACACGGGCTACTGAAAGGTATTAATAATTTTTGTCACTTTAGATCCTGTGTTATGGGCATTAGTCCCTTTTTAGTGTTTGTTGTTAGAAGATATTGCTTTTGATTGGGATGAATGGTGGGATTTTTAAACTTATTTGGACTGGTTGAGCATATTTTGCTCTTCTCACCTGTCCCTCGGTAGCCAACACTTCTGGGTTAATTTCTGTCTCTAATAAGGGAAGGCACAGTATAGGTTCTTGTCCCATATTTATATAAATGGTTGTTCCTGCTTTTAGTATGTCCCTCCCCAAAAGGGGACCAAAACTTTCAGGCATGATTAGGAAGGCGTGAGAGAACAGCCAGTCACCCCAATTGCCTCTTAAAGGCTGAGAGAAAAATTTGGTAACTGTTTTTTCGGACACCCCCTGTATCGTTACAGATTTGGGGGATAAAAGACCAGGGTTAGAGAGGAGTACAGAAAAGTTGCTCCAGAAGAAATTCTGTTTCCTGGCCCTCCACTATAAGGCAAACCCGGGGCTCTTGAGTGGTCATGACACAAGCTGGAGCCATGAGAATCTGCCCCGGGCATCCTCAGTCCAGTTTGGGTGCTGATGGGATCACTGTCCCAGGAGGCCTTCGCCTCTGGGGACAGGCTACCCTCCAGTGGTCACCCTTGCACTCTGGACAGGGGCCCGGTGGCTTGCCTGACTGGCCATCCTGCCGGAAGCGTCTTTCCTGAAGTGGCCAATCTGACCACATTGGAAGCACTTGTTCTTAGCTCCTCTGGCTTCCCTCTGCCCTGAATGGTGCCTGTTTGTTGGAGTGCCATTATTGGAGCTGTCATTCTTTTCTAATCCCTTCTCTCTTTTTCCTTCCCTTCATCCTGATCTCGATTATAAAAGACCATAGTGGCCGTTTTAAGAAGATTTTCTAGTTTATGATCTGGGCCTAGAGCCAATTTCTGGAGTTTTCTTCGAATATCTGGGGCCGTCTGAGTGATAAATTTATTTTTAAAAATAATCTGGCTCTCTATAAAGAGTTGGGTATCAACTGAGTATGCGTTCTCATCGCCTTCCTAAGCCATTCAAGAAAGGCTGAGGGACTCTCATTTTGCTCCTGGTTAATAGTAGAAAACTTAGAATATTTCATAGGCTTTTACTTGGATTGACATGGACCTTCCAGGATACATGTTAGAAAATGTTTACGCCACCAGTCACCTTGTTTCTCAGGGTCCCATTCGGGATCCTCAAAGGGAACTGCTTGTCTTCCTGTGGGGTATCTGTCCCTGTCCTCAGGAGACCTACTGCCATCAGTGTTGGACGTGAACCACAAGTCACCCCACTTTCTAGCTTCATCTGAAATTTCATTTTTTTTCCTTAAAAGTTAAAGTTTGATCTAGTAGTAGCATTACATTTCTCCAAGAGAGGTCAAAGCTTTGTCCTAACCCCTGGAGAATATCTGTGTACTTATTGGGGTTATGGGCAATTTTTCCCAAATCAACCTTAATTTGCTTTAAATCTGCCAGAGAAAACGGAGTGTATACTCACTTCTTCTTTCACCACCCGCAGTCTCAAGCAAGGGGCACAAAGAAGGATATGGTGGCCTTCTGGGGGCTCTAGCAGGACCAGAAGAAACTCTGGGGGCAGCCTCCCTCCTGGGGGTTTCTAAACACAAGGAGGAAGGTGTGGGAGAGGTAGATGGTGGGTTTGAACTAGATGGTGATAGCATCTCTCTCGGGAATCCCTGACCATTTGGGGAAGTCACTATAGCCAGCGGGGCTGAATCTGTCTTACACAGTTGGGGGTTGTCTCTAAGGAAAAGGAAAGCTTACACATAGGGCACTTCAGACCACTTTTCTTCTTCAGACCACTTTTCTTCTTGTTTACAAAAAGTAACTGAAAAATGGTATTATAATTTAAAGTACCCTCTGGGGGCCATTTTTTACCAGTGGAGAGTGGATACTGAGGCCAGGCCTGGGTGCAGAAGAAAAACATTCTTTTTTTAGCGTCCGGGGAATCAAACATGTCCCAACATAGCCCAGCTGGGTGTGCCGGCAGCACAGGTTGAAATATCAGGTATCTGGGAGCCTGGTCCCACCTGATGACAGTTCTCTTGGCAAAAGAACTTGTTACCTGGGTGTTCTCAGAGAGAGAACATTACCCATCTGTGGGAAAGAACAAATGTCCAGCGTATTAATCAATCCCACCCTGTATTCCTGGGTTGTCAAAGCGTCCTCTGACAAACCCAGGAAGCCTTCTGGCCAAACAAAAGGAAGCATCCTTCCAGTGCTTGGGGAAGAATCCCTAAAGAGAGTGGCCTCCTCAGCCCCTGGGCTTGTCTTGAATTAGCCACTCTTACCAGTGTAGTGCTTAGTACCCGCTGGCTCTCCTGTGCTTGTTACTTGCTGGCAGCACAGCCCGAGGAAATCAGGTATCCCGGAGCCTGGTTCCCACCTGATGCAAGTTCTGCCCCTTCTGCGCCTTTTCCAGAGTATCAAGCAAAGTGGGGATGAGCCCTGCCCTGGAGAAAACGGCTGTGCAGTGTTTGCACATTTAACCTTTCATTATTTCTACAAGCTTCTTCTAAATTCCCAGGAACAAAGGAAAATAGGCTTTTTATCACCAGCAGGTCTTAAATACTATGCTTCCTAGCTTCCTTTCTTCCCCCAAACTTTAGCAAGGTAACCATAAACTCAGGGTTGAGAGACAGTCTAAAATTTTTGCATTACAGTTAGTTACAATTAGCTGAAGTCTTACAGAAACCTGGAAGTATTTTAAACTTTCCCATTTATACCAATAAACCAGAAGAAGTCAAATACCCAGGGTCATTTTCATTGCCTTTCTTAATTTTTAAGAGACTGAACTGTAGCTGAGGGTTTAGGGCCATTCTTGCCTTGGGGAGTTGCCCTGGGCTTCCCTTCACAGGCCTCTAGTTGCCCAGAGAAGCCGTGTAGGGGAGTCATTTGCCCTTTGTTTGTCCTTTGTTTGTCCTTTTCTTTTCCTCTAACTGTTAACATAATTCAGCTTTTTCTCAGATACATGGAGAGCCAAGTGAGTTATTTAATTTTGCAATGAAAGGCTTTAAAAACGACCTTACAACACACCTACAACATTTGAAGCACACTAAAAACATCCGAAAAATACCGGAATGAGCCCGTACAAACTTAACTAGTATATAAAGCAATCCTTTACCAACATTCAAACCAAGCAAGTAAACTACAAGGAGAGAGAAGCAGAAGAGGTCTGTAGAGATTATAGAGATAAATCGGAAAAGTTGGGGACCATGGAAGAGGAGGGAGGATAGTTAAGAGCTGGTGGAGCGTGACTTTCTGAAGGGCCTCCTGTGTCCTGGGTCAGGGCCTCTGGGTGCTACCACCAGAGAAAAGTAGTCAATGTACAATAGTTTCAAAAGTCTTCTAACATTTCCTTCGACTCCTTTCTGGAGCCGAGGGGAATTAGAAAGTTCGTTCCCGCATGGCCCCTGTGCAAGGATGACACGCAAATTCGTGAAGTGTTCCATATATTTAAAAAAAAAAAAAAGGAAGTTGTTTCCCCGACAGCCTCTCACCTATGACCTGGAGGTCAGCAGTCACACTAGGCACATTTACTGGCTGATGGGCATCAAAATTATTAGTCTCCATTATCATGATTAAGAAAAACAGGATAGAGAGAAGCTGTCCCATTGTTTACCACGGATCTTCAATCCCAGATGAGCCCTCAAATATGATACTGGAATTTCACTCTTCAGTAAGTCCTTGGTCTCGGGGATTCGAAGAATGAACCCACGGACCACAAATCAGTGGTAAGATACGATTTTTATTAGAAGTTAGAAAGGAATACAGAAGAAGTAAAAAACACCAGAGCCGGAAGTGGGAAAAAACTATAACTGGGGGAGTCTCTGTGTGGGTTCTTTTATCTAGGGCAGTGGTTCTCAACCTTCCTAATGCTATAGTGTATTTTCCTTGTTAAAAAGAGGTTGCGACCCACAGGTTGAGAACTGCAGATCTAGGGGTATTAGGTCTTGAGAATTACACTTGGCTGGGACTTGACAAATAGAAACACCTTTTCATCGTTAATGAGCGCTATTGACAAAAGAATGAACGCAGTCCTTCCAGCTCAGGGCAGGTCAGGGTGTTCCTGCATGAACTTGCCCAAGCCTAGGAAAACTGGGGTCCCCTGTCCAGCCTGGAATGGGGCGGGGGGAATTCTGTATCACTACCATAGTACAGAGCCTGTTCCAGGAACTTGCCGGCCTTCCCTTAGTGTATCTTTGCTTTGGTTGTAGCTGGATTCTGTCCCCAAAGGACGTGCCAAACTTTGATACTTTAAATTCCTAATTTTCCAGCTTCTTTTTGGACCGCCTTTCCTGAGTGTCACTTCAACATTCCTTCCTTAAGAGCTTCCTCTCAGACATCTCTGCTCTGATTTGGTCAAGACTTATGTCTAGTTTGCAGCTTAGCAAGGACTTTTTTGTTTAGTGGCAGCCTCTTCAAGTGATGAAAGCCAGGAGGACCTTTCACCAGGTGGGACCTGGTGCCTTCCAGACTTTTTTTTTTTTTTTGAGACAGAGTCTCAGTGCCGTGGCATCATAGCTCACAGCGACCTGCGACTCTTGGGCTTAAGTGATTCTCTTGCCTCAGCCTCCCAAGTAGCTGGGACTACAGGCACCTGCCACAATGCCCAGCTATTTTTGGTTGTAGTTGTCGTTGTTTGGCAGGCCTGGGCTGGATTCGAACCCGCCAGCTCCAGCTGAGCTACAGGTGCCGAGCCACAGACCTTTATCTTAGTAAGTTCTTTATATGTATATCTTAACAGAGGTCAGTAATCTTACCATTTATCCAGAAAGTCTCAGTAACTAAGTAGTTTCTATTAGGCAGTTATAGGAAATTTTTCCCTACCCAGGAGTCAACAACAGTGTTCTGAAGACAGGTACCTCTGGGGTGGCCAAAGAATCTCTTGTACTATACTGGTCAGAGAAGACCATAGATCTCTTTTTTGGGTGGGTCTTGCAGAGTGAGTAGGAGTTCATGTGAAAAGGTTGGGTAGCAGAAAGGGCATACTAGGTAGAGGGGAAAGAAAACTCTAGATCATTGAGAAGCACTAGAATGTTTAGAATTGAGCTTTACATGTCTTCATACTTTGAGGAATCTGGAAGTCAGTGTCCACAGTGGGTAACTATGAAACCTCTGGATGCAAGAATTTGGGGCTCTTTTTCTGAGTAAAGAGACCTGTGTGTGGTGGTAGGAGGTGGGGAGGAGTCTGTAGGAGAGAGAATTGAAGGGGAGGAAGGCACTGGGAGGGGGGCTCTGGGGAACTGCCTAATTATAGTCTGACTTCTTTCAGGACCAGAATTTATGCAACATAGCTGTGTTTTCTGTAAGCTCTGAGGGCAGAACTCAGGTACTTGGCAAAAGGGGGTCAGATTTTTATCTGACTATAAAGAGATCTGAGCTATTCCCAGTGCCTAGCTCAAAGGCGGTATATACTCTATGTTCTTGAATCGATTGTCTGGTGATGACCTGTTTGAACTGGAATAGACCTGAGGATGTTGTGAGTTTCTGTGAGCAAAGGTGTTGAATTTAGGCCAGGGTAACAATACAACGTGGGATGGAACTGGAAATGGGGCAGAAGAAGAGTTGGATTTTTTCCTATCTGGAAGGCCTATAAACTACCAACTTTGAACTACTTTTATTCCATGACTATTGGACTATTTCTTGAAAAGATATGTTAAAGTTTCATTTCATCTTATAAATCTTCGTAGTATTGGTTATTTATCATTAATTATTTCCATTGTGAATTACACTATCTCAGTTCTCTGCTTCAGCCGTTTCACTAATAATTATTAGACCTTGGCTGAATTCAGTGAGCTCCTGATGTTTTATGTACCATGCCTATAACAACATTCGCATAAATTTCTTTTACAAAATGCAAATCAAAGTGTTTCTTGTAGTGTAAGCAGAGTTCTGAAAGTTGAAGATTTCTTAGAGTGATGGAGTGAGCTCTCTAAAGTCAGCACGATTAGAATCCATCCATATTAATTTTTGAAAGTGTGAAGTTTCTATTTAATGGCATAGAATTAATAAACTTTCAACTGTGCATATGAGACTTATCACTTGGTGGTAACAGCTTGCTGGTTTCAAGGTTCCAGAGAGGGAATTTATCCTGTATAATTGTTGAATATTAGACCTTTACTCTGAATTCAGAACAGGAGGCAAGTTTTCATGCCAGCAAATGTATGGGAACAGCTGCTTCTGTGTCTGTAAAGGTCAGAAACAGATTGGTGTTTTATGAAAAGGTCATTTATGGAAAGCTTGTTTAAGTAGGCTGGGTGCAGAGGAGGTTTAGCTTTGTGTGACCTGAAAGCTCCTGGTGGTTCTTCTGAATTTCCTACTTTTATATTGTTCAACCGGCTTCTTTCCAGGACCTCATAGGTTTTAATTACTGTACATTCATCTGGATATTGCAACACCGTGGGAAATGTTAGGGTGGCAATTTGACACTCCTAAAATGAGTGATCCTCAGATCATGAAATCCTGAGGCTATGTGATACCTCAAGTGTTACTAAACTTACTTTGAAAAAGAAAAAATAGGTAAAAATCACAGGATGTAAGTAGGTAGAAGAGACTTTAGAGATGGTAATTTCCAAACAAAATCAAAACTTGTAAAAAGGAAACATGACTCTTCCCTGTGTCTTTCCCTGGCTGTCTGTTTTCACTTTGTGTTTGGCTTTGAGAGAGAGACTTTTTTTTTCTGTTTGTTGTTGAGAATCATCTTGATGTCATTAAAAATAATAGTTTGGGGGAAATTAAAATACTTTGTGGCATTTAGAACTCCATCAATAAAATGTGCCTTAAGACTTGCAGTAGTGATCTGTTGATAGCTGTAACACTGAACTGAATAAAATACAATGTCATCCTTGAGAAGAGAATGGCCATCAGGCCAAGCCTTTCTGCTCAGCTAGTGTCAGGATAGAAAGAATTAGAAAGGACGCAACACTTGTTTGTTTGTGAATGAACAGGTCTCCTAAGGAGAGTACCACAGTTAACCTAGAAATTCTCTAACACAGAAAGGCATCACTTCTTTTGTGCAATTTCAACAAGCAGTTTCATTTACTCTTTTTTTTTTAAGGGCAGGAGGCCTTTTTTCATCCAAAGAAACACTCCATGTAGTCATTACTAAAAATTAATTCAGAAATATAAGAAACTAATCAATAAGACAAAAAAAAAAAAAGAAAAAGGAAAGAAAGTCTGCTCGCCTCTTGGCAGGGGTTGCTGCGTTGTGCTCTTGTGTGCCTTAAATTTAAGGATTCTTATAAAAGAGCTGGGAGTTTCAGCTCAGCTTTCTTCTGCATGACCTTGGCATTTTCTAGGGCATTTTATTCGCTCTAAGCCTCAGCTTCTCCATCTGGCAAAGGAGGAGGTTGGGTTTCCTAGCTGTGACTCTGGTACTATGCCCACTTGTGACTGTATAAGTCTCCGTAGCCACATCATCCTCAAATCTCAGGTGGAGGAAAGGGTGCGTGGGGAAGAAAGCATGCTCGCCTGCAACGGTGGGCACTTCCTGGTGCAACTGTAAAACCATGCTTTCCTTCAGCCTTTGGATGGCAGTGGTCATTTATTCCTGGATAAAGTATTAAAGAAGAATTTGTTTTGTATGGGTGCCTAACACCCAGTTGAACTGGATTCACTACATTCCTGCTTCTGGATGAATCCTGTTTTTCAAATCCTGAACCACTTTAGCTCCAGGTGGTTTGCTGGAACCCATGTCAGGGCCTGGGTTATCTAGAGTAATACTTTGGAGATGTTTTTGACCACAAATCATAGTAAAGAATATATTTAGTGTTGCTACTCAAGACTTCCATACTCCCACCCATACACATGTACATAACTTAAACAGAAGTTTTATGAAATGATATCCTTTTATTGTGACATACACACTGATATTTTCTGTTCAGCTGTCACCCTTATAAAATTCTGATTGTGACCCCTCTGATTAATTTCATGACCCACTAAAGGGCTGCAACCAACAGTTTGAAATATGATGGTGCTTTAGAAAGCTGTTGAAGTTTTATACTGCCCGCTTATTCTCTCTGTGTAATTTTGGTTTTCTAGAGATGGAATTCCAGCCAGGGACTTACACCCCACCAACCTCACCCACCCTCAGCCTTCCTGAAACTCCCGCAGTGATTATGGAATTGACTCAGCCTGACTAGAAGCCTCCAATTCAGGAGATAAACATTCTAAAGTTTAAACATGGAAACCCTTTCAGCCCAGAGGCAGAGAGTGTTCAGACAAACTAGGACTACAGCAAGTTGAGCAGATGTTTGTGTGGCTATGTGTTTTGGCTTCTTGTGATGTGTTCATCTTTACTGAGGTGGGACTCAGAAATGATATTTCTCATCTAAATGATGTCAGTTGTTAAACTCTCTGATTACACGAATTTCCTTTTTAGCTGGGCGGATTTCCTTATGACATGAGTTACGTGGACAGTTTATGCATTTTCCCTTAGTTATTATATTTTTTTATCTTTTCCCCCATTTCTGAGGAGCAATTTAAATTTTAAGGAATCATAATACTAATTCCTCTGAAGCATGTTTATTTTTTGGAATAAAGATAATACAACTACAATAAAGAATAGCTGTGCATCAACCTCTTAGCACAGTGACTGTTAGTATTTTATGTATTTTCTTCTGGCAGTTTTTCTAATGTAGTTTTTAAAAATATGATTATAATGGTATACTTATATATTCTTGCCTTCACTTAGAATTGCGCCAGCAGCGTAACCATCATTTTAAGTGGCTGTCTGTTTTTCCTTTGGTATTTGCCCATATTTATTTAATGCACATATTGTATGTCCTTGGTCTCGGGTCTCCTACATCCTGTTCTCAAGGTACTGGTAATCTAGAGGGTGTATCATAATTTATCCATCCCCTATTTTTGGCTATTTATATTATTTTCAGTTTTATAAATGTTATGATGAAAATTGTTGCATTTGTAAGTGTCCTCCTGGCCCTAATTTTTTTGATTATTTCTTTAGGAAAGATTGTAAGGAGATTGACATCTTGCTTTCCAAAAGGTCTGTGCCATTTTAAAATATTTGTGGCAATGTATTACATATGAGAACATTAGTTTTGCCACACCTGAACAGCTATGGGTGTTACTGTTTTTAAATTCTTCATAATTTGCTTGATAAATGGTGGCACTTGACTGATGTTTAATTTGTATTTTTAGCTGATTAGTGAATTTTTTTCTATTTGCTTGTTTATGTATTTTTTTGTGTGTGAATTGTCTGTTCCTGGTTTTTGTCCATTTCTCCATTGAGGTTTCTTGGTTCTTCCTAACAATTTCTTGTACATATATTCTATAGACAAAGTAAATATGTTAACAGCATGCTTGCTATATTTCCAGATACTTTGGCGTTTGCCTTTTTATTTTTTATATTTTTTACACAGGAAACATTTACTTTTAAATCTAGCTATTGGAGCTGATGCTAGGTCAGGGGTACCTTTGACAAAGCATCTACTTCCAACTTCCTTATGGAGGTGGTTTGAGATCCGAGGTTGTGCTTGTGACGAGTCCTTTTAAAACATAAATAAATATTAGATAAATAAATTTAGCTATCTTTTTTTTTTTCCCTCCCCTCTGTTAAGAGACAGGGTCTTGCTCTGTCACCCAGGCTGGAGTGCAGTGGCGTGATCATAGCTTACTGTAACCTCAGCTTCCTGGTTCAAGCAATCTCTTGATCTTTTGCCTCAGCCTCCTGAGTGGCTGGGACTATAGGCATGCACCAGCATGCTCAGGGAGGTTTTTTTGTTTTGTGTTTTGTATTTTTTATAGAGATAGGGTCTCACTATGTTGTCCAGGCTGGTCTTGAACTCCTGGTCTCAAGTGATCTTGCTGCCCCAGTCTCCTAAAGTGCAGAGATTACAGGTGTGAGCCATTAGGCCCAACCTGTCATTTTTTTTTAACAATTAAAATTTCTTCTGTCACTCGTAATTTTCGGAAATAATTCTTTCCCCACAGGCCATTGAATATTCATTTTTCTTTTTAGATTTATAATTTGATGAAAAATAACTTTTTAATTTGTTTGGAATATATTTTATTGGATGGCATAAATTGGGGAGTATAAGTTAATTTTTCTGAAATTTGCTGTTAATTATTTTGGCATTGCTTCTTGAATAGTTCTTACGTTTTATTTTGTATTTATTTCTGAAACTACTTTATCAAAAAATTAAATTCTCACAAAACAGTAGGGCCTTTTATTGATTCTGTTGTGGTTTAGAGATCATTTTGCTTTTTTTGATACCAGTTCTCCACTTTAATTACTGTAACCAGTGAGATTTTCTTTACTGGTTGCCTTTATTTATCTGTGATACTAGACCTCGTCTCTCTATCCAGGCCAGAGAGTGAATGGGAAAGGAATGATTTGGCTCCAGGTTTGGCTCCAGGTACCGGTTCTTTCCCAAACTTTAGTTTTTCGCAGTGTCAGTTTCCTCATCTGCAAATTGGGGATGATGATTTCTTCCTAGGGCTGTTGGGGGGTTCACGGAGGTGATCTTCCTGGATCACAGACGGCGCTGAGGAAGAGTTAGTTTTATTTTCTGTTTGTGACACCAGCCCACCTCTAAGGTAAGCCTTCCTGTCGCTGTGTTTCCATTGGGCTTGGGTATTTTAAGAGTCACCCTGGATATACACAGATTGGACTTTAACTTGTTTGTTTTCCTATAGTTCTGATCCCCCTTTTCTCTTCTCTGGATATATAAAGGTAAAGTTAACTCTCTCATCCTTTCGCCACCACTTCCCAGCCTTGCTCTGTGGCAGTCTCTGGGGCTGGGGCCGGTGGGGGTGGGGGGCTGTGTTCTCCTTTGCAGGCTCCACTCTCTCTTTATTTGGTACCTTATCCTAAATTGGTGCAACCATTGTCCCCACTGCAGGACAGGGGCTGTATATTCCATGTTTTCCACAGGGACTAAATTTAGGGAGGGATAAAGCTCTAACTAAAGTGTTCTCAACAGGAAGCCTGGGCAGTATCAGCTGTCAACTAGTGGACTGAAGTCCACCTTTGGACAAATATTTAGAAGTTTTTGAATTTGTAGGCGAGGTTTAAACATGGATTTCACATACAAATCCAGATTGCTCGCTGCTCTTGACACGTGGGAAGCTGCAGCTGTACCCAGCCTTGATATTTTCCCGCGTGGACTCTTGTTCCTGCTCTGCCTACTTGGACTATGGTCAGCTGAGCGCCTCGAGACAGGTGAAGTCCACACTGCTCGGCCGCCTGCTGGTGGGAAGATGGTGCATGAGACCCTTGTAAAATCTGAAAGGCGTCTGGGCATGGAGTGTGAGCTGTGGTGAGCTCTCACTGTGCCACTGTACCCTCCCCAGCCTGGGCAACAGAGTGAGATCTTGCTTCTAAAAAAGTAAGGATCTGAAAGGCTTCCCCTTTTATGGAGTTATTTGGTAGACCATTTTTTGTTATTTGGAAGAAGAAGAAAAGAGGAAATCTAAAGATAACCAGGAAGCCCATGTTTCTGAAAACGTAGGTGGGGGTAGGGGAAGAAAGCACATACATTAAAAATTAAGACACCTTTTGTAATAGATCCTGATGTGGACAGTAAATAAATAAATAAAGGCGGGTTTTGGTAACTTAGGAAAGTCATTGATCCCTCTGTCCCCACTCGGGAGGCGCTTTCTGGGGCTGGGAACCTGAAATCTGGAAGACTTAGATGTGAGTCTTTGTTTTGCTACTTCATATTTCAACACATTTAAATTCTAATTTTAGAAAAACTTAGTATTACATTATTGCTTTTTATTTTGTACATCTGGATTAATACTTTCCCAGAATCAGTTTCTATTCCTTGTCATTAGAATCTCAGTAATCTGTTTTAGTGTTCACTGGGGGAGAAGTTTTGGGAATGGCTCATTTATTTCATTATATTTTGCTTTTTGGATTATTTTTGAATTTTTATTTGAATGGTTTAATAAATTTTCCTTACATTTCTAAGCTTAGGTTGTTAAACAGTTTTGAAGAATTAATAATTTTTTCTCCAGAAGGTAAAAGTAAATGAGGGCGGTTAGTTATGCTTACTCTGAATATGTGGTTAGCTGAATTAACATGCTAGTTGAATGGATGAAGGTGGTGTGGAATTTGGTTGCAATGTGACTTTTCCAACTTATTTTTCTTGTTGAGCTTCCATTTGGGGAAATTTCTGTCCTGTCAGCTTTACACAATATATAAATCTTTGATCTTTATGTGAGTAAGGTAGGACAAAGGCTGAGAAAGTAAAGTTCACTCGGTCTGAAAGGTTCTGTCAACCTTACATAATGAGATTGAGAAAATATGATTTAAGTATAAGGTTTAAGCACAGAGCTGGAGGATGGCCACCAGAGACACTGACACCAGACGGACATGATTGATGTTCCAAAGTGGAGGAGATAGGTTTCACCTGTTAGGCAGAGATGGGGCGCACAGCATGATTACTGCACGTTCCATGCAAGACCAGAGCAGGAGCCACCGCCATGTGGTTTAGATCACTGCATTCCAAGGAAGATTGCTACTCGGGAGGGGGACGGCGATCTGAGGTGGTCTCACCTCCCATGCTTCCTCTCCTATTTACTGGGTAAAAGGCAGACGTTGCCTCTGCCTGCCACATGACTCGGACTGCATGGCCACATCTCTCTCAAGGCTCAAAAGAATTTGTGACATTCCAACAGTTTGAATTATTTAACTTCCCAGTTTAGAGTAGGAGAGGGAGCAGAAGAGGCCCAGGCGACCTCCGGAGGCCCTTCAGCATGTGGGTTTGTCTGCAGGGAGGCCCTTCAGCATGTGGGTATGTCTGCAGGGAGGCCCTTCAGCATGTGGGTTTGTCTGCAGGGAGGTCGTATTTTTCCAGGGTGTGGCCCGCCTCTTACCATATTTTAATTTTTCATTTGTTTTCTTTTTAAAAATACTCTTCTTTATTCTTTAATACTTTGTAGTTACTAAATTAATGGACCCCAGCATTGGACTTAGAAGAACTGTGCACCATACGCCAAGTTGTTGATTCATTAAGTGAACGAAGGTCTAGGCTTCATGTTCCTGGGTTCTCAGTAGTTTCTAGTGTTGTAGACACTTTCCTAAGTGTTATGATTGAAGTTTTTACATTTTAGACTTGGACCTTTCATAAGTAACGTAGGGCTTTCCCCCAGCCCTGTGAGGCATAAAACCCAACCGCCCTTCCCTCTTCAAAGAGCGAGCAGCACTTTGCTCCGTGCTAAGGACTGTGGTGTCACCAGTAAAGCTCTCCTTTCTACTGTCCAGCCATCCCTCTGGTCTTTTGGATGACACCCTCACTGCTCATTTCTCCTTTTCCAAAATTGTTACTTAAAAGTTGATCTGTCTGTTGATTTTGTTGCCTACTATTCATGCTCAGACTTGTGGGAAGGTGAGGTCGGTGTTGGTGACAAGGGAATGGGACAATGTGGCAGAGATGTTCAGTTGCTTAAAATGGAATTTATCTACGAAATTGTAACAATTTGAAAGTTAAGTAGTCATAGTACAAAAGAAATAAGGTTTTAAGGTTAAAACAGTTACTTAGCTTGTAATTCATTTTCCCTGGGGAAGCTCTGAATATTTCAGTGAAAAATAAGCAGGTAAAAACAGATTCTAGCAATTGCATTTAAAAAATAATCAGCCTTTTTTTTTTTTAAGTCGATAGTATTATACAGACGTGTAAAATTCAGAAGGCTATGCTGAAAAAGTTAAGCTCTCTTCCACTTGTGGGTTTTAAGATTTTGAGGAAGGAAAACTGGTAAGATTTGCTCGTGCTGTAATATGAGCGCTGTTAGGGACCTCCGCGGGCATCTCTGCTTTAGCAACTACTAAGCCTTCCCCTGTGAAACTGCTCTGGGGTTGGCAACGCCTGCGGGTGGCCACCTTGCCCCAACTGCCCCGTCACTGTTGCTCGTCCTCGTCCTCCTTGCTCCTGATGGCTGCGTCCCCCCTGCACACTCCTCATGACTTCACCGCCTCACATTGAAATCATTTATCTTCTGCTCTAGGGTTCTCATCACTGGGTCTCTTGAGGCCTCCAGCTCATGGCTTAGAACATAGTGGGTGAAAGTGGAACAATATAGGTTTCTGCTGTGGATTAGGTCACAGTGAGGGAGAGAGTTCCTCTGTAACCATCTATTTTCTGATGACGCATAGGGTGGAGTCGTTAGCGTGCCCTGGCAGGAAACTTGGATACCTTGCAGAATCCGAGGACAGGGATGCATTTGGGTCTTACGAAAGAGCTGAAGCCTGGAGCCTGCAGAGACCCAGGCGGCCGTCTCCCCACTGCTCACTCCTTTCTCCACGTCTGTTGCACCCTTCTGTCCCTCACCCTGGCTTCTTCTGCTTCTGTCTTAGTCCACATGGCAGAACATGGCTGCCAGCTGCTCCTGAATTTTCCATGTGACAGTCTAAATAAGCTGGGAGAGATCAATATCAGGCTCCTAGTCCTAGTTCCAGAATTCCTTGGGAAGGACTTACTGGTCAAGCCACAGTCATCTGTCCTTTCTGGAATTGTGGCCAGAAATGTGGTCATGGTACAGGAACATCGCAGAGTCTGGTGCAGCCTGTGGGGTAAGGAGGTGGCAGGGAAGGAGTGAATCTCAGGGCACACAAGGTCAGCAGTCCAACAGGACCCCCTGCGGGGCCGTGTGAGCACCAGTGAGCCCGTGCCCTTGCACCTAGGGCGGAAGAGTCATGAACATCGACTCTGGCTTTTCTGCTGACCTTCATTGCTTTGTTTTCCTTGAAATCTGTTCACGTAGAACTTGCCATGTTCAGATGGCCATTGTCTGTGCACTACCCCATGTGCTGATGTGATAGTAGTCTGCTGGTTTCCTGTAGTGAATGTAAAGTGGGGAATAGGCAGGTATTTCAGTATGAATGTGCACTGAGCAAAAGCCATTGTTATGTGACATATTCCAGTGCTTACTGAGTGGTGCCCATATGGTAACCATATTTTCTTGGTTTTTTTGAGACAGAGTCTCACTATGTCACCCTTGGTAGAGTGTGGTGGCATCACAGCAACCTCAAACTCTTGGACTCAAGTGATCCTCTTGTCTCAGTCTCCCAAGTAGCTGGGACTGCAGGTGCCTATCACAATGCTCGGCTATTTTTTTGTTGCAGTTGTTGTTGTTTAGCAGGCCCTGGCCGGGTTCAAACCCACAAGCCCCCGTGTATATGACTGGCACCCTACTCACTGAGCTACGGGTGCCAAACTGAGGTAATCATATTTTCTAAACTCCATAGCCAACCACATAGCTCCATGAAAGAGATTTTCCCCCCAATAAATGAATTTATTAAGTTGTATTTTATGATACACTTAATAAACTGAAATCCCAAAAAATAAAATGAAATTATAATGCCAAGCACATGTGGGCATAGTGAATGTCCTGTCTCAGGGAGGAGTCGGAGAAGCCCCAGGCATATTAATAGTGATTAATAATAGCTAACTTTTCCTGAGCAGATACCCTGTGTTGGACATTGGGTCAAGCCGTTTCTGTGCCTTTTCTTATTTAATTCTTGAGATGATTTTATGAAGCTATAGTAATTTACTCTCCCTCTAAAGGTGAGGAAACAGATACAGCCAGGTGGAGTGGGAGCCCTCTGGTGCGGACCTCGCTGCCTCCCGGGGCGGGTTTGTGGAGGGGCTGGAGAGGATGAGTGTGGAGCCTCCCGGCAGTCACAGCGGCTGGACCAAGGCCCAGCCAGCCAGTCAGCAAGTGACAGGACAGACAGAAGAAGGCACCTCAGGGACATTCCTGCTGCGACCTTGGAACTCCCTGCTCCGCCTTCTCTCAGCTTCGTGGGGCAGAATTGTAGGGAGGACGCTGAGCCGTGTCAGGAAGGAAATGCGTTTGTTGTTGGAAAACAGGGTCTTACACGTGGGGCCTTTATCAGGGTGGCCCAGCCAAGTACACATGCATTGCTTCCCACATCCGCCAGTGACGGGTGACATAGGTGACACTGGTCCCATAGATTATATTGGACAGGTTCAGAGATGTTGGCGTGGATGTGAGAAAAGGGAACACTTCTACACTGCTGGTGGGAATGCAAATTAATACATTCCTTTTGGAAAGGTGTTTGGAGAACACTTAGAGATCTAAAAGTAGATCTGCCATTCAATCCTATAATTCCTCTACTAGGTATATACCCAGAAGACCAAAAATCACATTATAACAACGATATTTGTACCAGAATGTTTATTGAAGCCCAATTCATAATTGCTAAGTCATGGAAAAAGCCCAAGTGCCCATCGATCCACGAATGGATTAATAAACTGTGGTATATGTACACCATGGAATATTATGCAGCCTTAAAGAAAGATGGAGACTTAACCTCTTTCATGTTGACATGGATAGAGTTGGAACATATTCTTCTTAGTAAAGTATCTCAAGAATGGAAGAAAAAGTATCCAATGTACTCAGCCCTACTATGAAACTAATTTATGGCTTTCACATGAAATCTATAACCCCAGTTATAACCTAAGAATGGGGAAGGGGGAGAGGGAAGGGAGGGAGGGGGGAGGTGGGCGGAAGGAGGGGGATTGGTGGGATTATACCTGCGGTGCAGCTTACAAGGGTACATGTGAAACTTAGTAAATGTAGAATGTAAATGTCTTAACCCAATAACTAAGAAAATGCCAGGAAGGCTATGTTAACCAGTGTGATGAAAATGTGTCAAACGGTCTATAAAACCAGTGTATGGTGCCCCATGATCGCATTAATGTACAGAGCTATGATTTACTAAAAAAAATAATAAAAAAAATATAATGGACAGGTTGCTCTTTCTTCTTTCTGCTGTGTTCTCTCTTTCTGCTGTGGCTTTGTCCTGAAGGCTGCCCATGGCTGAAGGTGACTCTTTGACTTTCATTCAGCTTCACATCTGCTCATAAACTTGTCACAAGACCAGCTGCCTGCAAGGGAGGATGGGAAGGGGGTGTTTATTTATCTGTTCAGTCATTTTAAATAGTAGTTTTTTTCAACCAGGTCAAAATATTTGACTTTATTAAGATAGAGGTTGTCTTGTAGTTATGCCCCACAAACAAAAGGTGGGCCAATCCCACCCCATTCAGTGAGAGCACCCCAGCCCCTCCCCTCCTTTATTACTCCTCTCCGAAATTGAATTGAAATGAGTTTTTCTCCTACTTAGTCATGTATTGGATAGTCTACTGGCTTCCTATTAGAATTGAGTACGTTGGATGTTTATTTTTCCATTCTTGTGATACTTTACTAAGAAGAATGTGTTTTCAACTCCATCCAGGATATTACAAAAGATGTGACGTCACCATCTTTTTTATGGCTGAGTAGTATTCCACGGGGTGTGATAAATTGTAGTTTTTTAGATGAACCAATTTGGATATTAGAGAGGTAAAGGTCTGGTGTGATCTCCCCTGAGGACTTTGACTGGGGGACATCTCCTTTACTTTTCAACCAATATTGTTTTGAGTTTGGAGCAGCTTTGTCTCCAGATGATTCCATTTGAATTTTGTACCTGTCAGCCCCTTCTGCTTGTCTTCAAGGATTGCCTTTGCTGCCTGCAAAATACTCCCATATTGGAGCGAATGCCATCATCTAAATTGTTGTATTTGGGGACCTGTGGTTTCTTGAGTTTGTGGATATAGGCCTGGGACTTTTATGATCACTACAAAGCAGCGGTTCTCAACCCATGGGTCGCAACCCACAGGAACTGTATTAAAGGGTCACGGCATTAGGAAGGTTGAGAACCACTGCTGTAAAGTGTTTTGGCTGTGGACCACCCTAAAGTTCATCAGTTAATCTGGCAAATGGAAATACCAGAAAGTCCATTAATTCCTGACAACCTTTAAGAGCCACCAGATACTGAACTATTAGAAGAATTTGTAAGCACCCCAATACTAGAATAAAAGCTTTTATTCTAGAACATTGGTAGCAGAAATTCCATTGTGGGGGGTTGGAATGCGGGTGTGGTGAGCTGGGAATGCCTGATGGGGCCTGGAGCAGCCAGAGGCCCTGGGATGCTGCTTCCTGCTGGGAGGAGCCCCTGCTGGTTACCTGGAGGTGCTATAAAAATGTGGAAAGTACCTCTCTGGGGACATTTATAGCTTTTATATTATATACACAACAACCAAATTATCAACTGGGCTATACATTTTTGGTCACATTTTGAGCAAAATATTGAAGGATATTTCTTTTATGTTATAAGTAGTTGCTCACAATTTTTTTAACTTAATTGTAAAAAATTTAATCATAACAGATAAAAGACTTCTTTCCGTGCAGAATATACAATGTAGAAATACATTTTGTTTAGTCCAATAAATACAGAAGTGATAGTGTAACCTTGAAAATATTCATAGTACAACTTACCTGTAGCTCTGTGCCGGAGGCAGTTTCAGAACATTGAGGCCTAGATTGCCAAAATAACATTTATTTATTAGTTGCAGAAAATCACAAATTGGATCTTTCCTTTTTAAATCAGATGCAGAAAAGCACGTGACTTAGAATAGTGGGACTGAAACGGAGAGCAGCCCTGCTGCCTCCTTCGGGCTTGGAGCGCTGTTTTGTCTGTGGTGACCCCTGAGCTCTTTAGAAGTGTCAGGGAACCCCCAGAGTGCAGACCCCTGTCAGTCACCCTCGCCAGGTGCTTCCATTGCCCCGACCGTCCCTGCACAGTCACTGGGATTCATGGAGACCTCATTTGGACCCACGACGGTGGGGCTGTTTCTACTTTCTGGCCAAATCCGTCACTGTGCACTTCTCCCTTCCAGGGAGAGGCAGGAGGTAGTGGCTGGGTTTTAGGGTATCTGACTCTGTTACTGCCATCTCATCTTTGATCCACGAGACTTTTTGTGCAGTCTCACGGGCAGTGACCACACACTTCCCTCACATGCAGCTGGATATGTCATCTCTGCATACAGGGAGGGTTTGGTCACTGACCGCGGTTCCGTCCGCTGGTACCTGGGTTTCGACTCTGGGAAGTTTCAAATAGGCTTTTCTGAACTGGAGCTTGGCTGGCACCTTCAGTGAAGCGATTGGCTTGTTCCATGTGTTGACTGATTTATAAAACTGACTTTTCCATCCTGCCTTTTATTCTGAAATGCTGGCATATAAGGGCTGTTGATAATTAACAATGAGGACATGTTATCAGAGCAGGAAAGGCTTGGCTGGAATAGAGATTTGATTTTGTTCCGTCCTAAGCTTCTACTCAGTCTATTTACATGCACATATTGGCCTCATTTCACACAAAAAGAAGAATCATAAAAAGGGGTCATACAGCTTCCTCAGGAGTAAGTGAATTCATATTTTTTAACTGAGGTGCTATAACTAAGACAGTGTCCAATACAGTGTGGGAAATAGGGTTTAGGGAATAAGTGAGGCAAAAACAGGTCCAGACATCTGGGAACCGGCCTCCCCTCAGACCGAGTCTTAACGCTCCTGAAGAGGGACGTGTTTCTATACCTGTGACACAGGACACTGCTCCTGAGTGCTTGTGATGGCTCAAGGCACAAACAAAGCTTTCTGCAGCCATGTCTCTAAATTTAATAGAAGAACAGATATTCTCAATCAGAAAAATTACCCAAATTTCCTTCTTCTTATAGTGTGACTGACGATTACAATGTGACTGGCAATTGTCATGAATTAAGTTACCTTCATTTCACTCTTGTGGCTTCTAGGTAAGAACCATTGTGATTAGCAGGGTTAGAATTAAGTTCACGTCCTGACAGCATTCAGTATGTAGAAACGACTCATACAAATTGAAGAGCAATCAGTGCAGCTAAAACAAGCAAAATTCTATAAAAAATTCTACTGAGATCCCCCATAACTTACACCAATTCCATCTGTGGCCATGCCAGCCACCTGAGCCACCCAGGCAACTCACTGAATCTTGGGCAAATCCTGATTTCAGACACACATAAAGGTGAAAAAATGTGGATCTTAGAATCAATGAAATATATTCTCATAATAAATATCAGTTTATAAGTACCTAGAAGGTGATTCTAGAAGGAAAGCATGTATCTTGTAGAGAACAGAGTTTTTAGGTCACATTTTGGCTGCTAAAGGTTATTTTTGCTTATTTTCTGGTTTTCTTTTTTTTAATTTCTTTAAATTTCAGATTAATATGAGGGTATATACAATTAGGTTACAAAGTATTTTTTCGTTTTCAGTTACATTTCTTCGAGTTTAAGCTGGCAAGTTGTCTCTCCACTTATTCACAGGTGCAATCCCACTGCTGATCAGCATGGGGTATTGACCTGCTCCGTTCCCGACCTGGGCCAGTTCACCCCTCCGTAGGCAACGTGCTGGCCCCTGCTCCAGGGAGGTCACCGTATTGATGCTGAACTTAGTGCGGACACCTGATTGGCATAGCGCACTATAGCTCAGAACTCCTGGACTCAAGCCGTCCTCCTGTGTCAGTCTCCTGAGCTGCTGTATAACGTTTTAAATTCCTCCTGGGATTTTCCTGGGACTTGTGTTCTGATCTTCAGTGTTCTGGTCTTCCCATTTTATTCCTATAAGAGACGGGGTCCTCAAGGTCCCCACATCACATCTCTGTAGAGATAATTCTGGGAAAGAGTCAACAAAGCCCACTTCTCTGGGGGTGAAGTTCACAGCCTTGTCCTCAAAGGTCCATTTCCTGCTTCTGGGGTGTCCCTGTGTCTCTGTAGATTTTTGTGGTCAGTGCAGGTTGCAGCTCCCTTGGTGGCTTCTCACAGCAGCACGGCCCTGGTGCCCAGTGCAGCCCACAGTCTCCATCACAGAATTGTTGTTAGGCTGTCGTCAGGCCTTGTCCTGTGCTAGAAAGACTATGGAGGAAGCAGTTCCAGGACCTGAGTTAAAGCCATACTTTTCTTATTTATTCTTAACTTTTTTGAGGGTCACCTTCCTAATTTACAAATGGGGAGCATTTACAAATGCTTTATTTTTATAAGATGGTGGTAAGATGTAGGTAAAACAATGGGTATGAAATTTTTTTGCAAAACTTTAAGGGTCAAAGACTCATGACCACAGACTCAAGGCAGGTAACATAAGTGAATGACGTGGCTTTCAGTGTCAGAGACGCAAGAAGGCCTAATGAGGACTGTGGCACCGGGAGGGTTTGCCTGGTGACAGAGGACAGCTGCTTCTCAGCTGGCAGATGTTTGCCGTAGATGTATATATGGGTAATTAAGGGAAGAGTTATATTTTGATGTGTTTACATTGTTAGTAATAGTAATTAATAAACTTAAGACTAATATTCAGTGGTTTATCATAAGTAGGCTAGGAACTAAATTAAGAAGATGATTGTAGATGAGGGGCAAAAGGGAACAGAGACAGGAGAGAAGGGGATCAGAGAAACCCAAAATCGGGTGCAACGGCCAGGTGCGGTGGCTCATTCCTGTAATCTCAGCACTCTGGGAGGCTGAGGTGGTGGATTGCCTGAGCTCATGGGTTCAAGACCAGCCTGAGCAAGAGCGAGACCCCGTCTCTACTGAAAATAGAAAAACAAGAGGATCACTTGAGCCCAAGAGTTGGAGGTTGCTATGAGCTATGATGCCACAGCACTCTACCCAGGGCGACAGCTGGAGACTCTTGTCTAAAAAAAAAAAAAAAAATCTGATACACAATGTACTGTAAGAAACCTGACCCTTTATGACTGAAGAGCCTATTGTATTTGGAACTTCACCCGTCACCCAGCGTGACTCCTTGAAGTCACTGAACAGACAAGGCTCGCCTAGGTAGGGCTGCCTTCTCTGAGAGAGTAAGTGCTTTTGGGGAGTTAGAAAATGTAAAATGTTAAAACCGGGTCAAAGAAAGAAAGTGTCTCTCCAGACTAGATAAGGAGGAAAAATAATCTCCTTTTGTCTGTCACCTTGGTGTGGTCACAAGTGTCAGTGTGTCTGAACACAAGGCTTCTGTCACCTTGGTGTGGTCACAAGTGTCAGTGTGTCTGAACACAAGGCTTCCTGAGTGTTACTTACCACTCCTGTGATTTGTGTAGTGGCCTAATCGGGGTCTGCTTTGACGTCCTGCTCCTGAACTGTGTTTCCTGTCCCATGCTCTGTGTTAAAATCATAAATAACTTAAAACAGTAACAGTAAAAGATAAATCAGTCTAATTAACATAGCTAATTTAAAAAATAGTTTGGTTAAAAAATATAAGCACAATCCGAACCATGACATTAAGAGTTAGCCTTCCCTCATTAGATTGATGATTGAAACAATGGTGTATATAATAAAAGCAGAGCTAGCCTGGACCAAGGAGCTGTCCACTGGTCCTCACGTTTGAAGGTGGACAGACTCCCGACCCAGCTGTTCTTTAAAAAACACTTTCTCTTGGTGTCTTGACTTTTCATTTTTCCCTGATCCTCTTGTCTCTGCCAGCCACTGGAAGGGAACTCACGACTCAGTGTGGGGCTGGTCCCCCACATTTTGCCATGTAGGAATGCAGACTCTGTCTCTAGATGACTGTTTTTTTTTTTTTCCAGAAGTGCTAGAAATCCAGATTTATGTGCAAAATCTTTCAATTTTTAAAGTTAGTGCAAAATTTTTTTTAGCCTTACAGACCAAGGACAATATTATTATGACCTGGAGCCTGCTCTTTGTGCTATAAATATTAATTTCTTTTGAAAACAATGCATGCTAATTATAATATTTGTTGACAAGGTTTCCTGTTAGAAAAGATATTTATGTGCAGGTGGCTTCCCTCATCTCATTCCCTGAGAAATCTCTGCTTCAGATTTCTCCACAGAAAGGTTATTCCATGAGTGTGTGGAGAGGAACACGTCACCGTGACCCTGCCTCTACCGACCGAAGCTTATGCAGTGAGACCACTGCAGTAGGAATCAGAGTCTTATCCCCAAAAGCCTGAGGAAAGTGAGGCCTACAGGCTAACTCCGAGAAGCCATGGACAGAAGGAAGGAGGCTGGGCCTTGTGGTTGTCGAGGCCTGGAACCCAGAGCAATGAGGACGCTTAGGGCAGTGCATTTCATCGTGATGAATTTCTTCTAGGACGATTCCTTTTCCACTGTTACTCTATGAGATTGTCCCTGTCATTCATTCTAACATCAATTGCAGTTAGTCTCTTCTCACTTTGAATCAGAAAACACAGTGTAGCAACGACACACTGCAGCATTGGGTTGTGACAAAAAGCCGGCAGGCCTACCTGGATTAAATCCAGCCCCTCCACTGACCAGCTGTGTGATGTTGGCAGCGAAGTTGTTTTTCAAATGTCATGGTGCTTGTGAGGATTGTGTATAAGGCTCCTGGCACATGATAGGATTTTTAGAAAAAGACACTAATTCAGTTGGTATCTCTAATTCAGAAATTCAGAGCAGGATGCCGTGGCTTACATCTGTAATTTTAAAGCTTTGGCCAGCTCAGGTGGTAGGATCCCTTGAGGCCTGGAGTTTGAGACCAGCCTGAGCAACATAGGAAAATGCCGGGTCTACAAAAAACAGAAGAATCAGCTGAGCACGGTGGCTCATAGCTGTTGTCCCATTTCTTCAGGAGGCTGAGGTGGGAGGATCCTTTGAGTCTTAGAGTTTGAGGTTGCTTGAGCTGTGATGCCACTGCACTCTAGCCTGGGCAAAGAGTGAAGCCTTGTCTCAAAAAAAGAAAAGTTAGATTTGTTTTATGGTGGAGATTTTGTGTCCCTAGTCCTGAGCACAGTGTCAGGAACATTGTAAGCTCTCAGCTGTGTACTAATAATCCAGGAATTTATATAACTCTTGGTTATATAAATTTATTTTGGAGAAATAATGACTTAGGAATGAGGCTGCTATTTCTATTGCTTATTTATGTTCAGTGGTATGTACAGGTTAGTTGTTTTTATAACTAGATATTAATATTTGTGAAACAAATGCTCTGTAAATGGTAACCATTATAATAATCCAGAAGTGGGTTTTTAAAGCAACAGTGTAAGTAAATTCACCTTTCACAATGAAGCAGACACTTGGTCTTCTTTTAGCAAATGTATCTTGTTTATCAATGGGATGAACAGGAAGGTCGCAAAGATCTATCAATGCAGCATTGTAGTAAGAGGTAAATAGAACCTGTTTTGTTTTAAGGATCTCATTGGTTAAAAAGTTACAAATGTGATAAATACTGGAACTTAGACCCTATATACACCATGCCACTGTATTTTCTGTTTTTTAATATAATTATATACTTTATATAGTAAAATGAGGAGACATTTGCCAATGTTGTCATGCTTAACTTATGATTCAAAGTACCTACTTCAATAACAAAGTAATAATTTTTCCACCGATTAATTCTGGAGGTTGTTAGTTTCTTTCCTACTGAATGGATAAGATAATTTATCTTGCTCTAATGTTCTGTGGTAGAATGGAAGTATCCCTTCCGTGCCAGCTTAAACTCGAAGAAATGTAACTGAAAACCAGAAAATACTTTGTAACCTAATCGTATATACCCTCATATTAATCTGAAATTTAAAGAAATTTAAAAAAAAAAGAAAACCAGAAAATAAGCAAAAATAACTTCAGCAGCCAAAATGTGACATAAAAACTCTGTTCCCTAAAAGATGCATGCTTTCCTTCTAGAATCACCTTCTAGGTACTTATAAACTGATATTTATTAAAAGAGTATATTACATTGATTCTAAGATCCACATTTTTTTACCTTTAAAGTGTCTGAAATCAGGATTTGCCCAAGATTCAGTGAGTTGCCTGGGTGGCTCAGGTGGCTGGCATGGCCACATGGTCCGTTTCCTCTAGTAGACGGCCGAGATGTGTTCACATGGCCCTAAGGCAGCAGCGAGAGAGGCCAGCTCTTTCCACCTGTGCTCGGTCATGTATGCTAAGGTCCTGTTAGCCACGGCCAGTTGCAAGGCCAAGTCCAGGGTCAAGGCATGAAGAAATAGACTCTGCATCTTGGTAAGAGGAACAATCTGGTCACATTGCCAAAGGGTGCACGTGTTGGGATGGGAGAGATTTCTGAGGGCATTTTTGCAAGCAGTCTGCTGTGGTATTTTAAGAACTATCATAGTTTAGTGTTTTTTTCTTTCTGAGTTATACATAAAATACTATATTTTATAATTGATGGTATCTTAGAGTTGATAAAATATGGTATATGTCTATTGGGTTTTTAATTTGAACAATAAAACATTCAGTGTTGGAAATTAAAATGATACAGATGTGTAGGATAAGAGTGCTTCCCTGCTGTCCACCCGCACATCCCAGATCCTGGGACCAGGGCGGGGCCTTCTGACTCTGTGAGTGCAGCGTTGGGAACGAATCCAGATTTTATAGAATTAAGTCCTGTAGTGCCTAGAGGCACGACAGTCTGGCACACAGTTGTTTTGGTAGGCTGAATAATGCCCCTCAACATGTCTAATCCCCACATTTTAAAGAAATACATAGTTACTGGCTAGGAATTGTGATGGATTCAAAGGGTAGAAAGTAAAATCCCCTCGTTTTCCTCATCAACTACTTCTATGTTCTCTAAGTTACCACTCTTAACATTTTCGTATGCATATCATTTTTTCAGAAATAGTCACATTCATTCATTTTTTTGTCCAAATAAGATTACGCCAGATTTGCATATTTTATTCTGTGCCTTTCTTACTTAATGAAATATATTCTTAGACGTAAGAGGTCTAAAAATCAAGTTTGCAAACTCATCCTAGAAAAAGTGCTACATACCTCATTGTTCAATATCATTATAGTCACATTCAAAGTACTCCCCTTGGGGAAAAAATGCGCTGATGCTGGCACCTGGTCCACCCTTCAAAGCAATTTTGGAACTCTTTTTCTGGAATGGCCACGAGAGCTGTTGTATTACACTTGATGTCCTGAATGTCATCAGAATGTCCTCCTTTCAATATTTACTTTATCTTCAGGTAAAGAAAAAAGTCATTGGGGGCCAGATGAGGTGAGTAGGGAGAGTCCAAATGGTTGTTTGTTTACTGGCTAAAAACTCCCTCTCAGACAGTGCTGTGTGAGCTGGTGCATTGTTGTGATGCAAGAGCTACGAGTTGTTGGTTAAAAAGTCCAGGTTGTTTTCATCCAACTTTTCACCTGGCCTTTTCAGCACTTCAAATATTAAACTTGGTTGACTGTCCAGTTGGTACAAATTCATAATGGACAATCCCTCTGATAATCAAAAAAGGTTAGCAGCATGGTTTTGACTGTTATTTGGACTGGAACCTTTTCAGTGGTTCAGCAATTCAGAGAATTGGAACCTTTTCAGCAATTCAGAGAATTGCTGCCTTCCATTGTGTACTGTGACACTTGGTTTCAGGGTCACGTTGGCACACCCAGGTTTCATCACCAGTGGTGACACACCCCAGAACATCATCCTGCCTCTCCCAAAGGTCTTAGGAAGCTTCGACTCTCCTTTGCTTTTGTACACTGGTGAGCTCCTTCGGAATCTCTTTTGCACACACCTTTCTCATGCCAAGATTAGCGGTTAAGATTTCCTAACTGTTCTCTATCAGTGTTTAGTTGGTCTGCTATACTTCTCACAGTCAGCCAATAATTTTGAGGCACAATTCGACAATTTTTTGTAATATTTTCATCATCTTTGCTACTGGCCTCCCTCACCTCTCTTCATCAGTGAAGCTTTCTCTCCCCTCAGAAAAACATTTAATCCATTTGTACACTGCTGTTTTCTTCACAGCATTATCCCCATAAACTTGGACTAACATGTCCCTGATTTCACTTCCACTCTTGCCAAGTTTAACAAGAAATTTACGAATGTTTGTTTGTCGCTCTAACTGAAGCTCCCACTTTCTTGCAACATAAAACACTCAAGAACGCTAACACCACCACACGTCGACACAAACACAGCCGTGAGACGCTGATGTACCACGGTGATGAAGCCCTACTGAGTTGCTTGTACAGCGTTGCCAGGGGAAGCAGATGGTGGCCAGATCACAAAGTTAATTTCACACCTTGTATTTTCATAACAGTAAGTTGACCTATTTCAATACCATTTCTCTACTAGGGGGCATTTAGGTTGTTTCCAGGACTTTTTTTCCTTTTTTCTATATTTTCTTTTTCTTTTTTTCCTTTATTATAAGCAATGCTGAAATGAACTCTGAATTTGCAAAATGAATGTTTTGAAGTATCAGTGGCTCTTATCTGCAAATATAACTGTAAGCAGTGGAAGTGCTACTGGAGGGAGAGCTGCTATGTGTGTAGTGTGGTGGTGTGAGAGTGGGGTGTGGTCTGTCTTCCTGTTCAACTCTTTGTCTATAATTTTGTTATTTTAACTTTAAAAAAATTGTGAAACATACAGATAAGCGTATAAAATATAAATGTATAGTTAAGTGCTACTGAAAAGTGAACACACAGTTGCTGTTGATGTCAGGAAATTGAAGATTGCTGGCCTCTGTGTGCCCTTCACTATCACACTGGTGAGCTCCTTCGGAACCTCTTTTGCACACACCATTCTTGGGTTGGGCACGGTGGCTCACGCCTGTAATCCTAGCACTGTGGGAGGCCAAGGCGAGTGGATTGCTTGAGCTCACAAGTTTGAGACCATCCTGAGCAAGAGCGAGACCCTGTCTCTAAAAAAATAGCCAGGCATAGTGGCAGGTGCCTATCGTCCAAACTACTCAGGAGACAGAGGCAAGTGAATCACTTGAGCTTGAGGTTTGAGGTTGCTGTAAGCTATGACACCATAGCACTCTACTGAGGGCAACAAAGTAAGACTCTATCTCAACAACAACAACAAAAGCATTGACAATCAATCCTGGAAAAATTATAGAAAGTGGATGTAAGAATTACAAACAAAGGGAGCATTTGGGACATTTAGTGTTAGAATAAGCAACCTTCCTGCAAGACTGTAGCTCTTGGGACATTATATTTACAGCATCAACACCCCCCTAACTAACCCTAACCCTAACCCTTCCTGCAAGACTGTAGCTCTTGGGACATTATATTTACAGCATCAACACCCCCCCCCAACTAACCCTAACCCTAACCCTACCCCTAACCCTACCCCCCACCCCCCCAAAAAAAACCCTGGTTAACTCATATTTAGGGACACGGGCAAATATTTTAGAACGAATGCCATAAAAATATTAAAAGCAAAGAAATAGTGTTTAAAAGACATTTTACCTTGACAATGTAATCAAAGAGATTACCTCATTGTGAAATACATGCATCCATTATATGGTACATTAAGCAACTCAGTCTTCAGCTTTAAAAGCTAAATTGAGGCTCAGCATCTGCAGCACAGTGGTTACAGTGCCAGCCACATACACTGAAGCTGGTGGGTTTGAAACCGGCCCGGACCAGCTAAACAACAATGACAACTGCAACAAAAAATAGCCCGGTGTTGTGGTGGGCACCTGTACTCTCAGCTACTTGGGAGGCTGAGACAAGAGAATCACTTAAGCCCAATAGTTTGAGGTTGCTGTGAGCTGTGACGCCATGGCCCTCTACTGAGGGCAACAACAGCTTGAGACTCTGTCTCAAAAGCAAAACAAAACAAACAAAAAATCTGAATTTATTCTAGGGGAGTTCCTGGGTGATTTGATTGAGAGTAGCCTTGAAGTTCTGGTTCCTAGTCTATTCTGTTATGTAATCTCCTCCAAGGAACCCTTTCTGATCAGTGCTGATTGGTCAATGATGGAATTGAATCCTAGGCACATATTCTTTTTTTTTTCCCCCTGACTTACACACAAGTCCAGAGGGTAGCACTAAAAATGGCAAAGCCGAGGTCCTCCTCTGGGGCAGGGCCGTGAGGGGTGTGCGCAGGTGGAGGGGAGATCACACCCTCACCATGAACAGCTCAGAGCTGGGGACTTCCCGAGTTAGCCTCAGAGTTGTCTTCTTGGATATTTTGCTCTCAAATTTATTTGTTTTTTTTTTTTGTCTAAATAGCTAACTATCTGATTCTTTCCACGGATGATTTTTATGAATGTAAAGTTTCAGGAATTGGGATGTATGAATAAAGCTAAAATGAAAAGTTTAAGGGAGAGTAATGAGCAGCACACAAGTGGGAACAGGCCTAGTAGTTTTGTGACACAAAGGAATCCTTTCTCACTGTTTGCTACTTCAGACAGATACAGGAAATCACGTATCTTTCTGAACACAGAGAGAAATATCAGTATGACCTCAAGTGAATATCTCTAAACAAGTTAAGTGAATCTTTAAAAAGCCCTACTGAACTCTCATTTGTTTAGGAAATTTGTAAGATTCTCAGGTAAGAGCATCATGTCACAGCTGTATCTATTCATGGGTGACAGTCTTGGAAATCGCCCCTTGTGGTTTTGCTCTTAGGATTGATTCTCTGATCACATGTATTTTGTGTGTATTTGATTGTTTTTGTTTTTTTTTGTTTTCTTTTTAGAGACAGAATCTCACTTTGTCACCCTGGGTAGAGTACTATGGTGTCACAGCTCACAGCAACCTCTAACTCCTGGGCTTAGGCGATTCTCTTGCCTTAGCCTCCCGAGTGGCTGGGACCTAAGGCGCCCAGCTATTGTTTTTGTTGCAGTTTGGCCGGGGCCGGGTTTGAACCTGCTACCCTCGGTGTATGGGGCTGGTGCCCTACCGACTGAGCCACAGGCGCTGCCCATATTTGATTGTTTTTATATTGTAGATGTTGATGCTATTTTAGTTCTGTTCTTTGCAAGTATCATTTTCCGAAATGGCAGCTGAAATGTGGCTCTCTGCTTTTTGGCTTTCCTACAGAATTGGGATGAAAAACAACAGAGAGGAATCTGGTTGACTCATCCTTTACTCTGTTGGTTACCACCTGTCAGTTTATTTTCCCAGATTCATGATTTTATTTTTGTGTGGTATGGGGAAGCAGGAGAAGTAAACAGAAACCAAAGTTATTATGATTAATTTGAAATTGTTTGCATTCTGCTCAAGGTCTGTTCTAAGAAGAGGCCAATCTTCTGTGTTAGAGGTAAAAATAACAAATTATAAAGGAGAAAAGCATAGCAATCTACTTATGAGCAAAATATTTGACACTTACAAGAGAAGCTATGGAATTGCCTTTCCCAGAAAACTTAATTGCTTACTTTCTTCCTAAAGGGTGCAAATTAAGATTTGTGTCCCTGAGCGTAATGCCAGGATGAAAAATAAAAGTGATACCTCGGCTGCAGTATGGAAGGGTGGGCAGGACCAGTGGAGAGGAGAGCTGTGCCCAGACGGCCATTAGAGCAGAGCTCATCTATGAAAAGTTATTTTTTATTTTAATAAATTTTATGATTTTGAAGCATAGTGTTTAAATGCAGCTAATTACACATGGCATTTTCAGAGTCGTGATTTCTCAGTCATCAGTTATCTACTGCTTAGGAAGTAATATTAGCTGTTCATTTTTAGATGGTAGCTTCTCATGAGCTTCAGGAGAATTTAAAATCATTTTCTTTCATCTTTTCCCTGAATGTATTTTTTCCAGAATTGACTTTCGCAGTTAATTAGTAAAAGCTTTCTAAAACAAACAAAAAAATTATATGTGTTCTGCTAATTTGAGTTCAGCATATGTTGGTGATTAAGAATCTTGTCTTCACAAGTCGTAATGCAGTGAAGTTACAGTTTGAGCACAAGAAGGCAGGGGTTTCGTTCTGTTCCCTAAATACTGCCTGGCACCTAGTAGGTGCTCAGAAAACATTTGTTGAACGTAGATAGAAATGTGTATTGGCTGTGAAACCTGTTGCTGGGGCTTCACTTGGTCAGTCCCCATCTATTTGAAGAATGTATATATTCATGGTAGTTCAGAAAATCATATTTTATTGTTATGATTTGAATGGTGGTCGTTATAGCTTGCTAGTGTGGTTTGTTTTTTTCTTTTCTTTTCTTTTTTGGTTTGTTTTGTTATTGTTTTTTTGAGACAGTTCTCACTCTGTTGCCCTGGGTAGCGTGCCATGGTGTCATCACCACAAACTCCTGGATTCAAATGATCTTCCTCTCAAGTACGTGGCACTGCAGGTGCCCACCACAATGCCTGGCCAGTACACAGATGGGGTCTCGCGCTTGCTTAGGCTGGTTTTGAACTACTCAAATAATCCATCCACGTTGGCCTCCCAGAGTGTTAGGATTTACAGGCATGAGCCACCACACCTGTCTGCTAGTGTGATTTTTTTTTTTTTTTAAAGAATAGCCTTTATTTTCAGTGAATCTATTTCATCACTGAGATTTTCCCTTAATACACAACATGTCTCCTTCAATGAACAATAACCTCTTTTCTCTAAGGCATTTTATATTTTGTATCTTTTCATGCTTAATCATTTGATCTTCTGTGCAATGCTGTGAGGTGGGATTGCCAGGGTTATCTGCCCAGCTGGCCACTTCATTTTTCCTTGCTGGCTGACCCCCAGTTTTGTACAGTTATTTACTGCTATCCCTCGTGACTCAGGACTACATCCTGGCTAGTCCAAGTCTTTTACAGTAAGTTCATTCCCTTTCCCAGGGACTGGGTTAGGACTGTGGGTGTGGCCCAGTTCTGACCAGTGACCTGAGAGGGGAAGTCGGCTGGAGACGTATCAGGAGAGAGAAATGCGGGGGAACGTTCACTTCCTTTTTGAAAGAAACGGCCCCTGACTTTCTGCTGCCTATCGTCATAGCTGAATGTGACTATCGGACCCTAATGAGGTGCCCTGAAAACAAGCCAACATGCTGAGCGTAGTGGGAGAGGAAGCGGGGAAAACTAGCCACCAAGCTGCCCAGCCCTGGAGCTGCCCCCGTGCCGACTTCTGGTCACAGAGAAGATGTTCTTGTTCCAGTTGAGGATGCCATAAGTGACATTGGTATCGTCGTTGCCGTTTTAGTGGCACTGGAACTGAGACTCACAGAGAGTGAAGTGGAGTGATCACCATTGGATGGTGAATTCAAACATACATCCTGCTTCCCAGTCCAGTGGCCCTGCTGTGGACGAGGGAACTGGATCACTCGGTTTAGGTATTTGTGCTTGAAATCCATTTCAGACTATTTGTAATTATTTGGTGATTATCTATGACAGATAATGTTTTCGAATTCTTCGTAATCTCTTGTTACCCACTTTACTTAACTTGGGTGACAATCACACCTCGAAGAGAAGTCCTTTCACAACTAAAGCACTTTTTCTTTGATGTTTTGTATATAAACCTTTCAAAGAGCTTGTTAAACTCTGCTTATAGGGACATATTTAAAAAAGTATATTCAATTTTGAGAAGTGATGTGGTTCATTTGTAAAAGGAAAAATAACTGCCCAGCTCATTGAACTGGACGAGAATGGGTCTGGCTTTGGAGGTTATTCTCTGTTACGATGGAAAGTTCGTGGCTGGCCACAAACATGATGGTCTGTGCTCTGCCGTTCTTTGTAGACGTCTCTGCGTTCCACCCCATTCTTCTCCCTGTCTTCCTTTTCCCTTTATGTAGAGGGTAATGAAATGTGGTGCTTACCTTCTTACGAGAGGGGCAAATCAAGACAGTCTGAGAAAGGGAGTTTATTCATGGTTGAAGAATTCAATTTAAAAAATATTTAATACCACATGAAAGGAACTTTGATGGGGGAGGTTAGGTATTGTGAAAGGAAAATTATTCTTGGTGGAGGCATTTCTGGCTGATCAAGAAGCTACTGCAGAGACTGGGGTAGGAAGATCGCTTGAGCCCAGGAGTTGAAGGCTGCAGTGTGTTATGATCGTGCCTGTGAATAGCCCAGGCAATGCAGTGAGACTTTATTTCTAAAATGTAAAAATTAGAGAGAGAGAGAAAATCCAGTGGAGGCTGCTCAGACGACTTAGGTAGTCTCCTGGAGCTGATGGTCTGTGGCTCCCCCCTCCCCCTCCCCATGGTGCAGTGGCTGCCGGGTCAGGGGTGGCTGTCGTCGGGGCTGGACCTGCGCCTTCTTCTGTCCTCTTCTCCTTCCCGGGTCTGGAGGGCTGGCTCACAGAGAGGACTGAAACAGGACTAAATTTCCAGACTGCTCCTCTCAGTAGCAGAATGCTTAAATAGTTCCCTCAGTTTATTCTTTCCTTCCTGATCGAGTGAAATACTTTGAAGAGTCTGAAGGTGGACAGCTGGGGGGCTTTCACTGGGCCTCTTCTGGAATGTCTTCTTAATTTCATCTAAAACTACATGTGAACCCAAATTCTTAGGAATTGATTAATGACAAAAAATAAAAACCTAATCTCATTTTTCATTAAAAAACCTTACGTCCATACAATTTTATGTCACAGCTAAAATGAGCCATGTGGTATCCTGATAAAGGTAATTTAGCACCACGGGTAGCACAGGTGATACCATATGTTGGTGATTACTGACTTCTAAAGGATGCTCTCGGCTTTTCCATTTGAAGTGTTTAAAGGTTTGATTTCTTCTTTTAAAATTAAATATATTCGTGAATGGAAAACTTGCCCTTCAAACTAGCATAGCTTTTCTTCAAGAGATTATCTCAAGCTATGAGATGGAAAGGATATTTAGAAATTCAGAGTAAGGATCTAGAAGCAGCATTTCGCTCCTTCTCGAGTCCCTGTCTGGTTTGGCCCAACTGCCTCCACTCCAGTCTCCACCATGTCCATCAGGTGACCCAGAAGTCCTATGAGGTGTCCCCCTCTGCCCCACAGGCCTCCAGCAGCTGCTCATATAGCAGTGGGCCGGTGCCGGCATCAGCTCCTGGAGCTTCTCCTGGGTGGGCAAATGCAGCTTCCAGAATGGCCTGGGCACTGGCCTGGGTCTGGGTGGAGGCTACACGGGGGGCCAAAGGATGGGGGCCTCACAGCCATCACAGTGAACCAGAGCCTGCTGAGCCTCCTCGACTTGGAGGTGGACCCACATTCAGGCCATGTGCACCCAGGAGGAGGAGGAAATCGGGATTCTCAACAAGCTTGCCGCCTTCACCTACCAGGTGCGCTTCCTGGAGCCGCAGAACAAGATGCTGAAGACCAAGGGGACCCTCCTGCAGCAGCATGGATGGCTTGTGTGAAAGTGGCATAAATAGCCTTCAGGACAGCTGCACACACTGGGCCAGGAGAAGCTGGGCTCCCAGCAACTTGGACAGCATGTCTGAAAGCCACATCAACAACCTTCAGGACAGCTGGTCAGAGAAGCTGAAGTTGGAGGCAGAGTGTGGCAACGTGCAGGGGCCAGTGGAGGACTTGAAGAATAAGTATGAGGAGCAGACCAACAAGCCTACAGAGTGGAGAATGAATTCGTCCTCATCAAGAAGGCTGTGGATGGAGCGTCCACGAACGAGGCGGAGCTGGAATCCCACGTGGAAGGGCTGACTGACGAGATCCACTTCCTCAGGCAGCTGTATGAAGAGGAGACCCGTGAGCTTCAGTCCCTGATCTCCAGCATGTCTGTGGTCCTGTCGCTGGACAACAGCCGCTCCCTGGATGTGGACAGCATCATTGCTGAGTCTTGGCCAGTACGAGGAGATCGCCATCCACAGCTGGGCCCAGGCTGAGAGAGAGGTGGACCAGACCAGGTACGAGGACCTGCAGGTGCAGGCTGGGAAGCACGGGATGACCTGGGCGCACGGAGATGGAGACCTCCGATATGAACCGGGACATCAGCCAGCTGCAGGCCGAGATCAAAGCCCTCAAAGGCCAGAGGGCATCCCCGGAGGCTGCCATCATGGATTGTAAGCAGCGTTGGGAGCTGGCTGCTAAGGATGCCAATGCCAAGCTGGCCCAGCTGGAGGCCGCCCTGTGTCAGGCCAAGCAGGACATGGCTCAGCAGCTGAGTGAGTACCAGGGTCTGATGAAGGTCAAGCTGGCCCTGGACATGGAGATGGTCACCTACCACAAGCTGCTGGAGGGCGAGGAGAGCCGTCTGGAGTCGGGGATGCAGAACAAGAGTATCCACACGGAGACCCCCAGCAGCTACTCATGTGGCCTGAGCTCGGCCTACGGGTCCTGGCAAGCCCTGACCTCAGCTATGGCCTGAGCTCCTTCCAGCCTGGCTTTGGCTCTGCTGGGGCCTCCAGCTCCTTCAGCTGTATCAGCTCCACCAGGGAGAGCCATGGTCGTGAAGGAGATTTTGACTCTGCCGCGGGAAGCTGGTGTCTGAGTCCTCTGATGTCTTGCCCAGGTGAGCGGCCGCTGTGGTCCCTCCAGTCCACCCTGTCTCATGGCTGCTGCAGAGCCTGTGGAGGAAGGCAGCTGTGCCAGGGGGCACATGGAACAGGAGACCCACCTGAGGCTCAGTCCCATCCCTCAGCCCCCTCCTTGGGAGAGTTTACCGCTTGGGGTAACCCCTCTTACCCATGCCCTAGCTAGAAACTAATTTGATTGTTTTTTCCAAAATGAAGCCTCAGCTGCACTTCCAACCAAACATAAACAAACAAACAAATTCACACTTGGGCGGTGCCTGTGGCTCAGTGGGTAGGGCCCTTGGCCCCATATACCGAGGGTGGTGGGTTCAAACCCAGCCCCAGCCAAACTGCAACAGAAAAATAGCCGGGCACTGTGGCAGGTGCCCAGCTACTCGGGAGGCTGAGGCAGGGGAATCGCCTATGCCCAAGAACTGGAGGTTGCTGTGAGCTGTGATGCCATGGCACTCTACCAAGGGGGTGATAAAGTGAGACTCTGTGTCTTAAAAAAAAAAAAAATTCACCCTAAGATGTTGGGCACACCCTAACATATAGTTTGGATTCTGTATTCTGCTGCAGTGAACAGCAAACCTTACACGTGAGTAATGTCTGAAGTGAGTGAAGGAGTTATTTTATTTCTGTAATAAGAACTCTAGAGGTGGGCATTGTAGGGCTGGTCCGTGGCTCAAGGAAGCCATTAAAAACCCAAGCTTGCTTTTGCCTTCCCATCAGCCATCCATAGTGATCTTGTCACTTTGAAGCCTCAGGGTGGCTGCTCTCCAGCCACACTGCCTCTGCTCTCCAGGCGGGAAGGAGGAGGCGGAGGCTTCGACACGCACCAGCTGCGTGCTCTTCCAGAGCTTCCTGGAAGCTCAGCTCAGTGACTTCCACTCACATCTCATTAACCAGAACCATATCGCTTCCCTACCCCTAGCTGCACACGAGGCTGGGAAATGTAGCCGTTTTGGCTGGGCACGATGTCACCCTGAGCCCAATTGGAATCCTGTTGGAAAATATTTTGAAAAGAATTATACGTCTGTTATCTCTAAATGAATGGGACTTAGGAATAGTAAAAATAAATGAACATTTACTGAAAGCCTGCTCTACCGTAGATGCCGTGCTGTTACTTTTGAGTGCCTTAGCTCTCTGACATATGGTCATACACACGTGTATATGGAAAAATAAAATAAGCTTGGAGTGGATTTAAAGAGCGAAAACAGCAGTATTAATTGTGTGCTTTGTGGATGTGTTCTCTCAGTTAACTTAAATTTACAATTAATTTAAAGGACTGTATCTCGAAACTCAGAAATTACGGTGGGAAATTTTGATTTGATATTGATAAAAAAATCTATGTATTAAAATCCAGATTCGTAAGTGAAAGCTTGGAGAAAATATTTGCAATATAGATTAAAAATTCTTAATATTCATAATGAATAAAAAGCCTCTATAAATAAATAATAAAAGCTCGTCCTGTTAAAAAGTAAAACATATGGACAAATATTTCTGCAAAGAAAATACATAGTCAAAATGTTAGAAATAAATATTTAAATCAGTTCATATTAAAATAAACACTGAAACACCATTTTTGATTCCCAGCTTGGTACATATCTTAAAAATTTAATAATATTCAGCTTTGTAAGGATCTAAGGAGAAAAGTCACTTTCATATACTATTGAGAATATTGTCGATACCATTACCTGTTGATGTGATTTTTGAACAAAGATCCTTTGAAAAGGCCCATTTCTTGGGAGACGTTTTACTTCTTAGGATAAATCATGCTTAAGAAATATTAGCATAATTTTACAATATGTTTATTGTAGCATTGCAGTTAAGTAAAAATGTGGAATAAGCTAAAATGTCTATCAATAGAGACATGGTTAAATAAATTATTTTAGACCATACAGTTATTAACTGGAAAGCTGTCTATGGACTATTAAGTAAGCGAGTTGCAAAGTAATATGTATATGTTTCTGTGATACCTCTTCCTGTTTAAAAAAAATCTACATATGCATATAACTGAGTTGAAGTAAGAGGTCTGGTTATTTTTCCCTTTTTATGCTTGGGTATTTGAATTTTTTGCAAGGTTGAATTATTCTCTCTGTGTGTTTCCCTAGGATAAATTACCTGTTTTTTTAAACAGTAATGACTTTTTTAAAGTTGAATTTTTAAAAATAAAGGAGTCTATAAATTTGTGATTTCCAAAGTGCTAAAATAGAGACTGATGTTTATGATTTGTTTTCTGGGGGGAGGGGGGAGCAAATGATGTGGTAGAGAGGAAAGAGTCTGTGTTAATGAAAATCTGTAATAAATTACAGAATATTGGAAAAGAAATGCTGTCTTCTGCCTTTTGAACTACTTCATACTAACTGGGCTGGGTCACACTGCAGTAACAGATAACCCTCCACCTAATCCCCGAGCCGTAGGGGCTTCTCAGTCAGGGTTTGTGATTCTTGAGCGTTATGTACTTTGCTGACAGACCCACTAGGCTAACTGAGGCCCCACCAACTTTAGCATTGCTGGTCTCTGTGACGGGCAAGGGATTTGGCAAATCCTACACTGGCTTTTAAAGACTTTTTCCCAGAAATGACACACATCACTTCACTTAGACTTCATCAGTCACAGCAGGTCCCATGGTTGTACCTAACTAAGGAGGTTGGGAGATAACATCCTACCCAGCTCAGAAGGAAGACGTCCAGGAGATTTGAGAACCCCTCGATGGCTGACATACACTTTAGAGGGTGCTGTGAGATGAGTTATCCCATGTACAGTCGGGACACACAGTAAGCGTTTATTTTTGTAGATCACTCATTTACACTAAGCTAGAGGGATTGCCTAAGGAGGGAGGGAAGGGATGGGTAAAGTCAGGCCTGATGGGTGGGTACATTACACGCTTTCTGGATGAAGGGCACACTTACAACTTTGACTTAAAATATGCAGCTGTGTAAAACATGCGTGTCCCCATACTATCCTAAAATAAAAAAATACACATTTATTGAATCAACATGTATTTCTTGAGTTGCCATTGTGATAAACCTATGAAAGATAAAAACATTTGTATGTATATAGGTGAGATTTTATGAAAATCCGCGACACCTCTTCCTGTTTTAAAAAAATGGTGAGATGATGCCATGGCACTCTACCTAGGGCCATAAAGTGAAACTCTGTCTCTACAAAAAAAAAAAAAAAAAAATGGTGAGATTGCAGTTAAGTAAAAATGTGGAATAAGCTAAAATTTTTTTGAGACAGAGTCTCACTATGTTGCCCTTGGTAGAATGCTGTGGCGTCACAACTCACAACCTCCAACTCTTGGACTTAAGCGATTCTCTTGCCTCAGCCTCCCAAGTAGCTGGGACTACAGGAGACTACCACAATGCCTGGCTATTTTTTGTTGCAGTTGTCATTGTTGTTTTAGCTGGCTCAGGCCAGGTTCGAACCCACCAGCCTCACTGTATGTAGCTGGCACTGTACCTACTGTGCTACAGGCACTGAGCGGAAACTTTTTCTTAAAAAATCTCCATACATCACCAAACATGTTTATTACAATTCTGTGAAGAAAGTGCTCGTAGTAAAGGAAGTTAGAACTTCTGTAAAGCTTTTTGTGTCCTTGTTTGCTACTAGATGCGTTTTATAGCACTCCTTGGCTGTGCTTGTAGGGCTTGGTTGAGCGGGAAGGTACATTCCATTGTGAGACAGGAAATCTTTATGGACAGTCCCTGTATGTATGGACTTCAAGTGCAGAGGTTTTCACTTAGTGTAATGTCCATTGTTCAGTGCAAAGTTGTCCGTATCCGAGCAAAGTGAGTTTATTCCTCCCTCTCGTAAACTTCTCGGGTTTAGTCTTATTGTTCCCAAGGAGTCACTTCTGACCGTAAGTTCCATTCTGTCTTCCCACAAGTGAGCAGATGTTTCAGGTCCTTAGATTCCTCGGGGTAGAACATTTACAAGAAAAGCACATTTTTCTCCTAGAATCAAGGAGGAAGTAGAAATTCCATCTTGGTGCCTTAATAAATGGTGGGTCGAATCACAAGAAATTTCACGTCATTTCTTCACATCCTGATTAATTTCAGATGCAGGTTATCTAGACTTTAAATTTTTCATGCTAACTTCTTGGATTTATGGTTTTTATTTTTCTTACGTCTCTAGCTGTTGACTAGAAAAACCATGGCTTGGTGCCTGCAGCTCATTGGCTAGGGCCCCAACCATTTACACCAGAGCTGGCAAGTTTGAACCCAGCCTGGGCCTGCCAAACGAGGACAACTACAACCAAAGAATAGCCGGGCGAGTGGCGGGCGCCTGTAGTCCCAGCTACTTGGGAGGCTGAGGCAAGAGAATCGCTTAAGCCCAAGAGGTGAAGATTGCTATGAGCTGTGACTTCATGGCACTCTACTGAGGGCAACATAGTGAGATTCTGTCTCAAAAAAAAAAAAAAAAAAGACTAGAAAAACCTTTAAAGTCTTCACCATACTTAAAGAAATTTCTTTATAAAAGACGAGGCGGCCCTGTGCAGCTGCCAGCCTTTGTTTGACTGTAGAAATCAAATTCTTTTTTTTGAGACCAAGGCTCACTTAGTCGCCCTGGGTAGAGTGCTGTGGTGTCATAGCTCACAGTAACCTCAAACTCTTGGGCTCAAGAGATTCTCTTGCCTCAGCCTGCAGAGTAGCTGGGGCTATAGGCACCCGCCACAATGTCCGGCTATTTTTAGAGACGGGGTCTTGCTCTTGCTCAGGCTGGTCTTTAACCTCCGAGCTCAGGGAATCCACCTGCCTCAGCTTCCCAGGGTCCTGGGATTACAGGTGTGAGCCACGGCACTGTGCCCAGAGAACAGTCATACTGATGTACACCTACACTTTAATGCCTAAATTTGGGACTCCTGTTAAGAGCAGGCAGCAAGGACTGTCTGAATTCAGTTTTGTGTCGTGGTCTGTAGGCCCGGCGTTTAGTGCTGCGTTCCCATAGCACTTCCTAAGAGTGTCAGTCTCAGCAGTCCCTCAGGAGAGGACAGGGAAGAGAGTCAGTATTTCTGGCACGTGGGCTGTGCGGCAGCACCGTGTTGTCACGTGGTACCTCACTAGAAGCTTGCTGTGGGCTAGCAGATATCCTCGCCTCTTAGCCTAATGGCGATGAGACAGATGCTGGATTGAGAGCTGACAGTCTATGCTTTACGGCCGTCTCTGCTCCGAGCTTCTGAGCTCCTTGAGGGCCCACAGTGTGGTACTGATAAAGTCATTTAAATGAACGCCTGTGTGACAGGGCTGATGCCTAGTGGGTGGACACAGAGGCGGATGGGCCACTCGGTCCCTTGTCTAGAGAGATTTATGATTTAGAAGTAATGAGTAGATGATGGCTGGGTAGAGTGTATGCAGCTTGTCCCTCCTGACCCCACTGCAGACCCTCTTTGTCATCATACAGCCTCACAACCTGTGGCTAATTAACCAGCATACTCGCAGAATGTGTCTGAGTTTCCCCAAACACAGAACGTCTCTGCTGTAGAAGATGGGAGGTGTGCGCATGCAGAACAGTCACGGCTCCGAGTGCTGCCTCCCTGCCTGTCATCATCAGAATAGTGGGGGCAGGGTGTGTTGGGGGGGGGGAGCAGTGCTGCACACCAGGCACCAGCCAGCAGCACCCTTGGCTGTGGGCTCACCCCGGGATGGGACTGGAGCTGTGAGAGAAATACGCCGTGTCTCCTGCTGCGCTCTAAATGCTGTCACTGTATTGGTGGCTGCAGAGCTCTAAGGAGGAAAAAGCAAATTGTGCCTCACTTTCTTTGACTTCTTCTCAAGGCTGTGTCTTTTTTATCATTCTGCACAAGACCTACTTCCTCTGCCTTCAAAAAAAGGTAAATGGAGAAGCAATTTAGGAGGGGTTTAGTACAGCTTCTCCCCTCCTGCCCCATCCAAAATTAGATAATGGAAGTGAGGTCATTGAAGTACAATTGGGGACTATTTTCCCTTCATTCTACCTCATATGGTAGACAATTAAAAAAGGGTCAGAAGAAACAATGGCTGCCTATGGAACATTCAGGCAGAGAGAACGAGTCCTGTTAAAAACTTCAGACAAGTTAGATTTAACAGCGTTTAACTGAGCAAAGAACAACCCACAGCAGTCAGGCATTCTCAGAACGAGAATAGGTTCAGGGCAGCCGTGGAGGTGTCGGAAGTGGGGGTGACATTTATGCACAAGGGGAGTGGCAGACAGAACGGAGGTGAGGCGCAGGACAGCTGGGTCGGTGCCGCTGGGGTTTGCCTTATTTGTGACTCTTTTCAGTGGTTTGCTGCCTTTGGTTGGCTGGGATTTGGCTACTTGTTAAAAGATGTTAAGGTCTAACATCAGGTAAGGTTACAGTTCACCTTGTCTGAAGAAAGCTTTAGGCCAAACTTACGATGTGTGTGGAGGCAGCGTCAGGCCAAATTTAATAATCCTTATTCTCTAATAATCTGGGCTGATATCCTCAGAAGCTCCTCCCCAGCACAGAAATATAGGAGGAGAAGAATTGCCAAAATATGGTTTAATCTGGTAAAATTAGTCTGATACAACAATATAATTTAATTTTAGGTAAATGCTCCTTTAAAAAATGTAAAGTGCCCGGATTCTTACTTTTTCTCACTAAGGTGGCATCTGAACGAGGAGGGGGCTGTGTGGGTGGATGGAATCTGGGCACCCACCTCCTGACCTCTGAACAGCTGCTCTGGGCTGATCTGGCCTGGGCCAAGTGAGGACGACGCCCCTCCCGTGTCCTCTGTGGAGACTCTGGGTAGCGGGAGACAGTGAGGACGATGCCCCTCCCGTGTCCTCTGTAGAGACTCTGGGTGGCGGGAGACAGTGAGGACGACGCCCCTCCGGTGTCCTCTGTAGAGACTCTGGGTTGCTGGAGACAGTGAGGACGACACCCCTCCCGTGTCCTCTGTAGAGACTCTGAGTAGCGGAGACAGTGAGGACGACGCCCCTCCCGTGTCCTCTGTAGAATAGTCTGGGTGGTCCTTGCGTGTTTCCTAGGTTGTGCCTGATGTGACTGCTGGTGGCTTCGCTTCACGGTGGCTCTTTGGCGTGATTCCCCTTGGAATCATCCCCACGTCCTTCATCCTGCTTTTGGCCCAGTGGCCCCTGCAGCCTTTGTCGTGGCACCAAGTCTCCCCTTACCACCTACTCACTCCTCTGTGCCCCATCTGGGCAGGATTTCCGTGGTTTTCTGGAAACTAACTCCGGGTGGCGGAGGAAAGATGAACTCCAGCCATTGCTCTGCAGTGCTGAATTTTCTGTGATGTGGCTGCACGGGGGGTGGTGGTGGCCTGTGAGGCGGTCTTTCCCCAGAATTCTAACCAGGAGAAGCCCACCCACCCCCGGGGCTTCAGTGACTCCGTGAGCACCCCTTCCAGAGGGAAGGGGGATGCACCTGTCTCATCTGTCTCCCGCCTCTTTTCCCATCTTCCTGTGGGCCCGGGTTTCCCTCTTACCTCATCCTGTTAAACTAGCACCACCCTCACATACAGAATGGTGACTCTGCCGTCAAGTCCTGTTGTCTTTAATATGTTTATTGAAGTTAAAGAGATTAAGAAAAATCCATTTGCTGTGGATAAAGCCCGAGGCACCTCTCCTCGCCTTCCCTCTTCCTGCCTTTCCTCCGAAACAGATGCCTTGCCGAGGCAGACAGATAACTTGATAGATTGGGGGTGATCGTGTTCAGTACAGGTACGTTAATACCTTTCAAAAATCGTCTCTTAGGTTTTTTTTCTTTTTGAGACAGAGCCTCAAGCTGTCCCCCTCGGTGGAATGCCGTGGCATCACAGCTTACAGCAACCTCCAAGTCCTGGGCTTAAGCGATTCTCTTGCCTCAGCCTCCCGAGTAACTGGGACTACAGGCACCTGCCACAACGCCCGGCTAGTTTTTGGTGGTAATTGTCATTGTTCAGCAGGCTGGATTTGAACCCGTCATTTCTGGTGTATGTGGCTGGCACCTTAGCCGCTTGAGCTACAGGCGCCGAGCCAGTCTCTTTGTTTAATCTAGAAGAATTAAAGTTGCATGGATCACCTGGAAAAGCAGACCTGGAAGCAGTTGAGACTGTTTTGAACTAAAGATTTTTAAGGACTTCACATCACAGGCAGAGTTGCCAGTGACAGAGTGGCAGTTGGCTGTAAAGGCCACAGTATGAGGGCAGCCACGGTGGGCCTTCTGGGTTACCTCAGGCACAAATGGCGGCATCATCAGAAAAATACAGCTCCTTACGAGACTGGTCTGCGATAGCCTTGTGGTAGTGACTCTAACCCTCGGGGGAGGGTTGAAAAAAGAACTTAAGTAATAGTGGTATGATGGAACAGTCTTGTTTCCCCTTATTGCAGTGGGATTTTGTTTTTAAATTAATTAAAAAAATATTTTGGTCCTTTGTCCTTAATTTTGTTTCATCTTTTTGCTCAATTTAGCTTGATTTAGAAACATAGGGTGTGTGTGTTGGCGGGGAGAAGATGGGTTGTTTAGCTTCATATCACACATTGCATTTTAAGTGTTTTAATTTGCACTGGAACTGGAGGTCATCATTAGTTCCTTTTCCACAAAAGCCTGGGACTAACCCAGAGCACTTGTGCTGCAATTTCAGAGGTCCTCAAACTTTTTAAACAGGCGGCCAGTTCACTGTCCCTCAGACTGTTAGAGGGCTGGACTATAGTTAAAAAAAAACACTATGAACAAATTCCTATGCACACTGCACATATCTTATTTTGAAGTAAAAAAACAAAACGGGAACAAATACAATCACACCGCCACATGTGGCCCACGGGCCGTAGTTTGAGGACCCCACTAGGCCATCTGCTGAGGGTGCTGAGCTTTGCAATATTTGTATCCTTGAAGATAACATTTGAATTTTAAAACAATGTGTAAGTGGAATACTTGACATTCTTCTGTTTTGAGGCCCTTCTCCTTTAGGTTATTCTCTTTATTTTATTATTGTTCTTTATTTCAAATATTTATAAGGCCACGCTCAGATTTCCTGTAGCCACTGCCCTCGCTGGTGCTCAGGTGGGCAGGTGACTGTTCTTCACTCGGGCAGCAACACACGTTCACAGCACTGCGCATTGACGTCGGCTTATCCCGAGCTTCACTGTCCATCCCTGATACAGCTGGAGCAATGGACACGTTTCAAACTTGAACCTTGTGAAGAGCACACTCCCTCTGAAAAATGTAAAATTTTCATTTTAAGATAACATTCGTTTATTTGTTCATTTATCAAACATTTATTAATAGTGTGCCTGGCACTATACTGAGTTGTAAGCATAAAACACAGGGTGCCCAGTGATGGCTCCCGGGAAGTTTCCTGTTCAGTAAGGGATGCGGGAAAGTCAACAGTTACCAGAAGAGTGGGGGAGAGAAGGGCGATCGTAGAATACATTGGGGTACTTTTAACAGTGAACATGGATGTAATTATGCACTTTTAAAATAGTAAATTTTATGTTATGTAGATTTTTTTAACTACTTTTTTTTTTTTTAAAGTGAAGTTAGGCTCAGGTGCCCGTAGCACAGTGGTTATGGCTCCAGCCACATGCACAGAGGCTGGCGGGTTCAAACCCAGCCCAGGCCAGCCAGACAACAATGACAACTACAGCAAAAAAATAGCCGGGTATTGTGGTGGGCGCCTGTATTCCCAGCTACATGGAGGGCTGAGGCAAGAGAATTACTTAAGTCCAAGAGTTGGAGGTTGCTGTGAGCTGTGACATTACAGCACCCTACCCAGTGTGATAGCTTGAGACTCTGTCTCAAAAAAAAAAAAAAGAAAGTGAGGTTAGGTGCTGTTAATAAAATACATAAACCATGGCAGTCCTGGGGAAAAGGGATGAATGGACAACCTAAGTAGGAACAGTACTCCTGGAGAGATGAGAGGGAGCCTGGAGGGGCAGGGAGAGGGACGGATGGGAAGAAGGCCGTGCCTTCTGCAGACCAGACATGGGCGTGAACGACGGCTCACCCGTGGAGGGGCCCTGGGACTCAGTGAGTTAATTCAAGGTCATGGAATACTGCCATTAATAAGAGTTCAACTTTTAAAAATCTCTTCCCCATTTTTCAGTAACCACCTGCGATTTTTCTTATTAGTTATTTTCTTGCTTATTAGTTATTTATTTGCTTCTTGATTTTTTTTGTGTGTGTGTGTGGTTTTTTACACATAGCCTGCCTCTCAACAGATGTTTGTGGTTTAATTTTTCAAATCTCATCCTCTCCTTGGTGAATACTCCCGGGTACCACATGTCTGAATGTACACCCTGCGAATATTGGGAAGCTACCTTGTTTTCAGCCTTTTCTCTTTCCTGCTGGAAATTTAGGATGTTCTGTGGTTTCTGACCTCTCAGCCCTGTGGTCATGTCTGTCTTTCTGTAGTTGGCAGTTATCACAGGCTTGCTCCTTCCTTCCTTTTCTCTTTTTCCTCTCTCTCTTTTATTTTTTAGAAGTCATAGGCCCGGTGGCGCCTATGGCTCAAGGAGTAGGGCGCCGGTCCCATATGCCAGAGGTGGCGGGTTCAAACCCAGCCCCGGCCAAAAACCACACACACACAAAAAAAGAAGTCATAGGCCCTTTTTAAATCTATAGAAGTAATTTCTTCAGTACTTCCACACCACCCCTGCCCTCCCACCACACCAAGGTTTTAAAGTAAAGAGCCACAATAAAGAGAGAAAATGAGCGCGTGTTCCCAACGTTCCTCTAACAACTGTCTTAGGAGCAGTTGAACTGTATTTTGAGGTCATGTGGTGTAAGGTGAAGGAATAGCGAAAGGACCAGGCTGGGAGAAGCCGGGGATGGGGACCCCGATTCATTTGGTCAGAGGCTACTCCGGGCACACGCTTTTCTGGGGGCAGCTGAGGACAGATTACTGCTGAACTCTGATAGAATGAGTTTGTTCAAAGCAGGAGCTCAAGTCGGATCTGAGCTACGTGAACTCTGTGTCTCAGGCCTTGCCTGATTATTCACAGTTCTGTCCCCAAGAACTCTGGTGTGAGCCGTTGCTCTTGCTCTTTGTCACTGTGGCTGGGGAGCTTTCTCCTGCTCCATCCACTGCTGGGAGGGACAGGGACTTGGGGTCTGGCCGTGACTGTATTACCAGGCCTCTCTTGCTTGCTCTGCTCATTTGGCTTTAATTCAGCTGGGTTCAGCACCAGTGGTTGAGTCCTTGACTCTGCTCCAGGCACTACTCTAGGGAGGGGGTGATGTGAGTAAACATAACAAAGATCCCTGCCGCTGTGCAGCTTACATTCTTACAGGGAGAAAGAAATATTAATAATAAGCAATAGGCTCGGCACCTGTAGCGCAGCAGCTAGGGTGCCAGCCACATAAACCAGGAGCCTGCCGTACAACAATGACAGCTACAATGGCAACAACAAAAAAATAGCCGGGCGTTGTGGCGGGCGCCTGTAGTCCCAGCTACTTGGGAGGCTGAGGCAAGAGAATTGCTTAAGCCCAAGAGTTAGAGAGGTTGCTGTGAGCTGTGACACCACATCACTCTACCCAGGATGACAGTGAAATTCTGTCTCCAAAACAAAACAAAACAATAATTATAATAGATGAGTAAAGATGTTAGAAGGTGATAAGTTCTATGGACAAACATACAGAACAGGGTTAGAGGGCTGTGAATGTCCGTGTAGGGCGTGGTTAAGTTTCTGCTTTCTAAAATGAATGGCCAGAGGAGTTCTCAGAGAGATGCAAAATTTGAGCAAGGATTGAAAGAAGTAAGGAGGTTTCTGTGGAGCAGTCTGGTCGTGAGTCTTCTTGGCTAAGGAATGGAAGTGCGAAGGCTGGGACGTCCCTGGTGTGGAGCGGGGAGGCCAGTGTGGCTGGGAGAAGGGAGAGAGAATATTAGGAGATGAGGTTGGGGGATGTCTCAGGATTCTGAAAGATGGGGTTGTAGACAACTGTGAAGATTTAGGCTTTAACTTTAGTAAAATGGGGAGCCACCGTGGAGTTTTGAGTAGAACGAGATTGAGATTGAGCTTGTTTTGGTAACAATCAGCTGAGCTTTGTGTGAGAGTTGATGGGGTGCAGGGCAGGAGGCTGAGACGAGAAGCTGGCAGACCACCAGGACTCCACTGCAGCAGGGGAAGGGACGATGGCTGTGACCAGGGTGGCAAGAGGGGGTAAGGGCCAGATAAATAGACCTTCATAAGCAAAGCTGGACTCAGTGTTTCTGGTCAAGTATATCTGATTGCACAGCACCAAAGCCACACACATTTCTGGTAGCGGTGTGATGGTTTTTTCTCACAGGAGTGCATGGAATGATTGAGGTGCAAAACTCACATTCTCAAATTTTAGTTTGCTCTGTTGTAAGGCTGGAAGGAATGTAGCCTTCCTGTAGCTCCAGTTAGAAATAAAAGAGAAAAGGTCCATCTGTTTATTTTTAAAGTGATACATCTTTTTTTTTAATTGATATTTATAATATACAAAGCAAAATTGTTCCACCCCACCTCAAGGCAGCCACCACTAAAATTTGGTACCTGTTCTTAATAAGTCAGTTCAGAATATTTCTCAATTTGGAAGATTTCAGAAGTTTAGTATAAAAACAGCAGTCAGACTAAGTATCTCTTGAGAGCTAACCAAAAATATTACTGAGGCCGACCAGAATCTCGTGGAGACCAGCCAGGGTTAGGCTCCGAGGCTGCAGCCCTGGCTCAGGCGAAGGCGACAGGGTGGGCAGGAGACGCAGGCAGCACTTTGAGAAAGAAGCTGATAAAAGAAGGCACTTTTCACCTGATGCAGCAGTCAGTGCTCGGCACTCCCAGCGAGGCTCTGCAGTTTGTTTCAATGCTGTCACACGTTGTTTATGTACAGTATTTATGAGGAAGTTCTCAAACCCTTCAGTCATAGGTTGGGTGGCCAGAGCACCCTGGAGGCCAAGTGTGGATTTGAGGGAGAACAGATGGCAAAGGGGAAATAATATTTTACCATTTCACTTGAAATCCCAAACTATTAAGTAAGCGAGGAAGCGAAGCCCAGGCTTGTCTTTAAACACACATTCTTCCGTGGTCCGTGAGCGCTCCTGGCAACATTGCAAGGTTTGGTTCAGACTCCACCTTCTCGTACGGTGTCCATGAAGCAGGCCAGGCAGCATACCCTCCAAGCCCCATGTCCTTTCTGTAAAAGGAGAGTTTTAAAATATCTACGTCCTGCAAGTGTTACAAGGATCACTCTCAGCAGCACCTGCCCCGGTGCGGCTCAGGGAATAGCTGCTCCTTCTTTCCCCACCCGGGGCTGTGTGACATCCTCGGTGTTTGTTCAACTTTGTATGTGAAGTCTATTGCATTTGGTAAGTTATGTGGCAGGATCTAAAACAAAATCAAGCAAAGCTTAACAAGAATTTCTGTTTCAGGCGGCACCTGTGGCTCAGTGAGTAGGGCGCCGGCCCCATATGCCGAGGATGACGGGTTCAAACCCAGCCCCGGCCAAACTGCAACAAAAAAATAGCTGGGCGTTGTGGCAGGCGCCTGTAATCCCAGCTACTCTGGAGGCTGAGGCAAGAGAATCGCTTAAGCCCAGGAGTTGGAGGTTGCTGTGAGCTGTGTGAGGCCACGGCACTCTACCCGAGGGCGGTACAGTGAGACTCTGTCTCTACAAAAAAAAAAAAAAAAAAAAGAATTTCTGTTTCAGTGAGTTTTTTATTTACAATTGATGCTTACAAATTCCTCTCTGCAGTGCCTCATATCCCATTACTGTGACCGCCAGAAAGGTAGACTTGATTCCCATCCCTTCTGGAGGAGAAGAGGAGGCAGGACGACCTTTGCACGCCACGTTCAACTGAATCAAACTTCTTTACTGGAGGATTTGTATTATCTAAAAAGGTTCTTGGAAACCAATTGACTAGCATTTTAAAAGTAGGATCGTAACTTTGAGATTGAGTAGCAGGATGTTGTCTTGAGGGGTTAGGCCTCTTCTGAAGACGTCTGTCTGTGCTTCATGGAATGTTTCTTCCCCCTTTGAACTGTGGTTCATTTTGATATATATATATAAACTTTTTTTTTTTTTCTTGAAACAGAGCCTTGCTCTGTTGTCCCACGTGGAGTGCAGTGGCATCATCTTAGCTCACTGTAGACTCAAACTCCTGGGCTGAAGGGAATCGTCTTGCCTCAGCCTCCTGAGTAACTGGGTCTATAGATGTGTGCTAACACATCCGGCTAGTTTTTCTATTTTTAGTAGCGATGGGGTCTCACTCTTGCTGAGGCTGGTCTTGAACTCCTGAGCTCAAGCAGTCCATCTGCCTTGGCTTCCCAAAGTGCTAAGATCAAAGGCGTGAGCTACCACGCCTAGACTTACTGTCCATGGTTTTAAACTGTACGTTGAGATTGAGTGTTTTCTTGTATATGAAATGAGAAGTTTACATTACTTCTTAGGTTCCCGTCAACTTTGAATTGACATTCTGAGACCCAATATTTTAGTTATAAGCTATGGAGAAGACCAGTCTTGGAAGATGCCTGTGAAACTAGTGGATAAGTGGGAAATCTCTCAAGCTGCTCTCTCTCAAAGTGGAGAAGGTTAACAGAAGGAATTCACTGGAGCACACCAAATGGATGCTGTGGGTTTCTCCTAGGCTGCTTTGCATTCTAAACATTCATTTTAGATGAATGGTATTAATTAATAATTAAAACATCCATTTTAGATGGAGTGGTATTAATTATATATCTAAAAGAACCTGAGCCCCTTGGGCTGTGCAGTGTGACCATGGGTCTATTGGGATTTGTTGTTGTTGTTTGACACGGTGTCTTACTCTGTTGCCCAGGCTGGAGTGTAGTGGTATCATCTTAGCTCACTAATTTTAGACTCTTGGGTTCAAGGGATCCTCCTACCGCAGCCTCCTCAGTAGCTAGACTTACAGGCACACACCACCGTGCCCTGCCTGTTTTTCTTAGTTTTATGTAGATGGGGTCTTGTGTTGCTGAAGTGGGATGTGAGCTCCTGGCCTCAAGCAGTCCTGCTCCTGCCTTGGCCTTGAAAAGTGCTGGGATTAAAGGTATGAGTACCACACCCAGCCACCTTGGATTTGTTGGAACATTTACTTCATGAAGTATGGTGCATGAAAAGGGGATGCCAGTTGTTTAAGTTTCACAATTTAATGTGACTTTGGGAGAGGGTCCCAATGATTAAACTTTCAAAGTTCTTCATTGCAAGATGATCTATTTACCTATTTTTATTTTCCTTATTTATTTATGAGGGTTGTATTCAGTAATAAATGAAATAAAGGCAAGTGAAGTGCTCGGTCACCCTTCAGTTCTAAAGCAGTGTCGCACTTTACATAGAGACAGTCAGTGACAACATCATGAGCTTCCTTTTTATAGTTCTGTATACTGTGCATGTGGTAGAAAATTTAAAAACCGCAGATACACGACAGAGCAACTAGAAAGAATTTTAATTGGAAAGTACGGAGACAGTACCTGTGCCATTACGGCCAAGGGCTAATGAAGCCCTTTCTTTTTCTTTAGTAACACTTCTCTTCTAGCTCTTGGTCTATGTATTCTTTCCTTTTTTTTTTTTTTTTTGGCTTATACACATATTACATACTTATGAAAAATATGGAAAGTACAAAAAGGTGATGGGAAGCAGGAGGTAAGACATCACCTGCGACCCTGCCATCTGGGAGTGACTGCTACAAACACACTTCCATTAGCTCTTTTTCTCCTTTGATCTCAGTGAAGATTATGTTTAGAGTCTGAGAAAGTCTGTGTTCATCGATGTCCTGAGCACATCATTGGTGGGACAGTGGAAACGTGGAGACAAAACCATTAAAGACACTGAGTTACTGGATCAGCCTGGACCTGCCTGTTTTTTAGGCTCTTTTTTGTTGTTGTTGAAATCATTCTAGTTGGTCTCAAACTTCTCGCTTTCAGTGACCCCTCTCCTCTCATCCTCCCAAAGTGCTGGGCTGACAGGCATGAGCCACTGAGCCCAGCCAGAAATAATTTTAGTCTGGTATCTGTTATTTGCAGCCCAAATCATCTTAAACTGATGGCCAACAGTCATATGAAAAAATGCTGAACATCACTCATCATCAGAGAAGTGCAAGTTAAAACCATTATGAGATACCAAGGTGTACCAGTCAGAATGGCTATTGTGAAAAAGAAAAAAAAAACAACAGATGTTGGTGAGGATACAAAGAAAAGTAAACTCTTATGTATTGTTGGTAGTAATGTAAATTAATACAGTCTCGGCGGAAAACAATATGGAGATTTTTTAAAGAAGTAAAAATAGAAATACCATTCAATCTGGCAGGCCTACTGTTGGACATCTACCAGATGGAAAAGACACCAATGTATCAGAAAGGCAGCTGCACTCATGCATATCACAATAGCAAAGATATGAATCAATCTAAGTATCTGACAACCAATGATTAGATAAAGAAAATATGTTACATACACACAATGGAGGAATGAGTAAGAATGAAATCGTGTGTTACAGCAACCTGGGTAGCACTGGAGGCCGTTATCTGAGGTGCAGCCAGTTGTACACAGAAGGGCAAGCAGCTCCTTTCCACCTGGTGAGTGGTGGGGGCTCAAGAATGTGCACACACAGATGCAGAGTAGGGCCCGGCAGAGCAGGGGAGACCAGGAGCCTGAGGATGAGAAATGACTTCAGGGCTACAGGTATGTTCTTTGGGTGACAAATACCTGAAAAGCCTTGATTTCACTACTGCACAGTCTGTGTGTGTAATGAACTTACACTTGTACCCCATAACGCTATATAAATAGAAGAAAGAAAAATAAACTATGAGACTGTTAAAAAATCTTAAGCTGAGAAAACTGTCCTGAATTTATTAATTATTCCCAGGTATGATTTCTTATTTTTACAGAATGATAATATAGAATACATTTCTATTGTACAAGTGCAGTTTTGGTTCATAGATGATACACTTTCTTCTTTTTTGATTTCTGAGGATTTCTTTTATTTTTTGCCAGCTCATCCTAACACTATAAAACACATTTTTATTTGAAGGAATTTTTTTGGTGTTTTAGACTGGTAGGGTTTCCTTCTTTCTTTTAAATGTCTGTTTCCCCATGGTCTCTGCAGTGTTATTTCTTTATTTATATTTACTTTCTGAACAAGGCCTGTATGCCTGACACTGGTGCACACACTGCCTCATTTAATAACCCAAGAGGATCAGTGTATTTTGCTCTTTAACTCAGTTTATGAGGGTTTCTCTTTTGTTTATTTTATCTTGTTTCATTTCATTTCGTTTCATTTTAATTTAATTTAATTTTTTTTTTTTTTGAGACAGAGTCTCACTTTGTTGCCCTCGGTAGAGTGCTGTAGCATCATAGCTCACAGCAACCTTAAATTCTTGGGCTCAAGTGATTCGCTTGCCTCAGTCTCCTGAGTAGCTGGGACTGTAGGCTCCTGCCACAATGCCCAGCTACTTTTTCTATTTTTAGTAGAGATGAGGTCTTGCTTAGCTCAGTCTGGTGTTGAACTCCTGAGCTTAAGGGATCCTTCTGCCTTTCAGCCTCCCAGAGTACTAGCGGTTTCTCTTTTAAAAGGATGTTTAACTTATTCGTGTTCATTGTATATTTGGTTTTATTCTTGGCTTCTCGTGTTAGGTCTCCAAATTATGCTTTCTTATTGTTTACTTTTTTTTTAGTTTTATTTTGCCTTTATCAAGTTTTCCTTTTTCTACTATGAAACTAGTGTATGGTGCCCCATGATCACATTAATGTACACAGCTATGATTTAATAAAAAAAAAAAAAGTTTTCCTTTTTTCTAAAGAAGGAAACAATTCTCTTTGTATCTTGGGAGTTATATGTCCAATTTTTGTTCTCATTGTGGATACGGTTAAAATTCGAACTTACTTGTTTGTAATTAGAATATTGTACGAGGAGTTAGCCGTAAGAGTGCCTCTGCCTGTTTCCTTCCTTCCTATCTGCTTCCCCAGTGTTCTGTGCAAATAATAACAACTGCTGACACTTCTTCTTTACACTCTGCTCCTTCCCGTGTCCTTTGTGAATGTTTGCACTGATTTTCACACTGTCTGCAGGCATTATGTAGATCACTCTAGTTTTGTTAGTTTTAGTGCTTTCTGCTGTTTCCTTAATTCTTTTTTTTTTTTTTTTTTTGGCCGGGGCTGGGTTTGAACCCGCCACCTCTGGCATATGGGACCTGCGCCCTACTCCTTGAGCCACAGGCGCCGCCCTTCTGCTGTTTCCTTTATGCTTTTATTTATCTTCTACTTCCTTGGGTTCTTTATTCTAATTTATTTTTTCAGTTAATTGTATATCTTCCCTTGCTTTTTTTTTTTCTCAGACAGCCTCACTTTGGCACCCTGGGTAGAGTGCAGTGATGTCACAGCTCACAGCAACCTCATGCTCCTGGGCTTAAGTGATTCTCTTGCCTCAGGCTCCCAAGTAGCTGGGACTACAGGCGCCCACCATGGCACCCAGCTATTTTTAGGACAGGGTCTCGCTGTTAGTCAGGCTGGTCTCAAACCCATGAGCTCAGTCAATCCACCTGCCTGGGCCTCCCAGAGTGTTGGGATTACAGGCATGAGCCACTGCGCCCAGCCTATCCTTCCTTTCTTAAGAATATTTTTCCATATAGAATATGTGATAAGTATGTTTCTGAGTCTTTTATGTATACTAATACGTTTCTTCTTTATAATAATGATTGTTATGATATTGATACTTTGTTTACCTTTGGAATCATGAGTCACAGTCTGTCCACAGTGCTATGCACCTCTGTGGTAGAGGAGCAGCTTGACGTCCACCTTACTCATAGTCTTTTTTTTTTTTTTTTTTTTTAATCTTGGTGAAGATCTTTATTTTCTCTGACATGCAAACATTCTCCTTGGATGTTTGATTCCTTCATGATTAATTCTGCCAAGGTCTGAGTGAGTGATTTCAGTCTAAAAAACTTGTTTGGAGTTCTTCTTTTTCCCAGTATTTACTTATTACTTATCCCTAACTGTTATCATCCTGTTTTGTCTTCTGAAATGCCTGTTCTACCCGTACTTGATCTTTAGATCTCTCCTTTGTCGTGCTTTCCCCGGGGTCCTGAGCAGTGCAGGAGCAGATCTTGGCAGCAGGCTGCTTCTCTGCAGCGGCCAGTCCCGTTTCCTGCCTCTGTGCTGAGGCCTCCAGTTTCACTTTCCACTTTCCTATCCTACTTCCTGTTGCTCATTTCTCATCTTTCTTCCTAACTTTTGTGTCGGTGATGTGGCGTCCCTTTGAATCCCACTGAGAATGTAAATTTTAAGTTAGGCAGACTTGTTTCTTGTTGGGCTCCTCAGCCTTCTCACCTGTCAGGTGAGGCCTTGCTGGATGTGCTTTGTCAGAGGTTGGGTAGGCCGTTGTTCAGCGCTTTTCATTCGAGGCGAAAAATGTTTTATGGGCAGCTTAGAGTTCTAACCATCGGTGTGGGTGGGGTTGGAGCTGTGGGCAGTGGGAGACAGCTGCAGGACAGGTTGTTCAGGAACAGTCTCCCTTTTGTATCTGCCTCGGCAGGGGACAGTTTCCCTCCCGCTGCGTAGCTGCCTGGCCTCAGCACCCATTCGGAAGTCCTAGTCCCCTGGGTCTCTGGCTCTGGTCTTGCTTCCAGCCTCCGCTCCAATCCAGCGGCTGTCAGTAGAGTCTGAACCGGGGATCCTGGTAGGCTTGGCCTCTCTGAGTGTCTGGGAAGCCTCCTGGGTTTGCTCCTTTTTAGCGATCTAGTATTGCTCTTCTTGTTTAACTTCTGAGCACCAGTGTAGTCATGTTTATACTAACGGTGAAATTTGTTGACAGTTTACACCACTTAGGAGAGTGTCCCTGTCTCAGGAACTGATGGGTGGCAGCAGTTTTGTTTGGAATGCTTTGGGAACCAGCTGTCTAACTGGGTCTCCACTCACAGTGCGCTTTGCTAGACCTTTCCCTCCGACTCCTCTCCAGGCCCAAGTTTGTGGATGGGGTGCTTGTTGAGTAGCCAGTGGTGATTTTTTCCTATTTAAATTAATTGAATTGTTTTAGTAAGAAATGATGAGGGGGCGGAGTCACATGTATCATCTTGGTTCTAGACAGTCACATGTAATTCTTTGAACCACCTGAAATATTTGGAACCAAATAATTCAATATATAGGGCAGCACTGGCACCTTTTATTGTATAATTCCTCTGTCCCCCCATTATTTGTAATAATCTTCTGGCGTGCTGATTAGTGTATGTATTTTGGTCTATTTCTGGGCTGTTAGTCTGTTGGTCACTCTGTTTAATCTGGTACATTGCCATGTTATTTTAGTCTTTTTTTCAGGAGAGAATAGTTTATGAGAGCTTGGGGTTTGAATATAGGCTGCCTGGGTTTGAATTCTGGCTAAGTAAATTACTTAACCTCTTAGGAATTAACTAACTTCTCTGTGCCTTTGTTCATCATCTCTAATATGGACATGGCGATAGTGCCAATTTAGAGGACCATGGTAAAAATTAAATCTAATTCTCATAAAGTCATTAAAACTGAGCTTGTCCCTGAGTAAGGGCTCAGTAAATGTTATATTTTAAAATCCACTGCCATATGCAAAATGGACTCTTTTTATTTTTGAGTCCAGGTTCTAGGACTGGGGATAAAATCCATAAAGATCCGTTCTCCTTTGTGATCTGCTTTCTACCTTATTTTCAAGCAGAGACTATTACAGGGCTGTAACTGTGCCAAGAACTAAGGGTTAGTCTGGACAGGCACAGTAGCTCCCACCTGTAAAAACAGCACTTTAAGAGGCTGAGGAGGGGAGATTGCTTGATACCAGGAACCTGAGCAACATTGTGAGACCCCATGTCTGCAGATTAAAAAAAAAAAAAAAAAAAATTAGGCATGTTGGCACACACCTGTAATACCAGCTACTTGGAAGGAAGAGGTGGAAGGATTGCTTGAGCCTAGGAGGTCTAGGGTATTATCAGGCCACTACACTCTAGCCTGGGCGACAGAGTGAGACCCTGTCTCTAAAATAAAATAAAATAATAATGTAGTCTTGCCAAACCCTGGAGGTGTGTTCTTAAGAAACGGTGGATGTATGGATGCTGTGTATGAGGCTGGGACCCGTCCTCCGTCCCCTCTCAGGGCCCTCAGGGTTAGTCTTGGTCATGTAAGTACTAAATATATGCTTATCAGAAGGGAGGAGAAACACTTCGGTGTTCTTCATTAACAAAGATTTTAAATAAATCATGAATCTGGATAAGAGTCAATGAAGCTTTTATAAATTTACAATACTTGTTGGCACTTTAAGATCCAAAAAGACTGATTTTTTTCTCATATATTCAGTACCAAGAAATAACAATAGTAGAGGAACCAGGACGTTTTTGCTAAAACATTTAGGTACTAATCAAAGTACTTGGGGTGTGTTACAGTTGGGGTAAGTGAATTTCACTCTGAGGCAGTGGTTCTCAACCTTCCTAATGCTGTTACCCTTTAATACAGTTCCTGTGGGTCACGACCTGCAGGTTGAGACCCGCAGGTTGAGAACCGCTGCCTAAGGTTAGAGTTGGAGGAGAAGGAAGGGAAATATCCCCCTGAAGCCTAAAGTTTTTTTTTGTTTTTTTATTTTGGCTGGGGCTAGGTTTGAACCCACCACCTCCGGCATATGGGACCGGCGCCCTACTCCTTGAGCCACAGGCACTGCCCAAGCCTAAACTTTTTATATTGTGGGGTTGAGAGGTGAATTATGACACAGTTGTCATTTTCATCACTAGCCCGTGAAGAGCAGTGGTTCTGTGTAATTCAGAGACTTTCACCGAGTAGCTTGCTTTTTGTCTGGTGTACCCTGAGGCATAGATTAGAAGCCTAACCGAGGTGCTGGGCCGGGTGCTCTGACTACCTAGAGGCCCTTTTCCTTGGCTTTCCGTCTTCTGCTGTCTAATGAGTGAAACCGGCTCACCAGACTGCCTCCCTTTCCCTTTGTGTCCTCTGAGTCTGAAGGATTTCTCTCTGAGCATTCTGATGGCTTCAGAAATAGTCTCAGGGTGAGACTTAGGCCTTAGAGTCAACTGCCTTGGAGTGACTTAGAGTTCTTCCTCTGCTGGCTGGGGGAACCGGGCAGGTCAGTGTAGACAGCTGTAGTCCAGTTCTTCACTTCTAAAAGGGCAGTGGGACGGGCGCTGCTTCTGTGAGGAGTCTGAAGCAAGTAAAGCACAGTATGTCTTAAAAGAACAAATGCGTGGTTTGGTGCCCTTATACCTCTACTGCTGTCACTAACTCGCCTTCCCAGTCGGGCAGTTTCACTCTAACTAACCACCACCCGCATTTCTCTTCTGGTTCCTGTCTCTGGATAATGCCAGAGGGCAGCCCCATTTTGTGTGCAGCCCAGACCTGCCTCCGCTTTAGTCCGCGGGGCTCTCTTAGCGGAAGGAGTGTCCACCTGAGGTGGCATCATAATTTTTTTGATATCTCCAACGTACACCTTTGTCTCTAGGGCACCCGACAATTATCCGGTAGTTGGTTGGTAGCGCTTCTTATAAGATTTTGGCTTTTGCAGGGTTTTGCTCATTTTCGGTTTCATTCTCATTTGAGTCAGTTTCAGCCACCTTTTGTAACCCACATTAATTATTAGCACGTGCCTGCCTGCATTTCACACACTGGCACACACACTCTGACTTTGAAACATGCTGTGGACTAAAAAAAAAATCTCGTTTAAAAAGTTATCTTATCTTGGCCATGGTTAACTGTTTATTACCAAAATAGGCCCATAGGCCACCATCATCAGCGTAACTTGGGAACCTGCCGTGGCAGAGAGGAAAGAGGGGGAATTGACCTTGACCCATTTAGGAAGGATGGAAAACAGCCTGTTCTTTGGCTTCGTGGTACAAAAAGAAGGTGTATTTAATTATGGAAAGCAAAATCATTGCTGCAATTACCCAGGGCCAGTTAATTTAAAGTACTCACAAGCCTTCACAAAGTATATTTATGTAAGGCTTTAATAAAGACAAAAGATACGCCACAGCAGGAGAAAAAGAACGCTGCAAATGCCAGGGAGGTCCAGGACACCCCAGGTCACCTGCCGTGTGACAGAATGCTCTTTGTCTTTGGATCATGAGCCATCTAGATACACAGGAGATAGCTTGGCCTGGACAGATTAGGTCAGTGAAACAGAATGGAGTTCACAAAGAAATCTACACATATATAGTTAATTGATTTTTGACAAAAGACCAAAGGCGATTCAGTGGACCAAGAATAGTCTTTACGACAAATGGTGCTGGAATGATTGCATATCCACATGTGAAAAAACGGACTTCAGTCCACACCGCCTGCCACATACAAAATGAACACAAGGCAGATCATAGACTTAAAAATTTTATTTTTTATTTTTTTCATCGTTACACAGTTGAATCCGAAGCAGCTGGGTTTTATTTTTTTTTTTTCAGTTTTTCTAATAGTTTATGTTCTAGTCATTTTTATTTGCACATATTTAATATTAGTATTTTTAAAAATTTATCTAGGGCTGTTTTTATGTTTTAATTTATTTTGTTTTGTAAATTAATATGAGGGTCCAAATTTTTAGGTTACATTGTTCTCACATCAGTGTAAAATTCCATTTGTAAAAGAACCCCTCACCCAGGGACGTGTCGTACACCCTCACAGTGAGCACATTAGGTGAGATCCCGCCTCATGCCCCCCTCCTTCTGCCAAACATCCTCTCCCCATCCCTCCCACTTCCTCTGCCCCCATACTAGACTATATTTGTGTTTTATTATTCTTATGAGCATGTAATTGTTTATATATTGATTTCATGTCAGTATGGAGTGCACTGGTTATTTATTTTTCCATTCTTGCAATACTTTACTAAGAAGAATGTATTTCAACTCCATCCAAGTAAATACAAAAGATGTAAAATCTCCATTTCTTTCTTTTCTTTTTTTTTGAGGCAGTCTCATTTTGTCACCCTTGGTAGAGTGCTGTGGTGTCATAGCTCACAGCAACCTCAAACTCTGGGCTTAAGTGATTCTCTTGCCTCAGCCTCCCAAATCGCTGGGACTACAGGCACCCGCCACAATGCCTGGCTATTTTTAGAGATGGGGGTCTCACTCTGGCTCAGGCTGGTCTCCAACCTGTGATCTCAGGCAATGCACCCGCCTGGGCCCCCCCCAGAATGCTAGGATTATAGGCGTGAGCCACCGCACCTGGCCAAGTCTCCCATCTTTTTAAATGGCTGCAGAATATTCCATGGTAGACATATACCACAGTTTGTTGATCCATTCATGGGTTGATGGGCACTTAGGTTGCTTCCACAACTTGGCAATTATGAATTGAGCTGTGATAAACATTCTGGTACAAATGTCTTTGTGGTAAAATGCTTCTTTTTATTCTTCTGGGTAGATACCTAGTTAATGGGATTGCAGGATTAAATGGAAGGCCTACTATTAGGTCTGTGAGGATTCTCCATACCTCTTTCGAAAAAGGCTGTCTGAGTTTGCAGTCCCACCAGCATTGTAGAAGTGTTCCCTTCCCTCCACATCCACACCAGCATCTGGCGTGTTGGGACTTTGTGATGTGGGCTAATCTTGCTGGGGTTAGGTGATACCTTAGAGTGGTTTTGATTTGTATTTCTCTGATGATTAAAGATGATGAGCATTTTTTCATGTTGGTAGGCGGGACCATGTGGCTTGTCCCTTAAGATGCTTCTGAATTTCAGAACCTTTTTGCAGTTGATGAATACTTGAAGATAATTTTAGAAAATAATTTAGTTACAACAATTGCTTCTATCTCAATTTCTTCACGAAAACAAAAATAAATATTTGGACTTGATAGACAGAAGGATCTATTTCTGTGGCTTCTCCATGCATTAATGAGTTTCTCTATAAGCTTTGTGTTGGCACAGCTTAAAATCAGGAGGTCAGAATATAATAAATCATCTCTGGTAACAGACTTTTTGTAGCCAACATCCACTGTATAAAGACATTTTGCTGTCGTAAGTTCCACTCCACTTCTGTGTGCCGTGTGCTTTGATACATCAAGGAACCCTGGTGAACAAATCTGTATAAGGTTCTGGGAAAGGCTTAGTGCAGAAGAAAAATCAATGTGATTTTGATTTGTGGGATTTATTAACATTCATGAGTATATATTATGTACCTCAAAAACCCACAGGAAGAATGGTGGAGTATAGGAGGAGAGATCTGTGTACTGTGCTTTTTTTCAAGATAACATGAGATTTTTTTCCAACCATTCGTTCTAAATCATCCCTTTATATCAAGTGGAATTATAGAGGGCAGTAGCTACTGTTGTGTAAGTTTACTTGACTTGGTAAAGATGTGGCATCATTGTCTATGCATTTAAAATTTGCGAGAAATGGTTAGTCTTACTTACTTTTTGAAATAGGCTAGAGCACAAGGTCTTTTATGATTCCCCCTAAGGAGCTAAGTACTCACTGCTTTGTCGTAAGGGATAGTAGACGGATGTCCAAAGTAATGTAGACTAGTCCCTGTGGAACCTCAGTTATTCTATGCCAGTTAGTGTTTTCAGTAGTAAGAATTTACTCTCATGATGCGATACGTCTGAGCACTGCAGAAGTAGATGTTTTCATCTACTCCCGATTTTGGAGATGCCCATATGCTGTTGTCCCCTCTGTTGCTGACGTGTGCTGCCAGAATACATGTGGAGAATATCGGGCATGAGAGCTTTAAGAAAATATCTAGCAGGATTATTCTGATAACTGCATATCAGTGTCTAACACTCGTGTACACATGTTAGATAAATAGCCTTAGCTGCTCACTCTTTAAGAGTATAACGTATTCAAGGGTGTTCATTCATTGTAGAGACCCAGAATTTGCTTTTTGAAATAAAGGGTGTTTCACCTATGAACTATATATGAATACCAACAAGGGATATTAAACCATTCAGATTGCTGAGTAGATGGTGCAGGTGCTTACTGCTGATGGAATGATAGCCACTACGGTTTTCTTTTTGTGACCTTCTTGTGACCCCAGAGGAGGCTGTCATGGAGTTATGCACACTTGTTGATGTGAGTCGAGAGCTCAAAATTTTTGTAGGCAATTTCACATATATAGAACACAGAAAGGTGGCAAAGTACTCATCACCCAGCTTCGATCATCCCCCTTCGCCAGACTGGTTCACGTGTCTTAGCCCCTCTACCCTTCGCTAGGTAGGGGTGCTGGGATGTTCCTTCAACAAATTTTAGGTTATTACATTATTTCACCTGTTAATACTACAATATGTATCTGTAAAGGATCAATTGTTCTGCATACCCCAGTGCCATTATCACACAGAAATTAATTAACAATAATTTCTTAATATTTATCATGTTCGAATTTTCCTAATTTGAATGTCTTTTTACAGTTGACTTTTTATAAGCATCAGCCAAAGTTCACACACTGTACTTTGACGTGACTTTCCCTCCCATCAGTCAAATAATCCCATTCCTCTAGAGCCCTGGTTTGTGCTGTTCACGTAACCAGCGGGGGTGGTTCTGCCTTAGCTTTGCTCGCCTTGGGGTGGTCAGTAGAGGATAAAGAGAAGGGGAGAAGGGGCAGGCAGAAGGGTTGGGCTTTCTATTTTCTGCCCTGCTGTATTTAGTTTCATTAGTGGAAGTTATTTCCCAGAACCATGTTCTTCCCAATTTGGGATCTTCTTATTCATGGAGCCTTTCTAGGCACCGCTGGGATACAAGAGATGATGGTGAAGAAGGTGTTTGGCGCATTTCTTACGAGAACACAGGTAGCGAAGGAAAGTGGCTGGGATCCAGGGTGGGACCCAGTGGGCACGACCAGATTCCTCTCTCTCACTGCTGAGTGCACCGGAACTCCTCGGGAATATTTTCTTTGCTGTTCCACGGTGTCAGGGAAACAGGAATGTGGTTGAGTTAAAGTCACCATCGTAGTGTGATCATTTCACTTGGGAAAGGAAACGATGACTTTTGATCTGGTCTGGCTAATGTCCTTTCGTTTATTGGCTTCATTTTAGGAGCATTTTCCAGATTTCTGTAAGTGTCTGAGCCGTAATCTCTCCACATTGACTCTTATTCTTCATTCCATTCGTCTGTGTAGTGCCTCTTAAGTCTCAAATCTTTTCATTCTCATCTCTCTCCCTCTGTCCTTCATCTTCAGCCTGTCCTATTTCCCATATCTTTGTGTCTGTGAAGACCATATTCCAGGTTGTTTTTATCTTTTAGTTTATGAATTTGCTCTCCAGTTGTATCCAATCTGTTTTATTTGCCCGTTGAGATTTTTATGTTAGTATTAGCATTCTCAACCAGGATGTCTTTTACAGACCTGCTCTTTGATGATTCTAAGAACACTGCAGTGTTAGAGACAGAGTCATTCTGCTGCGTTTCTAATGTATTGTAATAATATAAGGTGATAAAAAAAGATGAACACAAGTCACGTTTGAGTACCTCTTGAATTGCAGAAGTCAGATGCAACTTGAGTATTACAATTTTAATACTTTACATCCTTAAAATGTGTGTTTTTTGGCACTCTGTGTTTTTATACATACAACATCAAATTGATCCTTTTAACCATTTTAAGTGTGCAAGTCAGTGGCGTTAAACATATTCATAATGTTGTGCAGCCATTACCATTGTCCATTTCCAGAATTTTCTCATCATTCCACCCGAAACTCTGCATCCATTAAATAGTAACTCCCTATCACCCCTCCCCTGCTGTGTTGTGTTTTAGGATGACTGCCCTGGAAGGCAGCAGCTGATCTCTGGAAGGATTCAGAACAGCGACAGCCGACAGGTGTATCCTCTCAGTCCCTGCTCTGTTCGAGGTGTGATTTCATGAGGCCCTGTTGAGTTTTCTTCAGGTGCCTGCCACTGAGCAGGCTATGGGGACAGAGTGGGAGGAGGAAGGCCCAAACCATGCCCTCCTGCTATTTGTGGAGCCAAGAACAATGTTTATTTTTTATTATTATTTTTTTTGAGACAGAGTCTCACTTGGTCACCCTTGGTAGACTGCCGGGGCATCCCAGTTCACAGCAACCTCAAACTCTAGGGGTTCAAGTGATCCTCTTGCCTCAGCCTCCCAAGTAGCTGGGACTACGGGCGCCCGGATAACACCCGGCTGTTTTTTAGAGATGGGGTCTTGCTCTTGCTTGGGCTGTTCTCAGGCAATCCACCCACCTTGGTCTCCCAAGTGTTGGGATTATAGGCATCAGCCACTGTGCCCAAGAACAATATTTAAATCTGTGTCATTCCTCTGATGCTGTCCAGATCCTCGTCCGGGCGGTGCTGACAAGCAGTCTCACGTTGTTGGATTGCTTAGGCTGACAATCAAGCCTTGTAGCCGGCGTGTCTCTAGCCTGTGAAGGACTCTGGGCCAGGAGTAGATGGCATCACTGATGCTGCTGACCAGGACCTGTCCAGACTCTCTGAGCTGGCACGTTGCTGTTCTAAGTTCTTCCCATGGGTTCCTCCCCACCATTGCATGGAGAATGTTCATTTTTCTCCTTTATCTTTTTTCTTTCTTCATCTGTATGATCCTTTTGAAAAGTACTTCCTCTGTGCTAGATACTGGATGTGACCAAAAGTGAAAGTATTATAGGTATTAAAAAAAAAAATCAAAGACAACAGTATTCAAAGGTAAACATTTTATAAGTTCTGTGTCATGGGAAGAAGGACTTGCTCACTAGGGTTGATGGCTAATGTGACATGTCCTGACATAGCCTGGGCAAGATATAGTGTGACCCTGGAGCTCAGTTCTGCCTGAGGAGTAGGGAAGTTGTGCTCATAGGGGGCAGTGGATCTGCCTGGAACACTGGTGAGTGACAGGGAGCCTGGGAAGCAGAAAGCCCCCAGCTGCAGGGGCACAGTGCTGTGCGTGAGGATTAGCGCCTGAGAGTGACACACACAGCAGTGAGTGCCTCGCAGGGACACCATCTGCAGACCCTGAGCGGCACTGTCAGTGGTCAGACCATTGGAATGAAGGCCTCCCGACTTCTTTTCCTTCCTCTGTCAAGGCGCTTACTGCTGACGGGTAAAGACAACAATTCCCAGGCATTTTGTGTTTGTCGTTTCTTACCTGGGTCCGTCTAAACTCATGCTGAGACTTCATTTTATATATTAAAAAAACACAAAATATGTTCTCTTAATTGGGATTTTTAAAATTCTAAATTGTAAAGGCTTTCAGAGCCTTTGGATTAAGACAGATGACATATCTGGTTAAAATGCAGAGGGGGGACAGCGTGATAAGAACACCTCACTGAGGCACATGACTGCAGATGACTGTAATGGCTGTGAGTGTTTTAAAAGCAGGAATGCCATTAAAAGCCCAGGGTGTTGAAACATAAAACAGCCACACCTCTCCTCTAGCCTCTGATTGCTGGTTGCGACAGCTATGCAAAAAAACATCCAGATGCCTGTGATTCATCCAAGTTGTTTAGGTCCATTGTAGCAGGGTCATTAATGCAAGGAGTCGCGCAGCTGGGCAGAGGGGACCAGAGCTGGGCAGCACCCTGCTAGAGGCCCTGCCATTTCAACCCCTGGCTGCCGTAACTGCACTCGCAGCTACAAAAGACCCACACGCAGCGACCGGGTCTCATTTATTTACTTACATGTGATCTGAATGTATTTGCTGGGAGCCTGTCAGTTTGGAGAAGTCTAATAATCCTAGAGAAATAAGCTTTTAAAAAATCTTTCAGCATGTTTTCCAAGAATCTCTACCGCATGCTCTGCTTCGGAAGCATTTTGTCTCTTTGAACAAATGACGATAAAACCTACAGGAAGATGTTGATTTGATCCTGTCGCTCAGAGTTTTTCTAGTAGTTTGCAGATTGCTGAGGGCTCCCCTTCTTGTTCGGTACTGTCGTTGCTGTGTGTGATCTATTAGAAAAGTATTCCTCGGAAATTCAGGGTCTTCAAACACAGTGGGATTCACTGTCCCCTTCCCACCCCAAGTTACTTCAGTGGTGATGAAAATAACAGTTGTCCCCTGGGAAATGGAGCTCATTGCTATGGTAACTAATGAAGGTTGCATCATTCTGAAAGCCTGGATTTCAACATGGGTAGACGCCGTCTTATGTTATTCAGTAGCTTAGCAACCTGTGGTATTTGTCTGTCACCACCCCCAACCTTCCCTTTTCTCTCAGAAAAGTGACCTATATAGATAACTTTTTATTGTAGGCACGTTTTCACTGTGAATTTGGTTCAGTTCTTAGGTATGCTTGGATTGATCTTACGTCCCCAAATTCAGGACATATTTTGTCTGAGAAGTAAAGAAGGATTTTTCCTTCTCCCTCTTTGCTGATCCTCTCTGAGGTCTTTGCAGGTGTATTTTTTCCCACATTCTTCGGCTGTCGATGTTATTCAGAGGTTCATCTTTGCCGTTTGTCTTCTTTTATTCTTAATCCCTGATGGCTACTACTGACATGCTGGCCACTCCCGACCCTGGACTCCAGGTAGACAAGTGTACTGGGCGGCCTGCAGGATCCCTCGCTGATGTGTGGAGCCCCCACTCATGTAGTGCCCCACATCCAGGCCGCCCCCAGGCTGTGATGGTTACTTCAGGGTAACCAGGCCCTTTCCAGACTTTCTCCAAACAAAACACAAACGCCTGGCTCCTTATCCTCCTCCTTTTGGCCTTCCGCCCACTCCTTTGTCTGGGCTGGTTTCTCACTGCTTCTGCTCGCACTTGCTGCCTTGGGCTACAGGCGCTGCTCCTGAACCAGGGACCTGCTCCTTCCCTCTCTGACACTACCTGCCCCAGCTCTGCTCCTGGACCAGGGACCTGCTCCTCCCTCTCTGACACTACCTGCCCCAGCTCTGCTCCTGGACCAGGGACCTGCTCCTCCCTCTCTGACACTACCTGCCCCAGCTCTGCTCCTGGACCAGGGACCTGCTCCTTCCCTCTCTGACACTACCTGCCCCAGCTCTGCTCCTGGACCAGGGACCTGCTCCTTCCCTCTCTGACACTACCTGCCCCAGCTCTGCTCCTGGACCAGGGACCTGCTCCTTCCCTCTCTGACACTACCTGCTCCAGCTCTGCTCCTTTAGCAGCAGGTTGTCACCCTCCTCAGCGCTCACGCTGCTGGGCTGGAATGTTCAGCGCTCTGAGCTTTGGGACTACAGAGGTGGCACCTGCTTGTCTTCTGGTTCCAGGGGACCTCACAGACTAGTCCCTAATAGGTGCTTAATAAATGTTTGTCAAGTAAATTAACAAGTCAGTGAATAAATGTGTGTAAGTGCACATAAGGGGCTGTGGGAGAATTCCTAACTTTCGTTCTTTTTTTTTTTTTTTTTTTTTTTTTTTGAGCCAGATTCTCACTGTGTCACCCTAGGTAGGGTGCTGTGGTCTCTCTCAGGCTTAAAGCAATCCTCCTGCCTCAGCTTCCCAAGTAGCTGGGACTGCAGGCGCCTGCCCCAACATTTGGCTAGCTTTTTTATTTTTAGAGACGGGATCTTGCTCTTGCTCAGGCTGGTCTTGAACTTATGAGCTCAAGCAATCCTCCTGTGTTGGCCTCCCAGAGTGCTGGGATTATAGATGTGAGCCACTGCACCAGGCCCTAACTTAGATTTTGATAGTCTTGGAAAAGGCAAGTTGTTCCACTCTCTGTTGCATTGTCTCCTTAGTATAAGCAGACTCCTAAAGATTGTTAGAATAGAGACAGAGCATATGTGTTTCAGGATAGGATGGGCGATATGGACCTTGTGTGGTGTGTAACCGTCAGTCGAGCCTCTGTACTTGTGGCTTCTGCATCTGTGGATTCACCCAACGTTGTATAGAAAATACTTATGGGGCCTGGGGGGAGAATGGTTGCATCTGTACTCAACATGTACAGACTTTTTTTCCTTTTTTTTTTTTTGAGACAGCGTGTCACTATGTCACCCTTGGTAGAGTGCTGTGGCATCACAGCTCACAGTAATCTCAAACTCTTGGGCTTAAGTGATTCTCTTGTCTCAATCTCCTGAGTAGCTGGGACTGCAGACGCCCACCACAATGCCTGGCTACTTTTAGAGATGGAGTCTTGCTCTTGCTCAGGCTGTCCTGAACTTGGGGGATCCACCCACCTCAGCCTCCCAGAGTGCTAGGATTACAGGCGTGAGCCACCACACCCGGCCCTTTTTTGTATTTTTTTTTTCTTGTGATTATTTCCTAAATAATATAGTATAACAAAAATTTACATGGCATTCACATTGTATTAAGTATTGTAAGTAATCTAGAGATGATTTAAAGTATATGGGAAGATGTGTGTAGGTTATGTGTCAATACTACAGCATTTTATATTAGGGACTTGAGCATCCGAAATCTGAAGGAAGTCCTGGAACCAATTCCCCACCAATACCTAGGGACACATGTGTACAGTCGAATGTCTCGGTGACAGGAATACATTCTGAGAAATACATCGTGAGAGATTTCATGGTTGTGTGAACATCACAGAGTGACGCTGACCTAGACGGCCTGGCCTACTGCACACCCAGGGCCATGGACCTGGGCAGCAAGGTAACTGTACCCAATAGGCAGGCAGTATTTGTGTCTCCAAACATACCTAAGTGTAGAAAGCGAATAGTAGAATACGGGGTTATGATCCTGTGTGCTCACCGTCGTGTATGTGGTCCCTTCTTGACCAAAATGTGTTGTTCAGCACATGACTGAGTCAGTGTACGTGCACACACACAGAAGTCAGTTTCTCATCTTAAAACGAGAAAGTCAGAAACACAGAGTAGTCAGTGGGCATCTCAGACAGGTGGCACGTGGTTCCCATGCCCGGCTGAGCATTTGCCTGGAGGCCCCCTGCGTGAGCACAATGGCCCTGGGTTGAGGCCGTCCCTGCGGAGGTCGCACCCGTCCTAATTGAGGCTGAAGCTGAGGCAGGCAGTCGGGTCCTTTGGAGGGAGTTGAGGTGGGGTGCAATGCAAGGTGGGAAGGCCCTGCCTTTCCTCATTTCTTCAGGGAACTGTCCAGGGGCTGGAGCTGTGCAGTCAGGGACTTCTTTCCCTTTCCCGTCTCACTCGGCACAGTGTGCAGACTTCTGGTGTCAGCCCGGCTGCCCTGCTGACCCTCTGCACTGGGCCCCTGTGCAGGTGCTGGCAGGGGGCTTCCTGACAGGGGAGAGGAGGTAGGGTTGAATTAGGGAAGGATTTTGGAACTGATTCTTTTGATCTTTCACAAACCGTGAGTCCTACTTCAGGGCCTAGCCCGTAGGGCAGTGCCAAACACGACCAAATGTGCTTCCCTTTCTGGTTGTATTTATAGCCCAGTCAAGGAACAAACAGGTACTGATCATAATGGAGTTTTGATAAATGTCACAATTTATCTGACATTTGTTTTAACCTTAAAAAGAAATTAAAGTGCCTTTTTTTTACGTTTAAGGAATAGGGGCTAATATTTAATAGTGATCTTTTGAAATGTGACCAGCCGTCTTCAGCAAAACAGCCCAGCTGCTGAACGGCCTGAGGCCCACTGTGGGGTGCCCTGTCTTGTTACTTTTAAGATGAGTATCTCCTGTCTTCCAGCTTTCTCAGCGTCTGTTTCTGCCTAAGGCTAGGAGATTGGAGGAGAGGAAGAGGCAGGGGAGGAAGAAAAAGGACATGCAAGGAGGACTGTGCAGAGCTTTTGGGCATCCTGTTCCTGCGGACCTAAGGCTCTGTGTGCCGGGTGAACGGACACTCTGCCTGCATTTCAGCACCGTGGACATTCTTCCCCCTCTACTGGCTTGAGTCTGACTTTTTTTTGAGGTAGTCTCACATTGTTGCCCATCTAGAGTGCAACGGTGTTACCATGTATAGCTCACTGCAGCCTCCAATTCTGTGCTCAAGTGATACTTCAGCCTCAGCCTCCCAAGTAGCCGGGACTACAAGGGACTACAGATGCCTGCTACCATGCCCATCTAATTTTTCTGTTTTTAGTAGAGATGGGTCTTGCTCTTGCTGGGACAGGCCTTGACCTCCTGACCTTAAGCAGTCCTCTCCCCTCGGCCTCCCAGAGTGCTGGGATTAGAGGTGTGAGCCACCATGCCGGCCTTTAGTATTATATCTTAGTCACAGTTATTTTCTGAAAAAATTTTTCAAGAAAAAAGATCACTTACTATTAAAAGCTTTCATGTTGCTTTTAAAATATAATTTCCAGAAAAATTAAAACTTGTGTAGTAGAATTTACTTATTTAGGAAATTCTTAGCCACCCAAGTTATAGTTTTGACCTCTAGGATGCAATACTTTTTTCCTTATAAACTCCTATAATACCTCAGGAAATAAGAGAAGAGGTATTTTTATATTAGTTGACCCTTAAATGATGCTGCACAGTTGAAAATTCACGTATAACTTTTGACTCCACTGGAACTTAACTATTTACAGTGTACTGTTGATCAGATGTCTTACCAGTAACGGTTAACACATAGTTTGTACGTTATATGCATTATAAAATGTATTTTTATATATGTTACTTAGAAAATCACAAGGAAGAGAACATATATTTACTATGAAGTGGAAGTGGATCGTTAGGAGTCTTCGTCCTCTTTGTATTCACGTTGAATGAGCCGTGGCGAAGGGGAGGAGGGTTTGGTTTTGCTGTTCCAGAGGTGGAAGAGGTGGGGAAAAAATCCATATATAAATGGACTTTGGCTTTTCAAACTTGTGTTGTTTAAGAATCAACTGCATTTTTATTTCTAGATTTAAAAATTTATCAATTGCCCTTAATACAAGTTGGTACAAGGAAGGCCATATACATAAGGAATAATGTTGAACAGCAAGAATCAGAGTTAGGGAAAAGCTTCCACTCACTGCCTATGTTATCTATGAGGTTTCATGAATGCCCTTTATTGGGTTAAGGAAGTTTCCTTCTATTCCTAATGTTCTGAGCACTTTTTTCATGAAAGATTGCTGGATTTTGTCAAATGCATCTTCTGTGTTTGTGGAGGGGATCGATTGTGTGTGTATGCACACAAGTGTTTTCATTCTGTTAATGTGCTATATTATATTGATTGATTTTCTTAGGTTGAACCACCCTCGCACTTGGCGATGAATCTCACTTGGTCGTAGTATGTGATCCTTTTAACATACTATTTAACATGCTATTTAATTGAGTTTGCTAGTACAGTAGAACCTCCATAGTTGACCACCTCACTGCATTGACCACCTCCTTAAGCTGACCTAATTTTCAGAGACTGGACATGTCAGCATGTCCATAAAGGCCTAGTTCTTCATGTTGACCACATCCGTCTGCTGACCAGTTTGTTGCCAGTCCCTTAGGTGGTTGACTTAGAGAAGTTCTGTTGTATTTTGTTGAGTTGTTTTGTATCCATATACATAAGAGATGTGAGTCTATAATTTTCTTGTGCTATCTTTGCCTGGCTTGTTTTTTTTTTTTTGAGACAGTCTCAAGCTGTCGCCCTGGGTAGAGTGCTGTGATGTCATGGCTTATAGCAACCTCCAACTCCTGGGCTCAAGTGATTCTCTTGCCTCAGTTTTTCTATTTTTAGTGGAGATGGGGTCTCGCTTTTTCCTCAGGCTGGTTTTGAACTCCTGAGCTCAAGCAGTCTACCCGCCTCGGTCTCCCTGAGTGCTAGGATTATAGGTGTGAGCCACTGCACCCAACCCTTTGCCTGACTTTTATGGAATGTGTCATGAAGTATTCCTTCTATTTTTTGGAAGTTTGAATAGGATTGTTCATAGTTTCCATTAAGTATTTAGTTGACCTCATCAGCAAAGCTTTCTGGTCCTACACTTTTTCTTTGTTGGGATGTTTTTGATTACCGATACAATTCTTTATTTTTTTTTTTTGAGTTAGAGTCTCACTATGTCACCTTCGGTAGAGTGCTGTAGCATCACAGCTCACAGCAACCTCTAACTCTTGGGCTTAAGTGATTTTCTTGCCTCAGCCTCCCAAATAGCTGGGACTACAGGCACCTGCCACAGCGCCTGGCTGTTTTTTTGTTGCAGTTGTCATTGTTGTTTAGCTGACCCTGGGTCGTGTTCAAACCTGCCAGCCTCGGTGCATGTGGCCGGCACAGTAACCCCTGTACTATGGGCGCCATGCCTGATTCAATTATTATTTGTCTGTTGGGATTATTTATTTTTTGAGTCAATTTCCTAGATTAAATGTTTCTAGGAATTTGTCCATTTAATTTAGATTATTTAAGTGGCTGGTGTATAAATATCCTCCTTTTTAATTTCTGTAAGGTAGGTAGTCATGTCCCCACTTTAATTTCTGATTTAAATTAATTGCACTTTGTCTATTTTTGTTAGTCACTTTAGGTAGCGGTTTGTTGATCTTTTCAAAGAACCAACTCTTGGTTTCGTTGATTCTCTGTTGGTTTTGTAGTCTCTATTTTGTTGTTTCCCCACTTGAATCTTTATTATTTCTTTCCTTCTGCTGGTTTTAGGTTTAGTTTGCTCTTCTTTTAGTTCCATAAGGTCTAAAATTAAGTTGTTGATTTGTGGTCTTTTTTAACCTAGGCATTTACAGTTGTAAGTTTTCCCCTGAGCACATCTTTCACTGACTCTCATAGTTTTGGTATTTTTTGCTTTCATTTTTCATTCATCTCCAAGTATTTTCTAATTTTCCTAGAGATTTCATCTTTGACTCATTGTGGCTTAAGAGTTTGTAGTTTAAATTCCACGTATTTGTGGGGTTTTTTTTTTTTCCAGTTTTCCTTCTTTTATTGGTTTTAATTTTATTCCACTGTGGGTAAAGAAGATACTTTGTGTGATTTTAATCTTAGGGTTCATTGAAAGTTGTTTTATAGACTAATATTTTATCTATCCTGGAGAGGATTCCACATGCATTTGAGCAGAATATATGTTCTAATATTGTTGAGTGGAGTGTTGGGTATGTATCTCTTAGGTCTAGTTGGTTTATAGCGTTATTCAAGTCCTCAAATTCCTTATTGGTCTTCTGTCTAGATGTCCTGTCCATTGTTGAGATTGGTATATTGAAGTCTCCAATTATTATTGTAGAATTGTTTGTTTCTCCCTTCTGTTCTATCGATGGCTTGCTTCATGTATTTTAGGACTCTCTTGTGTGGTTCAATATTATATAAATAACTTTGTCTTAAAATCTGTTTTGCCTGTTTGTTAATATAGACACTAGATCTCATTATTATTTTGTTGCTGTTGTTTGTTTTTGAGTCACTCTGGCACCTAGGTGGCTGGGTTGCAGTGGCATCATCGTAACCTCACACTCCTGGGCTCCACTGATCCTGCTCCTCAGCCTCCAGAGTAGACAGGACTATAGGCATGTGCCACCGTGCCCAGCTGATTCTTCTATTTCTTTTTTGTAGAGGTGGGGGTCTCTCTCTTGCTCGGGGGGGTCTCAAACTTATGGCCTCAAGCAATTCTCTAGCCTTGGCCTCCTAAAGTGCCAGGATTATAGGCATGAGTCACTGCACCCAGCCCTTTTTGTTACTATTCGAATGGAATATCTTTTTCTCTCTTCCAAGTACTTTTAAGGTAACAGTTAGGCCTGATCTTACTTACCCTCTAAGATCGGATGAAATCAGACACATTCAGGGTGCTATGGCCATAGAGTATCTTTTTCTTTCTTTTTCTGTTTTTTTTTTTAATGTTTATTTTTCAAAGAAAAATGGCAGTAGCCCATTGGAAACCTACTTATTCTTCAACTCTAATTTTTTTCTTTAAATTTAGAAGTGACTTACTATTTTAAACAACCCCCCCTTCCTCTTTAAATGTTTACCATCTACTCGTGGCGGATCCTTCCACGGAGATTGCTCCAGGAGTATCTCCAGGTCCTTGCTTTGTTCCTTTTACCAAAAAATGCAAAACACAATTCCATCATGCATCTTAAGGGCTCCAGTCCTCAAAAATGGGAAACAAAGATCTTTGGAATAGCCCATTACGTTGAATAAAAAAAATCCACAGGAATGTTGTTTGTTTGGGGCAGGAATCCACTCCTGTGTTTTTGATAATCTGATCCCGCTCCATGAATCCTTGTCATTCATCCTCCCTATCCTATCCACGTCATGATCTGAATCCAGTGATCCAGCTCAAGATTGGAATCCAGCCAGCCTTCTCCAATCCAAAGTTTTATAACCAGCCAAACCACAAAAGAGGAGGCAAAATGTTAGATACTGTAATCAAGAAAGGTTTCCGGGGAATGAGGAGTTATGTCTGTCATCAGTTTAACAGATATACATCAGTACCTATCAGATTCCCCCAAACAAGTTTCTGAATGGATTTAGTTCCCATAGCGTAGTGGTTCTGGCACCAGCCACATACACTGAGCGTGGCAGGTTTAAACCCAGCCTGGGTCAGCTAAACAACAATGACAATTGCAACAAAAAATACCTGGGCATTGTGGTGGGCGCCTGTAGTCCCAGCTAGTTGGGAGGCTGAGACAAGAGAATCACTTATGCCCAAGAGTTTGAGGTTGCTGTGAGCTGTAACGCCATGGTACTCTACTCAGGGCGGCATAGTAAGACTCGTCTCAGAAAAAAAAAAAAAAAAATCCCAACAAGTTTCTGAATGGTGTTCCGATAAATTTTAGATACTTAAATCATCATAGAGACTAATTGGAAGAAGCATTTTGTATTTACATTTCAACTGATAATGCCAACACTTGTTACTGTACGGCGTACTACAGGTTTTGTGGTTTTAAAAAGTTATGTAGCTGAAAAGTTACTGGTATTGCTACCCACCTAGTGTAAACTAAGTCTAATAGTCCCATCTGCAATTTAATTTGTAAATTAAAATGTTTTAAACATGAGTCAATTGTGAATATTAGTTTAAAGGAGAAAGTGATACTTAAAAAGTATTCCCAACTAGATTATCTACACCAATACAGAAATTCTATATTTTGCTTTATATTTTATATTTTGTCTTTAAAAAAAAATGAAATAGCAACGCCCTATTCACACACACGCTTTATTCAGTCACACAGAGGATGCAGATTTGGCAGTATTGATATTATACTCTGTCTTGTTGTGATTAAAGACACCCTGTCCCCACATGTACACGAACAGCAGCTCACACTTAGCGGTTGTAACTAAGCACTGACAAGTCAGCCAGTTCTTCCCGCGTTCATCCCTATCAAAACAAAAATGGGGGGGCGGGGGTAAAAGAAATTGTTACAAAATGGGCAATTTTGCCACAATTGCCAGGTTTAAAGAGCAGAGCAATTGTAGCTAAAGTTAACTTCATACAATGTTCTGCATAAGGTGTTTTAGGGTCCATGTATATAATCATTTTTAACCCTTGTCGTTTAGTGTAAAGAGCATCTTTTCCTATCCTTTTGCTTTCCACCTACTTGGATCTAAAGTGAATTGTATTTTAAGCAGCATAACGTAGGATTTTTTTTAAAAATCCACTTTGCCTATCTCTGTCTTTCAATTCGTAAGCTTAATTTTTGTCTATTTAAAGTGATTGTTGATATGGAAAGACTTATGTCTTTTCACTTTTTAAATTTTTATGTCGTAATTGTTTTCTGGTTTCTCTTCTTTTATGTTTCATTGACTTCCCCCACCCCCACCTGTGTATCCTTTTGATTCCTTTGTTTCCGTACACTCTGGTTTGCACTGACGCCGACTTAGTTTAGTCATGAACATTCATTAACTCCGCTCCTGTCCAGCCCTGTCCTCTTCCTTTTGTTGTTATTGTCACAAATTACACCTTTATGCATATGAGCCCGTTAACAAAGCTCTTAAGTTCCTGTTTTATGTGTACGTCTTTTAGTCCATGTGGGAAATAAAAGAATTATAAAGAAAATATACAATAATACGAGCTCTGGCTTCTATATTTTTGTTTCTAGTGTAGCTTCAAGTTACCGTGTAGGGTCCTTTAATTTCAGCCTGAACAATTCCTTTTAACATTTCCTGGAGGAAGGCCTACTAGCCATGGATTTTATTAGCTTTTGTTTATCTGGGATTCTCTTAATTTTTCTTTAATTTTTGAAGGATAGTTTAGCTAAATATGGGATTCTTTCTTGGTTGACAGTTTTTTTCTTTTGGCACTTGAAATACATCATCCCACCGCATTCTGGCCTCCATGGTTTCTGATGAAAAATTTGCTTGTTGATGTTACGGAGACTCTCTTGTATGCGATGAATTGCTTTTCTCTTGCTGCTTTCAGGATTTTCTTTCTGGCTTTTGACAGTTTGGCTGTAATGGGTCTAGATGTGGGTCTCGAGTTTATTCTCCTTGGATTTCGTTGGGTTTTTGTGATATGTAAATTGACATATTCCATCAAACTGGGGACGTTTTCGCCTTGTTCTTCATGTATTTTCCTGCCTCCTTCCCTTTTTTCTGCTATGGGACTACCATCCTGCATGTGTCGGCACACTTGAGGACCTCCCACAGGCCTGTCAGGCTCGGTTTATTTTTCTTCATGCTTTTTTCTCCTTAGATTGGGTAATTTCAGTTATCTTTGAGTTTGCTGATTCTTCTGCCTGTTCAAACCTGCTGTTGAACTTCTTTAGTGAATTTTTCGTTTTAGCTATTGTACTTTTCAGCTCTAGGATTCACATTTGATTCTCTTTTATAATTTCTGTGTCTTTATTGGTCTTCCCTATTTGTTCATGCCTCCTTGTCCTAATTTACTCTAGTTTTTTAGTCTATAGTTTCCTCAAGACTTTGAGCACATTTCAGACAGTTAAAGTCTTTGTCTAATCAGCCTAAAGTTTGGGCTTCTTTGTGGATAGTTTCTGTCAGTATTTTTTTTTTCCTGTGAATGGGCCACATTTTCCTGTTTCTTTGTATACTTTTCGATTTTCTGTTAAGACTGGACGTTTTGAATATTGTACCTTAGTAATTCTGGAAATGAAATTCTCCTTCCTCCTCGGGGATTGCCGTTGTTACCTTGTTAGATGCTGTGTCATCAGCTTCTTCATTCTGTGACTTTTCTAAAGTATTCCTGCAAATACCATGTCCCTTGTTGCATGTGATTGCTGAAGTTTCTTTATCTCCAAGGTCAGCCAATGTTTCCTTAAATGCTTAGATCCAGTAAGGAAAGTAATTTCCATTTCTTTAAATTCCTTTGAAAGACACAGGGAAGCTCTTCACCCCCAAGGTGCTGAAGTAATAGCCAGCCTCTGTTCCAGGCTCTCAGGGAACCACCCGAAAAAAACAAACATCCCTAAATTGTGGAAGGCGAGGTTCCCACTGTGACCCCAGTAGGCCCTCAAGGGACCTTAGTGGTGGTCTCCCTGACTGCCTGGCCTGGAGCTGGGCTGACAGTTCTGACCACCTCAGCAGGTGACTTGGTGGAGGGGACTGATGCCTGGAGGGTCCTGCTCCACTACCTGTTGTGTTGTGTTATCAGTTCTGTATTGATTATTAAAAAGATCCTGTTTAAGGGCGGCGCCTGTGGCTCAGTGAGTAGGGCGCCGGTCCCATATGCCGGAGGTGGTGGGTTCAAACCCAGCCCCGGCCAAAAACCACAAAAAAAAAAAAAAAAAGATCCTGTTTAAGAGCAGAGTGAATGCTTCTGTGTGTGTGAGCATTGTGTGTACAGAGCTGCTGCTTACAGGTTATTTACCATCATTACCTGTCCACCTTACAAATAGGCATAGTTGATCGTGATGACTGAAATTTTCACGTACACATAATGGTGTCACTACATGTCACTACACCTTGTGACTGTGTGGAAAAAATGGCAACACAATGAAGTAGTGCCCTAATCTTTTTTGAACTACTTATTTGTAAGCGAACCACTGGTTAGCTGTAGGGCAGGGATATCTAATACAATTTGAGACTTAGTTCAGTAGGACGACTTAAGTAGTCTCTTTAGGTAGTGTCCAGCTCTCTCTGAGATACAAACACTCAGCTTCTTGGCCTGCTTTCCACACCAGGGTGGCTAAGGGTGTGGGGTGAGGAGTGTGGCGCATCTCCTGGCCGTTTTCCCCTGATGTTCACGCTTTCTTCTGATCTCCTGTGTGGTATCCTTTAACCTCTTGGTTGTGTTTGCATTGCTGGCAAGTGCTCCTGACACTGGGGCTGGAGTTACTCGTGGTCCGGCCTCTCTGGTCCGTCAGAACATAGCGGTGCTCCCTGGAGGGGTTCAGGCTCTTTGGCTTCTGCTTTCCGAGATCTCCTGGGTGCCTGGTCTCTTCCAGCTACGAGCCTGGAACTTCATGCACAGCCTTTGATAAAGGGCCACTGTCTGCTGCCCCACTAGCTGAGACAGCCTGAGTCTCAGAGCTTACCGTTTTTTGACCGTGTTTGGAAAAACTATGCCTCAAGATAATGGCATGGTTTGCAAGACTGTGGACTTACTTCTGTTGGTGTGAGATGCTGCACGTTACTTCATTTCGTCTCTTTGTACTTTATTCACCAGTAAAGCCTGTTAGTTCCCCAAGCAGACAGGTGCCTCCAGCAGTCTACGGCAAATGTCAGATGCTTGGAAAGGCAAAACAATAACAATGAAAGCACTAACATGAGGTAAATATATATACGAGGATATTTTAAAGAATGTATTTCTAAATAAATGTATGTAATTCTAAAGGGGTCTTAAATTTCAGGAATAGAGGCTCTCATATATATTGTATGTATATATATCATGTGTATGATCAAGGTATTGTTATTTTTGTTATTTTTTATGATTAAGGTATTGTAGTTAAGATACAATATACAGACTTAATATTAGGAGGTTTGCTTTCTTTGTATCTGTAGCAACGTTTCCCCGTGACTACACGTAATGTGACTTTACACATTTTCTTCTCTTGCAGGACAGTTCGTGTTTGGTTAAAGAGAGACAGTGGGCAGTATTGGCCAAGCATATACCACGCCATGCCGTGTGAGTATCTGCATCTCTGCTGTGAAAACCCCGACCTGTCCCCTCCCCCAACCCCCTCCCTCCCCCAGCTCCCTCCCTCCCCCAGCTCCCTCCCTTCCCTCGTTGTCTTCTCTTTTTTTCTTGAGTAAAGAAGACTAAGGTTGGGATTTTCATTACAATGCAAAGTATTAAACCACTTTAGATTTTTCTAAGGCTTTCACGGTGTAAAGTAAGAAAATTGTTCAGAAATTGACTATGTATTCATAGTTCTGAATAAGCTAAATGGAAGGAGGACTGTAGCACGTGGCTGTCTGATTACAGCCGTCTCCCGTCCTTTCCAGTTTTCTGTTTAACTATTTTGTGGGGTGAGTCCTTAGACATTCGGTTTTCTCCAGTGATTACATTTGTGAAGTAAATTTGTCCTCACATTCTTGTTACATTATTAATTTGGATTTCAAGATGTTCAGCATTCAGTTCTCGAAAGTATTTGCTTAGGATTAAAACATTTGAATTAGAAGTCACTCTCTTTTCTTAAGATCTTACCTCAGAAATATTTCCTTGTGTTGATAAATAATAAATCTTTCAAATAGACTTCAAAACAATAGATGAGTGATTCTAAGACTGTTCCACTAAGAAGTTTTCCTACACATGGAGAAGGGTCAGCCCCTAAAATAGGAAATTTCTTTTAGTGTTTCATTTTTAAAATTAATGATGTTTGGGACATCCTAGTTCTCGTTTATTTAGTGTAACATCATTATTTAAATTAATTATCAGTGGTATTGAACATTTCCCTTAGCCCCTTCTCGTCACACCCTAATTAAAATCGACGTAGGCTTGTAGTTTGGACTCCTTCCCCGCCAGCTTGCTGTGCTGTGCACCTCTGCCCGGGATCCAAGCTCCCAGTTCCAGAAGTGCAGGCCACTGTGTGCAGCCAACAGAAACACTTGTTAGACGTAGATGTGTCCAACTGCATGCCTCTGCACACTGTAGTAATTCAAACAACAATTTTACCTTTTTCTAAACAAATGAATTATTAAGGATATAATGGTTTTCAATGATTTTCAAATTATCTCTGAGGCTTTGCATGTCTTTAGAATTTTGTAGTAAATAGATGGTTCACAAAGCTAAACCGAGTATTCAGCCACTTTTTTGTCAAAAAACTGTAATTCTGAATGCTATGTTCTTCCTTTTCCGGTTTTGCTTCTGGGAGACGCTGTTACATGTTATGGGCCCTAGGTGAACTTTTTTTTTAAGCCACAGGAATGTTGAGGGTTTAGGTAAATGGGAAAAAAAGGGAATTCTCTCATTTTTTTCCCCCTGATTTTTAACTGATGTTACGAGTTCCTTGGTCTTACTTCTTCAGCAAATAGGATGCAGTATCTAACTGGAAGAGGCAGGGAAGGGCTGTAATCCAGCAGGTTGAAGTCGGCCTCAGCGCCCGTAAGAAATACATATGTGTGTATATGCGCCAGAGCTGGGCGAAGTGAAATGAGGGGAGTTTGGGGACAGCAAGTGAGAAATCTTCCTGAGATGAGCATTGATAGGGACTTCATGAAGACACAGGCCTGAGTGACTGTGACCCACCCTCTTCCCCCCACACGGAACACACACTGTGTGCCAGCCTCCAATGTTCTCTTTATTTCAACATCCCTGAGACTACAGAGAAGCCTCTAGATGCTTCTCTAAAGGTTGATAAAGGTTGCTTGGAGCTCCTACACCCAGCATTAGTGCTCAATAAATTTTATGGAAGGCTTCAGTAAGTATAAGGATGAGTTTCCTTGAGGGCATTGTCATCCATTTTCCTTAGGACTGAACATGAACTTTGAGAAAGAAGACCTCCTAATTACTTGTATACTTTGCCTGTGGGACTTTACGAAAGAGGGTACAAAAGGGGTCACTTTGCCATGCTAAGTGTAGTCTGTGGACCAGCAGCTTCAGCATCACCTGAGAACTTATTAGAAATGCCCAGAGCTGCCGAATCAGAATCTGCATTTTAATAAAAGCTGTAGGTGATTCGAATGTACAGAGTTGGGAGAGTGTCTTGTGACATTATAGCCAACTTGTAGATGATCTGTGTACATAACGTTTATATGAATGTGTATAAAGCCTTACGTATGTATGTATAATGCTGATTTGTAAATAGAGTGGACCCTCCATAGCTGACCACCTCCCTACACTGACCCCCTCCTTAAGTTGACTTAATTTTTACAGACCAGACATGCACCCCATGTACATATCAGCACAGTAGGCCTGGTTCTTTACTGTGACCATGTCTGTATGCTGGCCAGTTTGTTGCCGTCTCTTGTGGGGGGGGGTCACCTTAGAGAGGTTCTATTGCAGCCAGATGTAAATGAACTTGCTAGTCAATTTACTGTGCACTTACTGTGTACAGGTCACTGATCTAGGCGCCAGAGATTTGCAGATGGACAAAGTGTTGTACAGAGTCAAGATGATTTTAATACTTTTTATTGCTGGGTGGTTCCATTACCTTGTAGAGGTAAAAGAAAAAAGGCTACATCCATCACAGTGGGCTTTTATGTTCCTAGGAATCTTCCAAATCAATCTATTGGCTGGTGTTGGAGACTTTTCTATTCATATGATATAGTAACTGACCTCTGACCAAGAACATAAGCTTTATTTAACCTGAAAGAGGCAGAATCATTGCATAAGGAAATAAGCTATATTTTAATCGGTTAGAGAACCTGAAATAGATTTGCATTTCCAAGAGATTGTTTTGCAATCCTTTCTACTGAGAGTTGTTTTGTTAAGAGGTTACTCAATATAATCCTAAATAATGGTTATGTGGTATTAGTTACAAAATAAGTCAAAAAAGTACAATATATCTGGAGGCTACAATATGGGTAGTGCAAGACAGGGATGACCTTATATTAATTAGTAAGTAAGTAGTGTTCAAAATACAGAACAAAACAAAAAGATACTCTGCACATTTAACATATGGATTATTTGCTTCTTTTGTCCATTAAAATATCTTTTAACGATAGTGGCTGAACATGGTAGGCTGTGCCTGTCTTCATGTGGGGTAGTCTGCTGGGGAAGCTGACCTTGACTCAGTACCAGCCATGTGTGTGCTGAGGCCCTGACTTGGGAAGGAGGCCTCAGGGGCGTGTGCTGTCCCTGCCTCCATAGGAAATTGGAGGGTGACGGCTGACTTACTTTGTAGTTTCCTATAAGCTAGCTGATTTTTATGGATGAATGAGAAATCAGAGCCTTTTCATGGCAAATATTCTTTCCAAAAAGAATATCCTCTTGGATACTCTCACCCAGCAGCTGCTGATTGTCTGCGATGACAATGACTTACAGCCTCCCCACCTGCGACCCTTCCCTCGGGGTACAGGGGTGAAGTTTCAGTTGCAACCACGAAAGTGATGATTTGTTCTGGGGTTCTAATAGATCCTATTTTAACTACTACATTTGTATCTCACTACAGAGAAGAAGCCTGTGAAAAACACAGGTATTCCTATTTCAGAGTTGCTAACTAGGTGTGCTGTTCTAGTGAATCACAAAAGAGAGGTGGGGAGGAATCTCTTGCAGGAGGTAGGGTGGCTGGTGTTGGAGACTTTTCTTACTCTTTGAGAGGATTGGGTATCATGCCTGGGACTTTATTGCCCACCTCTCTCCTGGGCTTGGAGAATCAGGAAATCATTTTGGCTGCCAAACATGGGAACCAGAGCCTGGGTCCAGGTGTGGTGAAGGGGAAACCTCTGTGGTCCTGTTGGTGCCAGGGCAGACAAGTGGAATTGACTTTGGCTCCTAAATGTATATGAATTTGTCCCCAAAGCCAAACAGAAGACATTTTTTTCAAAAAACAGTTACAAATAAATAGGCATACCTAACATATCGATAAAATGACCTATTTCTTCATCTTCTCAGCTTCTCACATGCCTGGGCATCTCCCAGTCTGAAGTTGTGGTCGGGCCTCAGTCTTCTCTCAAGTACGGCCACCTCGCCATCGGCCCGTAATGTTTCAAGTGTAGGAACTCGAGTCCGCACATCATTTTGAACTCTCTTCTTCCCAGTTTTTATCAAAGTCTGCTGAGGGAAGGGTCATTCATAGCAGATAGCACAAGTGACATTTGGTCTGAGTTCCCACTCTGTGTCAGCTCTGCCGGGAGGCCTCTGTCCGTGTGCCCTCTCCTCACAGCAAGGCCCACAGTCCGTGAAGTGCTTTAGGGCTGCTCTGGATGCAGCTGTTGGTCATAATCCCCAGTGCCCCTTTTATGAGAAAGTCTGGAGGGCAGTAGTTTTCAGAGGTGAAGGCTGGGAACCCTTTGCTTCCCAGCCTGTGTGCCGCACTGACTGGTGTGGTCCAGATGGATCACAGGTCCCTGAGAACAACGGCTTAGCTGAGCACAGGCGTGGAGGGAGGTGGAAAGGAGGTGAGGGGGTAGTCGCTTCCATTTTTCAGTGACTGCACAAATACAATTCTCTGTGTGTATCATGAGGTGAAAAAGTTGGGAGAAACAGCTCAAAGGACCTCGTACTTGGTCCTTATGGATAATGTGAAACATGGAATGTACCAAGTTTTTCAATAAATCTTTATTTTAATTTTCTCCCTGTATATATGTGTATTTTCCCCCCATAGTTGTGATTTTTTGTTTTTTGTTTATTTCTAAGTTTTGGTTTTATTGTTTTTGTTTATTTCTAAGTTTGGTTTTATTGTATGTACTTTTTAAGCCATTTCAAGCTCTTGTGAAATGAGGTAGGAAATACAGTAAAGAAATTATCTTTGTTAAGATGAACATTTGAAGTCTGTCTCCTGTTTACGTGAAATTCACCCCCTAGAAATGCATTGTTTCAAACTGGAGTGTTCCGGAGAATTTGCAGGGTAGAGCCTGTGCTTGGGGACTCTGAGTTTCATGTTTGCTGTCCCTTTGCTGAGTCACTTGGGGCACAAACAAGTCTTTCAATTTTTCTCTCCTTCGAAGTCTAATAGATAATCTGTTTTCTTTGTCCTCAGATTTGCAGAACTATTTTGGTTATCAGATGTACCAAATAACTATTTGTAAAATACCGTCAGGTTCTTGTTGTTTAACAATGTGTAATATCATTGCCAATGTTACCCAAAGTCATTTGGAGGAACCCACTAATTTGTGAGTTTCTGAGTGGGTTGGTTTCCTTTTCCCATTTATTGAAATTTTAAGGCAATAGGTAACTTAATATTGGGAATTTGGAAAATTAAGTTAATATGTTCAGAGGCTTTCTATATGGAAAGGACATGAGTTGTTTTATATGTAAACTGCAGATGTTAGGTTTTCCCGTGGGTGGGGAAGACTTCAGGCGATTTAGGACCCTGCAGGTGGTTTGTGTGCTCCTCCCACCTCACCCGCTGGGTTTATTGGAGTTTGGGGAAAAAATTCATGTGGTAGATTATGGTAGAAAGGAATTTAATATTATGGACACAGAAGTTCTGTTTTTATATATAGTAGTGATTGTTTCAGAGACTTTTAAACGTCTTTACCTCAATTGAGAGAGTTTCTTGGCAGGCTGGGAGTTATCTGTATTCTCAAGAACTGCTCGTTCCGTTGCTTTAATTTGTACCTTATTTCAAATAATTCCCGGATTCTTGCTTGTGAAATGTATTGCTCCATTTGTTGGTTTCTTTTTGACGTAGATTATATTACAAAACTATGTGTAAAATGATTTTTTGTTAAAATAAAAATAAATTAAAAAAATGTGTTTTTACTATTTAGATTTTTCAAACCATGATGTAATAGGATCTTTTAATTCTGTATTTACTAAGAAGAGAAAGTACCCAAAGAACTTTTGATTTTTAATGGAAACAAAGGAAAACATAGATTATCCAAACTGAATGTGCCAGATATTAGTCTAAGAACAGCATTTATTTATTAATAGCACATTCTTATTTAATTTTCATCTGAGAGGGCATTTTAAAATTTACTATAGTTAGTTCCCTTTCTTTTAACTTAAAACTTGCCTGGGAGGAAAAGTGACCACTTCTAATTCACTGTAACTTTGCTGATGATACTCCTTCTGTATCAAAAGAAAACAAAATGATGGATTCGAGTGGACTGCATAAAATGTTTGATTTAAATGAAAAATGCTTTTAGTGTTAGACAGTTGAAGTCTTAAATACAGGTATGCTTATTGAAATAACACAGGGGTTCAGTACTGCAAATCTAATAAATCCTTTGCTATTGGGAGGTTCTGTTAAAGACCTTCTTAGAGTGGAATCCTGACATTTAACTTCCCCAGGATGCCTGTAACACTTGAAGTTTTATTTGCAGAAGTATCCTTGTTTGTTTAGTTTTAAACTTCCGACCCGACCAGCTCATGAAGGTCAGTGTGTCCCGCCACTTTATGCCGTTAGCCTTGCACAGCACTGTGAGTGAAATCCAGGCTTAACCTGCAGTGAAGCTTGTGTTTATTTGAGCAAAGTGCAACTGGTCTGCAAAGGACAGAAATAAATTAGTCACAAAATGAAAGAATTGCTGGTGTAATAGAAATTAGGAAATTTTTCCCCAAGTGGAAATACTTTAAGACTGCCTCCTCTCAGCTATCTTTATTTTTAAAAAAGCAAGGGTAATTTTTTAAATAACAATTGTTGATAAAAGTATCGGAAATGAAAATAATCACTCTCTCTCTAACCTGTTTACTCTGCTACCAGTGTTGAGGGTGATGTGGTCTTGAGTCCCTTTTGTCGAGAGCTTTTCTCCTTCAGAGTATGTGGTCTTTCATATAATCACCCATATTGGAGCTTCTCTCTATTTTAGTTTTCCCTGAACTTTAAGCCGAATTAACTGTCTTAAATCACAAAGCCTTTATTTTACCAAACTCTCACAATGTTATGAAAGTGTTTAATTTTAAACGTGAGGCTTTCATAGACCATCAAGATCTCAAGTCCTGATACTCATGTAAGAGTATAAGAGATCCTGTCACTCATAGACTGCACAAATTTCTTTTCTATTTTAGTTGTGCTTTTCATTATTTTCTAAAATATTTCCAGTACATTCTTCTGACTGTCAGTAATCTGAGACAGGAAAGGCAGGTGGGCAATCTTACAAAGGGAGCAGTGAAAATGAGCCTAGCACTATTTTATCCAGAAACTGTATCATCGTTTTCCCCTACATTTTGACTGAAATGTAGGAAACTAAACTATAACATCAACAAGACCAGTGTCAAGGCCTCGAGTTTTAGTTATTGAGTGAATATTGGAGCAGTCTCGGGCTAACTACATAGGGCTTGATATATGTAAGAGTCTCAGCAAACCGAGGCTCACCCAGCAGGTCTTACTCAGCGTGGTTACTGTTTCTCATTGGGAAGCAGTTAAAAGTAGGGGTTATAAATATATCTTCACATTTTGTTTCATGCTGTATTTATTTCCTCTGGAGTTCAAGGATGCAGTTTTGATAGGGGAACTCAGTGACTATTATAATTTTATAGTTCTAGTCAAGCACAAACTCATTCTTTGGAGAGAGCAATTTGAAGGTAGGAGAATATAACAGTCTTGGATGTTTAGACATCAGAAAGACCAGTTATTTATTTATTGCCTTCTGAATTATTAGTTTTACAGCATTTAAAGAACAGTTCTTGTTTTGTAAATAGCACAAATGTTTGTAGCCATTTTTTTGCCACCCAGGTACAAATGTGCTTAAGTCATATATATATATGTTTTGTCTTTTCCCCCATTCTTCCTGCAGAAGAAGTCTCTTTACCATTTTGTCATAATCCCTTTGCTTTACTGGCTCTCATTACCCTTCTGCAGACAGTTTTGCCCATTTAATATCTGTCTTGCAAGGCTCGAAGACCATTTTGTATGGGACACACTCTGTCTTTCAGAATTGCTTTCCTGTTAGTTTCTGGTAAATTGAGGTTAGAAGGATCTTTATGTCCATCTGTTTACTCCTTTGACCCTCACAAGGAAAAGTATTTACTATAGCAGCAAATCTGGACAAGTATTCTTCTGGATCCACTTTCTGTCTCTTTAGCCTGGCCAGGGGTAACGAGTAACCAACCCAAGCAAGACCTGTCTCTGCAGGAGTGTGACAGTTGGGAAACGGTTTGAGGAGCATCCTAAGATTCAAAAGCCTTTGCCTACGCGCGCTTGCTCTCTCTTTCTCTCTCTCTCTCTCTCTCTCTCACACACACACACACACACACACACACATTTGCCTGGTGTTTTCCCAAAATGCCTCTTGGAAGTGGGGTGGGGAGCTCCTTGGAGCTAGTGGTGTGTAACTCCGGCCCTCCCTGTCTAGAACATCTGTGGTTCAGGCATGTGAGTTCTAGAACAGTGAGATTTCTATTTGTTTATGCTCCTTTATAGAAGAAGTCTTTTGCTTTTGAATTCTGGTGGTGATTCCTATTATATAGAAAAGTGATTTAAATCAAGGAGGTGAAACCAAGTCTTACAGTTCCTTATATGCAGTTGGTTTCACAATCTATAAATTCCGTGATGGTGGTGATAATACCTTATATATCACAGGAGCACATGCCTGGAAACATGGCAAGCATTCTAAATTCTCGTTGAAAGAATAACAAGAAATATAGCAAATGGGAGGGGAAAACAAGGAATACAGAAATAGCAATATAGATTTAAGGGGAGCAATGCTGTGAAACAGTCTTCTATATCACATTCAGAGGTCAGTGGGTTTTCTAACTCTAGCAAAACCAGGTGAGAACTTTGAAGGGAATCTTACAGAAAATACTCGCAGGTGGTCAGGCAGGCAGTGAAACGGCCAGCTGTTTCTGGGGTCTCTGCAGCCCTGGGAACTGCAGTGGAGTTTTGCTTCATAAGCTCATGTTTATGTCTTATAAATTGTTAGATATTTAAAATTAATTTGAATAGGGACAGCAAAATTATACTATTAAAAACAACGTTGTAGAAATAATTTTATTACTTGAATATAAGAATCATGCATAGGGTTTTTGTGTATGTGTGGAACTTTACATAGTTACGATCACAATGCATGTTTTTCTTTTTATTTCATTTAACATGGTAATTTTCCATGAAATCCTTAGATTTTGATGTTATAGAATTATGAGACCTGATATTTTAGCATTTGTGTGGAAGTTTTGCTAACAATTCATAGAACAAGGACAAGTAGCCTGGCTTTCCAGGGCAGCGCCTTCAGCAGCGCTGGGCTGCCTGGTGATCTAGTTTCATTCTGTGGCTGACCAGAAGAAGATGGTATGTTGTGTAGTGTAAGTTTGGGGGGAAATTCTCTTTTTTTCATATATTTTTGTTTTCTAAATATATCCTAATGGAAAATTGGAAAAAAGTAAGAGTTTATATAGTTTACAAAATTTTTTGTGTGTGTTTTGTTCAGGGCCCTTTTATAGAGAATGAAAAAAATGTTACTAACTGATCGGTTTTTGAAGTGGCTCTGTGAGTAGGGCTTGAAGTTCTTTTACCGTTTGAAGATAATCTGATTTGGGTGTTTGGTCTTTGAGCCTTTTCCAGCTTTTTTGTGTGCGACCTTGGGTAAGACCTCTACTAATAACTGGAAAGTGGGAGTAGAAACATTTGATGCAGACTGTGGTTATCATGATGCACAAGGCTGCTGGGGATGTGGGGCTGGGGCGAGACAGTTAAAACTGTGTTGGGCTTTGTAGAACAAAGTTGTCAAAAGGCCGGCATTCTTATGCGCAAGCATAGATAGGGGAGAATGAAGAGCCTGGAAGCCACTGTTCAGCTAGGCTTGATGACCACACGTGGCTTCTGGGCAGAAAGCGTGGTCAGCCAGGGTCTTGCAGAACAGGGAGCCCCAGGCCAAGGCTGTGTGTGCTGTCTACCTGGTCTCTTTGCCACAGTGTCCAAGAGACCTAGTGATGCCAACAGTGTCCAAGAGACCTAATGATGAGTCTCTTTCAGATTGAGACAAATCTTCCTCGCTTTCGATGAATAGTCTCTTACATAGCTCCTGAATGTTGATAGTAAAAATTCCCTTGGTTCACATGCCCCAAGTTAATTCTGAATCAAAAAATAGATTTCTGTACTAGTATGTGTTTGTATATGTATGTGGGTGGAGAGGATCTGGGCATAATAAGATCATTCTTTTGTTTTCCTAGTTCAGAAAGGATAGGTTGTTGCTATTTAATATAGAATCAGGATGGAACAGAGAACAGTAACAGAAAGATTACATAGCACAAACTATTGTTAATCTACTCAAGCAAATTTAGATTCAGTACTAACAACAAGCTGAGCCCAAGCTCCTCGGAACTTAGGAGTTTGAGAGTATCTTACTTGTTATATTTATTAAATTAATAACAGAAAACTAGGGTGTGGTTGTCAAATTATTGTTTTTACTTTTTGCTGAGTGGGAGTTAAATGAGCTGTTTTCCAGGAAATGGTGGGGAAGAATAGCCCCACATTTTTAGGTAGTTAGGCACTGCTGAATCTGTGAGAATCGTTGTTTTGTTAATTTCACCAACATGTTCATTTCTTTCAGCTCCATGTTCATGCATGTCATTTAACCCGGAAACAAGAAGACTGTCCGTAGGTCTAGACAATGGTACAATCTCAGTAAGTACACATAAATAAGATTTCCAGTTGAAATACTTCCCTTCCCATGAAGTATGTATATGTATTGTGGTGGGAATTATTCATTAATTATTTTAAATTAGTAGAGTCATTTTCTCGCTAGTGAAGTCATTTTCCTGCTGAGGTGGGAGGCTGAGAAGAGCTGTGGTCAGCGTCCTTGAGTGCCGACGGGACTTGGGTGTCTTGTGTGTGCACAGGGGCCAGTGCAGGGCAGGAGGCAGCCCAGACGGAGCCGCAGGGGTCCGCTCAGTGAGTGCGAGCTGACTCTGTGGCTGTGGCCAGGCGTCCATCACCTTGTGGGCATCAACGTCTCAGCAGGGGAAACGCCTCCTCTCCTGTCTGGGGCTGTGATCTCATCCATCCCCTCTTCCTTCTGCTTCTTTTTGTCTTCTCAGCTCCCTCTAAATCTGAATCGAGTTCTGTAAATCTGTATGAATTTGTAAACAAAGCCCAGAATCTAGTTGTAGTCTATGGGTGGACGCATATGAATACTAGGCCCCTAGACTATAGATCTGGAGGGGACTGAAATGATGGAAGATTGGAATTTCAAGTTTTATCTTTCTACTTAATTTTTTTGGTTTCAACTGGTATGTTAACTAGTAACTACACTGGATGTGGTGAATTCTCCATTAGGTAAATTATCTAGTTTTGCTCCTAGTCCCAGATAAGTGGGACCCTGTTTTGGGACCTGTGGATTGGAAGGCTCTACTCTGATCACTGCTCCGCCAGTGGGTGAGGATCTGAGGGGCCAAGGAGATTGACCGGCCTGCATCCTCACTCTCACCTACCCCAGCCTGTGTCTCCCCTAAATAGCTCAGAGCCTGCTTCCAAAGCCTGCCTGGGTCTTTTCCCTGGATCTGTCCTTAGGAGGAAAAAAATGGTAAATATATACTTAGGCCTGACGGGTAGCAGTTTGAGTTGTGCAAGGTCCCTCAACCGGGGATGGGAAGAGAAAGGGGTGGGATGGCTTTTCTGACACCAGAAAGTAGACCCCAAAACTGGTTCCAGCCAATAGAGTCCTTGATTTCATGCAGGAAGAAGTTCAAGTGTGAGCCTTACATTGGAAATTAAAGCAACATTTATTAAACCAACAGCAGGCAGGCACCCCATACAGAGTAGCACCTGTGCTTTGTTGTTGAACTCTTTTTATTTATTTATTTATGTATTTATTTATTTATTTATTATTTTTGTTGTTGTTGTTGAACTCTTATTTATGGCTGTCTCTTGATTATATGCTAAATAAGGGGTGAATTATTCATAGGTTTTCTGCGGAAGGGGTGGAAATTTCTAGGAGTTGGGGGCTCTTCCTCCTTTTATTCCAGAGGAGGTGACTTCTGGGGGTTGTGTTGGTGATGGTGAACAGTCCAGGCACTGGTGGGAGTTTATTTTAGTTTGCTGATACATTATGAGTGGGATGTAATGAGCAGGGTCACTGTTGTTGACATCTTGGCTCTTATTGGTCTTAACCAGTTTCTTCTCTGCATTCTGTTTTCTGGTTTTTGTCAGAGATCTTGGTTTGGGTATTAACAACTTTTTAACAAGTCGAGCCTGACAGTAGCCCATCTTGGTCCCGCATGGCCACATTATGGTGTAGAATTTCAAGAATTCTACGTTTGAATCTCTACTTCCAGGTAGTTGAAGGTATATTTGCCAAGATTAGAGGTTAAGACAGTATGTTATTTAGTAGTTTAACTTGACTTGTAACTTTTATGTATTTATTTTTGATATTTTATTTATTTTTTTGGAGACAGGGTCTCACTCTATTGCCCTGGGTAGAGTGACGTGGCATCGTAGCTCACAGCAACCTCAAACTCCTGGGCTCAAGCGATCCTCCTGCCTCAGCCTCCAGAGTAGCTGGGACTGCCGGTGCCTGCCACAACACCCGGCTAGTTTGTGTATTTTTACTAGAGATGGGGTCTCATGTTTGCTCAGGCTGGTCTTGAACTTCTGAACCGCTGTGCCTGGCCTTGACTTAAACTTTCAAATATTTAAGACGTGTAGTCTAGACCCCTTTGTGTAATCCTGTCCCAGCTCTCACCAGTGTTGTGGGGCCTGACCTGAAGTTTTCTATTTAGTCAAAACATTTTTTTTTTTTTTGGTGGCCTATATGGCAATATTAACAATATTGTTAAATATGACCCAGCCTGTTGACAAATATTTATGGAATTTCTATAAAATCCAGTACATTTGGTAGATCTTCTGTTAGTTTATGATACAGATTGTTATTTACTTTGAGAAAACTCATTTTAAAAAAGGAGGGATGTGTGTAATAAATTTATTTTTTAACGATAAATGGAGCTCATGGGACTATTAGTGAACTTCTGAAGGACCTGTTGCATAGTTAGTCTGCAAAGATGAGCTGAGCCCGGTGTGTTGCCCAGCAGCTCACAGACCAGTGCACGTGACCCTCCTATGCATGAGAGGACTTCTGGGAGGTGTTAGTGGTGCTGAGACAGCAGGCTTTGAAGGCAGGAAAGGTGAGTGAAGCAGGTTATGGAGAATTCCAGCTATTTACTGTATGTAAGAGGAGAAACCATCTTAGCTGTTATTCTGTTAGTAAAGAAACTGCCAAGAAACAGAGCATCAGTCAGGCACAGAAACTCTAGTGTCTTCTCCAGATCTGTCAGTACAGTGTTGAGACATCAGACCTTATCTTAGTATGACCTTTTGTGAAAGATTGAGGATGCCGGCTTGTGTGAAATCATCTCCACAGAAGTGCCTGCTTTGCGACACTGGGGAGGATGAGCTGCAAGGCTACTTCTTCTCACCTGAGGACACGCACTCCGAGAACAGTGTGCTTCGGGCCAAGATTCTCACTGATCACTGCAGCGAAACTGCTTCTTTCCTGACAATATTAGTTTCTCCTTTCTAATAATTAACTTTCTAGCTATGAGAAATTACAGCCAGAGACTATACGTTGTCTGGTTCCTGAACATAGCGAATAAATTTTTGAGTAGAAAGACTGATTAACTTACTTTAAAACTAAGGAAGGAAGAAATCAGAAAATAAATTCTTTTTTTTTTAAATTGTTTTTTATTAAATCATAACTTTGTACATTGATGCATTTATGGGGTTTAGGTTACTGCTTCAATATACAATGTGAAATGCTTACATTGAACTAAGTAACACATCCATCACAATGATACTCATTTCTTAATAGTTTTGAAATGTACCATTGCATCATGCATATTAGGTGAGGTCCCCACAAATACCCTCCATCCTCCCATATTCCCCCTCCCCTCCCCTCTCTCTCCTCTTCCCTTCTACTTTTTGGACTATAGTTATGTTTTGACATTCATATGAGTGTGCAGGTGATTATATATTGATTTCATAGTAGTATTGAGTACATTGGATACTTTTTTCCCCATTCTTGAGATATTTTAATAAGAAGAATATGTTCCAGCCCCATCTAGGTAAACATAAAAGATGTGAAGTCTCCATCTTTTTATGGCTGCATAGTATTCCATGGTGTACATATACCACAATTTGTTAATCCATTCATGGGTTGATGGGCACTTGGGCTGTTTCCATGTCTTGGCTATTATGAACTGGGCTGCAGTAAACATTCTGGTGAAAATGTCTTTGTTCTAAAATAATTTTTGATCATCTGGATATATACCTAGTACAGGAATTGCAGAATCGAACAGTAGGCCTACTTTTAGTTTCTTGAGTGTTCTTCAAACATCTTTCCAAAAAGATTATATTAGCTTGCATTCCCACCAGCAGTGTAGAAGCATTCCCTTCTCTCTGCATCCACGCCAACATCTGTAGTTTTGGGATTTTGTGATGTGGGCTAATCTTACTGGAGTTAGATGATATCTCAAAGTGGTTTTGATTTGCATTTCTCTGATGATTAAGGATGATGAGCATTTTTTCATGTGTTTGTAGGCCATGCGCCTGTCTTCATCACAGAAGTTTCTGTTCAAGTCTCTTACCCACATAGAAATGGGGTTATTTGTTCTTTTCTTATTGATTAGTTGAGTTCTCTGTAGATGCTAGTTATCAGACCTTTGTCAGAAACATAACCTGCAAAAATCTTCTCACATTCTGAAGGTTGTCTGTTTGCTTTACTTACTGTGCTCTTGGCTGTGCAAAACCTTTTTAGTTTGATCAGATCCCACTAATGTGTTTTTGGTGTTGCTTCAACTGCCGGGGGGGGGGGGGTCCTCCTCGTAAAATATTCCCCCAGGCTGATTTCTTCAAGTGTTTTCCCTGCACTCTCTTCAGTATTTTTATAGGTTCATGTCTTAAGTTTAAATCTTTTATCCAGTGAGAATCAATTTTTGTTAATGGTGAAAGGTGGGGGTCCAGTTTCAGGCTTCTACAGGTCACCATCCAGTTCACCCAGCACCATTTGTTAAATAGGGAGTCTTTCGCCCATGGAATATTTTTGATAAGCTTGTCAGAGATCAAATGGCGATTAGTAGCAGGGTTCATCTCTTGGTTCTCTATTCTGTTCCATAGATCTATCTCCCTGTTTTTGTGCCAATACCATGCTGTTTTGATCACTATAGATTTATAGTATAGCCTGAAGTCTGGTAATGTGATACCTCCTGATTTGTTCCTATTTCTGAGTAATGTATTTGCTTTTCAAGTTTTTTCCTGATTCCATATAAAAAGAAGTACTATTTTTTCAAGTTCTTTAAAGTATGACAATGGTGCTTTAATAGGGGTTGCATTAAATCTGTAGATTGCTTTGGATAGCATGGACATTTTAACAGTGTTGATGCTTCCCAGCCATGAGCATGGTATGTTTTTCCATTTGTTATTATCTTCAGCTATTTCTTTTCTCAGAGTTTCATAGTTCTCCTTATACAGATCTTTCATGTCCTTTGTTAGGTAAATTCCCAAATATTTCATCTTCTTTGGCACTATTGTAAAAGGAATAGAGTCCTTGATTGTTTTTTTCAGCTTGACTATTGTTGGTATATATAAAAGCTACTGACTTGTAAGTATTGATTTTGTATCTTGAGATTCTGTTGTATTCCTTGATCACTTCTAAGAGTTTTGAAGTTGAGTCCCTGGGATTTTCCAGGTATAGGATCATATCATCAGCAAAGAGTGAGAGTTTGATCTCCTCTGACCCTATTTGGATACCCTTGATCTCCTTCTGTTGCCTGATTGTCATGGCTAAGACTTCCATTACTGTGTTGAATAGCAGTGGAGACAGTGGACATCCTTGCCTCATTCCTGATCTGAGTGGAAATGTTTTCAATTTTGCACCATTCAGGATGATATTGGCTGTGGGTTTGCTGTAGATGGCCTCTATCAGTTTAAGAAATGTCCCTTCTATGCCTATTTTCTTAAGAATTCTGATCATGAAAGGATGCTGGATATTATCAAAGGCTTTTTCTGCGTCAATGGAGAGAATCATATGGGTTTTGTTTTTTATTTTATTGATGTGATGTATTATATTTATAGATTTGCGTATGTTGAACCAACCCTGTAACCCTGGAATAAAACCAACTTGATCATGGTGTATAATTTTTTTGATGTGTTGTTGAATTCTGTTTGCTAACATCTTATTGAATATTTTTGCATCAATATTCATTAATGATATAGGTCTATAATCTACATTCTTCTCATCAGCCCATGACCTATATCATGTCATAATAATAGATTCAGTTTTATGAGTATGAAACGTTCTGTAGAAGTCTATAAAGTCCATTTGTTCAAGGGTGAGGTTTAAGTCTAATATTTCTTTGTTTAGTTTCTTCTTGGCGGATCTATCCAAAACTGTGAAAAGGGTGTTTAAATCTCCAACTATTATACTGCAGGAAGATATCAAACTCTTCATATGCATTAGGGTCTGCTTTATGAATTGAGGAGCATTCTGGTAGGGTGCATAAATGTTTATTATCGAAATCTCTTCATGTTGGGTGTTTCACTTGACAAATATATAGTGACCTTCCTTATCTTTCTTTATCTTTGTTGGTTTAAATCCAGTTGTATCTATAACTAAAATTGCAAACCCTGCTTTTTTCTGGTTTCCATTTGCCCATAATATATGAGTCCATCCCTTCACCCCAAGTCTATTTTTATCCTTTAAGATAAGGTGAGATTTTTGTATACAGCAGATATCTGGTCTGAATTTATGTGTCTAGTCAGCCAGCCTGTGCCTCTTTAGAGGACAATTTAAACCATTCACATTAATTGAGAGAATTGATAAGCCTGGTTGTATTTGGGGTGTCATGATTTTCGGACGTCCAGTGGACATTTTTAATCCTTTCACCACTGTGGAAGGCGGGTTTTGTTCAAAAATTTCTGGGTGAGTTTACTTTGGAGGTAGAGCATTGCGCTGGTCATTGTGAAGGATGGGTCTGAGAATATCCTGGAGAGCTGGTTTAGTTATGGCAAATTTCTTCAGTATTTGTATGTCATTAAAGTATTTGATTTTTCCATCACAAATGAAACTCAGTTTAGCTGGATACAGGATCCTGGGCTGGAAGTTGCTTTGTTTTAGGAGACTGAAGGGCAATGACCATCTTCTTCTAGTTTGAAATGTTTCAGTTGAGAGATCTGCCGTCATTCTGATATTTCTCCCTTTGTAGGTGATGCTTTTCTTACATCTGGCAGCTTTCAGAATTTTCTCCTTCGTGTTAACTTTGACAAAGTTAATCACAATGTGTCTAGGAGATGCTTTATTTGGATCGGGTCTTGCTGGGGTTCTGAAAATGTCTGCTATCTGAAGTTCTGTATCTCTTGCAATGCTTGGGAAATTCTCCTCCAAAATGTCTTGGAGTAGAGCAACTGTACCTTTAGGACCATAAGACAAATATTTGATCTTTTGGAATGATCCCACAACTCTCTCAGGGAATCATCAGTTTTTACTCCCCATTTGTCTGCCTCTTTGAGTATTTGGGAATGTTCAAAAGCTTTGTCTTCAGTTTCAGAGATCCTTTCTTCTGCCTGGTCAACTCTATTATTCAGGGATTCTACTGTATTTTGGAGCTCCTCAACTAACTTTTTCATTTCCTTGAGCTCTGCTATCTCTTTTCTCATTATGTCCATATCTTTGGTGACTTGGGTTTTGAATTCATTAATTTCTTGAGACAACTTTAGACCTACTCTTTGGAATTCAATTTCTATCTTTTCTTCCATGCTATTCATCTTATTTGCCGTCCATATTCTGAGTTTCATTTCTGACATTGCTGCCATTTGTCTGTGCATGGCATCTTCACTTGTGTCTCCTCTGTCATTTCTTGGGGGGGGGTTTGATCTACTCTGGTTATTCATGTTGCCAGAGTTCTTCTGTTGTGTCCGCACCATGTTTATTTTCCACCGTTTGATTATTAGAACTGGTAGGGTGAGATTGAATTGGGGTTCCCAGGTAGTAGAGATGGCCCTTTTCAGAGTTTTAGCCGGATACTCTGAGGACCTACTTGGTGAGATAGCGCAAGCTAGCTCTGTTTGATATCAGCCAATGTCTACCCTATCCTAAAAAACCACAATATTAGTTTTAAATCTTGGCTGTGAAGAGATACAAACAGCTGTGGCGCCCATCCCCCACCCTTCAGTTCTTTCCCGCTACAGAACTCGGAGGTCAACCTCAGAATGTCCCCAAGTGGACAGCCCCAGACATAGGTTCCAACCAATAGTCTCAGGCAGTGCAATACCTGCCCAACAGAGAAGGATTCAAGGGTCTCCAACAGCACAATTGGAGCCAGGGATCCACACTCCTGCCCCACAGACTCAGTCCACACTGTTGTCCACTTCTCTGCTCACAGGCCCAGTTGGAGCCATGGGCCATACCCCCACCCACGAGTCTCAGTCCATATCCAGCTAGCCTCTGTTTGCCAGACCAGTTGGAGTCAAGGGACCACGCACCCACCTGCCAGTCTCAGTCCACTGCCTGGCAAGCCTCTGTTTGCAGGCTCTGTTAGAGTCAGAGCACCGCGCTCCACCCCCAGGTCCCAGTCCTTATCTGGTAAGCCTCTGCTCACCAGCCCCGCTAGAGACAGGGGACCACATCCTAGACCTCAGGTCTCAGTCCACACCTGTCAAGCCTCTGCTTGCAGGCCCAGCAGGGGCTAGGGACCAGCCCTGTCTGCCAAACTCAGTCCACACAGGGCAACCACTCTCCTTCTGTGGGTGCCGTCAGAGCCGGGGGTTCTGCACCCTGTCCCGCCAGACATAGCCCAAAGCAAGGGTCAACATTACCACTGCCCAGGCATACTCATAACCAGGGGACTGTTCCTCCTCCCACCAAGTATCCCTTTCTTCCCACACTTGCTTTCTTCCCCGTTAGTCACAGATTCTGTCCTGATGGTTGGTGGTCCACACTGTGCCCAGATCTATCAGGACAAGACCAAACACTCTTTGCTCTGCTGGGGGAAGAACTTCAGACCACCATGTGAGGGGGAAAGGGTGGACTGGGTGTTTGGACTTGTGGGGGAAAGTATCTATTCAATTTTATGCCTGGTGGGGTAGTGTCTAGGTTCACAAGTGGGACCTCCCCGGAGAAAGAGACCTGGAGTTTAGTGGCTCTCTCCAGCGAGGTAAAATGAGAAGTCTTTTGTTCCCTGCTTGTTCTACCTGCAGCAGGCCCCCTGCTTGGGGGTGGGGGGGGAGGGGTTCTCCCGTCTGCTAGTCGATAGGCTTTGTACCTGTAATTTGTTTTCTTGAATGCTCTTCCTTGGAGTTACAGCTTGCTGAACTTCTTTCTTGGCTCAGCTCCCTGTCTTTGGCTTCATAGGGCCCGATTCTGTCCTGATTTTCTTCCTCTGGTCAGGAGCCTCTGCCGAGGGTTGCTACCAGTCAGCCTTCTTTCCAGAACTGGGCCTATGAGCAGAGAAATAAGAAAGTAAATTCTAGGCGGCACCTGTGGCTCAAGGAGTAGGGCGCCAGTCCCATATGCCGGAGGTGGTGGGTTCAAACCTAGACCCGGCCAAAAACCAAAAAAAAAAAAAAAGAAAGTAAATTCTTATTTCAGTTTATTTTATTAACTAAAAAGGACACATTGTGTAAGATTTAAGAGACAGTTAAACTTATGTCACTGAGCAGTGAATGGGAGATGAAGTGGAGATAAGAAATACAGACCATTTTTCCAAAAATGTGGCCACAGAGAGAGAGAGGTGAGCATTGGAACAACATCCAATAGGAGATGAACAACAAAGAATCAAAACAATTGGAAAAATTTATCTGTGAGAGAAGATGGGGGCCCTTCAGCTGGGAGGGAAAGGGAGACGGTAGTGTTGCTAAGTTTTGAGGTACAGGAGAGGAATGCCTTTTGTTTTTTTCTATGAAGTAGCAGGTGAAATCACCCACTGAGAGAAGCTGAAGATGGGGTGAGGTGCTCTGCTTTCTCTTCAAAGCATATAAATCTTTTGGTTTCTACTAAAGTTGGGCTGAGTGCATATTTTCATACCCCCACCTTTTGCCCTTTCTGATTGTTTAGCCCAGAATTCCTGTCTACCATCTTGGTCTGTGTAGTCCTAATTATCTTTCCAGGCTTCATGCAAATGCTGTCACTTTATTTTATTTTTGGCAGTTGGTTCCTGAGTCCTGCCGATTGAAATTAGTCTTACACACAGTACTCAGTAGTGTTAGCTGTGTTGCATTGCTTATTTAACTTTTGTTCTGTAAAATGTTTTTAAGTCTGGGCTGGGTGCAGTGGCTTATGCCTGTAATCCTGGCATTGTGGGAGGAGTTCGAGACCAGCCTGAACAAGAGTGAGACCCCTGTCTCTAAAAAAAATAGCTAGACATTGTGGCAGGTGCATGTCGTCCCAGCTACTTGGGAGGCTAAGGCAGGAGGATCACTTGATCTCAAGAGTTGGAGGCTTCTGTGAGCTATGCAGCCATGGCGCTGTACCAAGGGTGACAAGGTGAGATTCTGTCTCCTGTTCACTGAAAGAAAGGAAAATGCTTTGAAGCCTGTCTCTTCCATTAAAGTGGCCAGTCTTTTACTCCTCTCTTTTCTTAGCAGATCTTAGTGTGGGTCCTTATACAAGTTAGGAACTCAATGCATAATTCATTAAAGAAGTTTATCGACTGAACTATAAGCACTATTATTTTTTAATAAAGCTGGCAGTAATAAGCACTTCTTTAAATTCTGAGATAGTTTATTTGTACAATTCTGTTACTACTCAAAATGTTCGTACAGTTCTGTAGGTAAATGGTTGTGCCAGTAGTTGAGTCTGCCATGAGCGTTGAGGAGTGTCTTGCTGTTGAGAGAGGCTGGGCTCGTGGTGCTGCTCTGCATGCTGAAGTGGGACTAAAACTTTCATTTTTTGTGTCTCATATTTCTAAATAACAAATACTTGACTTTCAGTTGTGCACAAAACATTATGCTCACTTGTAGTATAACGTGGCTTCTGGTCTCAACAAGTTTGTAAACCAGTTGCAGAGACATTTTTTGTAAAATGAAGTTACAGAATATGTAACAACAGCAAACAAGGAACAGCAGCAGCAGCAGTGCCCAGGGAGTGCCATCGGCGAGGCAGTGAGCCCGCAGGCAGAGGGACGCTGGTCTGGGAGAGCGCCAGGGACACTGGATGTGAGTGGGGCGGAGAGGACAGACTGGGGTTTGGTTAGCTGAAGACAGGAAGGTGAGGTATTTCAGACAGAATCAATGGCACGGAGGAGAGAACATGGCGGTAATAAAGGGGGAGATTGCGGTGAGAGGAAAGGATTGGTCTGTGTAATAGTCGTTCAGAATGGTGACTGTCGTATAGGAGTACATGGTATTGACCTTGTGCGTATTTGTTGTTTTGATAATTCTTGTGGTTATTATGCTTTTATGGCATATATCACTATCAGTCTACATGGATTACGTGAGGAAATGAAAACGGAATGAAAACTAAGCATTTATTGCACAGCTACCAGGGATTCTACTTTAAATACAATACCTCATTCTAGCCTCACAGTATTCCTGATATAGACGGTATAATTGACACGTCTTGGCTAAGGAAACAAAGGCCTGAAGACCTGCACGCCTCGTCCAGCTCCATGGGAAGGAGCCGCTGACACAGGGACTCTGCCTGTGAGTCTTGAAGCCAAGGCACGTGGTTCAGTTTGGGGAACTATACTGTGACCTGCCTGAGAGCAGAGACCACAACTCTTCAGCTTTGCATCCTGACAGTTCTGCACCACTGCGGTGCTCTGTAAAGGTTAGGTGAATAAAGGAAAGAAGTGATTTCAACTAATCATGATGCTAAAAACAGAACTCAGCACTAGGCTGGCAGGGTAAATATACGATATGAGTTTAAGTGACTAGTTGGGGCATATAGAAGAATTTGGCAGCCATCTACTGCCTCTTGAAATTTATACATAGAACACACAGAGATATACATTAAGAAAGGAAATAAGAAACCTAAATAGAAATATATTGTGTTCCTGACAGTTGGCAGGATGCTGAACTATGTTAAGTCTTTGATTGCTTCCTTTTTACCTAAGACAAGAAATCCAATGAGTTTGAGGGATTGTTGAAGGAATAAACCTTACATCACTTATCACTGTTTAGAGATTCATATTATACATGTTTAGAGTGTACTTTATGAGAATATCCTTCTTTTTATGTTTTACCAATGGCTTCTTTAGAGGACATGTTTTGAAATTGTGTCATGTGATTGACTCTGTGATGGTGTACATCATAGGTGGGACAACTCTGTCACGGTCACAGATGGACTCCGTGATGGTGTATGTCATAGGTGGGACAGCTGTGCCACAGTCACAGATGGATTCTGTGATGGTATATGTCATAGGTGGGACAGCTGTGTCACAGTCACCAATGGACTCCATGATGGTGTATGTCATAGGTGGGACAGCTGTGCCACAGTCACAGATGGATTCTGTGATGGTATATGTCATAGGTGGGACAGCTGTGTCACAGTCACCTATGGACTCCATGATGGTATATGTCATAGGTGGAACAGCTGTGTCACAGTCACCTATGGACTCCGTGATGGTATATGTCATAGGTGGAACAGCTGTGTCACAGTCACCTATCGACTCCGTGATGGTGTATGTCATAGGTGGGACAGCTGTGTCACAGTCACCTATCGACTCTGTGATGGTGTATGTCATAGGTGGGACAGCTGTGTCACAGTCACCGATGGACTCCGTGATGGTATACGTCATAGGTGGGACAGCTGTGTCACAGTCACCGATGGACTCTGTGATGGTATACGTCATAGGTGGGACAGCTGTGTCACAGTCACCGATGGACTCCGTGATGGTGTATGTCATAGGTGGGACAGCTGTGTCACAGTCACCAATGGACTCCGTGATGGTATATGTCATAGGTGGGACAGCTGTGTCACAGTCACCAATGGACTCCGTGATGGTATACGTCATAGGTGGGACAGCTGTGTCACAGGTCATAGGAAATACGCAGGCAGAGTTCTTGCTCTCACAGAGAAGCAAAACATATCCCCCCTTCAGAAGCGTCAGTTTCTATCAGAAAAGATAATACTTTTTCAAACAAAAGGAGAAATTACCTCTTTAGAGATATAATATTTAGCATTCTCTAGAAAGAAATCCAAAAATTATGAGAGCTGTTTTCTATCCTCTGAAATCAGGATTTTGTACTGTGAGCCTTTTGTTGTATTCAGGTCTAAGGTATTAGGGTGTTTGTAACAGAGCTGTGTAGTCCAGGAGAGTCAGGTGAATCACAGCTGATAGCAGCATAGCAATACCTGGTGTGTGAGTCTCCCAGAACTGCTGTGACAAAGTGCCACACGCTGCATGGCTTCAGACAGCCAAGTTGGTTCTCTCCCAGAGCTGGAGGCTAGAAGTCCAGATGCGGACAGGGCTGTGCCCCTCCTGAAGGCTGCAGGCTTGTCCTGGCTTCTGGTGGTTGCTGGAAGCCCTTGGCTGCCTTGGCTTATAGCTGGGTCACTCCGATTCCTGCCGACATCTTTCCTGTCGCCTTCTTTTCTGTATCTCTGTGTCTTCATATGGCCTTCGAATAAAAGCACCAGTCACTGGATTGGGGCACTCCCTAGGCTGGTGTGCTCTCATCTTAACTGAGCATGTTTTCAAAGTCCCTGCTTCCAAATAGGCTGAAGTTTTGGTGGACATGATCTTGACAGGACACTCCGTAACCTCAGTGTATCGCGTGATACTGTCCTTAGTGTTTGCCTAGCACTGTTATAACACTTGATTTAGAAACAACTTTGTGAATGTAAGATAATAAAATAGAATGATTAAAAATCCTCTTAGGGAGATAAGAAAATAATAGAAATGGAAAGGATGTTAATTCTTCTGTACTTAGTACCGCTCTCCTTTAAGTGGTATTTTGGGTGGTCATACGTCGAGATAGTGGTGGCAGAGTTCCCTGAGCCCTGTACAACTTTTTTTTGTATTGTAAGAGGCTGGTTTCATCATTCAACTCAAAGAATTGCTGCCAAGGCAGAGGCCAGTGAAATGTGGCCTGCTAGATCCTGAAATGCAGCCTTTTGACTGAATCTAAATTTTACAGAACAAATCTTTTTATTAAAGGGGTGCAGCAGAGAAAGATGAAACATATCTTGTCTCGTTTGGTGTTTAAAAAAAGAATTAATCTTGAAATGAGAAGGCTGCAAGTTCCCCCCCAGCTGACAGCTTATTCTTTAGTGAACGGAGAATGATCTCTTGTTATTCTCTGCATCTAACCGTATCAAGGGGAGAATTTGGACATTTTATGTAATGCCCTGTTTTGGATAAGTTGTTTATTACTGTGGGTTTTAATGCGTCAGCAGGCACAGAACCCAAATGATGAAGTCACATTCACTGGTGAGGACAAGTTGCCTCTGAATGAGGCACTTCTCCTGTACCCACGGAGGTCGAGTGTAGTCTGTCCATTCCTGCTGGAGAGAAAGTCTTGAAAATCTTCACCTCGATTGGCATAGAAATAGCCCTGCTGGGGATGAGGAAGGAGGTTGGGGGCCATCGTGTATGGCGCACCTCTTGGGTGCGGGAGACAATTACAGGAGGGACTTTACCTAACAACTGAAATCATTGTAACCTAATTCTTTGTACCCTCAATGAATCCCAAATGATAACAATTTATTAAAACAAACAAAAAGAAATAGCAGTGCTGCAGCAGCACCTGGGTTCCAAGTTTACTTCTTGCAGAAACATCGCTGTGGCTTCTGAATTTCCCTGCTTTCCAGGATTCCCAGTGTGGCAAAAGTTATGATCATCCCGAGAGCAGCAGAGGGTGAATTTGAAGAATGTTTCAGGATGTCTCGTATTCATAGAAAGGTGGGCCGAGCTTAGACTCTGCAGGGCCTCCTTGTAAACTTACGAGGCCCCACCTTCATTTGCACTGGCTTATGATTCTGTCCCCATGCTGTGGTTTCCACTGTACAAGACCAGTTCTGAGTCAGTTCACCCTCCTGAGTCACTGAACTTTCTCATGTGTTTAGCTCATAGACTGTTAGGTGGCCATTTGCTTTCAGCTTGTGCTAATAGGTTACAATGAACTTAAATATGTTTGTGTTACAGATACTGCCTACATCAGAGTTTATACACATGCAGGTGTTGGAGCTGTGCTTAACAGGAAAACAGTCCTAGGGTGCTGAATGCCAGTTGCTTATTGTTTATTTATATAGTGTCATTCACTGAAGGCTATTTTGTTGGACAAATACACCTCGCAGTTACGATGTGAGTTACTTTGCCTTCAACACTGTGGACTGACAACCTCTCAAGGGCAAACCTGCTCCCCTGGCTCTGCCATCGCAGGAATAGCCCTGTCATCTTCTGCTGAACACCTCATATCATCTGAAAACTTGGCCGAGTAATAGCAAAAGCTGCTGTTAACGTGAGATCAATTTGTGGTCTCTCCATTGCAGTTGTGAATTTTCGAAGGCTATCTTGATCCGATTTTTAGACCATTTCTGTAGCGTGAATACGCACAGGGCCACCCACAGGGCTTTGAGTGAATTAGGTCCCGAGGGGATCCGGTTGGGGGAGTGGTAGCTACAGGTGTTTTCTTGGCCACATGAGTGAGGCACATCCCTGCAGTGGCTGGGATCCGTGAGTATAGTCTGTCTTGGGTCACTTTTCCTTTTGTCTTAGAAAACTTATACCTTAATAGTCTCTCTCTCCCTTGGAATAATCGTAAGTGTAATTATAATATTTGGTTAATGTGTATTTTCAGCACAAGCTCCATTAGGTAGGAACTGGGTGTGTTACATTCCCCACACCCAGTACAAAGCTCATAAATTTTAAGTACCCTGTAAATAATGAACTAATGAGTGAGTGAATGAATGAATTGAGTTGACAGTATGTGGAGGTTAAGAGCACAGATTCTGGAATCAGTCAGACCACCTGAGTCAAATAAAACACTAAAACTGTGTTCAAATTGTGTCCTACGGGGCAAGCTGCTTCCTCCCTGTGTTTCCATATCTGTAAAATGGGGAAGATGACCGTATTCATTCCACAGGGTTGTTGTCAGGATCACCTGATACAAGACGTGCAAAACTCCTAGAACAATGCCTGTGTGTATCAAGTGCTGCGTAAATGTTAGCTCCTGTCAACACCCTTGTCCTCAGCAGCAGGAGTGCCTCCATTTGCTGTAACCAGGAAGGCTTGGTCACAATCTGCTGAGACAATTTGGAGGCCAGTTCCCAGGGGGAGGCGGTGTATTCCTGAGACTGATTCAATTTATTTCTGGTCCCATCTTCAGTCTTTGCTGACTAATCACAGTAATTATCAGCATTTTGCCAATGTGTACCGTCAAACACCACTTTCTGTGCAGAAAAATGTCTTATCTACGTTGTTTACATCTTAATCTTTATCATCCTCAAGAACTTTTGGATGTGTAGAGAGGTGTACAGATTACTAAAGATGCTCCAATTTGCATCTTTTCTTATCATAAGTGTTTTAGTGGAGTAAGACTGTGAAAGGGGGTGGGGGTTACCAGCTATCAAAAGTTACATAGTTTTCAATTTATTTAGGAATCTGGATTTTATAGGCCAATGTCCAGAGAGCTGTTTGTGGCCCTCAGTCTTTTTTCAACAATAGGAATCAGTCTGGTGGTATCTAAAGTCTTTTCTTAGCCATTTCCATCTAGACATGTGAGAATATCCTCTGCACACACAAATACAGTGGACCCTCCACAGCCGACCCCTCCTTACAGTGACCTAATTTTCACAGAGCAGTCACACACCACATGTCTGTACAGGACAGCAGTCCTGGTGGGTGGTGTTGATGGTCTCTTCTATATGTTGACCAGTTTGTTACAGTCCCGTGGGTGGTAAGTTGCTAAGTTTTACTTTGAGTTAATCTTTTATACAAACAAGAGCTGGATCAAGGTTCTCTTGTCACTGATGTTTATATTGTGAGGTTCAGAGCCCAGATGGTCTGATGCGTGTCACTTCTGTGTTAATCACCTTGGAAGGCATTCTTCTAACGAGTTCCTTGACAACAGCAGAGTCACAAAACACATCTTCCAAAGAGCCATCTGATGTTCATTCTTTCTCTGTAAAGCTTGAAAACACACTAGCGCCGACATGCCGGGAGGAAGCAGAGGCTCTTCCACCGCCCTGTGGTTGCTGCGTTGCTGTCCCGGCGCTTCTCCGCCCGCTCTGGGCTCTCAGGCAGTTGCTGGCTAGATGCTTACGCTAGCAGAGCCAGCCTTGGCGCTGGGTGTGCCCTGGGCTCCAGGGCTCGGTGGTGGGGTCAGGTGCCCGGCCATGTGTCTCTGACTGCGGCTGGAGGCTCCTAGCCCAGGTGCCGGTGCCCAGAGTAGTTTTTCTTTCCAAGGTGCGTTCCTCTCTGTTTATTCTCCGCTTCTCTTTTGCTGAGCCTGGAATGCAGGCTCCTTACCCGGCTCAGCTCCAGCTTCTCCTCTTCACAAACAGGGCAGTCATTCTTGTCTCAGTTACCAGGGCATGCTTTGCATTTTCCTAAATCTACACTCAGTTAGTAGGAGAAATCCCTCAGTAAGAGAACAAATCACCCAGTTGCAAACAGACTGTTAACCACATTGGCACAAAGCGCAGTTCCGCCTCAGTTTGCAGCACCCACAGAGGCCCCAGCAGCTTCCCGGATAACAGAGGGACAGGTTTTTCCCCTGACAGCTTTTCTTTTACCGGTAGGAAAAGAAAGGATCAGGAAAGCTGCCTCCCCGTGGCTTGAGTGGTGGTGTGGTCGGGTGCTTGGTGTGGCTTTTTGCATTCAGCGAACCCTGAGTTCTCTCCAGATTTTTCTACTGGTCCATCTCTGTCAGGACCTTAGATGTGAAGCCCTCTGAGGTTCTGCCCTCTTGCCACATACTCTTTTTTGGTGATTCGTTCCTGAGCCTTGATTATCTAGTACCCACAGCTCTGAATACTGTGACTGATGCCCTTGTTCAGAGCCTAAGGCTGCTATCCAGTGTAGCATATTCTAAATAGACAGAATTCTTCTTTTTTGGTCTCTTTGGTAAATGGTATCACATTGAGTAGCCCCAGCCAGAAATATGACCCACATTTTCCCTCAAACCACACGATGGTCAGTGCCAGTGGCTGCTAACTCAGCTTGGAACATCTCCAGAGTCTGTCCCTTTTCTTCTGTCCCCACTAGGACTTTCAAAATTCCCGTCTCTTGCAGTCTGCTCCCATCACTGCAGTGAGCCCACGTGGGCCCTCCCGCCCACTGTCTGTAGCCTCCTCCAGCCACTCTGCCATCAGAGCCCGATTCCACCCCATACCTCTCTGTGTGTAGACGCTCAGCCACTTTCAGAAAGTCAAAGTTCAGAGCCCTGAATTTCTTCCCACTTGGCGGCCAGCCTCGTCTCTGACAACTCTTCTTCCAAGTAAAGTTACTGAGGCAACACACCCATGCCCATCTGGATGGAGTTCCCTCTACCAAAAGTAGATGGCATCCCTCACAGACCTCCTGCTGTCCCCAGGACTCCTCTCCTACCTCTGAGTCTGTCCATTCCTGTTGGAGAGAAATTCTTGAAAATCTGGTGCATTCCCAGTTGCAATATTTTTAAATGACAACTAAGAAAGTAAAACAAGTCTTCACATATAAAAGTGGAAAATAGTCTAGAAGTCTTCTATTCAAATTAATTTTTTCTTCTCAATAACTTAACAGAAATAAATGGGTACTTAGAAACCTTGAGGGGTTCTTTAAATAGGAGTCAGAAAATACATAAAAATACAAAACAAAGAAAGAATAGAACATTGTTAAAAAATAAACATTTCTTTAAAAACAATTACCCCTTTTTTAAAGATGGGTAGGTACTGTATAAAATGAATATCTATGTCTCTATAACTCATTACATTTATATGTAAGTTCTCTGGTGGGTATAAATCCATCTTTGTCTTCATCTTCTTTATCAGAAACATCCTCTACCAAACTATCATGATGACTTTTTTTCCCCCACCGTCACCATGCGTCTGAAACCCCTGCTCTAAATACACTTCACCCTTGTCTTCAGAGGGTTTCCAGCCACCATTAGGATCCATTTCTTGGAATGAGTAATAGTCTGTTTCAGATCTCCAGATCAGTGTTGAGTATCAGCGTACACTCTGGAGGAATTTTACCTCTTCCTTCTTTTCTAGGGCCCAGGGCAGGAGGGATGATGAGCTTTCGCTTCTCTCCTACACGCATTCCTTTCAAACCCTGGTCCCAACCTTTCAGAGCCTGCAGGATGGCCAGGGTCAACCAAACGGCTGCCCACTGTTATGTTTGAGAGTGGAGGGAAATAGAGAGCCATGCTTTCTCAGCAATCTTCATGGTGGACGACAGCAGACCCCTTCCTTGGGTTTTGCTGCGGCAGATGATGAACGGCTTCTGGAGAACTTCAGCTTTCACTTCTGGTCCAGGGATCTGAGCCCCAGTCAGAGAAGGGACTAACAGCATCCAGACTGCATTCCATAAGAAAAACCTCATGTTGCTGAAGCAGGAAGAAGTTCCTTGAAAAGAGTTTTGATATCAGTATATATTGAATTACAATTTTAATATAGGGTTTTTTTCTTTCTTAAAATGTGTATACTTTTTTTTTTTTTGCACCCTCTGTACATGTGGTGCATGTCTGGTCTGTGAAACTTAGGTCAAGTGAGAGCCAAGTGCAGACTGGAGCCCCACTAACAGCTTTGGAATGAGTAAAAGCCAAGCCAGTTTCATCTGTGTCTCCATCCAGACGTTTTCTCTCCCTTCACCCTGGTTCTCGGTTTCCCTACAGAAGCTCTCGTTCCCACCAGCTGACGGGGAGGGAGCAGTGGTTTTACTGTCTTCTCTCCCTTTGCCAGGCAGATCTTACTTGGAGTTTGTAAGAAATCATTGTTAACATCCTTTGCCTTACTGTGGCAGTTGGGGTATGAACTTGTTTCCTAGAGGACCACACCTGCATTCCAGCTTTGCCAGCTTTTAGCTGGAGAATCACGGACAAGTTGGCTGACTTCACCTCTGCCTCAATTTCCTCACTGCGGACTGAGTGTAATAATCTGTGTGTGCCTTATGGGATTGTCATGAGGGTTAATGAAGTATTTATAGAAAGCCTTGGCACCCAGTAGCCATCAATCAGTGGTAATTATTTTTTATGGCAGAATTTCTATCCATCTCAGCAATACGTGAATTTTAATTTACTTTTTGGTAAGGTTAATCATTCTATCTGAAATTTAAGAGTATTATTTCTTACACAATATTTGCCACCTCAAGTTTAAAAATAATTTTCTTTTTTTTTTATTTTTATTTTATTTTTTTTTATTGTTGGGGATTCATTGAGGGTACAATAAGCCAGGTTATTCTGATTGCATTTGTTAGGTAAAGTCCCTCTTGCAATCATGTCTTGCCCCCCATAAAGTGTGACACACACCAAGGCCCCACCCCCCTCCCTCCGTCCCTCTTTCTGCTCCCCCCTCATAACCTTAATTGTCATTAATTGTCCTCATATCAAAATTGAGTACATAGGATTCATGCTTCTTAACTCATTTTTAGACCAGTTTGTTTCCTGTGAGCAGCGTTTTGGCTATTCAGACTGAATTGTACATGTATTGTTAGCTGTCCTTTTCTGTTTTTTTACTTGCTAAATGCATATTTAGTTCTTTGAGTGATATTGAAGACTGAAAATTCGCAAATTTAGATCCAGTATAAGAGATAATTATAACATTTCAGCATGAAGCCTGTGGTTATAAACAGCTTTAAAAAGCAACATGTTGTGTTTTCTGTTGACCCAACAAGTAAAACATTGGTTAGTCCTGAGATTCGAGTAAAAGGCATATAGTGGTCTGTTTATCAGCATTGATTAGGAAAAGTAATGGGTAAGCCATTAGGCTCTGTTCCTCTTTTCTTTGATATTTGAATATTTGCACATATTTTCATTCAAATCTACTAGATAGCACTGAACCCCCTTGAGATATCAGTGAACAAATTTTTAATCTTTCTCTGACGGCTTATCTATTTTTCTTCTTTTTTTGATTTTTTCTGATGATTTATCTAAATGAAAATATAAAATAATGAATGACCCATTCATTTACTGCAACCATCACTGGAAAAAAATCATGCCTAATGTTTGTATAATATGTATTACTATTTTCATATATTTCAAAAGTATATTAACAGAGAGCCACTATATGTAAATTAATATAGTTTAACTTAAAATAATGTTTTTATTCTTTTTTTTTGTTTTTTTTTTCTGTTAAGACAGAATCTCTCTCACTTTGTCACCACTGTGTAGAGTGCAGTGGTGTCACAGCTCACAGCAACCTCAAACTCTTGGGCTCAAGTGATCCTCTTACATTAGCCTTCCGAGTAGCTGGGACTACAGTCACCTGCCACAACACCCGGCTATTTTTTTAGAGACAGGGTCTTGCTCTAGCTCAAGCTGGTCTTGAACCTGTGAGCTCGGGCAATCTACCCGCCTCAGCCTCCCACAGTGCTAGGATTTCAGGCATGAGCCACCAAGTCTGGCCAACACTTTTATTCTTTCATACATTTTTTAAAATAAATACATAGTGAACACTTACTATGTACCAGGTGGTATTTTCTAGGTGCTTGATACGCATCAGTGAACAAAATATACCCTCCCTTACCAAAAAAATCCTTCTCCATGTTTATGTTGCATTTAGTAAAGCTTATAAAAATAAGAAACATGATTGATGTATGTTAGAAGGTCATAGAGGTGATAGGTGCTGTGGGGGAAATAGAACAGAGTAAGGGACATTGAGAAGATGAGGATGGGGCAGAGGGAATGGACTGCAGTTTTTAAAAGGTGGACTGGTAAGGTGGAACCGAGAAGGTGTTATGTGAGCAGAAGAAGGCAGGAAGGCGCACTGCTGATGTCTGGGGAGAGTGTTTAGGACGGGGTCAGAGGCCATGCAAAGGCCCTGAGGCCAGAGTGTGTTTAGCAGTAGTACAGTTAAAATCTTGGCTTGATTTAAAAAAAAAAAACTTGGCTTGATTTAAAAAAAAAAAAAAAGGAATATGTTTTCTTTATAAATATTTATTGATTACTTCTCATACATTGTATATTGGGGAAAATGCTGGACATATGGTAGAAACACATATTAGGAAGACAAAAGAGCTCCATCCTTCTAATCTGTAAGTCGAGGTAAGGTGATCTGATCATAGGTAGCTCTGATTTAATGCAGCTTGTGAACAGTGACATCAAAGAGCTGCAGGACCTCTTGAAATTGAGAGAGAAAAAGATCCAGTCTGCCCGGGATGATTACATGAAAGCAGAGTATTCAACCTTACCTAGAAGGACAGGATTGAAAAGTGATGGAGATTAGGGAAGGGGAAAGACTGGATCACAGGCTGGGAGCTGGGGACTGGCCGGTCACTGTTGGGAATAAATGCAGTTTATTTGGAAATGTGTTGGAAGGGGCCTGGGCTCAGTGAGAATAGTAAGAATCTGATGACTGAATGTGTAGGAAAAATTGGGTGGGGTAAAGGGGTAGCTGGCAAAAATAACTTCTAAGCTGAGCTCATGTTGAGCCGCCACCCAGCAGTTGCTGCCATCTGTAGCCTTGTGTGTGCTCGCTGGTGAGCGCACAGCTTGCTGTTCCGTCCTGCTTCCAGGGCTCAGGCCTGGGAATGGATCACGGCAGAGTCATTAAGAGTGTGTGTGGGTTTCTGTTTATCTTTCTTTTTGGGGGGGGGGTGTGTTTGTGTGCATGATGTATTGTCATTTGGATTCTCTAAAGAATGTAGTGACTTAAGAATTTGCCTGTGGCTCAGCGGGTAGGGTGCCGGCCCCATATGCCGAGGGTGGCGGGTTCAAACCCAGCCCCGGCCAAACTGCAACAACAACAACAAAAAAAAATAGCCGGGCGTTGTGGTGGGCGCCTGTAGTCCCAGCTACTTGGGAGGCTGAGTCAAGAGAATCGCCTAAGCCCAAGGATTTGGAGGTTGCTGTGAGCTGTGTGACGCCATGGCACTCTGCCGAGGGCGATAAAGTGAGACTCTGTCTCTACAAAAAAAAAAAAAAAACGAATTTGCACTGAAACTTTTTCCTTTGCTCATGGGGATTCAATGAGATATTCTCTTGGGTTTCAAAATCATTTTGAGTGGGCTTTTTGAGGTTTGCATGAGTCAGAATACCAGAGAATAAAAATATCAGAGGACAGACCTAAGTTGTAAGCTGGAGCTTTGAAACCAAGCCTGTGACCTGGGACAGGCCCTTTGAAACTCTGGACTTCAGTTTCTGTGTCTGAAGAACGCATCATTGTGCTAGGTAATCCTCAAGATCCCTTACAAACTCCACAACTCCAGGAAATTCAAAACATAACAACCAAAGATCCAAACTTCCCTCACCAGGTGATTTTATAAGTAGGAACAGTAGTCTCCAGCCTTAACAGGGGCTAAATATCATGACATCAGCTATAAGCAATTTTTAATTTCAGCAAGTGGCTTTTTTGTTCAGAATCATTTTCTCAAAACGTTTTTAGCCATTTCTTTTATGTAAAGAATATCGGCAGCTAGAGTTTGTAGAAACTGATCTCATGTTATTTGCTGTTTACTAGTACAGCAGCATTTTTTTTATTTAAAATAGTCTCTTTTGCTGCATGAAAGGGCATCCTCATTCATAGGGCACAGGCTGCTCCGCTGGCCGCTGTCTCTGTGTGATGAAGCGTCAGCACTAGCACCTCCCACACTCGTTGGAAGCATTTGTCCTTAAGATTCTGAAATTTGCCAGAGCCTGTCTTGGAAGTGGTTGCATCCAAACTTGTGTGTCTTTTTTCTTTTACCTTCCCCTTTCCATCATCTTGGGAGAGATAGTGTTGAAAAGCCAACCGCGTCTGGTTACCACCTACAGTCGGTGCTGAGGGCCTGACGACCAGGGAGCATAAAACATGTTACCCTTGGTGAGAAGAGACAGCAGGGAGACCCTGGAGGGGAAGCGATCTGTTTAGGGAGAGACCCAGACAGTGCTTTGTTTCTTGTGTGTGAAACTGAATTTGAACAAGAATTAGGGGAAGTATTTTTAAATGTGAATTTGACTCTTTGTAGGTGATACTTTGAATCTGGAGAGGCTCACAGATGCTGTTGTTGCATAAACCCAATTATCTTTTGTTCTTTTGTTCCAGATGCTTTCGTGGGTTCTGGCATTTGCCCTTCTGCTTAGAAATGTGATCAGGACTTTCTTACAGAGCTCAGAGCCACAGCTTGGGGGATTGCAGTGAAAGCATTCCTCCCCTCAACTTATTAAAATACGTGTGGTCAGAAAAGGTTAGAGTCACAGGCATTTGACAGGAGGGGAAAAGGCACCTTCTCCCTCAGTTCCTGGATGAGAGACTGTCCCGTTGTTTGGTAGCCAGCAAAGCCTCTTTTCTTTTTTTTTATTATTATTTTTTATTAAATCATAGCTGTGTACATTAATGAGATCATGGTGCACCATACACTGGTTTTATAGACCGTTTGACACATTTTCATCACACTGGTTAACATAGCCTTCCTGGCATTTTCTTAGTTATTGTGTTCAGACATTTACATTCTGCATTTACTAAGTTTCACATGTACCCTTGTAAGATGCATCGCAGGTGTAATCCCACCAATCCCCCTCCCTCTACCCATCCTCCCCCCTTCCTCATATTCTTAGGTTATAACTGGGTTATAGCTTTCATATGGAAGCCATAAATTAGTTTCATAGTAGGGCTGAGTACATTGGATACTTTTTCTTCCATTCTTGAGATACTTTACTAAGAAGAATATGTTCCAGCTCCATCCATGTAACATGAAAGAGGTAAAGTCTCCATCTTTCTTTAAGGCTGCATAATATTCCATGGTGTACATACACCACAATTTATTAATACATTCGTGGATCGATGGGCACTTGGGCTTTTTCCATGACTTAGCAATTATGAATTAGGCTGCAATAAACATTCTGGTACAAATATCTTTGTTATAATGTGATTTTTGGTCTTGTGGGTATGTACCTAGTAGAGGAATTACAGGATTGAATGGCAGATCTATTTTTAGATCTCTGAGTGTTCTCCAAACATCTTTCCCAAAGCCTCTTTTCATAATTATAAAACTAACAAATTATTTGAGCTCCATAGGTAAACTGAGAGACTCTGAAATGAAGACGAAACAAAGTCTCATGTCACGTCCCTCACTGATGCCAGTGGTTTTCCAACCGTGATCGAAAGTAAAAGCTGTTCTTATGATAATATTAAGATGCTGTTGGCCTTTTCCACTCTCATTTTCTAGCAAACATACAGATTGAACATAGAAGCAGAATGAGGGGCTGTCTCCTGGTAAACCAGACATTAATGAGATTTGCTGAAATAGAGAACAGTCCCACTCTTTCACTAAATTTGTTTTTTGTAAAAAATAGTTATCTTTATAGATTGATATTTATATAAAGGCAATAAGTTTGTTATTGGTATTTTAGTGAATTTATATTTTAAAATTATGTCAGTTTTAATTTCTTTTTTTTGTTTTTGGAGACAGAGTCTTACTATGTCACCCTCGGTAGAGTGCTGTGGCGTCACAGCTCACAGCAACCTCAAACTCTTGGGCTTTAGTGATTCTCTTACCTCAGCCTCCCAAGTAGCTGGGACTACTACCCACCACGACGCCTGGCTGGTTTTTGGTTGCAGGTGTCATTGTTGTTTAGCAGGCCCAGGCCAGGCTCGAACTCGCCAGCCTTGGTGTATGTGGCTGGCGCCCTACTCACTGAGCTATAGGCGCCGAGCCTCAGTTTTAATTTCTAATATATTTTTTATACATGTATACATGATATTTTTTTACATATATATGTAAACATACATATATATTTATATGTGTGGGTGTCAGTACCACCCACAGATATAAAAGCTCTTTAGGGTCCTCAATGATTTTAAGACTAAGGGAACCTGAGAACAAGCAGGTGGAGAACTGCTGATTTGTCTAAGCCCCTCATGTAAACTGTGGACCCAGGTGATAAGGGTCTGTGGATGTAAGTTCTTCGGCTGTGACAGACTTCCTGCTCTGGTGGGGGACCTGACAGTGAGGGAGACTGTGCGTGTGTAGGGGCGGGGGGTATGTGGGAAATACTGGGAGCTTCTTCTCAATGTGCTGTGAACCTAAAACTACTCTAAAAACGCAAACGAACATCATCTCAAATCTTGTTAAGAAGGAAGCTAAGGAAGGCCCTTTGAGATCTGCTGTGCCTCTTTCTACAGCTGTCTCTGCAGATGATGTTCGTTTGCGTTTTTAGAGTAGTTTTAGGTTCACAGCACATTGAGAAGAAGCTCCGGGTATTTCCCACATACCCCCGCCCCTACACACGCACAGTCTCCCTCACTGTCAGCGTCCCCCACCAGAGCAGGAAGTCTGTTACAGCCGAAGAACTTACATCCACAGACCCTTATCACCTCGGTCCATAGTTTACATGAGGTGGCTTAGACAAATGTGTGAGGACATCTGTCTCCCATCACAGTGTCATACGGAGAGGTCTTACTGCCCTGGACATCCCCGTGCCCTGTGGTGGCCACGTACCAAGTCCAGTTATGAGCCGAGTTGTCAGAAGACACCAACTGGCTGAGAAGGGACAACAGTTTTGCACATATTACAAAAGCAGGGATCGCAGGAGAGAGGCCCCGAGACAGAGTGGCTGGAGTGGTCTCGTCCGACTGTACCTGTGTCGTCGTAGCTTCTGTCTACTCAAGCTACTGCAAATTCTCTCATCAGTGGCTGGAGTTCCCTGCAATCAAAAGACTGAGTAAAACCTAAGAGTCGCACAGGCGTGCAGGTTGTAAGGACCAGCACCGTTTGTACGATTAAGACTGGAATTTGATTTACAACTTCCTGCTAGCAAGGTGAAAAGGGGACTGTTAATCTTGAAACTTTGTAATGAAAAGAAGACAGTTTTAAAGGTAGTAATACTTTTCTACCAATGAATTTAAATCAATCACCTTCTTAAGTGTGGAGGTTCCTCAAAAAATTAAAAATAGAATTCACATAAGATGCAGCAGTCCCATGTGTGAGTCTGTGTGTAACAGAAGTGGTAGCAGGATTTGGGAAGTTCACAGTCATGGAGAGGGGGAAGCAGCCCGCGTGTCTGTCACAGATGACGGACAGAGAAAACGCCGGTGTACATCAAGGGGTTACGCAGCCTCAGAGGAGAAGGAAATCTCAGCTTATGCCAGAGTAGGGGTGAAATTTGAAGACGTTATACTATAAATAAGTAAAATAAGCCAGTCATAAAAAGACAAATAGTGTCTGAATTCTATAAAATAGTCAAAATCATAGTAGAAAGGCAGTTGTCACAGACAGGGGGCGAGGGGAAAAGGGATTATTATTGTTTAATGAGGACAGAGACTGATCACCCAGCAGTGTGAACAAGCCAAACACGCTGAACCGTTCACTTAAAAACGGTTAAGATGACAAGTTTAATACTGTATGTTTTTTACCACAGTGAACAAAGTCCTCTCTTCAATAATGGCTTCATGTAGACACAAATAACATCATAAAGCTGTGTGCTCTTAGGTGACATTTTTGCTGGGTAGTTAAATAGATGACTTTATAACTTCATTTTTTATCACACTGGGCTGAATTAAGAGTTCCTGTTTATTTTTTGGATGACCTTGCTAGTTGACTGGGGATGTATTTTTCCAAGAGGAGAGAAAAGCCTACACATGGTCTCCGCGGGTCACTGTGAGTTTGAGACATCCTGTGTTGTGGTGAGTTATTTCACTTCCGGGAAGCACATTTGACTTTGCTCTTTCTGATTCACCCATGCAGATTTCAACTTGTTTAGCTTATCTGTGTTGTTGGGAGGGCTTGATTTGTATCCATCCACGTCGATTTTACATTTCTGAATATTTGTGTATCTCAAAACTTTCGTATTGACCCACATGTAACTGTAATTTCATTTTCTTCATATAAATTAGACCTATCAAGCATTAAATTCATTCATATCTCTGAATGCAGTACACATGACCAAGAATCAACAGATAATCCAATTTTAGATTTTATTTCTGTTCTTAAATTACTGTCATTTTAAGAAGTAAGTGCTCATTGGCAAACTTAAATAAAGCAAGAAACTAAAAACTGGATTTAAAAAGTGTGTAAGTTAGCTGGGCCTGGTGGCTTATGCCTGTAATCCCAGTACTCTGGGAGGCCAAAGGGGGTGGATCACTTGAGCTTATGAGTTTGAGACCAGCCTGACCAAGAGCAAGACCCCGTCTCTATTAAGACGTCTCTGTTGTTGTGGGAGGTGCCTATAGTGCCAGGTACTTGGGAGACTGAGGCAGGAGGATCTCTTGAGCCCAAGAGTTTGAGGTTGCTGTGAGTTATGATGCCATGGCACTCTACCCAAGGGACAGAGTAAGATTCTGTCTCAAAAAAAAAAATTTTTTTTTAATTAAAAAAAAGTGTAAGTTTCCATGGTTGTATTAATGGAATTTTTTTTCTTTTCTTTTTTTTTTTTTTTTGTAGAGACAGAGTCTCACTGTACCGCCCTCGGGTAGAGTGCCATGGCGTCACACAGCTCACAGCAACTCCAGCTCTCGGGCTTATGCGATTCTCTTGCCTCAGCCTCCCGAGAAGCTGGAACTATAGGTGCCCGCCACAACGCCCGGATATTTTTTTGTTGCAGTTTGGCCGGGGCTGGGTTTGAACCCGCCACCCTCGGTATATGGGACCGGTGCCCTACTCACTGAGCCACAGGTGCCACCCTTTTTTTTCGAGTCTCACTATGTCGCCCTCAGTAGAGTGCTGTGACATCACAGCTCACAGCAACCTCAAACTCCAGGGCTAAAGCGATTCTCTTGCCTCAGCCTCCCGAGTAGCTGGGACTACAGGCGCCCACCACAATGCCCGGCTATTTTTGGTTGCATTTGGCCCCGGCAGGGTTGGAACCTGCCAGCCTTGTTGCATGTGGCTGGTGATGTAACCACTGTGCTATGGGCGCCAAGCCGTTACTAGAATTCTTGAGGATCTGAACCCACTTAGTGGGGAGTAGGTGGCAGGGCTTACAACTACGCATTATTTCTTTAATGGTAAACTCAACAGTGGAGGGTCAGGATGACTGGTTGCTTTCTAATTTAACTATTAAAGATTATTTTTAAGTTTTTATGTTTTTTAGTGGTTGAACATTACTTTATAAAAATAACGTACTTTGGCCGGGGTGGGGCTATTGTCCCAGCTGTGTATGAAATGGAGGCAGCTGCAGATGCTTTAATTTCTTCCTGTGTGTCTTAGTCTGTTCTTGCTGCTATAACAAAATAACTGAGACTTGATCATTTTATAAACAATAAAAATTTATTTCTCATAGATCTAGAGGCTGGGAATTCTGCGATCAGGGCACCAGCAGTGTCTGGTCAGGGCCCAGTCTGCTTCCCACATGGCCCCTTGAAGGGTGTGTCCCCTGAGGGGTGGACCACTGTGTCCTCACAGGACAGAGGGATGGGAGGGGCACACAGAGTGAAGGCTCCCTCACACCTCTCTTATAAAGGGCCCTTAGTCACCTCCTAAAGGCTGCGGCTTTTAATGATGTCATATTGGCTGTTCAGTTTCAACATGAATTTTGGGAAGGACATAGTCATTCGCACCATGGCCCTGTCCAGGCCTCCCTGTGGCTCTGCTGTGCCCAGCATCCTGATGGAACCACAGCCAAGGCACTGTGGACCCCATTCTTTCCCTTACTTCCTGTCTTTCATGGAAGGATCCAGAACATCCCTGAGAACTTGTTCAGAAACCTAAGGGTGACCAGAAACAAAGTCAGACCTTTCATTTGACAAGGACACCAAGTGCTACTTCTTGGCCTCCCATTAGACGGACCCAAGCTCAGTGACGACGCTACTCAGATAAGGTGACCTCTGTACTGAACAGGAAGCGTGGTATCTGCTTGATAGTCTGATTTTTATGAGCCGACAGAAAGTAATGACTGTTCTTAGGGAATACAAGACTTGTGAGTGGCACGTGGATTCACAGACGTGGGCCTTCTTGTGCATTTGATGCTGGGCCGTGCTAGAAATTCTTTTTTGAATATAGTGTTGCACAAATAAAGTTAACATTGCCACCTGATTGATTCATTCTGTAAGGCTAGGTTTTCATAGGAATTCAAAGAAACCAAGTTGAGTAGCAGAGGCATAGGCGAGTCTACAGAGACGCGTCAGAGCTTTCCCGTCTCTTCTCGTCTCCACGTCCAGCCCAAAGCATTCTCTGCTACTTACATTGCAGCTTGAATAGCCTCTCCATCTTCCTTTCAGTCTTTTTTTCCCTTTATTTGATCTGAAATATCAAAGACACCTTTCTTTCCTTATAAATGTTAGGAGTAGAATGGTGTTTCAGTCTCATTCAGAGCTGCAGGTGTGTTAGGTGTCCCACAGAGCCAGGTACCCTGACCTCACTCTCAACTGCTACAAATCAAGATCGTAAGTGGATTAATAATGAGCCTCCCAAGAGCTACAGTATCACTGTTTTTCAGTGTTAGTCCAAAGTTAGCTCCTGTAAATCTACTCCCTTTTATTATTTATTTATTTATTTTTGAGACAGAACCTCAAGCTGTCGCCCTGGGTAGAGTGCTGTGACATCAGAGCTCACAGCAACCTCCAACTCCTGGGCTCAAGCAGTTCTCCTGCCTCCACCTCCCAAGTAGCTGGGACTACAGGTGCCTGCTACAATACCCAGCTATTTTTTGGTTGCAGCTGTCATTGTTGTTTGGCGGGCCCAGGCTGAATTTGAACACACCATTTCAGGTGTATGTGGCTGGCGCCTTAGCTGCTTGAGCAATAGGTGCCAAGCTTCCCCCTTTTATTCTTATAACTGAGAGTTTGCCAGGTAACAGAAAAGTTATCCTATTTACAGAAGTTAACAACATAAATCTAGAAATAATTTATTAAAAGAAATATGTGAAAATTAGTTGAATTGTAAAAATTTACTAATACACGTGTACATTTATAAAGACCTTTAAATGTTGTCCTCCTGAATTTATAGGTTTAAGCAATTCCAATCAAAATTCTTACTGTGATTTTTTTTCCTTTTGTTACATAAAAAGATTATTTTAATATTCATCTAGGTACAATTTTTAAGAAGAGAAATTCAGAGACACGTGGCCTTTATGCTTATACATAATATAGATGTGCAATAATTTAATCATTGTGGTTTTAGTACAGAAATAGAATAGCAGTCGATAGAGAGAGTTAACCCCCAAACAGACTCAAATATATGTAAGAATATAAAATATTATAGGTACTGTGTCAGGTGGGGTGGGAAAGGTTGTTTGCTTTTAAGAAAAAGATTGATTTTCATTCTCACCTCATCCAAAGTAAATTCCAGGAGCTTGGAGCATCTTTAAATGTAACAAAGAAAAAGAAACTAGAAGTAAATTGAATGGATGCATTTGCAAAGAATGTTGAAAATTTAAACAATGGGATCACGAAGGAATATTATATTTAACACACATAAAATTTAGAACTTCGCAACGTCAATAAAGCCACTTCAATACAATTTTTTAAAAAACAATAAATAGTTGCTTGAAATATGACAGAGCATGAAAAATACCCTCAATCCATGACATTTACAAATAGATACGAAAAACACAAAAATTCTGTAGACAGCAGAAAAGTCACAAAAGAGGAAATACTAAGGGCTAATCAACATTTTATAGTATTAAAATTGTTAAGTCCTATTTTTGTCTAAGTAGTAGTAGTTTTATTAATAGAATATACATGTTGGCTGGAATGGACTATAATACAGGCACTCTCGAGCAAAACGGAAGGGACATAAATTGGCAGAAACCATTTGGAAGAAATATTGGTAATATTTATCCAGAGTCTTAGAATTATTTTTGCCTTTATGTCAACAATTTCTGCCTTTATGTCGACAATTTCATTTGTAGAAAACAATCATAAAAATAGACAAAGTTTATTTATAAGCATATTCTCATTCTCATTATTTTAAAAATAAAACATGGGTGTCTTAGAAATGTAACATTGAGGAACTAATTAGTTAAAATCCTGTAGCTTTCCAACATGGTAGCCATTAAAACTTATTTTTCAAAGAATGTTTAATGACATGGAAAATGCTCATGTGATGGTGTTAAATTAAAAAGATAGCTAAGTATGTGCAACGCATGTCTGACACACATAGGCAAAGGGGAGAGCTTGACAGGCCAGATTCCTTCTAATTCTTCCATTAGAATTGTTCAACATATTCCAGAAGGGTTTTTTTTTTTTAAAGGAAGGCCCCTTAATCCATTTTACAAAAGATGGCGTTTATTTCTTTTACTTTATCACAGAGTGCTACTGTGTGCCAGGCACTCTTTTAAATATGTTTTTTATATTAACTCAGTCCCCTTATGAGGCTGTTACAGAGGAAAAAAGTGAAGCACGGAGATCTCAAGCAATTTGTCCAAGGCCATAAAACTAGTATGTGCCTTAAACACCTTTAAGCTGGTGTTTAAACCAGTCTGGCTGCAGTGGCCCCAGGTCTTAACCCTGTGCTTTGCTATCTTTAAACTGAAACCCAGCAAAGACAGCACCAAAATGGAAAAGGACAAACCAGTAATACTTGTAATTATATACATGTGAAAGCCCTTGAAAAAATGAGCATCTCGAATGCCGTATACTGCATCATAATGCATCAGCAGAGGAGCATGTAATAAATACACCGTGACAAGCTTTGGGCGCTTTCAGGAATTCAAGATTGGCTAAATATTAGTAAATTTATCAGAATGCTCTATTTTATGAATCAAAACTTAAAACAAAGTTTCTAGAATAGATATCAAAACACATTTAATTAAATTCAGCAGTTACTCTATTTATTTTTTGGAGACAGATTGCTGCAGGCCGGAGTGGCTTCGTCCGTCATAGCTTGCTGCAGCCTCAAGCTGCTGGAATCAAGCTGGCTCCTGCCTCTTCCTCCCGAGTGTGTGCCACCATGCCTGGCTAATTTTTCTATTCTTTTGTAGAGACAGTGTCTTGCTCTTGATTGCTGGTCTCCAACTCCTCTGAGCCCTCACTTTCCTTCCCCCTCGGCCTCCCAGAATGCTAGGATTACAGGAGTGAGCCACCACATCCAGTCAGCAGGGACTGTTAATAAAAAAAATCCAGATAAAACTGAAATAATTTACTATAGCAATTAAATTATATGTTAACATAAAGTCTATGTCTTTCTGAATTTCTCTTAAAAAATGTATAGATGAACATTATTAAATTTTTTATATAAAACTTAGTCAAGGTTGTTTGCCAAAGTCAACAACAAAGACTGTATTAAATACTGTGATAGCACACTAAAACTTAGACATGTGTGTATTCCTAAGCCAAAAGCTGTATTTAGTATAAAGAAATTGAAATAGAAAAAAAGAAAATCATTCAGACGACTTAAGGTCAAATTGCATTTAAAGACATGAATATGTCCCTCATAGAAGACATATTACAACTGAAAGATTATCCCTTCCCAAATTCAGACTTAAAAGCTGGCGTGCAATTGCAACTAATAACTGTCATGGTTTCTTGTTTATTAAAAAAGTAAAAAATTCCAATACTACAAAAGATCAATAAATAAGATTCAAAGAGTGTTAGGAGAGGAAATATTGTCAATTCATGTCTTAAACAAAGGGCTACTATCCCTACTAATCAAGGAATTCTACAGTTCAGTAAGAAAATTACAAATGCAATAGATAAAAAGGTGCAATACACCAACTGTTAACACAGGTTGCCTCAAAAAGGTGAGATTGAAGTGGAAACAATTACTAGCTTTTTTCTTACACATCCTGTATTGTTTGATGTATTTCAGAGGATGTTAAAAACAACCAGGTAATATATGAGTGGACAGTTTAATGGAGAATAAGGAAGGACAGAATAAAAAAAGGAAAGAGAGATACCATTTTATTCAAAATAATTTACAATGCACACGTCTTTGGTTAATCCTAAGGAAAAACTCTAAACTATAGCCAGACTTTTACATTATCTTGCTTGTGAGTGTTAACAGATGAAATCATTTTAAAAATCAATGTGGCAATATCTATGAAATATTAAATGTCATACCTTCCAATCCTATTCTAAGACTTTCATGGAAATGCTGCTAGAGATACAATATATTTCATGTAATCTTATAAATAAGGAAAATAGAACCATAAACATTCATCAATAAAAGAATATTATAGAATATTTTATGCAAGTAAGTATGTCCTCCTATGGAATGAATATACACGACTTATAAAAAGAAAAAAGCACTGCCAAGTAGTTTTAACCTTTTGTTTTATTACATATACTATTAAAATAATACTTTCCATAATACTTATCTTTGAGAAATGGAATCATAAGGAAGTTTTTAATGTTTTTCCATCTTATATTTCTTAGAATAGCATATTATTTTATGATTAAAAAAATGAAAACAACAAAATCTCTTGAATTTTCTTCATATGTTTTTATCATAATAGGAAAAACAAATGAACAAAAAATTAGATTTGCCAATTCAGTGAATGGGTAATTTTATTTTGTATGTGTGTATTAAATACTAACTGCAAACCTACACACATTGTTTTACTTTATACTTTGTTCTGTTCCAAAGAAATTGGGGTGTCTTTTGCCCAAGCTATAGAACTATTTTAGTACATTCAAAATAACATGAACGTGAGCTCTAAATATTTGCCCAAATAACAGTTGTCTTTAGTAAGTGCATCTTGTGTGTTACGATATTTGGGACCCTGTTAAGTGTGGGGCTTAGGGTCATCTTGCCTGGGATTTAAGGTCAACAGGGAATTGTTGCTGAGGTTTGGCTGAGTTGTCCCTGCCCTAATGCAGGCTCCTGTGGGCAAGCTGTTTTATCTTTTAAAAATTACTCTGTTCATTTGAGTCTGAAGCGTCCACCTCTTTAGAAACGAGTAGAGATAATGCCACTTCTTGAAGGATGATAGTATGAATTTTAAACGTGATGAGTTGAACAGTGTTTTTTTTGTTTTTGTTTTTTTTTGTAGAGACAGAGTCTCACTGTATTGCCCTCGGGTAGAGTGCCATGGTGTCACACGGCTCACAGCAACCTCTACTCCTGGGCTTACGCAATTCTCTTGCCTCAGCCTCCCCAGCAGCTGGGACTACAGGCGCCCGCCACAACGCCCGGCTATTTTTTTATTGCAGTTTGGCCGGGGCTGGGTTTGAACCCGCCACCCTCGGCATATGGGGCCGGCGCCCTACTCACTGAGCCACAGGCACCGCCCTGAACAGTGTTAATACTGAGAAAATCCATGTGCAGGCAAGCTTCACGGAAGGGACAGAAGAGTGAGTCCCCTGAGGCACTTTTTTCCTTGGGTGTTTTCTACATCACCTCCACCTTTACCTTTGTGACAGTTATCACGAAAACAATAACATAATTATTTGATCCTAAAAAATTACCCAAACTTTATGAACTCAGTGAATGCCCATCATCCAGAGTTTGTGTGGCTGTCCTTTCAGCCCTTTAGTTTAAGTCAGCAAAGAAAAATTCTGGATGCTTCCGCATGGTTTGAAAAGATTCATTGTTTCATTTGTAAGCTTAGATGAAGGCATTGACTCTTTTTTTTTTTTTTTTAGATAGTCTCACTGTGTCACCTTGGGTAGAGTGCTGTGGCATCATAGCTCACAGCAACCTCAAACTCCTGAGTTCAGGTAATTCTCCTGCCTCAGCCTCCCAAGTAACTGGGACTACAGGCACCCACAACGCCTGCGTAGTTTTTGAGACAGGGGTCTCGCTCTTGCTCAGGTTTGTTCAAGTTGATCTTGAACTCCTGAGCTTAAGTAATCCACCCGCCTGGTTGAAGGCATTGATTTCTTATAGTTTGTAGCTTTCCTCATGGTTGACAAATTACTTTTTAAGGATATCTGGATATTTTGCATTTGAAAGAAGCTAAGGGACTCAAAACCTGGCTGAGTCCATAAACACTTGATGGGAGTCTGTGTACGGGTCACTGTGTATGTAGATGCTTAGGTGAAACCAGACACACTCACCTTTTACATGTCCCCACAAAGAGCACAACATGTGTACAGAAATGGATGTTTGTGAAGGTTAGCATACACACTGATCTCATCAGATTGAGACGTATATCTGTGAGCTAATATTTATTGATTTCCTGCTGTACCAAGACCCAGGGCCAGGTGCCCTAGAGGTACAGGGAAAGAGTAAGATGTAGCCTTGAGCAGCTTGCAGTGAGTGAGGGGAATAGATTACTGATGTTAGAAACAGAATCTGTAACACCTAATTTATTTCTTTAGTAGAGAGTACTCACTGGTGAGAGCCTTACGGATTTTCAGCTGTAGCACTCTTGAGGGGGAAGCATTTTAAATCAAGTTTATCTACAGTTGCCCAGTGTCAAGACTCTGAGCTTGATCCAGTTTTCTTCTTATGTAAACAATCACAAAAAAAGTCAACAATTACAAGGTAAAACCATGATAATTGCATTGGATCGTAATTATGATTGTCACTTCTAAAGTGGTACAAAATCCTAAACTGATGGACAGAATGCTAATGTTATAGCTGTGTTGATAATTCGCTTTATATAATCTGGTTCTACCAAAACATAGTTTCACTTACAGAATTTCTTTTTGCTTAATGTTTTTCTTTTCTTTTGCAGGAGTTTATTTTGTCAGAAGATTATAACAAGATGACTCCTGTGAAGAACTATCAAGGTAGGGAGTGAGAGGCATGTCTTCATGACTCAGACTTTAAAATCTTTCTTGCTTGTTTTCACTGCCCCAAGACAGCACTCACTGTGCCATAGTCAGGGGACAGACAGAGTAGCCCTATTTATTTTTTGAGACAGGATCTTGCTCTGTTGCTCAGGCTAGAGTTCAATGACATCATCACAGCTCCAGCAACCTCCAACTCCTGTCTTAGGTGACCCTCCTGCCTCAGACTCCCAAGTAGCTGGAAATATAGGCACCTGCCACTGAACCCGTCCAATATTTATATTTTTTGTAAAGATGGGTCTCACTATGTTGCTCAGGCTAGTCTCAAACTCCCGAGCCCAAGCTGTCCTTCCTTCTCGGCCTCCAAAGTGCCTGGATCCGAGGTATGAGCCACTGAGCCCAGCCCAGAGCAACCTTTTGAGGTGAATGTTCCCCAGTTTTTGAATTAAGGGGCTGAGACCCAAAGAGGTTGGGTCACTTGTCTCTGGCCCTATAGCTGGTCAAGTGCAGAGCTGGGACTGGTCGGCGACTCCTAGGCCTGAAAGCTCTGTCTCCCAACTACACCACACGGCTTCCCAACAGCGGGGCAGGCTCAGGAAGTGGGGCCAGGGCTGCTGTAGATAGACGTGCTTCATACTTGCTTAGAATGCTCAGAGTGGTCATATTGCCCAAGGGAAAAAGGAAGCTACAGCCTGCTTGCAGTGAGCAAGGAGGAGTAAATTACTGATATTAGAAACAGAATCTTTAAAACACCTGATTTATTTCTTTAGTAGCAAGTACTCACTGGTAAGAGCCTTACAGATTTTCAGCTGTGGGACTCTTGAGAAGGAAGCATTTTACATCAAGTTTATCTACAAAGTTGCCCAGTGTCAAGACGCTGAAGACTCAATTGTGTCTTCAACATTAGCAGGCCATCTTTATAATATAGCTCAGGAACAGTTTTTGGAATAGATCTCTTGATCCAGACCAACAATGTTGTGGAATCAGAACATCACAGGAAGACCTTTCGACGCTTCAAGGTCATTTCATCTAGATCTTGTGAGCTAATATTTATTGAGCTAATTTCATCCTGTGTGATTATCCAGCCTCTCCAGAGACATAGCAGCCATTCTGGTTTCAGAAAATTCTAAGCATTCAGTATTGTATTTTAAAATTTGGGACTAAAATTCATTTCTCTATAGTAGTATTTTTTAATTTTTTCATGCTCAATAATTTTTTTATACTTCAAATAATTTTACTACTATGTTCCAGTAACTGAGAATTGCAGCAGTGAACAAGACAAGCATAGTGTCTTCTGTAAAGCCGTTTATAATCATGTGGAAGGTGCAGACAGGTGAACACCATCCCGTATTGGTCTTTACCCAGCTCATTGAAGCCATAAAAACTGAGTTTAATCTCTATTACACATGACAGCCTTTCAGTTATTTTAAAGCTGCTGTGACAGTTCTCACTGCTGCCCTTCCCTTCCATCTTGTTTTTAATTTCCCCTTCTAGCCTAAACATGTCTGCAACTCGTATTTTATATCATCTGAGGTTTTGTTCTTTAAAATGTTTTTACATGCAGTTCATAAATATGTACAACTGTTATGTATCCATTTTTACAAAGCGTGTCTTAAATATCTTTTAATTGTCTCGGTCACAGATTTGAGATACCATATTATACCTTTAGGGTTTTTTTTTTTATTTAAAATAAGGCATGTTTTGGTAGGCATCCTGTAACATGGCTCCAAATGATACTGCGTCCTGGTATCCATGCTCCTGCCCTAGTGTAGGCTGGACCTGGAACATGGCGAGTGATGGATTTTACTTCCAAGATCGGCCACAGGAGACTGGGGCTTCCATCTTCCTGGGCCTCTCTTGCTTGCTGATGAAAGCCAGCTGCTGGGTTGTGAGCTATCTTGTGGATAAGTTCGTATGCTGAAGAACTGAAGGAGGCCTTATCAACAGGCAGTGAGAAACTGATGCCCTTAGTTTAAAAGCCCACAGGTTCAGCCAGAGAGCTGGGAGCAGATCTTCCCTCTGTCAGCTCCACCCCACATGTGGATCATAGCCTGTAAGAGAGCAAATGTCAGAGGCTCTCAGCTAAGCTGAGCTGCACAAGGTTTCTGACCCACAGAAACGCTGAGGTAATAAATGTTCACTGTTTGAAGCTGCTAAGTTATGGGGCAATTTGTTACATAGCAGTAGGTAACTAGTACATGCATGTAACCTGATAAGTATTAGTATAAAACTGTATTTCAGCAATTTGTTACATAGCAGTAGGTAACTCGTACATGCATGTAACCTGATAAGTATTAGTATAAAACTGTATTTTCTTCCTTCCTCTGCTCTCCTAGGCACTCTTCTTCTAATATAAAAAGGGACTTTTCTGACAGCCACCTTGCACTGTGGCTCATGTGGAGTAGGCAACTTAGCTTCTCAATAATTCTCAACTTGAGTTGTTTTTAGGCTGTGTCTTCTGTACTTCTGAAGCTAGTTCTTGTTTTTATTTTTTGTGTTTGCTTTTAGCCTAAATGCTGGACTTCATATTCTGTTATCTGCATCCCATTTTATATAGCCCATCACCTCAGTCCATCCAGATATTTGAAATCCCAGTTGTCATTAAATATATGAATTCTCACTTAGTTTGTGTTTTCCTTAAACATGTAAACATAAAATATGTTGTTCCCTATGCCATTATTAAAATAACGATTGGCCTCACAGATGTATGTGTGATGAGCACACCACTAGAAACTCCTCTTCATGTGCCATATTCTTGGGGTCTCCTAATGTAGCTCATATATATTTTGTATATAGAGGATTATATAAACCTGATGACTAGACTGCTTGGAAACCCTTTCTCCACAAACACCTAGAGGTAATGGTAAAATGACACTTTGTGTTGTTGTTCTTTTTAATGTAATACTAAGCTCATGGGAGAAACAAAAGAAAAATTCCTCTGTGCCAGAAGTAAAGAAAGAACTGAAGCTCGGAGTGATGTACATGTGCTCCAACATTGCAGCTGGCTGGGGAGGTACAGAGCTAACAATACCAGATGCCTGCAGGGGAGTGTGCACCTGGGGATAGGAAGGAAGACGTAGGGCCTGAGTGGATGGAAAACTGGAGCTGAGATTTCCACATAAAGCTGAAGCTCACAGAGGACCGTGTGCCATACAAAGGAGAGGAGGAAGACCCTCCCCCCATTGGCCCAGAAAAACACAGAGAAATCTATTCCTGACCGCAACTCTAGACAGACAGGGAGCACAGGTATGTTCTCTGATCAAAATGGAATTAAAGTTGGAGGCAATAATAGAACAATCTCCCCAAATATTTAGAAGATAAATAATATAGTTCTAAAGAATCTATAGGTCAAAGAGAAATAAAAAGTGAAATTAAGAAGTATTTTGAACCAAATAAAAATGAAAACACAGCCTACCAGAATTTATATGCTAGTAAAACGGTACTTAAGGGGAAATTACAGCACTAACCATCTATATTAGAAAAGAAGAAAGATCTCAAATTATGACCCCAAGTGCCACCTTAAAAAACCAAGAGAAAAAAAACAAATGAAACGTAAGCTAAGAAGAAGAAAGGAAAGATCAGTAAACATTCATGAAATGGAAAACAGAAAATAGGAAAACATCAATGAGACCAGAAGCTGTTTTTTGAGATCAATAAAATTGATAAGCCTCTACCCAGACTTCTCAGGGGGAAAAAAGAAAAGATGCAAATTACCAATATCAGGAATGACTGAAGTGGCATTACTACAGAGTCTGGGTATATTTAAAGGATAATAACGAATATTGTGAACAACTTCATATGCTAAATATAAGTTTGCCAACTTCAATGAAAAAAATCTTTGAAAGACATAAACTATGAAAAGTCACTCAAAAAGAAATAAGTAAACCCAATTGTGCCATATTTATTAAAGAAATTGAATTTAACGTTTAGTTGAAACCTCCCACAAAGAAAGCTCCAGGCTCAGATGGCTTTACTGGTGAATTTTATGAAACATTCAAGGTAGAAAGTAAGTACCGTCTATACACAGACTCTTCAGAATTGATGAAGTGAAAGACTTTCCAACTCATTCTATGAAATCAGCATTACCTGACTCTAAAACTAGACAGAAACAATGTAAGAAAAGAAAACAATAGCCCACCATTCTCCCTGAAAATGGATGCAAAAAATCTAAACAAAACTTCAGCAAATGACAACCAGCAACATATAAAAAACATAATACACCATTATCAAGTGAGGTTGATATCCCAATAATACAGTATTAGATTAAAATTCAAAAATTAATGGAAAGATCAGCAGAAGTTCATGAAATGGTAAACAGAAAATTTGTACCCCCATGTTCATAGCTGCATTATTTACAACAGCCAAAAGGTGAAAGCAACCTAAATGTCCATCAGAACATGAGGGGAAAACAAATGTGGTATAGAAATACAGTGGGATATTATGTGGTCTTAAAAAGGAGAGAAATTTTGGCACATGCTACAATGTGTAAACCTTGCATATGCAAATGAAGACATGCTAAGTGAAACGAGCCAATCAGAAAAGGACAAATACAGAAGAATTCCTCTCATAGAAGGTACTTACCGTTGTCAAGTTCACAGAGAGCATAGAATAATGGCTGTGAAGGAAGGGCTAGGGAGAGGAATTTCAGCTGGGGAAGATGAAAAAGTTCTAGAGATTGGATGGTGGGAATTGTTACATAACAATGTGAATGTGTTTATGGCCATAGACCTATATATTTAAAAATGGTTAAAGTGGTAAATTTTGTTATGTATATTTTACCACAACAACAAAAAAAAAATTTTAAGAGATTACATAGGCAGATTACTTAGTGAAATATATGGAACAGTTCAATGATTCAATACATCTTAATTCCTCTCCCAAAAAAAGGAAAACAGTGTTGACAAAGATGTGGGGACACTGGAGCCCTCAGACACTGATGGTAGGAATGGTAAATGGTACAGCCACTTTGCAAAACTGTCGCCAGATATTCAAAGAGTTAATCACTAAGTTACCTTATGACACAGAGTATATCCAAGAAAACTGAAGGCATTATATAGTTATGCATCACTTCATGATGGGGGTGTATTCTGAGAAATGCATCATCAGGCAGTTTTGTTGTTTTGCAAACATGATAGAGTGTATTTACACAACCCTAGCTGGTACAGCCTACTACACTCCTAGGCTGTATGATACAGCCTGTCGCTTCCAGGCTACACACCTGTTAAACACATAGTTGTACTGAACACTGTTGGCAATTGTAACACAATGGTAAGTATTTGTATATCTAAATGTAGAAAAGGTACATTAAAAATACAATTATAGAAGATAAAGCATGGTACATCCGTGTAGGACATTTACCGTGAATGGAGCTTATACAACTGGAAGTCACTGAGTAAGGGAGAAGGCTTAGGCCACACTGCCCTCCTGCAGACTTTATAAACACTGCACTTAGGCTGCATTACATTTATAAAAAAAATAGCTTTCTTCCTTTAATATAAATCAATCTTACCTTACTGTAACTTTTTTAATATGCATTTTAATTTTTTAAAACTTTTTGACTCTTGTAATAGCAATATCTTAAAACACAAATTGTATAGCTGTACAAAAACATTTTCCTTTCTGTATACTCTTATTCTTTAATCTTTTCCCTGTTCTTAAATTTTTTTAACTGTTCACATTTTTTTTTTTTTTTGTTCAAAACGTAATACACAAACATACACAGCCTAGGCCTACACAGGGTCAGGATCATCAGAGTCCCCGTCTTCCCCCCACATTATGTCCCACTGGAAGGTCTTCAGGGACAGTAGCACACGTGTAGCTGTCACCACCTGTGATGACGAGACCTTCTCCATACCTCCTGAAGGACCTGCCTGAGGGTATTTTACAGTTAACATTTAAAATATACAGACATACAAACAGAGTGCACTGTACATTAAGGATAAAAAGTACAGTGCAGTAAATACATAAATCAGTAACCCAGGCATTTGTTGTGATCACCAGTGTCGTGTACTGTACCTCATTGTCTGTGCTACGTGTGCTTGTGACTGAGAGCATGGTAGGCTGTTAGACCAGCGTCACACAGACACGGTACTGTGTTGCACTGTGATGTCACTGTACAATAGCAGTTTCTAAGCTTCATTATAATGTTACAGGGATGCTGTCCCATGTGTGCTCCATCACTGAGGAAAGTGTCATTGTGGCACATGACAGTCCTCACACAGGAACTCACACATGCATATTCACAGCAACATTACTCATACTAGGCAAAAAATAGAAGTAAGCAATATTCATCAGTGAATGAATGGATAAGCATAAATAAATGTGGTATATACGTACAGAGAATTGCTTAGCTAAAAGAAAGGAATGCACTCTTGATCCCTGCTTCCAGATGGATGACCTTCGAAAACATATGCTAAGAGAAAGAAGCCACACCACAAAAGTTGCAGACTGCCTGGTTACATTAATATGAGTTGTCAGGAGTGATCGATTCTGGGGAGATGGCAGATTGATAGCAACAGTCAGCAGAGGCTCCTGACCAGAGGGGAAAAAAATTGGATGGAATCGGACTCTAGGAAGCCAAAAGTGGGGAGCTAAGCCAAGAAAGAATTTTGGCAAGCTGTAACTCCAAAGAAGAGCATTCAAGAAAACAAATTATAGGTACATCAACTAGAGGACAGGAAATGCCTCCCCCAAACAGGAGGCCCACCACAGGGAACAAAAGACCTCTCATTTTACCTCTCTGGAGAGAGCTGCTAAACATCAGGTCTCTTTTCTCCAGGGAGGTCCCACTTATGAACCTAGTCACCACCCTGCTAGGTGTACAATTGAACAGATATATTCCCCCACTAGTCCAAACTCCCTGTCCACTCTTCCTCCCTTGCATGGTTGTCTGAAGTTCTGCCCCCTGCAGAGCCCAGAGTGTTTGATCTTTTCCCTGGAGATCTGGGCATAGTGTGGACCGCCAACCATTGGGACAGAATCTGTGATCTGTGACTAATGGGGAAGAAAAAGGGTGTGGGAAGAAAGGAACACTCAGCAGGAGGAGGAGCAGTACCCTGGTTATGACTATGCCTGGCCAGTGGTGGTATTGACCCTCACTTTGGGCTATGTCTGGTGGAACAGGTTGCAGAACCCCTGGCTCTGACGACACCCACAGTGGGAGAGTGGTTGCCCCATGTGGACTGAGTTTGGCAGGCACAGCTGGTCCCCAACCCCTGGTGGGCCTGTGAGCAGAGGCTTGCCAGGCATGGACTGAGACCTGAGGGAAAGGGTATGGTCCCCTGACTCCAACAGAACCGTTGAGCAGAGGCTTGCTGGGTGTAAACCAAAAACTGAGGGCAAGGCGTGGTCTCCTGTCTCCAGCGGGGCGGTGAGCAGAGGCTTATGGGGTGAGGACTGAGACGTGCGAGCAGGGCATGGTGCCCTGACTCCAACAGAGCCTGTGAACAGAGGCCTACCAGGCTGTGCACTGAGACTGGCAGGCAGGGGCATGGTCCCCTGACTCCAACTGGTCTAGCAAGCAGAGTCTTGTGGGGTATGGCCTGAGACCCATGGGCAGGGGCATGACCCCTGGCTCCAACTGGGTCTGTGACCAGAGAAGCAGACAACAGTGTGGACTGAGTCTGGCCAGTGAGAGTGTGAATCCCTGGCTCCAATTGTACTGCTGGAGACCCTTGAATGCCTCTCTGTTGAGCAGGGTTTATACTGCCTGAGACAATTTAATTTGAACTCGTGTCTGGAGCTGTCCACTCGGGGAAATTATGAGGTTGACCTTCGAAGTTCTGTAGCACAAAAGAACTGAAGGGTGGGGGCTGGGCACTACAGCTTTATCTCTTCACAATTGAGATTTAAACCTAATACTGTGGCTTCTTATGATAGGGTAGAAGTTGGCTGATACCAAAATAGAGCTAGCTTGTGCTTTCTCACCAAGTAGGTCCTCAGAGTCTCTGGGCAAAACTCCGAAAGGAGCCATCTCTACTGCCTGGGAACCCCAATTCAATCTCACTCTACCAGTTCAATCTCACTCTACCAGTTCTAATAACCAAACGGTAGAAAACAAACATGGTGTGGACCCAACAGAAGAACTCTGGCAACATGAATAACTAGAGTAGATTACCCCCCCACCCCAAGAAATAACAAAGGAGACACAACTGAAGATGCCATGCATAGACAAATGGCTGCAATGTCAGAAATGAAACTCAGAATATGGATGGCAAATAAGATAAATAGAATGGAAGAAAAGATAGAAATTGAATTCCAAAGACTAATTCTAAAGTTGTCTCAAGAAATTAATGGATTCAAAGCCCAAGTCACCAAAGATATAGACATAATGAGAAAAGAGATAGCACAGCTCAAGGAAACAAAAAAGATAGTCGAGGAGCTCCAAAATACAGTAGACTCCCTCAGTAATGGAGTTGACCAAGCAGAAGAAAGGATCTCTGAAACTGCAGACAAAGCTTTTGAACGTTTCCAAATACTCAAAGAGGCAGACAAATGGAGAGTAAAAACCTATCATTCCCTGAGAGTTGTGGGATCACTCCAAAAGATCAAACATTCATCCTATAATGAATGCTCTACTCCAAGACATTTTGGAGGAGAATTCCAAGCATTGCAAGAGATAGCAGTTTCAGAACCCCAGCAAGACTCAATCCAAATAAAGCATCTCCTAGACACATTGTGATTAACTTTGCCAAAGTGAAGATGAAGGGGAAAATTCTACAAGCAGCCAGATGTAGACTTAAGAAAAGCATCACCGGCTCAGCGCCTGTGGCTCAAGCTGCTAAGACGCCAGCCACATACACCTGACCTGGTGGATTCAAATCCAGCCCAGGCCCGCCAAACAACAATGATGGCTGCAACCAAAAACTAGCCAGGTGTTGTGGCAGGCACCTGTAGTCCCAGTCTCCAAAAAAAAAAAAAATCATCACCTACAAAGAGAGAAATATCAGAATGACTGCACATCTCTCAGTCGAAACATTTCAAGCCAGAAGAGGATAGTGATCAACCTTCAATCTCCTAAAACAGAACAATTTGCAGCCCAGGATCCTGTATTCAGCTAAACTGAGTTTCATTTGTGATGGAGGAATCAAATACTTTAATAACATACAAATGTTGAAGAAATTTGCCATAACTAAACCAGTTCTCCAGGATATTCTCAGACCCATTCTCTACAATGACCAGCACAATACTCCACCTCCAAAGTAAACTCACCCAGAAATTTTTGAACAAAACCCACCTTCCACAGTGGTGAAAGGATTAAAAATGTCCACTGAATATCCAACAGTCATGACGCCCAAAACACAACCAGGGTTATCAATTCTCTCAATTAATGTGAATGATTTAAATTGTTCTCTAAAGAGGTACAGCCTGGCTGACTGGATACATAAACTTAGACCAGATATCTGCTGTATACAAGAATCTCATCTTATGGGTTTTTTGTTTTTCTTTTAGTTTTTGTTTTTGTTTTTGTTTTGAGACAGAGCCTCAAGCTGTTGCCCTGCATAGAGTGCTGTGACATCACAGCTCACAGCAACCTTGAACTCTTGGGCTCAAGTGATTCTCCTGCCTCCTCCTCCCAACTAGCTGGGACTACAGGTGCCTGCCACAATTCCTGGCTATTTTTTGCAGCCATCATTGTTGTTTGGTGGGCCCGGGCTGGATTCGAACCCACCAGCTCAGGTGTATGTGGCTGGCACCTTCACCACTTGAGCCACAGGCACCAAGCCCTCACCTTTTCTTAAATGATAAAACTAGACTCAGGGTGAAGGGATGGACTTCTATAATACAGGCAAATGGAAACCAGAAAAAAAGCAAGGGTCGCAATTTTAGTTGCAGATACAATTGGATTAAAACCAACGAAGATAAAAATAAGGAAGGTCACTACATATTTGTCAAGGGAAACATCCAACATGAAGAGATTTCGATAATTAACATTTATGCACCCTACCAGAATGCTCTTCAATTCATAAAGCAAACCCTAGTGGATATGAACAACTTGATATCTTCCTTCACTGTAATAGTTGGAGATTTTAACACCCCTTTGACAGATTTGGATAGATCCTCCAAGAAAAAACTAAACAAAGGAATATTAGACTTAAACCTGACCCTAGAACAAATGGACTTTACAGACCTCTACAGAACATTTCACCCTAATAAAACTGAATATAAATTCTTGTCATCAGCCCATAGATCATCTTCCAAAATGGATCATATCCTAGGACACAAGTCTAACCTTAGAAAATTTAAAAGAATAGAAATTATTCCTTGTATCTTCTCAGACCATCATGGAATAAAAGTTGAACTCAATAGCAACAGGAATCTTCATACTCAAAGTCAGAGAAACTAATCTTGGCTGAATGATAGCTGGTCAAAGACGAGATTAAGAAAGAAATCACCGGGTGGCGTCTGTGGCTCAGTCGGTAGGGCGCCAGCCCCATATACCCAGGGTGACGGGTTCAAACCCGGCCCCGGCCAAACTGCAACCAAAAAATAGCCAGGCGTTGTGGCGGTCGCCTGTAGTCATGGCTACTCGGGAGGCTGAGGCAGGAGAATCGCCTAAGCCCAGGAGTTGGAGGGTTGCTGTGAGCTGTGTGATGCCACGGCACTCTACCGAGGGCGGTATAGTTAGATTCTGTCTCTACAAAAAAAAAAAAGAAAGAAAGAAATCACCAAATTTTTGGAACAAAATGATAATGAAGGCAAATTATCAAAACCTGTGGAATACTGCAAAGGCAGTGCTAGAAGGGAAATTTATAGCATTGGAAGCCTTCCTCAAGAAAACAGGAAGCCAACAACTTAATGGATCATCTCAAACAGCTGGAAAAGGAAGAACATTTGAAACCCAAACCCAGCAGAAGAAAAGAAATAACCAAAATTGGGGAAGAATTGAATCAAGTTGAAAACAAAAGAATCTTTCAGAAGATCAATGAAACAAAAAATTGGTTTTTTGAAAAGATTAATAAAATTGATAAACCTTTGGCCAACCTAACCAGAAACCAAAAAGTAAAATCTCTAGTATCGTCTATCAGAAATGATAGAGGAGAAATAACAACAGACACCTCAGAAATTCAAAAAATTCTCCATGATTACTACAAAAATCTCTATACCCAGAAATATGAAAATCTGAAGGAAATGGGCCAATACCTGGAAGCACACCACCTTCCTAGACTCAACCAGAAAGAATTAGAAATCTTGAATAGACCTATATCAATCACTGAAATAGCATCAACAATACATCACAGCCAAGATTTAAACCTAATGCCGTGCTTCTGAAGATAGGGTAGAGGTTGACCGATATCAAAACAGAGCTAGCTTGCGCTGTCTCACCAAGTAGGTCCTCAAAGTCTCTGGCCAAAACTCTGAAAGAGGCCTTTGTAAGGTTGTAGGAGATAAACAACAATTACAAAACCTAGAGCTTTGGTATGGGGCTATCTCTACTGCCTAGGAACCCCAATTTAATCTCACCCTATCAGTTCTAATAACCAAATGGTAGAAAACAAACATGGTGTGGACACAACAGAACTTTGGCAACATGAATAACCAAAGTAGATCAAACCCCCCAAGAAATGACAAAGGAGATACAACTGAAGATGCCATGCATAGACAATCAGCAGCAATGTCAATAATTGAATTCAGAATACGGATGGCAAATGAGATAAATAGAATGGATGAAAAGAGAAATTGAATTCCAAAGAGTAATTTAAAGTTGTCTCAATAAATTAATGGATTCAAAACCCAAGTCACCAAAGATATGGACATAATGATAAAAGAGATAGCAGAGCTTAAGAAAACAAAAAAATTAGTTGAGGAGCTCTCAAATACAGTAGAATCCCACAGTAATAGAGCTGACCAAGCAGAAGAAAGGATCTCTTAAACTGAAGGCAAAGTTTTTGAACGTTCCAAAACACTCAATGAAGCAGACAAATGGAGAGCAAAAACTGATCATTCCCGGACAGAGCTGTGGGATAACTCCAAAAGATCAAACATTCGTCTTATAGGAATTCCTGAAGGAGAAGAGAATGGTCCTAAAGGTATAGATGCTCTACTCCAAGAGATTTTGGAGGAGAATTTCCCAAGCCTTGCAAGAGATACAGAACTTCAGATATGAATTTCCGAACCCCAGCAAGACTCAATCCAAATAAAGCATCTCCTAGACACATTGTGATTAACTTTGCCAAAGGTAAGACAAAGGAGAAAATTCTGCAAGCAGCCAGGCATAAGAAACAAAACACATCACCTACAAAGGGAGAAATATCAGAATGACTGCAGCTCTCTCAGCCAAAACGTTTCAAGCCAGAAAAGGATGGTCATCAACCTGCAATCTCCTGAAACAAAACAACTTCCAGCCCAGGATCCTGTATCCACCTAAACTTAGTTTCATTTGTGATGGACAAAACAAATACTTTAATGATATAGAAATGTTGAAGAAATTTGCTGTAACTAAACCAGCTCTCCAGGATATTCTCAGACCCATCGTCCACAATGAACAGTGCAATGCTCTACCTCCAAAGTAATGTCCTCCAGAAATTTTTGAATAAAACCCACCTTCCACAGTGGTGAACGGATTAAAAATGTTCACTGGACGTCTGAAAATCATGACACCCAGAACACAACCAGGCTTATTAATTATTTCAATTAATGTGAATGATTTAAAATTTCCTCTAAAGAGGCACAGGCTGGCTGGCACAGGCTGACACAGACTCAGACCAGATAGCTGCTGTATACAACAATCTTACCTTACCTTGAAGGACAAAAATGGACTCAGTGTAAAGGGATGGACTTCTATAATACAGGCAGATGGAAACCAGAAAAAAGCAGGGGTTGCAATTTTAGTTGCAGGTACAATTGGCTTTAAACCAACAAAGATAAAGATAAGGATGGTCACTACATATTAGTCAAACGAAACACCCAACATGAAGAGATTTCGATAATTAACATTTATGCACCCTACCAGAATGCTCTTCAATTTATAAAGCAAACCCTATGGATATGAACAACTTGATATCTTCCTGCACTATAATAGTTGGAGATTTTAACACCCCTTTGACAGTTTTGGATAGATCCTCCAAGAGGAAACTAAACAAAGGAATATTAGACTTAACCCTGACCTGTGAACAAATGGACTTTATAGACCTCTACAGAACATTTCATCCTAATGAAACTGAGTCTACATTCTTCTCATCAGCCCATGTGTCATCCTCCAAAATAGATCATATCCGAGGACATAAGTCTAACCTCAGCAAATTTAAAAATGTAGAAATTATTCCTTGTATCTTCTTGGACCACCATGGACTAAAAGTTGAACTCAATAGCAACAGGAATCTTCATACACAAACCAAGTCATGGAAGCTAAATAATCTTAGGCTGAATGATAGCTGGGTCAAAGATAAGATTCAGAAGGAGATCACCACTGTTGGAACAAAATGATAACGAAGACACAAATCATCAAAACCTGTGGAATACCGCAAAGGCAGACCTAAGAGGGAAATTCATAGCATTGCAAGCCTTCATCAAGAAAACAGAGAGGAAGAGTGGTGCCTGTGGCTCAGTCGGTAAGGCACCAGCCCCATATACCGAGGGTGGCGGGTTCAAGCCTGGCCCTGGCTGAACTGCAACCAAAAAATAGCTGGGCGTTGTGGCGGGCGCCTGTAGTCCCAGCTACTCGGGAGGCTGAGGCAAGAGAATCACTTAAGCCCAGGAGTTGGAGGTTGCTGTGAGCTGTGTGATGCCACGGCACTCTACCGAGGGCCATAAAGTGAGACTCTGTCTCTACAAAAAAAAAAAAAAGAAAATAGAGAGGAAGCCAACAACTTAATGGATCATCTCAAGCAACTGGAAGAGGAAGAACATTCAAATCCCAAACGCAGCAGAAGAAAAAAAATAACCAAAATTAGGGTAGAATTAAATCAAGTTGAAAACAGAATCATTCAGAAGATCAGTAAAACAAAAAATTGGTTTTTTGAAAAGATTAATAAAATTGATAAACCTTTGGCCAACCTAACCAGAAACAGAAAAGTAAAATCAATCAGAAATGATAAAGTAGAAATAACAACAAACACCTCAGAAATTCAAAAAAATCTTCCATGAGTATTATAAAAATCTCTATTCCAAGAAATAAGAAAATCTGAAGGAAATGGACCAATACCTGGAAGCATACCACCTTCCTAGACTCAACCAGAAAGAATTAGAAATCTTGAATAGACCTATATCAGTCACTGAAATAGCATCAACAATACGAAATCTCCCTCTTGTGTGAATCAGAGCTGCAGAGGAAAAGTCTGCACTGAAATGTCTGTAAGATGGGAGACTGCCGCTCATTCAGGCAGACAGCCTCTAACTTTATTTCTTGCAGGCTTATATACTCTTAACAACACTAAGTTCTGCACGTATGTTCTAATAATAAAACTAATTGGCAGCCAGTGGTTTATATGAGAATATAAAGAAACCAAACAGAGCAACCACAAAAACTTATTTAGCCATATGTCTGAGAAAACAGGTGCAACATGTAACTGAGGCGCACATTAACTTATCTTGTTTTCCATTCCCAAGGTCCCTTCCAGCACATTCCACAGGCAGCCAGACTCTGCCTGCAGAGTCTGCCTCCTGTATGACTAGCTTGCAGATCAGTTTGGAGGGTCTTAAAGGAACATTCCTTCATATGGACTCTGAGAAAGCTTCTTCAGAAATAAGTCAATGGCAATTGAAGTTACATTGAGACTACATCTACCAAAAAAGAAAAGTCCAGGACCAGATGGCTTCACATCTGAATTCTATCAAACCTTTCAAAAGGAACTACCCTGTTTCCCCAAAAATAAGACAGTGTCTTATTTTAAGGTGTGCTCCCAAAGACGCACTAGGTCTTATTTTCAGGGGACATCTTATCTTTCCTGTAAGTAGGACTTATTTTCGGAGGATGTCTTATTTTCGGGAAAACAGGGTAGTACCTATATTATACAACCTTTTCCAAAGCATAGAAAAAGAAGGAATACTTCCCAACACATTCTATGAAGCAAATATCACCCTGATCCCCCAACCAGGAAAAGATCCAACAAAGAAAGGAAATTATAGACCAACATAATTAATGAATATCAACGCAAAAATATTCAATAAGATCTTAGCAAACAGAATTCAACAACACATCAAAAAAATTATACACCATGATCAAGTTGGTTTTATTCCAGGGTTACAGGGTTGGTTCAACATACGCAAATCTGTAAATATAATATATCACATCAATAAAATAAAAAACAAAGACCATATGATTCTCTCCATTGACACAGAAAAAGCCTTTGATAATATCCAGCATCCTTTCATGATCAGAATTCTTAAGAAAATAGGTGTAGAAGGGACATTTCTTAAACTAATAGAGGCCATCTACAGTAAACCCACAGCCAATATCATATTGAATGGTGTAAAATTGAAAACATTTCCTCAGATCAGGAATGAGGCAAGGATGTCCACTGTCTCCACTGCTATTCATCGTAGTAATGGAAGTCTTAGCCATCGCAATCAGGTAAGAGAAGGTGATCAAGGGTACCCAAATAGGGTGAGAGGAGATCAGGAGATCAAACTCTCAATCTTTCCTGATGATATGATCCTATACCTGGAAAATCCCAGGGACTCAACTTCAAAACTCTAAGAAGTGATCAAGGAATACAGCAACATCTCCAGATACAAAATCAGTACCTCCAAATCAGTAGGGGTATTTTGTTTGTTTGGTTGGTTGGGGGGGGGGGTTTGTTTGTTTTTGCAGTTTTTGGCCGGGGCTGGGTTTGAACCCGCCACCTCCGGCATATGGAGCTGGAACCCTACTCCATTGAGCCACAGGCGCCACCCCCAAATCAGTAGCTTTTATATATGCCGACAATAGTCAAGGACTTTATTCCTTTTACAGTAGTGCCAAAGAAGATGAAATATCTGGGAATTTACCTCACAAAGGATGTGAAAGATCTCTATAAAGAGAACTATGAAACTCTGAGAAAAGAAATAGCTGAAGATGTTAACAAATAGAAAAACATAACCATGCTCATGGCTGGGAAGAATCAACATTGTTAAAATGTCCATACTACCCAAAGCAATCTACAGATTTAATACAATCCCTATTAAAGTATCACTGTCATACTTTAAAGAACTTGAAAAAATAGTACTTCGTTTTATATGGAATCAGAAAAAACTTCGAATAGTAAATACATTACTCAGAAATAAAAATAAATCAGGAGGTATCACATTACTGGACTTCAGGCTATATTATAAATCTATAGTGATCAAAACAACATGGTATTGGCACAAAAACAGAGCGGTAGATTTATGGAACAGAATAGAGAACCAAGAGATGAACCCAGCTACTTATCGCCATTTGATCTTCGACAAGCCTATCAAAAATATTCAGTTGGGGAAAGACTCCCTATTTAACAAATGGTGCTGGGTGAACTGGCTGGCGACCTGTAGAAGACTGAAACTAGACCCCCACCCTTCACCATTAACAAAAATTGATTCTCACTGGATAAAAGATTTAAACTTAAGACATGAAACTATAAAAATACTAGAAGCGAGTGCAGGGAAAGCACTTGAAGAAATTGGCCTGGGAGAATATTTTATGAGGAAGACCACCTTCCCTCCCCTACCCCCCCCACCCCAGGCAATTGAAGCAACACCAAAAACACATTACTGGGATCTGATCAAACTAAAAAGGTTTTGCACAGCCAAGAGCACAGTAAGTAAAGCAAATAGACAATCTACAGAATGGGAGAAGATTTTTGCAGGTTATGTTTCTGACAAAGGTCTGATAACTAGAATCTACAGAGAATTCAAACTAATCAATAAGAAAAGAACAGATAACCCCATTTCTATGTGGGCAAGAGACTTGAACAGAAACTTCTGTGATGAAGACAGGTGCATGGCCTACAAACACATGAAAAAATGCTCATCATCCTTAATCATCAGAGAAATGCAAATCAAAACCACTTTGAGATAATCATCTAACTGCAGTAAGATTAGCCCATATCACAAAATCCCAAAACTACAGATGTTGGCGTGGATGAGGAGAAAAGGGAATGCTTCTACACTGCTGGTGGGAATGCAAGCTAATACGACCTTTCTGGAAAGAAGTTTGGAGAACACTCAAGGAACTCAAAGTAGACCTACCGTTCAATCCCGCAATTCCTCTACTAGGTATATACCCAGATGATCTAAAATTATTTTACAACAAAGACTTTTGCACCAGAATGTTTACTGCAGCCCAATTCCTAATAGCCAAGACATGGAAACAGTCCAAGTGCCCATCGACCCAGGAATGGATTAACAAATTGTGGTATACTGTGCAGCCATAATGAAGATGGAAACGTGACATCTTTCATGTTTACCTGGATGGGGTTGGAACAGATTCTTCTTAGTGAAGTATCTCAAGAATGGAAAGGAAAGTATCCAATTACTCAATACTACTATGAAATCAATATATAATCAGCTGCACACTCATATGAATGTCAAAACTTAACTATAGTCCAGAAAGTAGAAGAGAAGAGGAGCAGGAACGGGGGATGTGGGAGGAGGGAGGGTTTTGGTGGGGATCTCACCTCATGTGCATGATGTAATGGTACTTTTCAGAATTATTTAGAAGTGGGTATAATTGTGATGGATGTGATACTTAGTTCAATGTAAGCATTTCACATTGTATATCAAAGCAGTACAGTGAACCCCATAAGTGCATCAATGTGCAAAGTTATTTAATAAATAATAATAATAAGGGGGAAAAATAGGAATGGGGTGATCCATAGAGACAGAAAGTAGATTAGTGGTTTCCCAAGGATGGGAGCAGAGGGATTGGGATGTGGAGTTTCAATTTGGGATGATGGAAATGTTCTGAAAATAGGCCGTAGTGATGGATACAGAGCAATGTGGACACTGCAGAAGCCAGGAGGCCAGACGCTCTCGCGTGGTTAAAGTGGTGCAGTTTATGGGAACTTCATCTCAATGAAATTGAGAAAAAATCAGTAATCATAAAAACCGAAGGCATGACAAGAAAGGAAAACTACAGACCAATAATATCTCTCATGAAAATAGATACAAAAATCCTCCCAGAAAATCGGCAAGTCAAATCCAACAATGTATAAAAATAGTTGTACAGCACAACTAAGTAGGATTTGTTCCACGTATGCAAAGCTGGTTTAATATTAAAAACAGTGTAATCTATCACATCAAAATGCTAAACAAGAAAAATATCACATCAGTTAATTTAGAAAAAGCATTTGACATAATCTAATTCATAATAAAATATTCTCAGCAAACTAGGAATAAAGGAGAACTTCTTCAACTTGATAAAGAAACATCTGCAAAAAATGTAACTAACATCATACATACTTGCTCTGTTACCTGGGCTAATGTGCATGGCTCACAGCAACTTCAAACTCCTGGCTCAAGTGATCCTCCTGCCTCAGCATCCCAGTGTGCTAGGATTGCAGGTGTGAGCCTAAAGGGTTCTTTTGAATAAAATAATTCTTTCACCATAGAAAGAGTATGTGCTTTGAGTCTGGTGTATTTGGGGGGGTTTTTGTTTGTTTTTTCCTATAGTCATAGACAACCTGACACTGGGAAAGAGAACCAACGGTGGCCGAAGGCTGTTTTGATTCCAGCTTTGTCCCACGTTGTTGGTGGAGCTTTGAGCAAGCCACTTCCCATGTCCAGCCTCTGTGTCCTCCAGCCATTCAGAGGGCTAACCCCCTCATCTTCTAGAGGGGTTATCCCTTTGGACTTGGAAAGTGACAGATAGAAAGCCGAAGGCCCCTTCACAAGAAAAAGAGCTGAGGTACTAGGGGCCGTATCCTGCCTAAAATAGATTTGGGTGCACCTGTACTCATTTGAGAGTTCATTTTTGTTCCATCACTGGTGTAACTTGAATTGGACCATTGATAACAGAAATGAAAAGATCTTTAAGAGTTTTATAAGAAGTCACATCTTTTTGATCTTGATGATGGCTTACACTTTGAAAGGCAGGTATGTATAGTCAAATAGTCATCATTGTGATGCTTCCCTATCCTCTTAAGAGTCTCTGCTCTTCAAATAGCAGGTCTTAAAACATGCAGTGTGTACTGAATGACTGTCCTGTGCGAATTCACGCTGGTTCTGACTGTATCACATGGTAGCCAGTCTGAAGGGGCCAGCTTGCTACAGTCGGATTGGTGTGAAATGAGGAAATCCGGGACAAGGTTATGACAATGATTAAGCTGGAGAGTGTTGTTTAAGTACCTGGCACTTGTTAAATACTCAGTAGTTGGCAGATAATACGTGTATTGTTACTGCCAGCAGAGCTGCACTTTCCCATCGTGATCAAAATGAAACCCAGGCTCCACCAGACTGTCAGCCCTGAGGAGCAGGGCTCAGGAAGGTCCAGGCTCTAGGATACCTGTTTTTATTCATTTCAATACACTCTATTTGGTAACCACAGAGACCCTCCATCTCACTGCCTAGAAATGTGTAATAATAAGTCAGCCAGAATCCTGCCTGATTTCACTGAGTAACTGAGAAGCCCCAAAACCTTAGCCAAACTACTCAACTTCACTGTGCCTCACTTTGCCCGTGTGTGAAATGGGAAGATCAGCTAGGTGACAGGATTGGTCTCTTGTAACTGTGAAGTTGCACGGTGCAAGGATTATGTGACATTGCCACTGTATCTTTGAAGAACAACTCTGTATAGGAACAACTCTAGGAAATTTGTTATCATTATCATTTGCACACACACACACATGCACTTTGGTGTAAGGGATATTTTCATTCTGTTTTGTATGGCACTTGGGAATAATTCTGTCCTCTTTTCCATGCATTTAATTTCTTACAGAAAGCTGTTCATCTAGCACTTTTTTACGTTTGTTTGTAAGACAGACTTTTATCAAAAAAGAATAGTATGCCCTTTATTTTTTGTGAGTACACACACACTGGCCACAGTGGCTATATTATATGAGCGTTGTTCCCAGTGTGTTTTGGGGTCACACTGGCCTATATTATATGAGCATTGTCCCCAGTGTGTTCTGGGGTCACACTGGGTCTGGCCCTCTAGTCCAGCAGCCCGAGCATGTCTGAGGGAGGAGGCTCATGCCCTGTGGTGGTAGTGGGAGCTCTCTGGCAGGCCTGGGGTTGGCACAAGTGGGGTAGAGGGAACATTGGAAAGAGATGGATAGTTTTTTTAAAAATTAAGGAAAAAACCCTAGATACACCTGCCTGTAGAAGCTTTCCCCCGTGTCCTTGAAATGGTTGTACTGTCCAACTTACCCTGGGAGGCAGAAGAGAGCCGTGTGTCCCTGAGGACCACACCTTTCCCTCCTCCTGTGCATGCTTTATAGGCTGTTTTCTTTTTCTCTTTATTTTCAGCACACCAGAGCAGAGTGACGATGATCCTGTTTGTCCTGGAGCTGGAGTGGGTGCTGAGCACAGGACAGGACAAGCAGTTTGCCTGGCACTGCTCTGAGAGCGGGCAGCGCCTGGGAGGTTATCGCACCAGCGCCGTGGCCTCGGGTCTGCAGTATCCTTTGCTGGACAAAACTTCTTGGTGGGAACTTGGCTGCTGACCTCTTTGATTCATGAAGTCGGGGGCATGTGCAGCTTGAAAGGTTTTGTTGTTTGCTGGGTTGCTCTGTGTGATGCAGGTGCTTCCTACACCACGATCATTGAGGTCCCTGGTGGCAGTGAAGTGAGGCAGTTTCAGTTGAAATGACAGGCCCAGCCATGTATATGTCCTGTGACCCCCAGGGTCTGACATCTAGACAGGACACAGCCCAGACCTGTGAACCTCAGGGATCAGAATTGCAGCACATGGAGATGAAGTCATCACTAAAATACAACCTTTGGTTTTTGTGCAGAAGTAATTTACATGTAGATATTAAGGTTGTGAATATTCCCACTGATGCCTGGGGAAAGAACCACAGAGTTCTTATTCATTTTTAAAAATAGTTTTTGAGTGTCTACCAGACCAGCACCAGAGTAGGTCAGCTGGGTATGCTCAAGCTTCTTCCAGGAATGAAACTCTTCCAGGATTTGTGGAATGATATTCTTGTCTCCCGTGTGGCCCAGGTCCATGTGCTCAGGGTAGATCCTTGTTGATACTGGAAATGCTCACATCCAGCCCACTGGGCTCCAACACAGTGCTGACCCGTGTATGGGCGGGGCTGTCATCAGGTGAGCAGAGGACCCTGAGAACCCAGTCTCCCCACGTCTGACAAAGAGGAAGAAACAGTAAAGCCTGCTGTCTAACTCCATCTCCATATTTGCAAAGCGCCTGTTCAGTGATTCTCAACAATACAAGGCACATTGCAGCATTTTTTGCAGCTGTGTGGCAGTAGTTTACATTTTTGTGTATATATAGGCTAATGTCATTCTTATTTTTCTCACTGGAAGGCCAAAATAGAGAAAAATGTAACAGTGACCATTGTGAAAGTGGTAAGTTACCAAGAAGACCAGAGGCAAGGATGATAAGGAAAGCAGGACAAGCTTGTCTTTGAGAGGGTAGCACCGCCAGTTAATAAGAGAAACTCCAACTGGCTTTCTATAAGCCAGTTCCAATGAGCACAGTGCTCAAGTGGAAATACATGAACTCCGTTACTAACACGCTGACAGTGCTTTAGAGTGTTAGAGTGGGAGGGCACTGGCACCCCCCAGTCCAACTCCGCCGTCTCCGTGTATTTGGGGAGCTGCAACAGACTGGGTGTCTTATAAACAACAGAAATTTGCTTCTCATACTCTGAAGACTGGGAAATCCAAGATCAAGGACCTGGTGAGGGCTCATTACTTGCTTCTTAGATGACCGTCTCCTCCCTGTGTCCTCTCATGACCCTGTCATTCCCATAGGCTCCACCTCCGGATACCACCACATTGGGGATTAGGTCTCAGCATTTGAATTTTAAAGGGGTGCAAACATTCAGTCTTCCTTACACACACACACACACACAATTTGTTGCTGTGAGTGGTGAGGGATGTGTTAATTAATTTGTGCTAATCATGACATAGTATGTTTATCAAATCATCAAGTTATACACCTTGAACATGTACAATTTTTATTTGCCAATTAATTTTTTTTTTTTTTTTTAATTTAGGCTGGGTGTGGTAACTCTTGGCTGTAATCCTAGTACTTTGGGAGGTTCAGGCAGGATATCGTTTGAGCCTCGTAGTTTTAAGACCAGCCTGGGCAACAGAGTAAAACCTCCCATCTCTACAAAAAAGTAAAATAAATTAGCTGGGTCTGGTGACACACCTGTAGTCCCAGCTGTTCAGAAGACTAAGGCAGAAGTATTTGTTAGAGTCCAGGAGTTTGAGGTTGCAATGAGCTGTGATACCACCGCACTCTAGCCAGGGTGACAGATGGAGACCCTGTCTCAAAAAAAAAAGTCCATCTGTAGCACCCTCACTTTACAAATTGAGCCAACTGAAGCCTAGAAAGGGTCCCCAGTGCCTTCTCTGAGGCCACCAAGCTAGTAAGTAGGAAAATCCCCACCAGAACTCAGCTTTTCTGCCATGGATTTTTTTTTTTTTTTTTTTTTTTTTGAGACAGAGCCTTACTTTGCTGCCCTCCGTAGAGTGCTGTGGTGTCATAGCTCACAGTAACATCAAACTTCTGGGCTCAAGTGATCCTCTTGGCTCAGTTTTTCTATTTTTAGTAGCAATAGAGTCTCCACTTACTCAGGCTGGTCTCGAACTCCTGAGATCCAACGGTTTGCCCGCCTCAGCCTCCCCGAGTGATAGGATTGCAGGCAGATTTTTTTTTTTTTAACCATTATTCTTCATCGTTCTTTTAAGCAAGAACCACTGGCATAGGTATAATTTGGTCTTCTGCTGGCTTCTGTATCACTAGCCTAGAGAAATATCTTCTATATCCCTTAGCCAAGCCAAGGACTGCGGGAAAACACACCGATCTTGCCCTCTAGAGGCTCACTTTTTCAAGTATGGGAAGATGAACAACCAAGAACACATGCAGAGTTACCTAGCCTAACTGCGTTACTCTCGGTGTAAGACTGCAGCCCCCAGCTCCTCTCCTCTGGTATGTCCAGAAGCCATCCTCATTCTGTGACTGTGCTTTGGCCACACCATGTGGTTCGTTCACCAAGCAGAAAATCCTGTGGTTGGGCTTTGGAGCGCCTGTGGGTGTGCTCATGTGTGCCTCTAAGCATCAGTACCCAGGGTCAGCACCCTTCCTTTTAATGGTTTCATCCATTGCTGAGCTTTTTCTGAATCAGTTCCTTCATTAGGCTGGCAAAATGGTGACTTTCTAATACTGTTGTATTTTATTAGTAGGGATTCTTTATTAGTAGGGACCCTTTATTAGTAGGGATTCTTCTAAAGTAGAACTTTTCCTTATTAACTGGGGTATTTGGTTACCCTGAAGCACAATTGTTATAGGAAAAGCTGGACAAATTCTTGATTCCTTCTCTTTAATGTCTAATTTTCAGAGTAGGGATTTCGTGCCCGGGTTACCTCCAGAAAAGTTATGAATTCTTTAGTGATTTTTCTGTTTGCTTCTTTAATACATTCAGTATATTTCAATAAATTGCCATTTTTCAATTTTATGCTCGAGTTATCCCATCTTTGACCAGCTCCATCATGGACCCCAGTGTTGTTTTTGAATTTTATTTTGTAAAGACTATTTTGACAACAGTTTTAGAACCGTGGCAGAATTGAACAGAAGGCATAGATTTCCCCAGACCTCCTGCCCCATGCATGCCCAGCCTGCCCTGTCACCAGCACCCCTCTGGAGTGGCGCAGTGTTCCAGCTGAGGAGCCCACAGTGCACATAACTGCCTCCCCAGAGCCGTCATCTGCGCTTGGTCACATTCATTGTGTGGATCTGGAAAAATATGTAACGGCCTGTTCCCACCATTGCAGCGTCACACAGGAGCTTCCCTGCCCGCAGCAGCCTCGGTGCTCTGCCCGTCCACCCTGTCCACCCACGCCACCGTCTCCTAGAGACAAGCTCACTCACTTGCTGGCCTTGCCTTCTGGCACAGCGTGTCTTAAGCTCAGCTGTGATTTTCCTGTCCTAGTCCTGGAATCAGCTATTCTTTTAGTGAGGAATAATATTCAGAGATAAGAGAAAATATTTATGGGGCATGTGTGTGTGTGTTTTACAAGAAAATAAATCATCAGTTCATATATTTCTCATTAAAATTTAAACCTTAATGGAGGATTTTGCTTCCTCATCTGTATACTGATTATTTGGGGCTGAAAATCTTGGTTCCTAAAGCACTGACATAATTCCTTATTTGTTTTATCCTATGATATATTTAAATGGTCTCAGAATAGTTACACACAATGTTAAAATAACACAGTAAGACTCCTGAAGAAGATTTTGGATTTCTCTGCATCTCTCTTTGTCCTTAGAATACCAAGGATGTAGATTCAAAATGGTGTGTTTTAAAGTCACTTGACATGATTCTAACTATATGGTTATATTACCAATTTTATAGTTAGTTTCATTTATTTAACTTCATTTACAATTTGGGGGATTTTTTTCTTTTAGTTTTATATCTACTTTTAGTATGTAAAATTATTCCAGGATTCCAAAATGGGAGCTATCACAAGAAAGAAGTCTCACTCCGGTTGCTGTCCTCAGCTTGTTTCTCCCCCTCAATGGGCAGCCATTTTTATCAGATCTCAACACTTCCGCTGCTTCCTTTTTTTCTAAATGTGAGTGCATACCTGTGCACACACGGATATTTCCCTCGTTTTTCTCACAAAACGCTGGTATGGCTAATAAAGAACTCTTAGCTTCCCTCCCACACGTAGTACTGTATCCTGGCAATTACTACACGTCGGTGTATGGAAATCTTAATTTCTTACTGCAGTTGCATAGTATCCTGTTGGGTGGCTGTAGCCTAGTTAATTCGGTAACTTAGCTATTGATGGATTTCCAAGTGATTTTCAAACTTTAGCAATGGAAATCTGTGGCATGAATAGCCACTGTATTTTTGCCAGTGTGTCTCTGGGACAGATTGGTAAGCACTGTCAACTGGGGATACCGGGGGCTGGCCGTGCAGCTAGCCTCTGCTGGCATGTGCTAAAATTCCAGACTCCCGGAAGGAAAGCAGGTGTTCAGTATGAGCCGTGTTGTTCATATGGTTAAGGCACAGTCAGCTGCTCTTATCAGTTAATGATGGCCATCCTCCCAAAACCCCAGTTCCCAGACCCTGTGCCAGCCTGTCGGCAGGCTCTCGGAAGGTAGCAGTCCGGCCGGCGGTATTAACTTTTTCTTACACGCCAGCATTTTCATTTCTTCTTGAACCATCCATTCATAGTTTTATTCAAATATTAATTTTTAAATTAAGTTCACAATCTTTTTATTCTTGATTGCTCTTTTTGTACTAGAGATTTGGGCCCTTTTCATGACATAGTTGCAAGTGTTTTTTTTCACGCTAGTCTCTTGGCTTTGCTTACAGTGTTTCTTGTTGCGTTGTTGAGTCATAGCTCTTCCTACTGCAAGGTTGTGAAGAAACTCTCCTATCTAGGGCTTAGGTTTTCATTTTCCTCATGTAGATCCCTAATTCATTTGGAATTTATCCTGGTATACAATGTGAGATACAGATCCTGTTTTTTTTGTTTGTTTTTTTCTTTTTTTAATTTCCAAATGGCTATCTAGTTTTTGCCAACATCATCTTTAAAAAGTTTTTCTTTTCCTTATTCATTTTAAAGGCTACCTTTGTCAGACAATGGCTATGTGATTTTTGAGCCTGTTTCTAGATTTTGTTTCTTTAGTCTGTTTCTTTAGTCATAATTCTATGGTGTTGGTGCCTAAAACTTTGTAAAATGTTTTAATATCTGTGAGGCTAACCTCCCCATCACATGCCATATTACTCTTATTATCAGAGTATATGTGGCTCTTTTGTCTTAGTAATTTTTCCATACGACCTTTACAATGAACACACCTAGCTCTAGAAGATAACGTGTTGCTATTTTTATTGGGATTATTTTAAACCTATAATTAAATGTAGTGAGAAGTGGCATCTGTTAGTCTTACCATCCAATAATGCAGCACCTTAAATCTCACTGCCCAGCAGTACAGTAGACGTCTCACTTTGCTGAGTCTCCCTGGGTGTCCCTCAGCCCTGTTGTCTTCAGGTTGTCCCCAGATGGTATTTTCACATTTCTTATTCCATTTATGCCCTTTTTTCATGATAAATCTGTCCATTTAATTTTGAGAAACAATCCTTAATGATTACATGATAGATTTGATGTTGAAACCCGGCACGTGTTTGTTGGTGACCACTCAGGCCAAGTAACAATCCTTAAACTGGAGCAAGAAAACTGCACCCTGGTCACAACATTCCGAGGACACTCAGGTAAGATTAAAAGCAAACACATCATGTATTGACATCACAGTGAGATGGCGCCTGCCAAACATCCTGATGTTCAGTTGGTATGTTTTGAAAATGGCCAAGTACAGTTTGTGCTTGTACAAAGATACACATGATGTATCTGATTCCAGAGTAGCGCCATAAGATATAATGTCGTAATTCTAAACAAAAGAGGAACCAATCTATTTTGAAACTGTTGGTGATTTGGTTTTTATCAGATTGCACTAGAGAAGGCCAGTGTTGGCGTACATTAATGAGGTGTTGTTCAAGGCTGTGGCAGCTGCTCAAACCTCAGAAGGCTGAAAGGACAGCTGCCTCAGTCTGTCCCTGTCCTTCTTGGAGTGAGAAAATGGTGTGCAAGAAGGACGCCCACTTTTAAGACAATTGAAAAGAAAAACACACTCATCATGGGTAGCTGGACGTCCTTTTCAGTTTAAAACCCAAGGTCCCCTTTATGTTACTACTCAGGGTCATTTAAGCAAAGTCCTATGAAACATTCATACTCAGCCTTGGAAAGACTTGAGTAGATGATCATGATGAATTTTCTACTAGTATTTTTAATATGTGGTATTGACCCTGGAAAGCGACTCGCTGGCTGTTCCGTGGTTCTCGGCAGGCTTTGAGTTTTCGGCAGACTGCCGAAAACATGGTTTAGTGTAGAGCAGGGGTAATGCTGAGCTGGGTGTCATGTAACAAGAAAAGTAGGGAGAAGAGGGTGTAAAACTGGATAGTACCTAGATCATAAGGCTTTCCTGAAGGAAAAGAGCGGAGTGCTGGAATCAGAAACAGATAGCAGAGAAGAATTAAATCCAAGAAAAAACAGTCACAAGAGACCATCTTAACTGTGTGTATCTCCAGCAAAGAGAAGGCACAGAGGCATGCCCAGGGGGGTAGGACCCTGGTCGTTCCCGGCTGAATCTCTCTTGCCAGCCTGGGCTCGGCAGAAACCCACAGCTGTCCCACCTCAGAACACCTCAGAACACCCCTGCTGTCCTCAGCCTGCTCATCTTCCCACTCCCTACACCTCTCCTTCACCCCTCTTGCCCTTTGCCCTGTTGAGGATTCTGGTACTGGATTCCCCCGCCCCCCATTATCCCTCATCTCAGCCCCCGGATTGCCCTCTTCCCAGTGGTATCCCACTTCAGCCGCGGCTCCCCAACACCCTCCCTCCGTTCTGCCGGTGAGAATGTCCTGCCTTCTTGGTGAGCCTGTTGGACCCCACTAGGCATCCACTTTTCTCCTTGCCAGCTGCTGGGTCTACAGGAGTCACACTGCCGTGAGGCATGGACCCTCATTGCCATGGCAAGGTCACGATTTCCTGTCCAGACTCCTGGAACTCTCTAATAATTTCTATCTGTGTCCACAGCGCACTCCTCTCCCAGTCCCCTAAACAGCCTTCGCAGACCTTCACCACCCCAAGCCCCCTTCCCCGTCTCATCCACTGCCTGCCCTTTCAGAACCTATCAGCTAGAAGCTTATAGATAGATAGATAGATAGATAGATAGAGATATAGATAGATAGAGATATTTTCGTTTGGTTGGTTTGTGGTCCACTCTGCACCCTCCCCACCTCAGGAAGCTGGTTTCCTCTCTTCCTCTCTCTGCTCCTCGTCTCTGGGGCAGGAGCCTGCCTTCCTCATGCCCTTGGCTCATTCTCTTGAGTGTCTCCACACCAAAATTATTCCCTTTGCCTCCCTTTTGACTAACTCACTTTTCTCAATTTATTAACATCCTCAAGTTTCTTGCCTCTCTGTTAAAAAAATAAACCATCTCATCTCACTTTCTGATGAAAAGGAAGAAACCAACACCCTTTCAATCCATGTTCTGTGTCTCAGTTCCCGCCTCATTCCCTAACAGTGGCGCTTCTGTGGTAGAACGCACTAACAAAATCTCCCATTTGACCATTTTAAAATGTGCTCTTCGGTGGCCTTGGGTATTTCTCATTATTGAGCAGCTATCACAAAACAGTTCTCATCTGTGAAACTGAAACCCCGTTCCCTTAGACAGCAGCTGCGCATGGCCACCCCCAACCCAGCGACCGTCCCCCCCATCTGTGGGATGTGGCTGCACTGACTCACGTGAGTGGATCACACAGCGACCGTCCCCCCCCATCTGTGGGATGTGGCTGCACTGACTCACGTGAGCGGATCACACAGAGACCGTCCCCCCCCATCTGTGGGATGTGGCTGCACTGACTCACGTGAGCGGATCACACAGCGACCGTCCCCCCCCATCTGTGGGATGTGGCTGCACTGACTCACGTGAGCGGATCACACAGAGACCGTCCCCCCCATGTGTGGGAGGTGACTGCACTGACTCACGTGAGTGGATCACACAGCGACCGTCCCCCCCCCATCTGTGGGATGTGGCTGCACTGACTCACATGAGGGGATCACACAGTGTGTGGCCCAGCGACCGTCCCCCCCCATCTGTGGGATGTGACTGCACTGACTCACGTGAGTGGATCACACAGTGTGTGGCCCAGCGACCGTCCCCCCATCTGTGAGATGTGACTGCACTGACTCACGTGAGTAGATCACACAGTGTGTAGCCCAGCGACCGTCCCCCCCCCCATCTGTGGGATGTGACTGCACTGACTCACATGAGTGGATCACATAGTGTGTGGCCCAGCGACCGTCCCACCCATCTGTGGGATGTGGCTATACTGACTCACGTGAGTGGATCACACAGTGTGTGGCCCAGCGACCGTCCCCCCCATCTGTGAGATGTGGCTGCACTGACTCACGTGAGCGGATCACACAGTGTGTGGCCCAGCGACCGTCCCCCCCATCTGTGGGATGTGGCTGCACTGACTCACGTGAGGGGATCACACAGTGTGTGGCCCAGCGACCGTCCCCCCCCATCTGTGGGTGTGACTGCACTGACTCACGTGAGCGGATCCCACAGTGTGTGGCCCAGCGACCGTCCCCCCCATCTGTGGGTGTGACTGCACTGACTCACGTGAGCGGATCCCACAGTGTGTGGCCCAGCGACCGTCCCCCCCATCTGTGGGTGTGACTGCACTGACTCACGTGAGCGGATCACACAGTGTGTCCTCTAGTGACTGGCTTTTTTCTTGTTTTTTTGTTTTTTTTGTAGAGACAGAGTCACACTTTATGGCCCTCGGTAGAGTGCCGTGGCATCACACAGCTCACAGCAACCTCCAACTCCTGGGCTTAAGTGATTCTCTTGCCTCAGCCTCCCGAGTAGCTGGGACTACAGGCGCCCGCCACGACGCCCGGCTATTTTTTTGGTTGCAGTTCAGCCGGGGCCGGGTTTGAACCCGCCACTCTCGGTATATGGGGCCGGCGCCTTACCGACTGAGCCACAGGTGCCGCCCGTGACTGGCTTATTTCATTTGTCAGAATTTTCCTAAGGTTCGTCCAGGTGTTAGCAAACAGTAGTGTTTCTTAAAAAGAATAGAATTTTCCCAGCTGCTTCAAATTCTTCACTTTCCTTTCCCTTTCCTGCTCTTTGCAGTGTGGTTTGCCTTTATTACTTCACCTAAACTGCTCTCCCTGAGGTCACCAGTGGCTGCTGGGACATACCTTACACCTTGTCGTACTTACCCTTTCAGCAGCATTGTGACCCTTCCTCCTTGCTGTGTCGCTCTGCCAGCTGCCCTCCCACCCTCTCTGCCTCACTGCGGTCTGCGGCACACCCAGGCTCTGACCAGCACCCTGTGCTCTTCCCACTCTGTCCTTTCCCTTGTGGACCTCAGTCACAGAAATAAAAGGGCACAGTTATTGTCCTCAGATTCCTCACAAGCCAGTGAGAGACAAAAACTAGACTGTAACTAGAGAGCCTGGTGGCAAAGGCTGCGGAAGCAGGTGGAAGGTGGTCGGGGGGACTCCTCCAGAGATGGTGCTTGCACGAGGTCTTTGGGGTTAAGTGAGTGTTGAGTTCATGAAAAGGAAGTACAAAGAGCCATCTAGGCTGAGGAGATTGGCAAAAGCACAGTGCTCTTGGGCACTACTGGTCACTCTCTTTTGGCTGGAATGCAGGCCCAAGGGAGGGCGAGGGAAGACAGGGTGGGGGGCAGGCAGAGAGGAAACACGTGTCCCTGCAGATCCTGACGTCAAGGGTAAACCACTAAAGAGCTTAAAGAAAGAGCCAACCTAATTGGATGTTAGGAGACTGTTCTGGCAGTAGAGAGTGTAATTAGAAAGCTACTAGAGACGTGCCCCCTGAAACAGGACAGCGGCAGTGGGAGACGAGGAGTAAGGACCGAAGGTCAGACTCAGGAGGGACACTCAGCAGGCCTCACAGGGCCAGGAGGGCACAGAGGCTCTCAGCAGACCTCACAGGGCCGGGAGGGCGCAGGGACACTCAGCAGGCCTCGCGGGGCCGGGAGGGCACAGAGGCTCTCAGCAGACTTCACGGGGCCGGGAGGGCACAGAGGCTCTCAGCAGGCCTCACGGGGCCGGGAGGGCGCAGGGACACTCAGCAGGCCTCACAGGGCCGGGAGGGCACAGAGGCTCTCAGCAGGCCTCACGGGGCCGGGAGGGCACAGAGGCTCTCAGCAGGCCTCACGGGGCCGGGAGGGCACAGAGGCTCTCAGCAGACCTCATGGGGCCGGGAGGGCACAGGGACACTCAGTAGGCCTCACAGGGCCAGGAGGGCACAGGGGCACTCAGCAGCCCTCACGGGGCCAGGAGGGCGCAGGGGCTCGCAGTAGTTAGGCACTCACTGCGGGGTGACTAATGGGAGTCCTCTGAGTTCTAGATTGTTGCCTCCAGGTCAAGAATGTGTTATCAGCCATATGGTGCTCAAAGATCTCCAGTTTTTCAGGCTTGTCCTATTGTAAAGTAATACCTTGCAGTGTGTCTTATTTTTCTCAAAGATGTTAAAGCATTATTTCATTTTTATCAAGAGACGTCCGGATGTGGCCCGGGGAGGTCACTGACAGGACAGTACCTGCAGCAGGTCATGTGTAACTGTTGTTGTGACTGCTCCTGGAGAGTAGGGCCACCCCTCACTGTTGTGACTGCTCCTGGAGAGTAGTGCCACCCCTCGCTCATCTGGCCCCGGCACAGTGTGCCCGTTTCAGCTGGACGAGGACGGCTGAGAGAGTCCACGCTGGCCCAGATACACCATTGAGCTCTTCCCATGTGGTGGTCCCATTCTCATCACAGGCAGATCCTCAGCTCAGCCAGACATGGTTCTGGGAAAGGCGTTTTTGTAAGGCCTGATCAAAGACATTAAAGTAATCCTAGATCCATTAAAGAATGGTTTCAAGGTCTCAACACTCCTCATCCAAACACAGAAGCAGGAGTGTTATTGGTGTGCAGCCAGAATCCAGCCTTTCACCCCGTCACTCTGTCACAGCCAGGCGCTCAGGTGAAAATGAAGGCGTACAGGGACTTGGCCTAACAGTCGTGCCCAGAGGCCAGCCCAGAGGGATGTAAGAGACTGTCCTATGTTCTTACACTCCCTCTGCTAGTTTTCTTTCTGGAACCAAGTATCATAGTTCTTTGCACTTTCCACAGAAATTTGAATGTATTTCTATCAAAAAAAAATCAGAAACTAAAAATAAAAAAAGTCAGAAACTAATTTCAACAAAGGGGAAGAAAATCACATTTTGACCATTAGATTAGTAGTATTGATAAAAATCTCCTTTCTTCCTTTTTTTCCCTTTACTTCTAATTTTTTGATTAGTAGGAATGTGTTTGAAATAGGAGGGTTTGAACATAAATCTGCCAAAGCACATTAATTAATAAAAAATTAAAATAGACTTGTTCATTAGCTGTTAGGAGAATTATTGAAGAGAACAGTGTAACCACAATTAAAACAACTAAACAAACCAGGCTCAATTCCGTGCACAGATGCAAGTTCAAATAGTTAAGAACTTTAATTTTTATTTACAATCAGGATTCTCACACTGATGCAGTTTATGTAAAATTCAAGTCAGGAGGTGTGAGTTGTCATCAGCTGTCTCTGTGCTGACGCTTGGATATATGTAGGCGAGTAAAGCAAGCGTATTCCATGCCCTTACCGAGCTTCTTCTAGTCCGGCATGAAATGCACGCTTCAGAAGAGTACTCAGATCACCCGGCCAAACCTTGTACTGTGAAGCCCTGGCGTCGCTGCAGATGTTGCTTCAGAGGTAAATAGCGAGAGGCCCTCTCCCACAGAGAGACTGCCAGGGAAACTTCCCAAGGGAAGGTGCATAAATAGCACCTGAAAGAGGAAGAGGAGTTGCCCAGGTGATAGCAACGTTCCAGATCCCAGGGATAACAGCCATGTTGTCCACGAAGTCTCAAGTGGGGAAGCCTGAGCAGCACCGTGAAGGCAGCTGGCCTTGTAAGCAGTGCTGGGGACTTGAGCCATTATTCTCAGGCAGCGGGAAGCGAGTGATGGCGTTTAAACAGGGTAATGCTGTGGTTTGCATTTTAACAAGTCACTGTGGTAGATTGAGTGGGGACAAGGATGGATGTGGGGGGGACCATTTAGGAGCCTAGTGCTGGAGTCCCTAGAAAAGATGACTTCTGTTTGAACTGGGGGACCGCCGCGTGAATGGAGACAAGACGAGGAGGACTCAAGATCCATTTGGAGCTCAGGGGCCAGCAGGGATGGCCGGGTTTCTGTCTGGAGCACGTGGAGGATGGTGATGCCACTTACGGCAGTGTGGATCATCCCAGGCAGAGCGCATCTGGAAGAGGGTATCCCAGCCCTGGGACTGAGAGATGTCCCTGGGTGGTGGCAGGAGACAGCTGGGTGTGCACCTGCGTCTCTCCAGAAGGTATCGTCTAGGGGCAGAGTGCGTCTGGCCTTGCAGAAAACCCTGTTGCTTCAGCTGAGAGCAAAGTGCACTGACCAAAAGGGTCATGTATTCCATACAGGTCCACTGGGGTCTGAGCTCTGGGCAGGCTGTCCTCTAGCCAAGAGTTAGCCTGAGCTTCTCACCCTTACAGGGGTGTTGTGACACTCTGGTAAAAACAGACCCAGCCGTTTCCAGCTCTGATCTTGCAATACTTCAGGTAGTCTTTCGCTCTTGAAAAGTATGTGGTAAATGTCTCAAAAAAAGTAGTTTGCTGAGCATTTGGTAACATGTATTAAATTTCTAAAAATATTTATATTCTTTGATTCATTCAGTTCTACTTTAGAAATTCTCTTCTAATGAATCAGAAATGTGTCTGAGGCAAGAGGATTGCTTAAGCCCAGGAGTTCCTGACCAGCCTGGGAAACACAGCAAGACCCCATCTCTACAGAAAAATAATAAAAAAATTAGCCAGGCATGGCGGCCTGTGCCTATAGTCCCAACTCTTCAGAAGGCTCAAGTGGGGGGGGTTTCACATAGGAGTTCAAGGCTACAGGGAACTGTGATTGATCGTACCACTACACTCTAGCGGAGGCAAAAGAGAAGAACTTAGCTCTCAAAAGAAAAAAACAAAAACATAGTCCCATCTACTTAGGAGACTAAGGCAAGAGGATCACTTGAACCCAAGAGCTTGGGGTTGCTGTGAGCTAAGATAACACAAGAGTCTACCAAGGGTGACCAAGGGAGACTCTGTCTCAAAACAAACAAACAAAAACCCAATAAAATGACACTCGCACCTGTAGCTCAGCAGCTAGAGCGCCAGCCACATACACCAGAGCTGGCAGGTTCAAACCCAGCCCAGGCCTGCCAAAGAACAATGACAATTATAACCAAAAAATAGCCGGGTGTTGTGGCGGGTCCCTCAGCTACTTGGGAGGCTGAGGCAAGAGAATCACTTGAGCCCAAGACTTTGAGGTTTCTATGAGCTGTGATGCCACAGCACTCTACCGAGAATAACACAGTAAAACTTTGTCTCAAAAAAAAAAAAGAAAGAAAGAAAGAAACCAATAACAACAAAAATCTAACAATAAGTGAAATAAGATATAAGTATGTGAAGACATATTAGCCACATTTATGAGGGTATACAGGGTGGCCATAAAGTTTGTGTGCAATTTAAACAGAACCAGTTATAACTCACTAAATTGCACATGAATTTTATGGCCACCCTCTGTAACAGTATAGATAAATTTTATAATTATAAAAGCTTTTATTTTAAAAATATTTTGGCAATTTTATTCTGATAAAATTTACCATTTTGACCATGCTAAGTGTATAATTCAGTGACAGTTAAGTACATTAACAATGTTGTGGCACCATCATCACCATCCTTTTCCAGAGTTTTTTCGTCATCTCAAACAGAAGCTCTTACCCATTAAAGAATAACTAGAGCCCTTGATTTTTAAGAATGAATTTTTTTTTTGTAGACAGATTCACTTTGTTGCCCTCTGTAGAATGCTGTGACCTCATAGCTCACAGTAACCTCAAACTCTTGAGCAAAAGTGATTCTCTTGCCTCAGCCTCTCCAGTAGCTGGGACTACAGACACCTGCCACAACACCTGGCTATTTTTAGAGACGGGGTCTTGCTCTTGCTCAGGCTGGTCTCTCCTGAGCTCAAGCAATCCTCCAGCCTCAGCCTCCCAGAGTGCTAGGATTACAGGCATGAACCACCACACCCAGCAGTGAAAGCATTTTAACTTCAAAATTATCCTGTAAGTCATAGTGTAGAACTCGAAGGGAGAAGCATAACAGGAAATGTCAGAAAGGAGCAGCAAGATGTCTTAACCTGAAATTAGTAAAAGGAAATGGTTTTTGTCATTTAAAATCTAAACACTGGGGAATCTATAAACATTGACACCGGGCGGCGCCTGTGGCTCAGTGAGCAGGGCGCTGGCCCCATATACCGAGGGTGGCGGGTTCAAACCCAGCCCCAGCCAAACCGCAACAAAAAAATAGCCGGGCGTTGTGGCGGGCGCCTGTAGTCCCAGCTACTTGGGAGGCTGAGGCAGGAGAATCGCCTGGGCCCTGGAGTTGGAGGTTGCTGTGAGCCGTGTGAGGCCACGGCACTCTACCAAGGGCGATAAGGTGAAACTCTGTCTCTACAAAAAAAAAAAAAAAGAAATTTATATATTGTATCGTAAGCAAGTATCTTTAGAATATCCCTCCAAAATACATGAGCATTAAACTTTTTATCTTAAAGACAGGCATATCGGGCAGCGCCTGTGGCTCAGTCGGTAAGGCGCCGGCCCCATATACCGAGGGTGGCGGGTTCAAACCCAGCCCCAGCCAAACCGCAACAAAAAAATAGCCGGGCGTTGTGGCGGGCGCCTGTAGTCCCAGCTGCTCGGGAGGCTGAGGCAGAAGAATCGCCTAGGCCCAGGAGTTGGAGGTTGCTGTGAGCTGTGTGACGCCACGGCACTCTACTGAGGGCGATAAAGTGAAACTCTGTCTCTACCAAAAAAAAAAAAACATTGATGCCCTTGGCTGTGCTCACAGGTGGGTTGGGGTGTGAGGTGCTGGTGTCTGCAGGTTTGCCGAGGGTGGCTGACTTCCCTGCTGCCCAGTGTTGAGAAAGGACTTTCCTCAGGAGCCCTGTCTGCAGACAGACACAGGGAGAGTTCCCTCAGAAGGAAGGCTGCTCCTCGGGCACCTCTCCCTTGGCGTCTCTGCTCTTTAGGTATCCTAGGCACAGCCTTCTCACTTGTTACTATCTTCCCACTCATCCCGGCCATTCAATTTAGCAGATCAGTGGAGCAAGCATTTATTAAGCACCTTATGTGTACCAGGCGCTGTGGTGCTGTGCTCAGATCCAAGTAGACCCAGCGTCAACTGTGGACAGACTTAACAATCAGACAGAGTTAATTGGGTGGGATCAGAGTAACAGTGGAGGCGTGCACAGACTGGAGCCTCATCTAGACTGAGGGTGTGGGACGGCTTCCTGGAGGAGAGAGCATCTGAGCTGTGCCTTGAAGAGGGAGAAGTAGGACCAGTTACTGTAGGCATAGGGAGTAGCCCTGTGTCCCATGTGAGTGGCTGGCTGCACCCGAGATTCTCTTCTAGCTCTCAGAAATGATCTGTCATCTTACCACTGCACATTTGTGTAGAGTCCGAGGCTTCTTTGATGACATCCACAGTGCCTACTACCTAGAAGATGCTCCTTCCCGCTTGTTTACTGATTTGAAGTGAATGCTGTAGTTCACAGCTGATGGACCAACGTCCAACAAATCTCGTCGTCGGGATAAATGCTCTTTCCCGCTTGTTGGACTGAGTTGAAGTGAATGCTGTAGTTTACAGCTGATGGACCAACTTCCAACAGGCCTCTTCGTCAAGACAGATGCTCCTTCTCACTTGATGGACTGATTTGAAGTGAATGCTGTAGTTTACAGCTGATGGATCAACTTCCAGCAAATCTCGTCATCGGGACAGATGCTCCTTCCCGCTTGTTGGACTGAGTCGAAGTGAATGCTATAGTTTACAGCTGATGGACCAACATCTAACAGGCTTCGCTGTCAGACGTTGCCACAGAGTTGGCGTGGGACCCAGCATCATTTGCCCCTGCTTTGTCCCATCCTTTTTCATGTCTCGCAGCTTTTTATTTCATTTTTCTCAGCCCTGGGAGCTGGTGAATGAATATACTCTGACTTGCTTTAACTGGGTTATCTATTTTCTTTTCCTAACTCTGTGTCACTGAGAACTCCCCTTCCCAGCGCTGGCCCCTTATGGCCTGATGAAAGTGGTAAAGCCAGGGCTTGGTCTTATTTCTAAAACCTTCATTGATCACATGATGGCTGGGATAGCATGGGAACAAGCTGGTCGCTGCCTTAAGGCTGACTCAACAAGAACACCCTCATGGCGGTTGAGCAGAGGAGGCCCCCGGTACAGTAATCACGGCTGTGCTTGCAGCGTGCTGAGCACTCCCAGGTGCTGGGCCTGTTCTGTGTGCTGTTGTGCACTGACCCATTCAATCTCAGCAGAACCGTGGGTGGGTTCCACTATCGTATCATTTTACAGATGAGACTTCTGAGACACAGACATTTAAATAAGTTGCCCAAGGCCATATACCTCATAAAGGTGGAGCTGGGATTTGAGCCTCCATTCTAGTTCCAGAGCCTGTGTACTTCTAATACCACATCTAGACTTTCACTTCCTTTGCCATAGCCATCCTCATCTATAGTCACCCACAAAGAAGGTGAGAGGGCCTGCTCCCCTGGGCAGTGTTGTAGCTGTGCAGGTCTGTGTTGGTGGGGGGTCTAAAGGAATCTATGACCTGGTACATTGCAGTATTTCTGTATCAACTCTGACAGAGTGAACAACCCCTCCCATGAAGTGTTCCAGATGAGTCGGTGAGGCCTTTCTAATCGTTCTTTTTATAATACCCACCACTATTTAGATCTGACGTGATGCTTTAAAGAATCTGAGCTGCCCATTTTGCGTTTGTGCAAACAGGAGAATGTGTGCATTTGTTATCTTTCTTTTACTTGTCCCCCTAACCACGCACGTCAGCTTAACCAGTCAAGCAAGAGTTCCGCAGAGACTCTTCTAGAGCAGAGTGTGTCCTGACCTGAAAGGTTTAGGTAGTAGAATAGACGAAGGCATCGCACTGACGTCGCTGGTCAGCCAGGAAAGAGGTACCCTCCCCATGCTGATCTGCTAAGAACAAGGCGCGGGGCATCTGGTCGTTCTCTTCCTCCCCCAGTCCCTTGCTCGTTGGGTGGGTGCCTTCTGTACCTGAGCCGGGCAGAGTCCTAGGTCCTAGGGGCACCATAGTGACCAGGCCATGGTCCAGCCTCTGAGCACGTGTGTTCTCCTGGGCAGTAGACAGTTAGTCAAGGAAAACAAAACAGGGCATGGGGGAGAGCCATGGGCCTGGGCCAGGAAAGTGTCTCTCAGGAGGTGGCATCTAAGCAAAGGCTTGCCTGGAGATAAAAAGACTTCCATGTTCTCATCCATCGGCCCCTTGGTTTGATCAGTAGGCGCATTAGAGCCTGTCCACAGCCTGCACTGTGATGGCTGCTGTGGGGTGGGTGGGGGCAGGGGTGAGGGCTGGTGGCCGCAGCGGGTGTGAACCGTGTGTGCGTTGGGGGAGTGGTGAATGGAGCATGGCCCCCAGACGCTGGTGGCTGCAGTGGGTGTGAACCATGTGTGCGCTGGCTCCATGGCACCACTCCCCCAGCACACACACGGTTTACACCCACTGCAGCCACCAGTGTCTGGGGGCCATGCTCCGTGCACCACTCCCCCAGCGCACACACGGTTCACACCTGCTGCGGCCACCAGCGTTCGGGGGCCATGCTTCGTGCACCACTCCCCCAGCGCACACACGGTTCACACCCACTGCGGCCACCAGCGTCCCGAGGCCATGCTCCGTGCACCACTCCCCCAGCGCACACACGGTTCACACCCACTGTGGCCACCAGCGTCCGGGGGCCATGCTCCATGCACCACTCCCCCAGCGCACACACAGTTCACACGGTGCACGGAGCACAGCCCTCCTGTGCAGGTACAGGAAGATGCTGGGATGGTGGGGTTTTAGTTTGGAGGCTTTTCTTCCCTTTTTGATCTTAAAAACATAACAAAATATCTTCTAATCAAACAGAGTCCTATAGAAAAGAAAAAAAAACCTTCTGAGACAAATTTATGAGAAAAACTTCTCTAAAAGCTTTTGAAGTACAACACTTCCTTGTAATAAATTGATCATCTATTGAAAAATCATCTATACGAAAAATGTCAGATTCTAACAAATGAGAACCTATTTTATGTTCTTTTCAGACTATGATGTTGTTTCAATAATAAAACAATGAGTATTTCAGACATTTTAAAAAATGCGGAGGCTTTGTGCTCATATAAAAAAATAACTGTTCTCAGTACACAAAGGTTTTCTTTAAAAGGGGTCTACCATGGAACAAAACCTGCCATAACACTTGATGGTCACATTGCTGGAGTCATCTGACAGCCACCTGTGTGCTCTGCACTGTGGTTTCCAGAGTGGGCTCCGCAATCGACGCGGTTCTCACCTCGACCCTGGGAAGCAGGTGACGGCCACGTGCACGTCGTCATGTTGTCATCAGTAGTGACAGTTGGAGTGGAGTGGATTTTACGCTGAAGAAGCTGACTCCTAAGAATATTAAGTGATTTTTCCAAATCTGTAAATTAAAATTTTCAAAGGAGAAATAATTTTAAATTCTGATATTGTACCTTAATTAATTTGATATTCAAGAATAAAAAAGTCTAATGGAGCCTTCTTAGACCCCCGCCGCTCACCCCTCAGTGGCAGAGTGGGGGGCAGGTGGCAGGTAAGGAAAGACGGTCAGTGTTTCCATGCAGCGCAGCACTTTCCACTCTTCTGAGAATGCTGTGTATTTTTTGAATGTCAACTAATTGTCTTTTTCATTTCCCTTTGGTCTTTATAGTAATTGATTTTACAGTACATTAAATTTTGTGGAAAAATGCATAAAGGGTGAGATTTTCATTCTGAGGACTTTCGTTCAGCCATTTTCTTTGTCTCCTTGGGGATTTGTTTTGCTTTCAACAACAGTCTCCTCTGTGCCGGGAACTTCACTGGGTTCTGGCTCCTTCGCATTCTCCTTTCATTGGCAAGTAACATTTTCGCCTACGCCTGACGTCCACTGCCTGTCCTCTCAGGTGGGGTGACTGCTCTCTGCTGAGCCCCGATGACATTTCTCGCCTGTGCCTGACGTCCACTCTGCTGTCTGTCCTCCCAGGTGGGGTGACCGCTCTCTGCTGGGACCCAGTGCAGAGGGTGCTATTCTCGGGAAGCTCAGATCACTCCGTCATCATGTGGGACATCGGTGGGAAGAAAGGAACAGCCATCGAGCTCCAAGGACACAAGTAAGGCCTCTTTCCTGGAGAACTCTGAAAAAAGATACCCAGGTGAAAGCCAGAATAAAGGCACTCGGCCTGGTGCCTGTGGTAGGGGTCATGGGACAGGACGCGGCAGGAATGCAAAGCCCTGCCACTCGGATTCTACCTGTACAAAAGTGTGTTTATGTGTTTATACCCCGTTTTGTTCCACAAAGGATTTCAGAGTGCTTACAAAAACCATAAAATAATGGTAGCAAATAAATAAAAGGTAAAAAATTAGAATCAGAAAGTTTTACTTAATTACAAAAGTAAAACTTTAAGAGTAAGAAAGAAAAAAAAAGCTTAAAAATGCAAGCCATGAAAGCCTACCAAGTCTCTACAATTGAGTTGAAAGTGGTGTCAAGCTTCCTGGCAGCGTGAGGAAAGGGGAGCGGTAACACCCTTACCCAGGCCTCTCTGGACTTCCCAGCACTTATAGAGTACACACCTTGACTCCTGCCGGGCTCTTCCTCCTTAAGGGATGGGTTTAGGGGCTGACAGGGAGCTCAGAGAAAACCGTGTGTCCTTGGAGCAATTCTCAGCTTCCGTGAGCACAGAGGATTGCTGAGGGGTTTGTGAGAGACCTGTTGGTTCTGGATGCTGGGCTGGACACAGCGGGGGTCTGTGTCGTGCTGGACGGCACTCTCCAGCTGCTCTGCTGCGCTGCGCCTGAGGACGGAACTTGGGTGTGAGGTCTGCTTTACAACTCTAGAGCTACCTGAGTTGTTTTGTACATTTTATAAAGTGTTTACAATGATACTAAGAGTGACCCTGGGCTGGAGAAACAGTGTCTGCCACACACCTAACAGGTGAACTAACAGGTTTTAAGCTACAGTAGCTTTTCCTATAAATGTGCCTGGAAACATTAGTCTCAAAATATTCTCCTAAATACAGTAGAGCCTCTGTAAGGTGACCACCCACGGGGTCAGCATACAGAGGTGGCCACCCTGAGGAAGGAGGCCTGCAGTACAGGCAGCATTCACAGTGTGATACACGTGTGCTCTGAAAATTAGACCAGCTTACGTCAGCAGTGCAGAGAGGAGGTCAGCTGTGGAGGTCTTACTGTAGTTAAATTGAGTTTGAAACTATTGGATAGTAGCTAGTTACATGTTGGAGGGCCTGTGCACAAATGCATATTTCAGTTTCCAAGTTCAGTGTTCACATGCAAGAATAGTTGGAAGTCCAGCGCCACTGCTGGCTTGTGGGGCCACTCTGATCTCATCCACAGCTCACTGGGAAAATCATTCCCTTGTGCTGATTTCCACGACAAGAGGCCTCATGTCCAGGTCCTGTAGAGGGAGTTTGCATCATCCCTGTAAGTGAAGAAACAAAGAAGCCAAAACACAGTCCCATTTAATAACAATCATTATCTCATCTGCCAACTCTGGTGCTCTCAGAGAATCAAAATGCAGGTTTTAAATGAAGATCAGCAATGTTTGTTGGACTCATTCAGTTTAGTTCTAACTAGTTTTATTGGCACCCAGTGGTTGATAAAGACTGCAGGCCATCTTGCACAGTTTCACCCACAAAGTGACTGACTGCATTAGTCACCCAACACCAGCGCCACCGTGCACGGAGGGCCTTGACCTGCATGTGAAATGTGGTTCTGGGAAACTTTTACGGTTTGTTAAGAAAGGAAGAGCTATAAAGTTGAGCTACAATCTTTCAGTCCTAGAGAAAAATAAATAAATAAATAGGTCTTCCATGTTTAAGTACAAACTTGCCCTTTCAGAAAACAGAATAGACCCTGTTGGACATGAGGCCACACGCTCAGGACTCACACAGGGAGGAAGCGCAGAGAGCGGGGTCACCCGGCAGAAGTGGCTCCGCAGGAGCAGGGCGTAGGCCCTTGCTTGGTGCTGAATTCAGCTTAGTAATGAGCTTAGTAATGTACTAAGTTTGGACAGTTAAATTGGCAAATTCATCCTGCAAAAGCCACCAACTGGCTGAGGGGAGCACTTTGAAGATGATATTCAGCAATGAGGAATGTGGATTGTGTTTGTGAACTTAATTATCTGACCTGTACACCACGTGAGTTGTATGAAAGGGTCCTGTCAGCAGGCCTGAGTCTGGCGGGGTTGACTGGGTGTCATGGAGCGAGGAGGAACAACCTTCCTCAGCACCAGGCTGTGGGGTCGCTCTGCTAAAGGGAGTCTGCATGCCTGTGTGGGGACAGAGGAATCGCTGGAGCTGCAGAAGAAGTGTGCAGCAGGCAGTGGCCGGAAAGGACTTGCAGAACCTCTCCCACAGTGGCCAGTCCTTCACCTGGAAACCTGCCCTGGATTGGCTTAGTGACAGTTGTATTTGAGGAGGGCCTAATGTTTTGTCAAAGCACTTTTAAAGCACACAGACTCACCGTAATCCTACTAGCACCCTATAAAAGAGAAAGGTCAGATAATTTTTGCAAAAGAATTTTGAAGAACTGTCCTCAGAGACCCCAGCTGGTGACGCAGGTCTCCACCCTCCCGTTGAGGCAGGCCGAGGACTCCCCAGATCTTCTGTCTACCCAGGGGCCACACAGACATGGACATCAGAGGACACCTGCCCCCTGCTGCCCAGTGATGTTGTCTGTTTCGTTTTTTGCCTGGGGCCAGTGCTCTCCTGCAGTTCCTGGTTTCCCCTCCAGGGTGACACTGGTGGTCAGAGCGAGGACTGGGCAGAGCAGACGGGCCTCCTCTCCTTAGCATGGAAGTGTCCTGCCATTGTGCTGAGGGACAGCGCCACATGGCTTCTGTTCCACTTGTACAGCAACAGAAAATAGGACATTTTAGGCCAGGCATGGTGGCTCGCACCTGTAATCCCAGCACTCTGGGAGGCTGACGCAGGTGGATTGCTTGAGCTCAGGAGTTGGAGAACAGCCTGAACAAGAGTGAGACCTTGTCTCTACTAAAAATTTAAAAACTAGCTTTTCCTATAAATGTGTCAGGAAACATTAGGCAGGTACCTGTCGTCCCAGCCACTCAGGAGGCTGAGGCAGGAGGATCACTTGAGCCCAGGAGTTTAAGGTTGCTGTGAGCTATGACATGACAGCACTCTATCCAGAGTGACAGAGTAAGACTCTGTCTCAGAAAAAAAAAAAAAGAAGAAAGAAAAGAAAAAAGAAAATACAACTAAATCAAATACAACTAGTTTTATTTGGTGTGCAAAAACACCAACAGAAAGAGAAAGCTTTAGCACTAAAGAAATTGATTAATGTCAGTGAAAATATTTTCAAGTCCAAGGGAAAAACAGCTAAGAAAGTACACTAGTACACTTCCATACAACGTTACCTGCCTTTGAAGCGTTTGTTTTTATTCCCTGTGGCAAGCGGGATGTGACTGTGTGCTGTGCTAGCTCTGGTTCAGGATCAGTTCTGCCTCCCAGTCTCATTTGCTAGTTGATGGCATGGACACTCACTGCCCGGCCACCTTGCCACGTCTGATAATGCTACTTGGCCTTTTAGATCTTTTTATTGTCACATATCTATCATTTCGTGACCAAGTTTATGACCAGAGTTTTTCTTTCTACTAGTATTTTCTCAGAGTCTATTTATTTATTTTAGATACAGAGTCTCACTTTGTTGCCCTCAATAGAGTGATGTGGCGTCACAGCTCACGGCAACCTCAAACTCTTAGGCTTAGCTGATTCTCTTGCCTCAGCCTCCCGAGTAGCTGGGACTACAGGCTCCCGCCACAACACCCGGCTATTTTTTTGCTGTTGTTGCAGTTGGGGCCGGGTTCCTCTTGTGTTGAGTAAATCGCATTTCAAGGTATGAAGGGAGCAGAGTGGTTACACCCAACCTCTGAGTTGTGGGAGGGAGAGCAGGAGATGGAGGAGTGTTTCCCACTGTGGTACAAGGGAACTGCCAGTTTTGTTTTTTTTTTTCCTTACTATTTAGCTAAACACATGATAGATGAAAGCATTAGAGTTAAGAGTTTTCACATCTGGTGGACTCCTGTTGTGGTCCCTGGTGGGCAGGTCTGAGTCGGTCAGGCTGCCCCTGACCTGTGGCCTGAGACAAGGCCCTGCCCCTCAGTTTTCTAATCTCTTAAAATAAGGATAATGTTGGAAAGAAAAGTCCTCACAAGGTTTTTAAAAATATAAATGATGTAATGCATATAAAATAATGGGCCTAGGAGTAAAAGTCTAGTAAATGGCAGCTGTTAAAATTATTCTTATAAATAAGAATTATGTAAGTCAAAAACTGTCCTTGTAGATACGACTCCAGTTCCTCACTGTGCATTGCATTTCCTCTGGAAATATCGCCACATGTGTCTAATTCCTGTCTTCTTATTTGTTCAACAAGTGTTCAGGGCGGCGCCTGTGGCTCAGTGAGTAGGGCGCTGGCCCCATATACCGAGGGTGGAGGGTTCAAACCCACCCCGGGCCAAACTGCAACAAAAAAATAACCAGGCATTGTGGCGGGTGCCTGTAGTCCCAGCTACTCAGGAGGCTGAGGCAAGAGAATCACCTAAGCCCAAGAGCTGGAGGTTGCTGTGAGCTGTGACACCACAGCACTCTACCAAGGATGACAAAGTGAGATTCTGTCTCTACAAAAAAAAAACCAAGTGTTTACTCTGCTCCAGGTGCTTACTAGACTTTGTCTTAGGCTCAGAGGATACAACACGAGTAAGAAAATAGCCCTGCCTTTGGGGAGCTGCACTGGAGGTGTCAGATGGGTGAAGACGGGACAACGTGCCAGTTTTACTGGAGGGGGTCACTCTTAGTTTGGTTGATGTGAGACAAAGAGATGGTCATAGTTTCTGGGATTAAGACGCTACTGAGAACAGAGAACAGCATGAAGTGAAAATAGCAGCAGTTCAGGAAATGCACAGGGGACAGAGGGCAGGGCCCAGTCTGAACTTCCACCCTAGCCAGAGAACAGCAGAATGTCCCTGGTACTCAACACTGGAAGCCCCAGAGAGGGACCCCTGAGTTCAGCTTCAGATTGGCCGTGACCCAAGGATCCCTGGGGAGGCAGAGCCCGCTTAGGGGGCCCTCAGCCCAGGATGGTTCTCCCCTTTGTTACCCGGGAGGCCTCACATGTGGGATTCCTCCTGAGCTTTCTCTGGTCCCTGGAGATATGGAGGCCTTATGAGCACAGGCGAAGGAGATCTCTGGAAGCAGGTGCATGACCAATTAAATCTTCACTAAACAACAGAGACTTTTCATCCAAGAAATGAAAGATGGTATACATTCAAGTCCCACCTATTCCTGCGGGATGGAAGATGTCTAACTCTGACCTTTGGGCACCTGAGAATCTGTTTCTTTAAAGAGGATAAAGACTTCTCTGCCTTCTCCCTCAAGCATCAGACACGGGATAGGCTTCACTGGCGTGGGGCCTGGGCAGCCACACATGGCCCTCCTCTTAGAAGGGCCCCATGCTCGCTTTAATGCTCTGCTGTCACCGGCTTGTAATTTCTAATACATTGTTGATAAGGGGCTCTGTAATTTTATTTTGCATTGGTCCCCTCAAATTATATGGCCGGGCCTGACAAATCTATGTTGCTTTTAGCACTGGTAAGAACGGAAATGAGGTTCCCCCGTGGAGGGCAGTGTTTACAGACAGTAGATCGGTGGCTGTGAAGAGTGGGGTCTGTGCACTTGGAGAGCATTTGCAGTGCAGTTTGTAGAGCTCTCATCCATGAAATAATAACCAGTGTTGAAATGCTTTCTAGTACAAACACAAAGCGATGTCAGATCAAACAGCATAAGAAGGTGTCTTTTCATTCTTTATAACCTTTAATCTGTGAAACTGGGACATTCCCTCACCTTGTTTTTAACTGAGAGGTGGTTATGTTTGGAATCCATAAATCAAGAAGTAGCGGAGCAGCTTTATCATCGAGCTTGGAATCCAGCCTGCGTCGCCGTGTCCCACCCTTCTGTGCTGGAATATTAACGGCACTGGAGTCCCATAAATAATGTATTTGTTGCCGAATGTTGCTGCCAGCTATGAGTGGCAAAGTAGTTCCTTCTGAAGCTTATTTTGGTTTTACAAGATCATTGATGTATATCAATATGCCTCAAATGAAATGTAGTTCAAATCACTGAGTTCCGAGCCTGTTCAACAAGATGGATTTCCTTCTTGCCCTTGGTGTGGGATTGGTGGCACTCCATCCTTAAAGTGCAAAATAACAACCAGGAGAGAAGGTGAGAAAACAGTTGATTTTTTAAAATGAATATATGTCAAAGATTTTATATTAGTCATTAATTAATAAGGGAACCAGTAAGCTGTCACATCCCATTTAAAGGAGAATCCAGAGGAGACGCACAGTAGAGCAGCGGTTCTCAACCTGTGGGTGGCGACCCCTTTGTTCCATTTGTAACAACACGGCAATTAGGAAGGTTGAGAACCACTGCAGCCGAGAATGGAGAGCGTGAGCTCGTCGGCAGGTGCACAGCTGCTCCTCCCAGCGCTGGGTGGCATGTGGGGGGCAGTTTCGTCTCCAGGGGACAATACATGTTTACAATAAGATCAGTTTTCTATAACTTACAGAGGTGTGAGTTATAAAGGTAAAGATACTGAAAGGTGTAGACCCCTATGGAATCAGATAATCCAGAAAGGGTCTAACACCTAATATTTCACTGAAAAGATATTTTTTTTTTGCCAATTTCAAGTCTTTCAGTCTGCCCAACAGTTCTTCTCCCTCCTCCCCTGTGAACATAATACTGATTATCCTTGATTACAAAAATAGGCTGGTTTGACCTAATTGTTTCCAATGGTAGTGTGAGAGCATTAGTTAACCATCTAGGCAGGCTTGCTTTGCTTTGGATATCTAGAGCCACAGAGTATTCAACAACTATTAATCTCACAAAATTAACTTCTGGAAGTTTTATAAGGGATTTTGGGTTATACTTTTCAAAGCCTGTGTTCTTTGCTATATCACAAGGTTAAGAAACAGAGAAACTCCCCACTATATTTCACCTATAGCACTTACAGCCTTTGTTGAATTCCTTGAGGTTTCCAGCATTTGCTAGATTCCCCTGTAAACCCTACAAACCAGGTAATGGGCTGGTTTTCTGGGAGGCCTTTGTAGGTCTTGGCTCCCTGAGTTCTTAAAGCAGCTGGTTACCCCTGATCCCGTGCACGGCACTCTCGGGCCTGACGCTGCAGGTAAGGGCTTGGTGCACAATGGATTTGCACATTTACATCTTGTGCATAGATTTTCATGACTCTATGCAAATAACTACACTGCTATGATAATTAAGGAGACTTAGGAACAGTTTTTAAATTCTGGGCAGAGAAGATATCTGAATATCATTTTTCAACATTTTGATTTAGTTTATAAAAGCAGAGTTTACTGAATTGTAGGTTAGAAATAACTTAAAAGATAAGAGAAGAGGCATCCTTACATAACCAGAAAATAGGACATTAAAACATCCACAGTATTCCAGACAAATAACCAGAATAACATTTCCCTCTTCAGTTCATTCAGTCCTGTAAATGAACTGTAATTAATTTTGTTCTGATGGCTCTTGGTTTAGCAGTCCACATTCATGAAGCCATCTGTATCCAGACTAAAAAGAGTCTAGAAATCCAAAGAAACCCTCTTTCAATCCACTGACACAGCTTAAAAAATATCTAAGCAATGTTAGCTCTGCAGCCTGTGCCCAAGAGTCTGTTCCTTGAAATACCCGTCTTTTAAAATACTCAGTACATACAGTCCCTTCCCGTGAGACTCTGAGGCTGTCCATGCTAAAGTCAAAGACCCTGCTGAGAGCAGAACCTTCAGGCAGGGATCAGAGCAAAACAAGGATCTCTGTGGACTGTGGAGACTTAGTGGCTCAATGGTTAACTTGTCACTGTGACCAGTAATATTAGAATGCACGAGAATAAAACTTTCTGTTAGAATACACTACATAACTGTTTCCTGAGTTTTGATCAGTATTTTCCCCGAGGATAAAAATTAGACAACAATGACATTGGCAAGTCTCTACAGTCTTCCAGCAAAACATACAGTTCTGAAATGTTTATGTCAATAAATTTTTCTTAAACTGACTTAACCGAGGGAAGGCTGAGCGTCTCTTCTGCTCTGACCACTCTTTCCATAGCAGCACACCCCAGTGCAGTTACTTATGGCACCTCTCTGTGCGTAAGGTGCAGGGACAGGTCTCCATGGTTTTCCAGGACCTCTCTGGGAAATCTTAAAGTGACCTTTAGGTGTAAAACACAGCCTAAAAGTTTTATTTTATTGAACCTTTCAACATCAAAGGTTCAGTTTGGAAAGACAAAACCAAAAGAATTGTCAGAGGAATTTTAGGTCCATGGTTGAGATAGGAGCACAGGTGCTTAAGAAACAATGCCTCATTATCTGTATAATCAAAGCAGCAAAACACCTTAAAACAAACAGAAAATAACACAATTTTAAAGAATTTAGCTCTTTTCACAAAGTAGGGCCCTTTGTTCTTTCTTTTTTTAATTTAAATAATCGAGATTAATCACATCAACATATAGCACTGAAAATAATTCTGGTAAGGCGCACAATCTCTGCTAACGAGGCAGGTTCCACAGAAGGTAAAGAACATCCTTTCACCTTGTGGTTCGAGGCATTAATCAGCAGCTCGAGGCAGTGAGCCATCAAAACTGAGAGAACTGGCGGCGCCTGTGGCTCAGTGTGTAGGGAGCCGGCCCCATATGCCGAGGGTGGCGGGTTCAAACCCAGCCCCTGCCAAACTGCAACAAAAAAATAGCTGGATGCTGTGGCGGGCGCCTGTAGTCCCAGCTACTCGGGAGGCTGAGGCAAGAGAATCGCTTAAGCCCAGGAGCTGGAGGTTGCTGTTAACTGTGTGATGCCACGGCACTCTACCAAGGGCCATAAAGTGAGACTCTGTCTCTACAAAAAAAAACTGAGAGAACTTTGCCACCGTGGGAATCCGTTTTGTAGCTTTTTTTCAGAGTCAAGTATTATAAGCCAAAGCAAATAAAATTCACTTTCTGAGTTTCGTCCTTCATTTCTCTGTTTCGTATTCCAGAACAAATTGACACTTTAGGATTGCCTTTTTCACCCCTGTTCTCTCAAAAGTTTGCTGTGGAGTCTTCCAGCAGCTACATGATGAGTGCTGTCGTAATAAATTCAGAGAGAGAAGAGCACTCAGCTCTCCTGTCACGCGAGGCATCAGAAAGATCACAGAAATATTAAACAATGTTATTTTTCTTATCAAAGTGATTTGTTTTGGAAAGTATGTTTTTCACATGTGGTTGAAATAGAATGGCTTCATCGTTGCTCTTTCAGATGAGTCACTATTTTTTAAATTTCTCAGTTTTAATTTAAAATATAATAAATATCAATAGTTACCACTTATTTAAACCAAAGCTCTTGGTTCCCTCAATCAAGTTTTAAAAGTATAAAGGGATTCTGTCATGAAAGACAGTTCTAGAACCACCATTCCTTTTCATTATTGCAGCTGGTGTGGTCTCCACAATCCCTTTTAATCATAACCAAGGTGACCAACTTAAATTTCATAGAGAAAACAGGAAGGGGGGAATGTGGACAGTTGAGAGCTATCACGCATCCCCATTTGACAGACCAGCAAAGCTCATGTACACCCGTAGCTGGAATTTCTATTGTGACATATATCACATTTACAGCTCCTTAAAGTGGCAAAAAATGAACTCATTCAGTGACACAACCTTAAAAGTGTAGCCTCACTACAGCATATAAAAATAAGAAGCAAACACACATAAACTTAATATGATACTTAGTAATCCAATTTCTGTATTTTAACTTTCTTAGAAATTATTTCGGGATCCCATGATTATCAATTAGCTCAAGTTAACATTAGGTTCCTGTCTGGGTACTTGGGGAGCCGAGGCAGGAGGATCCCTTGAACCCAGGAGTTTGAGGTTGCTGTGAGCTAAGCTGAGGCCGTGGCACTCTAGCCTGTCTCAAAAAAAAAAAAAAAAAAAAAAAAAGAGAAAGAAGAAACCCTCATGTTAGTCTGTCTTAAGCTGCCTGAAGATCTTGAAAACTACCTTTAAGTTGATATGCTACAAAACATAAATACTGTTCATAGAAAAACTCTGTCAGAATAATTATTCAATCTAATTGAACACAAATGTATGTTTTCAATAATCTGAAACATTATTTGGGGTTCTATGAGCTCATTGACCAGTTATCCTTAATATATTTAGGAGAAGTAGACCCAAGTGAAATAAAATGTCTGCCTATACTGTGCTTACCACTGATCGGTCAGAAAAAAAAATAAAGACCTTTTAAAAACCTAAAATGCTGCTCTCCTTTGCCAAATGAGATTTAATTTTATGACTAAATGTCGGTGATTTCATTAGCAGTTTCTATGAAAGGAATTTTTAAGTCTAGCACATTGAAAATATTAGAGGTTCGTTTTCTTTCTTTTCTGTGACTATTAGGAGTATTTGATTTAACATAACATATAAGCACTTGCTTATCTATCTAAGTCAATCAGAACAAGTATTTTTAATTTAAAAGGTGCTGTAATCTAATCTAATAATACCCTCCAGACACAGCAAGAGGTAAAGCGCTTTCTGAGTGACAGCCACACACACACAGCCATAGGTCAGGAACCCAAGCAGCAGGAGCCGCTGTTCTTCCCAGTAAGCCTAAAATTCCTGATGGATGTAAGGTCAAAATAGACACACGTACAAACAGAAACGACCAAGAAAGCAGATTTCCTGTTATCCCTCAGCCAACAGAGAATAGATCTCTATAATCCATTGTAAGCGATTGCTACAATTGTCAGGCCGTAAAACTGAATTCTCCATCATTTTTGCCACCAGGAGGGAATAACCTGTCAGCCAGACATGAACTAAGAAGAAAAATAAAGCACAAAATCAGGAGAGAGGGAATAAAAACTAGAGAAGTAGAGAGTCAGGGAAATTCACTCTGGGAGCCAAAGGCCCCGTGGGCTCCAGACACCCCTGTGGGGCACTCGCTGTCCTTACCTCTGCTGGGAAAATCCAAAGCACATCTTGCTGGATGGCCTCTAAAACTCTCACAGGTAAGTTTTTTAAAAGGTAAAATCATGAACAATACAAAATGAACAACTTGAATGAATTTTTTCATGAATTAAGGAAGGAGGGAACCAGTTCAGTAATTAGCTTCTCTCTAGTGTTGGTAACTGGCAGAGACTTTCTCTTCTGGGGCCTGCGCGTGTTACAGGAGCCTTTAGACTTTCTGCAAATCTTGGCTGCTCTCCTGATTGTCAGTGTGTTGAAAACTCTGTCTGGAGTCTAAGATGTGCACTTCGGGCTGAGGAGTGGGTGTGCATATGGGCTCATTTTGGTGAGGTTTCTACCATTTGCTGTCCTGAAACCCTGGGTTTCTTTCTCAGTGACAGGGTCCAGGCCCTCTCCTACGCACAGCACACACGGCAGCTCATCTCCTGTGGTGGAGACGGTGGGATTGTCGTCTGGAACATGGACGTGGAGAGGCAGGAGGTAGGCTGGGCCCTGCGACTCCGTCTCAGTCTCCGTCTCCCCTCCAGCTTATTTCTCATTTCTTTTATGATTAAACCATGAAATATGATATGTAATGTCAGAGAATTAAAAATTATAGCATAAAAGGGGCTTCTGTTTTTTTAACCCCTCACAAATTGGCATGAAACATGAATGTCATGGAGATTTCAGAAGAATTTTGACTGAGACTAAGCTATTTAGATCTGTTACACCATTCACAGCAAAAGTACAGGTGAGAAAAGGGAGCCATCTCTTTTCCGGTGATCAGCCCTTTGGTATAAAATGCCTTACAAAACCAGAAAACTGGTGTGGCTAAAGGTGAAGTAAGAATGTGTGGTTTCGTATTGCTAGAAATATGACAAATAGTTATTTTTTTGCTTCTTTAGGAATCGTGTTCTAAACAGTTTCCCAGATAGAAATAGATACGTTTGTCTTTTATAAGCACATGTTTAAATTTTTATGCTTTGTCTTTTAAGTACGTATTTTAAGTTCATTTTTATGAGTTTTCTTTTTAATCTTTGAACTCCTTAACAACTAATGTGTTTCCAGCATGTCTCTTTTGACAAGTTCTTTGAAGTTAACCATTTTCCCATTATCCCAAAATTATTCTGGGTAGACTCTCCCTTTGACAGTATACGTTCTTCTAATTTGTTTCTTGCAGGATGCAAGAATTAGGAGAGCAACACTTGAAGAAGGCAAAAGTGATTTCCCACCTTCCCTCCATGCCTTCACCCAGCCTCATTTCAAGAGTGGTTGTTTTACCCACAATGCAAAGCTATTCAAATGCCAGTCATTAAATGCTTAGGAAGAGTGAAGCTTTATTTGCTTAGACCATAAATCCATGGGAGTTCTACTAGTAACTAATCAAAATGATCATTATTGTTAGGAATTGTAGAATATTGCTTTTTAACAAGCCTACTTGGCACCGTTAGCGTAAAGGCAGGGATCAGTACAGTGACCCCACCCTCCACCGGTGTTGTTCTAACCAGGCCTGGAAGGACAAGTGACTGGGCTCTGCTTGGCAACCTGCGCTGTGTGTTAGGGACAGTCATACCTGATTTGTCCTGGCTTCTTTCCAAGCCTCGCTGATGAAACCAGGGAAACAGAGAACAACCTTGGTGTGAGTAGCCACCACCCTTTAAGGGACAGAGGCCTGCTGGAGGGGTAACTATGTGGTTTCCAGAGTTGAAACCAGGTGGTCAATGCTCAGCTTTTTAGTATCCTGCTTAAATTATGCCTCTTGATGTGCAGCTATATGGGGTAGCCATCACTTGTCAGCTGATTTCAAATCTCGTTGAGTGAGTCAGATCTCTAAGCAGTAGAGATGGTTCCGTTCATTTTTTGCAAGTATCAAATTTATAAACATAAATCTTCTGATTTTTTTTTTTTTTTCTTAACAACTCAGTTAGTTGAAGCTGCTTCCTGGTTATGGCAATGCTGTGTGGCGCTAACCTTGGGAGGTCTGAGCAGACTGAGCAGTCTTATGGAAGAAAAGGCACGCAGCAGAGACCTTCAGAATGCTGTTAAATGGCATAAATGGTGAAAGAGCAGTTGACGTAACTTAAGTGCTGGGTACTTTGGAAGGGTTGTTAGATTCCTAGCAAGTAGTCTATGAAGGACAGGGTACTGAACCTAGATGGAGTGCAGACACACTCTGGCCAGAAACACCAGGAGTAAGGACAAGGTGACTGGGGAAGGTCGCAGGAGTGCCTCTGTGCTCCTGAGCAGTTTAGACATGGTTGCCCTGAGAGGCTGGCAGGTAGCTGGAAGGTCGGGCAGGTTGTGGGAGACCCTGAGCAGCTGAAAGCAGATTGGGCGACATCCTGTAGGTTAAACAGAATTTTAAAAATTTTTATCAGTTTAAGTATACTACATATAATACCTGTTCTTTGTAAAAAACTTACAAAATGCTCATTAGCCGATAGAAAACGTGTCAATTGCTCATAATACTACCACCAACAAATCCCCCCCTTAACGTGTTGGCAAACACCTTTCTTTAGGTTTTTCTCTACACACATATACGTGTGTAAGATTTTTTTTAACGATCAGTGGAATCATACACAGAGGCCGATTTATCTTTCTTCCTTTCCTGGTCCATACTCCCGCTGCCTCCTCACGGGTGCCCACTGTGATGCATTTAATAGGTGTCTTAAACGTACTTGCTTCTTTGTGTTGTGTGTGTGTGTTTTAAATTTTACATAAATGCTCTTGTGTGTACTACGAGTCTGGTTCTGTTGCCAGCTTTTCCCATGGAGCCCTTTTTGAGCTACCCCCCACCACTATGTATGTCTTGGGGTGCTATAGGGTCCCGTAGTGTATACAAGTCACACTTCACTTCTCAGTCCCCAAGAGAAGGGCACATGGATTGCCAGACACTCCCCACACAGCACCCATGTGACCTGCTAGTACACGTCCCTCAGGGACCCCCTCAGGGCTGTGGACCCGAGAGTGAGATTGAATGACGGTGTCTTGGTTTTCCTAAATAACCAAACAGCTATACCCCTTTATACTTTTTTTTTTTTTTGGAAACAGAGTCTCACTGTGTCGCCCTTGGTAGAGTGCTGTGGCATCACAGCTCACAGCAACCTCCAGCTCTTGGGCTCAAGCGATTCTCTTGCCTCAGCCTCCCAAGTGGCTGGGACTACAGGCGGCTGCCACAACACCTGGCTATTTTTTGTTGCAATTGTCATTGTTGTTTAGCTGGCCCAGGCCAGGTGTATGTGGCCTGTGCCGAAACACTGTGCTCCAGGGGCCGAGGCCTCTTTATACATCTAATGGAGAAGAGAGAGTTTCCTGATACCTCACATCCTCAGCAACAAGTATTGTTATCCTCTTTTTGGTTTCACCCTCTTCTGACTTTCATTGGCATTTTCTACGCATCGGCTACCTCTTTACATACGTCAGCCAGTCCTCTTCCCTGTCCGTGAATTTCATGTTCGTATCTTTGGTATCTTCTGCCAATTTCTCGGTTTCTTATTTCCTCGTTGATTTTCAGGGGTTCTTTGTATATTGTAGATATTTGCAGGGGTTCTTTTTTAGTCATAGATTTTGTAAATATCTTCTTTTAGTCTGTCAAACTTGGGTTGTGCTTACTGTTCAACAACCTGTGGTTTTTCCTTTTTCCTTTTATACATAGAGCATTTTGTCTTTAATGGTGATAAGCAGATAGTTGAGAAATTACTCTATAAGAAAACATTGACACTGTCCCCTTCATTCTCCACGGCGCAGCATGAGAAGTGGGTTGCTAATTCAGTTTTCTCAGGGCGCTAGAAGTTCCTAGGAAACCTCATCTCCTGACACACTGTACTTATCACTTGGCTTATTTACATAACAAGTGAGTTTTGGGGTTTGGGTTTTTTTTTCCTTGGGAAATCTTCCTGATTTTCATGCATGATAAAGTTCTCAAAAATCACAACCTAGAAAAGTCTTTTAGGGGTAAAATTTTCATAAGCTAAATACTTTGTATTATTTTATTAAATCTGCCTTTGAACTGAATAGGGCAGGAAAATTATAAAGAAAATCATACCTTACTTCTGGTTTTAAACAAATAAATAGGCATGGTGGTGCACGCCTGTGGCCCCAGCTATGCAGGAGGCTGAGACAGGAGAATCACGTGAGCCTGGGAGTCTGAGGCGATAGTGAGTTCTGATTGTGCCACTGCATTCCAGTTTGAGTGACATAGTGAGACCCTGACTAAATAGATAAACTGACTGAGATTAGACCTTTTAAAACATCACCTTTTAACTATTTTTTAATGTGTAATTTTCATTCATTTTGCCTGAAGGTAGAAGAGGCTAAATCCCAAAGCAAACAGTAAAGGGCTTGAGAGCATTCCCTGTGCTCCCGTCCACTGTGACTATGGGGGTGGGAGGCCTTTCATCTGCCCCTGTCCACTGTGACTCTGGGGGTGTGGGGCTTCCCTGTGCTGTCCACTGTGACTCTGGGGGTGTGGGGCTTCCCTGTGCTGTCCACTGTGACTCTGGGGTGGGGGAGCTTCCCTATGCTCCTGTCCACTGTGACTCGGGGGGGGCCTTCCCTGTGCTCCTGTCCACTGTGACTCTGGGGGTAAGGGGGCTGTATTTTCCATGCTTCTCAAACTTGTTTTATTTCAGGCCTCTTTTATAATAAGTGCTCTATGAGTCAAATATTTCTTAGAAGTCACTTTTGAGCCACCATAGAGTCACTTAGAAGCCACCATAGAGTTGGATGTATTTTTCAAGGTTCCTTGTGTTCTGTGCTATAGAGAAAGAGATTAATTTCTGTGTCAAATGATGAATTCTACAGACTTGAACATAGAACTCTGGAACAAATGTGGAGTTACTATACTCATAACCTGTAAACATTTGCTAAAGAATATCTTTAAGCTGAACATTAAACATTTGCTAAAGAATAGCTTTAAGCTGAACATAATTTGGAGTCTCATGATGGGGCCGGGAAATTGTGAACAAAGCCAGAATGAATAAGGCGTGACTCAGGGAGCAAGGATCAGAGCCTCGAACTCTGGGAAGCCCTGCGATGGGTGGGTAGAGGGCAGGGCCCACAAACGCACCATAGTCAAGTCGTGTCACTCCAACACCGACAGCTGTGTGTGTGATGTGCAGTTAGATGCCCTTGTACACAATCAGAGGCTGTGATAGAGAGTGCTCTATCCCCAGTGTGGCTGTCAAAACCCATCCCTCCTGCCTTATCCCTTGTTCTCTATCAGCCAGACAGCCGTCATCGCCTCCTGCCCGTCCTCATGTCTCAGCTCTCTTATTGTTTGTCAGAGAACCCTGCCTGGGCCGGGTCCTTCTGCCCTCTACCACAGCACCTGGCACATCTGCTCAGGCCTTCGCACACCTGCACTTACTTAAATAATTATTACTCATCATGTTTACACGCCTGGTCTTCCCTGATAAGTTAGAGATTTTTTCTGTTTACCTGCATCCCATCCTGAGCACCTGACAAATACTAGGTGTTCAGTAAATATTGTTTGAATGGTTGACTGAGAAATCATATGTCTGCTTCATGTAAACCAATGGTTCTCAACCTTCCTAATGCCGCAACCCTTTAATACAGTTCCTCATGTTGTGGTGACCCCCCACACCTGAGGAGCGGGGTCTCAGTTCCTAAGGCCATTGGAAATACGTGTTTTCCGATGGTCTTAGGTGACCCCTGTGAAAGGGGAAAGGGTTGTTTGACCCCCAAAGGGGTCGCGACCCACAGGTTGAGAACTGCTGAGTGTCAACGGGGTCAGTGGTCGCTCTGTCCTCACTGCTTCTCACTGTGACCCTGTGTGCTTTATTTGACAAGACCCCTGAATGGTTGGACAGTGATTCCTGCCAAAAGTGTGATCAGCCTTTCTTCTGGAACTTCAAGCAAATGTGGGATAGTAAGAAAATTGGCCTAAGACAGGTGGGTGACTTGTATGCTCCATCAAAATGACATTGTATGTAAATAATTGTGTGACCTAGAAGACACAGCACCTCTGGGCAGGGGTCATGGTGGGGCCACGCTGTGACCCCGTGCCTGTGACCACCCTTAGCTCACCCCCTTCACTGCAGCTTGTTCCTGCTAGATCCAGGTTTTACAAAACTACTATTGCCAGTAAGTAGCTGAGGGATATGATTTTAAAATTCTGGTGCCCTCTGTTCAAATACACCTTAAAATCAGAGGCATCATACTTAGCTCATCTTGGTACCAAACCATGAAATTATTTAAGTGGTATTTATGTCTCCTTAGTTGTTTTACTTTTCCTCCTTCTGGTTTAGTTTCAATTATTTCTATCTATTCTAATACAGCATTTTTCATCTAATTCCATGGTTCAATTTGTTCTTCCCCCAGGAGATCATGTGTTAGGTTGCCTGGGTCAAAGCGTGGCCAGAGTGTGGTCAGGGCATTGAATCCATGTTCTCCTTTGTCCAGCAGCGTCCCCCCAGAGGTGGCTCTTCTCCAGGTCCCCTGCCTGCTGGGCCACTTCTCCACAGTTCCTAGTGACACTTGGGAAACTCCTCGGCAGTTGACAGGAGAGTGGGGAGGAGGCACAGTCCCGGGGTCTCCCAGCAGCCCTCGTTCTGAATAACAGGGCCTCAGACAAGAGGCGCATGGTGTGTTCCTTTTAGCTTTCTGGGGCACACGCTTAGTGTCTTTACCAGATGACCCTGCCAGAGCGTGGGGAGGGGTCCTGTGAGGGCCAGGTGAGCATGTGGCCAGCCAGCGTGTGTTCTTTCTCTGTCCAGCACCACTGCCGCAAGTGTGGGAAGGCCGTGTGCGGGAAGTGCAGCTCCAAGCGCTCCTCCGTCCCGCTGATGGGCTTCGAGTTCCAAGTGAGGGTCTGTGACAGCTGCCACGAGGCCATCACAGATGAAGAGTAAGTCCCAGCTCCTGCACGTCGCTTCAGTTAAGGAGGAGCCGAATCTGAGCGCTGCACTCCGGCTCCAGCCGGGGCTCACCCTGCTCCTGTTCTGCTGGGTTGGAGCATGACCACAGCAAGTGGCAGAGTTCTGGCTCTGCCACCAGGAGATTTGTGCTATCATGTGAGACAGAACAGAAGATAGGCTCAAAGAATTCATCTCTGTTTTTCCTAATCCCAGGGATATGTACATTTAAATAGATGCTCTCAGAGTAGAGCCTTCTGACTGCATATTTCCTTCAGAACTGCCCAGGAGTGCAAGGGCTCAGGGTTCTCTTTCTGGCCAAAGCTGTTATCTTTACAGGATTTGCATCAGCTTGTGGGCTCCAGAAGGCTTCATTTTCTGGGAAGAGCTAAGCCGCTTTATCTAAGAGACAAATATTCCCAGTTGCCTCACCACTCAGGCAGCTGCTGAAACCTGCCTGGTAGTCTGTGGCCTCAGGTTACTGCACCCCTGTGTGCTCCAAGGACAGGACAGATCCCTGCTGCCTCTTACTGTTGGGCTGACTGAGAGCAGCCCCCAGACGTGAATGGAAGGCTCTTTAGCAGTCTCCCCTGTCAGTGAGTAACAGGAAAGGCTCCGAGGTAACTTCCCAGTTCTCCTAGCACCTTGAATTACAGTAAAATCATTTCAAGTATTCTTCTTTATCAAAGCAAATATAAATTAAGATGTGCTTGCATAAGCAAGCATTTATGTTCATTCATTGATTATTTTCCACTCATCATACATGATAAAATTAATAAGAGTTTTTTTCACTGAGTTACAGAACTGCAAGAGGCTTTAGAGATATTTTGGTTTACGTTCTTTGTTTTATGGATAAAGACACATATTTAGGATATCTAAGGGACTCACAAATTAAGCCTAAATCTTCCATTCTAAAAATTTTAAGTGACTGTTTTTTAACATACTAAAGACGCGTCCTACAGATTTAGGATGGAAAAGGGGAAGAAGAAAAGGGGCTTCAGAGGGCAAGCTGCAGCGGAGTGGTGGGAGCCCGGAGCATGGGGAGCCCGGAGCATGGGGGAGCCCGGAGCATGGGGAGCCCAGAGCATGGGGGAGCCCGGAGCATGGGGATCCCCAGAGCATGGGGAGCCTGGAGCATGGGGATCCCAGAGAATGGGGGAGCCAGGAACATGGGGGAGCCCCAGAGCATGGGGATCCCAGAGAATGGGGGAGCCAGGAACATGGGGGAGCCCGGAGCATGGGGAGCCCGGAGCATGGGGGAGCCCGGAGCATGGGGGAGCCCGGAGCATGGGGATCCCCAGAGCATGGGGATCCCAGAGAATGGGGGAGCCAGGAACATGGGGGAGCCCGGAGCATGGGGAGCCCCAGAGCATGGGGATCCCAGAGAATGGGGGAGCCAGGAACATGGGGGAGCCCGGAGCATGGGGAGCCCCGAGCATGGGGAGCCCCGAGCATGGGGGAGCCCGGAGCATGGGGAGCCCAGAGCATGGGGAAGCCCGGAGCATGGGGATCCCCAGAGCATGGGGAGCCTGGAGCATGGGGAGCCTGGAGCATGGGGATCCCAGAGAATGGGGGAGCCAGGAACATGGGGGAGCCCGGAGCATGGGGAGCCCCGAGCATGGGGAGCCCCGAGCATGGGGGAGCCCCGAGCATGGGGGAGTCCAGAACATGGGGGAGCCCGGAGCATGGGGAGCCCCGAGCATGGGGGAGCCCGGAGTATGGGGAGCCCCGAGCATGGGGGAGTCCAGAACATGGGGGAGCCCGGAGCATGGGGAGCCCAGAGCATGGCGGAGCCCGGAGCATGGGGGAGCCCGGAGCATGGGGAGCCCAGAGCATGGGGAAGCCCGGAGCATGGGGATCCCCAGAGCATGGGGAGCCTGGAGCATGGGGATCCCAGAGAATGGGGGAGCCCGGAGCATGGGGGAGCCCGGAGCATGGGGAGCCCCGAGCATGGGGAAGCCCGGAGCATGGGGATCCCCAGAGCATGGGGAGCCTGGAGCATGGGGATCCCAGAGAATGGGGGAGCCAGGAACATGGGGGAGCCCGGAGCATGGGGAGCCCCAGAGCATGGGGAGCCTGGAGCATGGGGATCCCAGAGAATGGGGGAGCCAGGAACATGGGGGAGCCCGGAGCATGGGGAGCCCCGAGCATGGGGGAGCCCCGAGCATGGGGAGCCCCGAGCATGGGGGAGCCCGGAGCATGGGGAGCCCCGAGCATGGGGAGCCCCGAGCATGGGGGAGCCTGGAGCATGGGGAGCCCCGAGCATGGGGGAGTCCAGAACATGGGGGAGCCCGGAGCATGGGGAGCCCAGAGCATGGCGGAGCCCGGAGCATGGGGGAGCCCGGAGCATGGGGAGCCCGGAGCATGGGGATCCCCAGAGCATGGGGAGCCTGGAGCATGGGGATCCCAGAGAATCGGGGAGCCAGGAACATGGGGGAGCCCCGAGCAAGGGGGAGCCCGGAGCATGGGGAGCCCCGAGCATGGGGAGCCCGGAGCATGGGGAGCCCCGAGCATGGGGGAGCCCGGAGGATGGGGAGCCCCGAGCATGGGGGAGCTGTCTCCTTGCCTCTTCCCTCCCACTGTGCTGTCTGCCAGCTCTGCTGGGGGAAGCCCTGGCCCCAGAGCACCTCGGCAGTTGACAGACTTTCTTACTAAAACAAAACTGCATAGACTGTAAAGCACACAGCCAGTAATGATGTTTGCTTATGTTTTTGTTTTCCTTCCGAAGCTTTAGAATACTGTAGAGAAACTAAGACCGCAGTGCAGCCCCTCAGGAAGGAAGGCCTCGCTGTGGAAGGCCCTCCGATCAAGTGGCAGGCAGCCACAGCCAAGGCATTGTTCAAACATACTTTTTTCCTAATTAAATAGGCAAAAGTAGACTGTTTACTGACAAGTCCTTCTGAGCACCAACTTAGCAAAAACACTGAGACTTTTCAAAGATTTCTCAAAGGCACAGGTAGAGATTTTCACAGACTCCATGAGAGTGATGCATTCAGAGGTTTCAGTCTCTTTTCCATTTTGGAGACTAGAAGGATCCTTCTACATTTTCTTTTTTAAATTGTAACATGTCGCCAAGGAGTACAGGTAGATCTGAGGAGCGTTTCTTACACTAAAGCAGTTTTAGCCACTAGGCTAAAAACTAAAACAGAAGATTGTAGATCTCCACTCGTGTCACCACCGTTGACTCTCGGAAACTTTCTGTGCTCCTTCCAGACGGGCGCCCACAGCGACATTCCATGACAGTAAACACAACATCGTGCACGTACATTTTGATGCCACCAGGGGATGGTTACTGACCTCGGGAACTGACAAGGTCATTAAGGTAGGACGAGGCACGTGAGGCCCTGCTGGAAGGGCGGTCCGGGGAGGCCAGCATTGTTGAGAACCTCTGACGTGCCCAGCCTCATGCGAGGCGCTGGCTCTCCACAGAGAAAAGAGATGCAGCTCCTGCCTGCAGGGAGGGGTGATCTGCAGAGTCTTTACAAGAAAAACCAAATAGGTCATGTGTGCACCTGTGCAGCAGCCAAGACAGTGACACAGGAGCAGAGGGTGCTGCCGGGCAGGGCCTCGGAGGGCGGGGGCAAAGTGAGCCCAGAGGAAAGGCAGGATGTGAATGAGCAAACCGGAAATAAGGGAGGTCGTTCCACTGAGACCGGTTACTCCAAGAGCATTTATTCCTCAGGGGCTCTGAGGACAGGTGCACCACTCAGACTCAGTGCCATAGCAGTGGCCGAGGACAGAAGCAACAACCCCTGAGTCATTCCTGAGAAACAGAGGCATGATCCTGCCCAGTGTCCCGATTCTGCCTTCTGCCCAGCCCTGTCCCATTCCTGGAGACAGCACAGGATGAGGTGGTTAAAATAACCAACTTTGGAATCTGCCTGACTCCTGTGACTTTAATCAAGTTTAGAATAAACCCTGGGAGCGTCAGCCCTTTTTATTTTTGAAGATTAGACATTGTGGAATTGTGTGCAATAGTAAATGAGAAGCTAGGGGAAGGACACGGCCTGTGTTCTGTGTCTGGTGATGTCAGTCCCCTGCCCTTCAGTGGATCCAGTCTGCCTGGGGGCTTCATCAGCTGGTCAGAATTTCACACTAGCCCATTGTCATGCTTTTGAGCTTTATTTTAAGGTTTATGATGAAAATATATTTCATAGTTCAGGAGTCATGTTAGTAGAGTATGTAGTTGCTTATTAAATGAAAAGAAATTCACTTGAAAAATTCTGGACTGTTTGTAAGGACTGTTATAAGAACTGTTTGTTTATTTATCCTCAGTGCAATTTACTTTTAATTCCCTCTGGATCTTCTTTTTGTTTTTACAGTTGTGGGATATGACCCCAGTAGTGTCATGATGACCCTCCCAAGACTCAGACAGATAGCAGTGTACTAAAGATATCGCTATTCAGCTTGCCTGGAGAGGAGAGACAGGCCAGTGAGAGGCAGCGCGAGACTAAGCCCCCGGCTGGTCTGCAGACAAGCTCCGACAGCACGGCCTGTCAGCCAGCACGGCAGCGGAACGCGGCCAGCCTGCTCCTGCACCGTCAGAGAAGATATTTTTTTGACAAATGGTTTATACATTCTGGCTGTGCTACGTTGTTTTGAGTGCATTGAAAAAATCTGTGTGGGGTGTTTGGTTTTTATATTTGTCAACACTCCTTTGCTCGTTGCTTTGTGTGTCGGAGAAGCGAGGGCAGGGTCTGTTCAGGCGTCCTGGTCAGTGTGAAGCGGTTTCTGTGCTGTCTGCGCGTCAGGGCATGTCACGCCGCCAGCGCCTCGTTCCTCTCCTCTCTCTGCATGCCTTCTCTGCTTTTTCCCCGAGTCTGTATATGTTTACATTATTTATTCCCAGTCTTTCTGTTTTCATGTCTCTTCAGTGGAGAGATTTGTGTGGATTCACCAACTGACTTCTTGAGTTACCCGAAGAATGACCCATTCGTAATGGTGGGCTCATTCATGTTTTCACTAAGACATGACCTTGCATTCCTACCTCAGTTTTCTCTAGCTTTTCCACATTAAAAACATGCCAGGAGGAAGCTGCTCCCAGCCGCCTTCATCACAGAAGTAGAGAAACTCAGAGCTTCCACCGTCAGTGCCTGGATCATTAGAATTCAGCTGCGACCTCCTGAGCCTTTCATGTTTAGTTGTTCTGACACAGCTTTCCCTCCCCCATAACATAAAAAACAACATGCACAAAACCCCACGTGCTTCAAAGATAAGTGTCGGGGATGTGGTTTTCTGTGTGACATCATCTCTGAACTTGAACATGCGAGATTGTAATCCTGCTCTATTCTATCCCTTTAAAATCTAGATATTTAAATATTTTCATCTTAGTGCATTTCATCAGAATACTTTGCATACTTTCATACTAAAACGGTGTGGTCTGAGACAGAAAGCTGCTGAGCCCCACAGCTCCTGCTGTGTCCTGTTAGGAATGTACATAGGACTTCAGAAAATGAACCTCCAGAGTCCTTATTACTAACAGAATCTGACCAAAGTGGACAAAATGGAATATTCTTTGTGTGTATTACTGGGTGAGTAGTAATTCAACTCAGGATATTGAAGTCCTTTTTAAAAATCTTATTTTCACCTACAAAAATAGGCTCAAAATCAGCAGCAGTGGCAAGCTTGTACCAGGTGCTTACCCCATCCAAAGCACTTTACTTGGACCACCTCATTCCAGCCTCACCTGTCGGACGCATCCAGGGGTCCCCAGTCTCTGAGGGTCACCAGGTTGAATAAAGCCCTGTGGATAAACAGGCCAACAGTTGCCCTTCCCGGTCCAAGCCCTCCCTCTACAGTCTTGTTCACCTGTGACGTCCTGGGGTTGAGACTCGTCCCTGTTAGGTTTCCTCTTTTCCTGGAAGTCAGTCTTACTCCCTCTCGGTTACTCCACTGCTTTTCTAACTGGGGAAGTACGACAAGCCACCCTTGGATACCAACCCTGTGCCGCTTCTTGGGGCTGGTTCTGCGGCCCCAGCGTGGGAAGGCAGGGCCAGTGTGAGCTGTGTCCCACGCAGCCCACGGTACATGGCAGCCACCTGAGACATGAGACCAGATTGGCTCCCGTGCCCAGAACTCTAAGGACTCATACGCGCACATGCCCTCTCACAGAAGCCGTTACCACTTGTCACTTCACCGCCTTCGTCTACACACCCTCACTTGCCATCACTCAAAACTGTTATAACTACTTTGAGTCTTTTCTTTGATTCCTCTGTGAGAGAGAGTGAAGAAAGGAATTACATTTAAAATATCCAGGTATCTGTTTTGTAGTTTATTCCTAGCACCTGCAGCCACTTGCTGACTTGTGCGTAACGGAGGACTGGGTTGCCAATGAGTAGTGACATGAACCCTGAGCCCAGAGCCTTGGCCTGGACACAGAGGGGCCACAGCAGGAGGATGGCAGTGGCCCAGGCGCCCTCACGTGGGTGCCAAGTTGCAGAGAGATGTGTTCAGATGTCACTTTTGAAGCTGACTGTCCCTGTTAGCCTACACGTGCCCCCTGTAGTCACCCCTGCCACTCTCGCCATCTCCCTCCCTTCACAGGTGAGACCACTTGGCACCTCATGGTAACGAGAATTGTCGTGTCATGGGAAACCACAGCCATGCCGGCCTGTTCACTGCTCTGCCCTGTCATCTCTCCTGATCTGTGTGGGCGCTTGTATTTGGTCAAAAGAGTTTAGCAAACCAAGTGTATGTGTTTGTAAGACTGAATTCTGGAGTTTTGCGTTAAGTGTCTCCACCTTATTTTTAACTTGAGAAATAACGTGCTGGTGTTGGGCGTCTTCTGAGCCTTTTGTGGGATGGAGCCCCCACTCCTGGGGAGCAGAGGCTGGCACCAGCACTTGCTTCCCCTGGCCAGCCCGTGCGTCCTGCTGCATTTGCACTTTACCTGTACTTTGGCTTCACCACTTGAACACACGGTGGCTCTGGCAAACGAAGCCTCCCAAGGCTGTGTCAGGATCAGGAGAGAGAGATGCTCTGGATGCTCCAAAGGAATGACTATACTGGAGCCTAAAGCTGCATGGGTGTGTTTCCACAGTAGCAAAAACGGTTTGAGATTAAGTACTAAGAATCTGAGGTCAATCATGAGGTCAATCAACCATCATGCGTTTTGCATTTTTTACAATTATTCAAAGAATCAAAACCACAAAACTGGAAAGGATCTAGAACGTTCCAATTAGAAAACACTTCACGCATACCAGGCAGTTAGATACAGCTGAAGTGAAAACAAGAGAATGTTTTAAAAGAATGTTCCAAGAGCAGTTGTTTTTTAACATTACATGGTAATGGCATGTGTGGGAGGAGTGGCCTCCAGCACCCGGACGGGCCTCTCCGGACGGGTTTGTGCTTCTTGCTAAGTGTATTTGGCGCTTCTTTTGGCCCCGGCCCTGTGGTTAGGAGGCAGTGGGCACTAACCCGGAGGTAATTTTTGCGTTTCTTCATCCACACAAACTTCTTCCTGTCACTTCATCACAAACCACCCCACTGGCAAAATGTAAGTGGGAATCCAGGGCCCTGGGAGTGGCCCTCACCCTGATTGTCGGAAGGCAGAGAGAGGGAAGCTTTGGGCCTCAGCGTCTGCCCTTCTTACCAGCATCACCATTCCTTCTTCTGAATTGTTTTGTTTCATTTTTTGTTTTTGTTTTTTTGAGACAGGTTATTGCCCCGTCACCCAGGCAGTGTGGCACAATCATAGCTCACTATAACTTTGAACTTCTAGGCTCAAGTGATCCTCCTGTCTCAGCCTCCTAGCTAGCTGGGACTGGAAGCAAGCATCACCATGCCTGCTTTTTTTTTATTATTATTATTTTTTCTTTGTAGAGACATGGTCTTGCTGTATTGCCCAAGCTAGTCACAAACCCTGATCTTAAGGTATCCTCCTGTCTCAGCCTCCCAAAGTGCTGGGATAATAGGTGTGACTCACTACACCTCACTACTTTGAGTCTTTTCTTTGATTGCTCTGTGAGAGAGATTGAAGAAAGGAATAACATTTAAAATACCCAGGTATCTGTTTTTTAGTTTATTCCTACAACGTGCAGCCACTTGCTGAATTGTGCGTAATTGTAGCCTGAGATTCATTTTTTAGAAGTATAACTTATTTTTGCTTAACATTAGTCAATTACTAAGGTCCAAATTTTGCTTTTTAAGCAGAAAGATAGCTCTAAACTGTGGGTCACAGTTATTGTCTATGAATATTCATTAGCTGAGATTCCTTTAGTTAATAGTGGTTTTATCGTATCTATGCAAGTGCTCTTGTTCACTGAGATTCACATCTCAAAGTGAAAGGATGTACTTGACCAAAACAGTCTTCTTTTTCCCTCTTTTAATGTTAAGTTGGCCCCTTGTGGACCCCCCTCTGCCACTGTGTAGCAGGCTTTGAACTGGGTAGGCCAGGGATTTAAAGATCTCTGAGGCCCATCTCCACACTGGGTATCTCAGCAGGATGTGATTAATTTTCTGATAGAGGTGGCCCGGGGGTCCACCCCAGGAACTGCCCAGGGTGCCCTGGACCCAGCAAGTGAGGAAGGAGGGGCTGTGAGAGGACAGGACTTCTAAACTGAGTGCCGAAGGATGAGGAGTGAGTCATAAGGTGGGCAGGGGTATTTTGCAGAGGTTGATAGAGGCAAAGAAGGACTTCCCAGGCTGCAGACACAGTGTTTGCAAAGGCCTGAGTGCTGAGTCAGTGTGGGGTGTTGAGGGGCCACAGTGGGTGGAGCTGCCAGAGGACATTGCTCCATGGCCCTGGAGCCCAAGCTCTCCCTTCACGTGCGGTGTCCTGAGGCCTGAGCTCTCCCTTCACCTGCAGGTGCCCTGAGGCCTGAGCTCTCCCTTCACCTGCAGGTGCCCTGAGGCCTGAGCTCTCCCTTCACCTGCTATGCCCCATGGCCCTGGAGCCCAAGTTCTCCCTGTCAGCTGCAGGTGCCCTGAGGCCCTGGAGCCTGAGCTCTCCCTGTCAGCTGCAGGTGCCCTGAGGCCCTGGAGCCTGAGCTCTCCCTGTCAGCTGCAGGTGCCCTGAGGCCCTGGAGCCCCAGCTCTTCCTTCACCTGTGGTGCCCTGAGGCCCTGGAGCCTGAGCTCTCCATGTCAGCTGCAGGTGTCCTGCAGCCCCAAAGGGAGGCAGCCCACAGTTCACCATGAGGGGCGCCCAGAGGCTTGCCCTGCAGCCAGCACTGGGATCAGTTCCTTTTTCTTTAGAATCCCTAGAGTTGCTGAAAAGTGACCCATGTTACTGATTTTCAGTCTCGGTGGGTACACAGCCTCCTTGTCCCCGAGGCACATGGCCTGCAAGACTCCCAGACTAGTGCCGCGGGTGGGCAGGGCTCAGCTGCTCCACTTTGGGGTAGGCAAGACCCGGACCTGTGACAGGAGGGGACTGTCCTAGTTGCATGTGGCCTGGCCCTGACAGGCAGTGCTGTGTTTGGGCACAGACGCGGGCAGCTGCTGCCTCTGCTTCCTGCTCGCCCAAGTATCATTTCAGTGCCATGCAGCCAGTCCTGGCACAGCAGCACTTGCCAGGGAGAGCGGCCTGTCCAGGCTGGAGCACTGTGCAGGGCGTGGCCTGGTCTCCTCCTTCCTGCCGTGTCATTTACCTTTTTCTTTCCAGACCCAAGTGTCATGTGTCGATAACTGAATTCAGAAACATCTGTCTTCATGTTTAAATTTCAGCTCAGCTTTACAACAGGGAACCACATACCAACCCTCGGGGGTTTAGTTTGTATTTTTGCCTTTGAACGTTATCCTTTCCCCAAAAAAAGCCTACACATGAAAGCAGTGTCTGCAAATTAGATCTCCCTAAATTGGTAAGGGAACACTTCCTTGCATTTGCCGTGCCAGGAAGCTTACCAGCAGTAAATAGCCCCTTGTTGGAGATGTTGAAAGAGGGTGAAGCCTGGAGGGATTAATTCAAGGACAGTTCTTAAGGTCCCTTCCAGTCCTGTGACTCTGCAATTCCATGAGTCTCGCCCGTTACTGAGACAGCCTAACCCATCACAGAGACCTTGTCTCTGGGCCTTTGTTGTCAGCTACATCAAGTGAGGTGCTGTCTGGATTTTTCCATCCAGAGCCTAGGAGGTTTGGTTTTATAAAGATGGTGAAGGTGGAAATTAATCACGGTACCATCTCATTAAAAATAAATACCTCAAAATGTTCACCTTTATGAGTCAGGAAAAATATCGAACTTCCTTGGGAGAGGACGTGTCAGGGAACTGTAGGTTGGTTCAGTTGCTTCCCTGCTTCTCTGGGATTCCTGAGAAGGTGAGCTGTAACTCACAAAGAGGGAAAATGGTTTGAAAAAAAGGATTTCGTTTATATATACTTTTCACCATTTAAACTGCTGGCAGCCTTACATTTGCAGCATTTGCCAATGTGAAGTATGGACCAAGCACTTGTGTCACTTACGTTTATATCTTAGGCCGCTGCTTTGCTCTTTAAATGACTTTATTTTTCAAGGTACTGTCATTTCGCAAAAACATCTTTGTATGAAAAGTACAAAAACTGGACAACTGCGAAGGTGCTAGCACCATGTTCATACCTGCCTAGCACTCTGTTCATAACCAGGGACACAGACTCCTCCGTGCTGCACGTCCACCAGGCCGTGGCCCACGTCTGGACCTGGCCGCAGTGGGCGTGTTATCGTACAGACATCTTTTTCTTTTTTTTTTTGCAATGAAGAGATTCTCCCCAAGGGTCAGGCTGGGAATGGAGCAAGCCCGACGTGGAACAGGCTTCTCCAGCGTGGCTCTCGCTGAGCCCCACTGCCGTGTCCCGATCTCACCAACCAAACTAACCAGTCTCAACAAGCATTTCCTGAACACGAAGAGGGGATGGTAAGCGGGAACTTCCCGTAAAGTTGACATGTCCGGTCTCACCTTAAAATGCTGCTGAGCGCCATGAATATGTTTACTCTGCTACTGTCGCTCTGTGCGTCCCTCCAGCCAGAACGCACGTGTCGCCGTTACCAGTGTAGAACTCAGTGCAGAGTCGTCGCCGTGCTTGAAAATAAATCTCTGTGAAAACCTTTCTGCAGCTGTGGTGCCATCACTGCCGTGCGTGTGACAACCCTGTTTCTGTGTTATCCTGGTGAATTCAGTGGGGGTAGGGTGGGGAGGTTTCCTGGCTGGCTAGACCTCATGGAGAAATGGTCTGAGCCGAAGGTGAGCCGCTCTTCACCACAGGCTCAGCCGACAGTGGCCATGGAGGGCTTTTTAAATATATATATGTTTTTTTTTTTTTTTTTTTTGCAGTTTTTGGCCTGGGCTGGGTTTGAACCCGCCACCTCCCGTATATGGAGCCGGCGCCTTACTACTTTGAGCCACAGGCACCACCCCATGGAGGGCTTTTTATTTTATCTTTCACGTGTCTCCATTTTCTGTTTAACAAACTTTCCAAGCAAGTACAAAGGACTTCAGCCAGGGAATACTTTCAAAAAAATAGTTCCTTTTATGGAGAAGAAAATAGACTGAAAGAAACTATGTGGCCCACGTGGTGTGGCCCGGTCAGTGGGGCTGGCAGGGTGTCCGGCACATCCAGGCCATCATCCTCCTGGACACTGGCGTTTTCACTGCCCAGAAAAGTACCATCCTTGGAGTCCTTGCTGGCGAGCCCCGGCTCCAGGTGTCTCAGGGACCACCGAGAAGCCGTGTGCATCTGCAATTTCCTGTGGTCTGGGGATGAGTTAGGGTTGTTTCAACTGCACACCTAGAGCCTGGGTGTGGATGTCTATGTCTGCTTTTTGGTTTTGTTACAGCTTTCCCCAAAGTCAATGAGAAGCCAAATTGTGTGATTTAGAGGTTTTATCAAAGTGTAGTGCCAGAAAGCCAGGTGCGTTATGAAGCCACTCCTGTTCGTCTACAGATGTGAACGAGGCCCCACCTGAATTGTCTGAGTCCATGTGCCTGGTCCTGCCCGTACCCCTGGGGACACACAGGGCAAAGGTGGTGTGTAAGAGGTACCTGGTGGCTGGCCTGACGCTGGCGGAGTCGAGAAAGAGTGGGAAAGGGGCGTCCACAGGGAAGGTGGCATCCTTCCACTTCATCCCTGCCGCCCCTCTGACAAGGTTGGCTAATTTTGACACAAATTTTTAGAAAACCACTTTTTTTTTTGTAGAGACAGAGTCTCACTTTATCACCCTTGGTAGAGTGCTGTGGCGTCACAGCTCACAGCAACCTCCAACTCCTGGGCTTAGGTGATTCTCTTGCCCCAGCCTCCCAAGTAGCTGGGACTACAGGCACCTGCCACAACGCCCGGCTATTTTTTTGTTGCAATTTGGCTGGGGCCAGGTTTGAACCCGCCACCCTCGGAATATGGGGCTGGTACCCTACCCACTGAGCCACAGGTGCCACCCAGAAAACCACTTTCTTAAACACAAAAATAACCTGCTGCAGAAGATAAAGACGAGCTTACTCAGAGCCCTGTTGTGTGTATTTTAAATCAAAGTCCCCAGTCCTTGTAGATGCCTAGGGAGCCGGCCTGGGGTCTGTGCACTGGATCTGTGTCAGGTCAGCTTGGCCTGTTGAAATCTCCAAGCCACAGGTTCAGGATCTCAGTGAGTTTCTCCTCTGCAGCCAGAGAGGAGTATGTTCTAGCAAGAGGCAAGTGTGTAGAAACTGGATTCTAACCTAAAAGTGAGAAGAGTGTGAACCTCAGCAGCACAGACACGCCTCTGCCTGGGGCGCACAGGCCGGGTGGGTCATTGAATTGATGGCTACAGGGGAGGGATGGTAGTGTCCATCCCACCCTCAAAGGCCCCACACAGATTCAGCGCTGTGGGACTGTATGTGAAGTGCCTCTGAAGGGAGGCCTGGCAGGGAAGAAGGGATTAAGACTCACCCCCGTCGGGAGCCCACTGGGATAGAGAACAGCCCTGAGTGGGTCTCTGCTCCCAAAGGTAGAGAGGCAGAACCACAGCTCCCTACACCATGCTGCTTGGTAAACTGCCCAGACTGACCTTCTCCCCCAGAGTAAGAGCAGCCTCCACCCTGACCCCCCAGGACAGCCCTGTCCAGGCCCTTGTTGACAGGGTCAGCACCAGGGGCCTTGTGTCATCAGCACCAAGCTCAAAAAGACAAATGGAACATCAGTCAGGGCTGATGCAACCCCCAAGCTGACCCCAGCAGGCAGAAGCATCTGGCCCACAAAGCTGGGCATAGCTCCAGGGGACGGGGAAACAGTCCCGCCTGGGTTTCTGGAGGGAGGGTGCACCTCCAAGGCCAGCTGTGCCCCAGGTGTTGGAGCCAGAGAGGATGTCACCTTGGGAGAAGTGGCCTCTGGGTGCAGTGTGGCCACTGCAAATAACAGACCGGTCAGAGATCCATGCCCCCCACCAGGCCTCAGAGCACAGCTGGACCCCAAGCCTGGCCTGGAGCCCTGCAGAGTGGTCACATCAGGGGGAGGAAGAGCAGCTGGGTTAGCACCCAGCATTCCCTGTGGAAGGAATTTCATGTGGTTGACATCTCTCTAACCATACACTGCTCTTTTCTACCTCAGAATCACACTGCTCCAGGCTGTTCAGAGCTGATGCCAAGGGACCTTGTTATAAAGCCCCGAGGTGTCGCCTGGTGGGAGGTGTCAGCCGCCAGAGCCTGAGTGTGTGCTGGGTCTCCCTGTCTCTAGGCTCCAGATGCCAGCACCCATCAGCAGAGTCACCTCGGAACCCCCTACCCATCCTGAGAACAGGGGTCCATGGGCTGAGGAGCCCACACTGGGGCCCCAGGGGAATCAGACCCTGGGGCTCTGCCTCCTGGGCAGGCCTCCTCCCCCACCACAGCCTGACCTCTGGGAGGAGCCTGCTTGCTTGGCTTCTTGGACCATTTTAGTATTTTCTTCTTTTTAGGGTGGAATATAGTAAGAGGAAAGAATTTTTTTACTTCCTCTGCCAAGCTCTTCTGCCTCCCCCTCCCTCCGCACCTCTGTACCGAGGGCTGCAGGGAGGTGCTTTTGCCTCCTGCGACCCTTGGTCTGGCCCTGTCCCATAGGTGGACCCCTGGCCCAGGCCTGCTGGTGGCCCGAAGAAGGACACGGCCAGGCACCCTGTGTGCAGGCTACACCCCGTTTCTCCACAGACCTCAGGGAACACGGTGTCTCGGAAGTGAGCACATTTCACTGGGAAACAAAACAGTTCTCTCATGAAGCCAAGGAAAGGAAGAAGCCAAAGAAAACAGCAGTGAAAGCCTCACTGAGACTGTCAAATTGTCGGGATATAAGGGATCATCTAATCAGGGGTCCTCAAACTGCGGTGCGCGGGCCACATGCGGCGGTGTGGTTGTATTTGTTCCCATTTTGTTCTTTTGCTTCAAAATAAGATATGTGCAGTATGCACAGGAATTTGTTCATAGTTTTTTTTTAAACTATAGTCTGGCCCTCCAACGGTCTGAGGGACAGTGAACTGGCCCCCTGTTTAAAAAGTTTGAGGACTTCTGAATTCTAATCTAAGGCCCTTCCTTTTAAAATTCAAAATAAACATTGTTTTTCTTTTTCCACTTATTGTGGAAAAATTAGGATACAACAATAAGCAAAAAGGGATTTTGAGGCCTTCTGCTGTAGCACTCAGAGACAACCGTCCACAGCCCCGGCCTCTACGGCCACAGAAAGGCCATCTGCACCTGAGTGTTGCTCCATGACCTATGGGGACAAATGGCAAACTGCACCTTAACTCGGGTGACAGGTCCAGGCAGTGGGCTGGACAGATTCTGTAAGCAGATGAGTTGACGTTGGGGCTGTCAGAATGCCTACGGGCAGGAGTCCCAGGGGCTCCCCACAGCCTACTAGAACTCCAACCACAGACAGAAAAGATGGAGCCCGTCTCCTGTTGGGCAGTGAGAAGAACCGAGAAGCCAGGTGCTCTGAGCACTCCGAGCCTGAGCCTCCCCTGATGCGCTCCAGACACCGTGGAACTTCCCCGTGGGTGTGGACAGAGGCTAATGCCTGCAAGTCCCCAAGCCAGGTCTCCACGGGCACCACAGAGTGCTGACGCACACTCTTCCTACAGGGTGTGGTTGTGCCACAAGACGATGAGCGTGTACTGCCTCAGAACTTGGCGTCTTCATCCAGTGACACGGTGCACGCAGTCTGCTTCTGTAGGCATTTGTCCACAACAGAGTTTTCAGCCCAGGACACATTTCCTTTGCACACATGTTCCATGATTCATGAACTCCATCTCCCTCCCCAGTTCTGTGATAAACAGCCTTGTTTTCCATGTCTTTATGTCTCAGGATGAATTCCAAGGTAAGACCTCTAAGCTTTTGGAAAGGTCCCAGCAGCCGTGCAGTGGAGTCTGCTTCCCAAACCCTGGGGGAGGCGGGAGGAGGCCTCAGACTCTCTGTGCCGCAGTCACCGCAGCACTCACCTCACGGGGCTATGGGCACAGGAGGGTTAACGTCCAGGCAGCACAGAGACCAGCTCTTGCCCTCTGGGCTGTCTCCTGTGGCAGCTGATTTCAGTTCTCTTATTTGTGAGGGAGGGAAAAAGTTGGGGGGAGCCGCAGGTGAGCTGCCTGAGGTCGTGGCGTGGATGGGGAGATCCAGAAGAGAACTCTGCTCTCTACTGTCACTCCAACATGACTCCAGATATTTCCAGCTGTGTCCTTATCATCATTTCCTTTGGTCACTCATTGTTTCCAAAAGCCTGGAGAGTTCTGAGGTAGCTGGGCCTATCTCCAGGTCCTCAGCCCTCTCCTGTTAACTTCTCTCAGCCGCTGCTCATTGCTCACTAACACAGAAATGACAGTGGTCACCAGAAACGACAGTGGTCAGCTCTCGCAGCAGGAGACACTGCGGGTAGGAAGCACGAGGAAAGGGCCCCCATCGCCTGCCCCGTCCCCTCCCCCGATGGGCACAGGCAAGCTGAACACAGAGGCTCTGCCTCTGAAGATTGGGCTTCTCCCTCACTAACCCCACTGTGAAATGGAAACGAATCCCCTCCTCCATCCTCCTCTTACCAGTTTTAGGTCATTCCTGGGAAGAGTCACCTCTGTGGCTGCTCAGATATTTTTAGGTGAAACCTCCTCCATCAAGGCTCCAGACACCTGGTGCAGTTGCCCAGCCAGGACACACTGAAGGGAGACGGACGGTCAGGTACACTTGGCCCCCAGCAACACTGGAACCCCCGCTGCAGGAGTGTGGGGTGAGCAGGAGGGAGGAGGTGCCCTCGGTGTAAGGCAGGTGCACGGACAAGCCCCTGCCCAGCCCGGGGCTCTGAGGAGGGCATGGCCCTTTACTCTCCTGCCCCCTGAAATGAGCTTCTCCCCAGCAGGTCTGAGTGGGGCCTCTGTTAGGTCCACCCCTCCGCAGGAGGCCAAAAGGCTCAAGGAGGAAAGAGAGCCGAGGACACCTGACTGGGCACTTCCCCACCCTGATGGAACCACCTCCCCTCGACACCCAGGTCTCTCCTCCACACCGCCTGTGTGACTCTGTCCTGTACTGCTCAGCACGGAGGTGGCAGTAACTTCCCTCTTCTCTGCTGTACTCGTGTCCCAGCACAGGCTGCCACTGAGTGGGTGTCCTATTAACATGGGAGTTAACTCCTGACTTCAGGAGACTCAGATATCCCAGACACACTAAGACCATGCATCATTATAAACAGCAAGAATCATTAACTCCTCCCCACACCCCATGGCAACCCTGGCTGCACTGAGGCTATTGCTCAATCCCAGGGCAGTTTGGGCAAGCTTTGCAAAAGAATTCCATCTCAGCCACTGATGACGAGTTTATCCCTGTGTCCTCTGGGAAAACAATGCTTTCATGAAAGCGTCAGAAAAGTAACTCACCAGGATTTGTTTGGGGGCCAGGAAGCAAAATCAGGGCATGCCCAGGACACACAAGTGGCGGAGGAGGAGTTGGGCAGAGCCCTGGCCAGGTCCCTGGAAACACACAGATCCTGTGCAGAGGCTATAGGCACTGGCTTTGCAGATAATGTGGGAGTGAATTTATATTTAAGGCAAGAATTGTAAATGTGCCTTTTTAATACAAATTAGGCTTTCAAATATATCTGTAATAATGTGAAATAAGGTAGTACAGGTTATGTATCTTTTATCTGGAATGGTTAGCCCCAGAAGTATTTGGAATTTCCAATTTTTTTAATTTTGGAATATTTTCATATACATAATGAAATCTCGGGGATGTGACCAAGTCTAAATGCAGAATCCATTTATGTTTCATACACATTCTACATATAGCCTGAAGCTAATTCTGTGCAGTATTTTTAATAATCTTTTGTAAGAAACAAAGTTGATAATACATCGAACCATCAGAAACCAAAGGTGTGATGTGCACAGAGGGGAATGGGGGAGGGGGGAGGAGGCCAAGAGAACATGGGTACTATGAACACGATGTGCGTGGCAGGTACACCTGTAACCCCTAACTCAAGCATTGCAAAAACTGTCCATGAAACCTACGACATTTGTACCCACTTAATATTATGAAATTGGAAAAAAGGAAATCAAAGGTGAATTTCCTTCTTTTTTTTTTTTTTTTTTTGAGACAGGGTCTCACTCCATCACTCTGGGTAGAGTGCCATGGTGGCATCGTAGCTCACAGCAACCTCAAACTCTTGGCTCAAGCAATCCTCCTGCCTCAGCTTCCTAAGTAGCTGGAACTACAGGCACCTGCCACAACACCCAGCTAGCATTTCTGCTGTGTTCATATTTGAGAACATTTGGATTTCAGATTAGGGACGTCCAACCTACATGACTACTCTCTAAGAGTGGGCATGGGATCTGGACTCGTGCCTTTCCAGTTCTTCAAAATTGAGTGTGCGTGACCATCCAATGAACCCAGGCTCCCAGAGCTGTGTCTGCAGCACCTGTCTAGCCAGTGACCAGGGTCACTGCCTGCAGCAGAGAAAGGACCTGCCATCCTCACCCTTTCTGAACTGCATGGGCTCCTGTCCTGCTGATGGCCAGTTCTCATCATTCTCTGTGGGTCTGAGGAACACAGGAAGAGAAGGGCAGCTCATGAGGCTCCTCCCAGGACTACGCTGAAGGCCCAGCCAGTCTGGGTAGGACTGTGCTCAGCCCCTGATGGGGAAGGGCGTGCTCTCCTCGTCAGGGAACATTTTAGGCGCTGCTGTGAACTACTGGAGGCCAGTTAACACGCAGCCCAGAGTAAGCCCGTCTCGGAAAAGAACTCAGGGGGTTCTTGGGAAACCCACTTTACCTACCTTGTTGTACACCTAGACCACGGTCCCATGAAATGCTATTCTTTCTGATGAGATCATCAGTATTCAATTTCTAAAACAACATTCCTACTGAGGAGGCTGTTATCTGCCATAAACAGAGTAGAGACTTACAAACAAAAGTTTATGGCAGCCGACCATTCTCTCCCCATGGAGCAGTGTATTCCTTTTCTTGTTGCAATTGTGACAAATGGCTACAAACTTAGTAGCTTAAAACAACATAGACATATCTTACAGTTCTGGAAGTCAGAAGTCTGAGATGGTGTCGCAGAGCTGGGTCCCTTCTGCAGGCTTTAGAGGAGAATCCGTTCCTGGCCTTGTCCAGCTCCTGCTGTGGCCAGCCTGCCTCGGCTGGTGGCCATACTCTGATGTCTGCCTGCATTGTCCCTGCTCTGACTCTGGCCCTCTCACCCCCTCTTACTAGGACCTGTGACGACATTGCGCCCACCCAGATAATCAGACTTCCCATCTCCAGATCCTTAACTGGACTGCACCTGCCAAGTCCAAGGTGACATATTCACAGGCTCTAGGGATGAGGATATGGACATCTTGGGGAGGGTGGGGGTGACATGATTTAGCTCCTACAGCAGAGAATAGGCTGCTGTGCACACTGCTTTCCTCCTGATTTCTCTCGCTCATGTCATTTAAACCCACTGGCGGGAAAGAGGCTCCATTACTCTGTCCCTTCACATCTGAAGAGGGGTCCCATGAGGTGCACCCACCACCCACAGCAGCAGGCCCCAGCTAGCTGCCCTCACCCTCTGAGCCCTCCCTGCCCTGTCCCACAGGGCAGCGGGGCCTTCAGAGAGGACTGGCCAGGGTCTTGGACATGGCTCTCAGCAGGTCCCACTTCCCGTTTAAACCCCTGAAAACTGGGTTTTCCCTTTGTGGACAGAACAGCCTCTGAGGACCATCGGGTAGCAAACCCAGGCTCACTGACTTCCCATGAGGAACCAAGCTGGTTGCTCTGAAAATGTCCTAGTAGGCAACAGCAGTCTGGGGTTGTGCGGAGGAACATCTGTGTGTCTGCTCTGTGCACAGAAAGATGTAAACATGAAGTTTAGCCACACCGCCTACATCTCCAGGGTGGTGTCAAGTAGACCTTTCGCCTCCTCTGCCATATATTTCTGCACTGATTAGATTTTAATATTTTTGCAATGAGCCTATCACTTCATGGTTATTTCTGCAATCAAGAAATATAACATTTTAATGGAATGAGAAAAATGTTGTTGAAGTGTGTTTGACGTGGAAAGACATCCATAAAATATACATGGAATTGAGAAGTTACCAAACAGCGGGGACAATTCCATTTTTGTGAGGAAAGATGTGTCAAAATGAAGGGGACAGTGTGTTCAAGGATGATACCTGGGTGTACTGAAATGTTAAACTCCACCATCATATTTGGTGGAGTTACCATTTCTGTGTTCTTCTGATATCTACAAATATTCGTATTTTAAAAACAGTGACAGTTATTATCTTGTGTTTAATAAAAGAGGTATGTAAAGCCCTTTACCCCAAAGTAAAGCAAGAATCAAGGGCTGGTTTAAGGAAGAGGGCGGTGGGCTCTGCCTCTGAGTTCTGCCTGCCTGGCTGTCGCCAGGGCTCCCGGCACCTCCAGCCTCCCACAAAGCCCGTGCCCAGCTCGTAGGGGCAGCCTGGCACCGCAGAAAGAGCACAGCAGCTGGAGCCAGGGACCCCAGTCTGGCCCGAGGCCTGACTCCCAAGCAGTGTGGCCCTGGGCAACATGGTAGCATTTATAGCCTTACCTTTTTACTTGTGGAAGGGAGATAATAGTTGGCCAGTCCACCTGATAGGATCAGAGGGTTCTGTGGTGAAATACAACTAACTCTGTGTATGTCCTGTGAGGCCTGGAATGTTCTATGGCAGCCGGCTTCGTCACTTACTGCTGTCTTAGCGTTGGTGATTCTGAGCTGTGACTTTCCTCCTAGGCAGCATTCCTAGTTGTTCACAGCCCAACTTATTTGGAGTGGCCTGTCTAGTTCCTAGGTGTGGAGTTTTAAAGTCTCCTGAACCCTGGGTCTCTAACGCTGTTAACCTCCACCCAGGGGTCCTAGACACTTTGTATTCACAGCTGGTGGCCTTCTCTGTGATTTAATTTGCAAGAAGTAAAAAGGGACTCCTGCCAAAAGCAGTCTGCCCATCAGCCCTCCTGATGGACTATCATAAGCGGCTCCTCTGAGCAGGGAATGGAGGCTGGACAGGGCTGGCTCGCGTGCTCATCTAGGCGTCCTCTCTCCTCTCAGATGGGGGAGAGCTGGCTGAGCCCCTGAAACTCTGCCCTACAAGGAGGAGCTAGGGGCTTTTGTTTTCTTCTTAATACACCTGTATCAATTTAGATGGTAACAGAGTCACCTGCAGGAGGATTAGCTGGGCACAGCCAGGTGATTAGTGCTTTAGGAAAAACCCCGGAGAAAACCAGCAGTTTCTAGCAACGGTGTGTTTAAAAAATCTCCCTATCCCCTAGTCCACAAGAAGGGCGCCCACCTCCCAACGGAAGCAGGGCCAAGTCAGTATAAATTTCAGCCTGCTCCTGGCCTCCTGGGTCACCAGAACATGCATAACTTTACAGCCAGCAGGCGTTTCTCTTACCTGAGAAGGAAAAAAATGGATTTCTTTCCAGCGACAAGCTGGAAATAATAATCCTCCAGCCTCCCAGCAGGACTTTTGAGGTCCTTCCTTTTCAGGCAAGCAAATATCCTTACTTACCCAAGTAAGTAGGGTATGTGTCTCTGTAAGACAGTGGTTCTCAATCTTCCTAATGCCGCAATGTACTTTCATTGTTAAAAAGGGGTCGCGACCCATAGGCTGAGAACCGCTATTGTAAGATGTAATACACACTACAGGTGTGTGTGTCTGTCTGTCTGTTACAAAAGGAATTCGAACTATCCCAGAGAGGTTCTGTGACTTATCCAAAGTCCCAGCAAGCCCATATAGAGTGGAAAACAGATGGCAAATATCCCTTTTCTTGCGTCTTAAACCACGCTGAGCCCTGAGTCATGGTCCCCTCAGTGGACGCGCCTGCTGGGCACGCCTTGCCTCACTTATACAGATCCAATCAGGAGCCTGTCATTTACACATGAGCCAAGGTCACTCTCCTGCTCCTGAATTCCTTCAACACTCTGAATTCTCCACCAAATTACAAAAAAACTCTTCAGCCTGGCATAGACGTGCCCTATTTATAACACCACCAAATACGTCTGAGTCTTTGCCCTGGGACAGGTACCGTGTTAGCCCCACTCAGCCTTGACCCCACAGGTACATGCACTGAGCTGGGGGTGACACGTGTCCAGGCTGCCAGTCAAACCCTCCCCACAAGGGTGTGAAAATGGGACATTTAACCTGAGGACTGGTTGACAAAGTGACAGCTGTATTTGCCCCACATGCATGAGCAAGTGGAGAGGCTGCCTCCAGAGCAGGGCAGAGGAGGAGGCCGAGTGATGATAGTCGGTGGACAACAGGCCCAGAGAAACAGACGTTTACCCAGCTGCGGATAGGCCCTCTGTTCTGTCCCTCCCAAAGCCCCGCTGCTCTTCTGCCACCATGCTCTGCTCTTGTACCCACCGGTAGGTTATGTTTCTTTAACCTGCTTGGATGGGTTCCTGTTACTCGTAACAAAATAATTCCTTGGCTCATGTTAGCTAGGAAGTCCAATAGTTCTCCTAGGATAATCAGCCACCTTTTAAAATAAGAATTCTCTGGAAAGATACAGGGTGGTTAATGGGGGCTCTTCTGTCATTCATATCTTAGTGTGAACTAGTTCAATAGCTTTCTTTCCTCCAAGACTTTCTAGCTGATATCAGGGACATATGTGCGATTAAGGTTTCAATGAGGGGAAAAAAAAATTGAGATGGAATGTCTCAGGGGAGGTAGGCTAGGTGTACAGAAGGCACTTAGAGCTACTGAAAATTTGCCAAGGTTAGTCCACCTCCCAATAATAAGGAAAATCATTCATAATCATCAGGCCGGACCCTTTAACTGCTCAATCTTCATCACTGGTTGCAGTGTCTGGCCTTTTATAAATGTTCATGGAATAAAAAAAGTGCTTTTGTTCATTAGCTATTTTCGTTAATAGTTACCTTGTCAAACTCAGGTGACCCATTTCCAAAGAATTAGAATGTAAAAAAATGAACCCTTGTGGTAAATTATTCACAATATTCATCCCCTTCCCCGGAGCAGTGTACTTCCCCGACCCTTAACTTTGGCTCCATGAGATGGCCTGTGCTGGTCACCCGGGTGTTAGCAGACGTGGAGCCAGTGGAGCCTTGGAGCTGCCTGCACACTCGGGCTGCTGCCGTTGCCATGAGAATATAACTTGGCCGTCCTCATGGTCCAAGGAGGATACGAGGCATTTGGTACATGCTCCAGACCCAGCTTCGTGCTCGGAGACACCCAGCTGAGATGAGCCCACCAAGCCGACGACAGAAGAATCAGCCAGAAAATCCAGGCTTCTTACTGGACCCCGAGACTGTGGAGCAGTCTGTTATTCAGCAGTAACTGACGGATACAACCCTGCCCTAAAAACACCCCAACTATAAGTTCGCCACCCTTTGTTTCGGAACGGAGTCACAGACTCCAGTTTTGGACGACCTTTGCCCCTCAGGTTCCAGAGAAAGATTAGGCACCATGGCTGGCACGCGGGAAGTGCATAACATTGCTGTCGCTGTGAAGGCACCTCTGGACCAGCCCAGGAGGACAGGGAACCCTGGGACAGGACAAGTGACAGCATCTACTGTGCCCTGAAGCACGTCCCTCTGAGACAACCAAACGCTAACTTGCCTGCCTTCTGCCAGAGAGCAACAGCACCACTGTCTGCTTATCATGGTCAGTTAACTGGTGACACCGCTGTCCTGGTGGAGGCAGAATCAGCGTCCTGGTCTGATGTCCTGTGGTGAGAATTGTAATCTGCCAGTGCTGGGCGGTGGCCTGCTGCCAGCCTCGCCTCCACTCCCATCTGTCCTCACACCTCGGGGACTCTTGCCACCACAGAACATTAACAGCTGAAACATGTAGGATTCGATGAGACCCTCGTGGGGTGAGGGCAGCAACCAAGTGGAAGCTGTCTCCAGAGATCTCTGCCGCCCGGGGTTCATCCACACCTCGGCCCACCCATAGCAGCCCATGTTGTCCCACAGTGGGATAAACTAGGAAAATCTCTCTGGGTGGCACCTGTGGCTCAGTGGGTAGGGTGCCGGCCCCATATACCGAGGGTGGTGGGTTCAAACCCTACCCCTGCCAAACTTCAATAAAAAAATAGCCGGGTATCGTGGCAGGCACCTATAGTCCCAGCTACTTGGGAGGCTGAGGCAAGAGAATTGCCTAAGCCCAAGAGCTGGAGGTTGCTGTGAGCTGTGATGCCACTGCACTCTACCAAGGGCGACAAAGTGAGACTCTGTCTCTAAAAAAAAAGAAAAAGAAAAACAAAATCTCTCTGAACTCCTTTATCACCACAAAAGGTTAAGGAGAATTATTTCCAAGCTTCATCTAATTTATATACTATGATAGGGCAACAAAGAGCTGTGTGCAGACGTAGGCCGTGGAGGCATCTCACATTTAACTGATCTGCCAGCTTCCAAACTCTCAGGATCTGGTGATAAATTCTGCAAATACTGGTGTTTGCACTATCCTCAGAGGATCAGGAACCTACTGATTTTGGGCAGGGGATTGCGAACGTTTCTGGAGGCCAACCCAGAAACTGGTTATAGGCCAACCCTCCACGGTGACAGCCCACAGTGTTACAGGCCAACCCTGCACAGTGACACCACAGAGTGTTATAGGCCAACCCTGCACAGTGACACCCCAGAGTGTTATAGGCCAACCCTGCACGGTGACACCCCAGAGTGTTATAGGCCAACCCTGCACGGTGACACCCCAGAGTGTTATAGGCCAACCCTGCACGGTGACACCCCAGAGTGTTATAGGCCAACCCTGCACGGTGACACCCCAGAGTGTTATAGGCCAACCCTGCACGGTGACACCCCAGAGTGTTATAGGCCAACCCTGCACGGTGACACCCCAGAGTGTTATAGGCCAACCCTGCACGGTGACACCCCAGAGTGTTATAGGCCAACCCTGCACGGTGACACCCCAGAGTGTTATAGGCCAACCCTGCACGGTGACACCACAGAGTGTTATAGACCAACCCTGCACGGTGACACCACAGAGTGTTATAGACCAACCCTGCACGGTGACACCAGAGTGTTATAGACCAACCCTGCATGGTGACACCAGAGTGTTATAGACCAACCCTGCACGTTGACACCACAGAGTGTTATAGGCCAACCCTGCACAGTGACAGCTCAGAGTGTTATAGACCAACCCTGCATGGTGACACCAGAGTGTTATAGACCAACCCTGCATGGTGACACCAGAGTGTTATAGGCCAACCCTGCACGTTGACACCACAGAGTGTTATAGGCCAACCCTGCACAGTGACAGCTCAGAGTGTTATAGACCAACCCTGCATGGTGACACCAGAGTGTTATAGACCAACCCTGCATGGTGACACCAGAGTGTTATAGACCAACCCTGCATGGTGACACCAGAGTGTTATAGGCCAACCCTGCACAGTGACACCCCAGAGTGTTATAGACCAACCCTGCATGGTGACACCCAGAGTGTTATAGGCCAACCCTGCACGTTGACACCCCAGAGTGTTATAGGCCAACCCTGCATGGTGACACCAGAGTGTTATAGGCCAACCCTGCACGGTGACACCCCAGAGTGTTATAGGCCAACCCTGCACAGTGACACCCCAGAGTGTTATAGGCCAACCCTGCATGGTGACACCAGATTGTTATAGACCAACCCTGCACGGTGACATCCCAGATTGTTATAGGCCAACCCTGCACGTTGACACCCCAGAGTGTTATAGACCAACCCTGCACAGTGACAGCCCAGAGTGTTATAGGCCAACCCTGCACGGTGACACCCCAGAGTGTTATAGGCCAACCCTGCACGGTGACACCCCAGAGTGTTATAGACCAACCCTGCACAGTGACACCCCAGAGTGTTATAGGCCAACCCTGCATGGTGACACCAGAGTGTTATAGACCAACCCTGCACAGTGACACCCCAGAGTGTTACAGACCAACCCTGCACAGTGACAGCCCAGAGTGTTATAGGCCAACCCTGCACAGTGACACCCCAGAGTGTTATAGACCAACCCTACTTGCTGCCACATTTTGGTACTTCTGGTAATTTCAGCAATGATACCACACTTGAAACCAAACTCAATGATAGAAATATTTTGTACTAAAATGGTGTCATTTCATAGCAAACTTCCTATTATTTAACAAATGCAACCTCACTCCCGGGGGGAAAGCGTCTTCCCACCCCTTCCATGGTGGAGAAAGTGCCCACTGTCCCCCCTCGGCCCTCCTTGCTCCACCAGGGACGGGGTGCACTTTTCAGTAGTGATGTCAGCAAGCCGAGTGATGATGAACCTGCCGTTCTCAGCTTGGCTCCTCCCGTTCCCTTCTAGGAGAGGAAAAGAAGGTAGGTCCTCAGTGACCAGGAAGGTGTCTCTTCCTAATTCTTGAGTTCAGTGTGAGAAAACCCCCAAAGCGTTCACACTCAGCTACGCCCCTTAACTGGTCTCATCAGTAACAACAGTGCTATTCTGGCGTCCAGCTGTTAGTCCATCATCTCACTTCTTGGACACCCTCAACGACCCCTACAACCACTCCAGACCCTGCCACTCATCTTGTGACCTAGGACAGCACCTAATTAAAATCCCTCACTAAGCCAGGAGTGGCTCACGCCTGTAATCCCAGCACTATGGGAGGCTGAGGAGGGAGGATTGCTTGAGCTCAGGAGTTTGAGGCTTGTCTGAGCGAGAGTGAGACCCTGACTCATGGAAAAAAATGGAAAAACCCAGCCAGGCGCCACGGCGAGCACCTGTAATCCCAGCAGCTTCGGAGGCTGAGGCAGCAGGATGCCCACAGCCCGAGTCTGAGGTTGCAGTGAGCTACGATGCCATTGTACTCAGCTCAGGGCATAGGGTAGAACTCTGTCTCGACAAAAAAAAAAAAAAAAAATCCCTCACTAAAAGCTTAATTTACTACATACAAGAGATATAGGCATTGGGGAGTGTCCGGGACCGGGACTGGCCAGGTCTCGGGCCCCGGCCTATCTAACTGTCCGACACAGACTGCTGTGCTACCTTGCTGGGGATAACTCCCTGTAGGTGCCGGAGGGCAATTCATCTTAGCAGGAGAGAGACAGTCTTTGAGGGCGAGAAACAGTCTTAGTAGGAGAGGGAATCATAGCAGTCTTCATAGAAGGGCACCAGGCAGACGCCTTCTGAGCAGCAGGAGCAAAAGAGTTAGAGTGAGCGAGTCCATGAGAGAACGAACCCAGACTGACCGCTCCTGCAGCTACTCATAGACGTGACCCCGGGGCTGTTTGCCCCACAGGTGAGCACTGATGCTTGTGCTCTTGTGTTCCCGTGTTAACGAGAGCCGAATCCCTTCCCCGTGCCCTTATCGCCAAGGTGTTAGTGAGATGTTCTATGACAGGTGTTTCTTATAGTTACAGAGCGTTCGGCGCTCAGCTCTTGCTTCTCCTTCCGTGAACTGTGTGTCTCCTACAGGGGAGTCTTAGATTCGTTGTACCCCAAGCTGAGAGGCAGCAAAGCAATGTACTCCAGACCTCTTGGTTCAGAAGGAGAAAATCTGAACAGCTTGGTATATTCGTTTCCAAACTTTAGTAAGCAGTAGAATGATCTGGAAGGTTTGTTCACATGGATTTAACTCTCAGCCCCATCTCAGAGTGTCGGATTCCGTAGATCTGGAGGTGGGTCTGAGATTGCGGACGACGACCAGGTCCAGTGAGCTGCTGCTCACCTGCTCGCCCCTGTGAGAACCTCTGCCTGATGGGAAATGGTGTCAGCCATGACAGAGCCGGAACTGGAGCCCAGGTCCAGTGTGTGGTCTGGCCAGTGTCCTTCTCAGTCCATCTTCTTGTCTGCTGGTTGCACCTTCCTCAGCTGTGGCTGGAAATTCCGTGGCTTCAGAGTTTATATTTGCACTTACCGCTTGAGCTGAATTGTCTTCAAAATAATGTCTGTAAAGAGCCTTGAGTTCCTAGAGAAAAAAATGCGTTAACATGTATTCCTGGCACTGATATATATCATAAGAGACATGGTAAAAGTAATGTTTTATAAAGAAAAATAAGAAAGGCTGGCATGGTGTCTCACTCCTGTGATCCCAGCACTCTGGACGGGGAGGCAAATGGATTGCCTGAGCTCAGGAGCTGGACCAGCCTGAGCTAGAGGAAGACCCTGTCTCTAAAAAGTATCCGGCTTTGTGATGGGCATCTGCAGTCCCAGCTATTCAGGAAGCTGAGGCAAGAGGAGCCCAAGAGTTTGAAGTTACTGTGAGCTATGACAGTCACATAGCTGTCAACTGCCACAACACTCCACTCAGCATGACAGACTGAGACTCCATGTAAAAAATAAAGAGAGAGAGAAAGAAAGAAGGAACGGGGGAGGGGGGAGGGAAGGAAGGAAGGAAGGAAGGAAGGAAATAAGACTAAACTTTAAGCAAATGTAATCAGGCCAAGACCAGGAAAACGGTAAGTTTTTATCCTTCTATGGTTCCTCTTTGGGAGTGTTTATTTTGCTAAAAACAAACAGGAAATCTGCTTGTATTTACCCAGAGTCCTCTGTGAGCTCTTTTATTGACTGCATAAACTGCATTCTTTTTTTTAATTATTTATTTTTTTTATTGTTAAATCATAGCTGTGTACATTTGTGCAATCAAGGGGTACAATGTGCTGGTTTCATATACAACCTGAAATATTCTCATCAAACTGTTCAACGTAGCCTTCACGGCATTTTCTTAGTTATTGTATGTAGACATTTGTATTCTGCATTTAGAAAGTTTCGCCTGTACCCATAAACTGCATTCTTGATCTAGAAATTAGAGCCCCCATTTAAAATAAAGAATAATAGTGCGAGAAATCTGTTTGTAAACTCCTCACCTCCACCACCCCAAGGCCCAGCTCTTTCCAACATCCAAGGAACAGTTCTGCTCAACTGATGCTTCATTCCCAGCCCCTTCCAGGAAAATGCCCCTGTGTAAAATACTGTGCTGCACAACTGTGCAAAGCTTGCCAGTGAAGACCAGGAAACTGAGCTCACAGAAAGTGCTCTGAAAATTCATCTAGATCAGCAATGTCCAATACAAATAACTACTTTTAAGTTTTCTAGTAGCCAGTAACAAGGTAAAAAGGAACAGTTAAGTGTAATTTTAATAATAATATATTCTAGTTAACCAAATATATCCAAAATAGCATCATTTCCACATGTAGTCAGGATAAAAAACATTAGTGAGATAACATACGTAATTTGTTTTCACACTAAGTCTTTGAAATCTGCTAATTTTTATACGTACAGCACATCTCGATGTGGACTGGCTCCATTTGAAATACTCCATTTCCACAGTGGACAGTGCAGCTGTGGACTCTCTGGTACAAACGTCATTTTAGAGCATGTTAGAAACCAGCTGGAAAGAAATGCAGCTCAGCTCAAAGTGGAATATCTGGGAAGAGCAGACAGCCTTTCCACCTGTGTCCTCCCGGGCCTTCGTGGGCCTCACACTCTTGTCGCAGCGAGACCCGCTTCTTTGCAGCAGGCGCTCTTTCGAACTGAGCACTTTACTTTTCCACAAGCCTCTAAATTAATGCACCTTTCCTCAAATACATAGAACCCGGGACTCTCAATATGATAGTGGCAGATGGTCCTTTCCTTCCAACATGTGGATTTCCTCTTGAACCCCGAGTAAACTTAATCACACGAATAGGCCCAACCATAAGAGACTGTCACCAAGATTCATAAAGACACAGAAAAACATATCCGCCCACATCCATAAAGATGAGAAATGTCCAAACTTGAGGTTTATCCTCTACTCACAAAGTTCACCAGAATGCCAAGTTTACATTCCTGCTTGAAATTTTCAATGAATGTCCAGATTTTCTTGAGATCAGACAAATCTACAATATGTAGAAAGATGTTCTAAATCAAGCAAAAAATGATACAAAGAAAGCTTTTTTAAAAGATATAAATTGGTAATTTTAAATTAAAAAATATGTTTTAAAAATATCAAATACTTTGAAATAATATAACAGTACCACTTCTCAGAAGTAAACCAGTGTTCACCGTTTCTTGTGAATCACCCAGAAATATTTTAAGCTGCACTGTATATGCATACACAATTTAAGCCACTTACACCCTCTCCACACAAATGGGGTGAAACTATCCATGTTCTACAGCCTTCTTTTTTGCTTAACAATGTCTTTTATAATGATAAGAACATGTTAATTTTTTTATTTTAATGTGATAAAGAATGCTTAATGTAAGACCTACATCTGTAACAAAATTTTCAGTGTAGGCTGCATTATGGGGGCTAACTGTAACTTTATCCCCCAGCCCCTGGCAACTCCACTTCACTCTGTGACGCTATGAATTTGAGTGCTCTCCACATCTCTCACGGACGTAGAATCATGTGCTACTTGTCCCTCTGTAACTGGCTTTCCGCATCTCTCATGTGCCTGGAATTCTGTGGCATTTGTCTCTCTGTAACTGGCTCTCTGCATTACTCAGGTACGTGGAATCATGTGCTGTTTGTCTCTCTGTAACTGGCTTATTCTTCATGTCCTCTAGGCTCACCCACACTGCAAACGGCAGCATGTCCTACTTCTGGGCTGTGTGATATTCCACTGTGTATACATACCACATTTTCTTTATTCGCTCACCTGTCAAGAGGCGTTCAGGTTGTTTCTGCATCTTGGCTGATGTAAATAACGCTGCAATAAACACGGTAGTGCAAATAGATGTTTAGGATCCTGATTTCAATTTTTTTGGACAAATGCTCAGAAGTACGGTTGCTAGATCATGTGGTAGTCTTAGTCTGAAAACTTTTAAGGAAACTCGATGTTGTTTTCCATAGTAGCTGCCCCATTTTGTGTGTGGTGAATGAGAGTTCCAGTTTCTCCACAACCTCACCAATGCTTGTGTTTTGTTTTGTTTTCTAAAGCAGCCATCCTGAGAGGTGTGAGGTGATATCCCATGATAGTTTTGTTTTTCATTTCCCTGATTACTAGTGACATGGAGCTTCTTATTATATTCTTGTTAGCTACTTACACATCTTCTTTGGAGAAATGTCTGTTCAAGTCTTTAGCCCATTTTCAAATCAGGTTGTTAGTTGTTTTGCTATTGAGTTGTAGGATTAATAACAGGCCTTGGAGATGGAGATGTTTTTGTAATGAATGTTGTAAATCTACCCTGTTCCTCTTAATGGCCAGGTAACATACCTTTGCATGTATGTGGTATAGTTTCCTGCTTCCAATAATTTGGGGGTTTTGTGAATATTTTACTCATAAGATAATACCTTAGGCACATCATACATGTAAGGTGGCAAATTCTTCTGTGGCCCTCAGTCTTTGCTCATAACGGGTATAAACCTCTGCCTCATACCGTGGCTGACACTGGACACAACTACTTCTCAAGGAGATGGAGAACTGATGGAGGAAGGGTGCCGAAGGCCCCCTTCTGTGGAAGTACACTCACAGCAGATGACTACTGGACATGTTTAAACCTCTTTCTGTGTATCCAGTACATGTATCCAAACTTGCATTTTTTTCTTTTTTTGAGACAGTCTCACTCTGTGCCTGGGTAGAGTGCCGTGGCCTTATAGCTCACAGCAACCTCAAACTCTTGGGCTCAAGTGATCCTCCTGCCTCAGCCTCCCAAGTAGCTGGGACTACAGGCATCCACCACCATGCCCAGCTAGATTTTCTATTTTTAGTAGACACAGGGTCTCACTCTTACTCAGGCTGGTCCCAAACTCTTGAGTTTAGGCGAGCCTCCTGCTTTGGCCTCCCAGAGTGCTGGGATTATAGATGTGAGCCACCATGCCAATCTTGTATTTTTAACAACCAGTGAATGAGAGGGTGCCCTTCACTGAGTGTTAGTGAGTATATGTGACTTATCACCAACCCCAGGCAGAGATTCTTGCTGACACAGAGATCTGGGTATTGAACCTATAGACTAGGATTTGAGCAATAGCCACAGTTCCTTTGACAAAGCAGAGGAATGTAGTGTCCTGCCTCCATTTCCTCATTACTTGAGCCATAGAACCCAAAGCTGTACTCCAAATTCCTTTTTATTGATCTTAAAACATTATTTTCTCACATTGAGACCAAGGCTCAGGGAACAAGAACACAGAAGCAGTTCCACTTTTTCATAATTCAGAAAGTCTATAGTCAGCTTAAAAACCATATTCAGCTTAAGCCTGGCACCATGAATCTTCCTCTGCCTTCAGAGGACAGGAAAGACATTGGCTGTACAGCACTAGGATCTTTGAAAATGCCTGTGAAGGCCCTTGCCCAGCCCAAGTGGACACAGGCTGCTGACTCATACCTACGTCAGCCACAAGCCTGTACCAACAACTGCAAACTGAGTCTAGACCCCTAATCCTTTCATTCTGAGGCCTTCTCTGCAACCACCCTCAGACTCTCTCCCACCCAACAGTGCTGCAAAACACATATACAGAATCCAAGTTAAAAAAAAAACAACACAATTGAAATGAATGGAAACCCACTCTGCTTTGTACATTCAACAAGCTCCTTGAGCTTTCTGGAAGCACCTATAACGAAGACGTTAGCAGCACTAAGAATATGGGGAAGGGTGAAAGGGAGGAGAGGGAAGGCGGGAGGATGGTGGAGGGAGGGTGATTGGTGGGACCACACCTAGGGTGCATCTTACAAGGGTACGTGCGAAACTTACTCAATGTAGAATATAAACGTCTTAGCACAATAACTAGGAAATGCCAGGAAGGCTATGTTAACCAGTGTGATGAAAACATTTCAAATTGTATGTATATAAAACCAGCACATGGTACCCCATGATTACATTAATGTACACAGCTATGATGAAAGAAAGAAAGAAAGAAAGAAAGAAAGAAAGAAAGAAAGAAAGAAAGAAAGAAAGAAAGAAAGAAAGAAAGAAAGAAAGAAAGGAAAGAAAGAAAGAAAGAAAGAAAGAAAGAAAGAAAGAAAGAAAGAAAGCAGGAAGAGGGCATCACTGTCCAAGACAAGCCAGCCACGGAGCCTGCTGAATAGTGCATCATGGAAAGACTGCGGACATCATCGGTTTCCCTCTGGGATAAAATAGGAAGCCAGAAAGTTCCCAGAAGAGGCCAGCAGTCTGCAATGGCCAGGAGAAGGAACTGGGAATGGGTGCATGTGTGGAAAAATTCCAGTCTGAGAATCCATAGGATGCAAAGGCCCACTGGGCCCCACTGCACCAATTCTTTAAACCCTGGGATACCAAATTCACTGGGATCCGTTCTGGGGGTGAGCCACCATTTAGCGGCTGTGTTCCAGAAGGCATGAAGTGACATTATGGGAACCGAGCTCCTCAGATCAGAGCCGTTCTCATGATGAACAAATGGTAAACAGCACACGCAGCTCTCAGAAGTAGAGATTACTATGGAAGGATGAGGCAGGATTTACTATCAAGGTCGAACACCCAAGAAACCAATCTTCTCGAGAAACTGGATATCCACGTTGGCCTGGGAGAGCTGGAGAATAGAAACCCATGTTTGATCTTGGTGTGTGAAGTTGGTGGAGTCACCCACCCACCCCCTGCAAGATAGGAGTTGCTCCTACCGCAACTTCCAGGAACGGCAGGAGGACAACAGAGTGAACACACTGTCCAGGCGCCTGCACTGCTGTGATCTGTCCCTCTAACACCTGTAACTCCAATTTAATCATGAGGAAGACATCTGACAAACCCTGATTGAGGGATGTTCTACAAAATTCTTGGGTAGTTAGTGCTCCTCAAAACTGTCAAGGTCATCAAAACCTAGGGCGTCTGAGAACTGCCACGGCCACAAGATGCCAAGAAGCCACAATGACTAAATGTAATCTGGGATGCGGATGGGTCCAGGAGCTAAGTAAAAAATGGAGGAAATATGAATAAAGTATGAATTGGAGTTAGTAACACCACATTGATACTGGTTTATTAGTTGTGACAAATGAACCCTACTAATGTAGGATGTTAACAAATAGGTATACTGGCTGTGGGCAAATGGAGACTCTCTATACTATTTTTACAACTTTTCTGTGCATCTAAAACTATTCTAAAATAAAAAGTTTTTTTTAAAAAATATTATTCACAGAGATAACTGCCAGACAAAAGTCTGGTGCCTTTGTCACAGGTAGGAAGATGGGGGCAAACCACAATCAGAAGGTTACAGAAGAGGGACCCCCCTGATTTTGTCCTCCAGGCCCCTTGGCAGTGTTGCTCCCAGTGGACTGCTGAGCAGGGATTTCACTTTATTTCAACAAGCATTTCCTTCCCCAAGCTTGGGCCATGCACAGCCTCTCTAGAAAGAGTATCTGGGCATGATATTTACCCCTCCAATATGACCACACAGCTGATCTTGCCAATCCAGTAAGTACAAGAGGCTCAGATTCCTGTGTGACCTTTAGTCTTATCTGGGGCCCAGCCTGGCTGTGGTCACCTGACCCAGATATTCTCATCCAAGGGACCTATACTCTTTGATGTCCACCCAACCATGAAGCCAGGACTGGCCTTTCCAGTGCCTACACAGCCCTACCACATACCTCTTCTGCTTGGGAAGCTTGCGGGCTTCTACCTCCCACTGAGCAGGACCTACACACTGATTAAAGAGAACTAGAGAACTTGTAGCAGAGACTGAAAGGCCGGGAATGATAATAGTATTAGCATAAACAATAATAACAAAACTGATAATAATTATAATAGCTACTTGCATTGATTGAGAATTATATGTGCTTATGATACCCTGAGTTGCCAGTGGCTTCCACTATCCCATCCTCATTGCCACTTGTTGGGACCCAGGACTGGCCAGGTCTCTGACCCCAGCTTATCTACTGTCTGGTCATGGAAGGACCGCTGTGCTATCTTGCTCAGGAACAATTACCCTTAGGTACCTGAGGGCTATTCGCCTTAGCAGAAGGGAAAGAGAGAGAAACAATCTTCGAGTGAGAGAAACAGTCTTAGTAAGAAACTAAATCCCAATCTTGGAGAGACATTGGGAAGATGCCCTGTGGGCAGGAGAAGCAAAAGAGTCAGAGGGGGGCGAGTCCATGAAATAGTGTGTACCCACTCCCTCACGGCCCGCTCCTGCAGCTTCTTATACATGTGATCCTGTGGCTATTCGCACCACAGGTGTAGAGACTGCCAAGCACTGATGTTCTCGTCTTGCGAGCTCTCATGTTAAGGAGAGTCAAATCCCTTCCCCTTGCCCTTATCACCAAGATGGTACATTACCAAGATATTACCGGTGTTTCTTATAATTACAGAGTATTCCAAGCTTAACTCTCATTTCTCCTTTCCTTGAGCTATGTGGTCTGTTCAAGTTGCAGTCTTCATCATGTTATTTGAATCAGAGCCTAACAGAAACCTCTTTCAACAGGAGGAATTGAATGCAGGGATTGGCTTCACAGGCAATGGGGGAAGGTGAGAATTCTATAGGGACTGGTGAAGTAACCTAGAAATTAGTAACAAAGGAAGCTGCTGCCAGCTGTAGGTTAAAGGACACAGTGTGCCTTGAGCCCAGAATCAGAAGGAAGAAAAGAGACTCACCAGGGAAGACAGCATCCTGCTTCCCCCTTCTTGCCACCTAGCAACGTCCCCTAATATTCACCACTGGCCAAACCTGGACAGAAGCTATGTCACGTAGGAGCTTGAAGAACATATAACTCAGGGACCATGACATCAGCTCCCCAGGCCACCCCACTGCAGTGCAAAGTGAGCAGGCGCAGGGCAGGCACAAACACTCTAGAGAAAGCACCTGCTAGCCACCCATATCCTACACCAGACGGAAAGGGCTGCGTCTGCCTCCATCACCTCTGTGTCTCCAGTTTCCAGCAGGCTGCCTGACATAGGGTTCACACTCAAATACATACTCACAAAGTAATGGCGCCTTATTTTTTCAATAAGCAAACTGAGGTTCAGGGAAGCTGAGAATGTTGCCCAAGCTCACACAGGTAGCAAGTGCCAAGCCAGGACTCAAGCCAGAGCACTGCTCCTCCATATGCTACGCTGTTTGTTGGGGGGCTGCCAACCAGTGAGGGACCAAGCGAAGCCAGGTGCACAGCCTCTTCGTAAACAGGGAGGGCCACTGATCCCTGGCAGGGCCCAGAGGAGACCCTGAGTCAGGGGAACACCAGGTCCTGGAATCAGCTGATAGGAACCTTCAGCCCTGGATACTGAGGCTGATGCTGGAGACCACTCATAGACACAGAGGAAGGGTGGACTTCCTGTGTGTGCTCAGATGCCACAGCCCTACCCTGAGTCTGTGAGGTGAGGGGCAGTAGGCCGGGGCTTGTGTGCTCACCCCAGGACCCACGTTTGCTCCCCTTGTCAGGTCTATACTCCTCCTCAGGCTGGAGATTCTGGCCATCAGGATGGCTCTATATTACATCAGAGCCTTTTCCCATATGATCTCTTTTTAAGCCATGTGGCCCACCCCAGAGCAGAGGGGCTCCAGGCAAACCTCCTGGGTATAGCCTGAGATTAGTATTCTCACAGCGGCACACCTGAAAGTTAGCGGCAGCAGACAGCCAGCTTTCCATCTCAAGAGCCACAGCCACAGATGGCAGCCGCAGTCGCACACATTACAGAAAGATTTAGAGACCCTCACGCTCGTCACCAGCACACAGCCTCTGTGGGGCATCTGATGGCATTAGACTGGGGATTTGTGTGAGAAGGGGAAAGGAACAGCCACTTGTTTTGAAAATGTTATTGCAAAGCCGATGCAAAATGTTCCGTTCTAGATTGGGGCATTTTTCTCTTTGGCCATGATCCATGCCTGGGGGCAATGGCCCCCCAGGTGTGGGGTCTCTTGGAGAAGAAGGCTCAAAGGAGAGAGGTCAGAATGGAATGAAGACATTCTTTAGTGACAGTGGATGACTGTAGTGACAGAGGAGACCCCCAGGATCTTCCTCTCCATGTTGACAGTGGGGTCAGGGCTCTCCGTCCAGGGCCAGCTTCACCGCTGTAGGACGTATCCTGGAGACTGAGCTGTACAGCCGCACAAGCCCCGCATTCAGGAGAGCCCCAAGCTTGGCTTATTAAAGCTCTTCCTTTGCTTTCTTGCATTTTCATTTTGCATCGAGCCTCCAAATTATGTAGCCGAACCTGTTTTCAACTCTCTCAGAAGACACAGGTCTGAAGGTCCTGACAGGAGGTAGCTCTCTTGGCTGGGCACAGTGGCTCACACCTGCAATCCTAGCACTCTGGGAGGTTGAGGCAGAAGCATCGCCTGAGCTCAGCAGTTGGGGGCTTCAGGGCGCCATGATGACACTGCTGCACTCCAGACTGGGGGACAGAGCGAGACTCAGTCTCAAAAAAAAAAAAACAAAAAACAAAAAGACCAACATGCTGCTGGCTGCTCCTCCGGTACTAAAAGGCCACTGGGTCAGCTCAAGCCTTGATGGAATCCACCTGACTGACACCTGATGCATCTCACCGATGACAGCTCTGTCTGGGGTGGAAAACCTAACAGTGCCACTGTCCACTGTAACATCCCCGCAGCAAAGAGAGCTGCTGCCAGCTGAACTCCACTGGCTTTGTGGCAGCCCAGGCCCCACCTAACCCCAGGTCAAACCTAGCCATTTAAAAGCAGGGCTGCCATTCTCCTCTGGCTGAGGCTGCATTCAAAGCAGAAGCGTAAACACAGGCCACTGCCAACGGCCACAGGGGCTGCAGGCAAGAGCCCAGCCTGCTTGAACTTGACAACAGAGGCAAGAAACCCAGCAGGAGGGTGAAGAGCAGCCCTCCTGGTTACGGCTGTCCCTGAGGATATCATCTTTGGCACCTTCTGCAGAGTCCGGATCCTGACAAACCAGGTGAACTGTGCCACCTGCTGGAATTCATTCAGTGAAACCTTCTGTGAGTTACAGCCAGAGCTACAGAAACCAGCTTTTCCAAATGAAACATGAAGGCCTGTGGGCTCACAAAAAGAACCCCTGAAATCGAGACTATCCTGTTAAACCTCGATGGCAGGACCATCTGGGTTAGATGGGCAAAGGGAACAGCAAAGGTGACATTAGAAACTTCTCTCTTGCCTGTCCAGCTGACAGATAGCACATCAGGGACAGTGTCAGGGATAAGAAGGTTGATCATGGTCACGTCTCCATTCCTTGCGTCAACCACAGCACCTGGTGCAGAGGTCTCCAGACTGGTGACTACAGACTTACCTGGGCAGCTCCCGATGATGGGCCAGGCCTGAGCATGTTTTACAAGCTCCCCAGGCCATTGAATGTTCAGCCAGAGGAGCACTGCCATGTAGTAGAGACTCAATAAACATTCACTGAAGGTTGAATCTATAAATGTCTCTCACTTGGGTGTGGACATTTATGGATGTCCCCCACTCATATGATGCTGTACCAACTTGAATCAAGATCCACTTAAAGGGGGAATGCCTGGCTGTGGCAGTTAAGAAGGGATCAGTAGAGAGTCTGCTTTCTTCTCTAAAAATCACCCACTTTATTGAATGCAGTGTTTCATGGGAGGCTGCGGGCAAACCACGGGACCAGCCCTCCCCTCAGCTCCCCACAACCCTTCAGAGTGCTTCCCCATTGCTAAGACACAGCTAATCCACTCTCTGACTTGGCAGATAATTAAATAAAGCTCCAAATGATATAATATCCCCCTGGAAAATGCCTAACTTGGTTTTTTTTGGGGGGGGAAGAAAACATCTTCAGCAACTCAAAAGTGATAAATCCCCAACCTATTTTCCTGAGTTCTGCTGGAACATTAATTCTTCCTGAAGAAGAATGGCTCTAGAGACAGGGCAGCTAAGCATTTGCAGGACACTCTGGCATTTACCCTGAGGAAGACAGGGCAGCTAAGCTTTTGCAGGACCCTCTGGCATCTACCCCGAGGAAGACTTCAGCTGATTAAATAATCTTCAGAGCTGTTGGAGAGCTCTCTAAAAATTTTTAGAGCTCTCTGCAGTCAAGGTTAGGGAATGGAAGCAGGGGGCTGCTCTAACCCTGGCTGCTGGACACCAGCAAGGAGGAAGCTAGCTCAGTGCACTCACCACTCCAGTTATTTTGGAAGCATTGTAGCTACAGTCACATCCAGATGACAGTGGACTTCTGGGTTAACCCCTCGAGAGACGCTCATGGAGAAGACAGCTGTAAAGCCGGTGTCCACAGGGTTTGACTTAGTTGTTGTTGTTGTTAAGTTCCACCGATGATTCTGGTCGCCTGGGTTCACTTGATCCCCTCATTGCTGTTAATTAGAAAACTCTCTGGCTTGTGGGTGGGACCCTCACTCCCCTGTGAATTAATTAAGTGCTGAGGGAAGGGCTCCAGTTGCTGGCTGTAATCAACTCTAGCTTGAAGCTCAATGCACAGCTCCAAAAGTTGGCAACTGTGCCCACGACCACAAGATTGCTATCTAGGACTTCCTGACACAGGGCGCCCCCCTCAGTGTACGACAGCCACAGCCTGGCCATGGGCTCAGTGGGCATTTAGGTTTACAGGCTGCTCACATCACTTGGCTATTTCAAGGACAGTTGCTTTCCCAATGCCAGTTGCTTTCCCAATGCCAGTGTTCTCTCCAGGGACCAAGGAGACTATTCCAGGAACTTGGACTTCCAGGTCACCAGGGATAAAGTCCTTCAAAGCAGATTCATAGTCACTCCTAGAAACGTCAGAACCACAAAAAGAACAACTATAAGGTACCAGGAATAGACACCCTGCAGGGAGAAAGTCCAGTTCTGGGGTTGCCCTCCGCTCCTTCCAATGTGTCACACAACTTTGTCCCTTGCCCCCCTCACTTCTGTCCTGATCTCAAGAACACCACCATTTCAGGACCTACATTTCCTGGACATTCTCTTCTGAACTTTTAAAAATATGCAGAGTCCGCATTTTGGCATCCAAACTATCTCCCTGCCTACCTCTGGTACTGGGAAGTGGCGCGCGTACACACACACACACACACACACACCGACAGCTGGATTTTTCCCCATTTCCGGATGAGGGAGAAACTTAGGAGCCCATTAGTATTCATGCTTATTGCATCCCTCCACAGGCTACCTGAGTGAAGACGTGGGGGAGGTCTGCAAGGAAGGAGTGAAGCAGTGAAGCTGCAAAGGACAGAGTTATTTGAGCTCTGCGCCCATTAGAGGCACCAAGGCCCCATCAGGGCGACAGGGTGTGTGCCGTGCAGCTCCAGGAGGCACCGTCCAGATCACAGAAGTGGAGTTTGTATCTGCATTATGACAATTTTCTGGCCGATGACAAGCAAAGCCTACTGCAGACAAGGTGCTTTTACTGATTTCCACAAAGGCACGACATGGGACAGGTGCGACCCTGCGTCCTTAACTGTGCCCCTCTCCCTTCCTTCTGTGACATCTCTTCTACCTTCCCTTTCCTAGTGTTTCCTGGTTATGAGTCGGGCAGTGATGGCAGGATGGGGGACTGGCAGGAAGTAGCACTGAGAGCAGCCTCTCCCCACGCGCGGGCAGGCTGGGTTCTCAGAGCTTGCGTCTCTCACCCACAGAGCCAGGGGGTTTCTCCCTGCGATGCAGTATGCCCTGTTTACACACACACCAGTCTCCATCCCACACCCTGGTATGGTACAACTCCCAGTTACACACCCTGGACACTCTGGGAAGAGGCCAGAGGATATCTCTGAGCTTGGGTTTGGTTTGGAAGTCACTGCCGCCGGGGAGGCATCCTCCCTTGTTTTAGTCAAGTCGTGTGTTCTTAAGAGACAAGAAGAATGTTCCTGTTCCCACCCTCTGTACCTTACCAGAATATCCAGGGCCCACTGCTTCTGCTGCGAGTGGCTCAAGTGAGTGGGACAAGCAAGATTTCTTATTCTAAAGTCTTCCTGAAAGGTTGAATAAAACTAAAAATATCAGTTATTATTGAAGGCTTCAAGAACCTGGATTTAAGACCAAGCTCAGCTTCTTAATAGCTGTGTGTTCTTGTGTGTTGACTTAACCTTTCTGTTCTCTTATCTCCTCATCCGCACAAGGGGATAATATAAGTTATCTCTTAGGCAGCCTGAATGAGATGGTGTGTGTGAAGCATTTATCACAGCACTTAAACATATAAGGAGCTCAAAAAACAGCAGATGTAGGCCAGACATGATGGTTCATGCCTGTAATCCTACCACTCTGGGAGGTCAAGGTGGGTGGATTGCTTGAGCTCATGAGTTTAAGACTAGCCTGAGCAAGTATCTCTACTAAAAATAGAAAAACTAGCCAGGTATTCCTATAGTCGCAGCTATTTGGGAGGCTGAGGCAGGAGGATCACTTGAGCCCGGGTTTTGAGGCTGCTGTGAGCTATGATGATGCCATATCACTCTATCTGGGCAATAGAGTGAGATTCTGATTCAAAAAAAACAAAAACGTAAAAGTTGCTGCTATTATTAATAAAGGCAATACCTTCCATGTTTAAAATTGGGCTCGTTTGGCCCCCAACCCTTCAAATTAGTAGGCACTTTGAAAGCATTTTAAACTACAAAGATTTTTTCCCCCTATGAGTGCAGGTGAGCTGGAATCACTGTGGGAGGCTGGGGGTTCCTCGGAGTCATGAACCGGGGCCGAGCCAGGAGAAGGCATGGTGGGGAATGAATGAGAGCTTAGCAAAGCACCACGGAGCCAGAGAAAGAGCAGGGAACACACAGGAAGAGAAGATCCCCTCCCCCAGGGCAGGAGGCTGAGAGGCTTTTCTCTGTGACATCAGCTAGAGGGGACATTAGCCCCTGGGCTACCTGTTTATCCGTATTAGAGGTGAATGTTTGCTGAGGGTGGCTCCCGTGGATTAAACCTCTTCCTCAAACTCCATGCTGGGAGCACTGCCACGCGGGCAATGCCAGGCTGGCCTGCAGGACACGTCCTGCCCTCCTGCTGTCCTCGGCCTTGGTTCTTTGCCATCCACACAAGCATTCCATCCTGGCCCAGTCTGTTGTTAATAATAAGACTTGGCTTTCATGTATCCCCCGCCCAGTTTGGGGGAAGCATTTTATCTTCACAAACTTTTGACATCAGTCTATTTTTCAAATGCAGAAAGACATGAATGACTTGTCTAAGGTCATCAGACTGTAGGGGACAAGGCCAGAGGAGGATTTCCATTCTTCGGCCCTAGACAAGCAGCAGCAGCATCACCTGGAAAGCTGCTAGAAATTCCATTTCTACCCCCTGAACCACACACTTCATGGCAATCTGATTTCACAGGCCCTCCAGGCATTTTGGATTCAAGCTGAGAGGACCCTGGTGCTTAGTGTTTGCGAAACCCCAGATGCTGAGAATTGCAAGGTGCAAGCTCCCTCCCCAACTTACCCAAATATGGAATTTGCTTAGGTCCCAGTCATACCTGCAAGGGGTTTAGGAGTCTGTTTAAAACTGTTCCAGGGAATGACTAGGTTTGGGGTGAGTTTAGGAAACAGTGAGTGGATCCTGCTGTCTAGGGGCCTGATATAAGGAGGCTTTATAAAAATCCTGGTGTGCCAAAAGGAGACATTGTAAGCCCGAACTATGGGTTCTCACACTGAAATTAAAATAAGGTTGTTGTCTTTCTCTCCCATTCACTAAATATCCAACAACCTAAGTTTGCCAGTTCCCCTCTCCTAACCCCCACCTCCCACACATAGATGCCGTGGCCTGGGCCCCATGAGCTTATTCCATCTCCTTCAGGGTGGCGAAATCAGGAGGAAGGCCTTCTAGGAGATTTGTACAGGCCTGCTTTCCCGGCGGCCGCCCAGGTTGGAAGCTGACTCAAGCATTTACCTGCTACCTGTCCTAAGGTGGACAGGTCCAGCGATTAGTGGTCACTGCCAGAGGACAACCCTTTGAAAGAAAGAGGCTGCCACTGTATTGGCCCAAACCCGGAGGCACAGGGCTGGCAACAACGCTTCCCAGCATTCTCTGCAGCAGGCGGCCTTAAGGTGGGTCTGAACTTTTTCTGGAAAATGTTAAGGGGCAAAGAGAAGGGAACAGCACCTCCAGCCTCTCTGCCTTGCGCCTAGGCCACCTGCAGAGCTGGTGCAGCCCCCGTCTTCCAGCCCAGTCACCTGGGGATGTTTACCAAGTGCCAGGCCAGGCCCAGAATCTCCAGGGATGGGTCCGCAATCTGGCTTTTTAAATTCTCCCCCTCGTGATTCTAATGTGCAGAGCAGAGAACCACTGGTTAGCCTAATTAATTTTAAGATTAAAAATCTCCACCTGTCTTCCGCCAGAATCTGTCTCCCCTTCAGCCCACGACGAGGTGGAGAACTGACTGAGGCCCCGGGAGCGCGACAGCAGGGCGGGAGAACCGGCCCGCGCTGGCCCTGAAGCCCAGTCGGAAAGTTTCAGCCCGAGAAGGAGGGCGCAGCCCACGGGCCACATAGACCGTGCAGCGCTGGGACCGTCTAGGCTCGGATTTAGCGCCAGCCCCGGTCCGTTCCGCCAGCAGCCCCGGAACGCAGCTCCAGGAGCGCCCCCTGCAGACCGTCCCGAGGTCGCCGGCCCCGCCCGGGAGCGCAGAGGGGCTGGACCCTGAGCCACCCCGCGCACTGGCGCCCCCTGTCGCTCAGCCTCGGTTCGTCCGTGCAGCGACCTAAGCAGGTCTCCGCCTCCCTGCTCGTCCGCGCCGTGGCAGGTCGCGTGACATCCCGCCTTGCGATGATCCCAACCCCTCGGCGGAGGGACAGACCCGGCGGGGGCCCGCGGACACGCCCCCGGGTCCCCACGCCCCCGGCGCGGCCTTCGCTCTGGTCCCGCCCCCCGGAGCCGCCCGCCGTGACGTCATCCCCGTTACGTAAGAGCCTGGGCTTCCGGGGTTGCGCTCCCGGGGAAGGCGGCGGGTCTCCGGGGTGGCATGTCCCGTCCGCCCAGCCTCAGAGGCGCGGGTGTGGAAGGACCGGCCCTGTGGCCGCGCTGGACGTCCGCAGAGTCCCTTTGGGGTGGAAGCCGGGTGTCCGTACGTATTAGAGAATAACCGCGTGCTGGCCCATGCTGGGCATGGCTGAGTGCAAAGGTCGACCCGCGGCGCACCTCCTAGAACTTGGTGACCTAGAAAATCATGTGGAATAAAAAGATGAGCTTTATGATGTTAAAAAATTTTCTCCGTCCAGTGGGTTTCATCATAAGGGTTGTTGTAACAGCCAGCCTCCTGTAGTACCTGTACCGCGGTGGTCCAGTACAGCGCCTTCTGCAGGGGCAGCGGGTACGTGCAGTGACACAGTGGACAGAGGGGCAGGGCTGGGCTCCCACCTGAGAGAGAGGCCTTTCTCCAAAGTCCACTGCTAGTTCTTCACCTCCGGGCAGTGCCAGGGAGGCCCTTAATTTCCCCCAAATCCTTATGGTCCTCCCATACTCAAGCCCAAATAAACTCCAGTGTAAGTAAAAAGGTTGCTACGTGAACCCTGACGCCAGGCTGGGCATTCTGCCCCCTTCCCAGCCCTGTTATGTAGGACTTACACCCGGGCCACATCTGACCTCTGCCTAAAGCCACACTAGAGGCGGGTCTTGTTGCTGTCCTCAATCCTAGTGACTGAAATTCTGTGCTGGCCTACCCAAATTGCCCAGATACAGAGCCACCCTTACATAACAAGTGAGGAGGCCTGCTGCTTTAACGGCCTCATTACTTGGGCCCTAGGATCACTGCCCACCTCCACCCACAGTGGTCCTGTTTTTACTTCAGAATAACTTTTGAAATAAATCTCCCCAGGACAGCTTGCTACTCAGAACAGGACCCTGAGATTCTACTCTGTACAGCTCTCTTTCCTGGCAGAATGATGAAAGGAAGTTTAAACAACTGGCATTTTGCTAAACCACCCCGCCTGGTGTGACTTCCAACGCCCGTCTGGTTAGGCTGGTGGAATATTTTATATCTCTAGGGTTGCACTCTGTGCTTTGTGAAGTCGGCTTTATATCAACGGTGGAAAAGGTGTCAGTCTGCCCTGACTCACTCTGACCACCTTAGGAAGCCTGCTGTTAGTGCACAGAGAGGGCGCAAGGAATTGTTCTGAAATACAAAGTCTATTGAAGGTATCAGTGTCTCTTGAAGTAAAAGGTGAGTGTAAAGTAATTCAGTAATTAAAAGTAAAAGTAATTCAGCTCTCTAAATTAGCCATTAAACCCTGGCAAGCGCCAGAGCCACTAGTCTTAGTTTTTTTTTATTTGTAAGGTGAACGTGAATAGGCTCACCTCATGAGAGGCTTGTGATGATTGGAAGCATTGACTATAAAGAGCTCAGGATCATAGGACGTGATCCCAAGTGCCCCCTTCCTCCCTATGTTTTCTTCTTACTCCTTTCTCCCCCTACATGCTGAGCAGTGTACATTCGGTACATGGTCTATGAGGGCATGAAGTGTCTAATTTTAGCCTCAGATAAACACATACCCAGGAAGAAGTATCTGCATTATACACACTCCCTCGGGAGGTTTTAAGACAAGCCAACCCTGGTCTCAAAATGAGCTTCCACTTCCCCTTGATGGCAAGTAACACACACACAAAGAGAGGACAGCCTGGAGTTAGGGGGGAGGTTCCAGGATAAATACGAGTTGGCCAAGCTGGATTCTACTCCAGTTTCTGCCATGGATCCCCTGTGTGACCTGGGCTGACAATGTATTGAAGGCTTAATACGTGCCAAGCATTGTGGATCACAGCACTGAATCCTCACAGTGACCTGTAAGGTTAGTCTTTCTATTTTCCCCCTTTTACAAATGAGCAGCCTGAGATTTAGAGCAGTTAAGTAACTTGGCTGAGGTCACAGTAAATGCATGGCAGAGCCAGGATTTGAAGCCAGGTAGTGTGATTCCAGAGACACCTTCCCCACTGTATCTCCCTATATGGGGCAAGTCACATAGCCTCTTTGGGCATTAGTTTTCTCATCTGAGCAAAAAGTGGGTGAGACAAGATCATATTTGGGGCCCCTTCCAGTTCTAACTTTCTATAAGTCTAATAATAAAATTACATAAATATGTTAAATTCATTAGGCCCAAGATGCTATTAAGAGCAATGTCAAAATGAGTATAGAACAGTGGTTCTCAACCTTCCTAATTGCTGCGTCGTTACAAATTGAAAAAGGGGGTCGCAACCCACAGGTTGAGAACCACTGACAAAGAAGCTCCCTTCATTTCCCACGGGTAGAAAGCCTCTTACATATTTCTTAGGTCTCTGGTTCCAATTTGCCACTCAGAAAGGCAAACAAAGAAATCATCCTTCAAAGCTTTCTTCCAATTGATTTAGATCCCCGAGGCTAATTTTGACCAACATAGAAGGAGAAACAGAAGTTGTAGACTAAGAAATGTCTGGCTTCCTGTACGGCAGAAATACACGATGGGCAGCCGGCACCCTCGCACACACGCTGTCGCACACACACACACACCAGTGTTCACATCATCTTCTACTCACGCTCAGTACCAGTTTCTCTAGCCAAGTTGTCATGGCAACACCAGCTGCCAATGAGATCATGGAAGACGAGGTCGTAATGGCAATGATGCCTTTTACCTGGCAAAACCACTTAGTTAATAAGATGAATAACTGTAAATCATAAATCCGTAGGAAGCTGGGAAGGAAGGCGCCTTCGCTGTACGTGTTTAGACTGCCGTTGAGGGTGGGGAAAAGAGATGAAAGCAGAGAAACAGAAAGGAAGAGAGGCTGACGCAGGGCCGGGCAGGTCTCTGCTGCCTACCCGTGTTACTTTTCAGCGTAGACCATGCACAGACACGGGGCCTGACCCAGCCTGTGCATGATTAAGAACTGGGCTCTTCCTAATGGCGAGGACAGGATGGTCACAGGCTCCCAGACCCAATCACACAAGGCTTAGATTAAAGGGTTGCAGCATTAGGAAGGCTGAGAACCACTGGCTTGGAAGCAACCTAAGGTGACTGCTTTCTGCTGTTCACACTAGCAAGGAAGAGAGTAGACAGCAACCCTCTCCGTGGCTGACAGAGTCCCCATGTGGTGACGCCTTTCCCGTGGCTTCCCTGCCTCACTTGACGCCACCACTTGGTATAGATTCGCTGGCCTTAGGGCTGTCTATTGCCCACCTGAGCCGCCTTCCTGAAGAACAAAGCCAATGAAATAAGAGCTTCCTTCCCAGCCGGAACTCTGGCAGAGGGGAGCTGAGGTGGGAGAGACTCCGTTTACACTGAATACCCCAGGTGCGCGTTGAGCATGATTTACTTATTCAGTCAACAAACATGCAAAGAGCCTCCTCCCTTCCCTGGCCTTGTCAGCCCTCCAAGGCCTGGACATGGTGGCTGTGAGATGGGCCAGAGGGCCAGGGTAGTCAGTCCTCACATAACCATGTTGATGAAGAACATGATTTCTTGCCAGCTAGCCTGTAATTGGTCCAGACTCTTCTGCGTCTGTTCCTAGGGCTCTTGTTCTATAGCAGCTGACTGTGTTCGGAGGGCAAACGCAGCAGGTTTTCCACGGCAGGGCAGGGCGCTGAGAGCATGGTGTTGCCCCAGGCTGTTGCTATAGGCCACCTTCCTGTACCAGCTGGGGCCGCCACCGGCCCAGGAGAAGGGAACCATCCCGGGTGGGAGAAGGATTCCCACATGGGGTAGCAGCCTGGGCAGAATGAGGTCCAGTCAGAAGACCCACATTCAGGGCTGATGCCTCTTCAGAAAAGACACTTCACGCCTCTGAACCTCAGTGTCCCCTCTACTCGGGAGTGTATACAGTCCTCACAGCACAGTAGTGAGGACGAAGGAAAGGAAAATTCCTCTTATTTAACAAATTTATATGCTACATACTGCGTGTGCTGGCCTAGTCTCCTCACAGATGAGGGAATCCAGGCACAGAGAACTTAAAGTGGCGTGTCCACAGCCACCTGGGCTTCTGCCTGACAGTCCTGGCCCAGAGGCTCCCACTAACCCGCCTCTGTAAGGGAGGATGTGTCCCACAGCGGCTTCTCTTAGCAACTTCTCTGAGGTTGTCCACTACCACCCCTCCCTTTTCTGGTGGGGTGATTTGTTCCTGGGTGTGACGGGGTGGCTTGTGACTCCGCAGTTTTCTCTGCCAGCGTTCCTCCCATCCTCAAGCCCCAGAGACTAGGGTGGGCCCCAGGACCTGCAGTCATCGGAGTGAGGTGGGGCTTTGAGCTTGGGAGTGTATGTGCCTGCAAATGCACGGATGACCGAATGACTCTGTGTTGTAACTATCCATTATTGGTCAATTTTGTCATTTTTTGGAGGTTTGGAAGGATGAGAAATACATGTTTAAATTTTGGCAAAATACACGTAAGATTTGCCATTTTAATCACTTTTAACTGTACAGTTCAATAGTAAGTGCAAGGTGACCATCATGACCATCCATCTCCAGAACATTCCATCTTACCAAACTGAAATTCTGTTCCCATTAAACACTAACTTCCCGTTCTCCCTCCCTCACCCAATCACCACCATCCTCCTGCCTTCATGGGTTTGATTACTCCAAGTGCCTCATATAAGGAGAATCATAGCATATTTGTCCTTTTGTCATTGTAACTAGCTTACTTCAGTTAGCATAATGTCCTCTGGGTCCACCCATGTTGTAGCACATTGCAGGATTTCTTTCTTTTTTAGGGCTAAAACCTGTGTCATTGCATGACCAGCCAGCATTTGGTTCATCCATTCATCCACAGATAGACCCTGGACCGCTCCCGCCTCTTAGCTATATTGTAAGCAATGCTGCTGTGAACATGGGCATGCAAATACCTCAAGACCCTGCTTTCAGTTCTTTTGAGTATATATCCGGAAGTGGAATTGCTAAATTATATGGCAATTCTGTTTTTTTGTTTTTTTTGAGGAACCTCAATACTGCTTTCCATAGCAGGCATACCATTTTACATTCTCACCAACACTGCAGGAGGGTTCTCAGTCTCCACATCCTCACCCACACTTGCTATTTTTCAGGTTTGTTCTTCCCACCCCTTTTTTTTAATAGTCATCATTTTAATGGGTGTGAGATGGTGTCTCATTATGGTACATTATTATTTTTTGTTATTTATCTTAAAAATACATGTGATAATTTCTATGATAGTCAAGTGCCACCTCCATCTCCACCTCGGTGACTACCCCGTTTCCCCGAAAATAAGACATCCTCCGAAAATAAGACCTCCTTACAGGAAAGATAAGATGTCCCCTGAAAATAAGACCTAGCGTATCTTTGGGAGCACACCTTAAAATAAGACACTGTCTTATTTTCGGGGAAACAGGGTAACACATCTTAGTTATACATACACTCTCACACACCCACATGATAGGGGAAGAATGGTTTTACCCTTAGGTATGTGGGTTTGTTGACAATGAAGTTATGTGATTCTGTTGTTGATTATGTGATTCCTGGGGACTACAAAGCAGAACATATGTGTGTGTAACCTGATCAACTTCTGTCCTCTCCGGATCTTAATTCACTGTTAGCCACAGGTGTACCCCTCAGGCGAGTCACATGCTTTACTCCAGAAGGCTCTGAAGCCGGCTTCCTCAGGAGTTCTGATATAGTGAGAAGATTGCTTGGGTGCACAACAGGAGGGTGACAAAAACTTTATCAAACTGAGCTCTGCGTTGTTCATGTGGCAAAATGTAATTTCACATTACTGGTTTTGAGTCATGGAAATGATGGACCATGACAGTTGCAGGGAATGTACCTCTTAAAGTGAGTCTTATGAATATTAGCCAGGTTTGAGGCAGAACTCTTTGCACTGATAATAAAAAGACATTCCATGATCCAGGAACTGGAAAAAAGCAGTTTGTAGGAGAACATGAGCATTATTCTATAATCTGATATGCTTAAATATGCAAGACGTGTTCTGGCTGCTTACTGAAAACAAACAGTGGGAACATTTTTGTGGAGACTCGAAGTGGGGCTGGAGCTGGGTCTTGGAGTCTTTTCTTTTTACAGATTTTGGCCGGGGCTGGGTGTGAATGTGCCACCTCTGGCATATGGGGCCGGCACCCTCCTCCTATGAGCCACAGACGCCGCCCTGGTCTTGGAGTCTTTTATGTTTTAGTCCATATCCTTTGACACTGTTTGTATTTCTAGCCATAGCAGCTATCGATTTTATAATAAAAATAAAGCTTTACAATAGTCATTTTAGGAAAATGAAAAGCATTATAAAAGGCAATATATTAGTGGTTTGTCTCATGCCTCAAGCTGTGGAGAAATAACCCTGTCCTAGGCCCAGTTCCCTGGAAGCAGAGTCTGAGATGGGGCTTCCTGTAAAGGGTAAGGCAATGTGTCCAGGGCGTGGTCTCCGGAGAAACAAACTGGAGGGAAGGTGGGCAGGGAGGACAGCTGAGAAAAGACAGGGCTCACTGTGAAGTCTAGCTCCGCCTGGTCCCACGGGGAGCTCTGGAGCATAACTGACACCTGAGCCTAGCAAGCTGGGCTTTCTCTCCCTGCTGTGCTGGGTTGGGTGCTGGGTTGGAGGGAGGAGAGTGGTAACTCTCAGGCACTTCTTGGCAGCTGGCTCCAGTCAACCACGGACAAGCCCCAAGACAGGGTGCAGGTGTGAGCCATTAGCAGCCACACCCGCTGCTGGGGGCACTGGGCTGACAAGAGGGATCCCAGGGGAATCTGGGCCACAGTCTTTTCCCCTGGTGACTTGAGAATTGAACCAGAACTGGTTCCCTTATAAACACATTTATAAACTGTAAATTGATTTACGCAATGTTTTTCTTTTCCTTTTTCTTTCTTTCTTTCTTTCTTTCTTTTTTTTTTTTGTAGAGACAGAGTCTCACTTTATCGCCCTCAGTAGAGTGCCGTGGCCTCACACAGCTCGTGGCAACCTCCAACTCCTGGGCTTAGGCGATTCTCTTGCCTCAGCCTCCCGAGCAGCTGGGACTACAGGTCTTTTTCTTTCTTTTCTTTCTTTCTTTTTTTTTGGCCATGGAATAGTACAGACTAAAGTATAGGACATTTTAGAAGCTGAAATGAGGAAATAAAGAGTAATTTTTAAAAAAGGAAGAAAGAAAACAATCTCTTTGGAAGAATCCAGACTGCACAAGTTTGGCAACTGTGGGGCAAATCATTAGGAGGCTGGAGCTCAGAGCTGCTGACCAGCGGGGGCGGCTCAGGAAGGGACAGTGTGCCCTAACCAGCTACTGACAGTGGTTGAGAAGCCTTTCCTTTCTTTACCTCCAGGGACAATGTGTACCTTATCATTGATCGTATCTCCCTTTCTGCTTTGCCTTGGAGAACGTTCAAAGCCAGATTTGAATCCAGGAATAGGTAAGTCAGAGGAAAAGAGGGGCAAGGATTGCTCTAGGAGGGTGTATTGTAAGGCTTAAGATTTCACAGGCTGCCTCAACATCTCTGAGCTTCACGAAGGCGCAACTGTGACTTCTGCCCTCACTGCATATGCCCCTGACCCAGCAGGCTGGGCTCTCCACCTGGACAGTCTCCTATCAGTCCCACTGGCTGTATCTCACCCAGTCACCCACCTAATGGGTTTCACTCCCTGCCAGCCTGTGAAATTACTCAAGCCTGTCACACCTGCCATGGGACCCCGGGTTTATCTCACCCCCTTGCTACTATACAGTATGGCCCCCACATGCCCACCCGGTTCACTCTGCTCCTGAGCACACCCCACGGGGCCCTGCACAGTGCTGGGTCCTCCTCCCCTGGGCCATGAATCCATGTGACTAATAAGCTACTGCCGGTCTCATCTGTCCAGTGTGAGGGGTCCTGTGTTCAGCCATCGTAAACTATTGTGGGGTGAGCAGGAGGTGACCCTCAACCTGGGGGAGACATTTGGGAGCCTCATTAGAACCTGCCGTATGTACAAACCCTTCATACATTTCCTTTGCCTGTGAAGCAGAGCTTTACTTCTGCACATGCAGTAAGCTTTAAACTTTAAAAGTAGTGTAACAAAAGAAATGTTCTAGAGAAAACAACAGATGCTTTTGAAAATACCCGCCTCCCATTCCATTTCTGTTCCCAATGGCAAAATGCTGTCTCCCGAGATACCCTGGATAGCTTGGCTGTACGATACTAAGCTGACCTGAAAAGTGATCTATTGAAATTCTATCTCTATACAAGAGATTTGTTTTCTTCTTAGTGCTGTACTCCTGTAAAGAGAAATTATCACTAGAATCACGAAGAAGCATTTTCTATTAATCCATTTTTCTAGAATCTCTACTACAGACTCCTTCTGCCCACCTGAGGGTTGTGAGTTTTATGGAATATTTCAACTAGAACAGGCTCCTGGTGGTTGTCAGCATCTGTGTCCATAGTCTGTGCCCTAAGGATCCTTCTGGAAGAGAGAACAAAGACACCACCCCAAGGACTGGAGGCCTGTCTTCCCCCAGGGTATTCAAGTAGACGCTGGAGAACAAATCGTACAGAGTTTATTTCATCAACAAGAAATACCCATAAGGAGATGAAGCACAAGATCCACTCATGTGAAAATGAAGCCACTGTCTGCTTTGCCTTCTCATATTAAAATACTGTACATGGAAATAACGTACGTACTGACAATGACGTCATCTTGTCCTCGTGTGACAACTGTGTTAGGCCTGAGGTCAGGGCCTTGTCCTGGCCTGCGTGCACACGTGGGGTTCTCTGGCCCACTGAACAAGGACAGTGAGGTCCCAGAGTTGGGGTTTCTGGGGACCATAATTCTGCATTTGAAACAAACCCCCGGGTGGCGCTGATGGCTCCCTGACTCCAGTGAGATGGTCCCACTTTTACTGCTCTCTACTATCATTTCTATAGGCAAAGAACCATTTTTAGAATGATATCCAAGGTAACAAAATCAAACAACTTCAACATACAGTCTATCTTTACTGCTGTCTTGTTTTCAGATGGGAACAACTGATTATCCCTCCCAGTCACATGGATTTATTCCCTGAAGCCTTCATAGCATCCGGAAAGTGGAAGTGTTCCCATGTCCGTGCCCCCAGGAACACCATTGCTTTGTCACGTTCCCACTGAGGAGGGACGGCTGTCTGTTGGGTCAGCCTGGTGCCCACTTCCACTCTGCAGGCATGCACAGCCCGTTTCACTAGTGTGGCATCCCCACGTCAGGCCCTGCCAGATGTCACCCACAGAATCACTCAGTGTCCCCTCTATGAATTGATGCACGTGAATATTTTCTTTCAGACTTAACCTGTGTTTCTCCAGAGGGCGGGTATTTTTTACTGCATGGAAAATGTGCAACTTGTAACGGGTCATCATCTCTTCTTTACTTCCTGGGGTGGCAGAGACACTCAAAGCCAAAAAGGTGGTCCAGGTCTTAGCAATTATTTAGGACCTACAACCAATACTTTCCATTGCCAACAGTGGGGATGTGGGGGTTACCTATGAGCGTGAACATGCTTCATCCACCATGCTCTCAGGTAAAAATAAAGTTTTCTTCAACACTCCAGGGATATCTGTGCCTACCGGAAACTGGGAATCTCCAACATTGGAGAATAGCTACTATGTATCCAAAGCACTAACAGGTATGTGCCATCTGCTAACAGACATTGTAACCCTCATGGTTTTTATGGGCCCTTTCTGCCTTTGTTATAGCCCTCGCAACCTCCTTAGATGCTGTCAAGCAGGAGTCGTGGAGGGGTCCCTGGGCTCACAGATGTCTAAACATTGGCTACACGTCTGAGAGTGGCTGACCAGTCATTCTATGGGGAAAGGAGGGTGGGAAGGGAGCTCTCCCAAGGTCTGAGCCCTCAGCCTCTCTCTGGCCCCAATAATGAAAGGGAAACATGGGGTACAAGGAGGCGGGGATCAGGCATCACAGGTGAGAGGCAGGAACCACAAACCACACACCTGCTGGACCATCTTCCACGCTCCGGTGAAAACAAAAACAGAAACTCCCCCAGACTCAGGGACAGGGCAGAAAAGGGCTGTTCCTCGTCTTCCCAGCAGAGGGCGCACCAAACCCCACCTCTCCTGGGAGGAACCTACGACCCTGGTTTCCAGGTGACAGACGCCGCGCCAGGTGGGGGAGCCCTTCCCATGCAGTGGGACATCTCCACAGGCTCAGGGATCCTTTCTCTTAAAGCCACAGAAAAGAGTGAGCCTCCCTATTTGAGCTGACATTTCTGATAGAGGGAGGTCTCTCACTGTTGACTGCCACTCAGGGGTTGGTTTGATGATAAAGCAGAAAAAAATAAAAGCAGCTGAGTACCGTGTACACATACAGAAGCTGTTGGTGAGGCTGAGCGAGAAGCACAATTAAGCAGGTGCCACGCTCCCCCTGGGCACTGTCCCTAGAAAGACACATGACATAGTCTTTATCTAAAATGCCAAAGTCTGGGGACTTCCTGGGAGGAGGCTCCCCACTTGTCGGAGGTGACACGCAGACCCAGCACCCCAGCTCCCAAGAGCTCCATCTCTCCACAGCAGCAGCAGGAGGGCAGGTTTGTGGTGGCTGTTTGGTGTCATCCTAAACTCCCAGACATCTTGATTTACAAAAGGCTCCCAAGCCAACCCTGACCCCAGGCAGAGGAGCTATTCTGTGACATTTAAGCTCAGAAACCAAAAATACCTGCACCAATGGCACCTCAGCCCATGCCACCTGGCCAGAAACACAAAAAACTGCCTTATACCACACGGCCAACCACAGATTAGGAAGACATACACAGCTAACCAGGGGAAAGGGACAGACTCCAGGCCAAGCAGGTTTGCAGCAGCAGCAACAGCACCCAGAGGGCACCAGGAAATCTGTGTTGCTGGGAACAGGCCAGCCCAACCCCATGTGGAAGCTACCTCCTTCACCTTGACCTTGGCAGATTTTATAGCTGTCCCTGGGGTGTCCCCACCCATCAGATCAAGCCCATCTCATTTGGGGTTGGGAGAGATTATTTCTTCATGTTCCCAAAAGACAGCTGGAGTCATTAAAACCACACCTTTCTCCTTTTATTTATTTATTTATTGTGGTAAGACATTTATAACATACTCTTGTTTTGAAATGTACCCTTGCATTGTGCACGTTAGGTGAGATCCCACCAAATACCCTCCCTCCACTCACCTGGCCCCCTCCCCTCTCCTTCCTCTCCTCTCTTTCTGGGCTATATTTGTATTTTATCATTTGTATGAATATGTGATTGATCATATATTGGTTTCATAATAGTATTGAGTACATTGGATACTTTCTTTTTCCATTCTTGAGATACTTTACTAAGAAGAATATGTTCCAGCTCCATCCAGGTAAACATAAAAGATGTAAAGTCTCCATCTTTTTATGGCTGCATAATATTCCACAGTATACATATACCACAATTTGTTAATCCATTCATGGTTTGATGGGCACTTGGGCTGCTTCCATGACTTGGCAATTATTAATTGGGCTGCAATAAACACTCTGGTGCAAATGTCTTTTTTGTAAAATGATTTTTGTTCATCTGGGTAAATACCTAGAAATGGAATTACAGGATCAAATGGTAGGTCAACTTTTAGTTCCTTGACAATTCTCCATACTTCTTTCCAAAAAGGCTGTATTAGTTTGCAATCCCACCAGCAGTGTCAAAGTATTCCCTTCTCTCCACATCCACACCAATATCTGCAGTTTGGGGATTTTGTAATGTGGGATAATTGTACTGGCATTAGGTAATATCTCAAAGTGGTTTTGATTTGCATTTCTCTGATAATTAAAGATGATGAGCATTTTTGCATGTGTTTGTTGGCCATTCTCCTGTCACCTTCAGAGAAGTTTCTGTTCAAGTCTCTTGCTCACAAACAAATGGGGGTTGTTTGTTCCTTTCTTTTCTTTTCTTTTTTTTTTTTTCCTGGCTGGGGCTGGGTTTGAACACACCATCTCTGGTATATGGGTCCGGTGCCCTACTCCTTTGAGCCACAGGCACTGCCCACTTGTTTTTTTCTTATTGGTTGATTTGAGTTATGTTCCAGTATCAGACCTTTGTCAGAATCATAACATGCAAAAATTCTTCTCCCATTTTCAAGGCTATCTATTTGCATTACTTGCAGACTTAGCTGTAAAGAAGCTTTTGGAGATTTTAACACCCCTTTGGCAGTTCCGGATAGATCCTCCAAGAAGAAACTAAACAAAGAAATAATGGACTTAAACTTGACCCTAGAACAAATAGACTTAATAGACATCTACAGAACATTTTTAATAAAATGAATTCAGTTTCCTAATAAAACTGAATGCACATTCTTTTCATCAGCCCGTGGATCATCCTCCAAAATTGATCATATCTTAGGACACAAGTCTAACCTCAACAAATTTAAAAGAATAGAAGTTATTCCTTGTATCTTCTTGGACCATCACAGAATAAAAGTTGAACTCAACAGCAACAGGAATCTTCATACTCAAACAAAGTCATGGAAACTCAATAACCTTAGGCTGAATGATAGCTGGGTCAAAGAGGAGATTAAGAAGGAAATCATCAAATTTTTAGAACAAAATGATAACAAAGACACAAATTGTCAAAACCTGTGGGATACTGCAAAGGCAGTTTTAAGTCGGAAATTTATAGCATTAGGAGACTTCATCAAGAAAAAAGAGAGAAAGTCAACAACGTTATGGGTCATCTCAAGCAATTGGAAAAGTAAGAACATTCCAACCCCAAACCCAGCAGAAGAAAAGAAATAACCAGAATTACAGCAGAATTAAATGAAAATTGAAGACAAAAGAATCATTCAGAAGACCAACAAAACAAAATGTTGGTTCTTTGAAAAGATTAATAAAATTGATAAACCTTTGACTAGCTTAACCAGAAACAGAAAAGTAAAATCACTAATAACATCAACCAGAAATGATAAAGGAGAAATAACAATAGATACCACAGAAATTCAAAAAAATCCTCAATGATTACTACAAAACCTCTATTCTCAGAAATATGAAAATTTGGAGGAAATGGACCAATACCTAGAAGCATGACACCTTCCTAGACTCAACCAGAAAGAATTAGAAATTTGGAATAGATCTGTATCAAGCACTGAAATAGCATCTACTATACAAAATCTCTCTCAAAAAAGAAAAGTCTGGGACCAGATGGCTTCACATCAGAATTCTACTAAACCTTCATAGAGGAACTAGTACCTATATTACATAACCTTTCTCCTTTTAATATCAAAAGCCATGGTAGCAATGGAATCTAGGGTGCCTGTTTCTGAAAGTCAGTGTTGATCTGTAACGTCATGGTGCTCGTGGTTGAACTGCTACACCAACAGCAGTAGCAGAGGGAGCAACAGCAAATCGTGCTCTGTACACTCGGGATGGCACCAGGATTTGAAAGGGTCTCCTATGCTTTGCCTCTTTTGCTTCATCCCCCCACTCCAAAAGGAAGGGGAAGACAACGGTCACTAAACCAGTGTTTCTTCTCTAAACACAGCACTTTCATGACACTAAACCAGAAACTTTTGTTTAACAAGGCCCCTTGTTATATATTCTACATCAAGGCCCAGTAGTTGGGTAACTATGTGTCCTTGTTGATTCAGAAAAGTCCCGGTCTCTGCTGCTGCCCTCACAGTCTCAACAGTGTCCCAGTGTGGATGAGAAGTTATCCCGTCAATTCAACCAACACACACGTATACATGTGTAAGCAAACACAAACCTACAAGGCTTTCTAATCTTCTATTTTATTGTATTTTATTTTATTTAAATGCTGGCCATAATCTCCCAAATTCATTTTATCATCTTCTAATGGACCATGCCCCTCAGTTCTTTTGATTACTGCAGGAAATGTCCACTCACTTCCCTTCGAGTCTCCCTTTATAAAATGCAGAACTGGGCTGCAATTTGATGCACTTCACAAAGGACGCTGGGATGCCACATGCAGGAGCTGAGGTTAAACATGAAGCATGGTCACCACGTCTCTGAGGGCCCCCGACCTGTCTGCTGCCACCCTAATGGTGGTGGGCTCACTGTGCATTACGTCGCTAGGATGAGCACAGAAATTTAATTTGGCTTCAAACCATTTTAGATTGCCAGGAAAATAAAAATCAATATTGTTTATTAAGGCTCAGTTTATCCATTAAAATAAATTTCCTTTGGGTTCTGGGCTGGCTTTCTTAAAGGGAAAGTTTGCTGTGATTGCGAGGAGCAGACCCCATGGACGGTACCATCTCTAAAGTTTCCTTCCTCTAAAGCTCCACTCGGCAGCATGAGGCAGTCCAGGGAGGGAAGGTGGGGCAGAGGTAGTTATTGCTGGAACTCTGCCCTTGTTTTAAGCATCTCCATGGTGCTCAAACCATCAGAGCCTTACCTTAACATCCTGGGGGCCTCCAGAGGAAAGCAGCCCCATTGTGCCATCGGGTGTCCTGGGAGCTACATAGAGTCCCTGGTGGATCCCGCAGGAATGTTGTTATGGGAACCATCACGTGTATTTGTTCATTCCAGAACACTGCCTACCAGCCTGCTGTCAGGAGAGGAAGTGTTTGCCCCAAAGCTGACATTTCCTAAGACAGAATTGAGCTCATGGCTGCCAATTGCATAAGAGAAAAGCAATTTTCACCATATTCCTTTGACGTCTTAGATCAATAACATTCCCAACGCCACTGGCCAGCGTCTTTTCAAGGACCCCACCACCAGGAGGAAGCTGGCAAAGAAATCAGACAGTGGATCTAAATGAAATTTCGTCTGTGGTGCTCTTGATGCTGTTTCCTCTTGTGTTATGGTTTTATTCTTACGCAATCATTTTGGAAAGACAGAGGCTTGTGTTTTCTACCTTTGATGCAGGAAGCTGTGAGGTGGGCTTACGTGGCTGGGAAGAGCTGTTGATGAGTGGAGGTTGACCTAAGGTACTTTTGGTAGGGACGTTTCTGGCCAGGAATTTTGGAAACTCAGCTTCAGGCTAACATGACCCTGATATTTCTTTGGTTCAGTTGTTTTTCCTGTTTAAACAGATGGCAACTACCCATGATTAAATGAGGTATACAACTGAAAAGTGCCCAAGAAGCACCCCTACCCCAGACAGAAGGGTTTCATGGTTGAGTGATAACTGCAGCCGATTAATTCTGTGGTCGTCAACTGAGAACTAAGAGGTATAGTTAAAACCAGAAACATGAACTGCTAAATCAAACACATTTTAATAAATGTCAACCCTCTTGCCCCCAACAGTAAACTTTTCTTAAGGGAAGCACAGAGGGGTGGGCGTGGTGGCTCATTTTCTAATCCTAGCACTCGGGGAGGCTGAGACAGGAGGATCACCTGAGTTCAGGAGTTTGAGAACAGCCTGAGCAGGAATGAGACCCCATCTCTACTAAAAATAGAAAAACTAGCCGGACGTCATGGCAGCTAATCAGGAGGCTGATACAGGAGGATTGCTTGAGCCCAGGAGTTTGAGGTTGTTGTGAGGTATGAGGCCAGGGCACTCTAGCCAAAGTGACAGAGTGTGACTGTCTCAAAAAAAGAAAAAAGGAAAAAGAAAACACAGAGAAAGACCACGATTTCATGGGCAGAATTTAACAATGTGACAGGCATCAGTGACTCCTGGGCATCGACGCCTGTTAGACCAAAAGCCACAGCTGAGCACCTGGACTCTGCATGTGGAGGAAGCTCTTACAGCACAGCCCTGGGGGGATGCCCTGCACCTGGAAAAACCCACGTCTCTGAGCCAGTCGCTTCAACAGCCATGCTCAGAGGGAAGTAGCCAACAATTAACAGATAGTTCAGTTTCTGTAAGGACTACGACAGACTGCAGACGCGTACACCTTACCTTTAAGTTTCCAACGATTCCACCACTAGCGAGTATAAAGGAATGAAGGACTGTATGGGGCAATCCTCCAAAAACTTCATTCCTACACAGGCGAACAGAAGAGGCTCAGAGATGTGCATTGCAGTGCATGGAGCCCGGTCATGAAAATGAGCAACACGCCTGCAGAAGCCAGACTCTACCCATGCAGACTTGTGCCTCCTTGGCCACTGCCGCCCCATGTACTGCATGGACGGACACAGCAGAGCCCAGGGACAGCATGAAGGTGGCAAGTGCACCAGCAGACGGCAAGGACCAGGGGTCACTGCACCTTTGGGCATTGTCTGGCCATGGGCCGTATCTGCTTTCATGCAGAGCCAATGCATAACAGTTCGTGTTTGCAAAGATTCAAGATTCAGAGAATCCATTTAAATATTACACTTTCCTTGATATGCTTAGAAGACCCTACTTATGGGTTATGTTTCCAAAACGCATCCACCAGGTAAAGTGTGTCTCTCACTTATTCCGCTTCCAGGAGCAGGTGGCGGGGAGGGGCCAGCAGAGAGCTCCCCCTCCTCCTGCAGACAGCCCTCCGCTGTTTGGTTCATGTCACCGTATCGTCACCACAGACCATTGCACTCATCGAACTCCAAGCTGGGAAACTTGTATAGGCTGATATATCCTTAGCAACCAGATATACTATAAAACCAGCCAGCCCAGCTCCCTACCCACTGGCTCCATTTATTTATTTTTTGCAGAGACAGCGTCTCACTATGTTGCCCAGGCTGGCCTTGAACCCCTGGCTCAAGGTGATCCTCCTGCTTGGCCTCCCTGGTATCTAGAATTACAGGCATGAGCCACTGTGTCTGACTTTCCCTATCTTTCTTTTCTTTTCTTTCTTTTTTTTTATAGTTTTTGGCTGGGGCTGGATTTGAACCCACCACCTCTGGCATATGGAGCCGGCACCCTACTCCTTTGAGCCACAGGCGCCGCTGTCCCTATCTTTTCTTAATGGCTATTTTCCTCCCAGAGCAATGCTTTCTCTACTTTTCTCAGGTCTTTTTCTTCTAGACCTGTGACTAATAGATAATATGTATCTATTTAACATATAAAAAAGAGGCTCAGCATCTGTGGCTCAAGCAGCTAAGGGGCCAGCCACATACACCTGATCTGGAGGGTTCCAATCCAGCCTGGTCCCGCCAAACAACAATGATGGCTGCAACCAAAAAATAGCCGGGCGTTGTGGCAGGTGCCTGTAGTCCCAGCTACTTGGGAGGTGGAGGCAGGAGAATCTCTTGAGCCCAAGAGTTGGAGGTTGCTGTGAGCTGTGATGTCACAGCACTCTACCCAGGGTGACAGCTTGAGGCTCTGTCTCAAAAAAAAAAAAAAAAGAAAGAAAGAAAAGCATATAAAAAAGAACTGCGTGTCTCCCTCAGTGACCCATCTGGCTCCAATAGCCAGTTCTGGGGCAGGACTATCACCACCAGGAGTCCAGGGTCAACTTGTGACTCTAGCACAGGTAAAGTTATTCCAACACACTGGTCAACAGGGGCCAACAAAGGGAATTCTCAGTGTAGAGCCAGTGTCTCCTGTTTAAATGACATTTAAACTTTTCGCTTTGACAGGACATTTTATTTCCCATAAATGCCTTGATCCTTAAGCAGAGGAAATACATTGTTTTTCAAGGACGACACCCTATTCTGTTGAAATGAACAAAAACATCTAGGTAAGCAGACAGCCATAAATTCGGGGCCTAAAACAGAGTAAAGTCAAATACTCACATCGATCCCATCATCTACCTGCCCGGGCTGGCTTTCCTTGCTGTCTCCAGTTTAGCTGCGTCCATTATTAAATGGAAATACTTCCCAAGTCTCGGAGCAACTTTTCACGCAAAGATCTTTAAGAATCTGATGCCAAATTTTGTGGGTATGAACTGCCTTTCAATTCAAAACCCAGCTGTGAAATGAACATTGAGTAATGACTTATAGATCTGCTTATTCCTAGTGAAGAAAAACATCTGCTGCTCATAGGAGAGTCATCGGCGCACAGATGGCTTTAAAAGACCTAATAAATTTAATAAAAGCTGTCTTTGCCCTGTGTTCTCTGCGTAGTGCTCAGGACCCATCTCAACTCTAGATTTTCTTTCTGTCTGATCTGTAGTGTCACATTTATTCCTTTTGACTTTAGAGCTCTCTCCAAGGTGGCTGAGAACAGCGACCAGATGTAGTGAGACTTCCTGTTTTTGTTTGTTTGTTAAATTTATTATTGTGATAAAATAGCTAAATAAAAAATTGTCATTTCAACCATTTTTAAGTTTATTATATTCATCATCTTGTGCAGTCCTCACCACTATCAATTTCCAAAACTTCTTTATCACCCCAAAGCACAAACTCTACAGCCAATATTGTTCCATAAACAATAGCTCCTCCATACTCCCTTTCTGCAGTGGATGTAGTGATTTTAAAAAGATTTCCATGGGAATTAACCTTGTGGGATGTCGTTTCATTTACACTGCCTTGCTAGTGAGTGAGCCGTTCCAGTTAAGTTCATTTGCCAGATACTAAACCAAGGCTCCAAAGCCTAAGGTTCTTACTTTATAGATTTTACATACAACACTCAAGGATATTCCTGATTTCCTAGCAGGATATACTTACTATATTATAAACTCTTCTTGAGAGAGCAGAGTCATATAATAAATGCACTAATAAATTTTTGAACTGCACTACAATAATGACAGGGTCAGGGCCTGTTGAAGTGGTCGAATTGTTTGTTCTTATATGAAACAGCCACAGACTACTCTGCTGTTTTTGCTCTCTGCAAACTTGAGCATGTTGTCTTATTCTTTTATTTCCCTGCTCTACAGATCTACAGTCAGCTCCCCTGTTCTACAGATCTAAGAGTACTGTTTTAGTTTTAGGTTTTAGTATTGTTGCTTTGGGGGGAGAAGGATGAAATTCACATAACACGAAATTAAGCATTTTAGGACAGGTGCAGTGTTTCACACCTATAATCCCAGCACTTTGGGAGGCCGAGGTGGGAGAGTTGTTTGAGGCCAGGAGCTCAAGACCAGCCTGAGCAACATAATGAGACCCCCGTCTCTACACAAAAAATTAAAAATTATCCCAGCCAGGTGGCATGTGCCTATAGTCCTAGTCACTTGGAATACTGAGGTATGAGGATTGCCTTGTTTAAAAGAAATAAATAACCATTTTAAAGCAAGCAATTCAGTGGCACTTAGTGTATTCACATGGCGTGCACCACCACCTCTATCCAATTCCAACACTTCTTCATTACCCTAGAAGGAAACTCCGGACCCATTCAGCAGTTAGGGTACTTGTTTTGTTGGTGGTGCTGTGGTTGTTGTTTTGCAACAACTACTATGTCCTTTTAATTTCGGTCCCAGTGTGCTGTGAACTTGGAACCTGCTGGGCCTCTAGGTAAGTAGGGGCAGGGAGCTTCTGTACTCAGACCTCAGGGGCTCCCACTAGCAGCATTCAGAAGATGAAATTAATGACACTGGCATGCGAATATGACTTTTATCTGCTCAAAAGTGACTTTTATCTTCCCTCTCCCATCCTTCCCACACTGCCCCCTTCTTCACACTTCTGGATCATGAGGTTGTTTAATATACGTAATTTATGGAAGTATATATTTATTCATTTGGCCAACCCCCTCCACCCCAGCCCTATAGAGGGGACACAGGAATTGGGAAGGGACCTCGGGACCTAGCCCGGTGGCTCCCAAACCTGGGCTAGAGGGATTGAGATCATCTGGGGACAGATTTTAAAAATCAGATGTCTGTCTCCACCCCAGACAGACTGCACCAATTTGTATTTTTTTTTTTTTTTTTTTTGAGACAGAGCCTCAAGCTGTCGCCCTGGGTAGAGAGCCATGGCATCACAGCTCACAGCAACCTCCAACTCCTGGGCTCAAGCGAGTCTCCTGTCTCCGCCTCCCGAGTAGCTGGGACTACAGGCACCCACCACAATGCCCTTCTATTTTTTGGTTGCAGCCGTCATTGTTGTTTGGCAGGCCCCGGCTGGATTCGAACCAGCCAACTCAGGTGTATGTGGCTGGCACCTTAGCCACTTCAGCCACAGGCGCTGAGCCAATTTGTATTTTTTTAAACATTCAGAGTCCTTTTGAGATGGCACATAGATGTTTAAGCAAGTAGTCTGGCCAGTTCTTCTTAAACACACACTTCTGTTTAACACTTAAGTGCACAATGCACAGACCCATGCCCCACCTGGTTGCCCTGCAGCGACCAGCAGCTCAGCCCTGCTCACTTGGGAAGATCACGGACAGTGGCAGAGCCAGGAAGGCAAAGAGCTGCAAGGAGAAGGGACAGGCGCTGGGTCAGCAGCTCTGCTCTTTGACTTTCTTCTTCACTGCAGTTCCCTGATGCGGCCCAGGGAAACCTGACCTGCTCTCCAGGGGCGAGTCAGCAGCCTGGAGGAGAAGGTCACGGCTTAGCAGAAGCTCCCGCACAACACGGTGCCAACCAAGACTTGAGTTTTTCAGAGAGTAGGCCGTGCTAAGGCCCAGATTCCTGCACACCCTCCCCGAGTCTGGCGGCTTACAGTAAAGAAGTTTACACACTGCCCTCTGCCCAGGCCTGGATGCCAGAAGCCTCCAGCATCCCCGTGCTGGGCGGGATCAGCCCTGTGTTTCCTGGGAGCTGTACCCAGGCCAGATGGTTCTTCTCTTCCCGGGATGCAATTCACTGACAACTCATTCTATCATTCAAAGGATTTGCCTCAGGAAATCCCGCTCCCTTCCCGTTTCTTTGGTTTATCTTCCACAGCATGTGGTTATTAGGTGGCTCCTGGAACGTACTGCTGCACAGTCTCATGGAGGCCTGAACTGGCTCTCAGTGCCCAGCTTGACCCTCACCTCCAGGAAATGTGGAGGGGCAGGCACGCCAAGAGATTTGACCCCATTTCCAATGCCCCAGCAAACCACCCTGTCTGGATTGAGACGTGCAACTACACAGGCACAGAACCATGCGTTTGGGAGGACCCAGGGTCTGGTTTGATGCCATTCTGGTGCCAGCGTGAAAATCTAAGTGATTTCCTCTTTGAACTTGAGTTGTGTGTGTGCAGTCTGCCGGGACAGGGGAGCACAGTGTCAGCAGCCCACACTGCTGCTCCTTACTACCATATTTGCACACAGCGGTGGTGGATTCTGGGGGGCCCATGGAGTATGGGAGGGAGCTTGGCATGACTGGACGTTTGCACAAGGGAAACTGCTGTGGCTTAGACTGAGGGAGCAGGGCCCTAACAGCCCTAGGGGCACATTTCCCCATGCACTGGAACTTGCTTCACAAGGAGGCAGAAGGCAATGGCATTCCAAGAAACGTGAACACCCAACAAGCGCCGTCATCTCCTATTTGACTCATGTTACTCCCGTCCATGTCCATGTCCCGACACAGAAGGAAGGGAAAGATGGAGCAGCCCAGAGCTCCCTTTCCTTGCAGGGCATGCTAATTGCTAATTATTAGTGAGCAGAGGGTACAGTGCATTGGTAGATGGCGCCCCTATCGAGAAGTAAAAAGAAGACAGTTTAGTTTTGTGCAGTGGTTCCACTGGTTTGGTGAAAACAAAACAAAAGCTATGAAACATGAATCATGCCTTTCTGCAACTCGACATGCAAGTTAAATGCTATTATAGTGGCATTTAAAGGGGGCACGGTATAATATTAAGATAAATGGTAAAATGTATGTGATAATTAAAAATTTTAATTTCTGTCTGTTAAAAGTGATGCTAGGGCGGTGCCTGTGGCTCAAGGAGTAGGGCGCCAGTCCCATATGCCGGAGGTGGCGGGTTCAAACCCAGCCCTGGCCAAAAAAAAAAAAGTGATGCTAACTAGCAAATAAAAAACACTGTGACGGGTCAAAAGAAAGACTGCAGAAGAAAGGGAGAAGCCTTCTACTTTAGTACCTTGAACACCTGCTATTTTCCTGCTTCAAACAAGGTGTTCTGCACTGCGGGTTTGCTCCAGGTCCTACCAGTTACGCAGCAGGTCCTTCTGGTTGTGGGGGACATGGTGCTGCTGGCAGGTGTGGTCAATTAAAGAGAGAATTTCAGTTCTTTTAGTCATGTCTGTTTCATTTGGGTATCAAGGAGGTGATTTCTTGCTAGTAAAGGATAGAAAAGCAAGGGGTTAATGAATTCCATTTTCTATTTCTGACCTTGGAGCTTGTTATAAGGCTGATAAAAAATGAACGACATCCCAGAAAACCCTTCACTGTGCTGCAAGGTTGGGGCAGGTGGTACCACCAGCCACGTGTATAATCTAGGCGTCCAGTGACATCAAGACACAGAACCACGCCTGGAGGAGGCACCTACCACCCAAGCCTCCTACTGAAGAGTGATGCTGTTCTGCTATCCCAGACTGTGCGTGCCACTTTGGGATAAGGATAATATGAGCTAAAGGCATTTTTAAAAATAGCTAAAGGCATTTTAAAAAAGAAAAGCAGCCGCGGGTGGTGCCTGTGGCTCAGTGAGCAGGGCACTGGCCCCATATACCGAGAGTGGTGGGTTCAAACCCAGCCCTGGCCAAAACTGCAACAATAAAATAGCCGGGCATTGTGGCAGGTGCCTGTAGTCCCAACTAATTGGGAGGCTGAGGCAAGAGAATCGCCTAAGCCCAGGAGCTGGAGGTTGCTGTGAGCTGTGTGATGCCACGGCACTCTACCATGGGCAATAAAGTGAAACTCTGTCTCTATCAAAAAAAAAAAGTGGGGGGCAGTGCCTGTGGCTCAAAGGAGTAGGGCGCTGACCCCATATACGGGAGGTGGCAGGTTCAAACCCAGCCCCAGCCAAAAACTGCAAAATAAATAAATAAATAAAAAGAGCAGCCAGACCCAGTCTTTCTTTCTTGAAAGTGGGAAGTGAACCCCCACATAGAAGATGTCCTCCTCATACCAGAGAAAAGTCACATACTTGTCAGGGATAGAAAATCGGACCAGGAGAATTCTGTACAAACAGATCTTATTAAAATCATTCCTACCTCCCTTTAGCCTCCCCACTGAGTTTGGTGATTACTTTTCATGATCGCCTCTCTTCCTTCAGCTTAGTATAAAAGCATTAGGCTTTGCCACTTCTTTGCATCTTCAATCCTTATAAAGACTCCCATGTCATGTAAAAATTGTGTTAAATAAATTAAATGCCTGTCCTCAAGCCAAGCCCTAGCCTCATTAGAATCAGCCCCTCTGAGTTGTCACAGTCCAGGTTTACTAAAGCTCAGTCTCACCCCCTAAACCTCAGAGCCATGATTTCTGGAGTCTCGGTGACCACTCTCTGCCCAACAAACTGGAATTACTATTAATATGACCTGGGCCTGGGAATCTGCATTTGAAGCAACTTGCTGGGGGACCCACCAGGACGGGCATCACTAAGACAACACTAAGGCGTCTTTAGCACCTGGTCCTGATAAGGATGCCCTACCTCTTGCCTGGTCCCCCTGCCTCCCGAGGCACCCAGTTACCCAGCCCTCAGTCACTGGAGTTTTCTGGAACAGGGGCTGAGTTTCCTGGTGACGTTGCTGTTGCCACCGCAGAGGTTCAACAGCGCAGCCCCACCCCAACCCCTCCGTGTGTCACGCTGCTCTGCCTTCAGTTTATTAAGTACGGATTCCAGTGGGATGCAGAGCGCCACATGCTGGTTTTTGATAAAATGAAAGTTTCTGGCTCTGATGTCAGTTTGAAAAAGATGTGTAAAAGAAATAAATGGATGGAAGGGCCAGAAGGAGAAGGGGCCTCAGAATCAGAGCAATCATGGCAGGGACACTGGAGCAATGCCATTCATTTGCCCCACACACAGCTGAGCTGATTCCTGACCTACACTGGGAGGGACGCCCTCCTCACCTCAGCTCCTTGGGAGGCTGCCACCACCGGTTGTGGCTGCCTGCAATGGCTGGAGGTACAGGCTCGTTAGCAAGTCCTACAAGGTTGCCAGCAGCGTTAGAAGCATTTTAAGTGGGTAGTTTGGGTAAGAAGAGTGAGTATCTTTGGGGTTAGGTTGTTCTCAAGGATCTCTAGAATCTGTTTCCTATGAATAGCAAGTGTATCCCTGATCTTTTGCTTAAATATTTTAGTGCAGAAACCAAGCCCAGGGCCGTGGCAGTTTTTCTCTGCAATACCACCCTTCTGGCTTCCACGGAGCTCCCAGTGCCCGGAGGCAACTAGCAGAGAACTCGGGAGGATAAACTCAGACTGGACTTCTCTCTCCACCATCCTGTGTCCATGGTGGTGCCCAGGGCACTCTGTCCTCTCCTGGGTCCTCTCCTGCTACACCCAGAGGTTCTGTCCCGGCCCCACCCTTCCCTCTTCCCAAGACCTGGACCCAGCACCCTGTGTCACCTGTCACAGCCACCTGCTGATCTGTAAAGAGCATGGTCAGGAGCGATTTGCATGAGGTGACTTTTTCTAAGCACCTAGTCTGCTTTGAACAAGGATGAACTTCTTTATAGATATTCTATTCACCCCTGCATCCGGCAAGGGGCGGGGAGAGGCAAAATGAGCCTAACAGGGACTTCAGAGTCCCATAAGGGACATGAAATGTATCCCCAAGGGGCAGTGCCCGTGTCTGTGTGGAAGGGACCTGTGGTGTGCACGAAGGGCAGGGGGTCCCGAGGAACAAGGAAGGCCCGACGGAGAAAGCGGTGTTGGCAGGGCTGAATTGCTGGGAGATGGCTTTTCAAAGGGAGAAACCTAGGGGAGGTAAAAGACCTGAGGAAGAGGAGCTCAGCAGGGTTTTGGGGAGTGCGGAGTCATCAGACCTAGCTGGCATGGGTTGTCTACAACAGGGAAATGAAAGATGAGGCGGCAGCCAGGTATTGAGAAGAGAGAGTGTTTTTGTTCTGCATCAGGCATTTGGATTTTATTGGGAAAATAAAGCAAACTGGAGGGTTTGCAGTTGGAAGTGACATAATCGAAGTTGAATCTTTGGGAAAAGGCTGGGGCCAAACAGGGTGGCACGGGGGGGTGGCAGGTGGAGGGGAGGTGGATCCATAATTTAGCCTGGAGAGCATCTGCGAGGCTCAGCCAGGGCCTTTGAGCCCCAACCAGGTGAAAGAACAAAGGGAAAAAGAAGTAAAAAATGACTCAAACATCCTGCCTGGGTAACAAGAATGGTGGAGGTGCTGAGGGAGGTGTGGGGCTGTGGGAAAGGATGCACATGGTATTTATTATGCCAGGCAGACACACCGGAATTGGAGATTCCAGGGCTCTAGAAGTTTCTAGAACCACTTCTGTGACCCACTTTCTTCACTTTCTGAAGGGGCAAGATTCTCCGTTGTTCATGAAACAGGATGAGTTAGTACAAAATACCAGGCTCTTCCCCCAGAACCGGTGTTGCCAAGGCTTTCCCTGATCCCTGAAAAGAGGTGGCAACCTGTGCTCCTTGGAGCCAACCACGAGCAATTCTGTGTGGTTGTCCCAAGGAAAAGGGACAAGGGGCCAGGGTGGGGGATAGAGGAGGAGGGTCGGTGCAGGATTTGGGATGGAGTTCTCAGATGGAGCCTGTGGTTGGCGGCTCCTTCCTTGCAGTGCCCAAGGGGAATCTGTATAGGCCACACCTGCGGAGAGGGCGTCAGCCCCTGGGCTGGTGAAGCCCCCGACATGCCAAGCTTGGCTCTGGTGCTGGCCTGGTGGCGAGGACAGAGTGTGCTGCTGTGCAGTTTGTACAGAGAAGGGGGGCCTGAGAGAGGCTGAGGGGCGAGTGAAGGGAGGGGAAATCCCTTTCACGGGGAAGGAGGGCACCGTTTGCTTCCAACAAAAGCATCATCCGCTCCTAAGCTGTGCGTCCTGGAGGCCACGCTGCCCAAGGGATAGGGGATGTGGGAGGAGGGGGGTATCTGCTGGGGGGACCTCACGTAATGTGCATGATGCAATGGTACATTTCAAAACTATTAAGAAACGAGTATAATTGTGATGGATGTGTTACTTAGTTCAGCGTAAGCATTTCACATTATATATTGAAGCAGTACCCTGAACCCCATAAATGCATCAATGTACAAAGTTATGATTTAATAAAAACTAAGAATAAAAAATAAATAAATCAAAGTTGCAGAAAGGGTCTGTAGCGGCTCCTAATGGCCTTGTCACAGAGCTGGAGCATCCCCTGCCCAGTACACACAAAAGACCCCTCCAACCCCACACCTGAATTCTCGTGTGACCTATAATGCTCAGGCTTGGTTTTCTTGTTGCTCTAGTAAGTGGGACCTTGGTGTCAGATTAACGTTATTTCTCAAAGAAGAAGTTTTAAGGTTTTAAAAATACATTCAAAATAAAATGGCAGTAATATGCTATTTCTCATCACCAGAACTGTAGAATAAAATTGGCTGCTGTCTATTCAGTGGTGGGAGCCTCCCATCCCTGGGGTGCTGCAGACACCAGCAGGGTCGTGGCCCCCTCGTCCAGGCTCCGGTGGAAGGCCTTTCCGTCAGTGTCTCCCGGCGCCTGGGCTCTGATGCTACCTCCACGTGAGTGAAAGAGGGGCTTCCCGGGACTCCGGATAAGTGCAGTGAATCAGCTTCGCTGTACTTGCCAATGTAACTGAGTTCTCCTGTGAGGGCTGGGGGCCCTGCACACACTGCCCATGAGGGCTGGGGGCCCTGCACACACCGCACACGGGGGTTGGGGGCCCTGCACACGCTGCACATGGGGGCTGGGGCCCTGCACATGCTGCACATGGGGGCTGGGAGCCCTGCACATGCTGCACACGAGGGCTGGGGACCCTGCACACACCACACACGGGGGCTGGGAGCCCTGCACAAGCCGCACATGGGGGCTGAGGCCCTGCACACGCTGCACATGGGGGCTGGGAGCCCTGCACATGCTGCACACGGGGGCTGGGAGCCCTGCACATGCTGCACATGGGGGCTGGGGGCCCTGCACACGCTGCACACGGGGGCTGGGAGCCCTGCACATGCTGCCCTGCACACACTGCCCATGAGGGCTGGGGGCCCTGCACACACTGCACACGGGGGCTGGGAGCCCTGCACACACCGCACACGGGGGCTGGGAGCCCTGCACACACCGCACACGGGGGCTGGGAGACCTGCACATGCTGCACACGGGGGCTGGGGGCCCTGCACACGCTGCACACGGGGGCTGGGAGCCCTGCACACACCGCACACAGGGGCTGGGAGACCTGCACACGCTGCACACGGGGGCTGGGAGACCTGCACACACTGCACATGGGGGCTGAGGGCCTGCACACACTGTCTACGGGGGCTGGGGGCCCTGCACACACTGCACAAGGGGGCTGGGGGCCCTGCACACGCTGCATATGGGGGCTAGGGGCCTGCACACACTGTCTATGGAGGCTGGGAGCCCTGCACACGCTGCACATGGGGGCTGGGGGCTGGTGGCCTGCACACACTGTCTACGGGGGCTGGGGGCCCTACACATGCTGCCCATGAGGGGTGGGGGCCCCTGCACACTGCACATGTGTCCATCAGGGTCTCACTGCCACCTGGTGGTGAAAGTGACCTTCAGGGCAGCTGCAGGTTGCAGGGAAGCACGTGGTCCGCAGCAGAGGGAGAGGTCTACAGAGAGAATGTGCCAGCAGGGTCGGCCAGGGGCCAGGGCTACTTGGTGGCCCAGGAGAGCTCCAGCAAGCTCCTTCAGGTGGCTTGCTGGGGGCTGCAGGCATGGAGACCATCCTGCTCCCTTGACAGATGTCCAGAAGGATGGGCCACACCCCTGAGGCCCCAACACTTAGCTAACTCCACGTGTGGACAAGGATGGCCATCAATAACCCAAAGCGAGTATCTGAAGATTCTTCTAAAAACACAACTTGTTGGTCTAATTCTGTGTGTAGCTTTAAAGGCAAAGAGGAAAACGCAGGAAATAATACAAAAGAAAATGTGAAAGCCACTTGAAGGAAAGGGCAGTGGTGTATTGTATGAAGTTTGGGATCAGGCCAAGGAGGCCGATTTTTCCTGGCCTAAATTCTAAAAGGAATGCTAATTGTGACAATCCTTAACCCTTCACAAAAGTATAGAGAATAATAGAAAAAACGTTCAGATACCTGCCTCTGAGGTTTATGCATGCAAGGCTTTTGAAGTTTTTTAAACTTTTTAGTTGGAAATAATCCCAGTGTGATGGGCGGCGCCTGTGGCTCATTGAGTAGGGCACCGGCCCCATATGCCGAGGGTGGTGGGTTCAAACCCAGCCCCGGCTAAACTGCAACAACAACAACAACGAAATAATCCCAGTGTGCATTTCCTCAGTATAAAGATACTGTCTTACATAACCTTAGCCGAGTTGCAGCTTCTTAAATTGACGTTGATGTGATACTTTAATCTGCCGACCATATTTCAATGTTGGTGGCCTTGTAAGGTCCCTGGATTCCCCACCGAGGGTGAGATGGAGCGGTCTGTTCTCACATCTCCTTTGCCCCTGCTGTGAGTTGAATATGCACTTCAAAGTTTACGTGCTGGACACTTGATCCTGATGCTGTCATGCTGGGAGGTGGGGCCTAATGAGGGGTGACTGGCCCACTGGCCGTAGGGAACAGTGAATGGATTACCACTCTCATCACGGCATGCTGGCCCCTCCATTATGGAATTCTCAGCCTCCATAAGTATCTGTACCAATGAACTTCTAAACCAATAAATTTCTGTTCATTATAAATCACCAGTTTTTGGTATTCTGTTACAGCAGCACAAAATGGCCTCAGACAGCTATCTTGAATCTAGAACATTTCCACAGCCTTTATTTTCTATGTTGTCGACATTTAAAAAAAATTTTTTTTTTGAGACAGAGTCTCACTATGTCACCCTTGGTGGAGTGCCCTGGCATCACAGCTGACAGCAACCTCAGACTCTTGGGCTTAAGTGATTCTCTTGCCTCAGCCTCCCAGGTAGCTAGGACTACAGGCGCTTGCCACAAAGCCCAGCTATTTTTTGGTTGCAGTTGTCACTGTTGTTTAGCAGGCCCGGGCCAGGCTCCAACCCGCCAGCCTTGGTGTATGTGGCTGGCGCCCTACTCACTGAGCTACCGGGCGCTGAGCCAATGTCAACATTTTTAAGGAATGTAGTCTTCTCTGTTTTGTTTGTTTGGTTTTGCAGTTTTTGGCTGGGGCTGAGTTTGAACCCGCCGCCTCCGGTTTATGGGGCTGGCGCCCTACTCCTTTGAGCCAAAGCACCGTCCTGTTTGTTTTTTTTATAGAACATTCCTCACCTGGTGTCTGTCAGATGTCTCCTGTGTTTAGATTAAGGTCATGCATTCCTGGCCACATAACTGCATAGGTAATGGCCATCTGTCCCTTGTTAGTGATGTTAATTTTAAACCCCAGTTAAAGTATGACCCAGTTTCTCCATTGTATAATTATTACTCTTTTTCTCCCTTGCAATAAGAAGCCTGCAGTTACACATTAAGACAGAGCAAATATCTTGCTTGTCATCAAAATCTCCTCATAGATTTAGCATCTATTGATGATTCTTTACAACCATCTGATCCAACCTTTATCTGAGGGGGCAGGTGGGAGAAAGAATGCTGAGCACAGAAACACATTTTCAAAGGTCCAGGGGACAAGCAGAACCTAAAATATTTTCGACTGGCTGGATTATCAGGGTGAGAAGGAAAGAAGCAGCCGTCTAAGGGATAAGCAGAAGCCAGATCACAAAGGGAGATTTGGGGCTCCCAGGAGGTCTGAAGCTCCCGTTCTATTCTGCAGGAATTGGGGGTGGGAGGTCAGTGCACAGTGAGGCACCTCTCCGGATGACACGGAGGGGAAACAGGGTGAGAGGCAGGGGAGAGGCTAGGAGGCCTCATCATCCCCCAGGCTGAAGGTGGATGGTCACATAGGAGGAGAGAAAGCTGAGCATGGGAGGCCACAGACAGGGCAGGGCTGACCAGCAGCTGCATCTCACCGCCCGCGGCATGAGAGGAGTTAATGACCTAGCCCAGAGGATTTACTCTGTAGCTGGGAAACGTCCCCTTTCCTAGAAGCTCCCAGCGTAATACTTCCTCTCAACCTGGTGCTGCCCTCAGGGGTGTGGCCAGACAGGAGTTGCACATGGGTTGGGGGAGGTCATACCGGGGACCTGGAACAGCAAGACAGCCAGCGATGCCCTGCCCAGTGCCATTGAACCGGCCTGTGTCTCCAGCCTGCCCCATCAGCGCCTCGGGGCAGACTCAGCGCTGCTGCTCACTCCCGCCCCACAGTGGTAGGTGAGCTCCAGGTGAAGGGAGGCGCCCTCAGCTGCACCCCAGGAATGGAGGGTCAGGGCTGGGCCTTGGGGATGGGACGGGCACTGGCATGGCGCCAATGGAGAAGTCCAGCATCTCTGGGGCTGCCAGCTCCATTCCTTTGCCCACTTAAGCCTCAGCTGTATCTGGGGAGCCCCTGCTATGTGTCAGGCACCCGGTGTGCTGGGTTCAGCAGTGAAGGGGACATCCTGAGAGGGGAGGGGTGACAGTACATGGCAAGCACCGTAAGTGCCAGGTAGCCCTCGTTCTACTGAGCCCCCCACCTTAGTCACTTGGACTTACTGACTGCTGTTTCCCAATACTGTTGCCCTGAGATTAGTTGCTTAAGGCTTCCCGCGATGTTCCCTTTACTCACATTTCATCTGTAAAAAGGCCGTACACCTCACCGTGAGGTCGATGAAACCTTCCACCCCGGAGACCAGAGCTTGGAATCTGCTCCGCGACATTCCAAACGGCCTTCTGTGATAAGGTCCAGATCCTCTGCACACAGAGGCAGAGGCCCCCAGCAGGTGATGTTGGAGGAAAGGAGGTAGGGTGGAGTGGGGGTGAGGAGAGCCACCCCAAATCCAAGTCCAAGTGATTGTCACATCTCCTGCTGTGCCCAGCTTTGCTACCATCACACGTTGGTTGTACTGGTGACTCCATTCTGCAAACATCTCTTGAACATGTACTGAAAATACATAAGGTGGGCGGCACCTGTGGCTCAACAGAGTAGGGTGCCGGCCCCATGTGCTGGAGGTGGCGGGTTCAAACCCAGCCCTGGCCAAAAACTGGAAAAAAAAAAAAAAAAAAGAAAATATATAAGGCGTACTAATCTAAAGATGAATAAGAAAGGAGAAAGAGAGGTGGCCAACAGGACACTGCCCCAGCCCCATCCAGGCCCAGCCCGAGCCAGGCACAGACCATCACGGGGTCCACTCCAGCCCTAACTCATCCTGTGTCCCACAGCCCACAGTCCTGCAAAACCAGGACGTTCTGAGTACTGTGACCCACCTTTGCTGGCGATTTTAGAAATGTAGGGATGACATACCTTCTTAAGACCTCCTGGTTCTTGCTTGCTGACAAAGTTCTGGGGGTCAAAACTGATTCATTAGGAAAGCTGGTGGAAGGATTTACTCAGCACCAACAGCTACCTGTGCATGAGTGAGCCATGGCCTCCTCTGTCAGCCTGGGAGTCTGGGTCCCAGGGTCAGTGTCGATCTGCCTGCCAGAGTGACCTCGTTAGGAGTTAGTGGGGCTAAGAGAGACACCCCTTATTTCACAGATGAGGGAAGAAGGTTCAGAGAAGGTAAGAGGCTCACCCATGACACCCAGCCAGGAAGACACAAGACCTGGCCAGGTGATAACAATGGCCATGACCATCACTGGGCAGGCCTATCTCTTTACCTACATCACCTCGTATTTAATCCCACATCAGGAAGCATCGCTGACTGTTCCACAGATGGAGCCTTGGAGGCTGAGAGAGGTTAAGATTCATCCTAAGTTGGATCTGGAAATTGGCAGAGCCCGAATTTGATGGGCTGTGCACCCAGGCACCACTGCTGGATCCCTCCCACTTTCTGGCACACACTGCTTCGCTGTCCGAGGCCCTGGGGTGGGAAGGAACTTCCTCAGAGCATCCTGGACTGAGGCCGGAGAGGCCCAGAGAGACCTCAGGCTTCCCTGTGGACTTGCTGTGGTCTCAGCAAGTGGTGGACACTGTGGGAAAGAGTTTCCTTCCTTCGAAGAAATAGCCATAAATTTTCAACTCATAACAAAAATCCTACCTGTCAAGACAGCAAATTTTCCTGCCCAGTGGAATGAGGTAGGCCTGTGAAAACATTAGGAGGGGAAGGTGGCCCTCTGTCCCTCTGCCCTGTGGCCTGGTGGGGCAGGCCTACCACTTCCCACCATTTCATGGCTGGAGAGTGAGCGTCTGGGGGGCTGGCTGGTCCAGACAGAATCTGGAGCAATGTCCTTACTTCACACCCAAAGCCTGCCCAGGAACCTGCCCAGCAGTGGCGAGGCTCCGTCTGAAGACAAACTGCTCCAAGTCCTGGTCCTTTGGTTCTGTGGGGAGTTGCTAACCAGGGCGCCACAGTACCTTAGCAGTATGGCGTCCAGGTCATCCTGAGTGAACGGGGCCTTAGTGCAGGAGGAACATGTGGGGACAGGCAGGGACAGAGGTGAGCAGGGTGACAGAGGGACCACCTCGCTCTGGGTGGAGCCAGGGCTCACTGCAACTCACTCCGCCATAGCAGGCACATGCTGTGCCAGGAGGCCAGGCCACGGCAGCAGCTGCCAATCTCCATGAACCTGCAGGAAGCATGACCTGGCCGGAGCTTCAGGCTTTGGGGATTAGAATGAGGTACATTCCCTGTCACTGTGCTTCTAGGTTTTGGCATAGCCAAAGCCTGGCTGTGGCATCTGCAGGACCTTCACTGCACAGAGGCAGTGTGATGGGGAAGCATCAGTCCCAACCAGTGGCTCATCACCAAGGTCCACCACGCATTACCTCATTCAACTCCCCCATTCCCCTGGAGGCAGGCATGCCCCCATTTTCCAGACAAAACTGAGACTCAGATTAATTTTTTTGCTCAAAGTCCCCAAGCCAGTCAGTGGTAGAACAGGGGTTTAAAACAACGCCTCTGTGTCTATCTGAAACCAGGTCTCTAGGGACTGTGAAGCCCATAATCTCTCCACCTCACCCCAGAGCAAGAATAAAGGGCAAGAAATCTAGAAAGGAAAGGCTTCCTGCACCAGGGAGTCATTGTACCTTCCTGATTGGCCCTGATCTTATTTAACCAGGTAAGGCTTATAATTCCCATTTTACAGATGAGGAAACTGAGGGTCAGAAAAGTTAAGGCCTCACCCAAGATCACACAGCTAGATTGGAACATGGGTGTCCTAAAATCTGCCCAGTTTGAGGTGCCTTTTCTCTCTCTTTGACCAGAACTGAGTTCGATAGTTTTGACGGCAGTGAGATGACAGGACACACAGCAGCAGAGCTGAGCACCAAGGGTTTCACGGCACCTGCGTCCCCTGCACGACACAGTGCCTGGCCGTTCCCAGGTGTGTCTGTGCTGTACCCGCCTCCTGATGCTGCCTTTTCCTACCTGCTCTTCCCCTAAAAGCAACAGCAGAGGACGTACATGCTTCTCTGTCTCCCCAGCACACAGTAGGTCTTCAATGTGTCTTGTGAATAATTTCATAAATTATTATTACTCACATGTCCTTCCACTAGACTCCATTTTCCCCCCAACGTCTTTGCAAAAATTGTGGTCATGTTGTTCTTACACACAGAAAATTAGGAAAAGTGCAGCCCTGAGTAAACAATATCCTCCTTCTACATCCCTGCACTTGGCCTTCCAGGCACCAAGGTGAAATTAGGCCCGTTCTCTGGCCTAATGGGGTCTGCCGAGCGCACATCTTTTTGTTAAACTGAAAGCAGGCCCTGAGTCATGTGCCATATGAATGACAGATTTATTATTGACATCTGTACTTACTGGGGTCAATTACCTCAAGAGTGCTCATAGGCTAAGCCACTTACAAGCTTGCCTGCAAAAAACAACCCTCCTGTACCAAGGACAAGCCCAGCTACCTGGAGCAGGAGGGGCACCACCTACCAGGGCTCCTAATGACCTAGGAGGTCATTTCCATTCCTCAATCCTCTTAAGTGAAAAGGAGGTGCATCTTGTGTGAGGCACAGCATGTTTGCTCCCCTCCTGCTGAGGGAGGCCCCGCTGCATCTCCTGGGCGTCCTGGGGGCCCCAGCAACATGACAGAGAAAATCTTCAGCGCCTACACACCTCTCTTCCCAAGTCCCAGACCAGGTGTGCTCTGTTCCTGCTCTCTCTGACAGCCCTTGTGGAGTTTCAGGACTCATGAACTTCAACAACACAGGCCCTCTGTGCTTTGGATGAGGTCTGTAAATACCATTTAGAACCTAGTGGGCTTTTCTTTTCAGGTATGGCTGTAAACTTCTAGCCACTATCCATAACTTTTTTTTTTTTTTTTTTTGAGACTGAGTCTCAAGCTGTCACCCTGGGTAGAGTGCTGTAGCATCACAGCTCACAGCATCCTCAAACTCTCTGGCTTGAGCAATTCTCTTGCCTCAGCCTCCCAAGTAGCTGGGACTACAGGCGCCCGCCACAACGCCAGGCTATTTTTGTTGTTGTTGCAGTTGTCATTGTGGGGTTTTTTGTTGTTGTTGTTGTTGTTGTTGTTTTGAGACAGAGTCTCACTTTATCACGCTCGGTAGAGTGCTGTGGTGTCATAGCTCACAGCAACCTCCAACTCCTGGGCTTAAGTGGTTCTCTTGCCTCAGACTCCCAAGTAGCTGGGACTACAGGTGCCCACCAGAATTCCTAGCTATTTTTTTGTTGCAGTTTGGCTGGGCTGGTTCAAACCCACCACCCTCGGTATATGGGGCCAGCACCCTACCCACTGAGCCACAGGCTTCACCCTTGTCATTGTTGTTTTTAGCTGGCCTTAGTTTGGCAGGGCCAGTTTGAACCCGCCACCTCGGTATATGGAGCCGGTGCCCTATCCACTTAGCCACAGGCACCGACCTTGTCATTGTTGTTTTTAGGAGCCAGATTCGAACCCACCAGCTTCAGTGTACGTGGCTGGTGCCCTAACCACTGAGCTACGGGCGCCACCTATCCATAGCATTTTTCTCCTAAATTATGGAAGCGACATAACAGAGGGGGAGAAATAAAAGCCCACTTTTCACCCTTGTGCAGGGGGGTTGCCACTGATTTGCTCACTCCTTTCAAACATATGGAACTGCTTCTGTCATACCCACAGCCCAAGACATTCCAGTCTGTAAGTCTAAAGTAGCTTTGTGGACTTGTATTTGTCTGTGTCACTTTATACCAACACATTTATATCTTGGGCCACTGGGATAATTCATAACCTGGGTAAGAGGCACACCTGCAGCTTCGGGAGACTCTTGAAGAATGATGTTCCACTACAAAAAGAGGCTCAGGCTTCCCTGAGGCTTTTAAAATTCAAGTATCCCCAGTTGATTGATCTCTTTAGAGATCCAATAACTGCAAATAATAGTGGAAATGGCAATGAGGAAAATAGTGACACTCTTACGGGGGATAATAACAGGCCCAACGAGGTGGCGGGCGGCCCACAGACCCAACACAGGTGCAGGTACCAGCTCACCCCATCAACAAGGTGATCCTTACTCCTTCAAGCCTGTTATTTTCATAAACTGTCGAGATGGATAAGAACTAGAAAAAGAATACTGTTCTGTTCATTCTGTCATGCCTTAAAGAATGTTCCCTAAGAGACCGGTAGCCGTGATGGTGGCACTCGGCGTTGGCACTCCGGCAAAAAGGGAAGACGGAATTCCCATGAGTCCCAAAGGCTGGTCAACAAACTCTGCACATCTTCTTTGTCTGGAATGAACTGTTAATTAAATAACCGTAAGGTGCCATTTTCCACCTGATTGGCAAAGATAGGAGAGTTCGGGATTTTAGTGAGGAGGGAGGGAAACAGGGCTGAAGACTCACTCACCGTCATGAGAATGTAAACTGGTGCCACTTGTCTGGAGAGCAATTCAACACAACCTGTCACAGTGTGTGCAGGCAGGGTCGTATATGTTGCATAATAACGTCTGCTCCTCCACGGAAATGTGTAGGAAAAGACCAGAAGCAAATGCACCAAATTGCTAAAGATAATCTTTGTCTACTGAGCGAGGGACAGGGGAGTGGGGCCATGGGGGTGGGGTACAGAAGAAAGTGCTGAAGGCAGGCGGGGACTATTTTCAGGTCCACACTATCCCCTAATAATGCCTGGCTTTTTATCCCCCATAATTAGTTTTCCTTTTTAGGAGGCCAATGCCTTCTCCATTAGGCAGCTGTTTCCTCTTTATAATTTTAAACCTCTTAACATTTAGGGTGCATTATTGGAAAGGAAAAATAGTATTGTTTTTCAAAAGTCCAGAGATTTTTACGAAGTAGCTTGTTGTAGGGAGTAAGTCTACCTGGGAGCAGAAACCAAAAGGAGAAAGATACAATGGTAGCAGGGCGGATTTTTCTCTTTAAGGATATTTTCTTTGGAAATATGAAAGCAAATTAGCAGAAAAATTAGATCACAGAGAAGAGAAAATCATGTCACTATGAACAGAACTTGTAGCACAACTCTGGGTATCTGGGGCTTTTCAAGTGCGTGCGTGCGTATCAACGGACACAGCACACACATTTTAGATGGCTGTGACCATCAGGCACTTTACATTTTGACACAAGGACTCTCTCTGTTACTGTGTTTTCACAGCTGAATCATATTCCACAGACCAGGCTATACCAAGCTATACTTAACCATTTCCTATTGTTGAATATTTACTTTTCACTATTATAATGAATCCTAAGAGACATACCTGTCTATGAGAAATGCTTTTGTGCGTGCATTTGATAGCTCTCTTGTAATAAATATTTATTTAATTAAAAGGCATGAGCAATTTTTTGGCTTTTGAGATAAAATTGACTTCAGAAGGAGCTGTATCCATTTCCAGTGCCAACAGCAATATGAGAGTTCTGGTTTCACGACACCCCAGCCAGCACTGGGTATTAGAAAGGACCAAAGCAGGCTGGGTGAGGAGGCTCACGCCTGTGATCCGAGCACTCTGGGAGACTCAGGTGGGAGGACTGCTTGACATCAAGAGTTCGAGACCAGCCTGAGCAAGAGTGAGACCCTGTCTCTACTAAAAATAGAAAAACTAGCCAGGCATGGTGGATGCCTGTAGTCCCAGCTACTCAGGAGGCTGGGGCAGGAGGATCGCGTAAGCCCAGGAGTCTAAGGTTGCTGTGAGCTAGGCTGAAGCCATGGCATCCTGGCCCTGGTGACAGAGTAAGACTCTGTCCAAATAAATAAATAAACAAGCAAACAAAAGCATTTTTATTCCCTTCATAGGCAAAAGTGGAAATTAATTTTTTTAATTTACATTATTACTAGTAACATTGGATGTTCTTTCTAAGCTTGTTTCTGGCTATGTGCTCCTCTTTGTGAATTAGTTTTTTTTGTAGAGACAGAGTCTCACTTTATGGCCCTCGGTAGAGTGCCATGGCCTCACACAGCTCACAGCAACCTCCAACTCCTGGGCTTAAGCGATTCTCTTGCCTCAGTGAATTAGTTTTTATGACCTATACTATAGGTTGTTTCAACTCAAAGCAGGCCCACAAAGAAAGCTGCAATTTGAGAAACAACCACTGAATCTGATTTTTTATTCATTGGAATCACTGTATGAATTTGCAGATTCAAATATGCTACAAAAGACCTATTCACTATGATGGTAGAAACGTGAAAAACTCACAGCACTGTCCCACACAGGGTCCCTCAAATGCAGGAGACCCCGGTGGAGGAGACCCATGTGAATGCTGGCCTAATGACATAGTTTTTAGTCAATTTCTAAAAATTCTATAGATTTGTTTGATAGAAAGTTTTTTTATTTGGTAGAAATCAGAAACAGAAAGAGAATAGGGTAATAGGGTTGGCGCTAGCTCCTCTCCAGTGAGAACAGTGACTTCGAAGCCCATCCTTGGGTATGACCAAGATAGGTTTGTGTGCCCCACACTTGCACCAGTCAGGGTGTGATAATAGCCCTTGTTGCTTCCTCTCCTACATGAGTTATCATTGAGTGATAATGAAAGGCACAAGGGAAATTAATCGATAATAATTGACATTCTTAATACTTTTTCAATTTTCAATCCAATTGGTTTATTTCAGTGGTTCCCCATAAGAGGTGATTTGTCCCCCAAAGGACATCTGACAGTATCTGGAGACATTTATTTATTTATTTATTTTATTTTGTTATTTTTTTTCTTTTTGCAGTTTTTGGCCAGGGCTGGGTTTGAACTCACCACCTCTGGCATATGGGGCCGGAGCCCTACTCCGTTGAGCCACAGGGGGCGCCCTATTTGGAGACATTTTTAATAGTCATGACGGGACAGAGGCAGCAAATAATAGGGTCCAGCGGTTATTAAATATCCTACAGGGAACAGGGCAGCCCCCACAACAGAGAATGATCTGGTCCAAATGTAAGTATTAGTAGGTCTGAGAAACTCCTTTGTATCTGTCTAACTTTCCCAGTTTTAGTGTTCAAATTTCTAAATTCCTACTTTATTTTAAACCTCCACTTTGTGTCATAAATCAACAGTGAACCTGCATGTATGTATGGGTGGATAAGTTTTTACATTTACCACTGGGTCAGTATTTATTTAGCATTACTTTTTCTATCCCGAAGCTCCAATCTGAAGCAACAACACCCTTTTGACATGGTGATTGTTTTTAGTGGCTGAGTTGATAAACTGCTCATTCCTAATAAGATGTGAAAAGCTCCCATCAAACATCTCCACACCTGTTCAGTCACCTGTACTGTGGGATCCTTGCAACAAATGTGTGGGGTGCTCAGGACACAACTCTTTCTTCTCTGTAGCTCTCCACGTGTCCTGTGCTGTTTCTTCTCCTAACTGCGTCCTCGTTGGTGAATCCAGGGAAGTGACCAGATTCACGTGTCCTTACTGTGTCCAAGACAGTTTCCACCCTCTCTCTAGGATTTCTTCATTGTTGGGTTCCTATAAAATGAAAGACGTACTTCTGTTGAACTCTACCACATTTTTTAAAGGGACCAAGTCAAAACACCTGCTCAGAGATCCCCTAGGTAAAGCACGGAGGTGGCATCTGTGGTCTCCGCTCCCCGCCCTGTGGTCAGCAGGTCGTTTCTAGCAGCCCAGCAAACATGCTTCCACTCCAGAGACCATTACTCCTTTACCCCTATTCTCTCTGCTAGAAAAACCGCTTTCTTTAGACTCAGGATTGTTTCCTTCCTCTCCAGTTTAAAAAAAAAAAAAAAAAATTTTCCACAATGCACTCATTTCCTTTCCAGGAACCATAAATCAGCACGTTGTCATCTTGCTATGAACGATTCTAAGAAACCATCTGCTAGGAGCCTGTCTCCAAGTTTGAAGGCTGCACCGAGCCGCCCGACTCACCTTCTGAGCCCAGAGCGAGCGGATCCCGAGGCAGGCAGCGCTCAGGTGCGCGGGCCGTGTCCTTGCGCGCGCGCTCTCCCGCCGCCCCAGCTCGCGGTCTCTCTGGATCGCTCGCCTCCCGCCGCCCCTGGCCGTCCCTCTGGGCTGCTCTCCCGCCGCACGCAGCCTCGCGCGACTGTCCCCGAGCGGGCGTTCCCTGCCTCGCCCTCCCCCCGCGTCCTCCGCCGCAGCGCCCCCCGGGCCGCGAGGGGGCAGCACACCGCCCTGGTGGCGCGCGTGTCGCCCTCGCTCTCCCCCGCCCCGGGCGCGCCACCCGCGCGGGCTGCGGACGTGACCGGTGCCGTGGGCTGGAGGACTGCCCCGTGGAGGAGCGAGGAGCCGGATCTCCCCCATTCCAGATCCCAGCTCGGAGGTGGATGGAAGTCACAGGGAGGAAGAACTGGGCCCCGCCGTAATAAACTTCCTAACAGGTGGCGTCTTATAACCGAAACAGGCTACTTGGGAGGCTGTGTCGCCGGGTGTAAGCAAGCGTCAAGTAGCGGAAGTTCTCCACTGCCAATTTATAAGAAGTGCCAAGACTCTCTATTAAAATGCAGATTCCGCGCTGCAGGTCTGGGCTTGGGCCCAGAGTCTCCCGCGGGGGCTCCGTGGACCGACTGGGAGGGTTCGTGTTGTCACTTGCCCTTAAAGGCTTCCTCCAGCCCGGGCCGGCACCTGTGCTTTCTGTTGACTTATTGTAAAAGGCGCATCTACAGGGAGGGACTAGGGTGAGGCAGGAGAGGAGACGGTTAACAGCAATATGAGGAGCTGCTCCTTTTCAAGTCCACCCTGCACTTGAACATGGCGGGGAGGGGAGCTCCTTCAAATTTGCACCGTAGGCCGCTTTCCCAGCCCTGAATCAGTGCGGACCACACGCCACTCCACGTGCTGGGTGGCACAGGGGAGCAGGGAAGGAGGGGACCTGTCGGAGCAAAGGATGTGTAGCCACGTAACGACGTTTCTGTCATGGATAGACAGCGCGGACGAAGGCGGTCCCATGAGATTATAATGAATCCGAGAATTTCCTCACGGCGGTGAAGCTGGTATAAACCAACGAACTGCGCCGCCGGTCATGAAATCGTCTAACAGCACATCGCACTTGATAATGACAGTAAATGACTATGCTACTGACTTCTGTATGATATTTACTATATACTATACTTTGTACCATTATTTTAGAGTGCACACCTTCTCTCTGTATATATATTTTATATAATATAAATTTATTAATATTGATATACATATTAATTATTTGTATAAATTAATATGTAAATATAATACATATCTATATTATATATTATATAATAGATAATATTGACATGTATTATACATTATATATTAATATATATTATATATCATATGTAGTACACACAGTATATGATATATAATTAATTATATAGTATAATTATAATATATGATCTATAATTACATACATATGATAATATAATATATAATATAAATATATATTATATGTAGTACATGACATAATATATTATATATTATATTTAATATTGGTATGTTATATATCATAGTATATTATGTATTACCTATCATATGTTATATAATATTTAATATATATCATGCATTATTTACAATATAATATATATTTTTTAAGTTAACTGTAAAACAGCCTCAGACAGGTCCTTCAGGAGGTACCAGTAGAAACCATTGTTATCACAGGACATGACAACTCCATGTATATTTTTGCTCCTGAAGATCTTCCAGTGGGACATGATATGGAGGCGGAAGACAGTAATATTGATGATCCTGACCCTGTGCAGGCCTAGACTAATGTGTGTTTGTTTCTTAGTTTTTAGCAAAAAAAGTTTAAAAAGTAAAAAATTAAAAACAGGAAAAGCATATACAATAAGAACATAAAGAAAAAATATTTCTATACAGCCATACAATATTTGTGTTTAAAGCTAAGTGTTACTACAAAAGAGTCAAAATTTTTTTTAAATTATCAGTGGGGAAAAGATTCCCTATTTTAACAAATGGTGCTGGGTGAACTGGCTGGCAACCTGTAGAAGACTGAAACTGGACCCACACCTTTCACCATTAACTAAGATAGATTCTCACTGGATTTAAACTTAAGACATGAAGCTATAAAAATACTAGAAGAAAGTATAGGGAAAACTCTTGAAGAAATCGGTCTGGATGAATATTTTATGAGGAGGACCCCCCGGGCAATTGAAGCAGCTTCAAAAATACACTACTGGGACCTGATCAAACCAAAAAGTTTCTGCACAGCCAAGAATACAGTAAGTAAATCAAGCAGACAGCCCTAAAATGGGAGAAGCTATTTGCAGGTTATGTCTCCGACAAAGGTTTAATAACCAGAATCCACAGAGAACTCAAATGTATTAGCAAGAAAAGAACAAGTGATCCCATCGCAGGCTGGGCAAGGGACTTGAAGAGAAACTTCTCTGAAGAAGACAGGCACACGGCCTACAGACATATGAAAAAATGCTCATTATCCTTAATCATCAGAGAAATGTGAATCAAAACTACTTTGAGATATCATCTAACTCCAGTAAAATTAGCCAATATCACAAAATCCCCAAACCAGAGATCTTGGCATGGATGTGGAGAAAAGGGAACACCTCTACACTGCTGGTGGGAATGCAAATTAATGCGTTCCTTTTGGAAAGATGTTTGGAGAACAGTTAGAGATCCAAAAAATCGACCTGCCATTCAATCCTATAATTCCTCTACTAGGTATATACCCAGAAGACCAAAAATCACATTATAACAGAATATTTATTGTGGCCCAATTCATAATTGCTAAATCATGGAAAAAGCCCAAGTACCCATTGATCCACAAATGGATTAATAAATTGTGGTATATGTACACCATGGAATATTATGCAGCCTTAAAGAAAGATGGAGACTTTACCTCTTTCATGTTTACATGGATGGAGCTGGAACATATTCTTCTTAGTAAAGTATCTCAAGAATGGAAGAAAAAGTATCCAATGTACTCAGCCCTACTATGAAACTAATTTATGGCTTCCATATGAAAGCTATAACCCAGTTATAACCTAAGAATATGGGGAAGAGGAAAAAGAAGGGGAGGGGGGCAGATGGGCGGAGGGAGGGTGATTGGTGGGATCACACCTGCGGTGCATCTTACAAGGGTACATGTGAAACTTACTAAATGTAGAATATAAATGTTTTAACACAATAACTAAGAAAATACCAGGAAGGCTATGTTAACCAGTGTGATGAAAATGTGTCAAGTGGTATATATTTAAAAAATAATAATAAATAAATAAATAAATTTTTTAAATTAAAAAGCTTATAAAGTGAAAAAGTTATACTAAGCTAAAGTTAATTTATCCCTGAAGAAAGAAAAATATTTATTTTATAAATGTAGTGTAGCCTCAGTGCAGTGTTTATAAAATCTAGAACAGTGCTCAGTAATGCCCCAGGCCTCCATGTACACTCTCCACTCACTCGCTTACCCAGAGCAACTTCCAGTCCTGCAAGCTCCATTCGTGGTAAAGGTGTACCATTTTAAAAATCCTTTATGCCGTATTTTTACCGTACCTTTTCTATGTTTAGATACACAAATACTTCCCATGTGTTAAAGTTGCTGGCGGGATTCAGTACAGTCACGCGCTGTATAGGTGTGTGGCCTAGGAGCAGCAGGCTGTGCCATCCAGCCCAGGTGTGTAGCAGGTTACCCCATCTAAGCTGAAGTACATTCTGTGATGTTCACACAAGCGTGCAGCCCCATCCTTCAGTGATGCATGACTGTATGTGAATCTTCAAAATTCAGCCACATCTCACGCTGAGCAAGTTGAAGTAGAGTGGTTATGAGCACCATGGCCGGGGTCTTAAGGATCCCCAGCTGCAATGGTGCCCTCAGGGAACTCATGGAGACAAACAGCTTGGCCTGGACAGCTGGCTTGTTTCAGCCCAGGAGTCAAAACAGAAACATTTCAGGAGATAGGGCAGTCTTTCTGGGAGGTGTCGGGGTAACCCAGAGAATAGCAGCGGGCAGTGGAAGCAGGTGCTGTCTCTAGAGATGATGAGCAGAAAACCATTGTCCAAACTGCTCCCCAAAGCAAGGTAGGTGTCAGTGATATCCTCATTTCACAGATGAATAGCATGAGGTACAGAGAGACAGAGGTCACACAGGTACAAACTGTGTAATGAATTTAAATTCAGATACTGTGATACAGAGTCCAAACTCTGGCCCAATACCCCATCACCGTACGAATAAAAGGCACCTCGAGGGAAACGATAGTATAATTGAGTGAAAGTTGAATTCAAAGTATACTCTTTATTATGCATGTTGTTAGTTGAGGTGGCCCTGCTGGTAAAAGTGAGTTCATTCATTCATTGAACAAATACTGCTTGCTTACTCCAAGACAAACAGTGTGCATAAAAGGATTATTTCATAAAATCCAAAGTATCCCATAAACAATTTTAATTCAAATGAGTAATGAGTTAATGAGTATGTGTCTGAGTTTAATCATAAAGGAGTCTGTGAGTTACCAAAAGTATGCCTAATTTTTGACAGAACTGTAGAAATGGAGAGGTACTAAAGTTGTTCAAAAGCTGTGTGCCCTGTAAGGAGCAAGTGGAAAGCCAATGGACACTGACCAGTGGTCACTCCCTCTCTCTTCCCGAGGATTGTGCAAAAGGTTGTTTTTATGTTTGTCTTTTCTTGTGCATTATTCCCAAATAAATCAGCTCTGTGTAACCATTCTCATTCTTTTCATGTTTTCCTTGGAGAGTTTTCAATTCCGTTTGAGTCACTTTTTCAACATTTACCATCAACTGCCTCTGATGGCTTCCTAATTTGGCAGAAAAGCTTCCCTTACTTGAATGTCTACCTGAGTTAAAAAGCATTTCAGTAGAAGCTTTCATTTGCTTTTTACTTTTGTCAGCATTATAATTTTTCTGAAGATAATGTAAGAGAAACAGGATATTTGAATCTTAAACTAGTTCATGATGCAGAAGAATAATAAACAACAGTCAACTCCCTGGCCCATGCTACAACACATGAATATGAGGTCATCATGCTACGTGAAAAAAGCCAGCCACAAAAGGCAGATACTGCATGATTGCGTTCATGTCAAGTACATAGACTAGTCACCTTCCATGGAGATGGTGAAGAGTAGAATGGTGGTTGCCAGGGGGTGGGGGGAGGAGAGAATGAAGAATTATTGTTTATTAAGTATGGAGTTTTTGTTTTGCAAGGCAAATAAGAGATTGCACAACAATTTGAATATACTTAACACTACTGCAAGTACACTTAAAAATGTTAAGATGGCAAGTTTTATGTCATGTGTATTTTACTACAATTTTGTGAACAAACTCCTGGATCTGGGCGGTTGGGGGGGGAGTCAAGCCCTCACATACTAAGGGTCCTGAGGAACAAGCATTTGTCCTAGGTGCTCCGGGAAAAGCCCACTCTCTTCTTGAGCACCAAGTTCAGCTTCCCAGAGGCCCAGTGCGAGGTGAGGCCACGCCTGGGCCCTGGATCCGCCTCCGGCCCTGGATGGGCCTCGCCCCGGATCCGATCCCGCCCCCGGCTCCGCCTCTATCCCCGCCCCCAGCTCCGCCTCCGCTCCCAGCTCCGCCTCCGCCCCGGCTCCGCCTCCGCCTCCAGCTCCGCCTCCGTCCACCGCCCCCACCCCCAGCTCCGCCTCCGCCTCCGTCCGCCCCCGGCTCCGCCTCCGTCCGCCCCCCCGGCTCCGCCTCCGTCCACCGCCCCCAGCTCCGCCTGCGCCCCGGCTCGGCATTTGTCCCCAGCCCCAGGCTCTGGCCCCGCCCGGCTCTGCCTCCTCCCCAGCTCCTCCTCCGCGCCTCCCTGTCAGGTTTCCAGCGGCAGCCCGTTTACCTAGGACTGTTACACTACAGTGACGCCTTAGCGTGGCCTTGAGAAAGGAATGACGCCTGTCTTCTTGTCCCTGGAGATGGACAGCGCCACCTGCTGGGGGCTCTTTGCCTCCGTCCCCTGCCCCCCAATTCTGCTATCTGTCCCTAATCACTCACTCTTGTATTTTGTCCCCTTGCGATCCAGTGCTGCTGGGCTGCAGCCTTGGGAGCTGGCTCTCTCCCCACCCGGGGTCCTAACACTGAATACGCTGTAGAGGCTCTTCCTGATCTTTCTCAGATATTTATTTTTCCACATTACTTTTTTTAAAGGTGATTATTCACTGGAGGTTGGAAAGGAGACTGGTAATTTTGAGACTGCATTAAGTTTATAGATAAATTTGGGGAGAATTGGTATTCTATTCTTATTTTATTTATTGTTAGCAACTCTAAAATTTTAAGCGATTCTCTCATCTATAAGTAGTGATTTCTTCCTATTATTTTTACTCTTGTTTTATTTCCTTGTCTAATATGTTGGCTAATATATATGAAATTGTGCGTGCTATCCACATTGTCTTGTTTTAAATTTTAATGTTTTCCAGGATGATTTAAAAATATATAAAAACTGGACAAGAGCCTTGACCAATGAGAATGGGAGCACCAATCAGAACAGATACCAGATGTAGATGGCTGGTACAGTTAAATAAATGTGTAATTACAGATGAATGGTCCTGAGTGTTTTATCATCACACACGATGTTGTCTGCTGATTCGTAATAAATTTGAAATAATATTTTACCAAGAACTTTTTCTCAGAATATAGAGTCAAATATCTTTATAACTTGGTTTCAGCCTATCTTTCCAGCCTGATAATTTTCAACATGGTTCAATAAGCACCTGCCCATTCATAAATCCCTATGAAACTCTCTAGCTTTAAAAGGCCCAGTCATGTAAAACAAGGGCTTACGGATCTGATCCCTGCAGCTCCTATACCTTTCTCATGGGCAGCTCTCTGTCTGCAAATCCCTTCCCACTCAGAACCTGGAAACATATGCAGCTTTCAGGTCTCAGCCCAGACTTCCTTTCTAAAGTATTCCTCAACTATCTCCTGCTTTCTGAACACCTCCAGTCAAGAAAGAGCTGGTCCCTTTCTCCTTCGTGAACTCCCAGTGTATCTTGGACACACTTCCAGTTCAGTGTTTTTCACTCTCTTTTGTATTTTGCTGTTTCCATTTTTTCTTCATCTGTGGACTGTGAGCTTCTCTACCCTTGACAGTGAGCACAGGGTTTGATGCTTAATTAGCACTCAGTTAACATTTGTAGAACAGGGCTCCTTGCCTGTAGCTCAGCAGCTAGGGTGCCAGCCACATACACCGGAGCTGGCGGGTTCAAATCCAGCCCGGGCCTGCCAAACAACAATGACAACTACAACCAAAAAATAGCCAGGCGTTGTGACGGGCACCTGTAGTCCCAGCTACTTGGGAGGCTGAGGCAAGAGAATCACTTAAGCCCAAGAGTTTGAGGTTGCTGTGAACTATGACGCCTCTGCACTCTACCGAGAGTGACATAGTAAGACTCTGTCACAAAACAAAACAAAATATTTGTAGAACAGATGAATGGATGAAAAAATCAGTGAATCTCACTCTGAGCATGAAGATGTATCATGTAATATGGATATAATATTTTTAAAGTGTTAAATGGATGCATTTTGTTTGCTTTAGCTTCTGATGCCCATGGTAAAGAAGAGAGCAAGTGTCATTGTTCTGATTATCTATTGCTGGGTAACCACTCCAAACTGAAGGGTATAAACAATGATCACTTATTCTCTATCTCCATTCTAGCGGTTGGCAGGACTCAGCTGGGAGGTTTCACTTGAGTCGCTCATATGAATGCAGACAGACAGTGACTGGGGTTGCAGTCATCTGAAGGAATTCTCACCCCCATGTACAGTGGCAGCTGACGCTTGCTGTGTCTAGGACCTCAGCTAGGACGGTGAGCCAGAACTGCATGTGACCTTTTCATATGTCCTGGGGTTCTTTACAGCATGGAGGCTGGAATTTAAGAACAAGCATACTTGTGGCAGGCGCCTGGAGTCCCAGCTACTCGGGAGGCTGAGGCAGGAGAATCGCTTAAGCCCAGGAGTTGGAGGTTGCTGTGAGCTGTCTGAGGCGACGGCACTCTACCAAGGGCCATAAAGTGAGACTCTGTCTCTATATAAAAAAAAAAAAAAGAACAAGCGTACTAAGAGAGAACCAGAGAAAACTATCACCTTTTATCTAGCCTCAGAAACAGTGGTTTTCTGGTAAATGTTTATCCACCTGCTGTGTGTGTGAGCGTGTGTGTAATTTGTAGCATTTGACAGCTCCTACGATATAAATAATCCCCCTGTGGCTGTTTCAGGCTGTGAGCACAAAGTTGGGAGCAGATAAACACTCCGCTGGCTCCAGTACCCCCACTGCGTGGCAGTCACACCCCAGCATTTTTCCTGTGCTCTGTTGGCTGAAGCAACCAAAGGTCCATCTAGATTCAAGGGGAAGGGATGACTTTGCCTCTTGATGGGACATTGGCAAAGTCACAGTGTAAGAAAAGCACATGGTTGGGAGATATGAAGACTGTCTTTGGAAAATCCAACCTGCCACAAACACCAAGAACAGAAAGATCTAAAGGAATTCACAGAGGCAAGCGTGTAGTGGAGAATGTCCCTAGAAATACGCAAGATGAGGAAAAGTCCTTCCTTGCCTGAAAGAAGAAACAGGGGACAGCAAGGATGAAAACTTTTTCTAGGATGAAAAGTGTAATAAGAAGGAGCAAAAGAAAAAAAAAATCACACACACACACACATATGAGAGAAAATTTGCAAGTAGAGAACTTTCCCCCTGCTTCTTATTCAAAACTCCATTCATTCAGTCAATAACTATGTTTACGAAATGCCAGACACTGTTCTAAGTGCTGGGAATCAAACAAAATAGAAATCCCTGCTGTCTTAATGTGCAATGGCTTCCCTAACAAAGTACCACAGGTGGGGCAGCTTACACAACAGCCATTTATTTTCTCACAGTTCTGGAGGCTGGAAGTCCAGATCAAGGTGTCAACAGGATGGTTTTCTCCTGAAGGCTGTCTCTGTGTCTCCCAGATGGCCAGCTTCTCCCCTTGTCTTCACATGGTTCTCCCTCTGTGTGTGTCTGTATAAAGACACATGTTATTGGGCGGCGCCTATGGCTCAAGGAGTAGGGCGCCGGTCCCATATGCCGGAGGTGGTGGGTTCAAACCCAGCCCCGGCCAAAAACCAAAAAAAAAAAAAAAAAAAAAAGACACGTGTTATTTTAGACTAAGGCCCATCCTACTGAATTCATTTTCATTCCATTACCTCTTTACAGGCTGTATCTCAGATGCAATCCCATTCTGAGGTACTGGGGTTAGGGCTGTAGCATGTGAATTTTGGGAGGGATATAACTCATTCCATAGCATTCATATTGTTCCTGTACCCAAGTCACCTAGCTGAGGCAGAATGGAGATGGTAGAACGGCACACCCAGGCACTGACATTGGCCTTGAAGTGGGACGGACTCTCTGGAACAAGTCATACCTCTGAGCTGTCCATGGGATCGGGCCTCCAGCAGGGTCACAGCCTCACACAGCTTTCCACCTGCCCTTACTGTTTTCTTTCCCTCCCTGGTTCCCAAAACTTACCCCTCATCCCCAATAGGTTGCAGGTTCTGCTTCTAGGAAACCTTATGTATACAAGGCAGTCACACTGCACTGCATCCAAAGGTGAACAGTATGTGGCTGACCCACCCTTCATGGTGTTAAATGAACTGCTGGATACAGACCACAGCCTGATCCCTTGACCACACAATGATATATTTCACTTAGAGATAGAACAAATTCTATGTGGTGTTACTTTGAGACGATCGATATTGTTAAGTGCCCCATCAACCATTTATCTAGTGCTTTCAAAAAACAATGCATCAACTTGCCAGACCAGTTGTTAAATGCGAAATTGTGGTTTCTCTGTGACTCTATCAGTCCCTCTGAATATACCTGCCAGTGTCCTGTGAAACTTTCCCGCATTAACCGGGACTACCTGGCATTATGGGGCTACAGTTTTTAAAGGGCAGGCAGCATACGTTATTCTTTAATTATTTCCTTAATTTGCAAATTTTTCTTTAATTTTCAAAGAAGTTGACTTAACATCCTTAATTGTCACCTTAAGTGGTGACATACCATGCCATGGCAACAGAGTGAGACTCTGTCTCAAAAAAATAAAAAGAATCATTACTGTTTGACCTAGCTGGCAGTTCACTGAAAAGCTTCCTTCACAGAATTTGTCTTTCCTTGACCTGACTCAAAGCTTACACCAGTGAATAACCCCATTCTTAGGGCATTTGTAAAAAAAATAATAATAATAAAAATAAATCAGCAGTAATTGTTTCATATCATAACTGCCTTGTGAGGGGCATTACCAACTGGAGCTAATCAGAATCTGACCAACAACTTAAAAGGAAAAACAGGAGAATAAAGACTTTGAAAAGTTCTGATACGGGCAGTGCCTGTGGCTCAAGGAGTAGGGCGCCGGTCCCATATGCCGTAGGTGGTGGGTTCAAACCCAGCCCAGGCCAAAAAAAACACACACACACACACAAAAGAAAAGTTCTGATATATTCCTATGATGTGCATGTGGTTATACGCCTGCCCGAGAAATACCCAAGAGGGCCACAATCTCTGACCTCCAGGTGATCGTGAGGCTCTGCACAAGTAGGAAGGAAGGCTGAGGCAGAGTTGGAACCTGATCACCTGAGCCTGGAAGGCAGGCCCCAGGGCGCACCACCCACACTCGGGCATGTCAGTTCAAGAAGATCTCTGTCCAGTGATCAGCTGAGCACAATGGTGATAGATACTTTAGTACCACCCATGACAAAGACACAGCAGACTTCATAGAATGAGCGGAGGAAACTCACTAAACAAATAGCAACAGCAAGAAACTTGGCAAGCAGGAATCTCTTTTCCAGCTTTACTACACTATGTAAAATTATATTATTTTAAATGTCCAACTTCAACAAAAACTTGAGACATGCAAAGAAACAGGAAGGAACTGATCATACACAAAAGGGAGAGAAACAGTCAATAGTGTGGGATGAAGGAGAAAGTTCCCCTTTCCTCCCCAAAGTTCACTGAAAGATCAACTCACATTTAAGGCCGATTAATAAGAGAAAGAGGTTTATTTACCATGTGCGGGGGGAGGGGGGAAATCACAGGATTATTACTCAATATCCCATGGAACCCAGAAATTTATATGCCCTTATTTTGGGGGGGGGGAATGATGAGGAATATAGATGATTCTGTCTGGGGGCAATAAACAGTTACTAGGGAAAATGAATGCGTGGGGGCAGAGACTGACTTGGACAAGATTGTCTTTACAATTAAATTAATGTGAGAGACAGGTATTACATTTAAGATAACTTGGGTCAGATCTAGCTACATTCTTGATCTTCTTTCCTATAACGTATTTGAGATAACAGGGAAGGGAAGGGGGGAAGGGAGGGGAGGGAAGGGAAGTGAAGTCAATTGTTACTTTGATGGGTGTGGTCTGGTTTCTTGCCCATGGAGGGGAAGCCTCTTCCAATGCCTATTTGATCTCTAAGGGGCCTTTAATTCAAAATACTCTTTATGCTAAGGAGTCATATTTTGGGGTGAAACTTCCTGAGGTCCTTCAATAGAAACTGTAATTTTCGGAGTAATTCTCTTTTGGGTTAGAAGCTGTCCTGAGGAAGCGCTGAGATTGAACTTCCTAGACAAAGATTCCAAATCAGCTATTATAAATATGGTCAAAGGACTAAAAGGAATGCCTAAGGAACTAAGGGAGGGGTCCTCAGCAGCTAGGGCAGTGGTAGGAGCGGAAGCAGCCAGCAACCCATCTTCCTAAATGCTCTAGGTGACCCATGGCCTGCAGGCACCCAGCATGCACCCTATTTACAACTAACATGCCCAAGAGGTAAGGGTGGTAAAGAAAAAGCCCAAGAAATTGCACATTTGTCAATGAGGCCTACTCTTGCAAAAGTGAAAACAGAGGCAAAAAATGGCAGCAGATATCTTCAAACAAAAACGCAAACAAAAGGGGGAAAGGGAGCAAAGAGAAAATGGCAAAAGTGGCTAACCAAGTATAAAAAAAAAAATAAAAATCGGGCGGCGCCAGTGGCTCAGTCGGTAGGGCGCCGGTCCCACATGCTGAGGGTGGCGGGTTCAAACCCGGCCCCGGCCAAACTGCAACCAAAAAATAGCTGGGCGTTGTGGCAGGCGCCTGTGGTCCCAGCTGCTCGGGAGGCTGAGGCAGGAGAATCGCTTAAGCCCAGGAGTTGGAGGTTGCTGTGAGCTGTGTGAGGCCACGGCACTCTGCCGAGGGCCATAAAGTGAGACTCTGTCTCTACAAAAAAAATAAATAAATAAAAATCTCAGGACACTCCCACCCCCAACTTCTTATGGGAAAGGGAAAGGCCTCAGGCACCTGTGAAGAACTGGCCCCACAGATCATTCCTTAAGGAGATTCTTTTGGCTCGCCACCTGTGGCTCAAGTGGCTAGGGTGCCAGCCACATACACCTGAGCTGGTGGGTTCAAATCCAGCCCAGGCCCGCCAAAGAACAATGACAGCTGCAACCAAAAAATAGCCGGGCGCTGTGGTGGGCCCCTGTAGTCCTAGCTACTTGGGAGGCGGAGGCAGGAGAATCACTTGAGCCCAGGAGTTGGAGGTTGCTGTGAACTGTGATGCCACAGCACTCTACCCAGGGGGACAGCTTGAGGCTGTGTCTCAAAAAAAATAATAATAATAATAAGGAAATTCTTTGCTGGCCTCCATGAGCAAGTATATACAAATTAGAGGTTTAGGTCTGCAGTCTCTGCCTAGCTCCTAAAATGATAGTCTATTCAATTCCACAAAACCAGTGGATTGCCAGTTTATCTTTATAGAGTAGAACAGAGACGGCATAGAATCAGACGTTCCTCCATCTACCCAGGGACCCTACATCATTGATGCTTCCTAGACTGTCTTTTCTCCTCTAACATTCACCTTATCTTATGTAAAAGGCAGATTTTCCTGAGTCTCATAATGTTGCAGGAAGACAAGGCCCAACGGAGAGAAAGAGCACCCAAACACCACGTTTATAAGAAGAAGAGCTTTATTCACCAGCCGGGAGCTTACGGTATAGAAGATTCCAAATGGCCGTGCTCCCCGACTGCCTTGGTCTTTCCCTTTTTATTGACAGTCAAAAAGTTCCACCCACAGGTACCCCTGTCATTGGCCAGTTCGAATCAAGCAGGAGATGCTATTCCCACCCCTACAGAACTACGGGACTACGGGATTTCACAGAACTTGGAAATTTCCAAGTTTCAGGAAGTTAAGTTTACAAATTCCCAAGAGCTGAGTCACCATGGAGAGGACCCTGTAGGTGTATCTTTGTGGTCTCCTTGAGAAGACCTGTTCTCCTGGACCTCACCCTTCTCAGCTATCCTCTCTCATTCCCCCCTTTTGAGACTCCAATATATTTTAATTTGGGGTCTCAATATCAGCTTGTTTCTGCAGGTGCCAATATTAATTACTTTTCAGCACTGAGGTTTTAGGGACTGTGAATCTTCTTGGGTTCTCTACTCAGACCTTAATAGTACCATGGTGGTGGGCTAATATACATACGAGTTTCTACTTTTCCCTGTGACATTTCCCCCCTTTTCCCAAAGTTCAAAGTCCAATTAAGACAAATCCCTCGAGGAGTTTCCTCAGGCTCAGCCGTGCGTTGACCGGCCAGCTCCCAGTATGTGGCTGGAGCAGGGCATGTTGATTGTCCTAAAAGTTACCTTTACTTTCCAAGGGGCAGTGAAGCCCTATTCAGCCAGCTGTGATGACTCCTCAGTACTAACCCTAGTGTTCTCTTTAGCAATGGTGGAAGCATTTCTTTGATGCCCACAACAGTGCATAACTGCCACTTCTTGGGGTTTCTATACTGCCTCTAACAGCTGAAGTTATCTCCTGCTGATACTTAATGTCTTCATTTTTTCCCCAGAATTTAATAGTTCTTTTGCCTGGTACAATGTCCTGTGTACTCAGAGAGTCAGAAAAACATTTAAATTTTTCCCTTCACTTAGTTCTAAGGTTCCAGTCAAGGCAATTAGCTCAGCCTTCTGGGTCAATGTCCCTTGAGGGACGGGCTTAGCCTCCACAGTCTCTGTTAAGGTGACCACTGCATACCCAGCCCATCGCTCACCTTGCACTGGCATGCAACTGCTTCCATTTACATATAAGTTCTAGTCTGTATCTGTCCAGGGCTGGTCACGCAAGTCAGGTCTGCTAGAGTACACATTATCTATGACTTCCGTACAGTTATGCTCAGTCTCTCTTCCACTGACTGGAAGGAGCGTGGCTTGGTTCAGAGTGTTGCATTAGAGAGTCAAAAATGTCCCTTAGTGTCCATTAAAATGACCACAGAGTGCAGTACTTTCACTCTGAGATCCTGCCCAGAGTCAGCTTATCAGCTTCTTGCACAAGGAGAGCAGTAGCAGCTAGAGCCCTGTAAACAAGGTGGCCATCCTTTTGCCACTCCGTCCAACTGCTTAGAGAGGTAAGCTACAGGCCTTGGCCAGGACCTAATCAGCTGGGTTAACACACCCACAGCCATCTTATCTCTCTCTGAGACATACAGAGTAAAGGGCTTGGTCAAGTCTGGCAGTCCCAATGCAGGTGCAGCCATGAGCCTCATCTTTAGCTGGGAGAAGGCACGTTCCTGTTCTCCTCCCCACTCCAAGGGCTCTCCCTCCTCTCCTTTAGTTGCCTCATACAAGGGCTTAGCAAAGACGGCAAAGTTGGGGATCCAAAGACGACAGAAGCCGACCGGGCCTAAGAATTCCTGAACCTGCTTTCAGCTCTTGGAGGTGGGGAGGCGATTAATGACCTGTTTCCATTCCATGCCTAGATTCTTTTCCCCTTGCTGAATAATAAATCCTAGATAACGTACTTGCTGCTGGCAGACCTGGGCCTTCCGCTTAGACACTTTATAGCCACATACCTCTAGATGTCATAAAAGACAAACCATGCCTCAGGCGCAGCCCTCCTGGGTAGGGTGTCCTGAAAGGAGGTCATCGACATATTGGAACAGCACCCATTCTAATTCCTTAGCCAGGAATTTCTGGAGGTCACAAGCCAGCGCTTCTTCAAAAATCATGAGTGTTTTGAACCCCTGTGGCAACCTGGTCCATGTGTACTGTTTCCGTGTCTGGTCTCTCCCACTGGAAAGCAAACAGCTTCTGGCTTCTCAGAGCCAGCCTTATACTGAAAAAGGCCTCTTTTAAGTCCAGACAAGTGGGCCACTTGGCTTCTGCTGGCAGGAGATTCAGCAGAGTAGGATGCAGTGTTTACAGTTACACCATTTACTGGGAAATTTTAGATAACATTTAATACTGCACAAGTTCTCCAGTGTAGCCAAAAGGTGAACTTTGTTGAGTCTTAAGGCTTCAGAGTAAATATAACTACTATATATAATTCTATACTCTTTGGCCAGTCTCTTAGTCTCATTCAATAGATCAATTTAGTAAAACAGTTATGTCTCATTTTATAAGTACGGACAAGGTTGGGATCTAAATACGGGTAGACCACAACCTCTTTTTCCTCCTTTCAAACTATTTTTCTCTCTCCAATTTCTCTCTTTTTTTTTTTTTGTAGAGACAGAGTCTCACTTTATGGCCCTCAGTAGAGTGCCATGGCATCACACAGCTCACAGCAACCTCCAACTCCTGGGCTTAAGCGATTCTCCTGCCTCAGCCTCCCGAGTAGCTGGGACTACAGTTGCCGGCCACAGCACCCAGCTATTTTTTTGTTGCAGTTTGGCCGGGGCTGGGTTTGAACCCGCCACCCTCGGCATATGGGGCCGGCGCCCTACTCACTGAGCCCCAGGTGCCACTCTCCAATTTCTCTCTTTACTAAAGGCAAATTATAGTAGAACTAACTAATTTGCCAAAATAAACTGTACCTTCAGTATACGGGGTCTGATTATTTGCATAAAGTGCAGTAAGAATAATTAATCATTAGCCATCTAAGCTCTTCTTTCCTTTAAAATTGGCTTTGCTGGAACCTTTTATAAGGAATCTCAGGCTGGACTCTTTGAAAGCCTTTCAGAGCCCAGGTTTCATCTGTGCCATTAGATACCTGTATGTATCAGGTAAATCCCTCTTCTCTTGAGGTCCCCAAGCACATTTCGATTCCCAGACCCATCAGCAAGTGACCTTCGTTACTTACCACAGATCAGGAAATGTTACTGATAGGTATCTGGCCAGTTTTCCAAAGGGCTTTTTTTATTAGCCTTATAAAGTCAACCTTAATTCCTTAACACAGTCTGGACACCTCTGGAAATGCTATTCCACCTCTGAAAAGCCTTGGTAAAGTAACCAGTGCCTTCATCATGTCCTATAGAACAAAACAGATTCTTATTGAACTTATGCAAATAATTGTATTGTCAGAAATCAAGAATACTTACAAATGGCTTTCAAATTCCAGAGAAATCAAAGAGAGAGAAAAATACATGTTTCAAACTCTGCTCATAAGTACATACATTGCTTGAAAAGCTACAAATAGCTCAAAAGACAGAAAATTATTTCTTGACTTCTGGAAAACAGAACACAGAAAGAATCAACAGTATTTCGAACAAAAAGCCATTACAAACTAGCCCAGTTCCACGTAACTGATTTCTGTTCTGATGAAGTTAGGTTAGCAATATTCATAGACATGTTAACTTTCCAACGAAAAGTCTAAAATTCTGCTTTTTAGTCCGAAGGTATTAAATTTCCAAAGACATTAGGAATTTGAATTCGAGAGAATTTGTCAGCTTCTTTTAATATTTCTTTTTCTTTTTAGTATAAACTTTGGACTCAGACAGTTACATAAAAAATACTTTCTTTTTTAGATAAATTAAAATTATTACCGACAATATATGATAGGACAGACCAATGTCTTATACATTAGGACAGACCAATGCTTTATAATATTGTAACATATATATAACCATAACCCACACAAAATTAATCACCATTTCATATTTGACAATGTTTCCTATATATTTTTAATAAATCAAATAAGTTTAATTTGTTTTCCTGTGACTTTCAGTGGTCTTAATATTTCAAGAAGACCAACATTAAAGTTGTGTTTTGTTGTTGTTGTTGTTGTTGTTGGCCTGGGCCAAGTTTGAACCCGCCAGTCTCAGCGCATGTGGCCAGCATTGCAACCACTGCCCTACAGGCGCCAAGCCCCAGATTTAGAGTTTTTATTTTGGAAGGTTTGTTAAATATCAAAGGCCTAAAACATTTGTTTAAAGAAAATTACCAGCCAAAAGATTTTAAAGGAAATACATAGTTAACTGGATCACATGTAAATTCTTTCACAAAGTCTCTTTTATGAGCTTCATTTAACCTGCACAGACCATCTACAAACATTCTAAACTTTCTTTAACTTTTGCCCTGCCTTCCACTTTCTTACACAACCATTCTGTTTCAGGACAGAATTTATCACACAAGATTCTTTCTTTACACTATGCCATTCTCCTTTCTGTTTAATTTCTCCTACTCTCAAAAACTTGCTTTTCACAAAACAGGATCCCAGTTTGCCATGAAGTCACCCATTCACTCAGCCAGATTGACAACTAGAAGGTTTAAAAAGCAAGAATCTTATCCTTTGACAAAGATTCGGTTTCCCCAACAATTTAAACAACCAAATTGTTACATTTTACAAATGGGAGACATTTATGAGATGTAACATTGATACAGGATTTTCCCACTCAGGGCTGGACAGGGAACCCCCGTTTTTCAGGCTCAGGTGAGCTTAGACATTAGACTCCCATCTCTAGGCACAAACCCTCTGAGCCCAGCAAGGTCATAGACAAAGCAGTCCGAAACCTTTTGGACGGCTCCACCCTGACTAAGGAGCACATACCCTAATCCCCTCCCCAGACAAAAACTGCAGCAAAGACCTAATAACCTTGTCCAAGGTGAGGCGCTGCATTCATTCATTTGCTAGAACACCCCTTCCATTTGTAAAGGTATTTTTCCATCTACCAAGTCCTGGCCAAAATATCTCTCAGGGCCAATTATTTATCCCTAGAAAAAGGACTTATACAGGAAACCTCCAATCTGGGCCTCCTCTCCCCTTCCAGAGGCTGTTCACCTTGGAGACCTGTTGCTTATATGGATACAGCCTCGTTCAGCATGAGATTTACACTCTCTTCCCCAGATTTTCAAGGGCCATCCAGAGCTCACTGGACTGCCTGAACCGCAACACTTTCCAAGGCATGACCCCAATAGCTCTGGCGCTCTCCACTCTCTCTGCATGCCCCTCAGTCCAACAAAATGCCATTTTATCACTGATCTGTGGCCCACGGGCTCAATTCTCAAATCTCTGAGACCGAACACTCACTGAAGAAATTCCAGTAACAAAACTACAACAACATTCTTTCTAATGTCTTTTCATTTCCTCCCAAGTCCCACATGGCCATGTGGCTGCCACCAAAGACAAAAAGCAGAAAACCTGGAACTTCCGGTTTCTCTCAGAATAGCCAGGGGGCAAAGTTGGAGCAGGGAAGAAGGGCACACTCACACATTCGTTTCACCCCATGAATGGGGGGGGGGTGCGAAACCCTACCTATTGTTACCCATCTCAGTCATTCTCCAAGCACTCACATGCACATAATTCCAACCCATTTCTTAACCCGGGCAGCCTCAATTTCCCACTCAAGCTGCCACTTAGTCATAGGAGGCAAACCAACAGTCCCCTAGGCCCTGTGAAGGGAGGTCCAACTCCACCCTTGGAGTTCTCTCAGTCACACCACATCCACACACTCTCACACACCTCTCAACAGACCTGCCAGCAATCTAATGCCCAAGGAGTTGATCAGGCTCCTCTTTCACTAAAACTGTAGTGGGATCCCCAGATCGATCACACCTTGCCTTAGACGTCTTCCTGTGTAGGTACCCGTTCCCACATGCCAGTTCCTCCCGGTGTTTGACTCCTTGAAGACCCGCCAGTGGGGTCCTTTCTCAGCCCAGTCGAGGCGTCCACACAGGGAGGCCAAACTGCCTCCTTGGTGTGCTCAGTGGTTCACGTCGCCCAGGCCGATCAGGGGCCCCCACGTGGGTGTCCAGAGGATTGGCGGCAACTGCCAGGTGCATTTTCTCTCCAGGGGTGATCTCACTTCCTGGTCAGGGAACCAAAAAATGTTGCAGGAAGACAAGGCCCAACGGAGAGAAAGAGCACCCAAACACCACGTTTATAAGAGGAAGGGCTTTATTCACCAGCCGGAGCCTATGGCATAGAAGAATTCCAAATGGCCGTGCTTCCCAACTGCCTTGGTCTTTCCCTTTTTATTGACAGTCAAAAAGTTCCACCCCACAGGTATCCTTCTCATTGGCCAGTTTGAATCAAGCGGGAGATGCTATTCCTGCCCCCACAGAACTACAGGATTTCACGGAACTTGGAAATTTCCAAATTTCAGGAAGTGAAGTTTACAAATTCCCAAGAGCTGAGTTACTATGGAGAGGACCCTGCAGGTGTATCCTTGTGGTCTCCTTGAGAAGACCTGTTCTCCTGGACCTCACCCTTCTCGGGTGTCCTCTCTTAATAAGAATGTAACCATTTTGTCTCATTCCATCCCTCTCCCCCCCCCCCAAGAAGCCCTTTTTGTTCTTTCTGTGCTCCTTTAAATACTGAAACTTCTAATTCATCCTTTGGAAAAGCAGCCACAGCCTTGTCTGCAATGTATGTTTTACCCAGGCACGTCTTTAATTTTGGCTTAAGAAGTCTCCATTGATTGAGGTTTTGCCTCAGCCACTTATTGTGGATTGACACAAGGAACTAAAGATTCACCTGTGGAAAATGGAGAACTAAAACTGAGGCGAGGGCGGGGCCTGTGGCTCAGTGAGCAGGGCGCTGGCCCCATATACCTAGGGTGGCAGGTTCAAACCTGGCCCCGGCCAAACTGCAACCAAAAAAATAGCCGGGCGTTGTGGCAGGCGCCTGTAGTCCCAGCTACTCGGGAGGCTGAGGCAGGAGAATTGTCTGGGCCCAGGAGTTGGAGGTTGCTGTGAGCTGTATGACACCACGGCACTCTATTGAGGGCAATAAAGTGAAACTCTGTTTCTACAAAAAAAAAAAAGTGAGGCGAGTCCAACCTCCGAGGAAGTGAGTGGAGAAGCAGTCAAGTCTGATCAACGTCATGGGCTGTGTGCGCTCACTTCTCGGTCTCCCCTCTTGCACATCGACTCTTTAGCAAATGTCAGTAGCTCTAAAAACATTTTTAGGAAAAGAGAATCCTGCCTCACTCCATTTTTGTAGGTTAAATACCTTTTTTAAAAGAGGTAAAATTATAAAAAAAAAAAAAAAAAAAAAGAGGCAAAATTATCCACTGGTTGCTTAATTTTTGGTGCAATCAGAAAATTCTGTGGGATATTATAGTATGGGAGGCTTTGACTGCCTATGGTGTCAGCTTAACAAAATTGAATTAGTTTTCAATACCCTATAAAACAAAGCATACTAAATGGCAATATGGAGTCACAAGTCCTGCATGGAATGTCTTGAACATTTTAAATTATTTCTATTCCCATGTTATTTTTTAGTAGAATTATTTCCTAAAGAGTTCTATGGCTCTCCCTGTCAGGATTGTGTTTGTCCTCCGATATCTTTGGTTATGGTCGTCTAGTTTTGTTTTTTTTTAAATGACTTTGTTAATATGCTGTGACAGATTGAAAAATGTATGTTGTATACTTGATATTAAATTATGACTTGGTGGGAACTGTGTAACATTTGAAGGAAAATTGCTTTACCAACATTTGTAGATACTGGTACTTCATATCCTCTTAATGAGAATCTGCCTCCAAATTTTAAGTTGGAAAGTCACTAGAATAACTGTTTTTTAAAAAAGTTGCATGGCTCAGCACCTGTGGCTCAAGCGGCTAAGGCGCCAGCCACATACACCTGTGCTGGTGGGTTGGAATCCAGTCTGAGCCTGCCAAACAACAATGACGGCTGCAACCAAAAAATAGCCGGGCGTTGTGGCGGGCGCCTGTAGTCCCAGCTACTTGGGAGGCAGAGACAAGAGAATCACTTGAGCCCAGGAGTTGGAGGTTGCTGTGAGCTGTAATGCCATAGCGCTCTACCCAGGGCGACAGCTTGAGGCTCTGTCTCAAAAAAAAAAAAAAAAAAGTTGCAATACATGACTTTTTAGATCTTTGGTATGTTTATTAAGAATTGTGCACAAATTGAATTGTCTCAACACAAACAATAACATCTCAATTTCAGAAGAAAAAAAGAATTAGAGGAAAATATAAAAATGGTCTCACTAAATAGAAACTTTTAATGAAGAGATGGGAATTATTATTATTATTATTTTTTTTTTTGTAGAGACAGAGTCTCACTTTATGGCCGGGTAGAGTGCTGTGGCATCACACAGCTCGCAGCAACCTCCAACTCCTGGGCTTAAGTGATTCTCTTGCCTCAGCCTCCCGAGTAGCTGGGACTACAGACACCCGCCACAACGCCCGGCTATTTTTTTTTTTTTTTTGGTTGCAATTCAGCCAGGGCCGGGTTTGAACCCGCCACCCTCGGTATATGGGGCCAGCGCCCTACCGACTGAGCCACAGGTGCTGCCCAAGAGATGGGAATTTTATATATATATACACACACGTACACATATAACACTGCATGTATGTAAATATATGTAATGTGTACATATGTATATGTGTACATATATGTATATATACATATATATAAAAGAATCAGAAAAGTTGGAGACACAATGGAAATTTCTGGAGAAATTCTGGATAGACTAAGGGTCTGCTGATTTACAGATAAAGAAATTGTTCTCTCCTTGTGTGTATATATGTATACACGCTTAGCACTGTATATATAGAATGCAGGGTATATAGAGTATATGCTGAGTGTATATATATATGGTGCTAAGAGTGTCCAATCTTTTTTCTATTCTGGCGTACATTGGAAGTATAAGAGCTGTTGTTTTGGGTCACATAGTAAATACACAAACATTAACAAAAGCTCATTAGCAAATAAAAGGTCTATGCATATCTTTTGTGATGTCTGACACCACAGAAAAGTAAAAAAAATCCTCACAAAATCAGCATGTGGCCCATGGGCCACACAGGTTGGACACCCTTGACAGTAAAATACTATTCAGTCATAAGAACGATATGTTGACATTTGCCACAGATGGATGACATGGATGACCATGGAAGATATTATGGTAAATGAGGTAAGCCAGACACGAAAAACAATAGGATCTCACAATTAAGTGGAATCTTGAAAAAAAAGACAAGAGTCAAATGCATTGAAACAGATTAAAATGGTGACCAGGAGCGGAGACAGAGAGGGATTAGGGAGGGTAGGTCAAAGGACACAAAGTAGCAGACATGCGGGATAAACAATTCCAGAGATCTAATATACAACCTGAGGACTATGGTTATTAATATTGTGCTGTATTCGGGATTTTTGGTAAAAGTGCATTTTTGGTGCTCTTGGAACATACACAAAAAAGGTAACTATGTAAAATAATGTATGTGTTAATTTGTTTGGCCACCTATAATTTTTACTATGTAAAAAATAGAAAAACTAGCCAAGCATGGGGCCAGACACCTGTAGTCTCACCTACTTGGGAGGCTGACGCAAGAGGATCACAAGCCCTAGAATCTGAGGTTACTGTGGGCTACGATGACACTGCAGCACTCTACTCAGGGTGAGACTCTGTCTCAAAAAAAAAAAAGAAAAAAAGAAGAAAAGAAAAAGAAACATTAAAGAGGGGCTCGACAGCAGATTTAAACTGACAGAGGAAAGAATCCATGAACTTGAAAATAGGTCAATTAAGATTAAACAGTCTAAACAACAGAAAGAAGAAAATGAACAGAGCCTCAGAGACCTGGGGGACGCCATCGCGCTACTAATATATGCATAATGTGAGTCCTAGAAGGAGAGGAGAGCAAGCGTGGCAAAGAGAGAACATTTGAAGAAATAATGGCCCCAAACACCCAAGTCTGATAAAAAACTTCATCCAATCTGCATATCCAAGAAGCTCAGCAAACTCCATAAACTCAAAGAGATCCGCTCCAAGACTCATCATAATCTAACTGTCCAAAGATAAAGGCAAAGAATCTTGAAAGCAGCAAGAGAAGTAATTCATCAGGCAACGCCCCCTCCACCCAGGATTTCCCAGAAGCTCCCCTCTGGTAACAACCCAGACAGAATCTGAGGTAACAATCGCTTGTGAGTCATCAACAGCCCCATCCTCTTAGTGAAGTCAAAGATGGACGATGGCCAAGGCTCTCTTTCCCTTCCAGTCTCTTATCCAGGCTCCCAGCATGGCCCCCTCCCTCCTGTGAGGCAGGACTGAGAGGGTCCACAGGGGTCATCGCCAGCAGTGATTGGGGCAAGCCTGCACTGCGTCACTGGGGATTTGACATGACAATCACTGCTGCCCTCTGAGGGTCACAGGACTTGCCCAGTTGGGGAACCGGCTATAAAGTAAGTAACTGTTGGCCTCAGATTGCATAGTGTTTGTTCTAAGCATAAGGTAATATATAACATTTCTCTTAAAAATAAATAAAATTATACTCTTAAAGTATGATTATGAAGACTAGGCATGTTTCTTTAATTCATGTTTTATATCCACAATGATGCACAATTAGCTTTTTCTTTTATATCTACATGTTTGATATGGTACTTATTCCGTCTCTTACTCAAAGATATTTTACTGGTAACTTGAGAAAGACGCAGAGATGAAATTTTTCCATTTAAACCAAGGAGACTGTCAATCATTCAGCCAATATTCTCTGAACATTTATCTTGTGCTAATTGCTGGAGAGATGGACGACGGGGGATGAAGTGTTCCTAGCAGGACAGGAGGGGCATTAGGAGAGGCTTCCTGTAGGAGGTGACTCCTTATCTGAATCTTGAAGAATTACCTGGGTTAATTGAAGTAAGGTTGGGCGAGGCTATCCAGGGAGAGGCACCAGCACAGCTTGGAAGTGGGGGAGAACTTAGCATGTTTGAGGGATTCCAGACAAAGAACTATAATAGGGCATAGACCATCAAAGGTCCAAAATTCAGTTAAATTCAGTTCACCCTAACTAGCATTTTTATCAATTCCTTCCTATATGCACAGTTTTATATCAGATGCTAGGTTACAGAGATGGCAGGAGGACATATCTAGATGGTATTTCAATCAAGTGTGACAAATCACAGTGGGAGTCCATTGACAGAGACGTCAGGGTGGCATCAAGGAACCTTACTGGAGGGTCTGGGGAACTCTCAGAGGGCGAGGGATGAATAGGAGCTCAAGCCCACTGGGGGAGGAAAGGTATTATCAGTAGAGGACACGGCACATGCTTCAGGTCCTGAGCACTGAATACAATTTGTCGTCCCTGAACTTCAGAGTTGACTGGAGACTGGGTGGCACAGCAGGTGTTGGGTTGATAGAGCCTTACTAGGGTGTTTGGCTTTGATATTTGGCAATGGGGTCTTCAAGATGTGTAAACAAGGGGGAAATGATGGGACAGTGATTTAGAAACGCCTTTAGGACTGCAGTGTGGGAGCAGATGGGAGGATGATGTGGCTTCAAGAAATGTTAACTATGGATGTGGAGAGAAGGGAACACTTTTACACTGCTGGTGGGACTGCAAACTAGTACAACCTTTCTGGAAGGAAGTATGGAGAAACCTCAAAGCACTCAAGCTAGACCTCCCATTTGATCCTGCAATCCCATTACTGGGCATCTACCCAGAAGGAAAGAAATCCTTTTATCATAAGGACACTTGTACTAGACTGTTTATTGCAGCTCAATTTACAATCGCCAAAATGTGGAAACAGCCTAAATGCCCACCAACCCAGGAATGGATTAACAAGCTGTTGTATATGTATACCATGGAATACTATTCAGCCATTAAAAAAAATGGAGACTTTACATCCTTCGTATTAACCTGGATGGACGTGGAAGACATTATTCTTAGTAAAGCATCACAAGAATGGAGAAGCATGAATCCTATGTACTCAATTTTGATATGAGGACAATTAATGACAATTAAGGTTATGGGGGGGGAAACAGATAGAGGGAAGGAGGGAGAGGGGTGGGGCCTTGGTGTGTGTCACACTTTATGGGGGCAAGACATGATTGCAAGAGGGACTTTACCTAACAATTACAATCAGTGTAACCTGGCTTATTGTACCCTCAATGAATCCCCAACAATAAAAAAAAAAAAAGAAATGTTAACTAGTTTCATATTAGGGCTAAGTACAATGGGTACTTTTTCTTCCATTCTTTGGATACCTTGTACCTCATGGTAACTTAATTGTTACCTCATGGTAACAATAATGCAACATGATTGCATTACTGTACACAGCTATGATTTAATCAAAAAATATATATATAAAAAAAGAAATGTGGGTGGCACCTATGGCTCAGTCGGTAGGGCACCAGCCCCATATACCGAGGGTGGCGGGTTCAGGCCCGGCCCCAGCCAAACTGCAACTAAAAAATAGCCGGGCATTGTGGCGGTCGCCTGTAGTCCCAGCTACTCGGGAGGCTGAGGCAAGAGAATCGCTTAAGCCCAGGAGTTGGAAGTTGCTGTGAGCTGTGTGACGCCACGGCACTCTACCAAGGGCCATAGGATGAGACTCTGTCTCTACAAAAAAAAAGAAATGTTAACTAGCACAGCTTGACAGCTGATGAAAGATGTTGTGAGGGAGAAAAGGAGGTCAAGAATGAGCCCTGGGGTGGCGCCTGTGGCTCAGTCGGTAGGGCGCCGGCCCCATATACCGAGGGTGGCGGGTTCAAACCCGGCCCGGCCAAACTGCAACCAAAAAAAAAAAAAAAATAGCCGGGCGTTGTGGCGGGCGCCTGTGGTCCCAGCTACCCGGGAGGCTGAGGCAAGAGAATCGCTTAAGCCCAGGAGTTGGAGGTTGCTGTGAGCTGTGTGAGGCCACGGCACTCTACCGAGGGCCATAAAGTGAGACTCTGTCTCTACAAAAAAAAAAAAAGAATGAGCCCTGGTTTCTGTCGTGTGTGACTGAGTGGCTGTCCACAGCACAGCTACCGTCTCTCTCTACACACACACACACACACACACACACACACACACACACACACACAGGTCAGCTGTGTGCCTTTCTTTCTTCCCTACTCCCTGCTCTCAAACTGGAAATGAAATGACACAGGGAAATCCCCCAAAACTCCTCAAACCACATTGCTCCGCGCTCTGGTGTCCAGTGAGGTCCATCAGGTGAGGACGGATGCCGGCAGGAAGCCCGAAATGGAAACCACGGCTCTTACTGTTGCACCCGCCCTCTGTCCGGCTGCACTGAGGCCTTCCCTGCGCCCTGACACTCAGCCTGGCCCGGCCCTTTTCTCATCCCTCAACTCACCTTTGCAGTTACTGGAATTCTTGTGACTGGTTCTGCCATCTGACACCTCAGATATATGACAACATTTGGAGATGGTGCTCCCTCTCTCCCTCCTCCTCCTCCTCCTCTCTCTCTCCCCCACCCCTAGTTTTCATTTCATTGTGTGATACACTGCATTCACTGGGGTACATGTAACATCCATGTGCAGCTTAACACATTTTTGTAATGACACACATGGACCCAGGCAAAGAAACAGAATGCTGCCAGCCCCGCAGGACCCTCTCGAGAGCTCACCTAATCACAGCCTGTAGTCCCAGGCTGTCACTCCCACACAGGACCTGCTGACCATGGGATTCACTTCCCTGCTTTTCTTTTTTGTGCGTTACCATCTAAGTATGTTTCCCTAGAGTTCGGTCTTGCTTCTTTTGGACCTTTATCCTTGAAATCCCCTGATCCTGCTTCTTTCTCTCCACACTGTGTTGATGAGACTCACGGGTGCTGCTGCTGTAGCTAGCCACGCCGTCTGTCACCCGGGTATCCCACCAGTGATTCTTCATTCCATTCTGTTGTGACTGTCACCAGCTTGTCTCCAGTACGTTCCAGCGCTCCCTGAGCATGCCTGTATGTGTATCCTAGTCACATTTCATAAGTTTCCTAAGGGTTTGTATCTGGGACTGGAGCTCCTGGGTAAATGAGGTGCCATGGTAATGTTCACTTTTACTCAATATTTTCTGAGAGTCCTCTTGTTCCATATCTTTGCCAATATTTGCCATTGCCGCTCACCTTTTTGTTTTAAACCTCTGTTCCATTTCCCAGAAGATCTTCTTCTTTCCAGAAGGCTTTCTTCTTTTCCCAGAAAGGTCTCTCTTCTTCCCCCAAACCCAAGATGTGGCCCTGGAGAGCCTACTAAAATAGACTCTCCTGGGCAAATGGGTGTCACCCTCTGTCCCAGGAGGCTTATAGCACAGGATGGTCCCACGTGAGGCCCCCTGATGTGGGTATCCCCACCCCCAAACCCCCTTCCAGGAGGATGTGGGCACTTTCCAAATACGAAGGCCAAAACTTTGTTAATTCTGAATGATTTAACAGACGTGAATCCTTTCTGGGCTGTGGCCCTCTCAATGACACACCTTTTGCCATGTCACAGTTGTACTCTCTGAGGCCCTGGTTTGGAACCACTGCCCTTGTAGGCAGAGAAGGTTGGCTCTAGCAGCCTTGCGTGTGAGTGGGCTGACAGCTTCTTCAGCCCAAGGGCCACGACCACCTAGCATGTGTCTCTACCAAAGTTTGCCCCTAACAAAAACCACCACGGGGGCAAAGAAAGCAATGGTCAAATTTCCCCAAATCACACACTCTGGACCCAAGGGCTATCCCCCGGCACGTAATACTCATGGTCATGTTCTCTTTGGTGTCTCCACAGGGTTTGACCAGCTGACCTGGACTTGGCCAGCGGCCCTGTCCTCCGTCTTGGCCACCCCACCAAGGGTGGCTGACGAAGAAGATGCTTCCCTTCAAGGTGAGCAGATGGATGGGGCTCACCTGCTTCCAGTCACTGGTGCTGTTCTCTCCCAGCACTCGCCAGAAGAAACTGATTCATAAGCTGCAGGAGGAAAAGGCTTTTCGGGAAGAGATGAGAATTTTCCGTGAGAAAATAGAAGACTTCAGGGAAGAGATGTGGAATTTCCGAGGCAAGATGCATGCTTTCCGGGGCCAGATGTTGGGTTTTTGGGAAGAGGAGAGACCTTTCTGGGAAGAAGAGAAAGCCTTCTGGAAAGAGGAAAAGGCCTTCTGGGAAATGGAAAAATATTTCCGGGAAGAAGAGAAAACTTTTTGGAAAAAGTACCGTACGTTCTGGAAGGAGGATAAGGCCTTCTGGAAAGAGGACAATGCCTTGTGGGAACGAGACCGGAGCCTTCTTCAGGAGGACAAGACCCTATGGGAGGAAGAAAAGGCTCTGTGGGTAGAGGAAAGAGCCCTGCTGGAGGAGGAGAAGGCTCTGTGGGAGGATAAAAAGTCCCTCTGGGAAGAAGAGAACGCCCTCTGGGAGGAAGAGAAAGCCTTCTGGGTGGAAGGTGGTGGCCACGTCGTGGGGGAACCAATACTCGAGGACGGGCCCTATGACGTCAATGACGGGCAGCAGTCACCAGGCCTCTCCAGGGGCAGGGCGTAGGCAGCACAGAGGTGCAGGGCTCCCTGGGGTCCAGACTGCGCTGGGCTGGGATTCAAGTCCAGGGTGATCCTCATGTGCTCGAGAAAACATTCACTTACTTGTCTCCTTGCTTTGAAAGATCTCATAAAACCCTGAGGAGGGTTCCAAACCACCCTCTGAGGAAGGCTAGCTGTGTTTTTTCAGGTGTTATGATTCTCCAAGGTCATATTCCCACCTCTGGGCTGTCCTGCTGGCCACAGAGCCTGGTCCCAGGCAGGTCACAATGACCGTGGCACCCGCGGCTTTCTTCAAGAGAGTAAGAGTGGGGAGGAGAGGCTGAGGCCACACAGCTGGAGGACACAGGGACAGAGGGGGCCTCGGCCACCTGGGGAAATCTCTTCTTCACTCTGTAGTCTGGGAGGACTGGAGTGGCTTGAAGCCTTCCAGAAAAGGCCATAGTGCTAGTGACAATTCATTTGTGCCTCTTCACGCAGCAGATCATTTGGAACATGCGGGCATAATCCCTTAACAATCCCCTCCCTGGTAGTTCTGAATACACCACACTTCTCAACCGCACACTGTCTGGCAGTGGAAGGAAGGGGGCTTAGCAGACTTGGCACTGGGCTGAGGTTCAAGAGCACAGCCCAAGAAGCACTGACCTCCCTGATGATGGAGAGAAGTGGCCCTTGGCCGACAAGCCCTTTCACTGAGGGTTGTAGGGGCGTCTGCCCTGCTCCACCCCCAAACATTCCCACTCAAACAGGTCTCACTGTGTCCGCATTTCTGCATCGTAAATTCCTTCCTTTGAGTCTCCTGCCTTCATTCATTTTAAAACTAAAATCCCCAGGGAAGTGGTATATTAAATGACTGTCCCTTAACGTGGTCAGCCAATTTGGAAGCCCAGCTTTTCTTCTGAGGATGAAATGATGAGATGGTCTCCATGGGGTTGGTCCAGAAACAACCAGAACTATGAAATGAGTCCGAAATGCCCAGGCAAACGCATCCTGCCGTCCCTCATGGTTGTTAATACACCTTCCCCTGCCACTGTGGGTCCCCTGCTACTTAACAAGCCCTTTCCCATTCAGCAGTTCATGTGACGGTCACCACAGCTCGGTGGGCTAGCAGGGAAGGTACACAAACCCACTGTACAAATGAGGAAGCAGAGACCCAGAGAAGCAAAGTGATGGTGCCTGGCCGGGCAAGTAGCCAGCGGGAGGGGTGGGGCTGAGCGGCCAGCTGCCTCCTGGATCTCCTTTTCTAATGCAGCCCAGCTCACAGAGCCAGACTGCAGGTGGCTTGGCCAACAGCATCCACGCTGGGTGGGCCTTAAAGTGTCTTAGGATTGCACTATGGCTCGGGATTTCACCGTGTTAGTGGAGAGGTGGAGAGAACAGAGGACAGGGGATTTCACAGAGTTTCTGAGCTACTCTGAACATTCTTAGTGTCAGAAAAGTAGGGTGACCCCTGGAGGCAGCTGGGCCTCTGTGGCTCCAGGTCCCTCTGGGAAAGTCTCTGATTCTCAGAAGGCCCAGTGCAGATACCAGGAGCAGCTGTCTCCTTGGTCAACACACTCTCATCCTCAGCTCTCCACACCCCCTTGGCAAGCTGTGAGGGGAACAAGGAAAACACGATGCCTGTGTGGAGAATCAGAGGCCCAGGGAGGCCACCCCCCGCCCTCACTCACAGTCTGCCCAGTGGACGGTGCACGGGATGGCAGGAGCCCCAGGACAGCAAAGGCTGCAGACTGAACAATCCCCACAGACTCCACCAAAGATAAAATCAGATTATCGGTCTTAAGATAAAAGATGCAAACCAGATGGAGGCAAGAGCTGGGAGGTGTGAGGAGTGAAAATGATCCCCTAGCCGCATCCTATACAGTCGACGGGGGCAGACAGCTGTTGTGTGACAGAAGAGAGGATGGGGGGTCCCTTGGTGACTCCTGGGTCCCTCTGTGACTCTGTCCTTCACTCAGCAAACAGCTGTGAGCTTTCACCCCTCCTTGCAACTGGAGAGGCAGTGAAAGCTGGGAGGGGCAGCCCACGGAGGTCTCCTGTGGGGACTCTCCCCTGCTCTGGGAGCATGGTCAAGGGGGCTGTGGGGAAGCCTGGAAAGGTCTCCTAGAGGGGGTGATGACTAGGTGACCCCTCACAGGCAAGTTCCGGGCAAGACCAGTATTTGAGGAGCTGCAAACATGTCAGAGCCCGGGGAACATGGGACTCAGAGTGGGATGAGAACAGCTGACATGGCGTCTGTGGGCAAGACAGCCGCAGGAGAGTCCCCAGAGAGGGAGATGACACACTTCGATGGCGTTTTAGAAACCATGTCTGGCTGCTCTATGGGCCAGCAGCACTGGCCTCACCTGGGAGCTTGCTGGACGTGCAGAAGCTCAGACAAGGCCCCCAGTGGGCCTTAGAGTTGGAGGCCCATTTCCAGAGAGTGAGTGGGTGAAAGAGGCTGGTGCGGAGGAAGGATAGGAAGTTCAGGGGGTTGTGGAGGAACCAGGAGAGGATGATGGAACACCCCACCCCCTACCCACCCCCTCCAAGCCCCAGCCAGCAGTAGGGGTGGTGAAGTGGGGCCAGCAGCTTGGAGACTCTGGGAGGAGATGAAAGTCCACCAGGGGTGGGGGCAGCTGGATTTGGGCAGGGTGGGAGAGGCAGGGGTCAAGGATGCTACGTAGGTTACTGACAGGACAATGAGGGTGGTTGCACCTGTGGCTGCAAAGAGGAGGAGGAGGAGCAGGAGGAAGAGCCGTGGCCTCCCCAGGGCTGAGGGAGACGGTGGCCATGCAAGATTGTGGATTCCCTTTCTCTGCCGTGGAGGGCAAGTTCCCCGGGCTTGAGGGGCTCTTGGGTGACCTCATGCTTTGTCTTTGTTCACCACAGCCCAACAAGAAGCGCTGCAGCCAGCATCCTTTGTCACACAAATCAGTCACCTGTTACCCTATTGTCCATGCGTGTGTCTCTCCCAGCATCCCTGTGCCTTTCGGGCACTGTACCTGTCCGGGAGTGAATATTAACCTGCCTCCACCAAGCTCACCTTTCGTTGGAGAGATAGATAATCACCCAGTCCCAGTGTCATCGTCTGTAAAAGTTGACAAACCCTAGGAAGGAGGAGACCCACAGCCCTGCAACCCCTGGAATGTGCTTAATGCCCAGAGCAACATGCGTAGAGATTAATAAATCCAAGTTTCAGGCAGAAGAAAATCAGTTTAAGGATCAGTAGGCTGGGTACAGCTAGTAACTCTCAGCATGGGCTCACAGATGAAGAAGAGAATGCAGGTAACGTGGGCAGAAGCTTCTCCGAGCCTCTGGGTGAACAAAAACGGGCATGGATTTCTCCGCACCCCCAGAAGCAGCCAAACTTTGTTTCCCTGTAGGAGAGACGCCCACCAAATACCGCTGCACGCCTGAGAGATCTCCTGGGTTCTGTGTAAGATAAGGCCCAAGCAGAGATCTGAGGGACATTCGTCCTCCTGCCTTGACCTTGTGGCAGGAACCAGAGTCACTTACACTGTTTCAGAGTCCTGCCTATTCAGCAGGGTCCCAGATTCAGAATGAATTAACTTTCATTCTGAGAGAGGACACCCGAGAAGGGTGAGGTCCAGGAGAACAGGTCTTCTCAAGGAGACCACAAGGATACACCTGCAGGGTCCTCTCCACGGTGACTCAGCTCTTGGGAATTTGTCAACTTCACTTCCCGAAACTTGGAAATTTCCAAGTTCTGTGAAATCCTGTAGTTCTGTAGGAGCTGGAATAGCATCTCCTGCTTGGTTCAAACCGATCAATGAGAAGGGTAGCTGTGGGGTGGAACTTTTGACTGTTGATAAAAAGGGAAAGACCAAGCCAGTCGGAGAGCGCGGCCATTCGGAATTCTTCTATGCCGTGAGCTTCCAGCTGTTGAATAAAGCCCTTCCTCTTATAAACGTGGTGTTTGGGGGCTCTTTCTCTCCGTTGGGCCTCGTCTTCCTGCAACAATTCCAGCATCAATTGCAGACACTGGAAGATCCAGAGGCTCCAGGAAAAGCATCCATCACCGTAACTGTTCCCTTGCCATGAAATTCACCCCGAGGAACTGTGGTCTTCTGTACAAAGCCCGAGCTCCCCTAGAAGCTCTTGGGGAGCTTCTGAGCCCACCAGGAGAGGAAGGATGATATTTCTGAAATGCAGTGGCTGGTCTGCATGTCTTATTTATCTCAGGCATCTGTAACAGAACAGCATAGATCGGGTGCTTAGAAATAATAGACAGTTATTTTTTCATAGCTCTGGGGGCTGGAAGTTCAAGATTAAGGCACCAGCAGATTCACTGCCCAATGAAGGCTTACTTCCAGGTTCACAGGCGGCTTCTTGGATGAGGAGCCCAAGCTCCCCTGGACCTCTTTCACAAGGGCAAGAATCTTGCCCATGAGGACTCTACCCTCATGACCTAATCACCTCCCACAGGCCCTGCCTCCTGATACCATTCATTATCTTGGGGATTAGGATTTCAACATACAAATTTTTGACAGGGGCATAAACATTCAAGTCATAGCAGCAGAAAAATATGTTCTGCTCATGAGAGCTGCCGTTGGACTCACCCGGGGTGTTTGTCAAAAATTCAGATTCAAAAAAAAAAAATTCAGATTCCTGGGCTTCACTCCAGACTTAATGAATCGGAGTCTCTAGGGGTCAGGCACCCAAATATGTATTTTCAATATGTTACCCAGGCGATTCTTATGCACATTAAATTCTGGAGAACACTGGTGTACAGTCAAGAGTCCCTTACCTAGAAAGCACAGCCCCTGTGACGTTTGCACTTCTGCCAATTGTGACTACAAGCTTGATGGCAGAAGCGGAGCCTCTGTTTCCTCAACCACATAGTGAACTTTCCAATAGGCTAAGTCCCTGATTGGGGGGCGCTAGACTTGTGGTACAGAGCCTGGAGCTCCTCCTGAGAAGTTAGCTTTGGCAACAGCAGCTCAGAGACCCAGCATCCTGCCTTGGGAGCAGCACAGGTGACCCGCAGGAGGTCAGGGTGACCCAGCCAGAGCACCCAGCTTCTCTTCCCTGGACGTGCATGGGAAGAGAAGACCATGCACTAAAGAGGTAGAATGGGGGGTGACCTGATAAAGTCCTTGCTAACCTCATTGCCATCTCTTTATAGGCCTGAATCTCCTCCCAAATGCCTGGATCCCTCCCCTGGGGAGCAAAGTTGAACTAATATAATGTAAAAGATAAGAATTTACAGTACAAAAAAAGTCCAGGTATAATAAGAATTTGTTGTGGCTCACTGATGGGGCATTGAGAAAACCTGCTCTAGTTAACTTGGCATTTGCTGGAAACTCTCCAAGACATCTGTAAGTCCCCTGAAAGCTAGTGGGTACCCTAGAACCTGCACAGTGTTAGCCGTTCTTCCACACAGGGTGATATGTCTCATCCTCATCTCTGAGGCTTGTTACCGTTTATCAGTTAATTCAGTCCCATAAGAACAAAGGGTTGTGAATAACTCATTATTACTAATAGCCATGAAAGTAGCATGAGTGGAAGAAGCCCAAGTGCCCATCAACCCACGAATGGACTAGCAAATTGTGGTACATGTATACCATGGAATATTATGCAGCCTTAAGGAAAAATGGAGACTTTACCTCTTTCATGTTTACATGGATGGAGCTGGAATATATTCTTCTTAGCAAAGTATCTCAGGAATGGAAGAAAAAGTATCCAATGTCCTCAGCCCTACTATGAAGCTAAATTATAGCTTTCACATGAAGGCTATAACCCAACTATAGCACAAGACTATGAGGAAAGGGCCAAGGAAGGGGAAGGGATGGGGGAGGTCATGGTGGAGGGGGAGCAATGGGTGGGGCCACACCTACGGCACATCTTAGAATGGGGACAGGCAAAACTTACTAAAGGCAGAATACAAATGTCTACATACAATAACTAAGAAAAATGCCATGAAGGCTACGTTGAACAGTTTGATGAGAATATTTCAGATTGTATATGAAACCAGCACATTGTACCCCTTGATTGCACTAATGTACACAGCTATGATTTAACAATAAAAAAAAAAAAAAGAAAGAAAGTAGCATGAGTTGGTGAACAGACTGAGCTTAGGGGCCAATCAGGCAACCCCAGATGCTGAGGCTCACCCCATCTCCTACACAGCGTGACCTGGACTTTCCCAGGGCTCCCCTAACAAATTACTGCTGGTACTAGAGAATAAAAGCAAGGTCCAAAGTCAAGGCGTTGGCAGGGTTGGTCCTTCCAAGGCTCTGAGGGAGAATGAATTCCATCTCTCTCCTGGTTTCTGGTGACTGTTGACAAGCCCTAGGGTCCCTTTGCTTACAGGTGCATCACTAAAACCTGCCTCCATCTTCACACAGCCTTCTTTGTGTGTCCCTTGGTTTCAATCCTCCCTCTCCTTTCTCTTATAAGGACACCAGTCGTTGGAGTTAGAGCCCCCCTAAATCAAGATGATCTCATCTTGAGACCTATTTTCAATTAAGTTCCATTCATAGGTGTCTACAGTTAGAAATTTTGGGGGAGGAAACACATTTTAACTCATTGTGGTTGGTTAAAAAAAAATGTTTTAACTCTGGGCCTCAGGCTCCCAGTCTATAAAATGAGAATAATTAACAGCACCACCTACAAAATAAGAAGGGTTAAGGGTCCTGTACATGGTTTCTGATGAATTCCTTATGGATTTAAAGTATGTTGTGAGGCTCAATAGAAATGATGTATGATGACGTTCCAGCACATTACACGTCATTCCCTAAATTCTAGATTCCTTCACTCCCTTTTGCTTCACACCTATTACCTTGGAGGATTTATTTCTCATTTTATTTTGTCAGGAAATTAGTGAATGCTTAGCTTGCTACGACAGCCATGTATTTAATTCAAAATAGGCAGACCGAGAGGCCACAAGTGTACTTCAACGATATCAAAAATACACGTCCATCCTTGGAACTGCGTCTGGAACATGTGGTCATGACGCTTTCTCAGAACAGATCTTGGTGTGGGTGAATGTTCTGGAAGCATCTGCAGTGGGAGCCCGCCTGCAGTTGACTTGTGAGAACCGACTTGAAGTTCTTGATGGGGTCTAAGAAGGGACCGACTTGAACTCTTTTACAAAAAGAGAGATCAAGTGTAGATTTTTTTTAAAAAGTCGGGGTTTTGTTTTTGTTGACACTGACATGCATAAATAGCACTAGAGTTTCCCCCTACGATTCCTATTGGTACATCTCATTAGAATTATGTTGGAACCAAAAACTAAGCAGTGTAGAATGTGAAGAGCAAGAAATGAAGCCAAGATCCCATTTCTTGCTGCCCTTGAGCATGGCAGAGGAGGGGATGTTTTTGTTTTTTATTTATTTATTTATTTATTTTTATTAAATCATAGCTGTGTACATTGATATGATCATGGGGCATCATTCACTAGCTTCACAGACCGTTTGACACACTTTCATCACACTGGTTAACATAGCCTTCCTGGCATTCTCTCAGTTACTGTGCCAAGAAACTTACATTCCACATTTACCAAGTTTCACATATACCCTTGTAAGATGCACCGCTGGTATAATCCCTCCAATCCCCTTCCCTCTACCCACCTCCCCCCACCCTCCCCTCCCTTTCCCCTTTCCCCCTATTCTTAGGTTGTAACTGGGTTATAGCTTTAGAGGAGGGGATGTTGATGGAAGGCCTCTGTGGAGCAAAGATTAAAAACAGAAGTTTTCGGCATCCTACCTGGGGTGCCTCGGCAGCAAACCTCTAAAGAGTCACTGTCATGTTCTGTGTGGCACCTTTGGAGGCAGCGTCATATCTCACTGAATTTTCCACTTTTATCCAGGAAAGGAGGGCCAAGAAAGGAAGGGCGGGCCGATTTAATAACAGAGGATCTCAGAAAATCTCCACCTTCTCATTACTGAACAATGACCATTAAACAAGGCACACTTGACCTACATCCTGAAAAGAGTGGGGTCTCCAAGGAGGACCTCTGAAGGTTATATCTTAGATCATCTCTGGTTTAAATCATCTCCAGGAAAGGAACACTTCACCCCACCCCTCTCTGCAGGCCATCCCTATAGTCAGGTGAGAGTTTAGACAGGAAAGGCATCCCACTGCTGTCTAGTTGAACTCCTCGTTTTGTAGCTGAAGAAACTACACTCAACGAAGAGGCTTCCAACATCTGTAGTAAGAGGTAAGCTGTGTCTCCTCCGTCCTTCTCCTCTTGCTCCCTCCATCCTCACCCTATTCACCTCCACGAAGCTACTCCTCACCACCTTGAGGAGGGTGGGCTGTGTCCTGAGGTCAGACTTCCTGCTGTGGACAATTCCCTTGTGGTAATCATGGCCTCAAACTGGCCCAAGTGCAAGGTGTATCTATAAAGCCGTTTTACCTTTGTCTTCCCCTGTCTCTTTAAATGTATTATGGGACTAGTTCTACCTTGTCCCTAAATGAAAACTTGAGTAGACACTGCCATGGATTCTTCCAGTCACTTGAAGTTAAAAAAGACAGTTCTGGGCGGCGCCTGTGGCTCAAGGAGTAGGGCGCCGGTCCCATATGCCAGAGGTGGCGGGTTCAAACCCAGCCCCGGCCAAAAAAAATCACAAAAAAAAAAGACAGTTCTAATTGAGGAATGAAGATGTTCCACTCCCCTGTAATAATCAAAGCTTTGAACTCCCATATCCAGCCCTGGGCAGTTAGATGTCCTGCAGTTGAGGAGGAGAGGAAGCGGCTGGGTTCTTCTCCCTTCGGGTTTGGATCCTTCCCGGGTGGACATACAAGGGACGGAGGAGCAGGAAAATCATCCTGTGACTGGTCCTGTCATGTCTAGAAAATTCCTTGGTAAATTCTGCATACAATTTGACACTTTTCTGGAATTTGGTATCTATTGCCTCCTGGTACTTCAGCCAAAATTTCCTTTTCTTTACAGAAAGTTATTCTGTGACTGGTCCTACCATGGTGGTCTAGCTTTGGCCTTCTCTGGATTTGACAGTGGTTTAAAGTTGCTTTTCATTCTTATGGCGGCTTCTGGGGTTCTTGATGACTATTGTGAAAGTTGCTCATGGCAAGATACAGTCACGTATGTCAGACTGGGATCCAAGCAAAGTGGAGGCAGGAGGTCGTGAAGGAAAGGATCTCATGGTCATATGTCGGGGTAAGAAGTATTACAAGGACCTTCTAAAGACCGACAAGAAGTCCCTGCCTGTCCTGCACATTTGGCACACAGGTCTGTAACGAGGCTGTATGAGAAATGCCTTGAGATTAGAGCATTACAGATGTGTCCCTTCACAAGAACACTTGCCTAGCAATGGCCGTCCACACCAATGAGTTAGCACCAGCTCCTGCGACGAGCCTCCGCCACCAGGGGTTTTTGTTTCAAAATTTCTCCTTTGCCTTTTGAAAGTTTCCCTTTATCCTCCAGCCTCTCCGAATATGCCTACACTCGACTACAGCTTGTGTATCCTGAATCACACACCTCCTGTCACTCGAAATAAACTTTTATTGAGAGCCTCTCTGTGTGTGATTAATATGAATTCATACCCTCCCCCCACAGACACACGTATCATGAGTAAGGACAATCTTACCTTCCCTTATGTCCATGGGCATAGCTATTCAACATTTTGCTGGTTAGGCTTTCCAACCTTTCCAGAAGACCGTCTTTCAGGATCTGATACATTAGTTCTGTTTCCTTTGCAAAGCCTGTGTCTGCTCCATGGGGATTCATTTATTCATGTTTGGTTTCAACAAACTCTGGAGTGTAGTCACTCTCCAAATTATGACCGATCTCTCAACTAGGAACTATATTTATTAAAGAAGAAGTTGTGAGCTTTCATTATCAGTCAGTACAAATTACTGGAGAACTTTGGCAGTTAGGTTTAGTAGAGTGCAGTTGACTCTATGCAAGGACAGCTTTCAGCCCACTGCGGCTGGGCCCCCAGCATTCAATAGCACGGTTTTTATTGCTTCCATCACATTCCCTTACCTGATGCTCTTCCTGACCAAGGGTGAGAGTGCTGTTTAACCAGAGTCATCCATTGTCTTTGAAAAGGTTAAAAATAACCATAGAAAGAGTCTTTACTCAATTTTTGACTTTCAAAAATCAGTTCTTGACCTGCTTCAGAAGCTTTATGAGGGGAGAAAGAAAGAAAAGAGAGTAATTTTCAAATCAAAGGACAAAGCCCAGAAGAAGCAAGGATGAAAGAAAAGAGGAGGGGTGTTCAGATGACTCCCTACCGAAATCTCGATAACATAGCAAAGGGATTGTGTAAAAAAACAGACATACATCTTCAAGAGCAAAGAGAAGCAGAGGAAAGCCAAAAGAAACAACATTTTGAAAGTAGAAAACAAATGGACAGGTGGGAGCTGACTTAGCAGAAACGGTAAAGCTGAATTTGAAACTGACAGTGGGGAGAGCCGAGAGCCCGCCCAGCGCACACAGAAGATCCAGCTCTCTGCCCAAGGCTCCAGAATTAGCAGGCCAGGGGCTTCCAGAAGCGCAGGTAAGGGGGCAGCCAAGGACAGGAAGACCACGAGAAAGTCTGTAAGAAGCAGACTCCTAGATCCTCTCCCCTATAATCTGCTCTTCCATTTTGTAGGAGATAGGATGTTTATTCTTTGGGGAGGACAAAGGTCAGCGTCCTTGAACTGAAGACATCAGATATTGCTGAAGATGACGCTATCTTGCTGAACATGGCTAAAAAGCAAAATTGTACTTCGTGTGTTAATACCTCCCTCCCTGGACGGTACCTGTGGCTCAAAGGAATAGGGCGCCGGCCCCATATACCAGAGGTGGTGGGTTCAAACCCAGCCCCGGCCAAAAACTGCAAGACCTCTCTCCCTGCCACCCACCAGAGTAACCAACCTGCAAGATGGCTCCTAGCAATTCTCCCTCCCAACACGCATCCCCCCAGTGGTCCCCTCCCACATTGATCTGGTGAATGATAGGACGTTAAGGAAAATGGCAAAATATGACCTTGGAGGTAGGTCATCAAAGACATTGTGACTTCTGCCCCATTCCCTCTGGAGTCACTTGCTCTGGGGGAAGGACACTCTGGGAGGAAAGGAAGCCTCCTGCCAACAGCGAGCATCACTTGCCACTTGCCAGGATGTAAGTGAGCCACTTTGGAAGCAGAACCCTCAGACCCAGTAAGATGATTGCGGCCAGCCCACATCTTATTGTAACCTCACGAGAGTCCTCAGCTAGAACAGCCCAGCTAAGCTGTTCCAGGATTCTCAACCCACAGAAATTGTAAAATAATAAAACTTTATTTTTTTAAGTCATGATGTTTTAGGGTAATTTGTCTATACAATATTAGATAACTAATAATTCCTCCACCATCTACACACACACTCACCCACGCATAACACCCAGCCTTCCTTCCCTACTCAGAATGCTGGCAGCCACACTTGTCCCCTCTACAAAGGAGACTGGAAGCATCTTCCTGGGGAAGTTGACCATCTCAGGAGAATAGACCTCGAGGTGCTGACTCTCAGGGCGCAGCCATGCCAAAGAAGGCATTCGAGGCCGTGTCCCACAAAGAGCTTCCAGTGGCTCAACAATAAAACTCAGCTTTATTGCTCTTAAATGTAACATCACAAGCCTCTAATATGACATAGCCTAAAATTAACAGAGGACCATAACTTGGAAAAGATAGAGACTATACACTAAGAAGAAACTTAAAAGTTACTAGATTGTTATTAACATCCTTAGAGAAACAGGAGAAGACACTGCATGTCTTAAACAAGAACAAAATGTGTGGAATATTCAGAAAACCAAAACAGTAAAAATTAGCAATATGGTGCAACAAGCAACAAGTGGGTTGGAAGTGAAGGCTGAAGGACGCTCTGAGAAAATGAGCAAAAGGACAAAGATGGGTGACAGAAATTTACAGACAGAGAGAGTGAGGCCCAGGAGTTCCATCTTCCAAATAATAAGATCCAGAAAGAAGAAAGGAAAAGAGCGTAGGGGAAAGAGTGATCAAAGGCATTCGAGGCCGTGTCCCAGAACACAAGTTTGCAAATGAAAAAGATTCCTAAATCCTAAGAACAGCAGATGAAAATAATCCGACCAAGACATATCACTGTAGAGTCTCAGAGGGCTAGAGGCAAACGGGAGATCCTAAAAATCTCAAGAGAGAGGGAGAGAGAGTAAGAAAAAGTAAAAATAAACGCCGCATTAAAAAAACCAGAAAGCAAAATAGTTTCAGCTTCCTCCACACCACGACAGGGCGAGGTTGGAATAGGAGACACGGAAAGAAAGACAGCAACATTCTGAGGGAGAGGATCTCCAACTGCAAGTTTACACCCAGCCAAATTCTCAACAGAGAGGAATAAAGGCACTTTCAGGCACACAAGATCTCAATTTATCACTGGGCACGTTCATCCTGTCCTGGGAATCCCCATGAAAATGAGGGCGACCAGGACAGATTTGGCCTCGGGAAACATGAAATCCAAGGCCAAGGGACAGCTGTGCCCAGCCCCAGGCAGGAGCCCAGTCCAGAAGGCATTAATCCTGTAAGTGCCTTCTTACAGGAAGACTGTCCCCTGCGCTCTTCTTCTGTACGCACTTCAAGTGGTCCAACATCGCCCTGTGGTGGTATTGAGGAACCTGAAGCTATTTTGGCTTCTGGTCTTCTTCACGTGGCATTTAAATTTTTTTTATTTTTTACTTTTTCTTGCCTCCCTCCCTAAAGCAACTGAATGTGTTGAGCAGAGAGAGTGTGGGAGTAAATAAGTGGTAATTATGGAGAAAACTCAGCAACTGGGGTGAGAGCAACAGTTACCTATTAATGTAGAACAAAGACCTGTGCAGGAGAGGAAAATAGCTCTGGATGCCACATATACAGCTGTGGATTGCACCATGTAGTCATATAAATCTGCACAACAAACAGTGATCGGCCCACATTACAATGCATAATAGTGGAATGAAAGGAGAGATGGGAAATCTGCTCTTTTTTTTTTTTTTCTTTTACTGAGACAGAGCCTCACTTTGTTGCCCTTGGTAGAGTGCCGTGGCAGCATCAAAGCTCACAGCAACCTCAAACTCTTGGGCTCAAGCGATTCTCTTGCCTCAGCCTCTCTAGTAGCTGGGACTATCGGCGCCCGCCACAATGCCCAGCTATTTTTTTCTTTGTTTGTTTAGCAGGCCCAGGCCAGGTTCGAACCCACCATCCCCGTAGCACGTGGCTGGCGCTCTAACCACTGAGATACAGGCACATAGTCCTGCTCATTTTTTTATTGTGGGAAATCATTGTATACTCCATAGCACTGAAAAGTCACAGGTTGCAAGATAAGCATAATATTTAGAGCTGTGTTTCTCAAACTTTAGCATACAGTGGAATAATCTAGAAAGCTTGTTAATTCACTGGTTGCTGTGCCCCAGCCCCTCCGGTCCCCACACAGAACATCTCTTCCTTTGAACATGCCCTTCCTAACTTGAACCACACATCTGGGTTTACACCCAGGCTGTGCAACCTCAGACCCAAAAGGAGGAGAGACAGCCCCTTGATCCATGGAGGGTTCCATTCCAAAGAATATGACCATCTCTTTAACCCCAGGAAAGGGTGGATATTTGGGAGATGTGCCTCATTGCTGCTGGTGGGTAGGAGCCTACCTCATCTCTTGTTTTCTCATTTTCTCACCCACTGTGAGCTCCACTAGCCAGAAATGCTGTTTTTGCTCGGGCCTTCTGACTGGGCTGTCTGGCCTGCCTCCCTCCTCCTACACAATCCGAACTGAGCTTCTAAGTAATATAAACAATGCTTAGCATAGTCTGACTAGGTGGGATTGCTGGGGGCAGTCATTGCACACCCAGCTGCAAGCTTGCACACTTGGAGAACTCAGAACTGGTTGCTTAGCAACAAAATGAGATGCTGGCTTAACTAGTTCTAGACCCACATTTCCCTAATCGATGCAGCTTTAACCCATTTCTGTAGAGCAGAGACCCTAGCAAATCCTGGCGAGGGGAGAATATGTTCACTGAAAACCTATTCTGTCATGTTATATCCCAACTGATCCTGATGACAAGCCAGCCAAGAGGCATGGGCATTAATTTGCTCCAGTTACAGATGAGGAAACCAGGGCACAGGGAGCTGAAAGTCACACATCCAGTAAGAAATGGAATAAGGACTTTGATCCAGGGCACCTGGCTCAAGAACCTGTTTTATTCAACTGAGTTAAAATGCCCCATTCCATAGCCACTGTCACATGCCTTTTACAGAAAGCAGCTAAGTCAGGAAGCTGATCTGATGGACAGATGTGAGTTCTGTAGCCTTGTGAACAGTTAAAGGTGGACGGACATACTCCCTACAGCCCCAAGCACTGTCTCTGTGAATGACCAGCTTCTGACGCCAAGGCCCTTACCACAACCTGACACATGACCAAGAAGGTATTCTGATGACAATTCCCTTGAGCTCTACCCCGTCCCCCTCTCCAAGCACAGCAGAGTATCAGCCAAACTCTGCCTTGGCCTGGGAATCATTTCTTTTCTTTTTTTTTTTGAACGGGATTTCTCTCCACCCTTCACCCCCCTCCAAACTAACACAATAGCGTTAGCAAGATAGTCTGAAATTTCTTTTTCACTCCTGAAGGTTACTAGAAATGGGAAAAGTGCAAGAAAAACCACTTTTGAAAATTCTTAATTATTCTCCTTATATGAATGTATCTGGAAGAAAAAAGTAGATCCTTTCTGTGAGAGGAGTTGAAGCCTTTATGGGTGTGTTTTTTGTTTTGTTTTGTTTTTTTTTTTTTGAGATAGTCTTGCTCTGTCGCCCTAGGTAGAGTGCTGTGGTGTCATCAGAGCTCATTGCAACCTCAAACTCTTGCTGACTGAGCTCAAGTGACCCTCTTACGTCAACCTCCTGAGTAGCTGGGACAACAGACACCTGCCACAACACTCAGTTAGTTTTTCCTATTTTTTTTTTTTTTTTTGGCAGTTTTTGGCCAGGGCTGGGTTTGAACCCACCACCTCCAGCATATGGGGCCGGTGCCCTACTCCTTGGAGTCATAGGTGCTGCCCTAGTTTTTCCATTTTTTTAGTAGAACAGGGGTCTCATTCTTGCTCAGGCTGGTCTTGAACTCCCAGGCTCAGGCAATCTACCTACCTCAGCCTCCCAGAGTTCTAGAATTACAAGCGTGAGCTGCCACAACTTGCCAACTGGGAGTCATTTCTTGAGGGATGACTCAGGTTAAGGAGAGGCTGTGGCTATGTGAGGAGCCCAGCTGGGGGCAGAGAACTGGGAAAGAAAGAATCTACTTGCAGATGCTGCTGACCTGGATGTGACCAGCCCTCCCTGTTGGGCCTGGCTCCTGGTTCCTGTGCAAAACCACCAGGCCTCCCCTTCCTGAAGGCCTGTAGATGTGACACCTGTGTCTCTTCCGCCTTAGCCACAAAGATCTTTGTAGACCCCGACTCCAAAACCAAAGCTCTTTATTTCTCCCCTGCCCTTCCTCCCTTTGGGGTCTCCAGCCTGAGGTAATCGTCTTCCAGCCTTTCACTGTCTGCCTCTGGCCAGCCCGGCTACTTCCTACAACAGACGTCTGTTACTAAGTTGGGGTTTCACTGACTACCTTCCTTTCCTCCTCAGCCCTGTGCCCTCTCTCCAGTTTGTCCTTTGAAACTCTTCTGGAGCAGCTCCCGGAAAGAAAGGACCATTCATCACCAGAGGGTGACCAGGAGCCATTTGTCAGAGAGCGCTGGTCTCTTGGCTTCTGCAACATCTCCCACATCCTCACTAGACCCTACCCTGACCTCTTCCCAAAGTATGCTCCCTTTTAATTGTTCCTGGTGGATTTGTCCTTGAAGTGAGGTCAGCAGACCACAGTGTGGCCCCTGGTGGTCTGTTCATTAAGGGGTCCTCAGGCAGGGGATTCAAAGAGTCATGGAAGCATTTCATGAGCATGCGTAACACCAGTTTGAAACAAAGCTTAATCTGGAGTGCAGAAACCCTGTTAGGTTCTTAATAATCATTATGTATGCACAGATCTGCACACGCTACGGAGATGAGTCTGTGTGTGCCCTGCTTAATACGCAGCAAGCTTAACTTCTTTTCTTATTCTTTAAGTTCATGTTACTGTTTTCTCTTGTTAAATTTGCATGCTCTGATTTTATTACTGTGTTGTCTTATAGCCTCATTTCTGAAACGGAATCATTGGCTCCCGAGTGGCTTATTAAATGGGAATTTGATGGAATAGAGAGGTGTTATAGGGAACAATTGGTGGTGAGAAAACAGGTAATGGTGTTGCAGGACTGGCAAATCGAAACTGACAGGCTCTCACCAAAGAGTGTAGAGGAAAAAATTTTACTAGCCCATAGGAAACTCAGCAGGCGGTGAGCCTTAAAGCACTAACCTCCCGCCCCCACTCATTCCCCCAGAGCTCTTTTGTACTATGTTAGCAAAACATACAGTGCCGGTTATAGTTATAGAGTTACTGTTACAGATGTTCGGTCACGGGAAATTTTTAGTTAGCAGGCAAAAAAGTCATAACAAGTTAGTGATTCTATTTCTCAGGAAACCAGAATGATATTTTGTTGCATAGTTTATTCTTGTTGAGTGTATCTCTTAAAGTTCTTTCTTATCTTTGGAGGCTGATTCTTCTGCAGCTGTTTGCTGAATTCTCAAGACCACCAGGAAGTATAAAGTTTATTTCTCCTTCCTCAATGAGGGCCTGGAAATTTAATTTTTCACACACAGATTTATTATCAGGGATTGGGGAACCATGACAATTTTTTGTCTGCTTGTTTGCTTTTGTTCATGAAAATTTCTTTTGCTGTTTAGAACCCAAACTAACTTAGGGGAGATGGAATTGCATCAGACAGAGGGTCCTTTGTTCAAGGAATATTCTGACGAGTTTGAGATGCAAACTGGGGATCGGGATGAGAGAAGAATTTCTCTGGAAAAATCTTTGGAACTCCCAATGATGACTCCAGAATTTTTACACTGTAGGAAAGGGAAGATTTGGTTGGAAGGAAAACCTGACGCTAATGTGCCATCTTCTGGCCCAAACTTGATACTCATCATTGTTCTCAGAAGTGACCCGAGAAGCAGGTAGTGAGGACCAGAGATGGGAGAGAGAACAGAACCTGGAAAGATGCAAACAGCTCTATATAAGCTGTATGATGTGACCTCAATTTATCATTTAAATGCTGTGTGGCATCATAAAGTCCCAAAGCTGTGGATGTGGAGAGAAGGGAACACTTTTACACTGATGGTGGGACTGTAAACTAATATAGCCTCTTTGGAAAGATGTTTGGAGAATCTTCAAAGAACTCAAATTAGACCTCCCATTGGATCCTGCAATCCCATTACTAGGCATCTATCCAGAAGAAAAAAATCACTTTATCATAAGGACATTTGCACTAGATTTTTATCACAGCTCAATTTAAAAGATGTGGAAACAACCTAAATGCCTACTAACCTAGGAATGGATTAACAAGCCGTAGTATATGTATACCATGGAATACTATTCAGCCATGAAAAAAGAATAGCGACTTTACACCTTTTGTATTAACCTAGATAAAGTTGAGGACATTCTTCTTAGTAAAGTATCACAGAAATGGTGAACCATGTCTCCAATGCATTCAATACTCATCCAAAGCCAGTAGACAATCTAATACACCCTCATACAAAAGAAAAACTCAATTTAATTCAAGGGGAGGTGTTCTTAATCTAAGAAGCACAGCGTGAGGGTATATGGCACACCTCCTGGGTGCAGAACACAACTGCAACAGAGACCTTGCCTAACAAATGCAAACATTATAATCTAATTGTTTGCACCCTTTATATTACTCTGAAATAAAAAATAGATAAATGCTGTCTAAAGGCTAAATAAATATGCTAAATACTTCAGAGGATTAAATGTGATGATATATGTAAAATGCCAATAGCCCCTCAATAAATGCCTACTTCCAGCCTTTTCTCCTCACTGCTGAATAATATACCACATTGCACCACAGGTAGGGCAGAGAGTTTGCCTGTTCATCTCTGTAGTGTCGGCTCCATGCAGAGAGCCCGGCTGTAGCAGGTGCGGAGAACCCGGCTGTAGCAGGTGCGGAGAGCCCGGCTGTAGCAGGTGCTCCATGAGTGTTCGTGCTTGAGAGAAGGGACCATAATTGACTCAACTCATTAATCATTGAAGGCCTGTTTTCAATTTTTATTCATTTAAACATCACTACAATGTATATATTTGTTCCTATTTTGGATTGTTTCTTTAGACTAAAGAAAGTAGAAATAATAAATCAAGAGGTAAATTTTCCCTTATTATTTTTGACATGCCTATAGTGATCACCCTACCAGAGTTTTTAGCATTTTTCTTAGCAATTTGTATGACGTATTTAGGTATTAAAGATACTTAACTTGTCTTATCTGCAGCAAATGCTTTTCCCACTCTGCTGTTTATTGTGTTATTTAGTACTGATATATGGTTTCCATTAAGATGTGTTCCCCTTCAGTTTTTTGTGTTTTTTTTTTTTTTTGAGACAGAGTCTCACTTTATCGCCCTCAGTAGAGTGCTATGGCGTCACACAGCTCACAGCAACCTCCAGCTTCTGGGCTTAGGTGATTCTCTTGCCTCAGCCTCCCAAGTAGCTGGGACTACAGGCGCCCGCCACAAGGCCCAGCTATTTTATGTTGCAGTTTGGCCGGGGCTGGGTTTGAACCCACCACCCTCAGTATATGGAGCTCACACCCTCACTGAGCCACAGGCGCCGCCCTCCCCTTCAGTTTTTAAGAAACTTGAATATGTGATTTTTTTTTCTCTAGGAAATTTATCCTTAAAAAGTCTTTTCTACGTACAAGTTTGGTAAATATCACTTCTATTTTCTTCTGTATTTTTCCTCCTCTGATAGATTGTTTTTAACTATGTAACACTTGAATGTATATGAAATTAAATTGGCACTTGGTAGCTAGATAGAGGTAAGGGCCATAGATATTTTTATGAATTGATAATTAAGAATTCCCTCACATTATATTAAATAACTCTTCCTTTTTCTATGTGGAGACTCTTTCATATATTAAATTTATATGTAACGTATTTGTATCTGTTACATCTACTTAATGTTTTATTGCATTTGTTAGAATTTCCAAGAGCAAAGTATATACAAATGGTAACATTGAACTTCCTGGTTTTGTTTTTGGTTCTAATGACAGGTTGATTTGTATTTATGCAGAGATTTTTCTTTTTTTTTTTTGAGATAGAGTCTCACTGTGTCGCCCTGGGTATAGTGCCATGGCATCACAGCTCACAGCAACCTCAAACTCTTGGGCTTAAAATGATTCTCTTGCCTCAGCCTCCCAAGCAGCTGGGACTAAAGGCACCCACCACAACACCTGGCTATTTTTTGGTTGTAGTTGTCATTGTTGTTTGGCAGGCCCGGGCTGGGTTTGAACCCACCAGCTCCAGTGTACATGGCTGGCACCCTAGCCGCTGAGCTACAGGCACGGAGCCTGTGCAGAGATTCTAAGAATTTAAGCCTTCTTCTCTTAGGAGAAGCCCTGGACAAGAGAACCCCCCACATTGGACCCCACAGATTATAAATGCTAACAAAGATTTAGGGGTTTTATATGCACTTAGGTCAAAGGGGATGATAGGAGAAGGACCTGGGAATAGAACTGGGCCTCCAGGCCAGAATATGGTGAGCACCCCAGCCTCAGTTTGACAGCTATTTTGAAAAGAGATTATAAGGTCAGGAGCTCCTGACAATGGACATGCTCTGCTCACAGGGGTTGAGATACAGATAAAACCAATCTGCAGCAGGAAAACAACCCATGTGCAGAAAAAAGCAGAGTGAAAGCCAGGGGCAGGGGCTCTCTGTGCTCCTCATAGCATGCTGGTTTCTGGTCCCCCATGTCCCCCGCCCAGGTTTCTCTGTGAGTATTCCAGTGTCCTTATAGCATCAGTACGAGGTCTGACAATTAAGCTTGAGAACTTGCCCCTGTGCACTTACGCTGGCAGGGCTGTACAGCTTGGTGACGTTGTATAACCTTAGTATATCAGGGTCTCACGGTTGTGATTATGTCAGTGTGTGGCCGTGTCTTGCTGAGTGGCTGAGTGGCCTTCATTATTGTTGTGTTTGTGTGCTGTTCCAAGAATGTCGGAGCTTAAATTAGAGCAACAAAGAAGCGTTAAATTTCTTGTTAAACTTGGCAAGAGTGGAAGTAAAACCAGGAACATGTTGGTTCAAATGTATGTGGATGCTGCCAGGAAGAAAACAGCAGTGTGGAAATGGATTGAATGTTTTTCTGAAGGAAGAGACAGCATCACTGATCATGAGACGGCAGGACGGCCAGTAACAAGCAGAACTGACAAAAAGGTTGCAATAATTTGTCAAATTGTGTGTCAAAATCATTGGCTGACTGTGAGAAGCATAACAGACCAAGTAAACATTCATCAGAAACAGGAAAACCTTACCTGAAACTCTTGGGAAGAAAAAGATGTGGCTCTTCCATCACAACAATGCACCAGCTTACACAGCACTGTCAATAAGGGATTTTTCAGCTAATAAACAAATAACAACTAGAGCACCCTCTCTACCCACCTGATCTGGCCCCCAGTGACTTTTCTTTATCCAAAGATAAAGGAAATATTGAAAGGAAGACGTGTTGAAGGCATTCAGGACATCAAGGGTAATATGACAACAGCTTTGATGGCATTTCAGAAAGAGTTGCAAGATTGCTTTAAAGGATATAGTGGGTGCTGGCATTGCGGCATAAGCTCCCAAGGGAAGTGCTTGAAGGTGACTGTAGTGACATTCAGCATTGAGGTAGGTAGCACTTTTTTCTAGGAAAAAAACTATCCCCTCTTCTTACACTAGTTGATGTTGCTCCTATTTCTGAAAACGAAAAAGTCCTAAGTGACAGGAGCTACTGTGGATCACACAAGCTGTCCCCAGTCACCACTCACGAGAGGAATAGATCAAACCAAGGAAGGAGAACATTGCTGATGACTTTGAGTGTTCCCTGTGTCGTCCAAACCGGCATAGAGAGAGTGTGACAGTTGGAAGAAGTCTCTACAGTTTAGGGGAAGGTTTGGAATATGGGTTAAGATAGGCGGTGTCTGTATAAAGCCAAGTGAAAACGTCTTCTTCACCTTCTCACGCCCTCTCCCCTCATTGTCCAGGAATTTTCAGATCCTCTGTTTCTACCAGGAACTTCAGATCGCCAGCTCTGTGCCAGCACTAAGTGTACAATGGCCACTTATAGATAGATAGTCCCTGTCATCAAAGATAGTAAAATATAGTGGGGGAATAAGTCTTTATTTCAATAGAACATGATAAAGGCTTAATGAGAGGTTTGGGGAGTGGAGAAGGGTCACAAAGTGTGCCGTGTCAAGTTCTCGAGCCTAATTGTCAGACCTTGTATGCGTCTAAGGACACTGGAGTACTCACAGAGAAACCTGGGCTGGGGGACATCAGGGACCAGAAACCTATGTCATTTAGCACAGGAAGAGGGTTCAGAAAGGACTCCCTGGAGAGTAAGAGAGGAGAGACAAGCCCTTGTGGATGCCTCATGTTACAACCTTGGTAACAGCAAGAGTTAGATGCTCTAAATATTCTCTTGTAACAACCAGAGTTCACCGCTGCTTCTTCTAACGTGCCCCATCACCCACAAGGAAGGATGCTGTGGGGTGCTTGGGATGGTCAACCAGCCACAGAGTGTCTGTTTTTAAGCTTCAGTTTGATTTGAGAATATTATCAATGAACATGCACAGGTAATAAATAACAGAGTCTGTAGTTCTCCTGGGTGCTTATTTTTGGAAAGCAGTAGGCGGCAGCAGTAATTTTGAAGCTTCTAGATTGTTGACTTTTACATTCGATTCCTTCCCCTCAAAAGACGTAAGAATTCTAAGCTAAGCTATGAACAAAAACAGACTGAGAGGCAACTGAAATGCTTGAAGAGAATCTCTGTAATTATGATTCTCTTTCCAGAGGCATGGGCCTGTAGTGGTAGGATTTGGAAATTAGAATTGGTTGTTTTTAAAAATGTGATTGGGATGTTTTTAAGAGCCTGAATAATAATGATACATGTTGGGGAATTTTTTTAAATTAATACTTTTTGCTGTACAACGTGGAACAACAAAGAACAATACAGAGGAAATCATCAGTCCCCACCCGGCCCTCCCAACCTACAGCAATCCCTCTTTAATGAAAAATAAATTGACCAAATAAACAAACATTAATGACTAAAATGAGAAATCTATAAGTGGAAATGGTTCAAGACTATTTTTTCCCCATTGGGATCACTTTTTTTTTTTTTTTGTAGAGGCAGAGTCTCACTTTGTCACCCTCGGTAGAGTGCCGTGGCATCACACAGCTCACAGCAACCTTCAACTCCTAGGCTTAGGTGATTCTCCTGCCTCAGCCTCCCGAGCAGCTGGCACTACAGGCACCTGCCACAACAAGGCTATTTTTTTGTTGTTGTTGTTGCAGTTTGGCCAGGTCTGGGTTTAAACCTCCCACCCTAGGTATATGGGGCCGGTGCCCTACCCACTGAGCCACAGGTGCCACCCAGGATCACCTTTTTAAACTTAGGTGTCAGCCCCCATAGTGGGCACTGTGAGAAAGCCAAGGTCCTGGAGAAAGTCAAGGAGATGTGACTGAAGTGGTGAAAGTTTATGCTGAAACATTAGAGGAACTAAGTTTGCTCAGCCTGTGGGAATGGAGGCTGAAGTGTGAGTTGTAACAAGCGTGGAGTATTCTGAGTGTGCCCAAGCGCTGGAATGTCAACGGGAAAGGTGTGGAAGCTGCAGCACCTGGGAATTCTGGGCACACCTGCTGAGGCGCCTATCCTGATGGTTGTTCTGTCCTGGAAAGGCTGAAAAATCCCTTCTCTGGGGATTTCAAGAACAGGGTATATTGTCATCCAGCGGGGAAGGCTCTAATGTTAACAGCCTGAAAGGATACATGAGAACTTATGCTCCTGGATGGTTCATTACTGTTTTTCCCAATGATGACTTAAAAAAAAAAAATTAGCGAATGGGAAATGAAGGAAAGACTAGAAAGGTGGGAGGAGGAATGGAAGAATTGAAACCATCTTATCTCATAGAAAATATAGAGAAACGAAAGAAAGAGGGAGGGAAAGGAGCAAAAGCTGCAAAGGCTGGACACAGTGGTGAGGGACATCAGTGAGTAAAAAGCTGCAAAGGCTGGACACAGTGGTGAGGGACATCAGTGAGTAAAAAGCTGCAAAGGCTGGACACAGTGGTGAGGGACATCAGTGAGTAAAAAGCTGCAAAGGCTGGACACAGTGGTGAGGGACATCAGTGAGTAAAAAGCTGCAAAGGCTGGACACAGTGGTGAGGGACATCAGTGAGTAAAAAGCTGCAAAGGCTGGACACAGTGGTGAGGGACATCAGTGAGTAAAAAGCTGCAAAGGCTGGACACAGTGGTGAGGGACATCAGTGAGTAAAAAGCTGCAAAGGCTGGACACAGTGGTGAGGGACATCAGTGAGTAAAAAGCTGCAAGGAATAAGTGCTATGGGCTGACTGTGTGAAATCCTAACCCTCAAGGAGATGGTATCAGGAGGTGGGGTCTTTGGGAGGTCAGTAGTCTGAGGCAGGAGCCTTTGTGAATGGGATTCTGTCCTTAGAAATGAGCCCCAGCGAGTCACCTTGCCCCTTCCACCTTGTGAGGACATGGCGAGAAGGCATCATCTATGAACCACGAAACAATTCCTCACCAAGATGCCTTGACCATGGACCTCCCGGCAATAAATATCTGCTGTTCATAAGTGACCCAGTTTAGGATATCAGAACTGCCCAAAAGTACTAAGATACTAAGGGTGCAAGCCAGAAGGGAAGAAAAGAGGTGCTGAAGAGAGCACAAAAGATGGTCTTGTTTGGTCTGTGCCATCGTCTGCCATCCTCTGGCAGTGCCGTACCAGGGTGCTGAGTAGAGAGAGGATCTGTGTGCCTGGGGACGGGAGAGTGAAGTGATCATGGGGCTTTGCATTGGAACTCAGGGCCACCCCATCATGGGGAGACACAGCATAGGGCAGAATTCTGCTGCTGCCCATGGAAGGAACATTTAGAACAGCCTGGCCAGAAAGAAACCCTCCTCTCAGAAACCTGAGTTCCAGCCAGCCCACCACTGGATGGCAAAAAAGCAGCCTGGTCCTGAAATACATTCACAAGGCAGTCAGGCCACAAAGGTGCAGTCCTTGGGCAATTCCTGTGGCTGTACAGGCTCAGAGCCAGTAGATAGGAAGTGCACATGCCCAGTGAGACACCAATGGCAGTGGCCACACCAAGGCCTGTGTTATCTCTCCCAAAACTCCAAGCAGTGCAGTTCACAGAGAGTCTTCTTAACACTGGGGAAAGGAAAGGAAAGCATCCAGAGGACTTTTTTTTTGCGACTTGGGTATCAGCTCAACCACAGTAAAATAAAGAATCAAGCAGATTCCCAAAGCTCCTGATTCCAGGCCTTAGATCCTGAAAGGTATTTTTTAGACCCACCCTGGGCCAGAAAGAAACACACTGCTCTGAAGAGAAGAACCCAGTTCTGGCAGGATGCACACATACTAACTAAAGAACCCTTGGGCGTTGAATAAACGTCAGCTGTAGGCAGGCGGCAGTCACCACCAGTGAGAATACACTGGCTTCAGGTGTGACCTGGGCTGATGGCCCGGAGGAAATGTGGGCATCACTCCTCCCTCAACTCCAGCAGCCCAGCATGGAAAATGAGATAAGATAGTGAGAAAGTTTGCATGGTAATCTAGGGAATTCTCCCATATCTTACCCAAGTCTACCTACCTGTTTAATGCTCAGGCATCAGCAAATATTCACAAGCATCAAGAACATCCAGGAAAATGTGAGCTCACCAAACAAACTAAATAACGTACCAGAGACCAATCCCAGAGTGATGGAGATATGTGACTCTTGCTTCAGTCTCTTGAGGAGCTGGGACTACAAGTGCCCACCGCAATACCCAGCTAGTTTTAGAGATGGGGTCTGGCTCTTGCTCAGGCTGGTCTCAAACCCCTGAGCTCAGGTGATCCACCTGCCTCGGCCTCCCAGAATGTTAGGATTCCAGGCGTGAGCCACCACACGGGCCCTGAGTTGTTCAATATGAAAGAAAAGGATTTTAATGAACAATAAGAAATCATCTGAAGATATAAAACACATTGATAACATTAAGTACACAGGTACTGAATACTCTATTGCTGTAACCGTGGTATATAAACCCCTTATATCTTGAGTAGATAGACTAAAAGATAAACCTATCAAAATAATAACTAAAAGGAGCAAAAGCTGCAAAGCCTGGACATAGTGGTAAGGGACATCACCACCATGAGAGAGAGATAGTATACAAAGATATAAATGGGAACAATAAAAAGTGAAAAAGCAGGAGGCAGAGGGAGTTAGAATTTTTTAGATTTCTTTTTGATTCCTTTTAAGCAAAGTTGTCATAGTTCAATGTAATTGGTTATATAATGTTTTTTGCAAGCTCGTGGTAATAGCAAATCAAAAAATATATATATAAATAAAATGTGAAAAATTAAAACGCACTAACCAGAGAAAATCACTTCCATCAAAGAAAGACAGGAAGGAAGGAAGGATTTCAGAACAACCAGAAATCAAATAACAACATGGTAATAGTAAGTTCATACTTATCAACAATAATATTGAGCATAGGCTCAGCACCCATAGCGCAGTGGTTACCGTGCAGCCACATACACTAAGGGTGGCAGGTTCAAACCTGGCCCAGGCCAGCTAAACAACAATGACAACTGCAACAAAAAATAGCTGGGCATTGTGGCGGGCGCCTGTTGTCCCAGCTACTTGGGAGGCTGAGGCAAGAGAATCGCTTAAGCCCCAGAGTTGGAGGTTGCTGTGAGCCACTGCACTCTACCCAGAGCGACACAGTGAGACTTTGTCTCAAAAAATAATAATAATATTGAGCATAAATGGATTACACTTTCCAATCAAAAGACACAGAGTTACTGAATGGATAAGGAGACAAGATGAACTATATGTTGTCTCCATGAAAACCATTTCACCTATAAAGACACATATAGACTAAAAATAAAGGGATATAAAAAAATATTCCGTGCAAATGGAAACAAAAAATAGCAGGAATAGCTATATTTCTTTCAATTAAACTAAATTTCAAGGCAAAAACTATAAAAAGAGACAAAGAAGGTCATTGTGTAATGGTAAAGGGGTCAATTTAGCAACAAAATATAACAGTTCTAAATATATAATGCATCTAATACTAGAGCACCAGGACATAGAAAACAAATATTATAAAAGCAAAAGGGAGAGCTAGATGCTCAAGCAGTCATCACTGGAGAGCTCAGCACCCCACTTTTAGTAGTAGATTTTCCAAACAGAAAATCCACAAAGAGATTCTGGATTTAATGTGCACTGCAGACCAAATGGGCCTAATAGATATTTACTGAATGTTTTGTCCAATAGCTACAAAACACACATTCTTCTCAGTGGATGAATCATTTCCAAGGAAAGAGCATGTGTCAGGCCACAAAACAAGTTTTAAATAATTTAAAAACATTGAAATCATATCAAGGACAGTAGAACCCCCAATCGATCACCTCTTTACATTGACCACCTCCTTAAATTAACTTCATTTTTTTAGACTGGACATGTACCATATGTACATATTAATATAGTAGGCCTACGTCTTTATGTTGACCACCTCTATAGGTTGACCAATTTGTTACAGTTCCTTGTGTGGTCAACTATAAGAGGTTCTACTGTATTTTCTCTGATAACAATGGAATAAAACTAGAAATCAATAACAAGAGGAACACTAGATATTTTGCAAACATGGAAATCAAACAATGCTCCTGAATTACCAGGAGGTAAATGAAAAGATTAAGAAGGAAATTAAAAATTTTCTCAATACAAATGAAAATGAAAACAACATATCAAAACCTATGGGATGCAAAAAAAAATCATACTAAGAGGAACATTTATAGCAATAAGTGCCTACATCAAAAAAATAGAAAAATTTCAAATAAACAACGTAACAATGCAGCTCAAAGAACTAGAAAAACAAGAGCAAACCTAACCCACAGTTAGTAGAAGAAATGAAATAAGAAAGATCAGAGCAGAAATAAATGAAATTCCAACAAAATAGAAAAGATCAATGAAATGAAAAACTGGCCTTTTTTTTTTGCAGATTTGGGCCAGGGCTGGGTTTGAACCTGCCACCTCTGGCATATGGGGCCGGCGCCCTACTCCTTTGAGTCACAGGCGCTGCCCCCAAACTGGCCTTTTTATAAAATAAAAAATATTGACAAACTTTTAGCCAGACTAAGAAAGAATACTCACATAAATACAATCAGAGATGAAAAGGAGACATTCATCTTCTACTAAAGAAATCCAAAGGACCATCAGAAACTACTCTGAGCAACTATATGCCAATACATTGGAAAACCTAGAAAAAATAGATAAATTCTTAGACACATACAACCTACCATGATTAAACCAGGAAGAAATCCAGAGCCTGAATAAACAAATAACAAGTAATGAGATAGAAACAGTAGTAAAAATTCTCCCAGCAAAGAAAAGTCCAGGACCTATGGTTCACTGCTGAATTCTACCAAATGTTTAAAAAATACCAATCCTTCTTAAACTATTCCAAAAAATTGAGGAGGAAGGACTACTTCCAATTCATTCTACAAGGCCTATACCACCCTGATGCCAAAACCAGACAAAGGTATAACAAAAAAGAAGATCATAGGCCAATATCTCTGATGACCTTAGATGTAAAAATCCTCAACAAAATACCAACAAACCAAAAACACATTAAAAGCACATCAACAACACATTAAAAACATTATTCATTATGATTAAGTGGGATTCATCCCACAGATGCAAAGATGGTCCAACATATGCAAATCTATTACTGTGATACATCATATCAACAGAATTAAGGACAAAAATCAGGTGATCATTCAACTGATGCTGAAAAGGGATTTGGTAACAGTCAACATCCCTTCATGATGAAAATTCTTAACAAACTGGGTATAGAAGGAACATATCTCAAAATAAAAACTATACATGACAGACCCACCGGTAGTACCATACTGAATGGGGAAAAATTGAAAGCTTTTCCTCTAAGATTTAGAACAAGACAAGGATGCCCACTTTCACCACTGTTATTCAACATAGTACTATAAGCTAGAGTAATCAGAGGCAGAAATAAGGGGCCTCCAAATTTTGAAAGAAAGAAGTCAAATTATCCTTGTTTGCAGACAATGTGATCTAATATTTAGAGAACCCAAAGACACCAAACACACACACAATCAAAACTAATAAACAAATTCAGTAAAGTTGAAGGATACAAAATCAACATGCAAAATTAGAACCATTTTTATTTAACAATAGCAAACAATCTAAAAAAGAAACCAAGCAATACAATAGCTATGAATTAAAAACTATCTATGAATAAAATTAACCAAGGAAGTGAAAGATCTGTGTAATGAAAAATAAAAAATATTGAAAGAAATTGAAGAGGACACCAAAAAAATGGAAAGATATTCCATGCTTATGGATTAGAAGGATCAATATTATTAAAATGTCCATACTATCCAAAGCAATACACAGGTGCATTGCAATGCCCATTAAAATTCAATGATACTCTTCACAGAAATAGAAAAAATAATCTTCAAATTTATATGCAACCACCAAAGACCCAGAATAGCCAAAGCCATGCTGAGAAAAAAGGACAAAACTAAAGGAATCACATTACTTGACTTCAAATTATAGTACAGAACTATAGCAACCAAAACAGCATAGCACTGCCATAAAGACAGACAAATAGTCCAATAGAACAGAACAAAGAACCCACAAATACACCCACACATCTGTAGTGAACTTATCTTAGTCAAAGATATCAAGAACAAACATTGGGGGAATGAACAATGTCTTCAAAAAATAGTGCTGGGAAAACCAGATATACAAATGCAGGACAATGAAATTGCACATATACAAAAATAAAATCAAAATAGATTAAAGACTTAAATCTAAGACCTGAAACTATGAAACTACTAAAAGAAAACATTAGGGAAATGCTTCAGAACATTGGTCTTGGCCAGGACTTTTTGAGCAATACCCTCAAAGCACAGGCAACCAAAGCAAAATTGGACGAGTGGGATCACATCATACTAAAAACTTTTGCATAGCAAGAAACAAGAAAGAGAAGCAGTAACCCACAAATTGGGAGAAAATATTTTTCAAACTACAGACAAGGGATTAGTAGACTAGAATATATAAGGAGCTCCGACAATTTCAAAAAATTAAATAATCTGATTTTTAAAATGAGCAAAAGGTATGAATAGACATTTCTCAAAAGGAGACATACAAATTACCAAGAGGTATGTGAAGAAATGCTCTACGTCATTAGTCATCAGAGAAACGCAAATAAAAACCACAATGAGATATCTCACCCCAGCTAAAATGGCTTTTATCAAAAAGACAGGCGATAATGAACGCTGGTGAGGATGTGGAGAACGGAGAACACTCACACACCATTGGTGGGACTGTAAATTAGTGTGATGCAAATGTAAACTGGTAAAATGGAGCAAATCATACCTGACTCAGAAGGCTAGTGTGAGACTAAATGAAATAATTCAGCTTCTTTCACGGTGGCCTGGGGCATAGCAAAAGCTTTCAGGATCTGTGTGGTCAGTGCCATTTTTCCTATGCCAGTTAAAGTCAATCAGGGTAATTCTACCCTTGGCCTCTGATAAGTTTAGAAATGAGCACCTGACCCATTTCTGTCCAAGGGCCTTCCATTTAATCTTTTGTAGGAGAGCCAGAGGAAAAGACTGCCTCTGATTTGTGTCTTTTCACTGAATTCTCATATACAGTAGAGCGACAAATGAACATGCCTGTATAAAATTGGTGGTCGCCAATAAATTATGGTATGACAACATTTCTGTAGGCAAAAAAACTGGTAAGAAGCCCAGCTCTGGGCTGGGTTGAGTCTTGGATACTGATGTTCAGAAACCGGTCTTGTGGAACTAGAGGTCTTAGAAATATGACCTTACTACCCAAACCACAAGTTCCCAACATTGAGTCTCTGTCCCACCTGAAACTTAGGCAAACGAAGAAATGTTCTAAAAGAGCAAAGTGTTTCTAAAATTATGGCAAGGGACCACACACAAAGCTTGCTGGCTTTATACCCAGACAAGAACTTCAGGATTGTGAGGTTTCTTAGATCACTGAAAACTCTTGTTCTGGAAGAACTTCTTAGTCTTCAGAAGGTTCGTCCTCCACATTCAGCTTCACAGCCTTGTGCCTGGACCTTTGACCAATCTGGCATCTTCTTTATTTGCTGTCAGGCTTTTCCTCCCCGGATTCTGGCCTGGGAACATAGCACAGTGATCCAGAGAGAAAAGAGACGGGCTGGTACAGGTGTCAAAGGGGCAAAGGACAATAGACTCTAGGAACAAGGAAAAAGTGCTGGTTGGAGACACAGGGGTTGAAGAGCCAGCAGATGGGGTTCTTTGCTTTTAGTTTTAAATAACTTAACTATCGAGTTATTAAGTAATAATACACGTATTTGTTGAACAGTTAGCATGTACCAGGTAATCTTCCAAATGCTATAAGAATATTAATTTATTTAATCCTCAAAATACCTATGAGGAAGGGACTTATATTGTTCCCATTTTATTTTATTTTATATTATTACTTATTAATTTTATTATTTGAGACAGAGTCGCACTATGTTGCCCTCAGTAGAGTGCTGTGTCATCACAGCTCACAGCAACCTCTAACTCTTGGGCTTAAGTGATTCTGTCTTCTCAGCCTCCTAAGTAGCTGGGACTACAGGTGCCTGCCATAACACCCGGCTATTTTTTATTGTAGTTGTCATTGTTTAGCAGGCCCAGGTCGGGTTCGAACCCGCCTGCCTCCATGTATGTGGCTGGCGCCCTAACCACTAGCTATGAGTGCTGAGCCCATTGTTCCCAAAAATAAGACACAAAGATGGTAAAGTGACTTAGTCAAAGTCACATAGCTAGTAAATGGCAGAACTAGCATTGAAACTAGGCAATCTATCTCCAGACAATGCTCTTCACGTTTTCACTGTTGGCCTAGTAAATAAATTAAAACTTGTATTTCCTTAGATACAAATTCCCTACATCATTTTTACTCCAATCCAGAGTAACTACAACATAATCCATTATAAACAAAGATTTGGGGCAATATCTTGAAGCTAACTGTCATGGTATTTCACCTGCAATAAGCTCCCAGTTATGGGAAATTTGAGGCTGGTAAATAAAATTTAGTAAAGAGACCAAGCACAGTTTCTTGCCCCTGAGTTAAACAATGCTGAGACCAAACAAAACTAACTTAGTTGCTTGCTCCAGAAATAATTGTTTCCAGAAGTACAAATCAACTAAAATAGTTAATTGGGGAAGACTATTAGCTGGCTTCCGGAAACTAACTATAAGATGCTTATTTTCCTGTGCTCCCCAGTTCAGAGCTGTTATGTCAGAAATTCTGCCCAGTCTCGACCAATTTCTCACTTGCAAAATCCACTTTAAAATCACCCAGCCAAAGACCTAAAACTCTATAAAGATCTTTCCCTTGTGCTCCCCTTCTGAGACACGGCTGAGACCCTATAAGATGGTGTGCTCTCTGTTGTGGGAAGTTTAATAAACTCAGCTTTGCTGGGTATGCGGTGTGTCTCGTGGTCTTAGAGTTGACAGTGAGAACGTCTTCCCTTACTCATGGTGGGCTCCCCATCCTCCTCTGAGTCACTCATCTGACCAACTGGGTAATTACTTGTCAATCATTTGAGCACGACTTCTCTTCTTAGATGTGCTTTGGCTTCAGGACTTTGAGGAACAAGGTCCTTGAGACCGTTAAAGGTGCATCAAGGGAGCTGTAATTTCAGCCTCCTGTATTTTATTTGTTACTATATTTTAAAAATAAAAAAGTGATGATATTAACAAATTCTTTGCATTTCAGAAATGAAGTCCATCATTCTACTAGCCGATGGGCTGCCCAGGACAGCCGGAACATGAATGTCTCGTTGTGACAGTCCTTGGCCTTACGCTGTCTTTGTCACACTAATCCAGCAACATATATCAGCGCGTGCTTGTTTTATTTGCCAACTTACAAGGAATTAGAGGTATTTGTTTCCATGACCAGACGGCAGCATGAGGAGAATTGTGAGTCCTAGGGGACAGTAAATTCTCTGTCAACTGTTCTCAATCCTGACTCTCCCATTCTAGAAGGTTTCGGGCCCACCAGGAACAAGAGGCTGCTGAGTGGAAAGGTGAGTCAGGCTCCCATCTCTAGCCTGCCTGTTCTGTCTCGTCAACGTCATGTTATTCCGCTGCCTGGGCACCTCCAGGCAGTCCTTGTTCACAACCTTGGTAATCGCACAGCAGCATGGCTCCATGGAAGGTTTGCTTTCCCGTTGTTTATAACCACCTGCTGCACACGTTCCTGCATCTTGCTCTTCTCATCCAGTAGCATATTATAGGAATGCCTCCCAACAAACTGGTACAGTTCAAATTCACCCTTCTCAATGGCCATATAGTCTCTGGGGATGTGTGTGGCACCGTGACTTTCTTCAACCCTTTCCCACAGATGGACGCGTACATTGCGCTCAGGTGTCAGTTTGCCACCGGTCAGCGCAGTGCTGCCTCAGACACAGGTCATGTTCACGTGGTTTTCTAACTGTGGGATAGTTTTTTAGAATAATGCTGGATTAAAAAAACATGTTTTAAAGAATTTTAACATATATAATAGATACTGCCACAATGCTTTTGTGAAAGGCTGTAGTATTCACACTTTTCCTCACATTTCTCCTAGTGTGAACTGATGTCCTTCCAAAATCCACAGGTTAAATCCCCAACCCCTAATGAGACTGTAATGGGAGATGGGGCCTTATTTAAAGAGGTAATTTAGTTAATCGAGGTCCCAAGGGGAGGGGCCTAATCCACTCAGACTGCAGCCCTGGAGAAACACCAGGATGCACGCAAAGGCATGTGAGGGCACAGCAAGGTGAGGAGAGAGGCCTCAGGAGAAATCGAACCTGCTGGTACCTTGGTCTGGGACTTCCAGCCTCCGTAACTGTGAGAAAATAACGTTCTGTGGCTTGAGCCATCTAGTCTGTGGTATTTTGTTATGGTAGCCGAGAGAGGGTAGCAAGGAAGGACAAGGGCTGAAGGTGGAGGCCTCCCAGATCCCTTAGGGGTGCAGGCCTAGTGTTTGGAGTGCCAAGCAGCTGTAGCAGTGGCTGTGAGGGGCCCTGACTCAGGATGAGCTAGAAATACAGAGAGGCAGTGCTCATTTTCAAGGATTCCACAGATGGTGGGAGCTACAGGTGTTCCCTGGAGACAAGTCAACACTCTCCCCTGCCCTCCTGCCCTAACTGAGTGCACACAGACTCATGTGAAATAAAACTGATGGGAGGCCATTGTTTTAGACGGAGCTTCTACACTGGGGGCCCCAGCAGACCAGACAAAACCATAATGGAGTGGCTTGTGCTAAGTGTTACAGATCAAACTGAACTTTAAAACAAGCCAGCTTTCAAAAAAAAAAAAAAAATACCTGCAGACTCACAGCAGCCAGTCGGAATGGGCCCAGTGTACCTAAACCACATGGTAAGGAAGTCCCCTCTCTTTCAACCTTGTAAGGAGAGCATCTCTGAACCCACCAGTCTGCTTCTCGCTCCCCAGTTCTGTCTGCTTCTTCAGCTCATGAAAGCATCTTTTTTTTTTTTAGACAGAGCCTCAGGCTGTTGCCCTGGGTAGAGTGCCATGGCATCACAACTCACAGAAACCTCCAACTCCTAGGCTCAAGATATTCTCCTGCCTCCGCCTCCCAAGTAGCTGGGACTACAGTCGCCCACCACAATGCCCGGCTATTTTTTGGTTGCAGCCGTCATTGTTGTTTGGTGGATCAGAGCTGGGTTCGAACCCACCAGCTCAGGTGTATGTGGCTGGCGCCTTACTCACTTGAGCCACAGGTGCCAGCATCTTTTAAATGCTTTGGATAGGATGCTACTTAATTCATGAAAGTCTAATAAAAGCCAATTAAATCTTGAATTTATTGAAATGTTGTTTTTTAACATTTCCTTTCATGAATATTATACACAAGTCTCTTGGAGTGGACATAAGGGCCCAGGAAGCGTATTGCTGTGGCCACCTCTATCTCAAGAGTGCCGTGACCAGGGAAGGGCCAGGCCACTGCCCAGACATTGACACAGCAACGGACTTGTGTTTGGGGCCCACATATGCTGCACACCACCAGCCCGCATCGTCCAGCCAGTGGACACCAAGGAAATGCCCGTGGGTGAGGTTCCTGCACCCCCTTTCTCTTCTGTCTTCTTGGAAATTTCTGTCAAAGAAAAGAAGATCACCAAAGGAGAAACCTTGATATTTGTTTAGAACTTACAGTTTACAAACCACTTTCAAATCAATTATTTCATTTTATTCTTTCCTGCAAACTCTCACCGCATAAGAATAGGGATTATTTTCCTATTCTGACACACTCATATTAGGCAAAGAGCAGACAGATAGGAGCATCTGGAAATCTTTGTGACAAACCTAATATACATTCTGTCTCCCAAAAGAGTTGCTAAGGAGTTTGTGTTCTTTTACTGAATTGCCCAGGAGCAAGACTTTGTACAAACTCTCCTTTGAAAAGGCCCAGGGGTGCCAAGAACGTGTCTCAGGGTTCTCAGGTTGGGAGCCATGAGGAGAGGCTTGTGGTGTCCAAAATTGAGGCTCCTGTGCCCAGGTCAGACCCAGCAGCTTCCCTTTCCCTGCTTTGTGTACCCTGTTTCCACAAAAATAAGACAGTGTCTTATTAATTTTTGCTCCCAAAGATGCGCTAGGTCTTATTTTCAGGGGATGTCTTATTTTTCCATGAAGAATATGGTACACATTTATTGTTAAATGAAAATAAAGGAAATTTATTACCTGTATACAGTACAGTAGTATGGTAGTTGTCAACACAAACCAGACGAACTGTGAATCCTACCTTCAGTCATCATGAGGGCGGTGCATCAGGCAGTGTCACCAGAGACGGACCAGCACTCACCACCTTCGCTTCCTGTCCGCTCTGATCCTCCTGTTCTTGTATGCGCATCTGTGAAAGTCTCCTCCTCTCTCCCGCCCCACGCTCACTCCAACCTCCGCTCCGCCTCCACACAGCAGTGACGTCAGGACTCCCCATAACATCACTGGTTGCTAGACGCCAGTCGGGGCGGCCCTAGCAACCAGTTTAAGGTAAATTAATTTTCATTCCGAGACAGAGCCTGGGGGTCCTTATTTTCAGGGGGATGCCTTCTATTTCACCCAGAAGGAAACCTGTGAGTAGGTCTTATTTTGGGAGGATGTTTTATTTTCTGGGAAACAGTATTATTTGGAAAGGATTCTACAGGGGTGGGTTGGGGAAGAGAAACAACTACTGTTTTAAGGAAACAGAAGAAAAAAGGGGTAGGACTGTGTCTTACTCATTTTCGAATTCCCAACTTCTAGCCCCGAGTAGATGCTCAATTAGTGTTTTTGGAAAGAGTATTTGGAGAGTAGAAGGGTGAACTTGATCAGCATTATTTAAGGCTCGGGCAGGGACAGTCAGCAAAATGGAAGTGAAAGTCAAATAAAAGTGTTGGAAGGTCGATGATTTTTTGAAAATATTTGTAAACTTGGATTAAGCAAAACTCTGAAGATCGGGTAGGTAAGAAGTATGATGCAAAGTAACGTTTAGGGATTTTGCTTTCTCTGAGTGGCAACAAAATCTTACTTTCATGCTGGGAGGTGGAAGAGGAAATTGGGGCCAAAAAGGGGGCTGAAAGATTCTCCATTCACTACCTAATCCAAGTCTCCCGCAGCAGCTGCTGGTTGTTGGGAAATTGAGGGAGAGTGATGGAGAGGCTGTTGTTGAATGAACAGTCTCATTTCCTGCTGTGCACTATAGCCAATAATTGCGGTGCCCGATTTTGAGAAAAGAAAGGCTTTTATTATAAAACCGGTCAGTAAAGAGACAGGAGCAGGCTCAAATACGTCTCCCCAATTTGGAGTTTGGGGTAAATTTATGGGCTTAAAGGGCAAAGGAAAGAATTTAGGAATGTTGGCTTGGCTGGGTCTGATTAGAGGGCTTTACTTCTGCCCATTTATGGTGAGGTATGTTGAGGCAGATTGTAGCCCCAGATTTTCTGGGGCAATGGACCCCTCACTTGTCCAAAAAGTAATAGTGTTCAGGCTCAGGTCCTGTCTTGGTCTTCTTGGTTTCGAGAGGAGAAATTGCTGGTTCTGGGTGTTGTTAGAGGTCAAAGCTTTTTTTTTAACTAAGAAAAAAAAGAAAGCCTGGGCTAAATAACTTGCAATGTTTAGCTCTGTTATACCTACAAGGTGACTTGACATTTTGCTACCAACAGAGTAGGCCCAGTTTGGGCTGGTCTTATTGTTACAACCTGCTCCTGTTTTGTTTTTGGATTATTCTTCACTCTTGAGGGAACGGGACAATGACAACTCTAGCTGCCTTTTGTTAACAACGGGGATAGGTATGGGTCTGAGGAATGAAATTGTTTTGTAATTAGTTACAAATACTCACCAAATAGGAGGATCAGGGAACTTTTTCTACATTGGTGTCATGAGCCAGTGCGGTGAAGGGGAGCCAACCACAGTGGAATTGGTGGGGAATGAGGAAAATAAAGAACAAGAGAAGACGCGGAAACAAAGTTTGGAACCAGGACTGATTGAGCTGATGGCTACAGCCAGCCCCAAAGCACAAAATCAGCTTTATTTTATAGTATCTGTACAGGGTTGTCCAGGGGGAAGTAGCATAGACAAAATGGGGAAATAGCATAAACAAAAGACATAGTTTTGGTCTTACAGTACAATAGAAAAATGTAAATGACAAAGACAAACCATCTTGTTAATGGTTTCTGCTCAACTTCGTTAATATATGACAAGAAGTAAGAAGGGTAAGATCACAAGGATTTCAGCATAGTTGACAAAACAAAGGAAGAACTATGCGACTTAGTGGTTACTACTTAACTTTGTCAGCATATGACAAGGAGAAAGAAGGGAGAGATCTCAAGGATCTCTGCATAGTTAACTAAACAAAGAAAGGGCTACATGACTTCTGGCAGAGGGAGCAGGAAGAAATGAAAATGGCTGTTTCGGCAACGGAGGAGAAGCAGTGGGGGTTCATTCTCTGAATGTTCCCCAGGCTGTGAGGGCTCTGCTGTCTCACAGCATGCTCTCTACATATTGGATACTTAATTTCTTAACAAGGGAGAATTGATTTAAAAATGCTAGATAGACAATAGCAGGTACAGACCTTGACTAGAAGGAAGAGAATTTTCAACAGATTTATAATTCTTAGTTTAAATAGACTCACAAAAGTAGAATTTATTTCCAGTGGAAACTATGAAACTGGGCTTGCTAACATATCTAGGTTTACTAGGGGACACTTGATGGAGCCGAGTGTCTTCTTGTCTAATTTTATTCAGGTGGGTCTCAACTTTGTAGACATATTAATGTAAACACAGGATGACTAGTTAGCCACAGCACAAATGCCATCTTGTTTAACCAATATATACTCTAGAGCAGGGGGTCCTCAAACTGCGGCCCACAGGCCACATGAGGCAGTGTGATTGTATTTGTTCCCGTTTTGTTTTTTTACTTCAAAATAAGACATGTGCAGTGTGCATAGGAATTTGTTCATAGTCTTTTTTTTTTAAACTATAGTCCAGCCCTCCAGCAGTCTGAGGGACAGTGAATTGGCCCCCTGTTTAAAAAGTTTGAGGATGCCTGCTCTAGAGTAATTCTATTATCCAATACTATTTTATTAAAAAAAAAACTCTGGCCTCTTCTGTTGAGGCCAATGTGATCTTATTGGCAAGACTTTCTAGGCTGAAGAAGGCAACAGAGTTTGCCCAAAGAAATATCTCACATCACCTAATAGGCTGGCTGGTATTTATGTAGGAGGGGGTCAAACATAGATTTCTTGGCTTGTGTAAACAGTTTTATGGTGTTAGTCTATTGCCAACCACAAACACTATGGATGGAGAATGCAGGTCCTAGGTTCCCTAGTAAGCAGATGCTTCCTAGTGCCAGCTGTCAATGCATTTGTAACCCCAGGGCTATTCATTTGTTCTGTAGACAAAGATATACCCTGTGGGGGCGATGGGCTACTAGACAAATTATTAAAACTTAAGTTCTCATTTTTAGGGATTTTATTTAGGACTTGTTCAAACCAGGGGTCAATGTATAGTGGTGTCCTAGAGGAGTTATCTAACTTACAAGGTGGTAGGAAAGTGGGCAGCCTTTGAAAGTATATCAATTTTTGCTATTAAAAATTTGATGTAAGTGTGCCAGCAGTGTCCAACCCGTGGCCCACGGACCATATGTGGATTATGTAAGGACTTTTTTTGCTTAGCTGTGGTGTTGGATATCATGAAAATTATGCATGAACCTTCCTTTTTTTCTCATCAGCTTTTGTTAGTATTTATGTATTTCACATGTGGTCCAGGACAACTCTTCTTGGACCAGAGAAACCGAAAGGTGGACACCCGAGCTACAGATCTACAATTTGAGGATGTACCCATGTGTCAGTGTCAGACTAGATGGTAGAAAAAGGAAGTGGAAAGCAGGTATTACCAAGCAAACAGGTGATAGTTGTCCCTGTTAGCCAAGGTCTAGTTTATGTGGGCACCTGTACCAACCTACACCCAATCTACCATCTACAGTGGTAGATTCTACAGGTAAAAGCAATACCCATTTATAGTCAGGTTTCTCCTTGCCTACTTTATAATTCCCAGGTAGGTCATACCTTTGATAGACAAAGAAAAACGAAAGGACCAGATTAACAAAATGCCCACTGACTGTGAAGGCCCATGACTGACTTTTCCACCAGGAAATACACTTGTGAATCCCTAACTAATCTTAAATTACTTTTCAGAAACAAACAAACAAACAACAACAACAAAAAAAAATAAAACCAAAAGAGCTCCTGGATCTCCAGATAAATAAAAGCTGTTCCTGTCTCTAAAACTAGCCTTCACCTGATCAAACGGGGTGACCAGAAGCAGATGGTAACTAAAAGAGACAGCTTGTCCAAGACACCCAACCAGACCTAAATGAAGTCACCCTAATGTTTATGTTGTTGTCACACACACTGCACTACCTAACTAGTCATCCCTAAAAAGATTACTCAGAAACTTTGATTCCTCCCTTGAGTAGAGTTTCTTCTGATTCTTTTCTTCCTACAAGTCAATTGTCTCCTCTGAGGACTGAACTAGTTCCTCTGTTAAGAATGCCCCATTTTCCCTTACCTTTTGCTTGCCTTAACTTCAGCATGGAAGAATAATTCCTTGATAAGAATTCTGCAATTCCCAGCTGCCTATCAGTCTGTTTAGGTTGTAGTTGGTCTTCATGGTGGTGATTTTTTTCAGGTTGTTCTTCATTTGAGACAGAGTCTCACTCTGTTGCTCTGGGTAGAATGCTATTATTCATCATTATAACTCACAGCAACCTCAGACTCTTGGGCTCCAGTGATCCTCCTGCCTCAGCCTCCCAAGTAGCTGGGACTACAAGTGCTAGATCTAAATATTGAGTATGTCTTCCCTTACCCTCCTCTGTCCCTCCTTGAGCATGCTGATCCTCTGGTTGTCCCTGCGATCTATTTCTCTAGTGTGCCAAATTTTACAATGACCTATGATCAAAAACCCACAAGTACAATCTATGGCTGGCAAAAGGATGCTCAGTTCCCTGTTTTCCATTAACCTGACTCACAAAGACACCATGATAACATCTAAAAAGCAATGTAAAGACAAAGAGCCTGTGCCACTGTGGATTCTACAGGTGGTTCTCAACCTTCTTCATGCCTCCTAATGCTGTGACCCTTTAATACAGAACCTCATGTTGTGGTGACCCCCAACCATAAAATTATTCTCATTGCTACTTCATAACTGTAATCTTGCTACCATTATGAATCGTAATGTAAATATCTGATATGCAGGATGTATTTTCATTGTTACAAAGGGGTCGCGAACCACAGGTTGAGAACCGCTGCTGTAGATGAGGAATCCAGACCCTTAACCCTCTTATCTTTACTGAGGAGTAAATCACCAGGAGAACTTTATAGGGTCCATTCCATCACTCTACTTGGATTGTAGTTGGTCTTCAGGGTGGCGATTTTTTTTTTTCAGGTTATTTTTTGTTTGTCTTCTATTTATTTGTTTGAGACAGAGACTCACTCAGTCACCCTGGGTAGAATGCCATGGCATCATAGCTCACAGCAACCTTAAACCCCTGGACTCAAGCGATCCTCCTGACTCAGCCTCTTGATTAGCTGGGACTACAGGTGTTAATTTTTCTATTTTTAATAGAGATGGGGTTTTATTCTCGTTCAGGCTGGTCTCAAACTCCTGAGCTCAATCAGTCCTCCTGCCTGAGCCCCAGCCAATTTTTTCAGATTTTGAGGTATACCCAGTCTCCTGGGCTTAGACAATGTAAAGGAACATCTGTAGGAGACATTTGTCAATGGAAAAGAACCTAAACTCTGTGAAATAATTTAAAGAGGTTTACTCTGAGCCATTCATGTATGACTGTGGCCTAGGCAGTGACACTCAAGAATCCTCGAGCAAGAGGTCCCATGGTTTGATGGGCTATAGTTTGGCTTTATACATTATAGAGAGATAGGAATTACATGTAAAATCATAAATCAGTACATGGAAGGTGTATGTTAGTTTGGCCCAAAAAGGTAGAACCTCTGGAGGGCGGGTGCTTACAGGTTACAGCTAAGTTTAAAGATTCTTTGATTTGAAATTGATTAAAAATTGAAGCTTTGTCTAAGGGCTTGGACTGTTTTAAGTTAAGGATTAACTGTTAAGGATTGGGCTGTTTTGGGGTAGCGCCTGTGGTTCAAGGAGTAGGGCGCTGGCTCCATATACCGAGGGTGGTGGGTTCAAGGCCCCCCCTCCTCCAGCCAAAACTGCAAAAAGAATTGGACTGTTTTAAGTTCAAAATTAACTGTTACTCAGAGACAAAGCAGCTTACCAAAAGTCAAGTTAGCTGTTAAGCAAATTGACGGCCTGCAGGTGTGGTTTAACTTTTGCCTTATTTAGTATCTTATTGTCACATATAGTAACTCCAAAAGGGAGGGAGCATGAAGAGGTGTGTCTGACCTATCCTCTCCTCATGGCCAACAACTCAGTTTTGAAGTTTTTCTGGGATCCTCTTGGGGTCCAAAAGAGAGGGTGTCCATTCAGTCACCTGGAGGCTTAAGATTTTATTTACGTTCACATGTTAAATGGCTAAAACATACTTGTGTATAGCAGGCAAATTTGTACCCAGATATTGTACACATTTTATTGTTAGGCCTAGTAGGCCTAGGCTAAGACAGAAAGGTGTCAGGCCTAGGCTATAATGGAAAAATACTGTCGGAAGCCATATAAGGTACAGCTTGGCCTTACTTCCTTTTTAAGTAAAAAACAGTTTTACCTTTTCCCGGTAACTTTACCTGGCAACTAGCCAACCAATCACCTTATGCCCCATCTTACTTACTCTAGCCAATCCCCAGTTAACAACTCCTCTGAACCTCCCAACAAGACCCACCCACCTTCCCCGTAATGCTTATAAGGCACAATTTTTTTCAATAAAGTTGGAGACTTGATCAGAAAACTGTCTTGTCTCCCTTTCTCGCACCCCTTGTTTGTTTTTCTCCTTTAGGTGGTTCCTGCGGCCCCCCTTGCTGTCCCGCGGGTCGGGACATCCTGGCTCCCAACGTGGGGCGATAGGGACCCCCTGGAGGAGAACGCTTGCCTACGGAAGCCCCGGCCGGGCACCCTTCGGAGCTGCAGCGAGGACCCGCGTGCACTCCCCATTCAGATCGCCTCGGTTCACCCACCGTGAGACGGATCAGAAGAGAAGATAGGCAAACGATAACTTACAAGATTTCAAACATTTCACCCCTTTGTCTTGGCTGTTATTATTGGCTCTCCCGGATCTAATTCACTTACCAAGCTCACAGGGCCAAAGCGGGGAAGGACGAGAGGTACCCGTTTCGGCAGTGAGAACTCCAAAACACTTGGACTAGTTTTTCTGCCTAACACTCTCTAACAAACTCTGAGCTCACTACGTCTTACACGGTCGTCCCAGGGACGCTGCCTCCCAAAGGCTAAGCCTGAGGGCGGTAGGCAGCTGTCCTGCCTGAGAGGGTCCGAGCAGGCGGATTATACCTGCCGACCTATGACATGCGAGCAGAGATCATAAGGCACAGGGAGAGTGGTCACAGAGAAACTTAAGTTCCGAGTCGACTGGAGACTTGCGTGAACCGAGATCCTGAGAGAGCCATCCAGCCAACATAATGGGGAATTCGCTTAGTACACATGAAATGTTCCTTGACCGGGATCAAGGGATCACTCAGAGTGCAAGGAGTAAGGGTTAAAAGAAAGGACCTTAAAGAATTTTTTAATTTTATTCATGAAACCTGCCCCTGGTTCCCTTTAGAGGGAACGATCAGCCAAAAACGCTGGGAACGAGTAGGAGATGCCTTGCAGGACTTTTACCACACCTTTGGTCCTGACAAAGTCCCAGTTACAGCCTTTTCCTACTGGAATTTAATTCATGACATGTTAAAAGTTCATTCACTAGATCCTGACATTCGAGATGTCATCAAAGTAGGAGAAGAAGTCCTTAAAGAGGCTTCTCGCCCTCCTTCCACCTGCCCCTCTGTCACGGTAGAAATTCCTGACAACCCCCCAGTTTCCCCTAAACCCCCGAACAGCCCCGACAACGCTCTTAAAACTCCAAAAACTATATGGGGCACCTTGTGACTGTAAGGGAGGAACAACTACAATAATACCCACCTCCCATACTAGCCAAGTTGATTGCAGCGGCAAAACTGCCTATTTAACTTTCACGTCACAGATAGGAGGAGGACATAAGCAAAACTGGCAATGTGTTAATGCACCCAAAATAATACTCCCAGTTCAAAACAAACCAGGACCTTGTCCCACGGAGTGCGAAATAACCGATCAAATGCACTCTATGTGTTACAATAGTGTCCAACAGTGCACCCACACAAACGGCAACACATATCAAACAGCCATTTTACAAAGAACTTATTCTGGCTCCTTTGGAGGTGAGCTTGATTCTACTCATAACCTGGGACACTCCAAATATGCCCAAGCCTCCTGCTTAGGCACTATTGGCAAAAATGTTTGCTGGCCACTAAAACCACCAATTCACACATCTGATGGCGGTGGGCCATCAGATAGGGTAAGAGAAGATGCGGTCCAAAAACAAATTGAAAAAATAATTAAAGAGAAATATACTCCCCTACAATACCACCCCTTAGCTTTACCTAAATCTCGAGACATAGATCTCTACATCCAAACCTCTGATATTTTAGAAGCCACTTTCAAAGCTTTAAATAATTCCAACCCAACCCTCGCGGAAAACTGCTGGCTATGTCTAACTCTTGGCACACCTATGCCCCTAGCCCTACTAACAAACACCTCCACTTCACATCTAAACAACTCACATCTAAACTGTAGCGACAGTCTACCTTTTAGAGTCCAACCTATAGAATTTACACAAACCCCTTGTATATACAAACCTCCCCAGAACAATAATTATGATGTAGACTTAGGAAGCATCACCTTCACAAACTGCTCCTCCATTTCTAACATCACCTCACACCGGTGCCCCCCTCCTGGACATGTTTTTGTATGCGGAGGAAATTTGGCCTACACGGCCCTACCAGGTAACTGGACAGGCTATTGCGTAACCGCCCAACTACTCCCTGATATCTCTATTATACTAGGAGATCAACCTGTTCCTCTCCCCAGTCTTGATTATATAGCTGGACATCCACGCTCTAAAAGAGCTATTCAACTTATCCCACTAATAGCAGGACTAGGCATCACTACAGCAGTAGCCACAGGAGTTACCGGAACAGGAATATCTATACATTCCTACCACAAACTGTCTCATCAACTAATAGAGGATGTCTCAGCTCTTTCTGAAACAATTCACGATCTTCAAGATCAAATAGACTCCCTAGCAGAAGTAGTCCTACAAAACCGTAGAGGCTTAGATCTCCTCACGGCAGAGCAGGGAGGTATCTGTTTGGCTTTACAGAAAAAATGCTGCTTCTACGCCAACAAGTCAGGCATTGTTCGAGACAAGATAAAAAACCTGCAAGACCAGCTCGAAGAAAGAAGAAAGGAACTTCGTGATAACCCCCTTTGGTCAGGACTCAATGGACTTCTTCCTTATCTCCTCCCACTCCTAGGCCCCCTATTAGGTTTTCTATTAGTCCTTTCCTTTGGCCCCTGGCTATTCAAAAAGGTCACCACTTTCATTAAACAACAAATAGACTCTGCCCTAGCAAAACCAATTCAAATTCACTACCATCGCCTGGCTCTGTCTGACCAAGAAACCGACTCTTATGGCTTCCCCTCATAATGAGGGCAGTGTATAGATCAGAGGTACACTTACCCATTCCTAATAAAAGGAAAAAAGGGTATGGGCACCGAGTTGAGTGCACAGCAAGGCATTGCAAGAGAAGGTCCCCAATCCTTCGACCTCCCGATCCCAAGGAGAAGTCAAATGAAGGATCAGACCCCCTCTGATTTTTCTCTGAGAGCAAACCTGGCTTGCATAGAGGTTGGTATCAAAAATTTCGCTTACCTCTCCTCTCCAAAAGATACCGCAAATAACAAATGTGGATCTGGGAAATCCACGAGAGGAGCCAGGTCACTACTCCCTCTCTCGGTTAATGCCCACCTCCTTAAAACAAAAAGGGAGGAGATGTCGGAAGCCATATAAGGTACAGCTTGGCCTTACTTCCTTTTTAAGTAAAAACCAGTTTTACCTTTTCCCGGTAACTTTACCTGGCAACTAGCCAACCAATCACCTTATGCCCCATCTTACTTACTCTAGCCAATCCCCAGTTAACAACTCCTCTGAACCTCCCAACAAGACCCACCCACCTTCCCCGTAATGCTTATAAGGCACAAGTTTTTTCAATAAAGTTGGAGACTTGATCAGAAAACTGTCTTGTCTCCCTTTCTCGCACCCCTTGTTTGTTTTTCTCCTTTAGGTGGTTCCTGCAGCCCCCCGTTGCTGTCCCGCGGGTCGGGACAAATACCAGTTAACTCCTGGCAAATTTCTGAACTGTAAGCTTTAAAAAAAAGAAAGAAAGAAGTCTAGTTCACTCCCAAGACAGATGAAAAAGTACTAATTGATTTCTTGTTTCTAGTTCACTCCCAGTTTCTTGCTTGGCTAACTCCTTGGGAAACGAACTGGGAGGCACCAACTGTCCCCGGACTGACCTTTAAACAATATCAGGTGGGGAAAGTACTGAAACTAAGATGTATGGGAGGAAAATACTGAAACTAAGATGTATGGGGGTAAATATTAAAACAAAGATGTATGACATATGACTAATTAACTGCAAAATTCTGCTTCTGTACAGTGCTTGCCTGCTACCCTACCCAGATGCAACTGGACAGCCTGCGTGCCAACCAGGATACAGACCAAGCCTTAAAAACCTGACTCCTTGGGCAGCGCCTGTGGCTCAGTGGGCAGGGTGCTGGCCCCATATACCGAGGGTGGTGGGTTCAAACCCGGCCCCGGCCAAACTGCAACAAAAAAATAGCTGGACATTGTGGCAGGCGCCTGTAGCCCCAGCTACTCGGGAGGCTGAGGCAAGGTAATTGCCTAAGCCCAGGACTTGGAGGTTGCTGTGAGCTGTGTGACACCATGGTACTCTACCATGGGCGATAAGTGAGACTGTCTCTAAAAAAAAAAAAAAACCTGACTCTTTAAGCACTCAGCTGCTCTCAGAAACCCCATGTTGGGAAACTGAGGCAGTCACCAGCTGGCTTTTCAATAAAAGGACTCCTCTTTAAATTTAACTTGCCTGGCAGTGTGGTCTTTGTGGAACTCCTGGGCATAACATTATAGCATCTAACTCTTTGACGGCATGATCATTTTTAAAACAGTAATATGTAGTCTTAAGGAAGGGCCATACAATGCAGAGCAGGCAGCCAGGACCAAAGAACCTTTTTATAAGGGCTTAGTCAGAGCTTGTTTTTAGGGGCTACTCTTATTGTCAGGAGAGTAACTAGCAAGACCTCATCCCTTGTTAAGTTGGGTTCTTGACATACTTTGGTGGGTTTTTTTTTTTTTTGAGACAGAGCATCAAGCTGTCACCCTGGGTAGAGTGCTGTGGCATCACAGCTCACAGCAACCTCCAACTCCTGGGCTCAAGCGATTCTCTTGCCTCCACTTCCCAAGTAGCTGGGGCCACAGGCACCCACCACAATGCCTGGCTATTTTTTGTTGTTGTTGCAGCCGTCATTGTTGTTTGGTGGGCCTGGGCTGGATTCGAACCCACCAGCTCAGGTGTATGTGGCTGGCGCCTTAGCCGCTTGAGCCACAGGTGCTGAGCCTGCTGATTATTTTTTAAAAGTATGGTTTATCTTTTTAGTGGTCTGGGGCCTATAAGAAACATGGAATTTTTATAGTATCTCAAGAGCTCTAGACCCTTCTTGGGTAACTTTGGCAATGAAAACACCCCTGTTGTCACTTCGTGTTGAAACTGGCAATCCAAAGTAAAGAATGATGTCTTTAGGAAAGCATTAGTTAGTCTTTTTGTTTGACATGGAGCAACCTTGACCCATCTGGTGAGGGTGTCCGCATACACTAGCAAGTATCTATAAGTTTTTCTGATTCTTGGCATAACCATGAAGTCTATGTGCCAATTTTTTTCTTGGCTTTATGTGTTGGGATTTAGACCCCTTTGACTGCTGGAGGGGGTGCTGTTTTTGGATTATTATCCTCAGCACAAATAAGACAATGGTGAACGATCTTTTGGATAGTCTTTTGTATGTGTGGCCCAACAATAAACTTTTATAACCAGTGATAGGGTGTGTCTCTTTTTTAATGCATTCTCTGATGTAAATGGGCAATAATCATTTTTATCAAATGCTTGAAGATAAGCACTATTTCTTGTTTATTACAAATCTTGCCTTTTTCAGTTGTCTTTAGTGTCCTCTGTCTATGTCCCAAGTATCAGTATAAAATTCCCATTTATTTGTTCTTTTTTAGATCTATTTTTTTATTATTATTAAATCATAGCTGTGTACATTAATGCGATCATGGGGCACCATACACTGGTTTTACAGACCATTTGACACAGTTTCATCACACTGGTTAACATAGCCTTCCTGGCATTTTCTTAGTTATTGTGCTATGACATATATATTCTACATTTAGTAAGTTTCACAAGTACCCTTGTAAGACGTACGGCAGGTGTAATCCCACCAATCACCCTCCCTCCGCCCATCTTCCCTCTCCCTCCCCTTACTCTCCTCCTTCCCCATATTCTTAGGTTATAGCTTTCCTATGAAAGCCATAAATTTCTTTCATAGTAGGGCATATTAGATACTTTTTCTTCCATTCTTTTTTTATTAAATCATAGCTGTGTACAGTAATGAGATCATGGGGCACCATATACTAGTTTTATAGACCATTTGACACATTTTCATCACACTGGTTAACATAGCCTTCCTGGCATTTTCTTAGTTATTGTGTTAAGACATTTATATTCTACATTTACTAAGTTTCACATGTACCTTGTAAGATGCACCGTAGGTGTAATCCCACCAATCACCCTCCCTTCGCCCACCTCGCCCCTCCCTCCCCTCCCTCTCCCCCTTCCCCATATTCTTAGGTTATATAACTGGGTTATAGCTTTCCTATGAAAGCCAGAAATTAGTTTCATAGTAGGGCTGAGTACATTGGAAACTGTTTCTTCCATTCTTGAGATACTTTACTAAGAAGAATATGTTCCAGCTCCATCCATGTCTTTTTTAGATCTATTTTTGAGAGTTCTGGGGCTTAAATAAGGATCCACTATACCTGGAGTCTGCATCAGAGCCTTTGTTTTGGGTTCTTTGGTCTTGGCTGCCTTCTCTGTTTCCCAATCAGCTAGATGATTGCCCTTAGTTATACAGCCGTCAGTCTTTTGGTGGCCTGGGCAGTCTGAGACTCTTGGTAACAATAGGAATTTTTCTTTATCAACCATCTGTAGTTACACTAATTTATGTTCATTGAAGCCTGAAAGTGGGAACATCCATTCCCCAATATGTTGCATTTTTTAATCATCACTGTCATCTCATCTCAGCCAGAGACATCCGCTATGCTCCGAAGTACCTCAGACTCATGTGGCCGGGAAATAGCTGGCACAGGTGGGCAGGTATCTGCTCATTTGCTTCCAGACCCATTCCCCATCTTCCCTTGCTCTACAAACTACACTTCCCAGGCTCCTGTGCCCACTTGCCTCCTATTAGGTTGAGCCAATGAGAGGCCTGGAAGGGGGTAGCTGAGCATCACAGTACCCCTTCACCATATATCCCAGCTTTCTCCAGGGTAACAGTTATCTCTCTGTGGATGACAACATTTCTTCCTTGGACCCAGGTTCAAGAGACTCCTCAGGTGGCACCATATGTAGCCCCCCTTCCAGAGTTCCAGCTTACAGATCTGGGTCTAGACTTAGGCTTCTCCCTTTGTTCTGTAAACCTGAAATAATTGAAGGGATCAGAAGCCAATTTAAAAGAGTTTATGCAAGTGCAAAGCTGAAAATGGCCTTTCAGATAACACAGATGCCAAAGGAATGGGGTTGAGGCTCCAAAGTTATAATAAAAGTTAAGGTCTTGTCTATATAGTCAGAAAATGAAGAAATTTAGTAATATAACATTTTCTACACAGGCTTGTTTCTGAGTTCCAACAATTTAGTCACAGTTTAAGGCTTGTTTTCATTCTCTTTCCAATTTAAAAGTGTATATTTGACATTCCATCTTAGACAATGTGATAGTGACAAAGTCTTTGTGTAAGAGAGGTAAGAGGAAAATTAATCTGTAATGAAGACGGTCTTTAGTCATTTACAGTATTTCATGCAACAGTAAGAAAGAAGGCTAGCATATAATCAGAGAATCAGAGCAACAAAGGTTATGACTCTGCAGGTACAGCTGCCTGTCATGTGACTCATGCCCAGTGATCACCTTCCTTTAAGGCTCAAAAGAACGTAAAATTCCAACAGCTTAGATTTTAAAATACTGATTTTCACAGTTCCTCCAGCCCTGGCAGTGATAGTGGGTTTGTGCATTTGCACGAGGTGGGTTGCCTCACCCTCCCCGGCTCCATAACGTCTTTGTAAGTAGCCTGCCTGTTAACTCCTCCTACTGAACTCCCTGCCCTGTGATCTGCTTTTTAGACTGCACCCTGACTACAAAGATGGAGGGTCAATTAACCCAGTAAAAGTTCTCAGGGAATTTGTTTGTATCTCTTTCCATTCTCTGATGAGCATTGTAAATCCATCCTTCCCACTCCTGGAATTGCCTGTATTGGGGTTCAGGAAACATTACCCCAAGATTAAGTCCTCAGAAGCAAGAGTTTTTCTCTGACCTTCTCCTGCACTCCTGTCTCCCAGCCCCATTCTCTCCTAAGGCTAGCCATAGAAACTAGAATCCTCTTCCCCTAGGTAGGTCATAAAAGCCAGAATCCCATGTGAAAACTGGCCATAAAGAAGTTATCTGACCTACCTTTTTTGACTATAGGTCATAAGATCCCTAGGCCAGAATGGCCCTGCCCCACACCCAAGGGAAAGGTGCTGCCCAGAAAGGCCAAGGAGAATCTAGACAGACAGGCCTTGCTGGGTTTCCTCACTCAGTCTCCAAGCCTTAGATCACACCCTTCTGTCCAGTCCTACTTCTACACAGCTATCTATCCTTTGTTGAACCTAAATACAAAAACAAACAATTTCCCTATGTCTTTGAATCTTCATTTTGAAGTGTCTCGTGTATACATATTAAATACATTTGTATGCCTTTTCTCCTATTATTCAGTCTGGCCATGGCAGTGATTTTTCAGCAACCTTTTGGGGGCCAAGAGCCTTGGTGTTGTGTGAGGGATCATGGAGTGACTGTCATCACAGGTATAAGCCCGCCACTGAACTGGTATGAAAGCAAGAAAGGGCTACAAGCTCACAGTGGCAAGTAGCAATATTCTTTATTTCCAGCCAGCTTAAATAGCCAGCTAGTCACATACATACTGTTGATCTATAATCACACAGTATTTTACATAACATATTGTAAAGCTTGATTAACCTTTTCTTGGTGTTTACTAATCTACTGATTGACTGATATACGTTTTTCTGACCCCAAAATAACTATCACATGAAACATACATCAGCTGCTTTGCTCATGAGCTGATAAGTCACAAGACCACAATAAAGAAAGAGTAGATTGTTCCTTTAAATCTCTGGAAACCCATAACGACCTAAGGGGCAGAAACTTAGTATCTGGCTTAACCATGGTCCAGAGGCCATTCAGCTTATTGATTACATGACTTGCATGCATCAGCCTCTGGGCTATATCTCTGGGAGTGGAGCTTTCTGCTTCAAAGACCCCAGGCTTAACAGCCACATAGTTGTGGCACTGAGGTTGGGCTTCTATCTCCAAGCCTCAGGCTATCAACTCTGTTTACCAAGGTAGCCAGGCCTGCAATGAAACCTTTTTGTCAGCGAGAAATTGAAACTGCTTTTCTCAGGCAGCTTGGGCACAGAGCATATAGGCTTTTAGCCTATACCTTGGTCCCTACATCTGCACACACACCCTAAATACCCACCAGTCCTTTGCTGTGTTGCTCCCTGGCCAGGACTTTGTACCAGGGTTCTCTCCAGCGGTTCACAGGAACAGAAGTCAGCCAAGGAAGACCTTGTCAGATGGAGATTAGTTCAATTTGTTTTCTTTGCATTTCTCAAAGATTTGTTTAGGAGATTGAGAGAGAGTTCAAACTCCATGTGTTGCTTCAGCCATTTAAAAATAATTTGCCTGGCAGCGCCTGTGGCTCAAGGAGTAGGGCGCCGGTCCCATATGCCGGAGGTGGCGGGTTCAAACCCAGCCCCGGCCAAAAACCACAAAAAAATAAAAATAATTTGCCAGTATTAAATGCATCAAAAGCTCCATCTCCCCCAGTAAGGAAGCAGAAGCAAAAAGATCCTAAATTGATGGTTTGGTCTTGTCCCTGTGCTATAGACTGTGCCTCCCGGCCCCCCATCCTCTGATCTTCTCCTCCTTTCCAGTTCAACCAGGGCCTGGTGCCTCAGGATCACTCGGGTCCTACAACTAGTTGGAAGAACAACAGCAACAGCAAGGAATGTGCGCTTTTCTGGGGCTCTCCAAAAGCCATTTTTATTTTGAAGAAGTTGTGCAGAAACCTCGTCCTCTAGCCCTCTCCATCTGTGCTTGCTTGTGTTCAGCTGCTCCACCCTGAGACTATGAACATTCAAGGGATCACCGTCAGCCAAGGCCCCATCACCAGGGAGTGTGACAGTGCTAAAGAAGGCCACACAGTCGGCTCTGTGTTTTGGAAAAATGCTTCTTATTTAATTAGTATTACTGTTTATTGGATGCATGCCCAGAATTAAGATGAGACCTGAAAATGATGTTTTCTAAAATGTAAAAATCATCCCCCAAATTTGCCATCTTGTGGAAAAAACAAATATATGACATCCCCAATGCCAAATGTTGTAATCATGATGATAATAAATGACAGAAATGGCTCGGCTGGAAGCAGAGCCAGGAGGGAAAGGGTCATCATACAGGACAGAGTGTAGGACCCGCGACAGACCAGCAACATTTGCTTATTTTAAAATAGAAATTAAACGGATAAAGACATCCTGTCACCTGTGTTGGGGAACTGCGTGGGGAACAAGATTGTATCAACTGCAAATTTAAAGGTTAAAAATGTGGGAATCTATTGAAATAGTCAAACGGAGAGTAGAATCTGTTGATTAGGGACAGAAGGGATCTCCGGCACAACTGGACACGGAAACTAACGTGAGGGCGTCAGCACTCTCCAGCTCTCTGCAAGTTTTCTTGCCTGTCCTCATCTCCAGCTTCCTCTCTCCTCCCAGCTAGACCCTGACATATCCCCCATCCCCACAGCCCTCTCTCTGCCCTGAAATAAGGGAAAAGTGAAAACAGCCCATCTGGTGGCTAACAATGGTATTTACGACTCCCAGCATGGAGTATTTCCAAAGTGCTAAATGTTTCACATGCCTTATGGACACCACCCCTGTGATGGTAAATATTCCCTCCACTTTTCAGATTCCAGGACACAATTCCTGAGAGTCAAGATGTTCTTGCCACAAATCTGTCTTAATGGTTGTCTGATCCACCTACTTTTAGCCCAAAGGCCTCATCTCTTTTTTGTGGGCAGTGCCTGCTTTAAAACGTCTCCTTTTTTTAGGGAGAACAAGAGTGTGTGACACTATTAGCTCCCAGCAGATGCTGAGGGCCACCCCCAGCACTGGCATAGGGACCAGCTTTCTGTCTCCCTTACCTAGAGGAGCCAGCACATGCGAAATCTAACTCTCAGCCTACCAGAAAGCTCCACATCACTTTTCTCTTTCTCTAGCTTCTTGGAGCAGCGCCATTGGGACAGAAGCCTGTAACAGACCATGCAAATCGAGGGGGAATAACACAAATGTAAGATTTTTTGGCCACAATTATTGAATTTTTTTTTTTTTTTTTTCAGTTTCTGGCCGGGGCTGGGTTTGAACCCACCACTTCTGGCATATGGGGCCAGTGCCCTACCCCTTTGAGCCACAGGCACCGCCCTTTTTTTTTTTTTTTTTTAATCATTTCAGAGACTCAGTTTTAAATTTGTGAGGAATGTTTGGCAATAGCATTTCCAGGAGAAAGTACCCTCTCACAGCCTGGCTAAGATGCTCTGGGCAATTCCAGGGTCTATGGAGTCACTGCCCTTCAGGAAAGGTTGTTCTCTGAGAAGTTGTGGGTACACTTGCCCTACCACCTCTCCTACCCAGATGCCTTGACGGGGGTGTGGAGGGGAGTGCTGTGGTTATCAGGCAGAGCATGGTGAGATCACCAGAGATGCCCGTCTTTTCCCACAGGCCACCAACACACCCACCTTCTCACTGTGCAGAGTCTCCAGAACCCCTCTGGGTACTTCTGCTGTGCGCTCATCCCTGTCAGGAGCTTGGCCAGCCTGGTAGGCCTGCCAGGGAACCCAACTATCATGAAAACAGTGGTCTCAGCTGGAGTGTGCTCAGAGCCATCCAGAGACTCATGCAAACCCAGGTGCCTGGATCCCACTCCAGACATACTGAATTTAAATTTCTGGAATGAGGCCCAGAGTAGTATGTATTTTTGAAGCCCCAGAGATGACTTTATATGCACCTTGGCAAGAGTTATGCTGTCACAAGTTAGCCTTCCACAGATCCACAGATCCTTCCGGAAGACATAAGATTCAAGAGGCCTTATTATTCACAGTATAGTAGGCGGCAAAGGTTTCATGTTTTGGGTGGTTCCCCTTGTTTCCCTGGTACCAGGGAGTGATGCAGAGTAGACAGGGTAGATACTGTTATAGTTCGGATATGGTTCTTAATCCCCACCAACTCTCACATTGAAATTTGATCCCCATTGTGGTGGTATTGGGAGATGGAGCCTGGTGGATGGTGTTGGGGGTAGATTCCTCCTGAATAGCTTGGTGCCATTTTTCTCAGTAGCAAGTTCTTCCTCTCATGCAAGACTGAATTGGTTACCTATCAGGGGAATGGATTCATTCTCCTGAGAATGAGCTATAAAGCCAGAAGGCCCCTCGGGTTTGGTCCCTATTTGCATGTGTCTGTCCCCTTCGACCTTCTTTTCCATGTTTTGATGCAGCAAAAAAGTCCTCAGCAGAAGCTGAACAGACACTGGCACCAAGTTTCTTGTACAGCCTGCAGAGCCGTGAGCTAGATAAACCTCCTAAGCGCATAGTGGGTTTGTCACAGCAGAAGAACCCCGTGTTTAAGGAACCCAAATCTTTTAGAAGGACAGCAAGAAAAGCTGCCCAGGTTTTATGCCAGCATGAGACATTATTATCCTAGACAGCAAGCAAATCTGCCCTCTGCCCTGGAGTGAGACATAATTTCTGTCTTCCAAGGTGATTTGTTTTATAATCTTCTTGAAAAGGGTAGTCAAGAAGAGTGGTAAAGCTAGTCTAGAGCAAGAGCACATTGCCCCTGCTCACACACGGGCAGAAACACAAGAGACCATGAAGAATTTCCTCCTAACACTCTCGTGGTTAAGAATCACTTGCGTGGGTGAGGCATGGAAGAGGCTCCCAAATGGGCAGCTGGGGAGATCTTTATGCCTAAAACATGGTCAGTCAGGATGTCCAAGCAGGAAGACTTGTCAGGCCCAGCTCTCCCAGAACAACTGAGAAACCAGAGTCAGTCAGGCGGGCTTTGGATAGGAGATTTTGCCTGCAGCTGTGCCTGGGGATGGATGCCATGTGAGGTGATGGGGTGCTGGTTGCTGTAGGTGAACTGGAGCCGCGGGGCAGAGATCTGACACCAGAGGCAAATCTTGCATGGGCCACTGGCAGGAGGCCTGGGCTGCAGCCCCCTCTGTGAGCTGCGGAGGTCAGAAGCAAGGAAGCCTTTTTGCAGCTTTGGGTTCGCAGGGGAAGGATGTTGAGTGGATTGCCTGGAAAAGTGGGCAAACCTGAACAGTATATAGCACCCAGAATTGAGGGCTGGATGGAGCGGACTTGCCACCCGTTCGGCAACGGTAGAGACAGCCCTTCTGAGAAGATCCTGGCAGCAAGGGTCAGCTGTTATGGCAAGGTCGTGAGGCGGGCCCCCTACAAAAACATAGCCATTTTAGTTCCACCCGCTACTATCGATCCTCTAGTTGTGACAGGCTCAGGGACTCCAGCACCACAGGAGAACTGTTGTCTGGGGGCACAGTGAGACCTAGCTCTGAAGGATTCAGGAGAGATCTGAGTTCCCACCCCAGGGGAACCTGAATGCTGAAGAAATAACCAGTGATCACTATGGACAAGTTGGGGATCTGGTCTATGCCCGGGCTCTAGAGAGAGGTTATCAGCTGTGTTGTCCGACCCCTAAACCTACATCGCCACCTGCTGTCCCAGCAATATATTGCAATACAAATATATTCCTACTGAAGTTGGACCCTCCTGCCATCTATATACATATATTTATTTATTTATTTATTTTATATAGATAATTAGTTTTTTTTATATACATATTTTTTTCTTCTTGTTGTTAGTACTTTCTCCTTTGTTGTTGTTCTTTTGTTTATTTGTTATTGAGGTTGCTTTTTTTTTTTTTTTTTTTTTGCGTTTTTTGGCCAGGGCTGGGTTTGAACCCACCACCTCTGGCATATGGGGCCAGGGCCCTACCCCTTTGAGCCACAGGCACCGCCCCTGAGGTTGCTTATTTAGGGTTATTTAGAGCCGTTTGATATTTTGTGTTGATGTGTTCTGTTTCTTGCTTATTTGTATGGTTGGTTCTTTTCTTAACCTTCATTTTTACTTTCATCAAGGACAAGAGCTCCTGTCTTTTTTGGTTATACTATTTTAGCCTCATTTATTCTCTCTCCATATTTCACTCCAGTACATTCTCTCTTTGGACAGAGACTCTTCTACTTTTCTCATCTTTCCCACAATAATCGCCTCTACAACAGCTAAAATATTCCTTCCCTTTTTCTGGTCTTTTCCTTTCATTTTTACTCGACTTCCCTCTCTCTCCTCTATTAGATACAACAGTAATTTTTTTTTTTTTTTTTTTTGGAGACAGAGTTTCACTACGTTGCTCTTGGTACAGTGCCATCATGTCACAGCTCACAACAACTCGTGCCTCAGCGTCCCAAGTAGCTGGGACTACAGGTGCCTGCCACAATGCCAAGCTATTTTTTTCTTGCAGTTGTCATTGTTGGTAAGCTGGCCCAGGCCAGGTTCAAACCCTCCAACTTCGGTGTATGTGGCTGGGCCCGTAACCACTATGCTACGGCCGTTGAGCTAAAATACAGCATTATATATATATATATATATTTTTTTTTTTTTTTTTTTGTAGAGACAGGGTCTCACTTCATGGCCCTCGGTAGAGTGCCGTGGCCTCACACAGCTCACAGCAACCTCCAACTCCTGGGCTCAAGTGATTCTCTTGCCTCAGCCTCCCAAGTAGCTGGGACTACAGGCGCCCGCCACAACACCCGGCTATTTTTTGGTTGCAATTAGGCCAGGGCCGGGTTTGAACTCACCACCCTCGGTACATGGGGCCGGCACCCTACTGACTGAGCCACAGGCGCCGCCCTACAGCATTATATTTTTAATTTCCTTTATCCACTCTTATTATTATTATTTTATTATTATTTTTGTTTTTGCTGAGAGCTGGGTGGGGACACAGCTGTGGTCTGGCAGGTAGGCCACAGCAGTGATCAAGCTCAAGCAGGCTAAGAGACCTGTCTACCTCTGGCCCCAGGAAGAGTATATTGGCAAGACCATGCTGCAGAATTTTTCTATTTTGTTTTCATACTTACTTAATTTTTCCTTAGTGTTTTTCGTTTTTGCTCTGTTCCTTCCTTTCCTAGTTTGGCAAAGGAAGAGTCTGAGTCTGCTCAGGCTGGTAAGGACTGCCTGATTTTAAGGAATCCTCCCAGTTCAGCCCCCTCAAAACCCTTGAGTTATAAGTGTGACCTTAGCGCCATCCTGATCAATACCATTTCTTCCTTACTCTTAGCCTCTCTTCCTGACCTCCTTCTCTTCTGTTCTCCAAATTATTTTTCCTCTTTCTTCTTCTATTATTCCTCCTTACCTTTTTTTTTAATCTTTTTCTTTTCTTTTCTTCTTTTTTTCTTTTTTACTCTTTCTTTCCCCCCTGTTTCTCCCTGCCTGCTCCTTACCCTTCTCTGCATTTTGGCCTCACACCAAGAGGTCTCTTCATCCGATAAACTCTGAGATGAGGTAATTTGAAGCAATGGAGGAAGTGCGAAGGAAAAAGGTGAACAAAGAGGTGAACAAGAAGAAAGCACACATAAGGAAGAACCAACAGAAAAATTCAGGCCCCATGAAAAACAAAAATAGAGCAACTCTTCCAAGGGACCATGAGGCACTTTTACAGAAGACTCATCCTATGAAGAATTAATGGACCTGACAGAAAGGGAATTTAAAATATGGATGATTAAGACAATGAAGGGAATGGATGAGAAAATAGAAAGACAGAACCAAAAGTCAACTGAGAGATATACAGAATATAGAAAAGATATGGATGAGCTTAGGGTGGCACCTGTGACTCAGTGAGTAGGGTGCTGGCCCCATATACTGAAGGTGGTGGGTTCAAACCCAGCTGCAACAAAAAATTTGAACCCGGCTGCAACAAAAAATAGCCAGGCTTAAAAAAAATGATATGGATGAGCTTAAAGAAATGAAGGAGACAATCAAGAAATGTAAAGAAGCAGTAGAAAGTATCAAAAATAGATTAGATCATGGAGAAGAAAGAACATCAGAGTTAGAGGATAAGGTCTTTGAGTTAACACAAGTAGTTACAGAGTCAGAAAAGAAGAGAGAGAAAGCAGAGCAGGCACTTAGAGACATCATGAAGCATTCAAACACACAGATAATTGGAACCCCTGAAGAAGAAGAAGATTGTCCGAAAGGTATGGAAGAAATGTAAACTTCCCAAGTGTTACTAAAGATCCTAACACCCTCCTTTCAGATGGATATTGAACCCCAGGTGATTTCAACTCTAACAGAGCCTCTCCAAGACACATTGTAATGAACCTGTCCAAAGTCAAGATGAAGGAGAAAATACTGCAAGCAGTTAGGAGTAAGCACCAATTGACCTACAAGGGCAGAACCATTAGGATGACAGCAGATTTTTCAACTAAAACTTTCCAAGCCAGATAAACATGATCATCCACCTTCAAAATCCTTAAACAAAATAATTTTCAGCCCAGAATCCTGTATCCTGCTAAACTTAGCTTCGAAATTGATGGAGAAATCAAGTCTTTTGCAGATATACAAGCACTGAGGAAATTCACCACAACAAGACCAGCTCTGCAGGAAATACTTAGACCTATTCTCAATACTGAACACCAACAGTCAAGCCAGAGCTTAGCTTCCACAATGGCACAAAGGATAAAACTGCACAACATCCTATCTCCTAATGAGACAAATAGAATTCTACCACACTTATAGATACTCTCAATAAATGTCAATGGATTGAATTCCCCACTGAAGATGCACAGGCCAGCTGATTGGATAAGAAAACACAAGCCATCCATATGCTATCTCCAGGAGACACACCTAGCCCTGAAGGACAAATCAAGACTCAGGGTTAAGAAATGGAAAACAGTGTTGTGGCTCAGTGAGTAGGGCGCCGGCCCCATATGCCGAGGGTGGCGGGTTCAAACCCAGCCCCGGCCAAACTGCAACCAAAAAATAGCCGGGCGTTGTGGCGGGCGCCTGTAGTCCCAGCTGCTCGGGAGGCTGAGGCAAGAGAATCACGTAAGCCCAAGAGTTAGAGGTTGCTGTGAGCCGTGTGACGCCACAGCACTCTACCCGAGGGCAGTACAGTGAGACTCTGTCTCTACAAAAAAAAAAAAAAAAAAAAAAAAAGGTGGTGCCTGTGGCTCAAGGAGTAGGGTGGCAGGTTTAAGCCTGGCCCTGGCCAAAACTGTAACCACCACCCCCCCCAAAAAAAAATAAAACAGTGTTTCAAGCAAATGGAAATCAGAAGAAAGGAGTGGTTGCAATTTTATTCCCAGATACACACAGATTCAAAGCAACTTTAGTTAAGACAAAGATGGACACTTCATATTTGTCAAAGGAACAATACAACAAGAAGACATCTCAATTTTAAATATTTATGCACCTAACTTAAATGTTCCCAGATTTATGAAACAGACCTTGAGGGGTCTGAGCAATGTGATATCCCATAATGCCTAAATAGTCTGGGACTTCAACACCCCTCTGACAGAACTGGGCAGATCCTCTAAACAGAAACTAAACAAAGATACAAAGGACTTAAACATGACTCTAGAACAAATGGAAGTAATAGATCCAAAGCAAAACATCCCAAATCAAAACACTATACTTTTTTCTCACCAGCTCATGGCACATACTCCAAATAGATCGCATCCTAGGATACAAATCAAAACTCAGCAAAATTAAATGAATAGAAATTATACCATGTCTCTTCTCAGACCCCCAGCTATAAGGGTGAAGCTCAACTCCAGCAAAAATGTTCATTCCCCACACAAAGACTTGGAAACCAAACAACCTTAGGCTGAATGATAGTTGGGTCCAGGAAGAGATAAAAGAGGAATTTGTTAATGTCCTCAAACATAACAACAATGAAGACACAAGTTACCAAAACCTGTGGGATACAGCAAAAGCAGTCCTGAGAGGAAAATTTGTTGTGCTAGATACCTACCTTTGAAAAACAGAAAGTGAGTGCATCAGCACACTCACAAACCATCTTATGGAAATGGAAAAAGAGAACAATCTAACTCAAAACCCAGTAGAAGAAAAGAAATAGCCAAAATTTAATCAACGATTAATGAAATTGAAAACAAAAAAATCATTCAGAGAACCAATGAAACAAAAAGTTGGTTTTTTGAAAAAGTAAATAAAATAGATAAATCTTTGGCCAGACTAACTAGAAAGAGAAAAGTAAAATCTCTAGTAACCTCAGTTAGGAATGATAAAGGGGAAATCACTGCAGATTCCACAGAGGTACAGGAGATTATCTCTGAATATTACAAGAAACACCATGCCCCCAAATTTGACAATGTGGAGGAAGTAGATCAATACCTGGAATCACACCCTCTCCCTAGACTTAATCAAGAAGAAATAGATCTTATGAACAGACCAATTTTAAGCACTGAGATCAAAGAAGCAATAAAAAATCTCCCAACAAAAAAAAAAATGCCTTGGTCCATATGGCTTCACAACAGAATTCTATCAAACCTTCAAAGAAGAGCTTATACCCATACTGCAGAAATTATTCCAAAAAATGAGGAGGAAGGAATTTTCTCCAACACAGTCTATGAACCAAACATCACCCTGATACCAAAACCAGGAAAAGACCCAATTAAAAGGGAGAGCTACAGACCAATTTCATTAATGAATATAGATGCAAAAATTGTCAATAAAATCCTAGCCAATATATTACAGCTTATCATTTAAAAAGTCACATATCACAATCAAGTAGGTTGCGTCCCAGGGAAGCAAGGTTGATGTAGCATACGCAAATCCATAAACGTAATTCACCATATCAATAGAAACAATAGGAAAGACCATATGATCCTCTCAATAGATACAGAAAAATCATTCAATAAAATTCAACATCCCTTTCTAATTAGAACTTTCTAATTAGAACACATTTCTTAAACTGATCGAAGCCATCTATGACAACTTTAATTAAGAAAGACAAAGATGGACACTTCATATTCATCAAAGGAACAATACAACAGGTAATATTATACTGAATGGAGTAAAACTGAAAGCTTTTCCACTCAGAACTGGAACAAGACAAGGTTGTCTTCTCTCTTATTCAACATAGTGCTGGAAGTTCTTGCCAATACAATCAGGCAAGAGAAGGAAATAAAGGGCATCCAAATGGGGGCAGAGGAAATAAAACCCTCCCTCTTTGCTAACAATATGATCTTATTCTCAGAGAACCTCAAAGATTCAACCACAAGACTCCTGGAAGTGATCAAAAAATATAGTAATGTCTTAGGAAACAAAACCAATGTCGACAAATCAGTAGCCTTTGTGTATGCCAATAACAACCAAGACGAGAAACTAATCAAAGACACAATTCCCTTCTCAGTAGCTTCAAAGAAAATGAAATACCTAGGAATATATCTCACAAAAGAGGTGAAGGACTGCTACAAAGAAAACTACAAAACTCTAAGAAAAGCAATAGCACAAGTGGCAGCAACCATAGCTCAGTGGGTAGGGAGCCAGCCACATACACCGAGGCTGGTGGGTTCGAATCTGGCCTGGGCCAGCTAAAGCAACAATGACAACTACAACAGAAAAATAACCAGGCATTGTGGTGGGTGCCTGTAGTCCCAGCTACTTGGGAGGCTGAGGCAAGAGAATCGCTTAAGCCCAAGAGTTAGAGGTTGCTGTGAGCAGTGACACTACAGCACTCTATCCAGGGTGATAGCTTGAGACTGTCTCAAAAAGAAAAAAGAAAGAAATAACAGAAGATATTAACAAATGGAAGAACATACCATGCAGAGCCGACCCCTGGGATGGTTTATTTGTTTTGGTTTTTTTGACAGATATTTTTATTTTTGTCAAAGTGAGAAGTGGCTCGGTGCCTGTAGCTCAAGTGGCTAAGGCACCAGCCACATACACCAGAGCTGGCAGGTTCAAATCCAGCCCGGGCCCGCCAAACAACAATGACAACTACAACCAAAAAATGGCTGGGCGTTGTGGTGGGCACCTGTGGTTCCAGCTACTTGGGAGGTTGAGGCAAGAGAATCACTTAAGCCCAGGAGTTGGAGGTTGCTGTGAGCTGTGACACCATGGCACTCCACCCAGGGCGACAGCTTGAGGCTCTGTCTCAAAAAAAAAAAAGTGAGAAGTAAGCAACAAAACATTTGTTGGAACTTCATTCATTCATTCATTTCATAATTGGCACAATCAACTTCCTTGGTGAATTAAAATATAATTTTTTAAGCTAGAAGAATGTTTTTTCAATGGCTATTCACAAAAAAATGGACACAGAAACAACCCAGTTTTAAATTTAACCCACATGGACAGTAACAGGGTGTTTTTAAAACATGTTCTCAAATTCTTTGGCCCTTCTCCCTTCAAAAAGGGGAGCTATGAATGAGGGCAGGACTTGCCTATCCAGCGACAAAAATTTGTGATGTCCGATGACTTCTGAGGTGAGGTCAGAAAAGGCTTTGCCACCTTGCCTTGTTCCCTCCGAGTTGCTCCCTTGGGGTAAACCAGTTGCTGAGTCATGAGGATCCTCTGGCAACCAGGAAGGGTGCCATGGTTAGAGGAACAGAGCATCCTACCAACAACCAGCACCACCTTGTCAGCCACACAGGTGAGCCTCCCAGGTCTGCCCACCTCAGCTGAGCCTGCAGATGCCTACAGCCCTGTGGACATGCTGCCTGCAGCTCCAACCTAAGCTGGAATCATTCAGCTAAGCTGCTCCCAAATCCCTGGCCCACAGGAACTGTGAGATAATAAATGTTTATTGTTATTTTAAGCCACTAACTTTTGAAGCAATTCATTTTGAGAAACAGGTAACTGACACAGCCCTGATGGCAATCAGTCATTGATTGTGGTATGACGAGGACATGGATGGCCTCCTGAGCATGGTGGCTCCTGTTCTGCCAGGAGCAGTTCTTCAGGAAGCTGGCAGCTGCTGTGAGCCAACACTTGAAGACGCTGGGGGATGGGTGCACCCTCCTGGTAAAGGGGGCTGGGTGAGGTACCAGTAGTATTCACGTAGGTAGTGATTATAAACTATCTAAATATGGTTTTGGTTTTGATAGTTCTGAGTACACACACACAAACACACACATGATTACGGAAATATTTTGGCACTCCCTTTGTGGGCACCATGTTTTTAGTTTGTGTAACCAGAAGTGCACATCTGGAGCTGCATTCTTTAGGAGGACAGCGGGGGCAGTGGTGTGGGAAGCAGCAAGGTGGTCTGGGGCACTTTATTACTAACAGGTCTTGAAAAGCGCTTGCCCGTGTAGAAAGTGCATGAGGAGATGATCGATAATAACTAGCTAGAGTGTCTTCCTTTCATTACTATTCCAGCCTTGTTTCCCAGTGTGACACTTCATAACTCACTCCTGAGTGGGCCATTGGAAGAGAAGGGGAGGGGCAGTGGCCCTGGGAACAGGTGGGGGAGGGGAGAGCCTCCAGAGCAGGGCTGACAGCGCCTCTGCTGTCACTTCAGATTCCGGTTGCTTTCCCCACTGGACAGGTGAGGAAAGCCAACCGAATAGAGAGCAGACTGTCCCTAACGTGCCCCAAGGCAGCCTTTATCTCAGTCTCTAAGTATGGAGGCAGGAGGGCCTCAGCATCTCACTGAGTGAGACGCTCCTGGAGCTCTAGTTTCTGAGGCCCAGGGTAAAAGGCAGAATGCAATTTCCACTCCACTGGTAACTGAAAAGTGGAAAAGACTTGTGGGGTAGGGGAGGATGCCCCAGAATACCCAAATTGTGGCTTTAGTAGACCAATGGTAGCCATGAGGGTGGAGGCAAAAAAGAGGTACCAAGTAGGGGCTTTTGCTCTGGCAAAATCGCACCTTGTTGGGCTTCTTGCTGGTTTCTCCGCGTATGGGGGGTGGGGGTGCTATGCATGCATACACACATATTTATTTATTTATTTATTTTTATTTTATTATTTTTTTTTCAGAGACAGAGTCTCACTCTATAGCCCTCGGTAGAGTGCTGTGGCCTCACACAGCTCACAGCAACCTCCAACTCCTGGGCTTCAGCAATTCTCTTGCCTCAGCCTCCCGAGTAGCTGGGACTACAGGCGCCGGCCACAACGCCCGGCTATTTTTTGGTTGCAGTTTGGCCGGGGCCGGGTTTGAACCCGTCACCCTTGGCATATGGGGCCGGCGCCTTACCGACTGAGCCACGGGCACCGCCCCCTATTTTTATTTTTTTGAGACAGGGTTTCACTATGTTGCCTGGTAGAGTGCTGTGGCATCACAGCTCACAGCAACCTCCAACTGTTGGGATTAAGCCATTCTCCTGTCTCAGCCTCCCAAGTAGCTGGGACTATAGGTGCATGGCTATTTTTTGGTTGTAGATGTCATTGTTTTTTGGCAGGCCTGGGCTGGGTTCGAACCCGGCAGCTCCGGTATATGTGGCTGGCACCCTAGCTGCTGAGCTACAGGCACAGAGCCATACACGCATATTTAGAAAGAAAGACCTGGTCACCAGGGGCTCAGGTGCCAGGAACTCTTAACAAAAAGGCATTCACATTAGACTAAGTGGAGACTCAGGCCCAAGGCGGTGTGTGGCCCCGGGCTGTGGGCAGTGTGGCAGAGCTCTGCTGCACTGTTCCCCATTCCCCATTAGGATCTGCTTTGCCTGGTTTGCAAAGATCATGACAATGGTGTTGCCAACCACAGTGATGCTGCTGCTGATGGTGGTGTTGATGAGTCCACAGACCAGATTTAGTGCTGCCTACATTGAAATTAAGAAATACATGAAGGCCAGAAGTGAACTCAGGCAGCACTGGGCTATAGGCAATGGATTGATGATTGCTCATTGGGTAGCTTATATGCAATCCTTGTAACGACCCCAAGGTCATTATCATTAATGATGATGATGATGTTGTTGGAGGGATAAGTCTGGGAAACCATCTGGCCTCCAGAAGCTAATGGATAGTGGTGGATATAGTAATGGATGATTTTTCCCAGACTTTTATAGGATTTACTGTTATGGTCCTGGAGGAGAAGGAGGCCCTGGATCAAAAGAGATACCACAAGCATGGTCCATTTTTAAGGCATTGTAAAAAGTGTAGATTGTACACCTCAAACTCAAAAATTTGAAATCTGCAACTTTTTGAGTGCTCACATGACACTCAAGGGTCAGGCCCAAAGGAAAGGGCATTGGAGCATCTCAGATTTCAGATTTCAGACAAGGGCAGCTCAGCTGGCAAACATAATGCAAATATTCCAAACTCCAAAAAAATCGGAAACACCTCTGTTCCCAAGTATCTTGGATAAGAAATACTCAACTCGGGGTGGCACCTGTGGCTCAGTGGGTAGGGTGCCAGACCCATATACCAAGGATGGTGGGTTCAAACACAGCCCTGGCCAAACTGCAACAAAAAACAGCCAGGTGTTGTGGTGGGCGCCTGTAGTCCCAGCTACTCGGGAGGCTGAGGCTGTTGTGCCCAGATCTTGAAATCCCCAACAAAGACCACTAAGGACTTGAGTCCGATGCAAAAGCAAAAGAGCCGTTTATTCACAGACTTGAGTCTGGGCTTCTCATTCCTGGCACAGCAGGAGGGCAGACAAGCCCCGACTGCAGAGGGAAGAGCAGTTTTAAGGATACAGAAAAGAAAAAAGCGGGGGGAATAGGGGCTTAGGGACCTAAACAAAGTTTGAGTTGGGCTGAGTTTGAGTTTGAATAGTTGCTTAGGGGAAAGATTTACTACCACTGGGGCCAAGGGTGGGGGGCCGTTATTGCTCGGGGCAGACACGCTGGAGCCCGGGGTAGGGGAGGAAGCAGGTTGCCTATCACCTTTGGTATGCAGCTGTAAATTGAAGGCTGTGGGGCAAAGTGGGGTCAGTGAAGGCTGTGAGACAAAATGGAGTTAGCTTGGGCCTTTCATTCCCCCCTTTTCTAGTGCATAGAACATCCAATCATGGGCCTTCAGCAGGTTCTACGGGCCCTAGCTCTATGCTCTCACCAGTGAATCCAGGGCTGAGGGGAGTCTCCTGTGCCCGTAAAACCATTATTTGAACCTCATTGATCCTGGATCAGATGAGGGCTAATAACTTGTTAATTATGCAGGGATCGAAAGTTAACAGTAGTAACAGGATTGCAAGTGGGCCTGCTATAGTCGAAATTAAGGTTGTGAGCCAGAGGGATTTACTGAACACAGATTTATTCCAGCTCTGGGACTGTTCCCGTTCGAGTTTCCTCAGGCTTCAGCCACGCATTGACCAGCCAGCTCCCAGTATGTGGCTGGAGCAGGGCATGTTGGATGTCAGGATAATGGTGTAAAGTTCTTTTTACCTTGGTTTCCGGGGGACCAGGTTCTGATTCTAAACTTAGACTTGGTCCTCTTGATCTTCCAGAGAGACAAGAGGTACAGACACAAAAGACTGGAAGTCCTCAAAGAGCATTGCTCTATATGACTGGATTCTTGGGGGTACCGCTGGTCCTTGGCACATGTTGAACTGGCTGCCAGTGACACACTGTAGACGGACAGTTTTGGCTAGGGCTGGCAGGTGGGAGATGTAAAAGTACTGGCCCAGCAACTTCATCGAATACTCCTGTCACTACGGTGGCTCTTAGAATTTGGGAGACTGTTACTCGTCTGTCTGGCATCTTTACTTATCCTCTCTCTGTTTCCTGGCTCCCCTCCGCTGCTAACTATTTCTTTTCCTCCTGGGAGTAGATAGTAGTGAGCTCCGGAAGCCCTGGGATGAGGGGAGCTACTCGTGTCACCTGGTAAGGCTGGGATGCAGCCCTTTTTGCCTCAGTACTAACCCTAGTGTTCTCTTTAGCAATGGTGGAAGCATTTCTTTGATGTCCACAACAGTGCATAACTGCCACTTCTTGGGGTTTCTATACTGCCTCTAACAGCTGAAGTTATCTCCTGCTGATACTTAATGTCTTCATTTTTTCCCCAGAATTTAATAGTTCTTTCTCCTGGTACAATGTCCTGTGTACTCAGAGAGTCAGAAAAACATTTAAATTTTTCCCTTGACTTAGTTCTAAGGTTCCAGTCAAGGCAATTAGCTCAGCCTTCTGGCTCAATGTCCCTTGAGGGAGGGGCTTAGCCTCCACAGTCTCTGTTAAGGTGACCACTGCATACCCAGCCCATCGCTCACCTTGCACTGGCATGCAACTGCTTCCATTTACATATAAGTTCTAGTCTGTATCTGTCCAGGGCTGGTCACGCAAGTCAGGTCTGCTAGAGTACACATTATCTATAATTTCTGTACAGTCATGCTTAGTCTCTCTTCTATTGACTGGAAGGAGCGTGGCTTGGTTCAGAGTGTTGCATTAGAGAGTCAAAAATGTCCCTCAGTGTCCATTAAATTAACCACAGAGTGCAGTACTTTCACTCTGAGACCCTGCCCAGAGTCAGCTTATTACCTTCTTGCATAAAGAGAGAAGTAGCGGCTAAGGCCCGTAAACAGGGTGCAGACCTTGGCCAGGACCCATCAGCTGGGTTAGCACACCCATGGCCATTTTATTTTTCTCTGACACATATAGTGTAAAGGGCTTGGCCAAGTCTGGCAGTTTTAATGCAGGTGCAGCTATCGGCCTCATCTTTAATTGGGAGAAGGCATGTTCTTGTTTTCCTTTCTACTCCAAGGGCTCTCCCTCTTTTAGTTGCCTCATACAGGGGCTTAGCTAAGAGGGCAATCTAAAGACGACAGAAGCTGACCAGGCCTGAGAATTCCCGAACCTGCTTTCGCCTCTTTTGGGGAGGTGATTAATGACCTGCCTTTATTTCATGCCTTGATACTTCTACCCCTGCTGGACAGTAAATCTTAGATAACGTACTTGCTGCTGGCAGACCTGGGCCTTCCTCTTAGACATTTTATAGCCACATACCTCTAGATGTCATAAAAGACAGTCCATGCCTCGGGCGCAGCCCTCCTGGGTAGGGTGTCCTGAAAGGAGGTCATTGACATATTGGAACAGCACACATACCTGGATTTAATACAGGTAGGCCACAGCCTCTTTTTCCTCCTTTCAAACTATTTTTCTCTCTCCAATTTCTCTCTTTACTAAAGGCAAATTATAGTAGAATTAACTTAGTTGCCAAAATAAACTGTACTTTCAATATACGGGGTCTTATTATTTGCATAAAGTGCAGTAAGAATAATTATTAGCCATCTAGGCTCTTTCCTTTAAAATTGGCTTTGCTGGAACCTTTTATAAGGAATCTCAGGCTGGACTTTTTGAAAGCCTTTCAGAGCCCAGGTTTCATCTGTGCCATTAGATACCTGTATGCATTGGGTAAATTTTTCTTCTCTTGAGGTCCCCAAGCACATTTTGATTCCCAAACCTGTCAGCAAGCGACCTTCGTTACTTACCACAGATAAGGAAATGTTACTGATGGGTATCTGGCCAGTTTTCCAAAGGGCTTTTTTATTGGCCTTATAAAGTCAATCTGAATTCCTTAATGCAGTCTGGACACCTCTGGAAATGTTATTCCAGCCAAAGCCTTGGTAAAATAACCAGCGCCTTCATTATGTTCTATAGAAACAAAACAGATTCTTATTGAACTTATGCAAATTACTGTATTGTCAGAAATTAAGAATACTTACAAATGGCTTTCAAATTCTAGAGAAATCAAGGAGAGAAAAAAATACATGTTTCAAACTCTGCTCATAAGTACATACATTGCTTAAAAAGTTACAAATAGCTCAAAAGACAGAAAATTATTTTCTTGACTTCTGGAAAACAGAACACAGACAGAATCAACAATATTTCGAACAAAAAGCCATTACAAACTAGCCCAGTTCCACGTAACTGATTTCTGTTCTTTTTGAAGTTAAGTTAGCAATACTTACAGACATGTTATCTTTCTAATGAAAGTTTTAAAAATCTGCTTTTAGTCCGAAAGTATTCAATTTTTAAAGACATCAGTAATTTGAATTCAAGAGAATTCATTGGCCTCTCTTAATATTTCTTTTCTTTTTTAGGACAAACTTTGGACTTGGTCAGTTATAAGAAAAACACTTTTTTTAGACGAATTAAAATTATTACCAATAACATGTTAGGACAGACCAATGTCTTATATGTTAGGACAGACCAATGCTTTATACATTGGAACATATATAACTATAATCCACACAAAATTAATCACCTTTCATATTTGAAAATGTTTCTTATATATATTTAACAAATTCAACAAGTTTAATTTGTTTTCTCATGACTTTCAGTGGTCTTAATATTTCAAAAAGACCAAATTTAAAGTTGTTGTTGTTGCCCTGGGCCAAGTTTGAATCCTCCAGTCTCAGTGCATGTGGCCGGCGTTGCAACTACTGCTCTCTACGGGCACCAAGCCCCAGATTTAGAGTTTTGATTTTGGAAGGTTTATCAAATATCAAAGGCTTAAAACATTTGTTTAAATAAAATTACAAGCCAAAAGATTTTAAAGGAAATACATAGTCAACTGGATCATACGTAAAACATCTTCACAAATTCCTTTTTATGAGCAATTTAACCTTCACAGACAATCTACAAACTTTCTAAACTTTCTTTAACTTTTGCCCTGCCTTTCACTTCTTTACACAACCATTCTGTTTCAGGACAAAATTTATCACACAAGATTCTTTCTTTACACAATGCCATTCTCTTTACTCTCAAAAACTCACTTTCTGGGTGGCGCCTGTGGCTCAAGGAGTAGGGAGCCAGTCCCATATGCCGGAGGTGGTGGGTTCAAACCCAGCCCCAGCCAAAAACCACAAAATAAAAAACCAAAACTCACTTTCTATAAAACAGGATCCCAGTTTACCATTAAGTCACCCATTCATTCAGCCAAACTGATAATTAGAAGGTTTAAAAGGTAAGAATCTTATCCTTTGACAAAGATTCAGTTTGTAAAAATATCTTTCTATTTATACAAATTACCAGTAGCAAAGGGCCAATAATAAAAGGTTCTTAGCTTTATCCAGGCATCAAGATCCACCAGCACTGCTGCCAGGGGGCTGTAACACTCGGGAGGCGGGCCTTCTCTGCCATCCTGGAGCTGCCCGGTGGCGGCTGGGCCCCTGCCGTGGCTTTCATGCGAGTCCCCAACTTGTGCGTAGGTGTTAGACTTCTTGGTCCATGTTTCAAGACGGGTGGGGTGGGTAGCCGACATGGCCACTGACCCCATGCACTCACTTGGCTTTTTTTTTTTTTTCTCGAGTGGTCCCTGGAGAGATAAAAAGTCCTCCAGGCCCAAAGGCACGACCAGCCCCCGCCCTCACAGCGTCCCCACCCCATCCTGGCCAGGACAGAGGGTTAATGCGAAGGGGGTGGGGAGAACAGTCGCGCCGTGGAAGGGGCGGCCTGACCCTGGGAGAGCACCGGCGCAACCCCCGCAGGGGAGACATTCAGCAAGGGGTGATGCAAAGGAGGGAAAAGTAAATCTGGGTCTGCACTATGCTGTAAAACGGAGTAAAGCGGTACAGAAGGTTTATGAGGTTAGGGGGACTTAGGAGACTCTTGCTGTGAGAACCCAGAAGTGCTTTCAGTCAGGGAGGGGGAGATGAAAAGTTCCCTCTGGAGGCTGGCCAACATTGAATGTCCTGCAAAAAGTAATCAGTTTAGCTCTCTTTTTTTTCCACCATAAGACCCAAATTTTGAGCTCTGAGTTCAGCCACACTAAAATTCCAACATAATACAAGAAACATACACACTGAAGACATACAAATCCACGGCCAACAGAAACAATAGGATGACGGTCCCTGACCATGCTGCTTCATCCACCCAGAAAAACTGCAAGCCACCCACACCCCAAGGGTTCCACATCTCGGGGGAAGGGCCTGCATCCACACCACACCCCGAGGGTTCCACATTTCGGGGGGAAGGGCATGCGTCCACACCACGCCCCAAGGGTTCCACATCTCGGGTGGGGGGAGGAGCCGAACATCTTCTCAGCACCCCTAGCCAGCAGTCTCCAGCATGTCCACCTTGACTTTACGCTGACCATTTTTGCAGATTCCAGACTTCCAAAAACAACCATGACAGACAAGGCAGACAAGACAGACACTTACCACACAGCGGCTTTTCAGGTCAGATGTCCTCAGGGGTCTTGGGAGACTTCCCAGCCAACGCACCAAATGTTGTGCCCAGATCTTGAAATCCCCCACAAAGACCACTAAGGAGCCGAGTCTGATGCAAAAGCAAAAGAGCCATTTATTCACAGACTCAAGTCTGGGCTTCTCGTTCCTGGCACAGCAGGAGGGCAGAGAAGCCCTGACCGCAGAGGGAAGAGCAGTTTTAAGGATACAGAAAAGAAAAAGTGGGTGGGGGATAGGGGCTTAGGGACCTAAACAATGTTTGAGTTGGGCTGATTGCTTAGGGGAAAGATTTACTACTACTGGGGCCGAGGGTGGGGGCCGTTATCTCTCGGGGCAGACACACTGGAGCCCGGGGTAGGGGAGGAAGCAGGTTGTCTATCACCTTTGGTATGCAGCTGTAAATTGAAGGCTGTGGGGCAAAGTGGGGTCAGTGAAGGCTGTGAGACAAAATGGAGTTAGCTTGGTCCTTTCAAGGCAAAAGAATCGCCTCAGCCCAGGAGTTGGAGGTTGCTGTGAGCTGTGATGCCATGGCCCTCTACCGAGGGTGATAAAGTGAGACTCTGTCTCTAAAAAAAAAAAAAAAGAAAGAAAGACTCAACTCATTCTGATGCTATGCTTGAGAACACTGGGTCTTATTTACTCGTAAGGGGGAAACCATGGTCAGCGGAGTTTCTTAACCCTATCACCAATGGCATTTTGGACTTTCTAACTCCTTGCTATGGAGGCCTGCCAAGTTCAGATGGGAAATTTAGCAGCATCTGTCACCTCTGCCCACTTGATATCAGCAGTGCAGAGTTCAGGGGAAGGTAGGCATGCAGAGCAGTCTACAAAGAAGAGTCTGAAGCAGGAGAGGAAAAGTTGGGCTGAAGGTGGCTCATGTAGGAAGAAAGAAGATTGTCCTTCCTATTCTGTAGAAATCATGTGGTCTTTATCTCCACCTGGATGCAGGTGGGGTGAAATCAAGAAAGGAATTCCACACATGGGTTACAGTGGATGGGGATTTAAAGGGTCAGGGCGCACAGCAATTGGCAGCATTCCTATTTCCTGGGAGGGACATGAGTCTGACCCTTCCTGGGTAGGTCATGCACCTAATCCTGCCTGGGCGATGCAGGTCTATTTGGGCAGGTACACCTCAGAGAGGGCCCTGCAGGTGTATCCATGGGGTCTCCTTAAGAAGACCTGTTCTCCTAGACCTCACCCTTCCCAGGTATCCTCTCTCAATATCAGGTATCCTCTCTCAATATCCTCTCTCAGAGCAGCAAACTGGTGCCTAGCAAAAAAATAATCAGGGTCTGCAGAAACCAATTAAGCAAAAATATTTATAGAACATCTAGTGCGTGGCAAACATACTACACTGGAAACCTCCTGGGTCCCTGTAGGAATTTTAAAAATCTCTGAGTTCCAGGAAATGCAGAATGTGTTCATGGCCAAGCAGCATTTAAGTGAATACACTCTGGTTTCCAAACAAACAGGGTGTTATTACAGGATACTCCATCCTCACCAGCCTCGGTACTGTCAGTGTCTGAGGAAAATGTCACATGTACCACAAGGGAGAGTGACTCAAGCAATGATTCAACCTTCTTTTGCCCAACTGGATAACAACAGCTTCACTTGGGGTTCAAAGCCAACAGATGGGGGTGTTCCTCAGACTCCCCACAATGAATCTCTATCACTGTATAGTAGAATATTCGCTGCACCCCAGAGGCCACCTGGGGCTTTGACGGCATGTTTGGCTCATCACAGGCTGTGTGTTTGGGGGGGACGGAATTCTTCCCCCAGCAAAAGTGGGTGAGGAGCTAAGGAAATTTCACCCCAAAATATGATTCCTTGGTATAAAGAATATTTAAAATTTTTTTTTTTTGTAGAGACAGAGTTTCACTTTATGGCCCTCAGTAGAGTGCCATGGCATCGCATAGCTCACAGCAACCTCCAACTCCTGGGCTTAAGCGATTCTCTTGCCTCAGCCTCCCAAGTAGCTGGGACTACAGGCGCCCGCCACAACACCCGGCTATTTTTTTGTTGTAGTTCTGCCGGGGCCGGGTTTGAACCCGCCACCCTCAGTATATGGGGCCGGCACCTTACCGACTGAGCCATAGGTGCCGCCCCAGAATATTTTAAATTAAAAGGCTAGTTTTGACCAGAAAGCACTAGCCTCTCTATAAAACCTGAGTAACCTGATTTAGAATCAGAAAAGGCTTCTGACTTCCTTATCACATGCTAATAGACCTGGCCTTGAGGTCATCTGAAGCACAAGACCTGACTCTCAGGGTAATTTACACATCAATCTGTTTCCACCCATCTACCTTCTCCCTCACTAGCAACCACGGGCTACACGTATCCTTTCCAGTTTCTCTCCCCCTCCCATCTAATAGGCACCTTTAAAAGACACTGACCATCACTGAGATTCTGGGAAATCATCCTGTGGTTCCCCCCATGCTCATGGTATTTGGAAATAAACCTTTCTCTTATTAATCTACCATAATTGTGAGTTGATCTTTCAGCGAACCAACCAAAGGAAAAAGGGCAGGTTTTGCTGTGACCCCTACAGGGGACCAGGCTGGGGTCCTTGGAGTCAGAGCTGGTGGAACAGCAGGCAGGGCTGGGTTGTGACTGGGGAGTCAGGGAAGCACCCCAAGAAAGGCTAACTCCTTAGCACATTCAGGGCACTTCCTGAAGCATCTAATTCAAAGGACAAAGTAATCTCCTAGTGAGTACAACCAGAGAATAAGCAGGTGTGAGGGACAGAAGTGACTTACTGAGAGCACAGGTGTGTGGTGGGAAGGTTTTGTAGGGCACCATAGCTTCACCCTAGATCTCCAGCTAGTCCCTGAGCCCCACAGCCTCAGGGTCCTCATATGACAGACTGGGATAATGAGGCCTACCCCACAGGTGACCGTGAGAACAAACGAAAGATAGGAGAAAGTGCTTTCTGGGCCCTAAAGTGTGGGGTAGATGTTGGTTATTATTGGCCCAATCCCACAGCTTTATGAATGGCACTTTTTATTATAATAAAGCATCTGTGTTTCTTTATGGGAAAGTTATAGGGTTACTTTACTCCTGATAAAAAAATAATATGTCCACAAGAAGGCCGACCCTAAAGCATTCAAACAATTTGCGAACAGGCCTGGGCTCCCTGCCAGAGTGGGCAGACAATCTCCCAGGATGCCGGGCCTTCAGGCAGCCAGAGGGACAGAGTCATGCCAACCCACCTCGGAAAGTACAAAATGTCCCTGCAAGGCTCCCGGGCAGACACTCAACTGACCCTGTGTGCTGGACCAACTGTTCTGAGGAAGTCATACTCCATCCACACTCTGGCAAAGACAAACGAGCTGGAGCTCAACTTCTCTCTGTTCCTCCTGTTGGCTCTGATCAGCTAAGAAAGGCCCCCACAGGGCAGTGCCTGGGGCTCAAAGGAATAGGGCGCTGGCCCCATATACTGGAGGTGGTGGGTTCGAACCCAGCCCCAGCCAAAAAAAAAAAAAAAGAAAGAAAGGCCCCCGCAGCACTGTGAAGCCCCATTTTCTGCAGTGGCTTTTGTGCAGAGATGGCTGCAGCAACCCTCCCATCCCACACAGTGGGTGTTTGTCCCTTCTCATCAAGAGCAGGGTCTGTGACTTGCTTTGACTTGTGGACTGCAGGGAAGTGATGTGAGCTTGGGCCTTACCTGGCCTTGTGGCTTCTGCTCTTGCTGTCTTGGACTGCCCTTGACATCATTTAAGGAAGCTCCCCGCAGAGCCCTTAATGAGAGACCATGTGGACAGAGAGGGTCTGATGCTTTTCTGTATCCTGACGTTTTGACATCTGGAGGTTCGCTGGCTTTGGAGGGTCTCTCCCTCCCAGGGTTAGTTCCTTGCTGGAAATCCCTAACTTATTTCTTCAGGACTTTTCCAGGAAGCCTCCGTGCCCCAGACACAAGCATGACCCGGACCCTGGGCTTTCTCTGAGAGCAGCTCTGACCTTCCCCCCAACAACGCAAGAGCAGGGACAGGATCCCCAGTGTCCAGCACAGTCCCGGCACATGGACGTCACTGAATGGATGAGTGACTGTAGGAACCAACAATGCAGAAGAATCTGCAGCATTAACAATGGGAATGACTAGTAGAAGGGATTTCACCTCATGAACCCAGAGTTCCGTCTGCCATTTGAGACTAACAGGTGTCCCTTAAACAAAGCTTTGCAAGAAAAAAGAATTACACAACGTCCCTTCTTCACCAAATTAAGAAATAGTTGAGTGGGCAATTTGCATCCCCAGGCTGGGTCTGTGCTAACTGCTTCTCATGGAACCCACCTGAGGCCATTGGCTCCTCCCTCTGCTCCTGGGCACCAGCTTTCCACAAAGGCGGGTCAGGGATTTCAATCTCTTTCAAAAAACCATTCTAAAGAGACACATTAAATCCTAAGCAAATCATCAAGGAACCAAGTGAAGCAATTTACTTCTATCTGTGGCATTTCGAAATTTACCAGAGGTTTTTTAAAAAATTGTATGGACACCAGAGAAATGGAAGGGGTGCTTCCCAAAGGGGCCATTCAGCAGAACCCATCTCCTGGAATGACTGTAATTACGTCGCCTCCCTGTTCTCTAAGCCAGGGCCAGCTTGTGCTTAGCAAGCGATTCCCTGGTGAGCAGGCCCATGTTCCTCTTTTTCTGGATTTGCATCTGCGTTGCAGGGACAGCTTAGAATAACCCAAATCCAGACTGGGCCACAATGGAACAGCAGACCCTGCGTCTACAGAGCTGAGGGCAGCACAGTCCAGAGTGTGCAGTCCGTACGGTGCCTGTCCCTGAGGGTCACCGACAACCAGGGAGCCTCCAGGGGAGCAGGACAGCTGGGGACACAGCAGGTCTCCATCTGTTTGCATTTTCTCCTGGAAAGTGGAAACATCTAAAGCCTCTAGGAGAGAAATGCAGCTACACATGCGCTAAAGACAACAAAAATCACCAGGCAAAAACCACCTGTCATCATCAGGTGGGCCTGTGGTGAGCAAGGGAGTGGCCAGGAATTTCGGTGCATTTGGGAGGAAGAAGGGAGAGCATGCTAGAGGCCGTCACACTGAGAGAGACAGATAGGGCAAGCTGACATCCATCAGGGGACAAATTAGCTGCCATTAAGCCCTTAGCCTCTGCTCAGCCCTCTGCAGGATATGAGACGTTTCCAGATGTCCTTGTCGTGCACACTAAGCAGAAGGAAGCTGGGAGCAGGTGCTGTGAGAAGTCGTCACCTGATTTCCAATGTCAGCTTAGCCCAGGAACAGCAACAACCAGCCTCATGGGGGCCAGGAGCCAACATGCACAGAGAGGTATCATAGAATTTGCCACATTAAGCTCTAAATAACTATGAGCTGCGTCCTCTTAGGCCCATTTAATGCACAAGGAAACCGAGGCTCGGCAAGGCTAAAGTTCTGCCTCTAAGGTGGAGAAAGCCAGGCACAGCGGTCACACTGGAAACTCCAGCGCTCTCCTTGCAGGCTGCTCACCTTCACAGGGCCACGCACCTCTCCAGGTTGCAGTGAGAGAAGAGGGGCTTGTTAGTGACACGGACGCCATTCACGGGAAGCAGTTACCATGATCAGCACGTGGGGTTATTTTGTGGTGATCCTGGTATGAAGGAATCCAGGAGGCATTTTGATAGTGATTTACATGCTTGGAGTCAAAGAACATCCTCTCAGCACACTGTTTACATATTAACAGAAAAACGAGGGCCAGTTTCTGTATTTTGCACCAGTGCTTAAACAAGCATCTGGTAAAAGCTAGTTATAGAGTATGTATAGTTTTTAAACTATAAATAGAGTAGTTAGTAGTTTTTCAGATGAAGGGAAACCACGTCGTCTTAAGCCAGCTAAAACTAGACAGAGAAAAGACAACAGTTTGATGGCAATTTGGCCAATATATATGTGACTTCTGCTCCATGCCAGGCAGCTCGGGTGAGCTCCACGGCCTCTTCACCTCCCATGTCCCTCTCTTCCTGAAAACCCACTAAAGTCTTCTGGCCCCCGGGAACAAAGGGTTGGCTTCTTGCTCCGCAGGCACACCCCCTGCAGATCTGGCCTGCCTCCTCCTACTCCAACAGCCCTTCCAGCCTCCCCCACCCTCAGTCCCCTCAGGTCTGTCACACCACAGGCCGTCCCCACCCCCACCATCACTGCCACCTCCACCCTTATGACCTGCTACGGACATGGAGGCACTTTCCACTAGCAGAAATTACGGGATTTATTTGCCTACTTGCCTATTACCATTGTCTCCTGAAAGACTTGGGGCAGAACCCCCCACTCTGCCCGGAGCTCTGATCACCCCAATCAACCGCAAGAGACGTCGCTTGATGCAAAAACGCAAGAGGATTTTTATTCCTGCATGCCGGGGCTTGACCCACAACTCTTTTAGAAGCCGAGGAGTCAAGCCCCGCACAGCAGTTTTTACAAGCTTATAAAGGCAAAAACTACAAAGTAGGCGGGAATAGCAGACATGGCAGGGGCTCTAACCATAAAGTAAGAGGGAGTAGACATAGCAGGGGCTCTAACCAGATAAGAAGAACTCTGGTTCATTATTCAACTGTCTTAAGATAAGATCAACAGTCAAATATTTGTCTTTAACAATAAACATTCGCTTTAGCTCTTCTGGAACAGTTACAAAAGGTCACATTCCTATGGTAGGGAGTGAGAGGTGGTCACATTCCTATGGTAGGGAGTGAGAGGTGGTCACATTCTCATGGTAATATTTTCTTTCACCTATTACCATTGTCTCCTTGTTCCACTAGAATCGAAATTCCTGAAGGGCAGAAGCCTCGTCTGTTTTGTTCCCTGGTTGTGGACTCAGCTCTCATGATTGTACAAGGTGCCCAGTGTTGGGGCTCAGAAAACAGTAGCCAAGACAAAGACCTCAGAAGCAACAGCTTTTCTCGGGGCATCTCCTGTGCTCCTCTCAGTCCCCTTTGCCCCCAGGACTGGGCATGAGATACATGTGGTGTGAATACTGCGGAGTCAGTCAGGGTAGGGCCGACAGGACAAGGCTGGTCTGGTCAGTTTAGTTTCTGCGTGACCTTTACTTCCTCCCGTTCTTAATATTTTGTAAATTTAGCTCCCACCTGAGAGATGCCTATTTTGAATAGTTTAGGAGGATTGATTTAGGAGATTAACTTTTGAATTGGAATGTTGTTTGGATGGTAGGTTATGCTAATTGTTACAGTTTAAGATAAAGATTAACATGGTTTTTACTTTGAACTCACATGTATAAAGCTGTGATTTTGGAACTGGAAGAACTAAACAGTCTTGGAGAGGCTATTCTCACTCTTCTCCAGAATTGCTGGCCTTCTGACAAAGTTTGGAGGACCTACCCTGGTCTCTGCATGTTGGCTGACAGTGACAGGCAGCCGACTCTTCCTCCCATAACAGGCATAGAAACTAGAATCCCTCCTCCCCAAGCAAGTCAGAGAAACCAGAACCCCTTTTCCTGAAAGCCATAAATCTAAAATCATTATATGTAAAAACTGGCCTTAAAGAAGTTATTCTACCTGCTTTGACTATACGTCATAAGACCCCTAGGCCAGAATGGCCCTGCCCCATACCTAAGGGAAGGGTGCTGCCCAGAGAGGCCAGGGAGAATCTAGACAGACAGGCCTTGCTGGGTTTCCTCACTCAGTCTAGACCCTTACATCACACCCTCTGTCCAGTCCTACTTCCACACAGCTGTCCATCCTTTGTTGAACCTAAGCATAAAACTGGACAATGTCTCCTTCATCCTTGAGTCTTCATTCTGAAGGGTCCTGTGTATACACATTAAATACATTTGTATGGCTTTTCTCCTATAAATCAATCTGGTTCATGGCAGTAATTTTTCAGCAAACCTTTAGGGGACTGAAGCCTTGGACCTTCCATCAGCCATATTAGCTGCATGGAGGGCTAAGGGCTCCTGGTGGCCTGCAGAAGCCCCATACCCTATTGCCCCATGTGCTCCCGCACTCTCCCACACCATGAATCCCCCTTTGGCCTCAATTAGTTTGATTTGGCTTCTGATTCCCACAATTCGCAGTTTTGCCAAGCCTCAAGGGAGAGGAACTGGGCAGGAAGCTCTTGGAGGAGGAGGCAGCCGTGGCTTCTCCGATGTGCTGAGACATTGAGGGGGGCTGGCAGTGACTGCACACCCCTCCAGCTGTGCCTGTGATGAGCAGTAAGGTGTATGTCCAGGGATGGGGGCCAGCCTGGGCTTCTCCTTTGGTACTGGTGGTACAGGGTTCCCCCATTCAGGGCTGGACAGGACCCCCATTTTCTAGGCCTGAGCAAACAGACTTTTTTCTCCAAACAGCACTCTCTGAATACAAGCTGGGTAGGAGAAAAGCAGTTTGGCCAGTATTTCCTGTAGGCAGGCCCCTTCTGAAGCGGGAGCATACTCCCTGCAGCTTTGCCCTGAGCTAGAGGGGTGGCCTTCATTTGTTAATAGGCTCCGTGGCTCATGAACGCTGGGAAGATGTTTTCTGTGTGCCAGCTGCTGGCTAAGTGATTTTTACTCCCAAGACCTCCCTGTTCCGCTGTTCTGCTGCCCTTCTTCCTTCTGTATTCCTTTCCGTCTAATAAATCCTGTCCTGTCACTGATCTGTGTGGTCCCTGGGTTCATTCTCCAAGTCTCTGAGATCAAAGACCCTGCAGCAAGAAATTCCACCCGCGCGGCTATAGAGGAGGCACTCGGACAGCTGGCAGGTTTGTGTCTCCCTGGGTAAACTCAGGTCTCTAGACAGTCGCTGTTGCAGCCCCTAATCCAACTGGGATTTACAAGTCGGCCATTACTGGACTCCGGGCACTCTCCACGTCTCTCAGGAATCCAGGAGCCCACATGATCCAAGAGCATGAACCGGGCCTCGTATCCCCAGCTGAGCAGGTCTGCTCCGAGTGTCCCAGGAAGGAGTGGGACTGGGGGCTGTGCCTCTCTGTGTCACATTAGGTAGCCCTGCCTTGGCCACCTGAGCACGTCCAGGCAGCACCTGTGTTTGCCGGCTCAGGTAATGAAGGACCTCCAGGCACCTCCTCTCCCAGGGCATAGACGCTGCACTGGGAATAATGGTGGGCTCTACTTTTTTTTTGCTTTTGTAGCCAGAGCCAGGCTTGAACCTGCCAACCCCAGTATATGAGACTGGCGCCCTATTCCTTGAGCCACAAGCGCCGCCCCTCGTTGGCTCTACTTTCAAGCTATCAGAATTCAAGGGGTTTTCAAGCATTTTCCCCCACAAATATATGCCCTCTTATCCCCCCTCTCTCCTACTCAGCTGGGGTATCTCAGTCACTCTGGGTGGGTGTGTGTGTGTTGGCTCAGCCAGTCACGCATTCTCTCCACTCTTTCTTTCATACATCTGGGCTGTTCCTTTTTTAAACAGGAGGGCCGCCCTATGTCCTTGGTCTCTGGTTCCTCAGTCACCCCTCTCTCCTGGCTGGCCCTGAACAGGGAGGATCACAGGTGTAGGTGAGTAGGCCAGAGAGGTGGGGGTGCATCACTTAATCCTGTACAGACCGTTAACCACAGAATCAGCCCTTGAAAACAGGGTTTCAGGCTCGGCACCTGGGGCTCAAGCGGCTAAGGCTCCAGCCACATACACCTGAGCTGGTGGGTCGAATCCAGCCCGGGCCCACCAAACAACAACAATGGCTGCAACCAAAAAATAGCTGGGCATTGTGGTGGGCACCTGTAGTCCCATCTACTTGGGAGGCAGAGACAGGAGACTCGCTTGAGCCCAGGAGTTGGAGGTTGCTGTGAGCTATGATGCCATGGCACGCTACGCAGGGCAACAGCTTGAGGCTCTGTCTCAAAAAAAAAAAAAAAAAAAAAAAACAGTTCACAGAGTGTTGGGAGAAGGCAAGATCAGCCCCTTTTCCTGAATACTCATGAGGTAAAATAAACACATAAAAGGTTCCGAGAGGTTGTTTCCAGGAAAAAGCCTTGTTTACAAAATAGTGATTCCCAAACTCAGTCAGGGTGAGAGGGTTCTAGGGAGAACTCTTGGGTGGGTGTGGTGTGGCCTCACTGCCCCTTGCTTGCATCTGGGCCTCTGACAGGGCCCCTCAGGAGATACTTTGATGGGAAATGCGTTCCTGTCACCAACACATCCACCCGGGAGGCAAGGGAATGGGTGGCTTATGAAAGGAGAAACTGATAGGGTAGAAAGTACCGACCTGCCCAAATAATATTGACCCACCTAGGAAGGAGTGAGCCCATCAGCGTCCCACTGGGGAAAATGAATGCTCCAGTCCCTGCCCCTCTGACCTTTTAAATTCCCGCCCGCCATAACCCACGTGTGGAATTCCTTTCTGATTTCACCCCACCTGCACTCAGGTGGGGTGAAGACTGCGTTGCCCACATAGAACCAAGTCTCCGTTTTCCTTTCTCCTCACTTCTCGGCATGATCTCTCATCTTTGGGTCTTTAACCTCTCAGAAACAACACACTGTCAGCTGTGCCAAAGCCACGCTGAGGTTTGGAAAGGCATCAGCCAGCTGCCAGAGCACTATTCTCAGGCCAAGCACCAACCCCTGGAAAGGGCGCAGCCACCAGCGAGGTGGCTCTGGGGCTGGGGCTGGAAGCGCACCTGCCTGCGATCAAAGAAGGAAAGTGGGGAAAAGGGCAAAGGGAGTGGGGACGGTGGGAGGGAGGGATGGGGAGACACGGTCAGGAGAAGGAGGGGGAACCCCCAGTACCCAGTCAGCCCCTCAGCCACCCAGGGGGCTCTTTGGTTTCCACTGCAAGTGAATTTCCTTTTAAACAGGAATTCCATCCACTGCAGCCTTGCCCCAGGTGTTCCGTGGGTCTGGGGGCTTGGTGAACAATGCCTGTCAGGCCCCCTCAGGGCTGCTCTGGAGGCACAGGAGGAGCTCCCTTCCTGGGTTTGGTTTGGGAAATCACCCCTTCCCCAGCCCTTGTCTTTGCCATCCCACCTCACAGCCTCGCCACCCCAGGGCCCTGTCCTTTGGTCACCTGCCTATTACTGACCATAGATGACCTTCTAGAGGCCAGAGCCCCACCCGGGAACCCCTGCTCTGAGGCTGGCTGGAATCTCCTCCTCCACTTTCAAAGCAAAACAATAATAAACACCCTCTCTTGTCTTTCCCCCAGTCCCAGGGGAGGGAGTGTCTGTCTGCTAAGGGTCCTCACAGAGCTGCCAGAGGGCTGGAGTCCAGGGACCGGCCTCTGGGTCAGCCTCTGATATTATTCCCAGGGGTCTCGGAGAAGGGGGGCGATGGCAGAGCCTCCTGAGCTGGGGGAAGAGAAGAGAGCTACCTCACAACTGTCCCTGTGTCCCTCTGTCCACCTCCAATGTGGCCCCACCTGACAGTTCAACCCCATCCTGCTCCTCCCCCTCCCCACACGCAGCACCCTTCTCCCACCCTAGACCGCAGGCGCTGCCTCTCCTGCGGCAAATCCCTCCTATGCTTGTGCCTCACTCAGTTCGCACCCTGTCTGAGAAGCACCCCCAGAAGATGCCTTCTCTGTATGTGATCATCCGTGTTGTGGAAGGAAGGATTCTGAGGTCGCTGCAGTGTGTGGGAATCGTGATTTCTCTCCTGCAGGACTTGTCAGATCCTTCGCTGTCATTAACAAGGCCCGCCAGCAGGGGGCGCAGCGTGGGACCGGAGCTGTCCTTCCATGCCTGCTCCTGCAGCTGCTGGAGCTCCCTCCTTTCTGAGCTTCTGTATTTAGGCGCAATGCTACTTAGCTCTTACTTCACTCTTGGTTCCCCACAACTCCACCGCCTCATCTAGGCCACCTAGCAAGGCGACTGGAGGGCAGGATTTCATACTAGGGTCCTGTGCGCACCAAGCAGGCACTTCACACTTCCTCGATGGGCTCCCTAAACACAAGAACTGAAAACGGTGGTGGCGAGGCAGGAGAGGATCACTGGAGCTCAGGAGCTGGGGACCAGCCCATGCAAGAGTGAGACCCTTCTCTACTAAAAATAGAAAAACTAGTGGGTTGTGGTGGCAGAAGCCTGTAGTCCCAGCTACTCCGGAGCTTGAGCCCGGGGGGGAGTTTGAGGGTGCAGGGAGCTATGATGAGCCACAGCATTCTAGCTAGGGCAACAGACTGAGACTCTGCGTTTAAAAAATAATAATGATCATAAAAATAGGAATAGGATCAGTTTTTCTTTTTTTCCCCTTTTTTTAAAATTTAAGACAGAGTCTCACTTTGTGGCCCTCTGTAGAGTGCCAAGACGTCACAGCTCACAGCAACCTCCAACTCTTGGGCTCAAGAGATTCTCTTGTCTTGGCCTCCCGAGTATCTGGGACTACAGGCACCCCACAACGCCCAGCTATTTTTTGAGATGAGGTTTGGCTCAGGCTGGTCTCAAACTCATGAGCTCAGGCAATCCACCTGCCTGGGCCTCCCAAAGTGCTGGGATTACAGATGTGAGCCACCATGCTGGCCTAGGGTCAGCTTGTCTAATTATTTCTCAACTTAAAGGCCCTCTTCTACTACCAACAATAGAATTTCCTGTGAGTACTTTCCATAGAACTTGAAAGAAAAAAGGAAATAATTCTAACAACATATGCTAACAAAAGCAGAATTAACTTTTTACTTTACTAATATGGACATTTAACAATAGCAACACACACACAGATATAGAGATATCCAAATGTCTCCTCGGTCCTGTTAGTTATGGGGAGATACCTAGAAACATGAGGGCCGTGCCTGTGCTCAGTGAGTAGGGTGCTGGCCCCATATACTGAGGGTGGTGGGTTCAAACCCCGCCCCGGCCAAACTGCAACAACAAAAAAAATACCCGGGTGTTGTGGCGAGTGCCTGTAGTCCCAGCTACTCGAGAGCCTGAGGCAAGAGAATCACTTAAGCCCAAGAGCTGGAGGTTGCTGTGAGCTGTGATGCCACAGCACTCTACCAAAGGCAACAAAATGAGACTCTGTCTCTAAATAAAAAACAAACAAATACACAAACGAACATTTCCTTGCAACTCACACCCTTTCCTCACCTTCCCCCACAACTTGCCATGGAGAGGTCTTCTGTCCATTCCTGAACTGTAGCCAATGTGTGTTTCCAGTTCTCGGAGGGCCACCTGTGACACTGCCAGGCTGCCTCCCAGCACAGCCCTGACCAGCCAAGCTGGCCACTGGGCTCTCTCTTGAACACCTTTTGCTCCCTTTAGGCTTCTCCCTTCATGGTCTTCCATAAAATCACACTTAGCACCCAGCACAGCCCTGACCAGCCAAGCTGGCCACTGGGCTCTCTCTTGAACACCTTTTGCTCCCTTTAGGCTTCTCCCTTCATGGTCTTCCATAAAATCACACTTAGCACCCAGCCCAAATGCTCCCCTTCCTCGCCAAATCCCTCTGCTAAGACACAGGATCTCTTTCTGCCGTTATTTGCATGTGTAATGTTCCAGGTGTGTGCAGTACGGTGGAATTCGAGTGGCCTGGGGGTTAGAGTAGCCTGACAGTAGCCTGGGGGTTAGAGTGGCCTGAATTTCAGGCTCAGGAAGGAGGAAGAGCACAGGAGAGGCAGAACAGAGTAAGGCCCCTTTGTGGTTGCTGCTGTAGTTGTTTGTTGGGGGGCACATAGGCATGGGGGTAGAAGCTGGGGGCACCCTAATTTGTGACAGGGAGCCAGGATAATTGAAAGTGCAAGCACAGGTAAGATTAAAAAATTGATCATTTCATGTATATTTATATTTCAAAACATGACATTGTACATGATAAATACATACACTTTATCATCAGCTTAAAAAACAAAATAAAATATAAAGCACTCTTCCCTAGCAAAACCCCCCCAAATCACGTAGAGATGAGTGGAGCCTTAAGTGAAAAAGGAAGCCGCCAACCTGAGGAGTCTAGTATATTTCATTTTTTTTACAGGAAACCCTGCTATACCCCAAATAGCTGTATCCATCCAAAGTCACAGACAGGTAGCATCAGATTCTTCTAGATTCCCAGAAGTAATAAATACAAACATTTAACCGAGTTCTAAGCTCATATGGATTTTGGCCTTAAGTCTGAGCATTCAACAGCAAAGAGAAAACACAAGTTTATAAAACACCTACATTCCTCCAAAAAAAAAAGTACAAGATCCTAGGAACTATTACAAGCAGGTTATTCTGTGACTAAATGTACACGATGCCGCAGCCCACTTGCTTCTAAGATTAGCCCACATCACAAAATCAAATTTTGTGATTTTCTATCACGAAATCTATTTGTGATAGAAATACCACACCACTGTGCTGGGGTTTATATTTAGCCCCCAAAGCTGGGTCATCAGAAATAGCAGAGCAACAGTGTTCTATTTAATCGAAAATTAGTACTTTTTTTAGGAAACCATACCTAAAGATGGTGATGTAATTCTATCCAGGAGCAAAGGGAAAGACTGGTGAAAATGCTCAAATTCCTGAATACAATCCGGGTGGGTTGAATGAGGCAAAGTCCTGCCTTCTAAACCCAGACTAAAACGCCACATTTCCACAGCTCTTGCTCACAGCAACCCTGAAGATAGGAACTCTTATTACCCCCATTCGTGTGGACAAGAAGGCTGAGGCCTCAGATCACATTTTTGTTATTTTTTCATTTGCAAAGAGATAGAACACCAGCACCCTTAGTGCTCATGTTCCCTGCGTTGTGTGCTCAGTAAACACTTCCCAAGAGCCTGCATCCTACTCCAGGGCCATCCCAGATCTTCCCTGACAGCTTTTGCCCTGTGTCTCTCCCTGGGGGCTCCACAGAAGTGTCATTTTCATGCTGAATGCATTTTACAAGGGTCTACCGTGAGCTAGGCACTGCACATACATAATTCCACACAACCTTCACATTGAACTTTCATGAGCAATAGAGAAGGAATGAACTCATTTTACACTGATTCAGAAGTTCAGAAAGGCAAATAAAGCCAGATTTTGAACTCAGGTCTTCCCAACTCCAAGGTTGGTTATTTAGCCTCCCCTAAGTTATATGGCCTTCCGTGGAAATGTAGTCTTGAACACAGAGCATGCAGAAGTGGAGGTCAAATGCTAGGCCCACCAGGAAATGAGACAGTGGGGGTCTGGCCTGGCATTCCGAATATGGGCAAAGGCAGCTCCTTTTTAAGCAAACTTCCATGGACAGTCCTTCTAAGTCTGATTGGCAAACCATAAATAAAGAGGTGCTTCTGGGGCGGCGCCTGTGGCTCAGTCGGTAAGGCGCCGGCCCCACATACGGAGGGTGGCAGGTTCAAACCCAGCCCCGGCTGAACTGCAATTAAAAAAAAATAGCTGGGCATTGTGGCGGGCGCCTGTAGTCCCAGCTACTCGGGAGGCTGAGGCAAGAGAATCGCTTAAGCCCAGGAGTTGGAGGTTGCTGTGAGCCATGTCACGCCACGGCACTCTACCGAGGGCCATAAAGTGAGACTCTGTCTCTACAAAAAAAAAAAAAAAAAAAGAGGTGCTTCTGTCCCAACAAACAAGGATGGCTTTTATCTGCTCAGGGCAGAAAGGCTGAGTTGTTTTATTTTATTTATTTTTTCTAGAATACAGATACCATCATTCATGACAGCAATGATGCCAAACAGTAGCAGCTGACCTTGCTGAGCCCTCAGGATGTGCCAGGCCCCAGTCTGAGGGCTTTACTCAGACTGCCTCATCATACCCTCACAGCAACCCTGGGAGACAGGAACTCTCACGACCCCCATTTGTGTGGACAAGAAGCCTGAGGCCTCAGATCACACTTTTGTTATTTTTTCTTTTGCAAAGAGATACAACAAATGGTCTGGAGACTGGACAGCACATTCGGTGTCTGTTGAGACTGTCTGGGACCAGAGGGCATCCTGCAAGGCATGCTGGCTTCCTGTGGGCTGCCCCTTCCGCCCTTGTATCTGAGGAGAGCAAAGAGGGCGGCTGTAATTGGACACATGAGAAAATAGAGGCTGGAGCAGGCAAACCCTCCTTGGGGTCAAGCAGCCAGCCCCCAAGGGCTTTGGTGAGGATCTTCCAGGCCACTAGGGTACCAGCTCTGTCACTGACACTGCTGAGGGCTGCCACCCAGAGGTTGAGGCAGAGTCCTGTAGACCCAAGGCAAACCTGAACATGGTGCTCTGGAGCCATGGAAAACACTGTGAGCCCTTTACAAAAATCCTTTTTTTATTCTTAAAAAAAAAAAAAGTTCAAGGCCGGAAAAAAAACCCAAAAAACTTACCCAAACATGCAAGAGTATTTAATGTGAAGCTCAGATGAGCATCATGATAAAAAGAAACGTGGAGATTGCTACATCACCCCAACATGCACTCTGCCTGGCTAACGCAAACTTGAGGAGGCCCCAAAAGCCTGGGCTGCGAGTATAGGGGTTACATATATTGTAGGTACCCAGGGGCAGGGCTAAACCCAGCCTCATTCTCTTCCCCTCTTCCTGCGTTTTCATCAGGATTATGCTTATCTGAATTTCCAGGTACTTATTTTGGTCAGGGAGACATCTGGTGGCTCTTGAGATAAACCACATTGTCCTGCCAAAAGACAGTCAAGGGGGGCTGAGGAAGCGCAACCTGTGTAAAGGGGTGCGATGGCATTCACTTTGGGGGGAGGAGTGAGCTTTCCAGAGGGAGCATTGGCTGTGGGGCAGAGCCCAGTGGGTTTGAGCGCCCCTGCTGCCTCAGGCCAGGACAGGTGCACCCTGTGGCTCAGTACCTGCCTGTGGAAATGGGGCCGTGTGATGCAAATGGCAGGCCTGCCAGATGAGAGATGGCACCTACCTCAGCGCCAACACCTGGCCTGACCAGGGGCTGGGTCAGCTCACAACAGGTCCACTGAACACCCCTGTTCAGACGGTTGCAGCTCAGTCATGAGTCGGGCACCCGTGGCAGGAAGACTTGGCCACCTGTGTCCTGACACAGGCCACTCATAAAGGACAACCTCTGTAACATGAATTATGAGCTTTCTTCTGTGGCTGGGGTGAAAGCATTATGGGAGACCTTCTCCCCTCTTTTCTGTATTTCTGTATGCTTATATTTTTGCTATAAGCAATTGTGTTTATACTAAGAAGAAATAATAGCCATTTCAAGTTCAGAGGGGAAAAATGCTAAATTTCCACCGATTCCTGTTTTCATTTTATTCTTTGGATGATTTTACATCTGTTTATTCATCTTTTTTGAATAGAATAAAGGAGACTCTAGGATTTCACAGCATTACTTAACATTCTCATATTCTATCCTGTAATTCCAATCATCGTCTTCGCACAAAGGGAACAGCAGACGAGTAGACATCTCCCTCCGGAATGAAAACCCAGACAATGGTGTTTGTATGCCTGCCCAAGTTGAGCTTGAATATGAAGTAGACTGGTTTCATTCCTATCAGCTCCACACCACTTCCCAATCCCAGTCAGCTTCCTCACACATCGAGGGAGTCTGAAAATGAACTGAGAATCAGCATGAAATGCTTAGAGCATTTCTTGTATGTTGCTTCTATTTTTAACAAAATAAGAAAAAAAAAATTTGTATGAGAACAAAAATTTCCTAACTCAATTTTATGCATGTTAGGGAAATTACTGAAATACTAACAAAAATTTTAAAGGAAAAATAACCCTCTGTAATTCGAATGATCATTTTATCTTTTTCTTTTTCTTTGAGACAGAGTCTCAAGCTGTGGCCGTGGGTAGAGTGCTGTAGTGTCACAGCTCACAGCAACCTCCAACTCTTGGGCTTAAGTGATTTTCTTGCCTCAGCCTCTCAAATAGCTGGGACTACAGGTGCCTGCCACAACACCCGGCTATTTTGTTATTGTTGTTGTTGTAGATGTCATTGTTGTTTAGCAGGATGGTTCAAACCTGCCAGCCCCGGTGTATGTGGCTGGCACCCTACCCACTGAGCTATGGGCACCGCCGCCATTTTGCCTTTTTCTAATTAAATTACTTTATTGGCTGATTTTAATCTATGCTGGATTTTTAAAAAATAAAGGTCATCTTTATTAACCCTGGTTCCTTAGTAAATTAGAAGAATAATTTGAGGACCTATTATTTTACATGGTCAATTTCCAGAAGTCATTTTTTTTTTTTTTTTTGTAGAGACAGAGTCTCACTTTATGGCCCTCGGTAGAGTGCCGTGGCCTCACACAGCTCACAGCAGCCTCCAACTCCTGGGCTTAAGCGATTCTCTTGCCTCAGCCTCCCGAGTAGCTGGGACTACAGGCGCCCGCCACAACGCCCGGCTATTTTTTGGTTGCAGTTTGGCCGGGGCCGGGTTTGAACCCGCCACCCTCGGTATATGGGGCTGCCGCCCTCCAGAAGTCATTTTTAAAAGAAAGCTAGAATTACATTCATTTATTTGAAAGGTAATCCTATTGCAATTCTCCATTAAGATCTTAAAACTGAAAATTGATCAGGAATGCTGGGAGTTTTCTGGTGCCTGGTGAATCTATCAGGGAAATCTGCTCAAGTTTTAGAAAGTGGTCCCAACTCTTGCTTTTCATAATGGGACATGCACACAGCATGAAATTTCCATGTCTGGGTATCCAGAAAGTTGTGTACCTGTGACACTGAGCCTCCTAGAGGGCGCTGGGGGTGCCAGCACATGGGATCTGGAGCTGGCCAACTAGCTGTACCTGCTGTTTTGAGCACATGATAATCACCTCAGTGACTCAATGAGAAGTGTGGGCGCCAAGATGTGGATATGGGGGAACCTCAAAATGTGATAAGGAGTAATGTCACTAGCATGCCTCTGGAACCTACAATTGTGCACACTTGTAAAGTAGGCAGTTTGTCAATGGTGACTTCATAGTTTCTATTGCCCTTTGAAGAAGGTAAATGTCCCAGCTTGCCTGGAGAGTCCCAGATTAGGCCAGTTGTCCCCACATAACTATTAATAGTGTCTCATTCTACCCAAAGCATCCTGGTTCAGATGACAAATCACACTGTCACCTCCCTTCATGTACACCCCATGAGGGTCCCCTCGCCACCCCAGGTGCCCACAGAGGTTCCCAGCAGAGCTCCTCAGCTCAGTTTTCTGCTATTCCATCTGCCTTACTCTTTCAGGGCCAAGAAACCCAAATCAGATCCCCCCTGACCAAGCTATGAGTGTCTGAGAACAGCCATTTGTAGAAAATCACCTTAACGCAGAGAACTGGAGAGATGGGGTAACTGAAGCCCTACCCCTCCTCCCTGGTGGGGGAGGGACTCGGACAGGGGCTGCCTATGAGTTCTCCCCACACTCTGAGGCCACCTGCACCTGGTACTCAGGAGAGGGGTTCACCAAAGCTGGCAGGTCAAGAGCACTGCAGTCACCCTCTCATCCCAGCTGTTCAGACCTCCCCCCTTCCGCCTCCTAAAAGCACAGCCAGCACCCTGAGGTTCTTACCACAGACAGGCTGTGCTGGCCTCTGACCCCACTTTACTCATAGACTAGCAGGGCAAACTTTGAAAGGGATAAAAGAAACTTTATTCTAGTAGTATATGGAAAGTTTTTGAAGAAGGAATTATCCAACCACAAAAAAAAACAAAACAAAACATTCCTTATCCTCGAACACTAAAAAATTATTTTCTGTAAAATTATATAAATATTTTTATGCTCACATATGAACATGAAGTTTATGGTCCTAAAAGTTTTAGAGATCAACATAATTTGATTCTTTAGATAGAAAACAAGAAATATTCCCCGAGTAACAATGAGAGGGCACAATTGGGGCACAGGGTGGGCTGGGTGTGGGGGGAGAAGCAGAGACTGAAAACAATAAAAACACAGCAAAACCCTGTGCTTGGATTTTAGAAGATAAAACGTGGCAAAAACTACATTAAAAGCAAAAACTGAAACTAACCATCCAAGGTGAAGGTGAGATGACCTCAGCAATCAATTGCATTCTAAGTTGATACAACTAATATGTCACCTGGCTGATCTGTCATTCCAGGAGGCAAGGACCTTTCCCCTGTTTATTCTTATCAAGCAAACTGGTGTCCAAGGCAGCAGAATTAATGAAAAGCCTTCAGGGCCAACAGACGGGGCATATGCACTGGGTGCTGGCTGAGTGACCCCGAGCCAAATTCTCAGCCTCTCTGAGCCTGTTTTCTTGCCTGTGAAATGTGGGCAGTAACAGCTACCTTGCTGATTTAGTGGGAGGATTAGAAGCAACCTAAAAAAACACGCTGCTAACGTTGCCCCTGGCAAATAATGGACACTCAATAGAGACAAGGGCTTCAGTTTAGAAATTAATCTCACGCTCCCTTGTAGTCACAACTGACTTCCAAGTCTAAACCAGGCCCATGCCTGACCCTCTGATGTCACACAACCACAAAAAGACACTGACAGGTAAAAACAGACTTTGGGGAGCTGTGGCCCCTCCCCTAAGGTATCCACACAGCAGGTGGAAGGCAGGCTCGTGGGGGCACGGTGCTCTCCTCTCGCTTGGGGAGCACTGCTTCCTTGGAGTCTCCAGGGGTACCAGTGACATAGATTCTCTACTGGACCCCAGGAGGTGACAGAAAACCATGTAAAGGAAGCTCCTGGGGCCATGCAGGGAGTCTCCCGCGTGCACACACCTCCCACTGGGCATCTGTTTCAGCACCACAGGCTGCAGCAGAAACACTGAGGATGCCCTGGCCACAAGTGCCTGGACGGCACAGGAGGCCAGTATGGGCTCAGGTTAGGCTCTGGGATGTGCACTCCTGCTGGTGGCAGCAGCGCTCAGCCCTGGGAGGAGAAGCCAGGGCTCCGGGGAGACGGCTGAGGTGTGAGTGTGAGAGCCAGGGAGCAGATTCTGGCGGGAAATGTACACACCACCACCACCACAGGACAACAGGCCTGTCCTCTGAGGTGACAGATAAGGGGTGGGGGATACCCAGTGTCAAGGGTGCCAAGCACAGAGAAGGGGAGAAAAAGCAGACTGTGCCAGCAGAAGACAACAGGTGCACCTGAGGTAAACTGTAGTTTCAGAAATGCAATGCACGTCGATGTCTCAGCAAGAGTCCAACAGTGAGTTCTGATTTAATACAAGGTCTCTGGAGAGGCCCAAGCTAGGTTTTCAGTCCCACTGAGATTGTTCCTCATTATACAGGTAGTCAACCCAAACACCACAAGCAGAGTCTCTGAGAGCTGACTTGCTTCTCGTATTCTGGAGTCCAGGCAGGATTCTGACAGCACGGTGAGGCCACAACACTCAGCCCAGCACCAGCAGGACCCAGGCAGGGTAATCCTCTGCAGGCCAATGCCAGCTATATCTGGACAAGGCCATGTGCTACAGGGTGAGATGACTGGAAATGTCCAGGAAGTGGAGTCCCCAAAGCTGAGCCAAGTTTTGCCCACCCTGCTTGCTGGCCATGGGCTCAGCACCTGCTTCCCCTGGGGAGCAGGAGAGCTGGCCGCGCGGCTGGAGGGAGCCGGGTCGGCCCCACCCGGGGCTGTCAGATGTACTGCTCCTCATCCCTGTCATTCAGGAGCAGAGACCACTTGTCCCCACCACCGTCCACAGAAGTGCTATGCCGACGTGGCCTGTCGGAAGTCAGAGAGGACAAAGACACCTGGCTGGCATAGCTGACCTGGTCCCATGGGGTGGCCCTGGGGGAGTCGCGGCGCCGGTCATCCATGCCAATATGCACACTGACTTGCGACACGGTCAGAGGCCTCATGCGGCCGTGGGCCTGCGCCTCGTACCTCTCCAGGTCGGGCTTCTTATAGCTGAAAAGCAAGAATGCAAGAGCATCAGAGCCATTCTGGGCACAAGACTCTTTTGTTCTCTTTCTTGAAGTCTGGTGAAGACCTCTCATCCATCTTTCAATAACATGCAGCATGAAAACCTCAGGGGTTTTAAAGAAAAAAGGATATTAAACTTCAATGGTTCAAGTTCGCCTGATTTAAAAACTTCCTAATAGGGCAGCGCCTACGGCTCAGTGGGTAGGGCGCCGGCCCCATATACTGAGGTGGCAGGTTCAAATCCAGCCCTGGCCAAACTGCAATAAAAGAGCAGCCGGGCGTTGTGGTGGACACATGTAGTCCCAGCTACTCCGGAGGCTGAGGCAAGAGAATTCCTAAGCCCAAGAGCTGGAGGTTGCTGTGAGCTGTGACGCCACAGCACTCTACCAAGGATGACAAAGTGAGACTCTGTCTCTCTCTAAAAAAAAAAAGAAAAACTTCCTAATAAGCAAATGCCTTACATATAGCAGGCTGCCATTACCTTTTATTAAATCCATACATTAACAAATATATGAACGTCTTCTGTAAAGAAGGAAAAAGATAACATATGCGGGGATCCCACATCTCCATGATATTCACATACACAGCCCTTGCACAGAGCGGTAAGAACAGCCCAGCAGGTGCGACTGCTCAGTGGCAGACCACCTGGCTCAGGGCTGCTACATCGCTCCACACACAACCCCGGCTGCCACGGTGGGGTTTGCCTCCCATGGTGAATGGGGAGTGGGGCACAGGCGCTCAAGCCCACTCTCAGCCCCGATGCACGCCAGTCAGCCCCGATCTGCTGTGAGCAGCAGCAGGGCCTCCCAGAGGCTGACACACGCTCCCCCCACACCCCCCACACCCCTGCAGGACTCACCACTTGAGCTGCAGGGAGGACAGCACCACAGACACGGAGGAGGCTGCCATGGCCGCCGAGCCCATCCATGGCTGCAGCACGATGCCGATGGGCATGAAGACCCCTGCGGGGGAAGGAGGCCGAGTGAGAAGCAGACCTCCAGAATCCATCTAGGACCTACCTCTAGCCGCCCTGCCCACATGGCACCTACAGGCCCCTTGGGGGGTTATCCTAAAAGCTGGGGCTGGGGTACTGTCAGGGACCTGGCTCTCCCACACCCGCCCTGCCCTTCCCAGAGCCGCCCGTGGGAGCACTCTGAGGAGCAGTGAGTGCAGAAGAGGGGCTGCAGGTGGCACAGGAGCCAGCTGTCCTGAAACGAAGCCTCGTCTACACAGAGCAGCCACCTCCAGGGCCTCACAACACCTTTATGAGAGAAGTGAGTGCCAAGCCCACAACAGAGCCAGGACGCAAGGGTCAACTGTCCATAGCTGGCCCACGGACCCCGGAGTGAATGAAGTTCCTGAGCCAACTCTGGGGGAAGGTGACCCGCCTGACTCACCAGACGCACCAGGAGACTGAAACGGACACACCGGTCCCACAAGAGCGACTAACTGCTTGGACACAACAGTGGAGACCAAGTTCTCCTCCACCAACGGAGGAGCGCTACCACACAGAGGGGCCTGGAACTCTTTCTCACCAGGTTCCATAAGATTTGAAGGGGCAGGGGAAGTTAGGAAGCAAGAAAGTTTTCATTTCTTTCCACAATCAGAGGAAACCTGGGCAGGATTAATTTTTTGGTTTTTTTTTTTGACAGAGTATTGCCTTTGTACCAGCTGGGGTGCAGTGGCTTGATCACAGCTCACTGCAACCTCAGACCCCTGAGCTTAAGAGGTCCTCCTGCCTCAGCCTCCTGAGTAGCTGGGACTACAGGCGTGCACCACCACACCTGGTTAGTTTTTCTATTTTTGGTGGAGCTGGGTTCTCACTACTGCTTAGGCTGATCTCAAATGAACTCCTGCCTCAGGCTCCCGTGAGTGCTAGGATTACAGGCCTGGGCCTCTGAGCAGGATCCATTTTTAAGACAAGGTTTTGAAGCACCAGTCACTGTGCCTTGCATGCATGGTAGCAGGTGACCCATGACTACTAATAATGAGTATTTTCCAGACTGTACGTCTTAATAAATGGTTCAGAAAATAGGGCCACAGTAAGTAAAGCCAAACCTCTCAACCAGCTTTGTAGAAAGGACCAGTATGAATAAAGGTCTGGGGTCCCCACAGCAGTTTCTCATTTACCTTTAGAGATATGCACATTCATAGAGACACGACTCATTACAGGGCACGTAACGACACTGGTCTTTCTAAAAGGCCGCCAGCCAGTCAGCGAGGCAGCTCCTCACCAAGCTCTCTAGGAGCCTGGCAGGGAGAAGGCCGGAGCAGATGACAGCCACCCCTACCTGCCGCGATGGGGACCCCAATCAGGTTATAAATCAGCGCCAGGACCAGATTGACTCGGATTCTGCGGACAGTCCTCTTGGAAAGGTGAATGCTAGCCACCACATCGAGCAAGTCATTCTGGAGGAGAGAAGCAGGAGGTGAGGGAGTCTATCCCGACCCTCCCCTGCCCCACCCACCCACAGCAGTGGTGCTCACTCTGATGAGGACGACGTCGGCCGCCTCGATGGCGACGTCTGTGCCAGTACCGATAGCAACACCCATGTCCGCCTGGGCCAAGGCCGGGGAGTCGTTAATTCCATCTCCCACCATGGCGACTTTCTTCCCTGTGTCCTGCAGCTCCTGGACTTTGGCCACCTTGTGAGAAGGTAGCACCTCCGCAAAGACCTTCCTGATCCCCACCTGAGAGGAGAGAAAGGGAACGCCTGGTGCTGACAGCACAACCCACATCACCCACACCTGCCACTACAGCCGCCAGGTCCAGCTAGGGAGGCCAGCCAGCCATGGCCTGCAGGTCTGTGGCCACAGGGCACATTTCCACCCAGCTCCTAGCTCAACCACCTGCACTGACTTAGGCCTGTCCTTTCTCAGATGGCCACCAGCCCCCTGCTGGCCTCCCTATCCACATCTCAGCACCCCAACTCGCCCCTCACAGAGGTCTTTCCAAAACAACAATTGCTGGACTAGCAATCATGTGGATCTCCTGCTTCCTGTCCTCTGATGGATCCAACCTGCCTGCCTGGTGGCCACACTGGGTGCCACTCTGGACCTGTGGCTGCAGCTCCCTGCAGCTTCTCCAGATCACCAAGCTACTGCACCCACTCTGTGCCCTGATGAGGCTCATGCTGCCTGCTGCAGGGAAGGTTCAGTCTCCCTCCCCAGACCCTCCTGATTCTCAGATCTCGGGCCAGTCGCTGCTGCACCCCGTTCCTTGTCCACCCTCCTGTAGGATCAGGAGCCCCTCTTCACCCCCCCAGTGCCTGGCCCTGGGCTTCTCTGTCACATCCCTGGTGCTCTGTACCCCTGCTGAGTACAAACGACGTCTAAATGGGAAAAGGGGGGAAGGTATTCAACAAGCCCATCACTAGCAAGGAAGACCACCGAAAGCAGCAAGGTTGTGTCTTCCCTCACAGGATGCAATTACTTTTCTTTTCTTATTTTTGAGACAGTCTCATTTTGTCACCCTCAGTAGAGTGCCGTGGTGTCATAGCTCACAGCAACCTCAAACTCTTGGGATTAGATTGTCTTGCGTCAGCCTCCCAAGTAGCTGGGACTATAGGCACCCGCCACAACACCCGGCTATTTTTTCTATTGTAGTTGTCATTGTTGTTTAACAGGCCTAGGCTGGATTTGCACCCACCAGCACTGGTGCATGTGGCGGGTGCCCTAACCACTGAGCCATAGGTGCCACGCCAGGATGTAATTACTTTTCAAAAGCATACAGCTCTGTACACCTTTGTGGGGAAAGGGGAGTATAATTTTCAGGAATTCACTCTGGAGCTACTGCTGTGTGTGCAGGCAGGCAGCTGGCCTTCAGTGCTGTCTCTCAGCCCAACTCAGCACCCAGGGCTGCTGGAGGACTGCCCAGGCCTGCGCTGTTCAGCTGGGCACATGGATGAGAAGCACCACGCTGGCAAAACCTCCCCCAACATAAAGGGTAGAACATGTCTCTTAGCCCCCGAGCCACACATTATTTTTCCCTATCACAAAGCCTGGGAAATGGTTAGAGAACATTGGAATAGCTTTTTCCAGAATGTGTGACCCAGGCCCTAGGGACGAGATCTCCCTGGTAGCAGCACAGTGATGGAGACGCTGCAGAGCTCGGAGCAGAATGGAGCACGTGGGAAAAGCAGCTGAAAGAGAAGCCAAGCTGAGCGTGGGTGCCCCGTGCTTACTTTAGTCTCCAACTACTCCTCTGAATTTAACAGTCTGTAATCTCTAAGGGGGACTGTACCTGAGTAGCAATGGCTCTGGCCGTCTTCCGGTTGTCCCCCGTGATCAGAACCACATCAATACCCATGCTCTGCAGCGTGTGCACAGCCAGGGCGGCCTCCGGCTTGACAGCGTCTGCGATGGCGATCAGTCCGCACAGCACACCTGCGCAGAGCAGCCGCGTCAGTGCGTGGGGCGGGGCACACCGAGCCCACGAAATGTGAACATTTGCAAAAGTTCTCACCACGTAATGTGACATAATACAGGCAATCCTGAGTTACAAACACCCAACTTAGGTGCAACTTGCACTTACAAACAGAGGCTCTTAGAGTAAGTCCCTGAGTCCAAGAATCCGACTGACATATGAGTTGCACTTACAAACGGAGGCTATTACAGGTAATAGATAAACATGCCTGTTCCAACTTACATACACATTCAACACAAGAACAAACTTACAGAACCTATCTTGTTTGTAACCCATGGACTGCTGGTATGGTTTCCTAAAAAATTATACACATTTATTTTGCAGGGTTTTCTTTTTTTTTGGCCAGGGCTAGGTTTGAACCCACCACCTCCGGTATATGGGGCTGGCGCCCCACTCCTTTGAGCTACAGGCGCCACCCAAAAAATTATACACATTTAAAGATGCACACAAAACTCTGGAAGCAGTACCAAAATGTTCACAGAGGTTCCCTGAGCACTTTCATTCTCTTCTTTAAGGCTGTCTGAATTTTCCAAATTTTCTGCAAGGAGCACGTAGTATTTCGCAAAGTACCTGGCTCATAACAAGAACTCAATACATATTATCTATTAAAACTTGGGAAACATAACAGACATTAAAGTGATGAATGTCCAAACTAGAAAAATCAGTCCTTCCTTTTTGTCTTTTCCTACAGATAACATTTCTGCAGAAGTTTTCTTCCAGTGCACCTTTAAACACAGAGGCAGGCATCTAGGGCTGAGGGCTGAATGGACAGAATGCAGGGGGTGTCAGAGGGCACAACTCCTTCAGTGGTGCCACTTCTAGTTTGACAAACTGCGGGGACAGTAGGATTACAAAGGCTAGGATAAAGGGGGAGAAAGAGTGGACAGTATCATAAATTATTTTTTATTTGCATACAGTGTTACATCTATTAGCAGAAACTAACATTGCCAAAGCAAAGCAGGTGGATTGCTGAGCTCAGGAGTTTGAGGTTGCTGTGAACTAGGACACCACAGCGCTCTACCCAAGGCCCAGAGCGAAACTGTCTCAAGAAACAAACAAGTAACAACAAAAAATAAAGCAAAGATTCTGCTCTCTCTCAAATGCAGATAGACAGAATCTGAGTGCTAAGGCACACAGTCTTGAGGCTCTGTGCACATCCAGTCTGCACAAGTAGGCACGGATAGCTGCGTACTATTTAAAGGTGTCCTGTAGTTGAAGCTGTTGGGAAGTGAATGCCTGGTTTGCCTACAGGGATAAACAAGAAGGATGACTTTGAACCACCCACATGGACAGTAGCCGTGATAATGGCAAAGACAGTTTAGGATACCAACAACAAAAAGACCAATGCCAGGGCAGAGCTGAGGTCAGATGAAGACAGTGAGGAAGAAGGAATGTCAGAATGGGAATGAAGAGAAAAGACCTTGCTGGTCTCCAACTCCTGAGCTCAGCAATCCACCTGCCTCTGCCTAGCAAGACAACTTTCTAGAAAACAGACCTGAAATTAACAGAGAGGAAGATTTGTTTAAAAAAAAATGAAAGGAGGGGGCGGCGCCTGTGGCTCAGTGAGTAGGGTGCTGGCCCCATATGCCGAGGGTGGCGGGTTCAAACCCAGCCCCGGCCAAACTGCAACCAAAAAATAGCCGGGCATTGTGGCGGGTGCCTGTAGTCCCAGCTGCTCGGGAGGCTGAGGCAAGAGAATCACTAAGCCCAAGAGTTTGAGGTTGCTGTGAGCCGTGTGACGCCACGGCACTCTACCCGAGGGTGGTACAGTGAGACTCTGTCTCTACAAAAAAAAAAAAAAATGAAAGGAGGACTCTTTTTGCCTGACATCCACAGAAAACTGCATTTTGAGAGACTGAAAAGAAGGTCTGAGTGGGAGTACCATCAATGGCCACCAGGATGGCCGTCTGCCCTTTCATCTCGTGGTCCGTCATAGCGTCACTGATGTCACTGGAAATGGTTAAGCCGTTGCGCCTCAGCCATTCCCGATTTCCAATCAGCACAGAGTAGGTGTGAGGGGCTGCATCTATTCACAACAGACTGTGGTTATTCCTCAGCAGTCCAATTACATTATGAACTGAAAATCATGCAATCCTTTTTATAGCAAAATATGCATTTAACCATTCTGAAAAACCATAACCTAGTCAGCGCCTCCTCTAATGCCATCCTTTAAAATGGGAAACAAGTACAATAAATGTGCAGAACAGATGGATATGAATTAAAATGGGGTGTTAATAGCATATGCTGTATGTGTGAAAATGTCACAAGCATATTAGAACATCATCATGAGATGTCCTTACCTGTCTCTAGACCAGCGGTTCTCAACCTGTGGGTTGTGACCCCTTTGTAACAATGAAAATACATCGCGGCATTAGGAAGGTTGAGAACCACTGCTCTAGACGTACCCACTGACTTGTGGTTATTAAGACCCAGTTGTCAGCCCCATATCCAAAGCATGTGTTGACTGGATTCACTACTGCTTGGTATCAATGGCCCAAGGTAGTGAACAAATAATCAGACAAGTCTATTTCTGTGAAATGTTTTCTCCTATACCTCCTGAAAGGCCAAGTGCATTTCTGACCCGTCACCTTCTAGCAGTGTGCTCTGAGGTGTCACTGTGCAACCCAGCCCCTGAAAGCTATAGTGGAGAGGTCACCCTAGGGTTTTAACTCAGTAGAAGGTGGCAGACAGAATCTAGCACAATGTAAATCAAGATTTCATGACCCAAATTCTTAGGGAAAAAACACTACACCTGAGTTTTGGGGTGGTCCCTCCCCCCTTATACTGATGGCTGGCAAGCTGCCCTCAGAATAATAAAGGCCGTTTTTTTAAAGCAGGTGTTGCTCTGAGCAGTGCCCTTCCTGGCTTGGACGGGACACTTTGTGTGCTTTCCCTGAATTCTTCTGCTGGTTCTGTAAATACTCCTTGTCCCGTGGTTCAAGCACAAGGGAGGGAAACAAGCAGAACGAAGTCCAAGCGCTCTCTCGGTCTGTGCTGCAGCTTATGAGAAGCACGATCAATTAGCAATAAGAAGGAAAATCAAACTAGTGGGTCAGCTAAGCACTGCTCTGTGAATCTAAGCCACGTGTACATCTGCATGCTGTGAGCATCAGAGAACACCGGGGACAAACTGAGGCTTTCCTGGGGAAGGCAGGTGCAGGTGCCCAGCCATGAGCCTCTTCTGTCACAGCAGGGGAAGTGTGGCAGGCAAGCCCGCCTGGCAACTCTCTGTGGTTTGGCACGCCTCCACTTTACCCAGCCAGACCCAGATCCAGCTTCAGAGACAAAGGCCGCAGATACCTTTTTCCACAGGAAGGCTGCCAAGCCCATTCAGATGACCGGCCCGTTCACCTGGCGGGCGCTCCCTGTGGGCCAGGATGCCTTCCACGTTGCTGACTTTGCACCCGATTCCACAGCCTGGTACAGCCTGGAAGTCTGTGCAGTATCCCAAGATGTCTGTTCCAAGTTCCTGCAGGGACAGGACGAAAGGGGGAAAGGGAGCTGGGACCAGAAACCGAGAGGGGTGCAGTCAAAGGGAGGACAGGGTCACAAGCGAAGGCAGTAAGAGGGGCACAGGGCAGGACAGGGGAGGGGGACAGGTGGGGAGAGCAACTAGGAACAGCGCTAACTTCTGTCACCTGCCCCTGACATCATAGCGGGGAAACTGAGGCCTGATCACCCCTGAGTGACACCCCATGGGTGACTAGGCCACAGACTGGAATGGAGAAACGAAAATTCACACCAAACACCGTGAATTGAGGAGGGGCGCAGGTGCCAAAGAGAGGAAGACGCCACGTTTACGTTGTGAATGATTTCATATAAACAACGAAACAAGCAGGTGGCGGTGATGCTGCTTCCAGGCTCTCCGGAGGTGAGGAGCGGGGGACGGGGCGCCAGGGAGAGACAGAGCAGAGCCCTGTGAGGGCTGCTGTGAGCCTGGGTCTGTCTGACTCTCCACCAAAGGAAACACAAGAAATCAGGTTTCTGGAAAACCCCTTGTCCGGAAATAGCTGTCAGCTTCTTTTCAAGGCACCCATCTTGCCTTTCCTACATTCACTAATAACTGTACTGCTCAGGCTGTTTAAAAACCGTCAGGGTGATATACTGGCATATTCTCATGCCTCTATATGCAGACCGAAAACAGAGAAGAAGAAATGGGGAGAGCAACGCGTCTCCACGACTGTGCGGGCCCTGCTGGTGCCTCTCCATTGCAGGCGTCCCCTGGGGATGCATCTCCCCCAGTACTCCCCTTTCACAGGTGTCCCCTTGCACTCGGTGCTGACAGAAGACAACAGTTTCTAGACAACCTCCCTCTCACCCTAGGCTATAAGCTCCTGAGGGCAAAGTTCACACCTCGCGAGTTCTGTTGTCCTGAGATGCCCAGCAAAACATACCCTGGGACTGTGACGGAGGCTGCCTAGGAGCCTCCTCCAGAGGGGCCTGCTCAGTGGTCTTCTCACCCACAAGGCAAAGGCCTCCTCCAGGACGGCTAGGAGACGAGGTACAGGGGAGTGGGGAGGGGGGACAGAGCCACGCCCAGGACCACCTACCTCCTTACAGTATCTGGTGACTGCCACCCCCAGGGGGTGTTCACTGCTGGCCTCTGCAGTCCCCACCACAGCCAGAACCTTCCTGAGGGGCAATGAGGCCTCGTCAACCAGCAGGAGGAAGCGCATGACTCTGGGGACCCCGTGGGTGATGGTGCCAGTTTTGTCGAACATCACAGTCTTTATCTGCAAGAACAACCGAGCCTCCGTGACCACAACACAGATGCAAGTTTCGTAGTCCACACAACCTTGAGGCAGAACTTAAGCCAACCGCCTCGGGAAGACAGCAATACTCCTTCTTAACTTCTTAACACAACCCTCTATAGTCAATCTTGGGGCTCAATAACGCCTACTGCCAAGAAATGATTTCTCTATCTGCCAACCACAACCACAGGGGCTTCACCCTGACTGGATAAGGCCAGAAACTCTCACTTGGCTGTAAAAGAGGCCGCATGGCAGTCTCCAGACCCTGATGTCCTCACAGACTTCCTAGGTCAGGGGTCAGTCTCCCGGACCCTGATGTCCTCACAGACTTCCTAGGTCAGGGGTCAGTCTCCCGGACCCTGATGTCCTCACACACTTCCTAGGTGAGGGGTCAGTCTCCAGACCCTGATGTCCTCACACACTTCCCAGGTTAGGGGTCAGTCTCCCGGACCCTGATGTCCCACAGACTTCCCAGGTCAGGGGTCAGTCTCCCGGACCCTGATGGCCTCACATGCTTCCTAGGTCAGGGGTCAATCTCCCAGATCCTGATGTCCTCACACACTTCCCAGGTCAGGGGTCAGTCTCCCGGACCCTGATGTCCTCACAGACTTCCCAGGTTAGGGGTCAGTCTCCCAGACCCTGATGTCCTCACACGCTTCCTAGGTCAGGGGTCAATCTCCAGACCCTGATGTCCTCACAGACTTCCTAGGTCAGGGGTCAGGACCATGGGTGTCCTCCCAGCTCCCCTGTCCCCAGGGCTATGCACAGAACCCAACCACTGTTTTCTCTTGCCTGCGTAAGTGCAGAAGCTACTAGAAATTAAGTCGTCACCCACTTAAGCCTCTCAGCCCAACTCACAGCAACTTCAAAGTCTTGGGTTCAAGTGGATCCTCCTGCCTCAGCCTCCCCAGTATCTGGGACTACAGGCACCCCCCCACATTTTTCTATTTTTAGTAGATGGTGGGAGGGGGTGGTCTCATTCTTGTTCAGGCTATTGTCAAACTCTTGAGTTCAGCCTCCCGAAGTATTAGGACTACAGGTGTGACCTACCGCACCCCATCTACAGTTCTCACTTGTTAGCAAACAATGAATTCAGCTTTTGTTTCTGAAGTGAGTGGTGGCCTCCTCCTTCAACACCACTAACCCATCTTCCCCTGGTGATTCTTGCCTCCTCCTTCATTTCTACAGCCAGGTGATCTTTGGAAGACGTAACCCAGTAACACCACCTGGGTGCCCCCACAGCCCTCACAGCTCTTCTTCTTAAGGTGAAGTTCAGAACCCTTTACCAAATCTCCAAGTCTTCATATTCTGGCCCCTCCCTCAACACCTTCATCTCCAGTTTCTCTCTTTCTGTCAATCATTTTCTTCCAGTTCTTCATTTATTTATTTAGCAAATAACTCCTCCTGAATGCCTTGAATGGGCTAGGTCCTGGGCTAGATGCTGGGGATACAGTGGCCAGGAGAGCGTCAGTCCCTGACCTCACAGAGCGTACGCCACAGCAGCACAGCCTCCTCAGGCCTCTCCACCTGCTGTTGCCATTGCCAGAACATTCTTCCCATCTTCTGCTGAACAGCAAACTCTCATTCAACTGTTAGGGCTGGCAGAGCCCTGAGCCCTTGCTTGCAGGCTCCCCTAAGCCCTCCTAAAGGCCAGTGTGTTGCTCTGTTCAGACTAACCTTTGAATTCTCTTCCCTGACCACCAGCCTTCTTCACTCCAAGAAGGACAGGAGCCACGGGGGCTGTGACGCACCCAGGTGATGTTACTGGGTTACATGTTTGGAAGATCATTCTGGCTGCAGAGTGAGGAGGAAAGAATCACTGGGGGAAGATCAAGTCCATACAGCGGAGTCTAGGTTAGGACCCTGCTAAAGTGTCCCCATGACATCTCACTGTCCCCAAATACTCAGCATATCTGTTGTTCATCTGTCTTTCCACTTAATTTTTAAGGTCCTTGATAGCTGGGAACCATGACCTCATCAGAACCTTCCTGGGGTCCACACGCACAGTAAATAAATGGAAGTGTGGAAGGTAAGGCTGGTGTGTTGGACAAAAGGAAGCTGCCGTAAACACCACAGCCACTGCTCTCATGGTCACAAGACCACGCACCAATGCCACGCACATGGGGCTGGCGCTCTTCTCCTGGAGCCTGGCTCTGCTTTAACTGCAGGCCTCTGGGCAAGTCACCTAACCTCTTCCTGCTGCAGTCTCCTCAACTGCAAAATGGGAATAACAAGCACCTACTGCAAAGGGATGTCAATGCGATTAAATGACTAGTATTTATGCAGTTGCTACAGTCACTGCTGCTGTTAATCCCGCTTAGACGCGTTGACACCGTTACCCTCAGGTGGCGCTAAGGCTTTTCTTTCCATCTAAAATAGTAAACAGATACTATTTTCATTAAGACTCTTAAGAAAATGGCCCCCCAGACAGGTGGGAGGAGAGGGTGGTGAAGGGCTGACCTTGTGTGCCATCTCCAGGGGTTTCCCGCCCTTGATGAGGATGCCATGCTGGGCGGCGACACCAGTGCCCACCATGACGGCCGTGGGCGTGGCCAGCCCCAGGGAGCAGGGGCAGGCGATGCACAGCACGGTGATGGCTGTCTGGAAGGCGAAGCGGACCACCACCTCCGTCTGAGAGATGTGTTTGGAGGGGCTCTGAGGGGAGGACAGAGGCAGAGGTGGGTGATGAGGGACAGTGAGGAACCTCCCAAAATTCTCAACATTTCAGCGGGACAGTGGGGCCCAAGACAGCGCAGAGAGCTCAGGTTCAGGAGCCCCGGTCACACTGTGCTGCTTTAGGACCAGAGTCCATCTCACTACTCCACACCCCGGCGTAACCTGATCCCATTGGCTTCCCTCAGAGAGGCATCACAGGCGCACAGACACTGGCATCGGACCAGGTGAATCCTGGCTCTGACACCAGCTTCACCACCCTGTGCCTCAGTTTCCCCATGTACAAGATGGAGATAATACCCAGCTCACAGGTTGTCATGAGGATTAAAAGAAGCAATACACATGGAAACACATGTTGTATAAACATACAAACCTGCACAGCACAGCAGATGGCACAGGAAACCCATCTCAGACACTATAATTGTTTCATTATTATTTTTATCATAATTTTCATTTGATGGACCTCCAACAATCTATCCTGAGGTTATAATCATACAAGCGAAAAAGATACAAGGATATTCATCACAGTGTTTTGTTTTGTTTTTGTGACAGTCAACTGCACTGTGAACATGGCGTGCACAATGGAGGAGTATTACACAATTGCTGGAATGATGACACATACCCATGCTTAGTAATACAAGATACTAGTAATGCAAAAGTAAAAAGCGAGCATAAAAAGGCATGTGCTGTGATTTTATTCATGCAAAATTATCTATCTACATCTGCATATCGGGAAGTACTGGGAAGATGTCCCCCACAGTCCAAATACAACTACTTCTAGGACGTGACTCTGAGTCATCTTGTCTTCTCTGTATTTTTCATTATTATTTTCTCTGTAAACCCCAAACAAACAAGGAAAAGATGGGTCTACTTTTCCCAGATAGCTGGTGGCACATGCTGTTAATATTAGTTGAATTCTAATAACCTGAATTATCTGGGTTTAGTTTTCAAAATGGCTGGTTGCTATGGGGTATAATCAAAGGATAACATATTCACTTAATTATAGGAAAAAGCATGTTTTCTAAATTAAGGACACAGACCACAATCTCTCTAGCTTCCCCTTACACTTTTTGATTTCAAAAAGCAGGATTTTAAAATAAAGTATTTTATTGAAGTGTTATTTAATTTTCACAGAAACAATTCTATTAATATTTAGGTAGAAGAGCATGCTGTGTAAGACAAAATTTGTAGAAATAAAGATGTAATTTTTTTATAAACCCCAGTAATTCTCATCAAAGTAACACCTGGCATTATGACAGGCCTGGGCAAACTTCCAGAAGTTAACCCAGACTCTCCCTAAGATGACTTCTGTGTACCAGAGTGATGACAGGATCTTAAAGGAGCATGCAGTACCTCATTTGCCAGCATCCTCCCTGATATTGCAGATAAAAACAAAAGAAGCCAAAGTAAGACAGAAGAAAGCCACATCTTCCCACGTGTTTGGGACTGAGTCCTCCCAAGGCCACACACCAAATGCACTGCTCTCCCAACAAAGCGGAAATTCTAGGCAGCCAGGTGCCGTGAACAGCCAACGGCAAGTTCTAGGAATACATTCTTAGGTTACTCTTAAAAGCACTGAGGTTCCCTTAAAGGGCACAGAGGGCTGAACTTGGACAATTTTTCAACTTAAGATAGGAAATTTGAGGGAGAAAATGACATTTTAGCAAATGACATGCACTCTAAGAACATGTAATAGATCTTAAAATATGGGCAGAAATTTCTTTTAAAGAAAGAAAATCTCCTATTCCCTATTTCTAGTTCTTATTCCACGGCTCTAAAGTAAAATAAGCCTCACGCTGGGCTCGGGATGAGAGAAGGTGAAGTGCTGCTTCTCTCCTGGGGCAGCTATTACACAGCTTTTCAACCTTAGCACCACTGGCATTTGGGGCCAGATAACCCTTTGCTGTAGGGTCTGTCTTGTGCCTTGAAGCACATGCAGCGGCGTCCTGGCCTCTGCCCTCTAGATGCAAGTAGCAGCCTCCCCCAGTCATAGAACCCAGAGCTGTCAGCGCTCCCAGTGAAGAGCCATTGACAGATGTGGTTCCCATTTCTCAAACAGGTAAACTTTGAGAGAGGAACTGTATTTCCCACTTTTTTTTTTTTTTGAGGTTGGATAAAACTATGTTTCCTACAATAGTATTCTTCATCTACTTCTTTTAACTCAAAAATGTATATTCTATTGTCTCACATAAAATTGTTCAACAAATGTTTAATTATTAAAAAGCGATCAGCATTACTTGGGAAGTTGGGAAGTCAAAGATAGTACTGGTGGAAATAGAGATTAAAAAAAATGTGTTTCCTTTACAATCTATTAAATTACCATGCCATGAAAATTTGAAGTGCACTACTTTCTATAATGTATGTATCCCTCATAATCTCCAAAATGGTCAAGAAAGCATCTTGTAAATGCCAGCATTACAATGACAGCCAATTGGTGTCTGTGAAAATCATCTAAGTAGGAAGCAAAAGATAACTTTAATAAGAATCTGCAGAAGGGAAGTGACTGTCCTACTCTGGTTTAGACTTTGCTGCCAATAGTGAAGCAAGCAAATAAAATATAATGAATAATCAAACTTAAGTGAATCTAAGACATGAAAGAATAGGATTAACGGCAGATTATTTAAACATAACAACTAAGGCATTCGACTTACAGGAAAGTATTTCTGAACAACACCAAAATCGATAAGACCGATTATAATCCATACCACCAACGTCAAAGTTGAAATGATGACGATAAATGGGACAAAATACCCGCTGAACCGGTCAGCCAGCTGCTGAATGGGCGCCTATGAAGACAAAACACCAAGAGCAGGGGAAATTACAACCCACAAAGAAACAGACACCGTCTGTGTGGACGCAGACTGGGATCCTGATCGCCCTCATTCAACACGTTTACTTAGCAATCTCTAATGAACAAAACTGCCTGATTCTATGGAACTCCTGAAATAATTTCTATAATGAGGAAACTGAAGTTACACTTTTTTTTTAATTCCTCCATTACCTTTGACATCTGAGCCTCTTCCACCAATTTCACAATCTGAGCCAAAGTGGTGTCGTTGCCCACGTGGGTCGCTTGAATCAGCACAGAGCCATGTGCGTTTATGGACCCAGCGATCACGGCGCTCCCGGGTTTCTTGGTGACTGGCATGGCTTCACCTGCAGGGGGGACAGGACTGACACTCAGCCCCACCCGGCACCCACTGTGACCTGGCCCCCCTGTGGTGCCCACCAAAGGGAATAGGAAACAAGCACCTAACCTGTGATGAGGGACTCGTCAGCCATGGTATTGCCTTCTAGGACTTTCCCATCCACTGGGAACTTTCCCCCAGGGACCACCTTGATGATGTCACCCCGCTGCACCAGCTCCATCGGGACTTGCTCCTCTCTGCAACAAATGCCACTCTCGTCACACACAGGGCCTCTCCCTGTGGCCCACTCTCTGCTCTGTCACCCAGGTCAGGTTTTAGACCGATGCATGAACTAGTTACACTACACTTGGCTTTGAACTAAAGCAGTATTTATTGTATCTGTTCACTTACAGCTCGAATCAAGATCGACTATGCAGCTACTAAATCCCAGGCACTGTTTTAAGCACCGGGAATACTGCTGTGAACAGCGTAACCACGTCCTTACCCTAATGAAGATAAATTCCTAGGTGGAAACACACAAGCAAGATAGCATCAGGTATTAGATAAGTGCTATGGTGGGGTGGAACCAGGACACTGTGGCCAGAGGGCTTTGAAATGGTGCTCGGTATAAATATGTTAAACTCAGTAAGCATATGCAGGCAGGTATATTAAATATTTGCATATGTTCCTTTTAAAGAAGGAACATTTTCTGTGCAGTGAGCATTAGAGGCCTGCAGGGGTCCCAAGGCTGAGCTCCATTCACCATGTGGACACCTCCCTCCAAGGGTGTGAACACCCCTGCTTCCAGCCAGGTCCTCAGTTCTGAGATGAGTTCTGAGAGGTGCCGAGTACTGAGAGATGAAGGCCGCTTGATAAGACTAAGCCCAAGCTCTGTGCTTGTAGCTCAGCAGCTGGGGCACCAGCCACGTACACCAGAGCTGGGGGGTTCGAATCCAGCCCAGGCTTGCCAAACAACAATGACAACTACAACCAAAAAAAAAAGATAGCTGGGCGATGTGGTGGTCGCCTGTTGTCCCAGCTACTCAGGAGGCTGAGGCAAAAGAATCTATTAAGCTGAAGAGTTTGAGGTTGCTGTGAGCTGTGACACCACAGCACTCTACCCAGGGCGATAGCTTAAGACTCTGGCAAAAAAAAAAGGATAAGCCCAGGCGGCGCCTGTGGCTCAGTGAGTAGGGCGCCGGCCCCATATGCCGAGGGTGGCGGGTTCAAACCCAGCCCCGGCCAAACTGCAACAAAAAAATAGCCAGGCGTTGTGGCGGGCGCCTGTAGTCCCAGCTGCTCAGGAGGCTGAGGCAAGAGAATCGCTTAAGCCCGAGAGTTGGAGGTTGCTGTGAGCCGTGTGACGCCACGGCACTCTACCCGAGGGCGGTACAGTGAGACTCTGTCTCTACAACAACAAAAAAAAAAAGACTAAGCCCACCCAGAGATTTACTTTGTGCTGCTGGGTACCAGCAGGATGCTAGTGAGAATCAAACCTGGCCCTGACCTCCTGGGGCTCAGAGTCAGCATTTAAAGATCTAGGGGCAGCCTGGTTCAAAAATCACTGTCTCCTCCTTTCTAAAGAGGTGGTTTTGTTCCCAAGATTAAGCAAAATGGTATAAAGTGCTTAACACGAGCCAACATGCAGGAACTGCCCAGCAAATGCTGGCAATTCTTACTGATGACATTCCCACCATTGTTTAGCCTCTGTGATGCAGGCACAGGCTAGGCTGGGGTTACAAACAGGACAATGTAGAGCCTTTCTTTCAAGGGGTTTACAGCCTTGCAGCTAAAATCAGACAAGGAGATGGGAAATTAAGACAATACATTCAATAATGGTGATGATAAATGGAATACTGAAAAGCAGACTCTCAAAGTGTGAATCTTCTGTGCTGGGAGGTGTGTGTAAGTTGGTTTGACAACTCGGGTGGGTCAGTAGACCAGAAGGGAAGGACCTCGACCACCCAGGACCATCTTCTGCTTATTTTCTAAGTCTTCCAGCTCTGATGTACCTGCTGACACCCCTTTTACACAACCAAAGGAATTCTCACCCAGAGGCCACTCCGAGTGAGAACAGGCACCACCGTACAGAAAACACACCCAAGGCCCATAGGGCAGACGCTTCTCCTCAGAAGAACCTACTCACTGAGTTTTAAAATGTCTGTTTCTGCAGGGAGACTTAAAAAAAATTAGAGCAACAGTCCAGCTGGGTGTCTTTTAAAAAAATCATTAGTAATGCTATAATCTCTGCTTAATCTAACTTTGAATTTTTTCTTTGATCTAAATTAACCACCCCTCTAACTCTAAACAGCTTAATTTAAAGTGAACAGTCCTTTATGGGAGTTAATATGGCTTTTTCTGGTCAACTCCCTGCAGTATTTCTTCTTCAGAAGGTGATATTCCCCCTAAATACTCAGTGGCGGGCTTTGGGTTTTTCTGTCTTTCTTCATATCTAAGCACTTCTGCCAACCATTTACCTCCCTTCTCAACTCGCTTTCCTCATCAAACATAAGAAAAAGATAAAACAACGGTCACTGCTGTGGAACAAATGTATAATTTTGTTTCCCCTCCAACTACAAGATACAGAAGATCCCCACAGGCTGCACCGGCCTTTCACTGCCCAGCAGGTGCACGTGTGCAGCATCTGACGGGAGCCTCGCCCGCGCAGCTGGTGCAGCAGTGCCAGCCGGATGCAGCACACGGCGCTCACTCTGAGCCAGGCCTGGAGAATTTAAATTAGCTTCAGGATGTGGCCTCCAGAACAGGACCTGAGGACAGGGAGCCTGGGAAAGGAGGAGGAAAGAAGTTCAGGCCTCCAGGAGAGCAAGCCCTTCCTAGGAGGCAATGGTGAGAAGGAGAGCAAGGCAAGGGCTGGGCAGGACACGGAGCCCTGCTGCCACGTTACCGGATGTGGACGTCATCCTGAGGACAACAGGGAGTGGCTCAGGAATTTTCCAATACGGTAATGTGGTTAGGTCTGTGCTTTCTAAAACATCACAGGTTTGGAAGTGGAAATATTTTTAAGGAGACAGGCAGCAAGCAGGTGGCAATTAGGAAACTGCTCTGGTGCTTTAGGGGTGGGGATCTGGACAAGGGAGGAGGCAGTGGGGCCAACAGACTGCGGCCCTAGGAATCAAAGAGCTGCATGGATCCCTGAAAGGTGCCCAGATGTGTCATGGGAAGGGGGCGGCCGAGGCCGCACACGCTCTGCTCGGGCAGCAGGCACAGAGGGAAGGGGGGTGCTAAGCCTCTGTGAGCCACCCAAGAGAAGGGTTCAACCAGCAGGTGATCCCTGGGACCTGGAGGTAGGTTTGAGCTTCCCAGGCTGTTAACTATCAACATGGGGTTGACATGATGTCCTAGGGACAGTCTGTAACATACAAAGGGGCTACCACCAAAACCCCAAGGAGCACCTGGTGTAATTAAGGGATAAGGAGCAAAGAAAGTCCACACCAGAGACTAAGCAGCAAGGGAAGGAATTATAACATGCCAGATTGACTGCAGTGACCAATGCTCTCGTCACCCGAGGCTGAGGACAAAGCGAGGACAGGTGTCCCAGCAAAGGCAGGGAGGGAGGGAGGGAGCCTCACTAAAAGGAGCCAGTTACGTAGGAAACTCCACCGGCCTTCAAAGGCATCTCGGACTGTCCACACCATGGGCTGTTCACATGAGCAGAGGCCCGGATACAGGATGCAGAGGTGACCAAGAGGCCTAGCACCCAACATGACTTGTAGGACATAATACTGAGCCCCTCAGGAGAGGCCTAGACTGCTACATCCACGGGGCAGAGGGAGTGGCCTGGACCTGGGAGAGTGAGATGTGACCATGGGCCTGGCACACCCTGTCGGGAGGGCAGATAGGAACAACTCCCCACCCCAGAATTGCACAGCGAGCACACTGGACATGCTCTGAGGACACAGCCCCCACTATGGAAAAGCCAGAATGAGCTCTGGCTCCTGTGATGGCAGCAGTGTGTCCAGAGCCCCAAAATGAATCACCGTCCTTGGAAAAGAACTGAGTTATGACAGAGGTAGCCCAAGTTTCATGGGAATTTTAGCTGGCGTGCACCTTCAGGAGGAGGCCTACCCCTGTGTTCAGATCCCTGGAGCGGCTCCACGCACCGGCAGCAGGTGCCATCAGAGCACTGCAAACTAGAAAGCAGACCTGGGAGAGCTGCAGGGCAGGTGAGGCAAGCACATGCACATGCAGCCACCTGCAGCTCTGCTACTCGTCTGAACAGTCTCACTCTGCAGGAACTTTCATGTTATTCATTTATGAAGAAGGCAGGGCGTGTGATTGCTATGGAGGCATGAGGACCCGGGAGCCCAGAGTGCCACCTGCTCTGCCATGCAGGTCCCCTCTTTGGGGACAGCATGGTGTGGTGACCAATGCCCTGTGCCTCCAGGAGACCAAGCCAAGCTCTATCGCTTGCCTGCAGGTGGACTTCGGGTGAGTTACTTCACCTCGCTGAACTGACGTCCCTCCTGAAAAAGCAGGATGATGACTGCACCAGCCTCGCGGGGTTGCTGTCAGGGCTAACTGGACAATCTGTACAAAGTGCTGACGAGTGTGCCAGTGCATCCTAGGGACTCAAATCCCAGCTGTCACTACCATCATCATGACTATTATTTAAAAGCCAGCATTGGGGCTGGGCATGGTGGCTCACATCTGTAATCCCAGCACTCTAGGAGGCTGAGGCGAGTAGGTTGCTTAAGCTCAGGAGTTCGAGAGCAGCCTGAGCAAAAGTGAGAGCCTGTCTCTACTAAAAATAGAAAAACCATGGCAGGAGGATCACTTGAGCCCAGGAGCTCGAGGTTGCTGTGAGCTATGATGATGCCATGGCACTCTACAATGCTATGCTATAATTATGTTGCCAGGGCAACAGAGCGAGCCTGTCTCAGAACAAAAACAGTACTAGGAACAATCAGTGCTGTGCTGCAGTCCACCTGGGCCTCATTAACTCCTCGGGTGTCCGTGTGGCCCTCATTGGTTCAACACAAGATCATCAATCCCACAGGGAGCCCTCACAGGGTTGCACACAGATCTGCAACCTGGCACTGGTGACAGAGATGACTTGGGCATGAGCCGGGTGGGGAAAGGGCAGAGGCTCACTGGTTCTGACGATGCTGGATGGTCGGAATCACCAAAGATGGATCTGCTGAAGACCACTGGAAAACCTGGGGCCCTGAGCAGCCACCTTTTCCCCTGGTCAGCAGAGGGAGGTATGGGGGAGGCCAGCTGCGCAGGCCGAGTGCCAGGGGACTGGTGGGTTTCCAGTCCCATGCCTCTACTTTCAGAGTCAGAAGAAAGATCACAAGCTCAAGGGGAAAGTAGTGGGGCCGGAGAGATGTAGGAACGTGAAGGAGACCTGAAATTACTCTTGTTCAGATGATAAAGCAGCAGCTAACCAAGGAAATACAGAAGCTTTAACTCATAAAAATTTCCATGTTACTAAATGTGCTTTAAAAGTCAGTGTAAGGATTAAAAACGTGGAGTCTGGATCCACTGGCCTGAAATATCTCAATTCTACTGCTCAGTACCTCTGTGACCTTGGGCCAGTTGATTTAGCCTCATTGAACCTTAGTTTCCTCATCTGAAAAATAAGGGTATTAACAGTCTTATAAAGTTGGGGGTTTTTTGACACAGAGTCTCACTCTGTGCCCTGGGTAGAGTGTTGTGAGCATCACAGCTCACAACAACCTCAAAGTCTTGGGTTCAAGTGATCCTCCTGCCTCAGCCTCCCAAGCAGCTGGGACAACAGGCACCTACCACCATATCTTGCTAATTTTTCTATTTTTATTTTATTTATTTATTTTTTTTTGAGACAGAGCCTCAAGCTGTCACCCTGGGTAGAGTGCCGTGGCATCATAGCTCACAGCAACCTCCAATTCCTGGGCTCAAGCAATTCTCCTGCCTTTGCCTTCCAAGTAGCTGGGACTACAGGCGCCTGCCACAACGCCCGGCTATTTTTTTTTTTTGGTTGCAGCCGTCATTGTTGTTTGTCGGGCCCGGGCTGGATTCGAACCCGCCAGCTCAGGTGTATGTGGCTGGCGCCTTAGCTGCTTGAGCCACGGGCACTGAGCCATAATTTTTCTACTTTTAGTAAAGACGGATCTCGCTGTTGCTCAGGCTGGTCTTGAACTCCTAGGCTCAGGCAATCCTCCCACCTTGGCCTCCTAGAGTGCTAGGACTACAGGAGTGTACCACGGAGCCTGGCCCAGTATAAAGTTTTTATTCTCCCTTTGGTTAGATGAAATACAGGAAGATTGGACTAGTGTCTGGCAAACAGTAAATGCTATATGAGTTCCCAGCAATAATGATATTATTTTATGAGGAAGATAAATAAGTTGAAGCCCTTATCTCTCCCTGTCTGAATTCAAATCTTGCAAGGAAGGCCGAGTTCATATTCTAGGTTCTCTGTTAGGCTTTCTCTGACTCCCACGAGCCTTCCTCTTCCAGACTCAGGGCACACTCGTCACCCTCACCTCTTATGTGCCATTTAGACACATACACCTCCTCCAACTCTTGTTTTTTCATATTTAAATGCCTTGTTTTTAATACCTGGACTGAGAGGTAGGATCTTACTAGAAGTGTCTCTCTGCTCGTCCTCACGAGGTCTAGTGCAATGTCACCTCACCAGGGGTGCTGGATGCATGACGTAAACTGGTCAAGGACTTCCCATGAACACAACCCACCTGATGATTAAGTTGTCCTCACCAAGGGTCACAACAGTGGCTTCTGTGGCTTGGAGAGACATGAGTTTGGCAAGGGCTTCTGAAGTTTTACTCTAGGAAATAACCAGAATATAAAATGAGAGCTAGCATAAGCTGACCTGTGCAGACACAGACCGACATTCACAAGGCTGGGGTGAGAGGGGTCAGAAACAGCTGTAGAAATGGCAGCTCCCTACCACAGCCGCACCACACAACAGCAGGCTCTGTGGGGTGGCATGACTCACTATGCCCACATGTCACTGCCACACTGATACATAGTGCCTGTGCACGGAGTTCCAGGGATTACACGTCAGACCGTACACCAGTCTGCCCACTGACTGCTCTCTTTTAGGTTCCATCTAATTTCTTTTAGGGCCTGAGTAGCAGTCTCTTACGGGGTATGTTTCAATGCTAGGGTCAACACAGGGTATTAAAAATGGTGTGATCCTGAGGTGGCAATACAGATTTCTAGCCCAACAACCTATACACACACTCAGCTATGTAGGAAAATGCAACACAGGCTCTGACCTGAGGGCCAGACTTCTTCCCTTTACAGAATACATCTGAACAAAGGTTTAAATAATTAACCAGATTAGCTGGGATTTTAGAAGTGGCCTCCAATTTGGAGATTAGCGCCTGGAGCACCTAATTATATGGAGGTTTCCTATTTCTTCAAGTCTGTCTCTACCAGGTATAATCAGTAACTCTAAACACGGTGCTGAGAGGCCCTGGGGTTTGTGTTACTGAAGGAGCAGCTTGCTCCAGAAGCTGGCGCTGCTGGTACCTTCGCCACGTGCTCCAACCAGCGCCCCAGGGCGATGAACAGGAAGAGCATAGGGGGGGTGTCGAAGAACGTCACAGGGCTCCTTTCAGCCCTCTCGAACACTGCGACCACCAAGATGACCAGAGAGTAGACGTAGGCAATGCTTGTGGCCAGGACAATGAGCACGTCCATGTTGGCAGACCTGTGTCTCAAGGATTTGTAGGCCTGAACGTAGAAGTACCACCCACCAAGGACCTGCAAGACAAGGTGAGCAGAGGCAGGCAGGAGACGTCATCAAGCGGCCTGGGGCCATGGACCCGGATGCGGAGACTGCAAATGCAAGCATGCCTGTCCTCTGTACGGGGCCAGCTGGAAAGATGCAGGCCCTGCTACAGGAAGCCGGTGGCGATACTGGGCAATGGGACTGGGCTTGGGGCAGGATGTAATAAGCAAAGAATATCTGTCCCTCTTCATACTTCAAAATGACTTAAATTGTAATAAGTATGTATGTTTTCAAGTAATTGAAAAAACATAGAAAAAACAATTTCCATTTCTTTAAGTCTATCTCTATATTATGTATTATTAGTAATTCCAAACATGGTGTTCAGAGGAAGTAAATACAAACTACAAATGCTTGTCCCCGCATATCCCTAAACATCTAAGTTAGGGATAACATCCCTAAAGTACTAAGTTATGCTTTAGTTTTATATTTAGTTTCCAAAATACTGGCTAGTTCCTTACTATCACCATCAAGAAGACATTCTACAAGGTCTGTCTTTCTACATCTCTGCCTTTCAAGATAGAAGCACGAGCTCCAGGGTGATCCAGCCGCTTCCTCTAACGACCATGGTGAATGTAGCAGAGTAATGTTCTAAGAGGAGAAACACAGCTTCACCAGTCCTCACCCAGAGAAGGCTGTGACTCCAGGGAGAGTTCTGATCTCCTGTAATCAGCTGTGAGACTGACAGTGAAACCAGGCCCTTAGTCCCTCACATGGGAGGACACTTCTGCTCCTTGGCTGGTCAAGACAGAAAAAAGCAGCAACTGCCAGAGTAGGGCAGGAAAACAGCAGGAGTGTGACACTTAAACCGAGCTACGGACCTGTCTGGCCTATGAGGGCACAGTATCTGCTGGCCCCACACAGGAGCACAGGCAGCGGTCTGCTCATCTTTCTCACACGCACCTGGACAAAGGTACACAAGATAAAGAAGAAGAGATTTAAAACGGACAGTCCGGGAATGATGTTGTGGTCCAGGACATGGGGCTCATTGCTGGGTACCAGCATGTAGATCATTAAACCCATGACAGGGACGCCAAACAGCAGGCTGCACAGGAAAGACTTCTTCCACCTGAGGAGCAAAGGCAGCAACACAGACAGATCAGACACCCCCTGTCACGGGGCCACTTCCCTCCTGAGGGCCAGGCTTTAATGCTTGCCTTTGTCACATGTCTGGGACAAACCACCAAGGGCTAAAATGAAACTAAGGATCACTGCTAGACACTGGCCATCCGAGGGACTATCTAAAGGTCTACACCTTGGTGCAAGGATGTTCCAGAGATGCCCAGGCCCAGCCCCTGCCTTTACAACACTGATATGTCACTGCTGATTCGCAGGTGAGGCAAGTGAGGCCCAGAATCTGAACATTCAGCCCCAAAGAGGTCTAATATCCTCAGCCTGTGGCTGTCTACAGTTCTTAGTTCAAAATTCAATGATATCCAATCCCCCAAAGAAAAAAAATCAATAAAAGCAGTGTTTTATTAGTATAGACTTACTTATGCATGCAATTTTTGAATAATTATGAGGATAATGAGGCTGTCTTGATGAACACCAGAGCTGGATAGCAGGATATGCCAGCTGTGTCTCACATCAGCTGTAGCGCTCATGAAATTCCAACTGAGAGGTTGCAGAGCCTCCAAAACACCTTAACTGGCCTGGGCCTGAGAGGCCAAAGTCCTAGGCTCTCTCAGGCTGCTGCCCAAGGCCTCTGGACAACCAGTCCCCCACAGTGCCCCAGATGCCTCTCCTGCACCCACCATGCCAGTCAGACCAAGCACGTGAGCCCCTGAAAGGCCCCAGGAGATCCCCAGCCCCGTCGACTCCTTCAGCCTTGCAAACATCCACTCATTTTTTGAGCCTAGATCTTTAAGGCCCCTGGTTGGAGGTTTCCTACACCTTCCAGAATCTCCCTGAAATACTGCTGTCATTTCTCACTCTTGCTCCCAGACCATTTTCTTTCCACTCTGCCATAATGCCTGTCCTCAAATCCTAGTTCTAGAAATCATACAAAGTCTGAAAACATTGTCAAAGCAAATAAAAAAACTACACTCTCTTCTTCCTCTCCAATTTGGAAGTGCTGTTCAATCTGTTACCACCAGTTGCAGGTGGTTATTTAAATTAAAATTAAATAAAGATTAAAAATGCCTTTCCACAGTCACACAAGCTGCATTTCAAGCACTCACTAGCCACAAGCGACAAGGGGCTTCTACCATGCAGTGCAGACACAAGGCCCTCCCTTGTCACAGAAACCCCTTTTGGACAGTGCTGTTTTTAAAGGGTTAACGTGCCAAGGGTAAAGGCCACGATCCGTGACAGCAGCCCGGGAGCCCAGAGGCAGCAGGCACGCATGCGCGCAGCGTGCGTCAGCCCAGGCAGAGGAAGACACCAACACCACCAAGACCACCATGTACCTTGCGTGTTCTACTTACTGCTTTATTTCCATCTTGTGGTCCAAGTGATGAGCTCTGGGGTTTCTCTGGGCCGGGGAAGCATGAAAGCCAATTTCCTTGTTATTAAAAATAGAGGGGTGGAGTGGGGAAGGAGGAAGGTGCTTGGTTAAACCACGCACTGGTAGAAAGCACGTCACAGCCTTGGAAACCAGCAAGTGAACTGAACACTGTTTCAGACAGGTGTGGCATGTTTCCCCTTGCAGCTGCTTTACCCAAGTTGCCCCAAAAACCTTGCTCAGAAGTCCAGCGCCCTTTTACGCTTAGAGATTGCCCCACTCCCAAAAGGGGGTACAGGCCACTCCTATTCTGGCACTATAGCTTCACCAGGCCCCAACACCAGCCAGTGCTGACTTATACAAGCTCCTACATTTTGAGTTAAGAAATCCCAAATACTTAATTGTGAGCCATTTTCATTCCACCCACGAGGCACCGAATGTCAGAGAGGTTAAATGCTGTGCCGGAAACCACAGTGTTATCAGAAGAGCTGAGTCCAGAGCTCAGTCTTCAGACTTCCAGCCCAGGCCTCCTCCCAGTGGAGCTGAACGTGGCTCCTGCAGTGTCTGGAAGTGTGGCTTCCACTGTGGCCTAAGAGAGACTGCACCTACACATTGTGCTTTTCTCATGGATTCAAGCACTTCTGTCCCCACTTTGGTCTGGTCACTGTCTCTGATCCTCTTTCGGAATAAATGCAGAGAAAACTGTTAGAAAATGTCTTGTCAGTCAGCACAGCATAGAGGGGCCCCAAAACTCTGGTGATGGGACTTTTATACAAAATTAAAAGTTATACTAGGAGAAAGCATCTAAGACTGTCTAAAGACAAACCATTTATGGGTGGCTCCTGTGGCTCAAAGAAGTAGGGTGCCAGCCCCATATACCAGAGGTGGGGGGTTCAAACCCAGCCCCGGCCAAAAACTGCAAAAAAAAAAAAAACAAAAAAAACAACAAACCATTTACAACTAATACCATCCTAATTACATCAGGAAAAGATCCCCCAGAGATGCAGAAAGGGGAATATGCCTCCCACAAGAGAGACCACATGTGGGTAAGATGCCTCGTGCGAGGGAGACCACACGTGGGCAAGATGCCTCCTGCGAGGGCAGAGGCTCCGTGGGCTGGGCAGAGGTGCACGCTCCTTATGGCCGACTGTAACAACCTAACACCTAAGCCTCACCAATGCCCTATCACTGCTGCTCATTCAGATTTGTGGTGTCACAGAAATAGAAAGGCTTCTGAGCTTGGAACTGTAAGGCCGGGTTTGAATGCCAGGTTTCTCATCTGTGAGCTGGTACCAGTGAGCAAAGCCACTTAACCTCTCTGACGATCTTCCCTTGGACAGCTATGGTGTCTGCCTCCAAGAGGGAGGCCCTAGGTCAGCAGCAGCAGCAGCAATATGTCCACATCTGAAAGTGCCACTGGGCCATGCCACAGACATCTCTCTTTAAATACACACATACACACACACACACACACACACACGCACACGCACACACACACACAGAACATTAAAGATGATATCATATGAAGACTGCTCCAAGAAGTCTCACTTCATAAGCAGCTGCATATGGAACAGTCCCACTAAACTTAACAGGCCCTGGCCACTAGCTGCTGTAGGTTAACCTTGTTCAGTTTTGACTATCTCGCCCATTCAGATTGGATGCGCTCTCTCATATGGTCTGGTACAGTATACACTTTAAAAAGGAAATGGGCTCTGCGGACAAACTGAGGAAGGGAGTGGGAGGCAGGGCATGCATGAAGATTTTAACTGATTTTTCAACACAGAAATGGCCCAACTCTCCAGTAACCAGGCCTCCCAATACAGCAAGAAGGTAGCACCATTCCTCCCAATGCCAACATTTCTTTGTGCAGACATAAAGAATACTTAAATATGTCTCAGGGATGATCTAAAATTACAACAACAACGTCTTTTCCCTGATATCCCCCCTCAGATTATTTAATATTTACTTATCTTCGCAGTTTATTTTAAAATGATTGAGCTCGTTTCCCTGAGAAAACTTGAAGGATTTGAGGTGATTTTTGTTTCTTCTTTTTTGTTTAGCTCTATTTTCTCATTTTTCTTCAATGATCATGTTTTTTAAAAGGTTAAGTATAATTTTTTAATGAATGACTTACCTCAATAATTCTGATAATATCCCGTGGACCAATAATTTCTGGATCAAATTTAACAAGGGCTTTACTGGTGGCAAGGGCCACAGAGGCGTAGGTGATGCCATTTGTCCTTGTGAGCTTGGACTCGATGGTGTGGACACAAGACGTGCAGGTCATTCCCGTGATCTGCAACACAGGATGGCAAGAATCCCACAGACACAAGGTCAAGACGAGTCTATTGTCAAAGGCACGCCAAGGAGTCTGCATACCAGACAGCTACGAGACTGCTCCCCATTCTAACATCATTCCCAAGACTCTGGACCCCCTTGACTTCCAGCTCCGATAACGAGAAGCCTCCACAAGCCACTCTCCACTCTGTCTCAGATATGTGACTGGGATAGTGACTGCCTCCAATGAGAAGCCTTCACAAGCCACGCTCCACTCTGTCTCAGACATGTGACTGGGATAGTGACTGCCTCCAGTGAGGAGCCTTCACAAGCCACGCTCCACTCTGTCTCAGGCATCTGACTGGGATAGTGACTGCCTCCAATGAGAAGCCTTCACAAGCCACGCTCCACTCTGTCTCAGGCATCTGACTGGGATAGTGACTGCCTCCAATGAGAAGCCTTCACAAGCCACGCTCCACTCTGTCTCAGGCATCTGACTGGGATAGTAACTGCATCCAATGAGGAGCCTTCACAAGCCACGCTCCACTCTGTCTCAGGCATCTGACTGGGATAGTGACTGCCTCCAATGAGAAGCCTTCACAAGCCACGCTCCACTCTGTCTCAGGCATCTGACTGGGATAGTGACTGCCTCCAATGAGAAGCCTTCACAAGCCACACTTCACTCTGTCTCAGGCATCTGACTGGGATAGTGACTGCCTCCAATGAGAAGCCTTCACAAGCCACGCTCCACTCTGTCTCAGGCATCTGACTGGGATAGTGACTGCCTCCAATGAGAAGCCTTCACAAGCCACGCTCCACTCTGTCTCAGGCATCTGACTGGGATAGTGACTGCCTCCAATGAGAAGCCTTCACAAGCCACGCTCCACTCTGTCTCAGGCATCTGACTGGGATAGTGACTGCCTCCAATGAGAAGCCTTCACAAGCCACGCTCCACTCTGTCTCAGGCATCTGACTGGGATAGTGACTGCCTCCAATGAGAAGCCTTCACAAGCCACGCTCCACTCTGTCTCAGGCATCTGACTGGGATAGTGACTGCCTCCAATGAGAAGCCTTCACAAGCCACGCTCCACTCTGTCTCAGGCATCTGACTGGGATAGTGACTGCCTCCAATGAGAAGCCTTCACAAGCCACGCTCCACTCTGTCTCAGGCATCTGACTGGGATAGTGACTGCCTCCAATGAGAAGCCTTCACAAGCCACGCTCCACTCTGTCTCAGGCATGTGACTGGGATAGTGACTGCCTCCAATGAGAAGCCTTCACAAGCCACGCTCCACTCTGTCTCAGGCATCTGACTGGGATAGTGACTGCCTCCAATGAGGAGCCTTCACAAGCCACGCTCCACTCTGTCTCAGGCATCTGACTGGGATAGCAAATGCCTCCAATGAGGAGCCTTCACAAGCCATGCTCCACTCTGTCTCAGGCATCTGACTGGGATAGCGACTGCCTCCAATGGGTAAGAATGTGCACCTCTGCAAAACCCTCTGAGCTCCTGGAATCCTCTCTGTAATCCTGAGCGTCACGCGCATGTGGTTTGCAGCTGCTACTGGGACCCTTCCTATGCAGTGCTCTGCTGGGTCCATGGGTGGCAATGTCAATACCGTATTATCTACAGGAGGAAAGGACTTAGGAAGGAACTGAGGGAGAAGGTAGGTCAGGGGTGGCTCCAAAGTGTGGACAGGGTGCTTCCAGGCAAAGGTAAGGGTACCCAGGGACGCGGAAGCTTGGAAAACACAAAAGGCAGAGCACTCAGGCAACCACCAAGAGACCATCAACAGCCAGGTTGGCTGGCACAGGATGGCAAGGAAGAGTGGGAAGGCTGTAGTATGGCTGGGTCCTTGGCCTGAAGGCCCTTGAGCAGCCAGCTGAAAACTGTTGCCAAGCCAAGACTCAATGCAAAGTCACCAAAGTCACCAAGGGGTGAGAAGCATTGGAGCTGCCCTGTGAAGTCTGCATCAGTGATCCCAGAATAAATGCTGGAAGAGATGAGAGAGTCCCATCTGGAATTAGGGAGGAAGAAGAGGGCTGATCATCTGTAATCAAAGCTCAGTCAACTTGGCATGAGACCAAGGAGAAGGTGAGGCCCAGCAGGCAAACTTGGGAGTGCACCTGCCGGCACCTCTAAGCTCCCCTTTGACTTTTCCAGCAATAACAACATACTTCGAATGTGCCTAGTACTGTCCCTGTCACTGTGCTGCTCACACCAACCCCACAGGTAGGTCTCAAAACTGTAGTTTTAGGAACTCATCTAGTTACACAACCAGGAAGGGGCAGAGCTGAGCATCTCCAGTCTGCTGCTGGAGGGAGCCTTCACAGACCAAGCCAAGAAGTAACCCTGCCGTGAGGCAGCCACGCAGCGACGGGCAGGGCCAGAACTCAAACCCCACTGGAACCTATGCCACCGAGGCTGGAGCCTATGCCACTGCAGCCACATCATGCTGTGCATCCTGACATGAGAAAAGGAGCCTGAAGGGTGGCGTGCCAGCCCTGGGGCACATACCAGGAAATTGGGCAAGTCACTCTTCTGAGTAGCAGTACTCAGCATTTCCTAGAATACTAAAATGCCTGTGACCATGTGATAACAAAAGAACTATTGATAAAAGTTATTCAAGAAGTTATTAAAAAGTAGTTTTTTAAAAAGAAACTGCAATAAAAAACTGTTGAAAAAAAGTTTTCACCTTTTCCAGTAATACCCCTTGCTTCCACGCAGTACTCTGAGATGTCTGGTGTGGAACGGGAGGTTTGCAGTGAGCCCCTGCGCCTCTCACTGGCTGATGCAGCTGTACCCTCCACACCCAGGAAGTTCTGCCCGAGAGCAAAGGAGCTACTTGGCAGAGAATGCTCACCGAGAACTCACATGCTACTGTGTCCTCAATGCTTTCCTCAACCATTCACTCAGCACTGATTGTAGAAAATTCTTAATGACCAGATGCACTAAGGCAGTGGTTCTCAACCTTCCTAATGCCAGGCCCACAGGTTAACACAGTTCCCGTAGGTCGCAACCCACAGGTTGAGAACCACTGCACTAAAGGGTAGAAACCCCTCTTCCCTCGGTGAAGCAGCATTACTCAGTTCTCTGCGGGTTCTTCTAAGATTTCCTTTGTTTACACAGGGAACTGTGTACAGAAGTGCTTTCACACATAGCATGTTCTAGACACCACACACACATGTTGTTTTCAATGATTTCTTGATATGTGCAGCTGGTAACATCAGACAATGGGAAACAACGTTTCTCCACCCATCCTGGGAACCACAACCACCTTGGGTGCTCCCCTAAGACTGCGTGTGCCTGGGTACAGGCCTTCTCCATGTTGGAGGGCACTTCTACCATGAAGCCTCACCTCTTCTGCCTCAAGATATCTATAGGCACGCTAGCTCCTCTTTAGGCTTGAAGGACTGTTTATATTCAACCTCCTTCAAACCATCCAATTCGGGACAGCCCGCTGCTTTTAATTCCTCCTTCTCCTGTATTCCTGCACATCACCAACACTTTTTCCTGACACTCTGGATACTCTTGGTACAGTCTCTCCTGTGACTGCTGACATAAATGACCTCCCTGCACAAAATGAATGAGTTGCTGGCTTCAAAGGAAAACAAAACAAACCAAAAACCCAGCAACAACAAACAGGACAGATCTCATGTGAGGGAAACTAATAAATCACAAAGATGATCGCTGCCAGAAACTCACCTATGACTTGTCAGAAGCCTGCAGCCCCCTGACGTGGCCATGATACTTACAATCAGCTCGATGTCGCCACTGCAGCCTGCGTAGTCCTCCATGACCGCAGCCTCAAAGCCCAGGTCTGTGATGAGCTGAGCTATCCGGGGCGGCTGGATGACTTCTGGATTATACTTGACCTCTGCCTTTCCCGCCATCAAGGCAACCAACACGGAGAGAACACCTGAAACCACCAGGTCACGGGTATAGCACTCTGGGAAGGCCTCTGGATGACATGGCCAACATAACCTAATAAAGACAAATGTCTTCCCAGAAACCTCTAGACGGTGGCTCCCAAACTTGGCTGCACATTAGGATTGCTTGAGGGGCTTTTAACAGTTGTGGTGAGAATCTCTCAGTATAGGTGCCATTGATTCTAATGTACAGGCAGTCCCCAGATCATGAACAAAATAGGTTCTGTAGGCTTATACGTAAGTTGGAACAGGCACATTTACTTACTACCTAAAACACTCCCCATCTCTAAGTGCAAGTTGTATATAAGTCAGATGTTTGTAAGTCAGGGACTACCTACACAGAAAAGCTTGAGAAACACTATTCTAGAATAATGCTCCTCAAACTATAAGGGGCATCTGAATACCCAAGGACCTTGTCAAAACAGCTTCTGACTCAGTTGGTCTGAGATGAGGTCCCAGATTCTGCATGTCTACCCAGCCCAGGTGATGCCCATGCTCCAGCCTGTGACAAAAGCTCTGAGTCAGGCTTAGAAGACACCCAGGTGTGTAGTAGCTCACACCTGTCACCCCAGAACTCTGCAAGGCTTGAGCTCCCAAGTTCAACACCAGGCTGAGCAAGAGTGAGACCCTATCTCTTCTAAAAATAGAAAAACTAGCCAGGCATTGTGGCAGGTGCCTATAGTCCCAGCTACTCAGGAGGCTGAGGCAAGAGGATCACTTGAGCCTAATCAGCAAGAGTTTGAGGTTGCAATGAGCTATGATGACACCACAGCACTCTAACTAGCGTGACAGAGCAAGACTGTCTCAAAAAAAAGACACTCATGAAGCTTTCAACTAGTCTTACAGAAAGGATATACTTTTTTCTCTAGATACCTTCATACAAGGAGAATAATTAAGAATTTTCAAAGGTGGTTTTTCCTACACTTTTTCCATTTCTAATAACTTTCAGGAGTGAAAAAGAACGTTCAAACTATCTTGCTAATACTATTGTGTTAGTTTGGATGGGGATAGAGGGTGGGGAGAAACGTCATTCAAATAAATGAAAGGAATGATGTGCTTTGGAAAGCATGCCATAAGAGATAAAAATGGGTGATCCAAGTTAGGAACAGAAACACAGGCACCAGGGGACTAACGGTTACCTTTATGAGTAGCAAGCCCTGGAGTGAGAAAGGCACTAACTCCTAGTGACACCTCAATATGAGAACAGTCATCCTGGAGCTCCAGGAAGCCATAACCTTGCAGGAAGAGTGCAACCATGGCCCGCAGCTGGCTCTAAATGGTTATCTGTGGTGACAGAGACCATGAAAATCACGCACAGACCTTCTTTGCTCATCAGCTTCCATGTTTGCTCTTCCATGAGCATTCACAGCCAGCTGCAGGCCACAGGTGGACTCCCTTGCATGAAAAGGATGGTAAACAAGAGGCTAGAAAACTGTATCACTCAAATTTAGGGTTGATTCTAAACAGCAGAGAGTCCCAGCAGAAAGATACATGGAACCACTGGGATGAGGAAGGAAAGTGACTCCGGAAACAAGGTAGAGTCACAGTTAAGAGGACAATTGATGAGACCACACCTATGGTGCATCTTACAAGGGTACATTGAAACTTACTAAATATAGAATATAAATGTCTTAACACAATAACTAAGAAAATGCCAGGAAGGCTATGTTAACCAGTGCGATGAAAATATTTCAAATTGTATATAAAACCAGTGTATGGTTGGGTGGCACCTGTGGCTGAAGGAGTAGGGCGCTGGTCCCATATGCCGGAGGTGGCGGGTTCAAACCCAGCCCTGGCCAAAAACCACAAAAAAAAAAAAAAAAAAACCAGTGCATGGTGCCCCATGATTGCATTAATGTACATAGCTATGATTTAATAAAAAAAAAAAAAAGAAAGAAAGAAATACTCCAGGCTCAGCACCCATAGCACAGTGGTTACAGCACTAGCCACATACACTGAGGCTGGTGGGTTTGAGCCCAGTCCAGGCCAACTAAATAACAATGACAACTGCAACAAAAAATAGCCAGGCGTTGTGGCAGGCACCTGTAGTCCCAGCTATTGGGAGGCTGAGGCAAGAGAATCGCTTGAGCCCAAGAGTTTGAGGTTGCTGTGAGCTGTGACGCCACAGTGCTCTACCAAAGGCAATAGCTTGAGTCTCTGCCTCAAAAAAAAAAAAAAAGAAAGAAAGAAAAGAAATATTCCAAACAAAAAAGTGGCACAGGATTTCTGTTGTACTTTCGGGTTTAAAAACATTGGGAATGTAGTGTGGAGGACACAACTTTGGCATTTCCACAACATTCTATGGTTTATAGGGACAACAGGACAGAATATTTGAAATTGGAACTTCTACACAAAATACAGGCTAGTTAGTGATTTATAGTAACTGGTTAATGGGATGGGAGGGAGAAAATAGAAAATAAAATTAGGACAAGCTAATTGAGAAGTCTATCTGTAGAATGTACCTTGATCTATCTTTAAACTGTATTTTCCACGGCTAACTCACTCAGAGATATATTCTATCTCAAACTAAGTGCTTCTTAAAGAAAAGAATGTTAATTGTACAAGAACATCAGACAAACTTTAACACGATCACATAATGAACTGGCCACTAGGTTATCAGAGCTACTGACAAATACAGTTGAGGATTCTGAAAGGAGAACACAATGTCTACAGATAGCGTTCCCAAGTTCAGCATGGGCGCAGGGCTCTTACCAGCTTCTTTCTGCAGATTCCTTTCTATGTTAGACACACAGGATGCACAGGTCATGCCTTTGATTTGTAAAAAACATTTCTGCGGCCCGACAGTTCTGGTGGCTTGAAGGGCCTTTGGCAAGTGACTGGGCCCGTGGCTTTGAGAAAGCTCCCCAGCATGGGGAGCCACTTCCTGCACAGACGCAGGTGGGACGCCCGTAGTTTGCACCATGGAATTGCTACCACTGAGGTTTCCAGCAGGGTTGAAAGAATAGTTTCCTAGGATAAATGTCAAAATAATTCAAATTAGAAGCACAAGTACTAATTTATTTTTCAGAACAAGAGGTTCACACCTGATAATTCTCAGATTAAAGCTCCTGGAGAGGCTAAGTGGTGTTTCCATCTCTGCCTCTCCCTCCCCACAACCAGAGGCAGGCCCACAATCAGACATGTGAAAACATGCCAAAACTTCAAGAAGAATCATTCTGATTACGCAAATGTTCTAATTAGATGATAACATCAATAATAATGATAATAATTCAGCAAGTGGTCTGCTAAGTACATTACATGTGCCTTCCTTTAATCACTAAAATAGCCCCATGTGGCAAGTACTATTATCTTCATTTTACAGATGAAGAAATGAGTTATAAGAAATTAATTTATCTCAGATCCCTCGGGCAGTAAGTAATGAAGCCAGCCTCTCAGCCAGGCCCCTCATCTCCAGGGTCTGTCCGTCTACCCGCTCCCTCATTCTGGCTAACAGACGTCTGGCTCCCTTTCCATGAGAATCACCTTGACTGATGGGTCCGCCTTTTTCTCATTGTTTGTACAAGGTGTATATGTATCTAGGTGTGCATCTTTTGTCAGTTGCATGAGTTGCTAATATCTCCTCCCAGTTATACTTTTAGTATCTTTTGATAAAAGAAGTCCTTAATGAAGTCCAAATTATCCATATTTAATAGTATTTTTTTTGTGGCTTGGTGCCTGTGGCTCAAGCACCTAGAGCACCAGCCACATACACCGGAGCTGGCAGGTTCAAATCCAGCCTGGGCCTGTCAAACAACACTGACAACTACAACAAAAAATGGCTGGGCGTTGTGGCAGGCACCTGTAGTCCCAGCTACTTGGGAGGCTGAGGCAAGAGAATCGCTTAACCCCGAGAGTTTGAGGTTGCTGTGAGCTATAACACCACAGCACCCTACCCAGGGGGAAAGCTTGAGACTCTGTCTCAAAAAAAAAAAAAGTATGTTTTGTGCCTTATTAATAGATGTGTCTACTCAACAATGAGTCTGAAACTATCCAAGATGTTTGCTTCTAAAAACTCCATTGTTTTAAACTCCCACATTAAAGTCTACAATGCATGTCAATTATTTCCTGTGCAGAGTGTGAGGTGATTCACGTGGCATCTGGGCCCTCAGCATGTTCTGGACTGAGGGAACGGTGCCTCTGAAGTGACACCTATTTACCAGGGTGGGACGCAACAGTAATATTCATTCACCCATTCACTCAAAAAAACATTTACCACACAAACAAGTAAGCAAACCCAGAGCTGCCTTCTAGGCAAAGACCAGGTCTAAATGTATTTTCAGTGGGGTGAATTTCAATGCCTGTCCTTGCCCGTCTTGTAAGCTGTTCCCCTCCCTTCAATCACAGGGTGGAGGCGGTGGGAGAGGGGCCTGACCCTGCAAACCACTCTTCCCAGGCTTCCTTGCCAACTTGTTTCTGATTACACTGGCCCACGGGAGGTAACAAATGGAACAGGGGAAAAAAACAAAGTGTTTCTGCCTCTACGAGGGTCCCAGTTCCTCCTGTCGCCTTTCCCTTCTAGGGTTCCAGTGGTCCCAGTTACCACCAAGTAACCTCAGCCCCAGGGCCCCAGTAACTCCCCTTGGTCTCTCAGACCCTCCAGCCCTCCAGGAGTTGGCTTTCTGGGGTTTTCAACTCTGAGACCTTTGTTACTCAGTGCCTGTATTAAATGCCTCCACTGAGCCACCTGCCACTCCACCTGTCACAGCCCACAGCTTCCTCTCTCACTGCCTTCACAAATACCTACTCCGTCCTGGGTACTAGAGAGTCTTAGGAGAAACAAATCATGCTGGTTTGAAGACTGTCTTCAGGGGCCTCCTAATCAATCAAGGACTGATCAAATACAAATATGAGTTTAGCATTTAAGTGGTTATAAAAGACAGTCATTGGCACACTAATGGTTTATTCTAAATTAAAGTTGCCGTTGCCACATATAATGCAGGACACTCAGTTAAATTTGAATTTCAGATAAACGACAAATAATTTTTTAGCCTAAGTATACCATAAATATCTTATGACGTACTTACATTAAAAAAGTATTCACTGTTTATCTGAAATTCAAATTTAACTAGGTATCCAATATTTTTATTTGCTAAGTCTGACACTCTAAATACTTCTTGGACTAAATATAATTCTCATAATTCTTCCCAATTAAAAAAAAAAATCACTGTTCTTTTCTTTCTAGGTTTACCTAATCAAACACGATTATTCTGGAATATGTAGTTGGGTGCTAATTTCTTTTTACTTCCAATAACCAGACTGCCCTCTGGAAAGGCTTCAAACATCACACAAACACAGCAGATGTTGACTTAATACTATATATTTCTTACCTTTGAGTATGGGATTTACTGTTCTATTGTGTTTTCCTTATTTATTTTTGTCTTTTAAAAATTCCTTCCTGAAATGTGGTACGAAAGACAAAATACACACTGTGGCTAGGCTGCCCCTGCCCTGCTGTGTGCACCACGTGTGCAGAGGCGGAGCAGGGAGAATCACGATAGAGGGAACTTTTCAAGGACACAAGCCTTATCTCAGTGGCCACGGGAACAGGGTGTGGGAAACCAAAGTCCACTTGGCTGAGTGTGGAGCGACTGCGACTGGTCCATGATGCTGAAGGCAGCTCTTCCTGGTGCTAGGCCGGCTAGTCCCTATGGCACCACGCTCAGCCGACAGCAGAAGCAGCCAGCAGCATGAGTCTGGCCTACAGTGGTGTGCACATACAGGCCCTGTGCCTGGGACCCAAACAGTTAAAACACACTACCCACGGGCCAGGTATGGTGGCTTACGCCTGTAATTCTAACACTCTGGGAGCCCGAGGAGGGTGGATTGCTTCAGTTCAGGAGTTCAAGACCTCTCTGAGTAAGAGTGGGACTCTGTCTCTACTAAAAATCGAAAAGAACTAGCCTAGTGGCATATTGGTGCATGCCTGTAGTCCCAGCTATTTGGGAGCCTGAGGCGAGAGGACGGCTCGAGCACAGGAGTTGCCCCTCTAATACAACCTGTGCCTTTCCCTCCTTATCTGCACCTTTCTCTATCCTCACCCACCTATCACCCTCTCCAGTACTTCTGGCCTAAGCTACTGGTAGCCCCTAGCCCCTCCCCACAAGGCAGGCTGGGCTCCCACCTTCCTGGGTTCCTGATGCAGCTGCCAAGGCTTCTACTGGCCTCCCCTAGTTCACCCTGAAAGACGTGGTTCAATCCTGAGTTCCTGTGCTCCAGTGTCACATCCGTGTTGCCTGGAAACCGCCATCCCCTGTGTCCCCTTCCGCCCTCTGCTTCTTTCCCGTCCTATACTTACTCTTCCCGGGCCTCTGTCATCTCCCAGGGCCCCCATACTCTCCCCTGAAACTCAAGACCCTTCTATCCCATGGTCCCCCAGCACATCAGCTAGTGGCCCACCAGGCCCTGCTTCCCTCCCACAGTCACCCTCATCACAGCCCCTGGTTGGCCCCCAAGCTCTACGGAGCTGACCTCCTTGTGTCTTTCAGATCCACATCCTGCTCTCCAGACCCACTCAGTCCTTGCCTGGCCTCCCATGCAGCCTCACTGCCTCTGTTCACACTGCCTGACACCAGACTGAGCCTCTGAAACATACTCTAACTTTTGTTAGACCTTTAGGGGCTCCCTTGCCTCACAGCTATCAAAGGGGACAAAGGAAGTCACTGTCATCCTCTTCTCTTAAATCCCACTTCTAACGCAACTAAAGTTCTGCTGTTTTTATTGTTCTGTTTTGTCTACCAAAGCAATCTCTGGAGTTGGTTAATAGTTCCTTCGGTCAGTTTCTGAGTGCTCTATCTCAGAATGCAGAGTTAAAATCTCTCCAGAAAGGCGGTGCCTGTAGCTCAATGAGTAGGGCGCCGGCCCATATGCTGAGGGTGGCAGGTTCAAACCCAGCCCCGGCCAAACTGCAACAACAAAAAAAAAATAGCTGGGTGTTGTGGCGGGCGCCTGTAGTCCCAGCTGCTTGGGAGGCTGAGGCAAGAGAATCGCGTAAGCCCAAGAGTTAGAGGTTGCTGTGAGCCGGGTGACCTCATGGCACTCTACCCGAGGGCGGTACAGTGAGACTCTGTCTCTACAAAAAAAAAAAAATCTCTCCAGAAAGAAGCCCCAACTCAAGGAGTTTCTGGCATTTAAGTCTGCTATGGTTTGGATGTGTCCCGCAGATTTCATGTATTGGAAACACAATTTCCAATGTGGCAATAATGAAGGGTAAGGCCTTTAAGAGGGGACTGGATCATTAGGGCCCAGCCCTGGTGAACCGATCCATCCATTCGTGGGTTAACAGATTAATGAGTTTTCCTGGCAGGGGAACTGGTGGCTTTACCAGAGGAAGAGAGACCTGAGCAGGCATCTTAGCACACTCAGCCCCCACCCTGGCCACATGATGGCCTGCGAGTCCCCACCCACAAGAAAGCTCTCACCAGATGCCACCCCTCAACCTTAGATTTCTCCTTAACCATCAGAAACTGCTTCCGTTTCTTTATAAATCACCCTGTTTCAGGTATTCTGTTATAAGCAACAGGGATGGACTATTACAAAGTCCCAACTACATTTGAGGCAAAATCTAAACATTAGAAATTGTACTTCCGGGCGGCGCCTGTGGCTCAGTGAGTAGGGCGCCGGCCCCATATGCCGAGGGTGGTGGGTTTGGACCCAGCCCGGGCCAAACTGCAACAGAAAAATAGCCGGGTGTTGTGGCAGGCACCTGTAGTCCCAGCTGCTCGGGAGGCTGAGGCAAGAGAATCGCGTAAGCCCAAGAGTTAGAGGTTGCTGTGAGCCGTGTGAGGCCACGGCACTCTACCCGAGGGTGGTACAGTGAGACTCTGTCTCTACAAAAAAAAAGAAATTGTACTTCCTCTGCCCTGATGACTGTAACACGTGAGGAGCGGCTGCAGGAACTTGTTAAAGTGTGGCTACGTGCAGCACGGAGCAGGCTCACCTCTCCACCATCCAGGAACCAAACAGAGGAGACACCCCAGGACACGCTGCACACACAGACCAGCTACGTACCTGCAGGAGCGACCGAGGCCACAAACCCCATGTCTTCCACAGCAACTCTGAGGTCTTCTGAGCTAATTACAGAGGGATCGTGAAGAACCGCTCCAGTCCCTTCAGCCAAAGAGACTGACACCTGCTGCACCCCTTCCCGCCGGGAGATGGCGCCTTCGATGGCCTGGGCACAGGATGCACAGCTCATGCCTGCAATGGTCAGCACTGTGGGACTGCAACTGCCCTGCCCCTGGTCTCTCTGCGGGGAGCCAGGGTTGTGGCAATTGGATGACCCGAGACCTGTTCCACTGCCCTCTGCTCCATCAGGAAGAGAAACTTTAAAGTTCCCGGGTGGAAGCGCCTCAATGGCCCTCCGCAAAGACATGGGGCTAGTACGAGAAGGATGGTACTGTACTCGGGCAGTTCTGTCCTCCAAGGACACTTGAATATTTTGAACCCCTGGGAGTTGGCCTATATTTCCTTCAATATTCAAGACGCAAGACTTACAGTGCATTCCCTGTATTCCCAGTTGGAGGGTGACCACATGGCTCCCTTGGTTGCCCCGGGTCTCAGAATTACTGGAATTCTGGTTAGCAAAAGCTGACGGCATCTTTGGGTTAGTGCTCTGTAACTGCCTAATATCAATTGGTCCCAGGCTTAAGGGCGTCACTTTGTTCTTGATGGCAGCTTCAAATCCCATGTCATTTACATGATCCCTGAGGTCTTCTGGCTGAATGAGATAAGGCTGGTATGTGATGATGGCCTCCTGGTTGCTAAGGGAGACTCTGGCCCTCACTACTCCTTGCAGTTTCCGGACCTTGCCTTCAATGGTGCTGACACAGGACTGGCAGGTCATGCCCTTCACACGGAGCCTCACCACAGCCTCCTGGGAGGGCCAGGACCTGGAGGGCCAGGAAGCAGCCTTTCCGGGTGTGACGCTGGCTTCAAAACCCATGTCCCCAATTTGATGGCAAACCTGCTGCAGGCTGATGACTGATGGCACATGTTTCACAGTGGCGCTGCCTTGCTCCAGGGAAACCTCAATGCTCACGATGCCTTTCAAACCGGAGATCATGCCCTCGATGGACTGGACACATGACTGGCAGGTCATACCCCAAATCCTGATCAGGTTCGTGGCCACCTGAGGGGAAGGGCACAGACCATCCGGACTGCCTTCGAAGCCAACATTGTCGAAGGCAAAACTCTGCTTCATTGCTGGTTCCCAGGCCACAAGTAGGCAAAGAAAGTTTAGATGAGATCTAAAAGGAAAAGACATAGCATTTTTTACCCTTAAAACTAAATATTTTCTACAATATTTCAGTTTTCCTGATACTGAGATAATACAAAAACAAAGCTACTTGTGTCAAAACATCCCAAGGGTACGAGAACATAAAATACTGAGGTAGAAAGTTAAAGACATCATGTCTTTAACTCCCATGGGCTCCCGTGAGCTCTGACACTGTGATTCTGCCCTCCTTAATGAAATGTCTTTCTCGCCCAGCAGGCGTGGAGGATCTGAAGGAGAGAAGGAAGGCACAGTGCAGCTTTATGCACAGAACACAGCACTGCAGCCCGAAATGGGAAAGCACGGGTGTTACAAGAGAGCTCCCAACTCTGGCTGATTCCTGAAACCTCCCTGCAAAACTTAAGTCTTTTCAGCTCAAACTCTGGGGGTCCTGCTGAATTGCAAACCCCGAAATAAACAATACCACACTTCCATATCTCCCTCGAGGGCAGCGGTTCTCAACCTGTGGGTCTCGACCCACAGGAACTGTATTAAAGGGTCAGGGCATTAGGAAGGTTGAGAACCACTGCTCTGGGGGCGGGGGGGTGACGGGTGGGACCTGACTCTCTTAGCAGAAATTAAATGTGATTAACACTCTTTGGGTGCAGGCTCCCAGTGCAGTTTCCCAGGCCCCTCGGGTCAGAATCCACAGGTGGGCCACAGGCCTGTGAAAAGAACTGCTCTCTGGGCCAAGAGGGGCGGGAGGGGAAATACTGGAAGAACAGAAAGTTAAGTTGAACAAGGAACTTCACTGACCTCCTGGGTCTTCATAGGAGTTATAGTCATTACCTAAATTTTAAGTACGTCACCAAATTAAATTAAATGGCCATATTCCTTTTTTTTTTCGGAGACAGTTTCACTATGTCACCCACGGTAAAGTGCTGTGGTGTCACAGCTCACAGCAAGCTCAAACTTTTGGGTTTAAGTGATTCTCTTGCCTCAGTCTCCCAAGTAGCTGGGACTACAGGCGCCCGCCACAATGCCCGGCTATTTTTTCAGTTGTTACAGTTGTCATTGTTGTTTAGGAGGCCCCGGCAGGGTTGAATTCACCAGCCCCAGTGTATGTGGCCAGTACCCTAACCACTGAGCTATGAGTGAGGAGCCAAATGGACATATTTCTTAATGCACTACAGTACAAGAGTCATTTCCTGACTTCTATACATGATGATGTGGCCACAACCATTCTATTAACAAGACAAAATGTTCCTGGCTTGGCAGCTGTAGCTCAGTGGCTAGGGTGCCAGCCACATACACAGGAACTGGTGGGTTTGAATCTAACCTGGGCCTGCCAAACCACAATGACAACTACAACCAAAAAATAGCTGGGCGTTGTGGCAGGCGCCTGTAGTCCCAGCTACTTGGGAGGCTGAGGCAAGAGAATCACTTGAGCCCAAGAGTTTGAGGTTGATGCCACAGTTTGAGGTTGAGCTATGATGCCACGGCACTCTACCCAGGGCAACAGCTTGAGACTCTGTCTCAAAGAAAAAAAAAAAAAAAAGACAAATGTTCTTTTCACAGGCTCACAATCTTCTACTCTCTCAATTAGATGTATTTTTTATACCAATTATTAGTTAAGTGTGCTTCGAAAATTTAGAAACGGGCTCTTGAGTATCATTATAAAAAACTCTACCCAGGGCAACAGCTTGAGACTCTGTCTCAAAGAAAAAAAAAAAAAAAAGACAAATGTTCTTTTCACAGGCTCACAATCTTCTACTCTCTCAATTAGATGTATTTTTTATACCAATTATTAGTTAAGTGTGCTTCGAAAATTTAGAAACGGGCTCTTGAGTATCATTATAAAAATCATGTTTCTCTCTCCTGTGTACCACCCTCGGCATCCTCCGATGAATCCCCGTCAACAGGCTGCATCATCTCCACATCCCTGCACATAAAATGCAGGTCTTTCCAACTATGGCTTATGAGCAGCTTAACAAGATGAAGGTCTAAGTAACTTTTAACATGGAGACTGTAAATGTTGATTTATTATCCACAAAGGGAACAATAAGCTAGTTGGAGATTAATAATTACAAGAATTTTTTTTTTTAATCACCGTAGTGTTTCCTAAGACAGCAGAGAAAAAGAGAATAATTAAGTGATGTTGGAGAAAGCAATTCAAGTGTTTATTGAATTTGATAAACCCAGTGATACATCCCCTTCACTGGTGCTGAGGCGGGACGGGCACAACCACAGCCTGGGAAAGGAGTCATGAGGCGATTTCGTCACCAGGTGAACACCGCAGGGTGGACTCACACAAACCTACAAGGCACAGCCTCTACACAGCTGGGCTGCAGGAGACAGCCTGTCGCTCCCAGGCCACACGCTACAGAGCACGTTACCATACCGAACACTGCAGGCAAATAGAAACACAACGGTAAGCATTTGTGTGTCTAAACGCAGAAAAGGTACAGTAAAAATATGGCATAAAAGATAAAAAGTGGCAAACCCATATAGGGTACTTATCAAGAATGGAGCTTCCAGGACTGGAAGTGACTCTGGCTGAGTGAGTGAAGAGTGAGTGTGAAGGACGTTACTGAGCACCACTGTAGACTTATAAATGCCAGATACTTAGACCACACCAAATTAATAAAAAAAAATTTTCTCCCTTCAATAATAAATTAACCTTAGCTTCCTGTAACTATTTTACTTTAAAAATATTTTAATTTCATTTACATTTTTTTTTAATTAAAAAAATTTTGTAATATGTAACATTTAGGCTCGGCGCCTGTAGCTCAAGCAGCTAAGGCGCCAGCCACACACACCAGAGCTGGCAGGTTCGAATCCAGCCTGGGCCCGCCAAACAAAAATGACAACTACAACCAAAAAATAGCCGGGCGTTGTAGTGGGCGCCTGTAGTCCCAGCTACTCGGGAGGCTGAGGCAAGAGAATCGCCTAAGCCCAGGAGTCGGAGGTTGCTGTGAGCTGTGACACCACGGCACTCTACCCAGGGTGACAGCCTAAAGCTCTGTCTCAAAAAGAAAAAAAAAAGTAACATTTAGCTTAAAACACAAACACACTTTACAGCTGTCCAAAAATATTGTCTTTGTGTAACCCTAGTCTACAAGTTTTCCTATTTTTATTTTTTTAACTTTTAAAATATTTTTGTTAAAAATTAAGACACATGCACAGTAGCCTAGGCCTACAAAGTACCATCCACATTACCATCTCCACAGTTCATTCCACCTGGGGGTCTTCAGCGGCAATAACACACAAGTGACAACAAAGCTTCTGTAGAAATACTTCCTGAACTGTTCTATAGTTAACTTTTCCTCTTAATAAGTAGGAGTACTCCCTAAAATAATGATTAAAGCACAGTAAATAGAGTAACACGGTCGTTTATTATCATTGTCTAATATTATGTACTGCACATAATTGTACATGCTAGACTTTTATGACCAGCAAAGAAGTAGGTTAGTTTAAACCAGCATCACCACAAACACATGCGTAACGCTTTGTGCTACCACAGTACGAAGGCTGCGTCACTAGGCCATAGACTATCGTGGGACCACGGTCATGGATGTGCTCCATCACTGACTCAGCATTACAAGGAGCGTGACAGTCTGTGCTAAACACGACATGGCATAACAGTATTAACAGACAACGGGATGGCCACTTCAGAAACCTAACTGGAAAAATAAAAATTAGGGAGCTGTAGGCTAAAAGACATTTCAGATAGAACAAAGACTTAGATGTAAAAAGATGAAATTAATAAAAATACTAGAAGAAAACGTAGGAGACTATCTGTAATAAACTCAGAGTAGGGGGAAACTAAATATGAGAAACAAAACAAAAACAAGAAAATACAACAGGTATAAAATAAAAGACTGATGTAACTATCTGCAATTAGGAAAAAATATTCCTCAAACCACCAAGTTTGAAAAGGTAAGAAACTGGGAGGCGGAGGGAAATGATGTACTTCACACAGCTACAGTAAGATCTAATTTCTTGAATATGTCGAAACTTCCTTCAAAGAAGAAAAAGCCCAGTAACCCAAACAGAAAAAAGAAGATAGCTCAAAAGGAAATGCAAATGACTTTTAAATAGGTGAGAAAATATTAAAGAGTAATATAACATTCCAACTGCGCGGTAGCATAGTGCTCACCAGGCAGGCAGCTGAACCATAGGCATGGTCTTCCTACATTGCTAGCGCTAGTGTAACCTCTTTAGAGGGCAATTTGGTGATACCTATTAAAATGACACATTTATATGCTCTTTGACCCAGTAACTCTACTTCTAAGAATTTACCCAGTAAATGTATGTGCTTGAATGGAAAATGAAGCATGCAACAAAAATATTAAATGCTATGTAAGAATAGAAACAACATAAATGTCCACCAATAAGTGACTAGCTAAGTGATTGTACAGCCATATAGAATGGAATACTATTCAGCTCCTAAAATGAATGAAGCAGCTCTGTAAGTACTGACATAGCCTGACAGCTAATATATTATTCAATGAAAAAAGGGACAAAATATACCATATATGGTATGTGTCATCTATCGCTGCCAGAGGCACCAAATTCAGTGACTTATTAGCAATAGCTCACAGTTTTTCAGTCTGGACAGGGCTTGGCAAGGAAACCTTGTCCTTGCTACACACAGCATCTTCTGGGGGGCTTGATGAGGCTGGAGGTTTCACTTTTAAGATGGTTCATTCATCATATGGCTGCCAAGCTGATACCCACTGCTGGCTGGAAGTTCAGCTAAGGCTGTTGGAAAGGACCTCAGCTGTCTTCCATGTAGCTGTTTTATTTAATTGGGAAAGAATCTCACAGCTGGGGGCTTCTGGATTCTAAGAGGGGAAGTCACAATAGCAAGCATTCCTAAGGAACAAGTCCCAACATGCAGGCACTTCTGCATGCATTACACTTGCTAATTCCCATTGGCTAAAGCCATTCACATGGCTAAGCTCAATCAATATGGGTGGGAATTATACAGGGCCTGAATACAATGGAGTGCAGGTCATTGAGAAGGCCACAAGTCCATTACAGTACGGTAGCATGACCTCTGTAAAGCAAGAGAATAGCATACAAATGGATGCTTGTGTATGTAGAGATTACCTCCAAGAGAATGCATAAGGAACTGGTCAGAGTTTGAGGACGACAAGGCAGCTGAGGCAATGAGGTGGCCAAGAGACAGGCCAGAGTTATTTTCACTTATAACTTACTGTGCAATGCGCATGCATCACCAAATTCCAAAAAGTAATTAATTTAAAAATTAAAGAAACATGAGCACAAACAAGATTCAGAACAGTGACTTGGGTGGCACCTGTACCTTAGTGAGAAGGGTGCCAGCCCCATATACCAAGGGTGGCAGGTTCAAACCCAGCCCTGGCCAAACTGCAAAAAAATAGCCGAGTGTTGTGGCAGGCATCTGTAGTCCAGCTACTTGGAAGGCTGAGGCAAGACAGTCACCTAAGTCCAACAGCTGGAGGTTGCTGTGAGCTGTGATGCTACCGCACTCTACCAAGGGCAACAGAGTGAGACTCTGTCTCCAAAAAAAAAAATAGAATAGTGACTTGAGTGTAGATGGTATTAATTAAATGCTTGTTTAACCAACAAAGAACCAGGAATAAAAGGAAAACTAAAAAGGTATTCAAGGGGAGGCGGAGCAAGATGGCAAACTAGAGTCATCTCCTTAGCAGCTACTTGCAGTGAGATGGGGAAGAGAGGATTCCAGCCACCTCTGGCTGGGGTGTCCTGCCCAGAAACATCACTCCAGTGGCACAATGAGACAGCAGGGGACTCCGGGAGCCAACAAGGAGGTCAGAAGCAAAGAAGGCACTTCACCACCTAAGCACAGAGACAGGTAATTTAAAGTGAAGGAGGAAGTGAGAGGAAAAAGTAGAAGGAAGTGAACAAGAAGAAAGCACACACGAGGAAGAACCAACGGAAAAATTCTGGCAAAATGAAAAAACAGACCAGAGAAAATCCCACAAGGGATAATGAGGTAGCTACCGCAGAGGAATCCACCTATAAAGAAATAATGGAAATGACAAAAAGGGAATTTAAAATATAGATAGCAAAAACAATAAAGGGAATTAAAGAGAAAAGTGGAAAATAATCAAAAAGAAATCCAAAAACAGACCCAAATAATGAATGAAAGATATGAAGAATTTAGAAAGAATATAGTGAAGATTAAGGAACTAAAGGAGTTAATCAGGGAACTGGAACATGCAATAGAAAGTATCAATAACAGATTAGACCATAAAGAAGGAGGAATGTCAGAGCTAAAGGATAAGGCTCTTGAGCTAACCCAGGCGTTTAAAGTGACAGAAAATAAGACAGAAACACCAGAGTGATCACTTAGAGAATTATGGGACTTCATGAAGCATTCAAACATACGAGTTACTGGTATTCCTGAAGGTGAAGAAGAATTACCCAAAGGAATGGAAACCCTACTGGAGGATATCACAAATGAAAATTTCCCAAACATCATCAAAAATTCTGACACATCCCTTTTAGATGGATATTGAACCCCAGGTCATCTCAATACAAACAAAGCATCTCTAAGACATATTGTAATGAACTGGTCCAAAGTCAAGACAAAAGAGAAAATCTTGCAAGCTGCCAGGAATAAACACCAATTGACATACAGGGGCAAATCCACCAGGGTGACAGTGGACTTTTCAGCTGAAACTTTTCAAGCCAGAAGAAAGTGGTCATTTACCTTTAGCATTCTTTTTCTTTTTGAGACATTCTTATTTTGTCGCCCTCGGTAGAGTGCCATGGCATCAACAGCTCACAGCAACCTCCAGCTCTTGGGCTTAGGCAATTCTCCTGCCTCAGTCTCCCAAGTAGCTGGGACTACAGGTGCCTGCCACAACACCCAGATATATTTTTGTTGTTGTTGCAGTTTGGCCAGGGCCGAGTTTGAACCTGCCACCCTCGGTTTATGGGGCTGATGCCCTACTCACTGAGCCACGGGCACTGCCCTACCTTTAGCACTCTTAAACAAAACAATTTCAGCCCAGAATTCTGTGTCCCACTAAACTAAACTTCAAAACCAATGGAGAAATCAAATCTTTCCTGACAGACAAACATCTAAGAAATCTGCCACAAGACCAGCTCTAAAGGAAATACTTAGACCTATTCTCCACACTGACCATCATAAAGGACCACCCCAAAGTAAACACCCAGAAACTAAAAGACAAAACCTAGCTTCCAATTGGTTCAAAGGATAGAACTGAGCAAGTGATTTTTATCAATTCTCTCAATAAATGTAAATGGTTTGAATTCCCCACTGAAGAGGCACAGGCTGCTGGACCGGATTAAAAAAACACAAGCCATCCATACGCTTCTCCAGGAAACAAACCTAACCTTGAAGGACAAAACAAAACTTAAGACATAGGGTTGGAAAACAGTATTTTAGGCAATGGAAATCAGAAGAAAGGAGAGGTTGCAATCTTATTTTCAGATACAAGTGGATTTAAAGCAACTAAAGTTAAGAAAGATAAATATGGTCACTTCTTACTGGTCAAGAGAACAGAACAACAAGAAGATATTTCAATTCTAAATATTTGTGCACCCAATTTAAATGCTCCCAGATTTATGAAACAGACCTTTATTGGCCATATGATATCCTATAACACCATAATAGCTGGGGACTTTAACACCCTGCTGACAGGCTGAAGGGATCCTCTAAACAGAAACTAAACAAAGATACATGGGACTTAAATGTGACCCTAGAACAACTGGACTTAATAGACATATACGGAACCCATCATCCCAAAGCTAAGGAATATACATTTTTCTAGTCAGCCCATGCAATATACTCCAAAATAGATCATATCCTAGGACACAAATCAAACCTCAACAAAATTATAAGAACTGAAATTATACCTTGTATCTTTTCAGATCACAAAGCAATAAAGATGAAACTCAGCTCCAACAAAAATTTTCATCCACACACAAAGACATGGAAACTAAACAACCCTATGCTGAATGACAGTTGGGTCATGGAGGAGATAAAGAGGGAAATTATTAAATTTCTTGAACATAACATTGAAGCCACAAGCTACCAAAATGTGTGGGATACTGCAAAAGCAATCCTAAGAGGAAAATTTATCACATTAGATGCCTACCTCCAAAAAACAGAAAGAGCACATCAACAACCTAATGAATAACATCTCAAGGAAAGGAAAAAAGAAGAGTAATCCAATCCCAAACCTGGCAGAATAACCCAAATTAAATCAGAAATAAATGAAATTGAAAACAAAAGGATTGTTCAGAAAATCAATGAAGCAAAAATCTGGTTCTACAAAAAGATAAACAAAATTGATAAACCTTTGGCCAGATTAACTAGAACCAGAAAAGTAAAATCTTTAATAACTTCAATCAGAAATGAAAAAGGGGAAATAATAACAGATACTAGAGAGATACAACAGATTATATCTGACTACTACAAGAAACTCTATGTCCAGAAATTTGACAATGTGAAAGAAATGGACCAATACCTAGAATCACAACATCCCCTAGACCTAACCAGAAAGAAACTGATCTCTTGAACAGACCAATATCAAGCACTGAAACTGAAGAAACAATGAAAAAGCTTTTAACAACAACAAAAAGCCCTGGACCATATGGCTGCATAAGAGAATTCTATGAAATCTTCAAAGAAGAGTTTGCAACTGTATTATAGAATCTATTCCAAAACACTGAGAAGGAAGGAACCTTCCCCAGCATGTTCTATGAAGCAATTATCACCCTTATACCAAAACCAGAAAAGGACCCAACTAAAAAGGAGAACTACAGACCAATCTCACTAATGAATATTGATGCAAAAATATTTAATAAAATCTTAGCAAACAGACTGCAGCTACACATTAAAAAAAAAAAATTACACATCACATTCAAGTAGGCTTCATTCCAGGGATGCAGGTTGGTTTAACATGCACAAATCCATAAATGGAATTCACCATATCAACAGAAGGAAAAACGAAGATCGTATGATCCTCTCCATAGCCGCAGAAAAAGTATTTGACAAAATTCAGCATCCTTTTCCAGCATAGGTGGCATAGGTGGCACATTTCTTAAGAGAATTAAGAAATTCTATGACAAACCCACAGCTACTATCATACTGAATGGAGTAAAACTGAAAGCTTTTCCACTTAGAACTGGAACCAGGTAAGGATGTCCACTATAACCACTACTATTAGACATAGTTCTGGAAGTTCTAGCCAATGAAATCAGGGAAATGAAGGCTCTACTGAGGATAGAGGAGGTTAAACTCTACCTCTTTCCCAATGATTTAGAAAATTCCAGAGACTCAACCACACAACTCCTGTAAAAGATCAAGAAATACAGTAATGTCTCAGAATATAAAATCAATGTCCACAAATCACGATCCTTTGTATACACCAATAACAGCCAAGTCAAGAAGCAAATCAGGGACATAATTCCCTTCACAGTAGCTTCAAAGAAAATGAAATACCTAGGAATAAATCTAATAAAAAAGGGGAAGGACCTCTACAAAGAGAATTATGAAAGCCTAAGAAAAGAAATAGCAGAAGACATTAACAAATGGAAGAACATACAATGCTCTTGGCTGGGGAGAATCAATGTTGTTAAAATGTCTATCCTGCCCAAAGTAATCTACAGATTCGATGCAATCCCCATTAAAATACCAACTTTAGCTTCCTTTCAACTGGAAATGCCATCTTCCAGTAATTCACCAAAATGACAAACACAAAGGGAAAAAGGAGAGGCACCCGATACATGTTCTCTAGACCTTTTAGAAAAGATGGAGCTGTTCCTTTGGCCACATATATGCGAATCTACAAGAAAGGTGATATTGTAGACATCAAGGGAATAGGTACTGTTCAAAAAGGCATGCCACACAAATGTTACCATGGCAAAACTGGAAGACTGTACAATGTCACCCTGCATGCCATTGGCATTGTTGTAAACAAACAATTAAGGGCAAGATCCTTGCCAAAAGGATTAATGTTCGTATTGAGCATATTAAGCACTCTAAGAGCTGAGATAGCTTCTTGAAATATGTGGAGGAAAAAGATCAGAAAAAGAAGGAAGCCAAAGAGAAAGTTAACCTGGGTTCAACTGGAGTGCCAACCTGCTCCACCCAGAGAAGCCTACTTTGTGAAAACCAACGGAAAGGAGATCCTGGGACCCATTCCCTATGAATTTATGGCATAATAAGCATATAACACAGCACACAGGAGAACCAATGGAACCATAATATTAGGTGCTGGAACCTATTTATTCCCTGTGAATTCATGGCATAATAGGTGTACAGCACAGCACACAGGATAACCAATAGACCCCATGTAACAATGATACAAGGAGCTGGAACCTATTCCCCATGAATTCATGGCATAATAGTAATATAATGCTTTGTCACATTCAATGGCAAGGCACCTCCTTGAGCTACTGGAACCTTTTCCCTATGAATTCATGGCATAATAGATACTAAAAATAATAGCTTACTACTACTATAAAAATGTTTCTCATCATTCACTAAAAATGTGGTATTTTTTGCCCCCAAAAAGTATTAAAGCAAATTTTAACAGTGTCCTAAAAAAAAAAAAAAATACCAACTTCACACTTTGAAGAATGGGAAAAAACAGTTCTTCATTTTGCATGGAATCAGAAAAAAACCCATTTAGCTAAGGCAATTCTTAGTAATAAAAACAAAGCCACAGGCATCACTCTACCAGACTTCAGGTTATATTATAAGCCCACAGTAATCAAAACAGTGTGGTATTGGCACAAAAGAGATACAGACATACAGAACAGAAAAGGAAACTAAGGGATGAAACTAGTCTCTTAATGCCATCTGATCGTCAATAAACCAAACAAAGGCGTACAGCGGAGGTAAGAATCCCTATTTGATAGATAGTGCTAGGAGAGCTGGATAACTACATGTAAAAGACTGAAATGGGACCTGCACCTTTCACCACTTACAAAAATTGACTCAAGATGGATAAAAGATTTAAGTCTAAGACATGAAACGATAAAAACCCTAGAAGAAAGTGTAAGAAAAACTCTTGAAGATGTTGGACTAGGGAAAGATTTTATGACAAAGACTTCGGGGGCAATCACGACAACAAAAATAAACAAATGAGACATAAGCTGAAAAGCTTCTGCACAGCTAAGGACACAATAAGTAAAACAAAAAGACGATCTTCAGAATGGGAAAAGTTACTTGCAGGGTATGAATCTGACAACGAATTGGTAACTACAATCTACAGAGAGCTCAAATTAATCAACAAAAAAAGAGCAACAATCCCATCCATCACTGGGCAAAAGATATAAACAGAACCTTTTCTGAGGAAGACAGATGAATGGCTAACAAACATACGAAAAAAATGCTCATTGTCCCTAATCATAAGAGAAATGCAACTCAAAATGACCCTGGGAAATCACCTAACCCCAGTAAGATCAGCCCACATCGCAAAGTCCCAAGGCTGCAGAAGCTGGCTGGCATGGATGTGGAGAGAAGGGAACACTTTTACACTGTTGGTGGGACTGCAAACACATACAGCCTCTTTGGAAGGAAATATGGAGAATCCTCAAAGAACTCAAATTAGACCTTCCATTGGGTCCCACAATCCCATTACTAACCACCTATCCAGAAGGGGGAAAAAAATGTTATAAGGATATTTGCACTAGATTGTTTATCGCAGCTCAATTTACATTTGCAAGATGTGGAAACAGCCTAAATGCCCATCAACCCAGGAATGGATTAACAAGATGTGGTATATGTATTCCATGGAATACTATTCAGCCATAAAAAGACGGAGACTTTATAACTTTATATTAACCTAGATGGAGTTGAAACACATTCTTCTTAGTAAAGTATCACAAGAATGGAAAAGCAAGTATCCAATATACTCACTACTAACATGAGCCACGTTGCCAGTAGACAAACAATACATGCCCACATAAGAGAAAAACTCAATTTAATTCAAGTTGGTAAGAAGGGGAAGGAGGGATTGGTGAGCTCTCACTGAATAGGCACAATGTGGGGGTCTATGGCACACCTCCTGGGGGTGGGACACAACTACAAGTGGGACTCTAACCAACAAATACAAATATTATGACCTAGTTGTTTGTACCCTCATTAACCTGAAATTTAAAAAAAAAAAAAAAAGATATTCAAAGACATTCACTTTCATATCACATCTTAATATATAAAAATGTCTTTCTTACAGTAATATAAACCTCAACGATATAGACTGTTGGAAAAACAAATCTTTCATGATTTACTACCCAAATTATATTTTTTGGTGTAAACTCCAGCTCCAACTTCACTCTCCTCCGTACCACAGTAGTGGCTTTTTATCTCTGTGCTGTTGATTCTTACATTCCCGCCAAAAAGGTCTGAGAAGTGCTGAAAGCTATCTGTGACAAACAGCACTCAGATGTCCCCTTTCTTGACAGGCAGGTTTCTAAGGACAAGCAGTTACAGAAGATAAAGCTCTACAAATAATACATCTTTATAAAACTAGAGTACCTGTTGGTTTAGGAACAAACTTCCAACAGTTACGTGGTGTTTTTAGATATAGACACGTAGTGAATTTATGTTTTTTATTTAGTTCTTCAATAAGACAAATGCTGGGGGAGGGGAGAACCTCCTGATAAATTTTGAAAAAGCAAACATGTTTAGAGTCTATGAGCTCACTGAACAATCCTGAGGATGGATAGCAGGGCAGAGTTCTGACCGGGTGTCCAGGGAAAGCCTTGTGGAAACCCCGGTTTTGTGTAATTACCAGCAGACTCTACATTCCTTGCAGACTAATGTTTGGGACTTTTCTGCAGACCCAACACACCAGGTTGGAGAATAACTTCTGCTAACTTGTGAATTTTTGATATTAGTCTGATAGACATCAAGAGTAGAAGGGACTGGGGACGCAGGAGACCGCAGAGGGGAATCCAAAAATGAATTCCAATTCTTTTTTTTTTTTTTTTTTTTTTTGAGACAGTGTCCCACTCTGTTGCCCAGGCTAGAGTGCCATTGCATCTCACAACCTCAAACTCCTGGGCTCAAGCGATCCTCCTGCCTCAGCCTCCCAAGTAGCTGGAACTACAGGTACTCAACACAAGGCCCCGTTAGTCTTTCTGTTTTGAGTAGAGACAGGGTCTTGCTCTTGCTCAGAATGGTTTTGAACCCCTGAGCTCTAGCAATCCTCCCGCCTCGGCCTCCCAGAGTGCTAAGGTAGGCAGGACCCATTGTGCCCGTCCCTGAATTTCAATTCTTTGCCACCTCTCTAGGCACCCAAGTCAGACAGAATTTGCTGAGGGTGCCAGGGCTTTTAACACAAGATAAGTTAAGAAAGAATATTAACTGCTGATTCACCAAAATGGAGGCCAGCAAGGAAAATGAGACCTCTGGACAGGCCAGTCCCGTATAAAGAAATCAGAAACTAAATGCTATGTTTTGAAGAAAGATTGCAAAGCCAGTCTAAAGAGAAAAAAACAGAAACAACATGCCTCGTTAGAAAGCAGCTGTGATCACAAATCAGACAGCAGTACTAAAACATAGGGGCAACTAAAGGACCCCATGACATTCTGAGACCTCTTGGCTACACCTGGGGCCCCGTCATCCTCAAGAAGGAGCCCACTCACCCACCTACCCTCAAGATACCTTTCACTCTGAAGGGTACGTAGCACCCTTAACAAGTTTGGAGGCAAAAGTGTTATAACCGTATACAACTTTTCCAATATATAACCTCCCACCCCATACAACTCTAACGTTTCAACTTACACAGAATTCAAATTACAAAAAAGTTCTGATTCTTTCATATGCACTCCGATCCATTAATAGCAAATAATGATAGACACTGCATGTTATGAGGATGGCATTTTATATCCCTCTTGTTCAAGACAATTCTAGTAGTAAATGTTATTACCACTTCACTGTTGAGGGCCGGCACCTGTGGCTCAGTCGGTAAGTCGCCGGCCCCATGTACCGAGGGTGGCGGGTTCAAACCCGGCCCCAGCTGAACTACAACCACTTCACTGTTGAAACTGACTTTCAGAAGCTTAGCTAAGGCCACAAACCAAGGTAAATCCAGCTCAGAAGTCCAGCAGGCTCTATATTTTTAAAAAAAACACCTTTTAAAGTTACCTTTTCTTTTTATCCATGCTAATTACAGGAAACGACTACAATGTAGAAAATCAAAATGAAGAAAACTTAACAAAGAAAAACAGCCATATCCCACCTGCCAATAACAAGCAGGGCTACCATGTAGACGACTGAAGTGCCTGCGCCCTGATTTCAGTCCTTAGTATCTGTCACCTCAGAAACACTCACTCTGCTTTCCTCAATATTTCCAACTGCAAACACACTCGAGGCAACCACACTTACACGGGGAAGCTGGACACAAGCAAAGGCAGCGATGATTCCTGGACCATACACGTCATCCCGAACCCTTGACAAAGAATCACTGTCTTGCTCAGGCTTCTTTAATAACTCTGTGGATACCACAGATTCAATGGGGGCTGGGGATGAGGGGTTCAGGAAAAATGCCAGACTCAAGAAAGGATCTCAGCCAAACCACCCCAGGCATCCAGACGGGCAGGTGTCTTTCTTTAAAACCCCCAGTGGGTAAGAACTGAGGAAGAATCAGCGTTCCCATGATAAACCTCTGTGTACACATGTACACACTCATATTAATACACAAAACTGCAGTTATCTTTGGGTGAGTTATGCTATCCTGATTTTTAAAATATCTGTATGCGTGTTATTGTTCAATTTTTAAAACTTAAACTAAAAAAAAAGTGTTACTTTTATAACCGGAAAATCAATGTGCCGTTTGGCAAGGAAGAAAATATTTTGTTAAATCATTCTAATCCGGGAGCAACAGTGACATTAATAATTGTGATAAAGATAATCACAATGATGAATGAATGATACATTTGTGCATTGCTTCATACTCTAAAGAACATTTTCACATATATTTAATGAAATATTTGTCTTTCTTACTTGTGAATTTCTTTTCTTTTTTTGGTCTTTTTTCAAACCTCAGAACATTGAACAGAACTACTTATGAATTTCTTGAGGGCATGTGTGACAGTCTTGGGTATGAATTGCAGTCAAAGTGAGGCCTCAGTTTCCTTGAGGTATAAGATGGAAGTTGTAACATTGCCTGCCCTAAAAGTAGTGCAGGGAGGCCTGAGCACTAAGGGGACTTAACAGGTTAACATCACTAATGAATGGTTATGACGACATGCTTAGCCAAACATGGCCCAGAGAGGCTGCAGGTCACTTTACATTTTCCCTCATTTTACTGATAAGGAAAAGGATCATTAAAATTTATGTACTTCTCAACCCTCATTCCAACCTTTACCCTGTACTTCAAAATTGTTTCACAAAGCTCCAGAAAAAGCTTCCAATGGTAATTACCTAAATGTTATGAACCACGTGTGAGAGCCTACTGTGCGCCTGGCCTCTGCCCTCCAGAAGGTGGACCTACACTTGCTAGGTGACTCTGTACAAATGACTCTGTACAAATGACTCTGTCCACTGCCTGTTTCCTTGTCTGAACCACAGAGGAAAATATTAATCCAACTGAGAACCAGGATGCCGAATATTGATAGTTGCCTTGGAAAAAAGTCAACAAATAAAACTGACAGACCGCAATACACACCCACATAATAGTATGTTGTTTTCGGGTAGTGCATGTGGGTCAAAGGGGTAGGGCGCCGGCCCCATATACTGGAGGTGACGGGTTCAAACCCAGCCCTGGTCAAAAACCACAAAAAAAAAAGAAAAAGAAAAGTATGTTGTTTTCAACATACAACAAAATAAAATTTAGAAAGTCACAAATTATAAAACAATGGTAACCTCTCCAAGGAGTATTCCACAAATATTATCTCAGAAAACCCATTTGTAATCTCCGGCTACACAGCTTTACCATCAACTGTCAGACCAGAGAATTTGTTACTTTTAACTTATGCCTAATGTAACAACTATTCCTTCAGACTTTTATCAATCAACAGCACTTTTCTGCTTCGGAATCTTCTCTGATAACACTCCATGTTTCAAGGCTCTCCCCAAACAAGGGAGTTTTAAATGACAGATTGGTTTGTCACTATCAGTTAGTACCTTGCAAATTTTATATGTTTGAATGAAATAGTCTAATTTAAAATCATAAAGCCATACTTCTCTTATGTCATTTCCCAGAATTATGACTAAGATCATAATGTAAAAGACCATGGCTAATGGATGCATTGCTTTCTGCAAAGAATTAAGTGTACAACCAGCTACACATAAAACAAATATATTCCTTTAAAAGACAGGTATAAGGCCAGGCATGGTAGCTCACGCCTGTAATCCCAGCACTCTGGGAGGCTATGGTGAGTGGATTGCTTGAACTCAGGAGTTCGATGCCACCTGAGCAAGAGCGAAACCTCATCTCTAAAAAAAATAGCCAAGTGTTGTGGTGGGTGCCTGTAGCTTACTGAGGAGGCTGAGGCAAGAGGATCACTTGAGCCCAAGAGTTTGAGGTTGCTGTGAAAAATGACACCATGGCGCTCTACCGAGGATGACAAAGTAAGACTCTGTCTCAAAAAGAAAAAAAAATCTAAAAGGCAGGTATAAACCTAATGTTTTAAAGTTAGCATTGCTTTATAAATGTATCATGGGAATTTGGTATTTAAAATAATCCAAAGAAACAAAAATACAAGTCTCTGATAAACCTTTTATAAAATATGAATTTAAACAAGTTATCACTTTTCACCCAATTGGCTAGTAAAAATTTATAAGGTTGATGATGCAGCGAACAAGAGCATAAGGACAAATAGTTCTTTATTTTCTTTTTCTTTTTCTTTTTTTTGTTTTGCAGTGTTCGGCCAGGGCTGGGCTTGAACTTACCACCTCTGGGATATGGGGCCATCGCCCTTCCCCTTTGAGCCACAGGCGCTGCCCAGGAAAAATAGTTCTTAATCCCTGGGTAAATGTATACCTTTTTGGAGGGCATTTAGGCAGTATCTAACAAAATATTAATGCCATTGCCTTATACTAGTAATTCCATTTCTGGGAATTTCATCATATAGAGATACAATTAGGTAAGAATGTTCATTGCTACCTTTAAATGGCGGGAAAAACTGGAAACCATCCAGGGGTCCACAAACTGTGGCCTGCGGGCCACATGAGGCAGTGTGATTGTATTTGTTCCCGTTTTGTTTTTTTACTTCAAAATAAGACATGTGCAGTGTGCAGAGGAATTTGTTCATAGTTTTTTTTTTAAACTATAGTCTGGCCCTCCAACAGTCTGAGGGACAGTGAACTGGCCCCTGTTTAAAAAGTTTGAGGACCCCTGAAACCTTCTATAGAGAACTGGCTACCAGCTGGGCATGGTGGCTCATGCACGTAATCCTAGCACTCTGGGAGGCCAAGGCAGGTAGACTGCTTGAGCTTGGGGGGTTAGAGACCAGCCTGAGTTCAGGAAGACCCCCTCTCTAAAAACAGTTCAGGAAGACCGCCTCTCTAGAAACTGGGCATCCGTAGTCCCAGTTTCTTGGGAGGCTGAGGCAAGAGTTTGAGGTTGCTGTGAGCTGTGACACTATAGCACTCAACTGAGGTGAGCAGAGTGAGACTCTGTCCCAAAAAAAAGAACTGGCTACATAAAATAACAGTTCCTCCAATAGACTTCCATACAATTATTAACAACAACAACAACAAAAAAAGTGGCTCGGCACCTATAACTCAGTGACTAGGGCACCGGCTACATCGAAGCTGGTGGGTTTGAGCCGGCCCAGACCTACTAAACGACAATGACAACTACAACCAAAATATAGCCGGGCATTGTGGGAGGCACCTATAGTCCCAGCTACTTGGAGGCTGAGGCAAGAGAATCGCATAAGCCCAGGAGTTTGAGGTTGCTGTGAGCTGTGGCATCACAGCACTCTACCAAGGGTGACTAGTGAGATGGTCTCATTAAAAAAAAAATGGGGGGGTGAATTCACATGCACTGATATGGCCAAAGAGGTCAATACAGTTAGAGTAAGGAAGCTTAGACACTTGTTTCTGGAAACAAAAGGGAATTCTATACATACTTGGAAGAAGTTCGTAGTAACCTCCAACCACTCCCCACCGCCAGTGCAAGTACAGAAGTGAGCCAGAGATGGAGACCTGGGAGTCTCAAAGGCAGGTATCCATCCACCCTTCTGGGCTTGAACGGCTATGGCCCAGAGAGGCAGCCCAGAAGTCTGTGGAAGCTTCCATGAGAGCACTCAGGCTAAGGCACTGAGGCCCCGGCCTTCTGGTTAGCATTCTTTCCCCAGGGGGTGTGGGGACAGGTCCTCTTCCCTATCCCTCGTCCCCTTTTCATAACTAGTTGCCTAGGAATCTCCCCAGGCTTACTCTTGTTTACATCAGCAAAGGAAACAGACTTTCTACAGGGATGGGAAGAATGTCTTCTTTAGACTTTCAGTTTTTACCAGTTATGCCTGAAAAAAAAAAAAAAAAGACTTGGCTCAGCACCCGTAGCTCAGCAGCTAGGGTGCCAGCCACATACATCAGGGGCAGGCAGGTTCGAACCCGGCCTGGGCCTGCTAAACAACAATGACAATTACAAAAAAAAAAAAAAAAAAAAAAGCTGGACATTGTGGCGGACACCTGTAGTCCCAGATACTTGGGAAGGCTGAGGCAAGAGAATAGCTTGAGCCCAGGAATTTAAGGTTGCTGTGAGCTGTGATGCTATGGCACTCTACTGAGGGCGACATAGTGAGACTCTGTCTCAAAAAAAAAAAAAAAAAAGACTTTTTCCCCCCTCTGCCTGCATAAAACACATAAGAATTAAAAATCTTACAGCTTGCTCAAAATCATGATTTCATCCAAAACTGTACAATCTACACTGTATAAGAAATATAAACACAACCCAACAAATCCGCTAACCGTAAACAGCAATTTTAAGCATACATATGTATACATACATGTTTATATCGTCACTGTTGATCGTATTCCCATCGTATATATACATATGTCGACACAGAAAACGGACCACAAAATACGAAGTAAAAATGCATGCACCCATATGTGCTATCTGATACCATACTTGTAAAAAAAAAAAAAAAAAATTACAAGTACACACATTCACATGTGTGAGGGGAAATGGTTGTTTTGATTTTCTTTATGCTTTTGTGTATTCCCCTCACCCCACAGTAAATTTATTTTTTATAGTGAGCATGTGTTACTTTTAGAATCAGAGCTTTTGGAAATAGCAGTTGCGACGGTACTGAGACAGATGACTAGGTTAACACAGTCCTATCTGGATACTTGAAAGCACATTAAACGGACCTCAGAGCTGGGAAGTCCCCCGGAAGCGTAATTCTGGCAGATGTAATGCCACCTTGCGTTTGTACAGGGATCCCCAAAGTGAGGCAACCAGGAATGGGAAGACCCGGAAGCTATCATCGGCAGGGTGGACCTACATTCGGATCGGTCCCCCCAAGGCCTTTTCCCCAGCCCTCTTTTTGGAAGGGGGTCCTCCAATCAGGTTCAGGGTAGGGGAGATCAGTGCTGGCTATTAAAAATCACTAGTATATGTTACATCCCCAAACCTTAGATGTAAACTGCAATTTGAAGTAACAGTTTGGACATTTTTAAAGAAATGTTTTCAATCATCCACCAAATATTTAATATTTCACTATCTCAAACACTCAGATAAAGGTGTAAATGTTCACCATGTATTACATAAACAGGAAACATGAAAATCCAGATTAAATGCTGTGTCATTCTTTAAGATTCTAAATGACTAAGCCCATATTAGTTCAGCTAGTTAAGAGATATATATAATGAAAACGGCACACCTACTTGGAAAGCAGAGTAGTTAAAATTCAGAGAGCATGGAGCTTGCAGGATTTTACCTATCACCTGTCCCCCCTACGTCCGAATCACACTAACCTCTACTCTGGGTAGAAGATACCCAGACCCGCAGCCAGTAAATCAAAATGATTCTACGCTTCCTGTTGTTAAATTTGCCTGGAAAGAAACCCTGAAAGAGTCTCTTGGAATTTTCCACAAATTTAGCACAGCAAAAAAACATTTTTAATATTTTAAAATAATACCTGAGAGCCTAATTATGTCCTTGGTTAAAAAGATGACAGCGAAATGCAGAATCTTGACTCAAAAAGAGTCTCTGTCTTCAATATCCAAGTACTATGTGACTAAACTCTTTTGCAAAATTTCCTCTAGTTGTAGGGATTTTTTTTTTAAGCAACACAAGAAAAATAAGTCATAGAGGAGGTGAAGTACTTAGGAGAACTTTCCTTCCTATCTAACTAGTCGAATGCCTTTAAATATACCTTTTGTTTCACCTATGTCAATAAAAAAGCCCCCATATGGACCGCCAGTCCCACAGAAAAGCTGCTAAGGTGCTATTTTACCAAATGTTACGCTGCCCGACTTTGGTACAAGACCTGACCTTTGGAGTAACAAAACTTCCATTTACTCGAGAAAAGCAGCTTCATGGTGCAACAACATGGCTTTCACAATGTTTATTTAGTTGAAATATGTACATTGACAAAATAAGGTACACATTTTACAAAAGAAAAAGGGGGAAGGGCCACGTTTATCCGACCTGCATTTTGGAAACCTGCTCCACAGCTTACAAAATATCCTAACACGAGGAAGTAACAAACCCAGACTCCACCCACGGTGGGATCAATCCCCTTGACTCCTACTCAGCGCTACATTCCCACCCTCACTCCCCACCCACTATCTCCCAGCCCCTCCCACCAGGACCTAGAGGGAGACCTCAATCTATAAACTTGGGCCAAGCCCCCTTTGGCTTGCTAGCCCACCTGCAATAACACTGACCTGATTGGAACTCATTTCCAGGTTCCATTCAAAACTCGGTGGAAATTCTGCCTCCTCTGGTGGGCGAGTGCCTTCCTCCTCCAAAGAAAGTGGCAAAGAGACTGGCGTGGCCCAGCGCCCAGTCCCCGGGCTCCTCCTAAAGGACCACTGCTGGGCATAGGAAGCAAGGTCTCCTGAGGGTCACTGAGTCACCAGAAAGGACTGCTCAGGGCTCTGCGGCACCTGGCCCCCAGCTTTCTCTATCGCCCAATCCAGTCATTCCTTCGCCTGCACTAACGCAGTTCAAATTCACCAGACTACTGGTTGAACAAAGCGCTTTCAAAGTATCCTCCCGATCAGCAGGGGGAAGGCACTCTTCTGCACCCAGGGTCAGCAGTCTGCAGTCTGGCCACAAGCCTCAGGCACTGGGTCTGACTGCACACCACTACACCTATTTGCTTCTGTCTATCCGCACATGTCCCAGGAATTGGCACCTTCTCGCTCATCACGCTGCAGGCGGCACTGGGATCTTTGCACCCGGCCCAAGCACACCCTCACACAGCACTGCCTGGACACACGGCCAGTGTGTCCAGTGTGTCCATAAGCCCAGCACGTAATCAACTCCCAAAGCTAAGCACAGCTTCCTTTTGGCCATGCTCAGTCCTAGAAACCTGGCCTAGAGGCAGGGGAGACACTTCCTCTTATTACCAAACTGCCAGCGTTTTCTTGGAGTAACTTCAGCTGCCTCTTCCATAGCTCCAATGTTGGCAGGGTGCAGAATACTTGGTATGAGAAGTATTTCCAAGGCAACATGACTTGCATTTTCAAGAAGGTGTAAGAAAGGTCCATGTTTCCTAAAGCTTTGTATTCCATTGGACCACAGGCTTGACTTCAGTAAGAACTGACTGCACGAACTCACTGGCTAACAAGGCTCATCTGTTTTTTACATGCAGCCCGACAGCCAGGAACTAATGCACAATTCAGGCTTTTCAGGCTACCTGCTGTTCCACGTGAGGATTAACAGGGGAGACACTCGACAATGTGGTAATCCACCGGCTCCGACCAGCCCCACTCCCTTCCCAGACCCATCCCCCACCCCATGGGCTCAGAGTCAGTAGAGAGGCACCCTCACTGCCTCAGGAGGACCGGCTCTGCCTGCCACTAATCCCGGCAACACCTCCAGCCGCAAATGCCTGTGGAGTGCCCACACTGCAGACTGAACTGGGTTAGGAGGTAACATGGTCCCACGGTCATGGAGGATTCTGCCTCCTTTTGAGTTGCCCCTTCCACCCCCATTAAAACTGCCATCACTGTCTCCTAGAACCCTGATCAAGAGACCCCTTCTACTTGAGGACTCGCTTGTGCTCCTTCTGAAGCACACTCAGGGCAACCAATTCCTCCAAAATGTATCCGAGTTTGCTTATCGTCCAAGAGCTCAGTCAAAAAAGAACCTGCCATTCAAACTAAAAACGCGTATTTGCTGCTAAAGGGCTCGGGCCCAGACCCCCAGCCTCCCAGCCTGAGCCACACCACCCGGAGCTGTGCAGCCACCTCTGGAGCCAGTGTGGGTAAGTCTGGGCATCTGCCCAGCTCCTCTGGATCACTCCGGCCGGCTTGCCTATCTGTGGCTCTCCCTTGCTGACAGGTTCTAACAGGATCTCTGCACGCCCAGCTGATCGCATCTCATTCACGGGAGTTGTAAGTGGGTTTTCCAGGTGACTGAAGCTTATCTCATTAAAGCACTAGATTTTTTTTTTTAATTGCAGTCATTTGGGGTGAAAATCCTCCCCAAATCTTGCTTCTTCTATGCTGTGTCTGTGAATGGTAAATAAGGAAAGTATGCTGGGAACCTGTCCCCAGTGCTCTTGGGAAATTTAAATACTTTACTATCGGAACCACTTCTCCTAGAGGCTCTGACCCAGAACACAGCCAGAGTGCCAGGTCTGGAAGAACAGGAAGTGTAGCCTTTGTCCTGTGGATGGAGTGCAAAGTCACTAGGAGTTTCTGGTTTTCTTTCCTTTGCATTTTTTGAGTCAGAGTCTCATTCTGATGCCCAGGCTAGAGTGCTGTGGCATCACCATTAGCTCATGGTAACCTCAGATTCTTGGGCTCGAAAGATCCTCCTGCCTCAGCCTCCCAAGTAGCTGGGACTACAGGTGCCCACCATAACACTCGGCTAATTTTTCTATTTTTAGAGATAGGGTCTCACTCTTGCTCAGGCTGGTCTTAAACTTCTGACCTCAGGTGATCCACCTGCCTCAGCCTCCCAGAGTGTTAGGATTATACAGGTGTGGGCCACTACTCCCAGCCAAGAGTCACCAGGAGTTTTAAAACAGAGAAACTGCAGAATTACATTTATGATCTAGAAGTCCAGTTTGGGTAGGAGTAAGAATGAAGATGGGGCAGGATTACATGAGGCAGGACAATAGTAGAACAGGATAAATAAAGTACACCAGCAAGCCCACCTGGCACAGTGATCATCAACAATCACAGCAGGTGACAAAGAGGACTGGAGGCTGGCATCGTCACTTCTAGTCTGGCAGACTGGGCACATGGTGACATGTAAACCAAGATGAGGAAGAATGGTGGGAAGAATGCAAGTCTGGGTAACAACAGTGGATTTTCCTTTGTTCCCATGGAATCTAAGGAACCTATAGAAAAGCCAAGGCCTGAGCCACTTTCCCAGGCTGGAGAATTAAGGCGTCTCTTAGTGATCCAGTCGCACAATCAGTTAGCACATGGTACTAATGAGAATTAAAGCATCTCTTTCTGGCGCCTTACCCTGTCCTCACACTTACCCCTAGGTTCCTTCTCACCATCTAATCTCACCCCCATCCTTGATCCTTTAAGTCTGGCCTCTCTGTGGAGTGGCTGACAGCCACCCCAGCGGCAGTGCTCTCTCAGCTATGTGAATCCCAACATCGGGAACCTCAACACCAGTTGCTGGCAGGCACTCAGCCTTTATCACTGCTGAGGGCAAGTCCTCTCGGCCCTTAGGCTGCATGCAGGTCAGCTCATACCCATTACTGACGTCCAGGGCGTGCTTACTCTGGGAAACACACGGAGCCCTAGAACAGAAAGATCTGACATTCTAGCTGCCTCTGACCAAACATGAGGATGAGCCAATATCAGACATTAAGTAAGTGGTTACATATTTACATATTCAAATTTTAAGCGTATTTAACTATATGTAAATAAGTGTATTTGAATATATGGGTTGAACTATACACATACCAGAATGTGTTTTCTACCTAGAATGGAATGGTGCTTCTTTGCTCTCACACTGTAAGGGTAAACTCCATCAGTCTTTCACAGAATCGTTCTGGAATGACAGGTCTTCAAGGGTCTCCTTACCCTATACTATTCTGCCTTCCGCATGTGCACAGCTCACCAGCCATTTTCCAGGAAAAAAAAAAAATCATTCTGTTTACCTCCTACTCACCTTCTCAGTCCTTGTGGATCTTTTCTGTATAAAAATAAAAGTAAAAATCTCTTTGGTGTCCTAAACAATCCTGTTGCAACCTGAGAAGCCTGGGCCCAACGGCAGATGGGCAGCTCATGTTTACATGAAACTCCTAGACAAAGGTCTCTATTTGGAGGAATAACATCTAGTTAAAATATTTCAGCACTCACAAAAGCTACCTGCTTAACCCAGCTAGAGGCTCACTCTGGGAGGGGCTTCCCAGAAAACAACCCTAGGCCTGAGCTCCCAAGATGGGCAGGAGTCCTAGACGTTGTGAAAGGACAGGATGGCAGAACAAGACGCTGAGCTGCGTGCTGGGAAGCAGCAGACTGAAGGTTTTCAGACAGAGAACATGAGTGGTACAAAATGGCACTCCCACCAACTGTCAGCCTTCTTTTCCACCAGCCCATCCTTGGCCACAGAGGCAAGTGGGAACAAAGGGGCATCATTTGGAGCCAGAGAACTGATTATTCAAATGCACACGCAACAGAAGATATATATATGGCCTTCATAAGTTTATTATCAGCAAGTCAGAGAGAACGGCGGAAGGCAATATTAAAGTCTAAAAAATGATTCAAACTTGAGGAGCTGGGGGTGGGCTAGGGAAAGATCAGTGGAGTTGGGAGAGCTGCACGGCTTCTCCTCCTACCAATGCAGGTGATTTCCAAGACCGAAACAGCTCGTCTGCAGGGCTGACATCCGAGCTTAGTAACGGGAGAGAGAAACACACACAGTACCCGTGCAAGTGCACTGGAAGGAGTGCTTTTAAACAAAACCGGTTGGCTGAACAATCTTAAGTGAAAAAAAAAATTACAATTCCAAATTATAAAGAAACTGAATGAGGCCAAAAAGAAGAAACACTGAGATTACCAAAAGTAAAAGCCAACGTTCCCATTCCCCACTCATCACCTGGACCTTCAGCCTCCTTGGCCGCCCTGGTCATTGTGCTGCCACCTGCCTGAGAAACTCCAACACTGGTTACTCTCCGTTCCGATCAGTTCCACACCTGTCTCACTGCAGCTGAACAACTTGAGACTGAACACACATCCAGGCTGGCTGGCCGCACTCCGACTCAGCTCCACTGACCTGGAGAGGGCCCTGGCTGCCACCAGCAGTGCAACCGTATCCTCTAAACCTCTCCCGTTTCACTCTCCTCCACCCACTTCCCTGATCCTTAGACCTCCACCCTCCACCCCATCCTCATCTTCTCACTGCCCCAGGTGACCTGGCCTTGTCCCCAAGGTCAGCCTCCATGTTACCCCACCATCCCGGTGTTCCTCCTACCCTCTCTGCCAACAGCTCCTATTCAGTCCTTCACCAGAGCCTCCTCTTCCCCCAACTTCCAAGTGCTGGAGAGGCTCCAGCTCAGCTCATCCCATTTCTATTCACTCCTCCGTGGGTGGTCTCATACAGTCCAGTAGAAACGTCACCTTTCTCAGTCTGCTGTGGCTGCTATAACAAAAGACCTTACACTGGGTAATTTATAAGCAGCAGAAACTTACTGCTCATGGTGCCTGAGGCTAGAAAACCCAAGAGCAAGGCTCCCGCTGATCTGGTGTGTGGTAAGGGATGCTGCCTGCTCCCCAGATGGAGACTTGCTGCTGCGTCCTCTCATGGAAGAAAAGAAGGCGGCTCCCTCAAGTCTACTTTATTAAACGTCAGAGCACTAATCCCATTCACGGTGCAAGAGCCATCATCACCTCCTAAATGCCTACGCCCTATTACCATCACTTTGAGGGAGGGCTAGGTTCAGCATGTAACTTTCAGGGGAGACACATATATTCATACCATAGTTCCGTGTAGAGTCAACAACTCCCGAACTCCACACTTACAGACCCCAGTGCTTCATCAGCATCTTCTTCAGATGTTTAATATACCCCCAAACTTAACTTGTCTAAATGGAGCTCCCAATATTCTGCCCCGCCCCTGCTCCTCCCACAGGCTTCCCTGTCTGAACAAATGCAACTACTTCCCTCCTCTTTCCTAGGGGAAAATATCTTGGAAAAATCATCTCATCAGTCAAGACCACTTATTCAGCAAATCCTGTCAGTTCCACCTTTAAAATACACCCAGCACCCAACCACACATCGGCACATCCACTCCACCTCTGGTCTAAGCCAGTGGTTCTCAACCTTCCTAATGCCACAAACCTTTAATACAATCCAAAGGGGTTGCGACCCACAGGCTGAGAACCGCTGGTCTAAGCCAACAGCACATCTCACCTGCTTACTCTGAAAATATCCTACACAGCCTCCTTCCTGGCCACTGCTCTTAGCTCCTAAAATCAGTTCTGAACACAGAAGAATCCTTTTGAAAGCCTGCTGGGGGTTGCCCTAACTTAAAACTTGAAGTCCTCACAGTGACCTTAGGTTGTCTACCCCTCCCATTCCCCTTCAATCCATCCTCACACTCCCTGGCCTCACTCACTCTGCTACCCCATTCTGATCTTGCTGTTCCTGAAATAAACAATGTATGCTACCACTTCAAGGACATTAAACAGCTTAAACGCACCTCCCCCCAGCACCCCATACCCACTTCTTCCCCGCCTTGAGGCCTTTGCTGACCACCAACTTCTCAGTGACTTACCCCAAATTACCCTATTTAAAGTTCAGACGCTCCAAGCTTCCTATCATCCGTCCTTGTCTTATTTTTATCCATAGTACCCAAGAACCACATGATATAATAGTATATATTTTACTTATTTATTCAATAACTACCTCCCTAGTTAGGATGTAAGTTCCAGAAGTACAGGAATGCTTCATATCATTTGTTTATTCACCACTGTATTCCCAATACGAGGCTAGTACTTTCCTGATAATTAAAGTTTCTCAATAAACATTTGGTGAATGAATGAATGACAGAGAATGATAAACAAAAGCAACTTAAACATCAGCCTAAGGTAAAAAAATTGCTAAACTTTCAGACAAATATTCAACATTCAGATGGTACCCCGTGCAAAGTTGGCTCCCCCAGATCATCACATGAAGTGAGTCACAGGAACTTTTTTGGCATTCCAGGACACATAAAAGTTATGTTTACAATATACTGTTATCTGTTAAGTGTGCAACATCATTGTGTCTAAGAAAAAGCCATCTGTATTCCTTTATTTAACAATACTTTAGGCTGGCCATGGTGGCTCACGCCTGCAATCCCAGCATTCTGGGAGTCTGAGGCAGGTGGATGGCTTGAGCTCAGGATTTCAAGACCAGCCTAAGCAAGAGTGAGACCCCATCTCTACTAAAAATACAAAAAAATCAGCTGGGCATTATGGTGCACACCTTTAGTCCCAGCTACTCTAAGGCTGAGGCAGGAGGATCACTTGAGCCCAAGATTTAGAGGTTGCTGTGAGCTGTGATGCCACACTTCTCTACCAAGGGTGACAGAGTGAGACTCTGTCTCAAAAAAAAGGGGTGGGGGGTGGGGGGTGGAAGAGCAAGACACTGTCTCTACAAAAAAATAGAAAAAGGAGCCAGGTACAGTGGCATGGCCCTGCAGTCTGAGCTACTCAGGAGGTACAACAGGAGGATTAGCTAAGCCCGGGGACAGAGGCTGCAGTGAGCTGCGATGATGCCACTGCACTAGCCTGGGCAAAACCCTGTCTCATAAAACAAAAAACTTTACTGCTAATAAATGGTGATGATTATCTGAGCCTTCAGAGAGTCAATCTTTCTGCTGGTGGAGGGTCTTACCTTAGGCTTCGGAACATTAAGGCTGGTTTGACCTTCTATCCAAACCAAGCAAACGTTCTCCAAACAGCAGTAAGGCTGTTTTGCTTTCTTATATCATCTGTGTGCTCACTGGACTAGCAATTAATTTCCTTCAAGAACTTTACTTCTGCATTTACAACTCAGCTGTTTGGCTTAGCTTTTTTTTTTAAGACAGAATGTCACTCTGTCACCCGGGCAGAATGCTGTGGCATCATAACTCACAGCAACCTTAAACTATTGGGCTCAAATGATCCTCCTGCCTCAGCCTCCTGAGTAGCTAGGACTACAGGTGCCTGCCACCATGCCTGGGTACTTTTCCTATTTTAGGAGATATGGGGTCTCACTCTTGTTTAGATCAGTCTCCAACTCCTGAGCTCAAGCCATGCACCTCCCTTGGTCTTCCAAGAGTGCTAGGATTACAGGTATGAGACACCCGCCAGGCAGAGGCCTAGTTTTCAGCCTGTCTCAGCTTTTGCCATACCTTCCACATTAAGCACAATCATTTCTAGCTTTTGATTTAATGGACGTGAACTTTTCCTTTCACTTAAACCCTCGAAGATATTGTAGGGTTATTGCTGGGGCTGATTTCAATATTGCTGTATCTCAGGGAATAGGAAGACCTGAGGAGAGGGACAGGGGTGGGGAATCACTGGTTGGAACACACATAACATTTATTAAGTTTATTGCCTTATTTGGGTGAGGTATGTGGGTCACAGAACAATCACAGTAGTAACATCAAAGATCACTGATCACAGATCACCATAACAAATACAGCAATAATTAAAATTTTTAAATATTTTGGGAATTACCAAAATCTAAGAAAATCGGCACCAACAGACTTGCTCCACACAGGGCTACCACAAACTTCCCTTTTGCAAAAAATGCAGCGCCTGAAAAGGGCAGTAAGGCAAAGGTGTGTGTGTGCTCTCAGGAGCAGCATAGACCCGACCATTATGAGTAGGGCAGGCTGGGCGGGGCTGGCGGCCCCCTGAAGAGTTCCTTCCCCACCCAGAAGAGGCAGCTCTCCCTGAACTCCAACCAATTGTTGTCAATGAGCATCACCAGAGCTTCCTCCAAGAGGAGGCAGATAAGTGAAGTTTCACGTAGAGAAATCTTCCAATTTTAAAATGCTGAAAACTAGTTCAAAGTTCTAGCCAATGAAATATAAGGCCAAGTTGTTTATCAGAACTCCTGAGCAGGCTCCTTAAAAGATTGTGGGTGTGTTTCCTTTGCCCTTCCTTTCCTTATTTGGGCTGCATAAAATAGATGGCTGGAGCCCTGGCAGCCTTCTTAGGCCGCGATATATCAAAAAGATGGAGATGCATCCTAGCATGTGTTAAAAAATAATTAATCGGGAAACCATTAGGCTGACATAGCCTACAGCTTTGGGTACTTACCTAAGCAAACCAAAATTCAGGCCGAACCTGAATTTTGAGCCTGTTTCTACTAAAATTAGAAAAAATAGTCAGGTGTGGTGGCAAGTGCCTATAGTTGCAGCTACTTGGGAGGCTGAGGCAAGAGGATCACTTGAGCCCAGGAGTTTGAGGTTGCTGTGATGCCAAAGCACCCAGGACATAGAGAGAAACACCGTCTAAAGAAAAACAAACAAATCGAAATTCAGCTCAATGTAAACAGTAAAATGAAACTTAAGCTTAACCAATCAGAAACCACCAACTAACCTCTAACTAAAGAGTGGACCAATCAGAAACTGCCAACTAACCCTAACTTTCCACTTGAACCAATCATGTATTTTCTTTGTTTTGCTTTCTTGAACATTTCCTAAGTTTCCCCTCAGCCCCCTGGATGGGGCCCTGAACCGTGTACCCATCTGGCACAGCCCGATGCCTGCTCTCCCAGCTGCGGCTACAGCAGGGGCTCTTTACGGTGGCCCTACCTCTATAGGAGTTTTCTGGCTGGGCCTGCGGCTCCCCAAGCCACACCTCCACAGCTCTGGCCCTCTGCACAGCTGCAGAGTTAGCACCACATGAGCACCTCCAGGGTTTACTGCCTGTTCCTTGCACAGCAGCAGCCCATGTCACACCTGAGCTACAGCCGGGGTGCCACCAAGCATGCACCGGATGGCTCTGGGCTGTGGGCCCCACTGGTGCCTTGAGTCACTCCTTTGAAACTGTTCTGACCCCAAGGCCCAGGCACTCTAGACCAGTGATACCTCTCCCTCCACACCACCACCAAGATTTCCCAGATGCCCACAGGGTCAATCTTCCAAATAGCCTTTTTATTTTTCACAACCTGCTAGTTTGAGCATTTTCCAAATGTTAACATTCTGGTTCCCTTTTGTTTATAACTTCCATCTTTAATTCATTCTACCCCACATTTTGTTACAAGCAATCCAGACAAGCTGGGCAGCTTCCTGCACACTCTAGGTAGAACTTTCTTCCATCACATATCCTAGGTCATTGCTCTTAAATTCCACCTTTCACAAAACATCAGGACATGACAATTCACCCAAGTTATTTGCCGCCATGCAACAGGGGCAGCCTCTCCTGTAGTTCCCATAAAGTAATCCTCATTTCTGACCAAGACCTCATCACAGTCCTCTTCGCTGTCCCTACTCCTGCCATCATCTGACCACGACCTCTAAGAAGATCCAGGCTCTCTCTCCTACAGCTGTCCTCTTCTTCTGAGCCCTTGTTAGAATCCCCCTTCACACTTCATGCCCACCCACCTAGGCTTTTTCTGGCCCTCACTGCCACACTCGTCCAGCCTCCACCTTTTATCCAGTTGCACTGACACGTCCACATTCCATATACTTACTAGAGCAATGCCCCGCTTCTCGGTTTGTGCTGCCATAACAAAATACCACAGACCATGTAATTTGTAAACAGTTCTGGAGGCTGGGAAATACAACATCAAGGTCCTGTCGGGCCAGTTTCTGGTACAGGCCGCCCTCGGCTTTAAGGAGGAGCCTTGCTGCTGTACTGTCCGAAGGGGAGGAACTCTGTCTTCACATGCAGGAATAAAAAGGGGCGAACGCTCTCCATCAAGCCCTTTATAAGGACCCTAATCTCATTCATGAGGGTCTTAATCACCTAGAAAGGGCCACACCTCTTGCACTGGGAATTAAGTTTCAACATAAATTTTGGAGAACAAAACATTCAAACCAGAGCAGAAGCCATTAAAATAAGTCTTGAGAGTATATGCCCTTGGCATTCAGGGAAACCTAAACAAGAGAAGTCTCAGAACTGTGGTGAAGGAAACAGCAAAAGTCATTGAGCAAAGCAGTGAGAGGCTGTCCTTGCACACCAGGGACACAAACAAGAATGTTCACAGCAGAGCTGATGCGCACACTGCAAAAACCACAAACCACCCGGTATCCTCCAAGGAGACTGGACAACGTGTGCCACGGAGCCACGATGGCATTTAACACAGCAGCGAGTCTTAGACATGTGGGATTCCAGTGAGAAAAGCCAGTCCTTTAAGACTAAACATACTATACTATTTTTATAAAGCTCACAAACAAGTAAAACTAAGTATTAGTCAAGCCTACATATATTTGTGAAAAATCTTTACAAAAAAATTAAAAGCTCGCTTATAACAAACACAACATTGAGGAGAGTTGTTACCTCTGCAGCGGGTGCTTCTCTGAGTCATGCAAAAAGACACGGAAGGAACAGCTGGGTGGACGCCACGGCAGGCAATGCTTTGCTCCTGGGTCAGGTGTGGATTCCTAGGCACACACACACGTGTACGTGTGCATCTTTCACATCCAATAAACCGATCAGATAATGAAGGAAAACCCTTAAAGTGAATGGAGCAATAGAAACAAATAAGCACAGACCATTCTTTCTAGAAAATGAGGAAGAAAAGGAAGAGAGAAATAGTACAACAGCTACTGGGAAACACAAGGCCTTGAGAGGATTTTAGAATAAAAGCAAACTGGATGGCTTCACAGGCAGAAGGGGCGATGTCTACAGACAAGGGGGAAGACTGGAGGTGCAGAGACAAACATGGCCAGGAACACGCAGAAAGTACAGAGACAAGAACACTGGTCCAGGGAATGACCTTGAAAAGAAGGCAGGCCTGTCCTCTGATTTTAGAGATAAAGAGACAAAAACCAAGTTGTAGGCCAGAGGGTGGCCCACACATGCAATCCTAGCACTCCAGGAAGCCCAGGAAGGAGGACCACTTCCAAGATTCTGAGACTAGCCTGAGCAATAGAGACCTCTACCTCTACAGAAAAATTATTTTAAATTTAAAAAATAACCACGTTGTAGGTCTAAACAAAATTCCACCCACCTTCTTGTGGGTGGAGATAGGTAGAAAGTTGAGTAAAAGCTACCCAATAGTGTAAACTTCCTTGAGGTAAGAAGTCAGGTCACCTGCTGAGAATAAGGGACAACAGAAATTGACAGAGTACTGCCTGGAAGCAGTAAAAGCTGGGAGAGGAGAAGGCTGGGAGTATAGAAGCCTGGAAGCAGTGAAGGCTGGGAGAGGAGAAGGCTTGAAGCAGTGAAGGCTGGAAGCAGTGAAGGGTGGGAGTAGAGAAGGCTGGGAGCAGAGAAGGCTTGGAGTAGAGAAGGCTGGAAGCAGTGAAGGCGGGAAGCAGAGAAGGCAGGAAGCAGTGATGGCGGGAAGCAGTGAAGGCTGGGAGCAGTGAAGGCTGGAAGCAGTGATGGCGGGAAGCCGTGAAGGCTGGAAGCAGTGAAGGCTGGGAGCAGTGAAGACTGGAAGCAGTGATTACGGGAAGCAGAGTGGCGGGAAGCAGTGAAGGTTATAAGCAGGGAAGGCTTGGAGTAGAGAAGGCTGGAAGCAGTGAAGGCGGGAAGCAGAGAAGGCTGGAAGCAGAGAAGGCGGGAAGCAGAGAAGGCTTGGAGTAGAGAAGGCTGGAAGCAGTGAAGGCGGGAAGCAGAGAAGGCGGGAAGCAGTGAAGGCGGGAAGCAGTGAAGGCTGGAAGCAGAGAAGGCGGGAAGGAGTGAAGGCTGGAAGCAGTGAAGGCTGGAAGCAGAGAAGGCGGTAAGCAGTGAAGGCGGGAAGCAGTGAAGGCTGGAAGCAGTGAAGGCTGGAAGCAGAGAAGGCGGGAAGCAGTGAAGGCTGGAAGCAGAGAAGGCGGGAAGCAGAGAAGGCTTGGAGTAGAGAAGGTTTGGAGTAGAGAAGGCTGGAAGCAGTGAAGGCGGGAAGCAGAGAAGGCTGGAAGCAGAGAAGGCGGGAAGCAGTGAAGGCGGGAAGCAGTGAAGGCTGGAAGCAGAGAAGGCGGGAAGCAGTGAAGACTGGAAGCAGTGAAGGCTGGAAGCAGAGAAGGCGGTAAGCAGTGAAGGCGGGAAGCAGTGAAGGCTGGAAGCAGAGAAGGCTGGAAGCAGTGATTACGGGAAGCAGTGAAGGCTGGAAGCAGAGAAGGCGGGAAGCAGAGAAGGCTTGGAGTAGAGAAGGCTTGGAGTAGAGAAGGCTGGAAGCAGTGAAGGCGGGAAGCAGAGAAGGCTGGAAGCAGAGAAGGCGGGAAGCAGTGAAGGCGGGAAGCAGTGAAGGCTGGAAGCAGAGAAGGCGGGAAGCAGTGAAGGCTGGAAGCAGTGAAGGCTGGAAGCAGAGAAGGCGGTAAGCAGTGAAGGCGGGAAGCAGTGAAGGCTGGAAGCAGTGAAGGCTGGAAGCAGAGAAGGCGGGAAGCAGTGAAGGCTGGAAGCAGAGAAGGCGGGAAGCAGAGAAGGAGGGAAGCAGTGAAGGCTGGAAGCAGAGAAGGCGGGAAGCAGTGAAGGCTGGAAGCAGAGAAGGCTGGAAGCAGTGAAGGCGGGAAGCAGAGAAGGCTTGGAGTAGAGAAGGCTGGAAGCAGTGAAGGCGGGAAGCAGAGAAGGCGGGAAGCAGAGAAGGCGGGAAGCAGAGAAGGCTGGAAGCAGTGATGGCGGGAAGCAGTGACGGTGGGAAGCAGAGAAGGTGGGAAGCAGTGAAGGCGGGAATCAGTGAACGTGGGAATCAGTGAAGGCGGGAATCAGTAAAGGTGGGAAGCAGTTAAGGCTGGAGGCAGTGATGGTGGGAAGCAGTGACGGCGGGAAGCAGTGATGGTGGGAAGCAGTGACGGCGGGAAGCAGTGATGGCGGGAAGCAGTGACAGCGGGAAGCAGAGAAGGCTGGAAGCAGTGATGGCGGGAAGCAGTGAAGGCTGGAAGCAGTGATGGCGGGAAGCAGTGAAGGCTGGAAGCAGTGATTACGGGAAGCAGAGTGGCGGGAAGCAGTGAAGGCTGGAAGCAGTGAAGGTGGGAATCAGTGAAGGTGGCAATCAGTGAAGGTGGGAAGTAGTTAAGGCTGGAAGCAGTGATGGCGGGAAGCAGTGATGGTGGGAAGCAGAGAAGGTGGGAAGCAGTGATGGCGGTAAGCAGTGACAGCGGGAAGCAGAGAAGGCGGGAAGCAGTGAAGGTGGGAATCAGTGAAGGTGGGAATCAGTAAAGGTGGGAAGCAGTTAAGGCTGGAGGCAGTGATGGTGGGAAGCAGTGACGGCGGGAAGCAGTAATGGTGGGAAGCAGTGACGGCGGGAAGCAGTGATGGCGGGAAGCAGTGACCGCGGGAAGCAGTGACAGCGGGAAGCAGAGAAGGCTGGAAGCAGTGATGGCGGGAAGCAGTGAAGGCTGGAAGCAGTGATGGCGGGAAGCAGTGAAGGCTGGGAGCAGTGATTACGGGAAGCAGAGAAGGATGGAAGCAGTGAAGGCTGGAAGCAGTGAAGGCTGGAAGCAGTGAAGGCTGGAAGTAGTGAAGGCTGGAAGCAGTGATTACGGGAAGCAGAGAAGGCTGGAAGCAGTGAAGGCTGGAAGCAGTGATGGCGGGAAGCAGTGATTACGGGAAGCAGAGTGGCGGGAAGCAGTGAAGGCTGGAAGCAGTGAAGGTGGGAATCAGTGAAGGTGGGAAGTAGTTAAGGCTGGAAGCAGTGATGGCGGGAAGCAGTGAAGGCTGGAAGCAGTGATTACGGGAAGCAGAGAACGCTGGAAGCAGTGAAGGCTGGAAGCAGTGATGGCGGGAAGCAGTGAAGGCTGGGAGCAGTGATTACGGGAAGCAGAGAACGCTGGAAGCAGTGAAGGCTGGAAGCAGTGAAGGTGGGAATCAGTGAAGGTGGGAAGTAGTTAAGGCTGGAAGCAGTGATGGCGGGAAGCAGTGACGGTGGGAAGCAGAGAAGGTGGGAAGCAGTGATGGCGGTAAGCAGTGACAGCGGGAAGCAGTGAATGCGGGAATCAGTGAAGGTGGGAATCAGTAAAGGCGGGAATCAGTAAAGGTGGGAAGCAGTTAAGGCTGGAAGCAGAGAAGGCTGGAAGCATTGATGGCGGGAAGCAGTGACGGCGGGAAGCAGTGACGGCGGGAAGCAGAGAAGGCTGGAAGCATTGATGGCGGGAAGCAGTGAAGGCTGGAAGCAGTGATGGCGGGAAGCAGTGAAGGCTGGGAGCAGTGATTATGGGAAGCAGAGTGGCGGGAAGCAGTGAAGGCTGGAAGCAGTGAAGGCGGGAATCAGTGAAGGTGGGAATCAGTGAAGGCGGGAATCAGTGAAGGTGGGAAGTAGTTAAGGCTGGAAGCAGAGAAGGCTGGAAGCAATGACAGTGGAAAGCATGAAGGCTGGAAGCAGTGAAGGCAGGAAGCAGTGAAGGCGGGAAGCAGTGAGGGCGGGAAGCAGTGAGGGCGGGAAGCAGTGAGGGCGGGAATCAGTGAGGGCGGGAATCAGTGAAGGCGGGAAGCAGTGAAGGCGGGAATCAGTGAGGGCGGGAATCAGTGAGGGCGGGAATCAGTGAAGGTGGGAAGCAGTGAAGGCGGGAATCAGTGAAGGCGGGAATCAGTGAGGGCGGGAATCAGTGAAGGCGGGAAGCAGTTAGGCGGGAATCAGTGAAGGCGGGAATCAGTGAGGGCGGGAATCAGTGAAGGCGGGAAGCAGTGAAGGCGGGAATCAGTGAAGGCTGGGAGCAGTTGAAGGCGGGAAGCAGTGAAGGCTTTCAAGAACCCCAGGGAGCCAACAAAGAACAGTAAAAGACACTGTAAGGTGCGACTGAGATCCGAAACAGAAACTGCTAACACACCAACCACATGGTTGCCTGATTTTCTGGCTCCAACAAAACTGCCATGTTCTGCAATGACGATTTCACAACTCCCGGTGTTTTAAAAGTCAAATTTGCTATGTTAGTTACAACACAATGAGAAGTCACCCTCTGCTTTCCCCTCTATCTCATCTACCTTTGATCTGCTCAGATTTTCTCCTTTAAGTTAGTCTTAAAAAGTCTACGGAAAAAAGAAAAAGCTACAAACATTCCAGAATTTCACTTTGCAATGATTTCAGTTTTCTCCTCCAGATGAAAATAAGGCTGAAGTAGATACTTCCTTGATATCTATGAGGTAGGATCAGTGAGCAGAGAGCAGGTCACTGGGCAGTCTCCATCCTTCCCACTCATTCAGAGGAAAATGCGTGTCTGGGAAAGGAACATTTAAAATCCAGCCTTCCCGCTCCCTTAGCTAATCACCCAGCTACTCAGGTCCCAACGCTCTCTGTTCTTTCATTCTTTTTTTTTTTTTTTTTGCAGTTTTTGGCTGGGGCCAGGTTTGAACCCACCACCTCTGGTATATGGGGCCGGTGCCCTACTCCTTTCAGCCACAGGCGCCGCCAGCCAATTCTCTCTGTTCTTACAGTTATGACTGCTGTTAGTCCCTGACAGCTGATCTACACGGCCCATTTTGTTTTTTACTTCAAAATAAGATATGTGCAGTGTGCACAGGAATTTGTTCATAGTTTTTTGTTTTTTTTTTTAACTATAGTCCGGCCCTCCAATGGTCTGAGGGACCGTGAATTGGCCTCCTATTTAAAAAGTTTGAGGACACCTGCTCTAGACTGTGGGGTAAAGTCCAAACTCCCGGCCTGACAGACAGGGCCTCCTAAGATCACTATTCCAGTCTTGCCCACCCCTCACGGCTCCCTAAGTGCCCCTTCCACCCCCAGGCCCTCTGCCCACGCTGCTCTCTGCGTCTCACACCCTTCCCTCCACGCTGTTCCGCGTACCCAGCCTTGGCTCTGCCACCGAGGCCCACAAGGGCACCACCTCCTTTAATGTGCTTTCTGTGCCCATTCTGCCCACATTCTCGCCTGTGGCTGCTGTACTGCGTAGACACCTCTGTCTCAGCACTTTCCAAGTACAGTGCTCACCTCTCTTCATCTTTGTATGTCACTGTTTGGCCTAGTACCAAACAAACAGAATGTGATCAATAATGTTTGAAGATTGAAGGGCAAATGACCTAGGTCATATGGTCACTACTGCCCCACAGAGGCCTCTAAAGAAAAAACAAAGTAAGGAAATCATAATCGCATTGATCCCAGGACAAGGGCAAGGCACCTACATGTGCTGGAGAAAATATTTTTTAAAATGGTACAAACATAGTCACCACATACAAGCAGCACAGCGTTGCAAAGAAAAGCTACATTCATTATTTTTAAATAATCACACCAGGTGGTATAAGCAAGTGTCAAGTAAGTTTGGAAAACAATGTGGACCTGAGAATGGCAGGCCTGGCTAGGCCTCAATTCTAGATCTGCCCCTTGACCTTAGTTAACTGCTCCTCTGCCTCAGTTTCTCCACCTGTGCAGTGATGATAAACTTTGACCTCATGTTCTATTGCTCCGCCCCCTTCCCCCTGGACTTTCTTACTTTCCTAAAACACTAAAGTCACTCTTTCTGTATTGTTTCTGCTCATGACACTTCCGACATCACTTTCTTTACACCGACGGATTCTCCATTCTCCACCAACTGGGTGCCCTATATTTCTTTCTTTCTTTTTTTTTTATTGTTGGGGATTCATTGTGGGTGCCCTATATTTCAATTCAATTCTGACCCCAATTACTCAAGGTTAGCAAAGATCTACAGGATAAGGGCTCAGCCCCACAGGACTGCTCACAGTTCAGACATCAGTCACCAAGTCTGGCCCACCCATCCTTCTGACCAACTGGCTATAAAGTCGGGGGTTCCTACAACTCCGTCCTCCAGACAGATAATTTGCTAGAGCAGCTCACAGAACTCAGAAAAGCACTTTGTGTACCACCACTATCCTTATAATAAAGGATACAACAAAGAAACTACCAAATGGAAAAGACAGAGCAAAGGAGGGGAAGGTGGGTTTCAAGAAGCTTCCACACCCCCCTGGAAATGCCACCCCCTACCCCCCAGCATGTCAATGTACTCACTGACTAAGAAGCTCTCCAAACCTCATCATTTAGGATTTTTATGGGGGTTCCACTCTGCAAGCATACTTGATTAAATCACCAGCCATTGGTGATTAGCTCCAGAAATTGGAGGTTAGGGCTGAAAGTTCTAATCTCCAATCACATGGTTGGTTCCTCTGGCAACCAGCCCCCACCCAACTACCTGGAGGCCCATCAAGAGCCCCCTCTTTAGCAGAAACTCAGGTGATGCCAAAAGGGGCTTATCATAACAAAAGATGCTCCCATTATTATCACTCAGGAATTTGTTTGGGTTTTAGAAACTGTATCAGATACCTAAATGGATTTTTTTTTTTTTTAATCACACCACAGCCTTAGGATTTTGACACCTTTTGGTTCTTCAACCCATAATATGTCCCTGAAATCTGAACCATTCAGGTCTCTACTCAAATCTTTCCTTCTTATAGAAATCATTCCGTGACCACCTCCTTAAAACAGCATCTTCCTCCCACCCATGTCATTCTCTGAGTTCTTACTCTGCCTTTTTTCCTCCTTAGCATTTCCAGTAACTGAAATAACACTATTGAAGGAAACAAAAACATTTCATCCTAAAATATACTTCTTTGACATATTTTGAGATGGCTGTTCAGAGGGTCTACAGGTAGGAGAAGTCTTTTTGTCAGGGAGGTTATGTACCTGGAGAGAACGTGCATTGATACTCTTTCTCAGAGGCCCTCTTTCATCTGGGTCTAGAAGAGATTAACTTTGAGTCTGACACTTAAAATCTGAAAAAAGTGTTGATTCTCTCTCAGGGGTGCTACCAGTCAAGTTCCATCTATACAACGAGACCACCTTTGCAAACCAGGCTGCCCCGTCCCCCTGCCCATAACCCAATTTACCATTATAACCTGGTTTGGGTCATGCTTCCATTCCCCCATTCTTTATGTAACCTCAAGATGGGATACAAGTGGCTTCCTTTGAGATCTTATTTTGTACGATTCCCTTGGAATGTTAGTAAACTTGTATGCCTTCTCTCCTACCAGTCTACCTTTTATCTGTTGACTTTTCAATGAATCTTCAGAGGACAAAGGAGATGTTTTCTCTAGGCCCTTACTCTATTTATTTGTTCACTTCCCCTCACCATCTCCTATTAGAATGTAAATTCCTGAAGAAAGTTGATCTTCCCTAGATCCACAGTGCATAAAATGCCTGACACAAAGTACTCAAAAAATATATATATATATTTGTTGAATAAATGGTGATAACAAGATAATACCTATAACAAAGGGTTATGTGATTCAACAAAAGAGTGCAGATAGAGGAATATACAATTCTTAACACTCAAAAGTGTTGGCCAACGCTATCATCAAAAGAACCCAGAAGACAGCCAGGTCAACATGGGCAGGGGGAGTTACAGGTTTCAAGGATGTGACAGGACTTGAGCTTGATCTGGAAGGATAAGGATTTTTTTTCTTGGGCAGCGCCTGTGACTCAGTGAATAGGGCATTGGCCCCAAATACCAAGGGTGGCAGGTTCGAACGCGGCCATGGCCAGTTAAAAAAAAAAGCAGTGACAACTGCAACAAAAATAGCAGGGCGTTGTGGCGGTGGGAACCGTAGTCCCAGTTACTCGGGAGGCTGGGGCCTAAGCCCAAGAGTTGGAGATGCTGTGAGTTGTGATGCCATGGCACTCTACCCAGGGCAACAAAGGAAGACTGTCTCAATAAATAAATAATCATGTATGTCCACTTGAGAAAAAAGCAAAACACACATGTCCACTTGAGTGAAAAAAAAATCATGCATGTCCACTTGAGAGGAAAAAAAAAAAGAAACCAAGAAGCAAACAGAATGTCCACCCACAGGGAAATAAACCATGGTGCCTCCATACTGTGCAGAGGTTAATCTGAATAAGATACACACTTAGTGAAACAATCTCTAAAACATAGTTTTTTTGTTTGTTTTAATTGAGACAGTCTCACTTTGTCACCCTTGCTAGAATGCAGTGGCGTCTTAGCTCACAGCAACCACCAACTCTTAGGCTCAAGCGATTTTCTTCCTCAGCCTTCCTAGTAACTGGGACTACAGACGTCCACCACAACGCCCAACTATTTTTTGTTTGTTTAGCAGGCCCAGGCCAGGTTCAAACTCACCAGACTCTGAGCATGTGGCTGGCACCCTAACCACTGACCTAAAGACGCCCCCTCTAAAACATATTGTTAAATTTAAAACACAGTTGAGAACACACCCCATGTGATCTGATTTAGGGAAAACAAAAATTTTAAAACCACAAACAAGGACTGGTGCTGTGGCTCATGCCCATAATCCTAGCACTTTGGGAGGCCCAGGAGGGTGGATTACTTGAGCTCAGGAGTTCAAGACCAGTTTGAGCAAGTGTGACCTCATCTCTAAAATAAAAGCTGGGCATTGTGGCAGGCGCCTGTAGTCCCAGCTACTTGGGAGGCTAAAGCAAGAGGATCATTTGAGCCCAAGAGTTTGAGGTTGCTGCAAACTATGACGCCACAGCACTCTACCAAGGGAGAAAAAGTGGTAGGTACACTGTCTCAAAAAAAAGTAAAAGTAAAAATAAAAAAAGAAACCATACACAAATAAGATTTCTCTGAGTATGTGTACCTAATTTATATAGATAGATACATATGTTATTAACCACTGTATCAACTCCTTAACACTGTGCCTGAAACATAGCTAAGTTTTTGTTAAATATTAATTGAATGAATAAAAAAGGACCAAAAAATAAATCTGCTTGTCATGTTAAGTACGGCTGCATTTTTAACAGACCACATTAAAGTACTATTAAAATGAATTCATAATACTTAAAAAAGTAAAATTCCAAGACCTAGATATACCATCAAGGGGTCCAGGCACCAGACCCTAAATCATGTCCCCAGGTAACTAATTTAGTTGTTTTCAGTAATCAGAGCTCTAAGACAGCAACTTGTACGCCCACCTTACCTCTCCAGCATAAGGCCCCTTAACAGCAAAAAGTGCTAGGCTTTCGATCATTCCTGAACACCAAGTTACCAGCACGCTCTTTCTAAGGGTACTTTTCCACTAAACCGCGGTAGCTGGAGCTGGGGCTCTAGCTCTCGGCCTTCCCAGCACAGAACCGAATGTGGGCAGGAAACTTCCCTCCGGCTCCTTCCCTCGCTGTAATCTGCCTCTCCGGCTCAGGCATCATTCCCTGCGGACACCAAATTCCTCTCTGATCCCACCACCTCCCCAAAGGTCACCAAGGCAGCTGCGTTGAAACGCGGCGCTAAGACCAAGGAGAGGAGCAGAGGAGCGTGAGCGCACCTGTGCGCTCGGCTCTACCCGAGGAGGGGTCCGGGAACCCGCCGCTTCATTTAGGGCCAGGGACTCCGCAGCCGTCACCACGCGAGTGATTCAAAGCTGCGCGCTGCCGCGCCCCTGACTTGCCAGGGGAGGTGGGCCTCGCACCCAGAGGGCCCTGGCGGGGCCGGCACTACAGGGCAGGGACCTGTCCCCTCCCCGGTCTCCGCTACCTCAGGCCGGAGCGCTCGCGACTCGGTCCTCGGATCTCAGGAGTGTGCTGGAGAAGGACGCAGGGCGGGCGAGCGGCGCAGAGCCGGGCCGGGACCCGAGCAGGAGCGCCGGGGGTTCGCCCACCGCCTGGGGGCAACGAGCGCAGTGACGACGCGTCGGGTCAGCTCCGCGCTGCCACTCCTCCGGCTCTGCGCCCAGCTGCAAGACGCCGCGGGTCTCAATCGCAGCAACCGCGGCGAGAGTGTACTCTGCACCGGGGAAATCGATCCGCGACGCGCAAGGTACAGCCAGGGCCTCCAACCGGCCGCGGGCTCTGTGCCAGGAGCGGGGCGCCAGGCGGGGGCCGAGGGCGTGAGCGCCGGCTGTCCATCACAAGCCACGCCCACATAGCGCACGCCCACTACGGCCCTGCCCACGGGGGCGGGCCCCGTGTGTGCCACGACGAAAACGTGTCTCCGCCCCTTCAGATTCTATTGGCTAGAAAGCCGTGAGAACTGCTACCCGCAACCAGTTGAAATGCACAATTGGCCCGTGGGGGCGGGAGGGCGAGCCTCCCGCTTCCTCAGGAGCCAATAGAGAATGGGGAAGGGTTTCTTGAGGTGGTTGGCGGAAGATGGCGGCTGCCGAGAGGGCCTGGTGTGTGTGCGAGTTGTTGAGGTGAGCAGCCGGCGGCGTGGGTTTTTAGGCGTTTTTTGTTGCGTAGTGGCACTTTCTCGTCCAGTGTAGGTAAAGTTTACGTGGCGGGGGAATGGCTTCGTTCCTTATCTTGAGTGTAAGGCGTTTCCTTAAGCCAACGAGCCGTCTTCGTCCTTTCGGGGGGTCTTTGAGATGGGACGGGGCCGACTCGGTGCTGAGATTCCGGGTCCCGAGTTTTCTCCCGCTGGCTCAGGGGTCGCGTTTCCTTCCCTGCTTCAGTTTTTTCCCCTCCTTTTCACACTCCAATGAGTGTGTCGTAAATTATTGATACTAATTCTTCATTTTCTCTCCTGATGGAGCCACGAGAGATTTTCCAGTCTTTTCATTGTCTGTTTTTGGTAAAAAAAAAAGAAACCGAATCTTCCTTCGCATCTTAGTTTCTCCCCCTTAACTCATCCAATTTGCCATTGTGAACACGTCACTCAAATATAAAACTTAACGTTGAATTCTGTTTTTTGATCATCCATTGATTTATTTGTTTTCATTGCTGTAAATAAATTGTATTGCATTTGCATGACGTAATGCATTTGCATGACGTAAGATAGGTAATAGACTGTTTCTTCTAGAAAAGTTAGGAAATAGATAAGTAAAAAGAAAAGTCCCTGGAATGCTACCAACTGGCGGTATCTAATGTTAACATTTTGGCGAAAAAAGCTCCTAAGTTTTCCACCTTTGTTGTTTTAATACTACTGCCTTTTAAATGCCTTGCTCTACACTAATAGAAAGCCTAGTATATTCTGCCTACCTAGTTCTTTTTTTTTTTCCTACCCCGTTCTTTTAACACTCCCGTATTTGTGGTAAATATCTGAGTTAGCCTGAGTTTTCTTCGTATACTGCAACCTACACAACATATAACCACAGATTCAATGCAGAAGCAGAGAGGAAAAGCCACTATCTAGGTTGATGTTAAGCAGATGTTCAAGAGATTTGCAAAAATGTAAAACACCGACACCCTTTTTTGATGTCTTTTTTGTTTGGAAAATATATTTTTTATATAAAAACATGAAGGTAATTTGTTACTTTTTAATCAATTTATAAATTTTAAAAAATTCTTCAATTTTCATTTCTAATATGCTAAATGTTGGTAGATATATAGTCAATGTAAACCTCTGGTTCTCAACCAGGAATGATTTTGCCCTCCATGGACATTTGGCATTTGGCAATGTCTGGAGATACCTTTGATTGTCATCCTTGAGAGAGTGCCACTGGCATCTAGTGGGTCACAGCCAAAGGTGCTGTTAAGTATCCTATAATGCACAGAACTGCCCACTACAAAATTAGCTAGTCCAAAGAAGGTCAGCAGTGTTGAGACTGAGAAACCCTATTGTAAACAAAAACTACAATTGGGTCCTCAGTAATTTTTTTTTTTTTTTTTGGAGACAGAGCCTCAAGCTGTTGTCCTGGGTATACAGTGCTATGGCATCACAGCTCCTAGCAACCTCCAACTCCTGGGCTCAAGCGAGTCTCCTGCCTCAGCCTCCCAAGTAGCTGGGATGACAGGCACTTGCCACACAACGGCCAGCTATTTTTTGGTTTCAGCTGTCATTGTTGTTTGGTGGGCCAGGCTGGATTCGAACCTGCCAGCTCAGGTGTATGTGGCTGGCACCTTAGTCGCTTGAGCCACGGGCACCAGGCCGGATCCTCAGTAATTTTTAAGATTATAAATGTATTCTCAGACCAAATTATTTTAACAAATCAAATAACCTTTGCAGGTAGCAGATTTGTTCACAGCAGGATATCTCACATGAGAAATTTATTTCAAAACTAAATATCAATAAAATATTTATTTCTCAGAAAATGTAATATGTTTTCTACTTAAGACAATGAAAACTATGCAACTGTATAAAACATCTCCTATTTGCTTTGTTTGCTAAGCAAGCAGCCCATAGCCCAATTTGCCATTCTCTAATATGTACAGACTTCCAGCCCGCGTATCTCTGTCCCCCATCAGCCTCTACACTAACATACATACTATCGTTCACTCTATTTTCCCTGGTCCTGGCATTTTTTAATTTAAATTTTGGTGCTACATTGTTTTTGTATCTTCTAAATTTCTCAAATCCTTTATAAGGCATAGGCAGGGAAGAAAAAATATTGTTAGTAAAAAGAAAAGATATATTGTTAGGTACCCACTATATTAGTCAATCTTAAAAGAAACACATACCTAGAAAATTTATTTTAATGTAAGAGACATTTAAAGAGGTGATAAAATTATGCATTAATCAAACATTTATTGGTTGCCTTTTCTATAAAGCATTATGGTAGGCACTGGGGCTACAGTAATGACGAGGCTGGGCCCTTGATTTTGTAGAGCTTCTGTAGACTTGATAGTCATAGAGAACCTTTTTATAGTTTGTGAATGAGGTTATTAACATGCAGTGAGTAGAACATTAGTGGCTTTTTTAATTCATTCAGAGGCACATAAGGGAGTGGTAGTAAGTCATGTAAACAGATCAAATGCAGAATTGAGAACAGAACTGGAGAAATCTAAGTTCCATTTCTTTTTTACCCTACTTTTTTTTTTTTTTTTTTTGAGATACAGTCTCACTATGTTGCCCTTGGTGGAGTGCTGTGGCATCACAGCTCACAGCAACCTCAAACTCTTGGGCTTAAGTGATTCTCTTGCCTCAGCCTCCCAAGTAGCTGGGACTACAGGAGTCCGGCACAACGCCCAGCTATTTTTGTTGTTGTTGTTGTTGTTGTTGTTTAGCAGGCCTGGGCCGGGTTCGAACCTGCCAGTCCTGCCAGCCCCGGTGAATGTGGCCGGCACCCTACCCACTGAGCTATGGGCACCCAGCCTCTTTTATCCTACTTGAGGTGAAGTGAGAGGAAAAAGATGATTTACTACCTCATGAAACTTAATGGAATAGTGATCATTAAATAAGTGTATTTCTTTGAATTACATACTGTCATTTTGAGAGATGCCATTCCTAATCATGTCTTGTTTAGGTTAATAGTTAATTGTTTTTAATCACTTAATGGATACACAGAGTTAGATGGTTCAATGCTGATAAAAGTATATTAAATTGAATGCTGTAAAGGTTAGAATGAAAGAGGACTTATGCTTTCAACATTGGATATTTGGTAGTATTAGAATTTTCATAATTAAAAAAATTCAATACTTGAATATTAGCAGACTTGCAAACTACAATTCTCTCTTTTTTTACGTATTTGTAAAGTAGATATGTAAAAGTAGGCTGTAAATTGTAGTCTTTTCTCAATGGTCATCTTACTGATTTTCAACTTTCCCCACTTATTTCAGGTTTTTTTATTCATTATTCTTCCCTGGGTTAATTGTATGTGGAACTTTATGTGCATGTTTGATCGTTGTCCTTTGGCAAATCAGACTGCTGCTACAGAGAAACAAAAAGTCAATGTCAACTAGCAAAAATGGGAAAAATCAAATGGTGATTGCATTTTTTCATCCATACTGCAATGCTGGTGGAGGTGGAGAAAGAGTTTTATGGTGTGCCTTAAGAGCCCTGCAGAAAAAGTAGGTATGCATCTTTCTTAGCTAATTTGCTGTATTGTTGCCATCGTTTAAGAAATCATCAGCCAGAATTCTTCTTTTTCTAGTACCTTACAGATATCCAGGAATTCCTTTGACTGTTCTTCAATAAGAAAACATTTCTGACCGGGGTGGTGGCTCACAGCTTTAATCTTAAGCACTTTGAGACACCGAGGCAGGCACTTGAAGGCAAGAGTTTGAGACCAGTCTGGGCAATGTAGCAAGACCCCATCTCTACAAAAAATTAGCCAGATGTGGGAGCACGCATCTGTAGTCTCAGCTATTCAGGAGGCTGAGGCAGGATTGCTTGAGCTTGCAGGAGGCTGCAGTCAGCTGTGGTCATGCCACTGCACTCCCACCTGTGTGACAGAGCAAGATCCTATCTTTTTCTTTTTCTTCAAAGAGAAAGAAAGAAACTGTGTCTCTCACATGCCCACTTGCCTTATATGATCCTATTGAATTTTAGTTGCTATAATAAAGAAATGGACAAGAGAAAGTGTGTCCTCTTTTATGGCATAATGAGGATAACCAGTCACCTTTAGGAGAATGTATGCAGAATAGATTAAATAATAAACTGAAATATACCAAGTATTGCAGAGCACTTTAAACCTGAATATTTTTAGTCAGTGGTAGCACCAGAAATAATCTCTGAAAACATCTGTTTGATTCAAATTTTGATGTCATTACAAGTCGTATAGTCTTAAATTACCTATGTTAGAAGGAATATGGTGTTATACTTTATTTAATGTTTTAGGCTTCCTCATCCCCACCTCCTCCACCCTGAAAGTATTTATGATTTCCTTTTAGAAAGAAAAAAGCATAGTAAAGTATAGGTTCTATTGTTGTTTTATTACATAAGGAAAACTATTATCCTTTCATGGTTATCCTACAGCCTGGCACACACCATTCAATTCCAAAGCTTTCACACGATTCCGTATGCATTTTTATATTCTTGGTCCATTCCAGCTTCCAGCCACCACCCCTGTATTTGCTCTGCCATCTTCTGTAACTGCCAAGATCCAAAGAATTCTCTTCAATCTTGGCTCAGGGTCCGTAGCACAATGATTACGGCGCCAGCCACATACACCAAGGGTGGCGAGTTGAAACCTGGCCCAGGCCAGCTGAACAACTGCAACAAAAAAATAGCCAGGGGTTGTGGCCAGTACCTGTAGTCCCAGTTACTTGGGAGGCTGAGACAAGAGGATCTCTTAAGCCCAAGAGTTAGAGGTTGTCGTGAGCTGTGATGCTACAGCACTCTACTGAGGGTGACATAGTGAGACTCTGTCTCAGAAAAAAAAAAAAAGAATTCTCTTAAATCTCATCTCCTTGAAGCCTTCCCCACTCTAATCAGTATTTTTTTTTTTTTTTTTTTTTGTCTAACTGCATTATCTAACTCTTGAGGGCAGTGGCAAAATCTTGTATCTGTACACTTAGCCCCCAGCAACCCCTGCTACTCCTAACGAACCTACAAGGGAAAGAAAGCCAACTACAGTAGAACCTCCATAGTTGACCAGCTCCCTAAGCTGACCTGGTTTTCATAGACCAGACATGCACCATATGTCCATAAAGTGAGTTCCTTATGTTGACCACTTCCGTATGTTCACCAGTTTGTGATAGTCCCTTGGTTGGTCAACTTACAGAGGTTCTCCTGTAATTAGCATGACATAAATACTTTTCATCTTCCTCTGGCCACTTTTTATTATCCTCCCTGTTCCTTCACATATACTCTGCTCCAGCATGCTGAACAGAGAGCAGCTCCCTGACATACCATGCTCTCTCTAGGTTCCTTTGCTTTTGTAGATAGTTCTTTTTATTCTGAAATAACTTTTTTTCTCCCCAGTTAATCCCTGTAATTAACTCCCCAGTTAATCCTGACACAGCATGTGCTACAGTTCACTATTCATTTTTACTTTGGGGACCTGCTATGTATCAGGCATTAAGTGAATAAACAAGATATATCTTGAAATTAAATGATAAAAAAGATATATCAAGTCCCTTTCTCCTGGATCTTAGATTTTAGTTGAGAGAGATAAGCTAATAAAAGCAAACAAGAAAAATATCAAGTAAGGAAAATGCTATATAAAAAGTTAAAAATAGGATAATATTAGGGTGACTTACTACTTTGGATTAAATGATTAGGGAAGATCTCTGAGGATATTAACACTTAAATCTGAGTGACAAAAATAGCTACTGCATTCACCTCGGGTGGCATTGTTCGAAGTTCTTTATTTGTGTTAGTTCACTCAGTCCTCATAACAACTATTATCCTCATTTGACAGAGGAGCAAAACTGAGGCTGGAGAGCCTAAGGGGTTGTTTTGTTTGTTTGTTTTTGTTTTTTTTGAGACAGAGCTTCAAGCTGTCGCCCTAGGTAGGGTGCTATGGCATCACAGCTCACAGCAACCTTCAACTCCTGGACTCAAGCCATTCTCCTGCCTCCGCCTCCCAAGTAGCTGGGACTACAGGCACCCGCCACAATGCCTGGCTCTTTTTTGGTTACAGCCATCATTGTTGTTTGGTGGGCCTAGGCTGGATTTGAACCCGCCAGCTCAGGTGTACGTGGCTGGCGCCTTAGCCGCTTGAGCCACAGGTGCCTAGCCGAGAGCCTAAGTTTTAAACCACGTGCGGAGCTGCCTACCTTGTGAAAAAGACAGTGATTACTGGAAAAAGAGTACTCAGACAGAGGGAACTACCACTGCTAGCCCCCTAATGCTGGGCAGAGCTTGGAATGGAAGATTACAAAGGGAGGCAGGACCCAGTTCCTCAAGACTTGAGTGAGCAGGGTATGGAGTTTAGATTTTATTCTAAGTGCTAGAGAAAACCGTGCGAGGATTGTCAACAGAGAGACGATACTCTGATTATCTGCTGCTGTATAAAAATCACCCCAAAATTTAGTGACTTAAGACTATTATTTCTCATAGTTTGAGGATTGACTTTGTCTTATGACATAGCTTTGGGGGACCCTGTTTGGAGTCCATCACACTGTTGCAGGCAGATGGCAGCTGGGGCTAGAGGGATCTGAAGGTTTCTTCACTCACATATCTGGTCCCCTAGACTGAAATGGCTGGGACAACTGGGGACTGCTGTCTGGCATCAATCACTCTTGCCAAACAGCCTCTCCACGTGATTAGTTTGAGCTTGTGTACAATGTGGCTTTTTCAGGATGGTCAGACACCTTACATGACAGCTAGCTGTCTTCTCCTAGAACAGTGGTTCTCAACCTTCCTAATGCCTCCTAATGCCATGACCCTTTAATAACAGTTCCTCATGTTGTGGTGACCCCCAACCATAAAATTATTTTTGTGCTACTTCATAACTGTAATTTTGCTACTGTTATGAATCGTAATGTAAATATCTGATATGCAGGATGTATTTTCATTGTTACAAAGGGGTGGCAACCCACAGGTTGAAAATTGCTGTCCTAGAGTGAGCATTCAAAGAGACAAGAAGTAGGAGCTGTTTCTCTTAGAGCCTGGGACGGGAAACGGGGACAATGTCACTTTTGCTGTGTTCTATTGGTCACAACAGTTCCAGAGCCCATTTATTCCATGGTAGGGGACACTGACACTTTTCCCAATGAGAGGTGATATCTAAGAATTTATGGCAGAGGTACGTCTTCTTTTACCTTTTTTTTTTTTTTTTTTTGCCGTTTTTGGCCAGGGCTGGGTTTGAACCCACCACCTCCAGCATATGGGGCCGGCGCCCTACCCCTTTGAGCTACAGACACTGCACTGTCTTCTGTTACTTTTTTTTTTTTTTTTTTGCAGTTTCTGTCCGGGGCTGGGTTTGAACCCGCCACCTCCGGCATATGAGGCCCGCACCCTACCCCTTTGAGCCACAGGTTTAAAAAGATCATTATGGCTGCTAGGGAAAAAGTGGCTGGGAGGGTGGCTTGGGAGGAGCAGTTAGATTCTCATCCTTAGGCTTCCACAGCACCCTGTGGCTGCATTTATCAATACATATCACACAGTTTTGCAGTTATTTGTTTACACGTCTGCATTCTCCATTGGACTAAATGCCTTAAGGATAAAGACTCTCTCATCCCTGTATCCCCAGAGTTTCATACTAGATACTTCATAAATATTTTATGATTCAAAGAATATATAGTCAGAGGGAGGCCAAAGCATTAAAAGTCCTAAGAATATACATTTAGATGCTTCCATTCTAATTATATCAAATTGTGGTCTGGCTTTTAAAACCTTTTTGCATTTCTCAGTTAAAAACACTGAATAATGCTTTAGTATTATAAGCCTACCTAAAGATACATTGGGTGAATTTAGCTCTTGTTTGAGTGTTTCATTAATATTTTATTACTAATTATAATCATTTTATTTTTTTATACTGAGAACATTGTCAAAATAAAATTTATTATTTCTTAAAAATGAAAATGTATCATTTATATATAAATCAGCAGTTTTTGTTGATGCTTGCTCTATGTGAAACCCTCAGTGAAAGAAACCTCAAAAAACTAGAAGGCAAGGTCTCTTTTGAAGGACTAACATTTTAGTTGTAGGGCAACTCAGTGAATGTAAAACAGTGGAAAATTTTGTTGTTTAGCGTAAAAATAAGTTTCTTTATGTTTGTGAGAAAATAATTATCTGCAACTTCTTGCTTGATTTTAACCTAAGATAATGGCGTTCCTGACCATTGTATTCTACTTCAGGTATCCTGAAGCAGTTTATGTTGTTTATACTGGGGACACTGACATCAGCGGTCAACAGATCCTAGACGGTGCTTTCAGAAGATTTAACATCAGATTAACTTGTCCAGTGCAGTTTGTTTTCTTAAGGAAACGCTACCTTGTGGAAGATTCACTCTATCCTCACTTCACACTGCTGGGCCAAAGTCTCGGATCCATTTTTCTTGGCTGGGAAGCTCTGACCCAGTGTGTTCCTGACATATACATCGATTCAATGGGATATGCTTTCACACTCCCTCTGTTTAAGTATTTAGGGGGATGTCAGGTTGGAAGCTATGTTCATTATCCCACTATCAGCACTGACATGCTCTCTGTAGTGAAGAATCAGAATGTTGGATTTAATAATGCAGCCTTCATTACCAGGAATCCATTCCTCAGCAAAGCAAAGCTCCTCTACTACCATTTATTTGCCTTCATTTATGGACTTGTTGGTTCTTGCTGTGATGTAGTCATGGTCAATTCTTCTTGGACACTAAACCATATCCTGTCACTGTGGAAGGCTGGGAATTGCACTAACATTGTTTATCCACCTTGTGATGTGCAGACATTTCTGGACATTCCCTTACATGAGAAAAAGATGACCCCAGGACATTTACTGGTTTCTGTTGGCCAATTTAGACCTGAAAAGAATCATCCTTTGCAGATCAGAGCCTTTGCTAAATTGCTGGATAAGAAGGTGAATAAGTCATCTCCTCTTAAACTTGTCATCATTGGAGGTTGCCGGAACAAAGAAGATGAACTTAGGGTAAACCAACTGAGAAAGCTGTCTGAAGATTTAGGGGTTCACAAAGATGTGGAATTTAAAATAAACATTCCATTTGATGAATTAAAGAATTACTTGTCTAAAGCAACAATTGGCCTGCATACCATGTGGAATGAGCATTTTGGGATTGGTGAGTTTAGCTTTTAAATAACTTCTTTGATGCCACAAGATGTACATTTTAGGTTCTTTTGATAAAGTAATCCTCTGGAAGTCTATATCAAGTCCTGATTCTCTTCCCTTAATCCACCAAGTATGCTTTTCTCATTTGAGACTCATTTGTAAGACTGTAGTTAATAACAGGTAATATTTATTAACTACTTACTATATATAGGTCAATGTGTTGAGGTTTTTACAATTACTGTCTGATTTAATCCTCTGCAAAATCATGTTTGATAGATATCGTTGTTACTTCTGTTTTATAAATAAGGAAACTTGAGCATGGAAAGATTTAGTAATTGCACAAGGTAAATCTCTAGGAAGTGGTGGAGCCCAAATTCTGACTCAGATATCCCTCCTCTTAGTGCCACATTTTTTCTCCCAGTCTGACCCTCTAAGGATTAGTACAGATTCCTGAGTCCTACCCTAATTCTGCTGAGCGACCAAATCAATATCTGGATGGGCCCAGATGAGTGTATTTTGGTAGAGCTGCTCCGGTGAGTCTGCTGTGCATCCCTGCAGGTGGGCTTCTCACAGTCGTTCTTTTGTTCCTTTATTCTTTGAGCATTATTGGAATGGCCAAATTCTGTAAGTGTTCAACTTACCTCTCCTTGCCCATTAGCCATTAGTTTGCCATTAGTTTACTCTAGCACAAATTGCTGTCTCTCTTCTGACTTCCTGTTGAGTACATATTTCAGTATGAAATTAAGTACTGCTTTGTGTCTAATCTGGGTCAGCATATTTTTCTTTTTTTTTGCAGTTTTTGGCCAAGGCTAGATTTGAACCCATCACCTCCAGCATATGGGGTCAGTGCCCTCCTTTGAGCCACAGGCGCTGCCCAGCATATTTTTTCTTAAAGGCTTACTTTATGCCTCATGCTGCTAGTTCCTAGGGGAAAATGAGAAAACAAAATGAAGTTTCCTATACTAAGACTACAATCTATTTTATATATATATATATATATATATATATTTTTTTTTTTTTTTTTGTTTTTTATAGAGACAGAGTCTTACTTCATTACTGTCAGTAGAGTGCCGTGGCGTCACACAGCTCACAGCAGCCTACAATTCCTGGGCTTAGGCGATTCTCTTGCCTCAGCCTCCCAAGTAGCTGGGACTACAGGCGCCCGCCACAACACCCAGCTATTTTTTTATTGCAGTTTGGCCAGGGCCGGGTTTGAACCTAACACCCTCGGTATATGGGGCCAGCACCCTACCCACTGAGCCACAGGTGCCACCCATATTTTATTTTTATTAAGAGACAGGGTCTCACTCTGTCATACAGGTTGGAATACAGTGGTTTATCCTAGCACACTGTAACCTCAAACTCCTAGGTTTAAGCAGTCCTCCCACCCTAGCCTCCCAAGTAACTGAGACTGCATAAGTTCTGTGCATACTTCCTCTACCAGGTAATTTTTCTATTTTTTTTAGAGATGGGATCTCACTATGTGGCCCAGGTCTTAAACTACTGGCCTCAAGTGACCCTCCTGTCTTTGCCTCCCAAAGTACTAGGATTATAGATGTGAGCTCTCTTATACTTTTTTTTTTTTTTGTCTTTTTTTGTAGAGACAGAGTCTCACTTTGTTGCCTTTGGGAGAGCGCCATGACGTTACAGCTCACAGCCACCTCCAACTCCTGGGCTTAGGCGATTCTCTTGCCTCAGCCTCCCAGTAGCTGGGACTACAGGCGCCCGCCACAACACCCGGCTATTTTTTTGTTGCAGTTTGGCCAGGGCTGGGTTTGAACTCACCACCCTCAGTATATGGGGCTGGCACCCTACTCACTGAGCCACAGGCGCCGCCCTCTCTTATACTTTTCTAACCTTAGTTAATGGCAGAGTGCTTGGCCCAGACATTCAGCAGGAACATATTGATCCAATCTTCTTCGTGGGATCTCACCTCCTGTGCTGCCTGCCACAGATAGTTACTAAGCATTCACTCTATGCCAGGCACTGCAGTGAGGTGCTGGGGATGTGACAGCAACTGGAGCTGCTCTGCCTGTCAGAGACCTCTCACTCTTGGTTGGACCCAGCAGGCCACAGGTGCTGTGCTAAAAAGTGCAGGCGGCTGGGTGGTCTTGTTTGTTGAGAGTAAACAAGAATGGCTAATGGGCAAGGAGAGGTAAGTTGAACGCTTACAAGATTTGGCACAAAGAGAAGGAGGGGCCATCCAATAATGTTCACAGATTAATAAAGGAACAAAAGAATTACTGTGAGAAGCCCTCCTGGAGGGATGCTCATGCCTGTAATCCCAGCACTCTGGGAGCCCAAGGCCAGTGGATTGCCTGAGCTCACAAGTTCCGAAACCAGCCTGAGCCAGAGTGAGACCCCGTTTCTCTAAAAAATAGCCAGGTGTTGTGGCAGCTACTCAGGAGGCTGAGGCAAGAGAATCACTTGAGCCCAAGAGTTTGAGGTCACTGTGAGCTACAATGCCATGGCACTCTACCGAGGGCAACAAAGTGAGACCCTGTCTCAAAAAAAAAGAGTAGGTGAAATGAAGCCCCGAAGAGAAGCACCTACCACAGATCTGTGGGGGCAGGGAGCAGTTGCCCAAGAAGAGTACGTGATGCTGAAGCTGGGCCCTGAACAGTAATTAGAAGTTAGGCAAGAGGGGAGAATGTCCAGCAGAGGGAGCAGCACTTTGACAGGAGTGAGCGCAGGAGCATACATCAGCTCTTTCAGGGGACTAAGCACAAGGCTGCTGGAGCCCACAGGGGAGACAGCAGAACCATGGAGAGGTAATCTGAGCCAGTCCAGGTCAGATGGAAGGACATTAAATATTGGATTGAGTTAAGTGCTTTTCTGGCCAGGTGCCGCTCACATCTGTATTCCCAGCACTCTGGGAGGCCAAGGTGGTGGATCCCTTGAGCTCAGGAGTTTGAGACCAGCCTGAGCAAGAGCAAGTCTGTACTAAAAATAGAAAAACTAGCCAGGCGTGTGGCGGGCACCTGTAGTCCCAGCGACTCAGGAGGCTGCTGCAGGAGGGTTGCTCAGGGCCAAGAGTTTATGGCTGCATTAAGTTATGATGAAGCAGTGCACTCCAGCCTAGGAGACTGAGACTCTGTCTCCAAAATTAAAAAAATAAAACAAAAAAAACTTGTTCCCTAAAGTCCATTCTGGCTGCAGCATGGGCAGTGGGTTGGTGAGGAACAGAGAAAGCGAGACCCTGGAGATGGAAAAAGGAGTGGCTGCTGCGGCAACCCAGATAGGAGGTGCTGGCCAACTGGACTCGTAGGTGAACATGCTGGGGAAGGATTAAACAGGACTTGATAGTCAGCCAGATGCTTTATATGAGGGAGGAGGAGGCCTAAATAACGGGAATGGTTTGGCTATGAGCAGAGGCCATTGGTGGGTCAGGAGCAGTTGGTGAGCCAGCACCGGTAGTATTTGAACTGTCCGTGGGGTCCATGAGCGCCTGTGCCTGGGAGGTAGTTGTATACCGTGAAGGAGAGGAATCTGATCTGGTGATACAGATTGAGGCATTGTTCTTGTGCAGGTAGGTACTGAAACTCCCATGGATGTGGATAAGATTGTCCGTGGGACACGTGCAGAGTGGAATGACGCTCTTAGTGTAAAATGCAGGAAACAGGAACGGCTGAGAAGTGGGCAGAAGAAATGCTAGGGGGCGGGGGAGTGGGGGACCAGCTGAGCATAAGCTGAGTACACTGACTCTTCAGAAAGAAGGGGAAGGGCAGACATTCCAGTGCTGCTCAGATCTAGAAGGACAGTCATTGGTGACCTGGGCAAGAGCTTTCTCAAGGGAGAAGTGGAAGCAAAAGTCAGACTGAGCAAAACGTCAAAAGTTGAGCATTAAGAGACAAGCGAATGGAGTTAATGAGTGCAAACCACATTTTTAGGAAATTTCTCTGAAAAGAGGAGTGGAGGAGGGAGTGGCTGGGAGGAGCCTACCACACCCGAGGATAAGCATGAGGTACAGAATCTACCGTGCTGATGGAAAGGGTCCAACAGAGGAGGCATGAAGTTGACTAGACCAAGGCCTCTCAGAAAGGACCAGGGTGCTGTCTGTCCTCAAGCAAATACAGTCTGAGCTGCAGATATTTTCCCACTGTCAAACACTGGAATGGTTGCTGTCCTGGGCATCTGAGGTATCAGCTCTCTACCATCTTTCAGAGATTTGAGAAAGCAGTCCCTTAAATCATTCTCTGAAGGGCTTCATTCTGCCAGGATTTTGGCTAAGAAAGGCTGGCTAGAGGAATTTATACACTCACCTGTATCATTTGACAGAAATTAACCACAACTTCCATTCAGTTCAGCACTGCTGTTGGGCATTGCCGTGGTCTCCAAAGTGCCGGAAATCCAGGCAGGAGCACAAGCTCCACCTTAGTGTGCTGCACTGAGGTGTTTCACGTGGTTTTTTATTGTTGTTTTTAGTGCTAATAATGTAATTTGAACTCTTAAAATTTTGCTTTTGGTATCTTTTTACTCCTTTTGTCTTTCTAATATCTGCTAACATTCTACCACCTTGCTAATACTCTCTAGTCTTCTAATTTAATTATCTGTGATGTATCCATGAGGTTTCACAGTTCACAAACTTGCCACCATGCCCTTAATGTTGGCAGTGCTGTACGAACAACTCAGAAGGGCTTCATCACCGTGGTGTATCAGTGTCTCACGGCTATGTTTGTATCGACGCGTGGTGGTGTTAGCGTTCTTGAGTGTTTTTGTGTGCCCTTGCAAGAATGTGGGAGCTTCAGTTAGAGCAACAAACAAACATTCGTAAATTTCTTGTTAAACTTGGCAAGAGTGAAAGTGAAATCAGGGACATGTTAGTCCAAGTTTATGGGGATAATGCCGTGAAGAAAACAGCAGTGTACAGATGGATTAAATGTTTTTCTGAGGGGAGAGAAAGCGTCACTGATGAAGGGGGGAGCAGTAGCAAGCAAAACTGATGAAAACATTGCAGGTTTGTTGCATTGTATGTCAAAATTGTCAGCAGACTGTGAGAAGCCTAACAAACTGAGTTACTTTCCTGAGAGAATCAGGAAAAGCTTAACTGAAAATGTTGGCATGAGAAAGGTCTTACATCACTGCAGTGCACCAGCTCACACAGCATTGTTCGTGAGGGAGTTTTTAGCCAGTAAAAACAAATACTTACATTGGAATACTCTCTCCACTCACCTGATCTGACCCTCAGTGACTTTTTCTTTTATCCAAGGATCAAAGAAGTATTGACAGGAATCCATTCTGATGATGTTCAGGACATCCAGGGTAATACGGTGACAGCTCTGATGGCCATTCCAGAAAAAGAGCTCCAGAATTGCTTTGAAGGGTGGACGAGGCGTTGGTGTCAGTGCAGAGCTGGCCAAGGGGAGTACCTCGAGGTGACTGGTGATGTTCAGCAGTGAGATATGGAGCACTTTTTCTAGGATGAGTTCATAAACTTAATTGTCAGATCTCATATTTGTTGAAGGCTATTCTTACATCTACTTGTCTATTGTAATTTTGGTATTATTGTGAAGACTAAACTTAAAATTTTTTATTTTGCACCATGGAAGTTAAATAAGCAAATTTATAGACATGCAGACATTGAATTGAATTTTTTATGAATCTCTTGAAATTGGGAGGTTTCTGCTCATCCTTGTTCTGTGAATATACTCAAAAACTTAAAAGACTACATGATTGTTTTTCTTTCTCAGGAGTTGTGGAGTGTATGGCAGCTGGCACAATCATCCTTGCACACAATTCAGGGGGCCCAAAACTTGACATTGTTGTTCCTCATGAAGGAGAGAGAACTGGATTTCTGGCCGAGAGTGAAGAAGGCTATGCGGAGACTATGACTCGTATTCTTTCCATGTCTGCAGAAGAGAGACTCCGAATCAGAGAAAATGCTCGCGCGTCTGTAAGCAGATTCTCTGATCAGGAGTTTGAAGCAACATTCCTGTTATCTGTGGAAAAGTTATTTAAATAATGCAATATATGTACAATTAAAGGTATTTTATATAAAATTATTAAACATCTTCATATGTAAATATTTTTCTAAACCTATTCCCTATTGTAATAAAGTCAGCCTGTGCAGTATTCTTTTTTTTTTTTTTTTTTTTTTTTTTTTGTAGAGACAGAGTCTCACTGTACCGCCCTCCGGTAGAGTGCCGTGGCGTCACACGGCTCACAGCAACCTCCAACTCTCGGGCTTACGCGATTCTCTTGCCTCAGCCTCCGGAGTAGCTGGGACCACAGGCGCCCGCCACAACGCCCGGCTATTTTTCCGTTGCAGTTTGGCCGGGGCCGGGTTTGAACCCGCCACCCTCGGCATATGGGGCCGGCGCCCTACTCACTGAACCACAGGCGCCGCCCCCTGTGCAGTATTCTTAGCATTATGTACATAGGCCAAGGTATTTACTTCAGTCTAGAAAGGCAAAATCAGATTAGTATGTAGCCCTAAGCTCTAAAACATAGGAATCTGAGAGAAAAAAATTGTCATGAAATTTGCTATAATCCATATTTTTAAAATTTCATTTGTCAAATCACTTTTAAGAAACAGAAAAGAAATTTTCCTTTTAGAAAAAAATTAATGTTCTGTCGGCATCTATTTTTGCTTAAAAAACAAAAGGGAAATGAAAATGTTGAAAAGAAAATGAATGACTGATAATTGACTAGCACTTTAGAATAATTCTTCTGACATTTTTGGAACACAGAAAAATTCTGATACATTTAAATTCTAAACAATATTGTAGGGGACCCTTTGGAATGTACCTAACGATTTTCTTGAAAGAAACTTTAAACAAGCTTATTTGATCATGTTCAAAAAGCATACAGTCAAGAGACTAGCTGAGTGACGTTTTCTGAGTGTATGCGCATGTGAGGGGAAGGTACTGCCAGCAGCCCTTTCAGTAATGAGGAGTTTGTTCCTAATTTGAGAATGGTTTTTGTGTAGCACTGTCGGCACTTCATGTGACTCTCTCTCTATCTCTTAACAGCTCCACATCTCAGAGGCTGGAAGCTACCTTTAAGTCATTCAGGAGAACAGCAGTTGGTTTTTCTGACATAAGCTCATCTGTAAAATGCATTTTGAAAAGAGCATTGGATAAGCAGTTAGCATTCCTAAGCCTACCCTTGGCCTCATCATGACAAACGTCTGACCTTTTGACACTAAAGCTGCTCCTTAATCTTTCTGAGGCTTAGAGTCTGCATGTATAATCTGGAGATGTTAATCCATATCCTCACTGCCTTCTACGGTTGTGATACTGGGATGGAAAGTGAGTGAAACTACTTTGAAAATTATAAACGTTACTTTCTATAAAAGTAACAATATACAGGATAAACATAAAGTTCATGTGCAATTTAAATCAGTAAACGTACATAGTTATTAGGTAATCCTATGCTTATGGATGCATTACAACTCTGTAGATTCTTTAGGAAGTGGTGTAAGTTTAATATGATTTCTGTCCTGAATAACATGAACACTGTGTGTGTTTAGACAATAACCATAAAGACCTACGGTGTCCGCATTTTCTGCCTATGTAGCATTTCCTGCTTGTTCAGGGAATTGAAACCCCTCACAGTGTGATTCATCTTTGTGTGAGGGGCACAGGCAACAGGTATGTTATTCCTTTACAATCTGCTCTCAACCATTTATCAGTATCTACTCCCAATTATGTTGTTCGTTCATCTGCAGGCCATCTTTCTGTCATCAGATCTAAAAGCAATGAAACAGAGTCAGTCACAGGGTGTTCTGACAGACCAGCACAGCTGTGTGTTCAAGATGACGCCATCTAGAAAAGAAAGACTAGTAGGAATTGGAGCGAAAGGCACCCCACCGATGCTCTAGTCCATTTCTCTCTGATTCTCAACTTCACAGACAAGAACAGTTTAAAGAATTTAGTAGACTCCTTCAGTGTACAATGCTGTTTGATGACAGAATCACGATTACAACCTGATACTCTGACTCCCCTCCCAGTGCTTTTTCTCATTTTATACCTAGTCTTTGGGGGAAGAGTCACACTCTTGCCCACTCAGCCTCCTAATCTGCACAAAGAAAATTATGGGACCAAAGATAAAATGGACAGAGCAAAAATAGAGGATGTAGTGAAGAAAGTATTCTGGAATTTCATAAAACATTCTTTAACCTTTTTTCTAAATGATTTTCAAATCACAAACATAACAGTGAAAAATATAATTTGCAAATATGTTCACTTTCCATATTCCTAATACGATATCACATGTATTTTTATTTTTTTCTGGATGACTGATAATTGTGAAAAGTGTCAAAGTGGCGTATCAGCTAGTGTCTACAGAACTTCTGGATGACGATTCTAAGACATCGCTTTTGAGGGGTCCAAGCATGCTATGTTTTGAATCCACAGTAATGGAAATTCACATTTCTAATTGTGCTCTACAAATTATGTGTTACATAATCTTTATATAATAATCATTTGTATGTAAATATTTAAACTTAATAGATACAAAATCCATTTGTATCTAAATATAATTTAAAGAAGTGATTTCTCATTATTTTAGATTCTTTTACAGTATGGTCCCTATTACACCCTTCATGTAGTCTACCAATTCTCCTACTAATATTCCAAAGCGCCACATGCCAAGAAATTTTTATTTTTCTTTAAAAAGAAACAATTTTGTTCTACCTGTGGAAACTAAGAAGAATAAATTATCAGGTTTAATAGCCTTTTTTTTTTTTTTTTGTAGAGACAGAGTCTCACTGTACCGCCCTCAGGTAGAGTGCCGTGGCGTCACATGGCTGACAGCAACCTCTAACTCTTGGGCTTACGTGATTCTCTTGCCTCAGCCTCCCGAGCAGCTGGGACTACAGGCGCCCGCTACAACGCCCGGCTATTTTTTTGTTGCAGTTTAGCCGGGGCTGGGTTTGAACCCGCCACCCTCTGCATATGGGGCCGGCACCCTACTCACTGAGCCACAGGCACCGCCCTTAATAGCCTTTTTTTAACTGAATATTTTAGAATAGGAAAAACTGCAGAGTTTTTTACACTTTATTGTAATAATTTTACATGGTCATCTTACAGGCTGAATTATGAGAGAGGCCAAAGCTGTGTTCAGCAGAGCTGTGTTCCCTCTGGAGGCTTTAGAAGAAGCTGTTCCTTTACCTTTCCCAGACTGTAAACAGCCTGCATTGCCACCTCCATGTTCAAAGGCAGCAACAGCAGCTCAGCACTGCCTTCTCCCTGGTTTTCTCTTGTGCCTTCCTCTTCCCTTTTTAAGGACCCTCCTTAAAAACCAAGGTAACCTCTTTATTTTAAAGTCAGCTAATGGCAAACAATTCTACCGGCAATCTTAATTCCCCTGTGTGGTGTGGCAATACATTCATAAATTCTGGGGATTGGGATGTGACATCTTTTGGAGGTGGATATTTGAGCTGCATTATTTTGCCTACCATATATATTATCTAAGATATCTCTTAACAGAAGTTTTAAAGTAAAATTATTAATTTCTACACTTAAAAATTAATTGTCTAAATTAAAAGAAAAATTATGAAAAATCGTTGGGATTACTAGAAAACACAATAAATGAATTTGACTGTCCTCAAAAAAAAAATACTATAGTTATTGGAGATTATTATTTAAGAAAAACTACATAATCACACATATATTTTGACTGGTTGTTGCTGTTCCTTGGTCTTCATCAACAGTACAAGTTAGGATGTTAGATGGAGTCAAAATATCCCCCAGACCTTCATCTGCTTCACATTTCAGCGTGCTTATCCTCTCTCTTTCTCCTGAAACAATAAATGGTAAAACTTAACATTGTGATATGAAAGCACTGAAGAATACATACGAAACTGGTTTCCCTTTTCACTCCCCATCCCCACATGAGCAATATCAAAGTTGCATCTCACCCAGGTAATGAATTATTTATTGTCTGGTTTTTTGAAGGATGATAAGCAACCAAGGTTGGGAGAATCAGTTTTCTGTTTAGTTGCATTTAGTTAAACATATTCAGCAAACTTACTAATATCCATCTGCTCTTAGGTTTAAAAGGAGAGGAAGAAAACAAAAACTGTTGCCACATGTTGAACCTTTACTCCAGTCCCTGTCCTAGGACGCTACACATACCACATGTCATCTACTGCTAACAACACTTTGCAGTGGACACAATTACCATCAAATCACAGATGCCAAAACTCAGGTTAAAAAGTATGTCCAAGTCTCACAGCTACTAATAAGTAGAACCAGGAACTGAAATTGTGTCTAAGACCATAACATTAGTATTTTTAGAAGGGAAGAGAGCAGGAGACCAAGAAAATCTCAAAGATCACTAAAAAATTTAAGTGGCAAATGAAGGAGACCGAGACAGCTGGTAAGAGCCAAGAAAGTGTGTATCATGGAAGCTAAGAGAGCAGTCAGATCAGATGAGGACTGAGAAGAGATCTGACAGGACAGTTTTCAAGGTAATGACAGCCCATTGGAGACTATTTCAGAGGGGTGGCATGCAGCAGGAACCATAGTGCAGCGGGTTGAGAAAGCAACGGAGGGAAAAAAGTGATACAGGGAGACTGGCCTTGGGAAGGTTGGTATTACCTACAGGACCTGGGACAGTGGTTTTTTTGGCTTCATAAGATGGAAGCGATTTAGGCATATTCATATGCAGAGGGGAAGAAAGTAACAGACACTGAGAATACAGGACATGCCATGCTCAGTGGCATATGCCTGTAGTCCCAACTACTTGGGAGTAGTGAAGCAGAATTGCTTAAGCCCGAGAGTTCAAGTCCAGCCTGGGCAACATAGCAAGACCTCATCAAAGGAGAGGTGAGGAGGGGACGGGGGTGTGGGGATGGAAGGAGCGGCAGGGAGGGCAGGGGAGGGAAAGGAAAAAGAACATAGGGGAGAACGGTGGAATAGGGACAAGGTCATTGACAAGAGACTGGGTTTTAGAGCACCTGTGGAAGGATGGGCTTTCAGCAGGAAGGGAGAAGGAAGACAGGGAACACAAAAAATAAAATTATAAAGGCATTGGGGTAAAGTTCTGTGAAAGAAAAACAATTAAATGATAGCAGATTTCTCTCTCACAATAATAGAGGCCAAGAAAAAATATTATCAACCTAAAATTGTGTGCCCAGCAAAATTACAGCTAAAGATGGAAGGCAAAATAAAAATAATTTTTAGTATGTAAAGAATAAGAAAGTTTGGCACCCACTAACCTATCATAAAGAATTTATTTTTTTTGTTGTTGTTGTTTCTTTTTGAGACAATATTGCTCTGTCTCCCTGGGTAGAGTACAGTGGTGTCCTCATGGCTCACTGTAGCCTCAAACTTCAGACTCAAGAGATGCTGCTGCCACAGCCTTTTCAGTAGCTGGCAGTGCTATTTTTTGGTAGCCACAGTGTCTTGCTCTTGCTCATGCTGGTCTCAAACTCTGGACCTCAATCATTCCTCCCACCTTAGCCTTCCTAAGTGTTAGGTTACAGGCGTGAGCTACTGTGCCCAGCCCACGAGGAATTATTAAAGGATATACATCAACAAGAAGAAAAATGAAACCAGAGAGAAAGCATGGGATAGAAAACAAAATGCAAAGTTCAGAAAATGATAAACTATGTTGGCAAACTGAGTTAAGTTTGAGAATAAGATACATATATATCATATAAGAGAGACATGAATTTCTGTTTTAAAATGGTAAAATTGGATTAAATGATTTGATATCTAAAACTTAAAATATTCTACATACAAAAAAAGTGCAGGGGAAGATGGGGATAGAGTAAATAATGTTGATAATCGTTAAAGCTGGATGATGGACAGATGAGGGTTCATTATGCCCATCTCTCTAGTTTTACTATATGTTTGACCTTCTCCACAATAAAAAATACTTTTAGTAAAATCATAATTATAGATAAAAAATATCAGAATGGAAGGGTTTCAGTGATTATTTAGATTGTGCTTGTCGTATTTGGGAGGAAGGAATACTGAGCATCTTTTGAATTTGTTAGATCAATTTGTAGGTGGTGTATAAAAGCTAAGTACTAAAAGAAAAGAAATATATTGTAGGGTGGTGCCTGTGGCTCAAAGGAGTAGGGCGCTGGCCCCATATGCCAGAAGTGGTGGGTTCAAACCCAGCCCAGGCCAAAAAAAAAAAAAAGAAAGAAAGAAAGAAATATATTCTATATTTTCAAAATTAGAATAGAGGGGGGAAAGAAGCATAGAAATTAGTCAGTCTTCTAGAACCGAGCCACTACCTGGTAGACTGGGGGTTCTTCCTCAAGTGGGAACCTGACCCGACCGCACCCAGTCTGGCAGACAAAGGGAGAGAAGGGCCATGACAAATACACAGACACACAGTGTTCTGACCATGAAAGACCAGCACCACGCCAGCCCCTCAGGAGGCTAACAGGCACCATCCCAGCCCAAGACTCAAGGCTATATTTATTTAAAAAATTGGTGGTGTGTTCTTACAAGGCAAAAAGTGAAAAGATAATAGCTTCATGCTTCAATTAAACAGGCAGCTCTTTGTTTAGGGAAGAAAGTTGTCAGGCTGAAGGACAGGGGAGTGCTAAGCTACAAATCAAAAAAATACTTCCCGGGGAATGATAAGGAAGGGAAGTTACAGCCTGCAGGTCAAGGTGCCTGGAGCTGCCAGGTATCTGGGGAGCAGCTGTCAATTACTATCTAGTTTCATTTATATCCTTGTCTCGAAGCTCCCCACCCCCATCTCTAAACAGACATTTCCCAGACTACTTTGTTATCTACTCTGCTGGATAGTCCAACTACCCTTTGCCAGCACAGGTGTGCACTGCAGAGGGGGAGCTGAAACTCAGGCCATAACCCACTTGAGACTCCAGAGGGAACCTGGCCCACTCCAGCATTCACCCACACAACCTAACAAAAGATTAGGGAAAAAGGGGGGGGAATCAAATGAAAAATGAGAGTAAACAGAAAACCAAAATGATATGGTAGAGCGAGACCCAAATATGTCAACAATTATAAGGAACTGTACTAAATAAAAGTGTTTAAAAGACAGACTATCACATAGCCAAGGAGCACATCAACCAGCTACATGAACACTATAAAAAACCGTCATAAGGAAATCACAATGAAATGATGAAAATAACAGAAAAGTATGTCATAAAAATAATATAAAAGGAAGAATTACCAGAAGTTGGAACAGCAATACCAGTATCAGCATTAAAGGGACCAAATTTACCAAATTAATATCCAACAACCATCAACTGGGATGTGGCTCCTCTATATTTAAAGTGTACTGAAAAGGGGATAGAATTATGAGAAGAAATCATCCAAACCACAAACATAGTTGAAGGTTTTAATACATCTCTATTAGGAAGTGATAAGAATATTTCAACGAAAAAGTTTAAGCATGAAATAATAGATAATTACAAAGAATATGTGTGCTCCCAAAATAATAAGAATATGCATTTGTAACAGGTATAAAATTGATACTGTGCTCAGTAGTGAAAGGAGTCTCAATGAATTTTTTAAAAATCCTTAAAATTCAGATCATGGTCTCTGTCCAAAATGCAAATATATTAGAAATCCTGATTTTTTTTTAGAAAAGTGACTTAAAAAATAGAAACTTCAAACTTGAATTATATCACTAAGAAAATGAATAAGAAAACCTAGAGTGAGGAAATATTGTCAAAGTAGATATCTGACAAAGAACTGGTAGCAAGGATGTAAGAAACTCAGAAAATGCAGAGACGTCCCTACACACCTGTTAGCTTGGCCGAATATTTTAAAACCATTCCTATCAAGAGTTAGTAAAGATACGAAGTAACTAGAACACACATACTGCTCATGTAAATGTAAAATGGCGTAGCCACTTCAGAAATCAGTTTGGCAATCTCTTAAAAATCTGACGTTCACCTGCCATACCTTTCCACTCCTAGATATTTGCCCATGAAAAATAAATGCTTGGGCGGCGCCTGTGGCTCAGTCGGTAAGGTGCCGGCCCCATATACCAAGGGTGGTGGGTTCAAACCCAGCCCCGGCCAAACTGCAACCAAAAAATAGCCGGGCGTTGTGGTGGGCGCCTGTAGTCCCAGCTACTCGGGAGGCTGAGGCAAGAGAATCGCTTAAGCCCAGGAGTTGGAGGTTGCTGTGAGCTGTGTGAGGCCACGGCACTCTACCGAGGGCCATAAAGTGAGACTCTGTCTCTACAAAAAAAAAGAAAAATAAATGCTTATGGTCACACAAAGACACGTACATAATTGTTTGTAGCAGCTTTATTTATAATGGCCCAAAATTGGAGACACAAATGTCCATCGACAGGTGATTCTATCACAAATTGTGGTGTAGCTATAGGATGAGATGCTGCTTATCAATTAAAAAACAAATGAATTATCAATACACGTAACAATGTGGATGATTTCAAAATTATTCTCAAATAGTAGGGTTTTTAGGTACACTAAGGGTGTTGTCCGTCCTTCAAGAGTTCTACACAAAACCCCAAGATAGAGAAGGGCTTATCTCAAAAAGATTTGTAGATCTGGCTTTCTAAATGATATCTATCAACTATTAGATAGACATCCACTATCTAATAAAGTGAATCCCAGTAAGAGTTGCAGAGACTTACACTTTTGAAAGAAATACACACTCAGAAATGTAGCCCATTTGGACAGAAAGGGACAGGAACACCACAAAATGAAAAGAAGCTCTTGGACTCCAAAATTCTACATGCAAAAAGGAGGCTGAGAAAACTTTCCCTCCCCTTCACTCCTCCTTTCCGTTACGCCTTTCTTTAGTTGTTGCTGTCCACTGGCCTAGTCAGAGACATGGAGGCAGACACTGCAGAAAAAATGAATGATTTATTAAGGGAGGGCTGGTGCTCACTCAGGCACAGCAGCAATCAGCTGTTTTTATTCACTTTCTTATATACCCCAAATCATCAGATAAAAATAATCCAAGAACAAAGAAGACAAAAGGTAAAGATTCCTTATCAGAGTTAATAGAGCAAAGCACGTACACACTTTTCTAAACCAAGAATAACCTGTTTAGAGATAAACAACAATGGAGATGAACCACAAAGGCTGGGTTGTCTGTTCTGTTTGCCTACTTCCCTATTATGTGACTAACTGAAAGTTATAGTGTAAATAGAGGTAGGGGATTAAGTTCAATGGTCCATTGCCCCAGGCAAATGATCTGTCTCCAGCTACGACTTGGCGAGGGTCTCCAGCATTTTCTTTCCTTTAAGGTGTGACTGCAGCCCAAGTACTGGAAATGTTCCTTCTCAGAGCCTCGTGGCCTCAAGGAGCACAAATGGGACTGATTCACCTTACAAGGGTGCAGTGGACTGTGCTCCTTCATTTACTAGACAAGCTAATTCTAATGTCAAATGGAAAAATAAACAATCAAGACTTGACACAAAATTCTGAAAAAGGGGCATGTTTAGGGAAGCTAGGTCCCCAAAATGATAAACCATATCACAATGTTTATACGCGTAGGACAATAATTAGACTGAAAAGAATAGGTATTGGATGCAAATACATATAAAAACACAGCACATCATAAAAGTAGCATTTCAAATTGGTAGCAAAAATAAAGATTTTTAATAAATGGTTCTGGAACAAGTAAAGCGTTACTGAAGGAAAAATAAAGATGGATCTACACTTGGCAGTGTAATGTGAATAAAGCTCAAGATAAATAAAATATTTGACTATAGATTAAATCACAAAAGTACTTAAAAGTCCTGGGGCCTTTTTTTTTTTTTTTTGAGACAGGATATTACTCTATCACCTGGGCTAGAGTGCAGTGTCATCACCATAGCTCACAGCAACCTCAAATTCCAGGGTTCAAGAGATCCTCCTGCCTCAGCCTCTCACGTAGCTGTGACTACAGGCACTTGTCTGGCTGATTTTTCTATTTTCCGTAAAAGCAGGGTCTTGCTCTTGCTAAGGCTACTCTGGAACTCCTGGCCTTAAGCAATCCTCCCACTTTATCCTCCCAAAGTGCTAGGATTACAGCCATGAGTCACCATGCCCAGCCCCTGGGGTCATGTTTAATAAAATAATTGATAAACCTAACTAAATACAAATAATAAATTTCTACATGGCGCAAGGCAGCATAAAAAAAATCAAAAGGCAAACAAAAAACTGGGAAAATATTCTTGAATCACATTACAGATAAAAGACTAATTTCCCTAAAATGCAAAAAGTTCTCAATATCAATACAAAGTTCATCCTTCAATTTTTTTTAATACCTCAGTTTTAAAAATGGCTAAGGTTATGAACTAATTATTCCCAAAGGATAAAATAAAGATGGCTGTCTAGTGTATGAAAAGAAAACTTTACTCATTAAAAAAATGCTAATTAAAACTGGCCCCAAATGTCATTTTTTTCATCTATCAATTGTACGATTTTTTTTTGTTTTTTTTTTGAGACAGAGTCTTCATTTTGTTGCCCTCAGTAGAGTGCAGTGCTGTCATAGCTCACAGTAACCTCAAACTCTTGAGCTCAAGTGATCTTCTTGCCTCAGCCTCCTGAGTAGCTGGGACTACAGGCGCCCTCCACAATGCCCAGCTATTTTTAGAGACAGAGTTTCACTCTTGCTCCGGCTGGTCTCAAACCATGAGCTCAGGTGATCCACCCACCTCGGCCTCCCAAAGCGCTAGGATTATAGGCGTGAGCAACCACTCCTGGCTGTACAATGATTTAAAATTTTGATAACACACCCAGCAAGAAAATATGTAGGGAAAGAGGCACTTCCATACATTGATGTTAACAGGTGTAACCTCCATGATGGACAACTTTATGATACCCAATTAACAAACTACATACTCTTTGACCCAAGACTTTGTTCTGGGAATTTAAACTGTGTATATGCTAGTCTCTGAAATGATGATATGTATTCAAGATATACTATTAAGCGAGAAAAAAAGCAAGTTACAGGATAGCCCACTATAAAATCATGTCTATAAAAAGGAAAAAGAATATACAGACATTTTTACTTCTACTTTAATAGAATTCCTCTGGAGAAGTGTGCCTACGAAGCGGATTAGATTGGTTAACTGGGAAGAGTGAGTGGCTGAGCTGAAGAGACAGCAGGAAGGCTGTGAGGAGAGTCTACTTTCTGAATTTAGAACCATGTGAATATATTACCTATTAAAAAGTAAATTATACTAAAATTTATATTTAAATTTTTTTTTTTTTTTTGTAGAGACAGAGTCTTACTTTGTCGCCCTTGGTAGAGTGCCGTGGCATCACACAGCTCACAGCAACCTCCAATTCCTGGGCTTAGGCGATTCTTTTGCCTCAATAGCTGGGACTACAGGCGCCCGCCACAAAGCCCGGCTATATTTTTGTTGCAGTTTGGCCGGGGCTGGGTTTGAACCTGCCACCCTCGGTATATGGGGCCAGCGCCCTACCCACTGAGCCAGAGGCTCTGCCCTATTAAAAATTTTTAAATTCAAAGGACTCCAAATTTTAGAAGGAGAGTATTCAGTAAAGTTACAAGATGCAACATCTATAATGTTCTATAGACTAGAGGTAACCAATCTGAAAACACAGTAGGAAAAAAATGATCCCATTAATAATGGCAACAACAACAAAAATGAAATGATACCTATACTATTAAGAAAATTATAAAAATATCAAAAAAGAGAGAGAGACAAAGATAGACAGAGAGCTATAATATTATTCATAGATGTTAAGATGTCCTGAATATGGCCAGGCGTGGTGGCTCACTCCTATAATCCCAGCACTCTGGGAGGCCAAGGCAGGTAGATTGCCTGAGCTCACGTGTTGACACCAGCCCTTGTCTCTACTAAAAATACAAAAACTAGTCATGTGTGGTGGCAGGTGACTGTGGTCTCAGCTACTTGGGAGGCTGAAGGAAGATGATGTCTTGAGTCTCGGAGTCTGAGGTTGCATGATGCCACAGAACTCAACCCAGGGCAACAGAGTAAGACTCTATCTAAAAAGAAAAGAAGTATTCCATGGCATACATATATATATAACAATTTATTTTTTTATTTATTTATTTTTTTTGTAGAGACAGAGTCTCACTTTATTACCCTAGGTAGAGTGCCATGGCCTCACACAGCTCACAGCAACCTCCAACTCCTGGGCCCAAGTGATTCTCCTGCCTCAGCCTCCCGAGTAGCTGGGACTACAGGCGCCCGCCACAACGCCCGGCTATTTTTTGGTTGCAGTTTGGCCGGGGCCAGGTTTGAACCCATCACCCTCGGTATATGGGGCCGGCGCCTTACCAACTGAGCCACAGGCGCCGCCCAATATATAACAATTTATTAATCCATTCATGGGTCGATGGGCACTTGGGCTTCTTCCATGACTTGGCTATTATGAATTGAGCTGCTGTGAATAATCTGGTGCAAGTATCTTTTCTACAAAGTGATTTTTGGTCTATGCAGCCTTAAAAAAGGATGAAGCCTTTACCTCTTTTATGTTTACATGGAGGGATCTGGAACATACTCTCCTGAGTAAAATGTCTCAAGAAGGGAGGAAAAAGTATCCAATCTACTCAGTACTTCTATGAAACCTACTTAGATTTACTCACACTTTCTTATGAAAGATAGAACACAACTATGGCCCAGGATAGTCAAATCTGTCAAGGGTAGAACATAGATGTTTTGATACAATACTCAAGTAAATGAGGTGAAAGCTATGTTTATTGATTTGATCTAACCATGTCAGATTGTATTAAAAAAAATCAGCTCATTGTACCCCACATATGCATGAATGTATTTATGATCTTTGTGTATTTGACTTAATAATAAAAAAAAACTTTATACCTCAAAAAAAAAAGAAAGAAAGAAAGAAAGATTCCTATTCACCATCAGTGCATGAGCAGATAAAGAAAATGTGGTGGTATAGATATAGATAGGGCAGGGATCCACCATCAGGAGCCAGGGGCAAACCCTGACTCCTCACACCAGCTTCCCAAGAAGTAAACCCACCAGGAATAGGTGGCCCAGCAGACATGGGTAGGATTAGGAAATGAGAAGATGTGGGGAGGGGGGACCAGGAGGGGACAGGTGGCGGAGGTCAGGGACTCAGGTCATGCAGATCTCTCTCATCTGTTGCCTGGGGTCACTCTCAGCTTCTCCACAGTGGCCAGCTCCATGCCCCACACTTCCCAGAGAGAAGGAGGCACCACTTTGTGACCACTTCCTCCCTGCCTTAAAAAATTAAAAAGAAAGGGTTTTTTCCTGAAATTTGGGCCCAAAACATGGGTGTGCATTATATACAAGAATACATTAGACTTGGCAAAACACAGTAATTAAGGCAGAATATCACTGCAATATATATAAAAAGGTGAACAGGAGAAGAGCCGGAGAAGAACCCTAGATGGCTTTTGTGCACTACCTTCTGTTTCAACAACAGCATTTTCACTTTTTTACCAGCACTTGACTTAGGGATCCACATTTGACTTACTAACGTGTCATCATCATCAGCCCTTGGACCTAATTGTTTCTCATCTGCTCCAATGCCAGAGTCCACATCCAATTTTCCTTCCTCTTCTTTAGGCTGCAATTCTCTTAATGCTCCCACTGCTAAAAAAAATAATAATAATAACAGACAGAGACATTAAAGCATCCCAGCCTACATATCCAATGAGGCATATATACCTAAAATTCTATAATGAGCATCAATTATAATGGTAAAACCTTTTCATCATTTCCATTAAAACAGAGAATAAGACAGGATAACAACCAATACCCAACTCTTCTGCATGGCCCTGACGGTGGCAGGCAACACAACCAGGCCAGAAGAAAGGGGCTGAGAGGAAGCACAGAGGAAGGAAGAAAACACCCCCACTTTGGGAGTAGACACTTTGCATAGAAAATCTAAGAAAAGTCTGCATGTAAAAACTTAAGGCTTGCAAAAACTGGATCACTCTTACTCTCCACTGTTTCTATGAAGAGCGAACCCCACTTGTGGCGAGACTTTATCAGTGATGCCTGCAGAGAAAACCCTTAGCACACACATGCAACTTTATTTTATTCTCATTTTTGCATTTACTCATGTTATGAAAAATGTCCTTTTTCTCTTAGGAAAAGTATAAATCAGGGGTCCTCAAACTACAGCCCGTGGGCCACATGCAGCCCGCTGAGGACACTTATCCGGCCCACCAGGTGTTTTTCCCGCTGCTGCTCAGCAGCCGACTCATCCCAGCCTGCAGTGCGCACGTATGGAATATGCTCCGCACTCTCCAACTCCCCTCTTTCTGTCTCTTGACTCCGCCTCTTAGTCTCGGGTGTGATGGATCCATGGAGTTGCCTGTGCAGAGCCTGCTGCTGTCTGAGGACTGAGGCAAGAACACATTAGGCTTTTTTTTTTTTAAGTTAGGAGGTCTATTTTTTTTTTTTTAATTTTGCAGTTAGTAGGGCCTTTTTTTTGCGGTTAAGGGGGGGCTCTTTTTCTGAAGTTAGGAGGTCTTTTTTTGCAGATAGGGAGCGCCTTTTTTTTTGAAGTTAGGGGAGCTTTTTTTTCTTTTTGTAGAGACAGAGTCTCACGGTACCGCCCTCGGGTGGAGTGCTGTGGTGTCACACGGCTCACAGCAACCTCTAACTCTTGGGCTTATGCGATTCTCTTGCCTCAGCCTCCCGAGCAGCTGGGACTACAGGCGCACGCCACAACGCCCGGCTATTTTTCTGTTGCAGTTTGGCCGGGGCTGGGTCCGAACCCGCCACCCTCGGTATATGGGGCTGGCGCCCTACTCACTGAGCCACAGGTGCCGCCCAGGGAGCCTTTTTTTTTAAAGTTGGTTGGTTCGTTGGAGGTGGTTTCTAGGGTGTTGCATCACAGTGATAACGCAAGTAGTCAGCGCTCAGAGGTAATGCAAATAGTCAGTGCGCAGTGGTAATGATAATTATATGTGCTCAGTGTTAATGCAAATGGTCAGCACTCAGTATTTATGCAAATTGTCAGCAGTCAGTATTAATGCAAATGGTCAGTGCTCAGTGTTATCGCATGGGGGCCCCAAACTGGTAATCTGCCTAGGGCCCCATGGGAACTTAATCCGGCTCTGCAGACAGCTGAGGAGTAGGAAACCCAATTTAATTGACAGTAAGTGCATTTATATTCTGATTGCTATTCAGTTGTGTATGATGTTGTATGTTGTGTGCTGTGTAAGCCCCAGTTCACACTGTTGCGATCTCTGAGCAGTGCGAGTTTAGCCATATGCTTGTATGGATGAACTCACATTAGATTTGGAAGCAAGAAAGGCATACGTGCCTTCCTTTTTCCTGCAGTGAGGAAGGCCCATGCGATCAGATTCCTGTGAGAGTTCACAGATCGCAGCGCAGTTCGCACAGGTAGTGTGAACTGGAAAGGTGGTGGAGGAACCAGCTCTGTAATTGTGCCGGTTCCCACACCGCACCAATGTGAGCCTGAGGTAAAAGTGGACTTCCACCAATATGGGCACTGGTGAGGCTGAAATGATGTGGACTGGCAAGGCTGCATTGATGGGCACTGATCAGACTGCATTGCAGTCTATATGTCTCTGTGTGGGCAAAGTTATTGCTGGTATATTGTTTTTCTAGCACTGTATATGTATATTGGTATTTTACTAATAGCAATTTGGAATCCCTAGGAAACAATGATATCAAGAAAGAGCCTCTTCTGGGAGCACTTCAGGGCGCTGAAGGTATTCATGGTCTCAATTCCCGCAGCCTCTCCCAGGAGCTCCTCAGGGTGCCAATGGTATTCATGGTCTCAATCCTGGCAGCCTCTCCCAAGAGCTCCTCAGGGCGCTGATGGTATTCGTGGTCTCAGTGACCGCAGCCTCTTCTGGGAGCACGTCAGGGCATTGATGGAATTCTCCGTGTTTCCACAGTGATGTTCTTTTTACAGGGTCTCTAAACACAAGGCAAGTATTTCATCTGGATCCCCTCTGAAGGAGCTATCTGGTCCAGCTCTAGAGACCCTCCTGAGAGATACGAAGATGGTTTCCCTTGTGGTGTCTTTTTTTTTTTTTTTTTGTAGAGACAGAGTCTCACTTTATAGCCCTCAGTAGAATGCTGTGGCATCACACAGCTCACAGCAACCTCCAACTCCTAGGCTTCAGCGATTCTCTTGCCTCAGCCTCCCGAGTAGCTGGGACTACAGGCGCCCACCACAACGCCCAGCTATTTTTTGGTTGCAGTTCAGCCGGGGCCGGGTTTGAACCCGCCACCCTCAGTATATGGAGCTGGCGCCTTACCAACTAAGCCACAGGTGCCGCCCCCCTTGTGGTGTCTTTAAGGGATTTTCTAGAATCATCTCAAGTAACTCAGATGTTTCCCGATGCAGACTTTAGCACCTTACCTCTGCAGATAGGTGAATTCAATGTGTGCCAGTTTTTATTCACCTCCTTCTGGGCACAAACTTACAGTTATTTTGGACTTTTTGCATCTAATCCAGCTCTGCCTTAAGGTAGTTGTTTAATAAATACTTATTGACTGACTCATTAGGGAGGCAGTCAGCAGTACTTGTAATAACAGCTGTTCCCTACTGAGAACCTCAGATGTCCTTACCATCTTGTGTGGTCCCCTCCAGTAAACAAAGGGGACCTTCAATGAGGCCTGACCCTTTTCCTACTAATAAGGAAGTCTGCGTGGTGATCTCTAGGATAAAACTTTATCTTTTCTCTGAGGAGATCATTACTTTTAATACTGGCTCAACTTATAGCTCTAAATAGATAGAAAAATGTTTCCTAGAGGAATGAATTTACCTCTGGTTCTCTCCCCACTTCTTTCTGATTTCCCTTACGTCAATGTGATACTGTTGGCGTGTTTCCTCTAATTGCTTCCAAATTTCCTGGAAAGGAAACCCATTCCAAAAATTTTAAATATGTATGAATGCATTAACAAAAATAATCTCCATACAGCCTATAATTTTTAAAATGTGCAATGTAAAATGAGAATTAGCGCACTGCTCCTAATGATGCTAATCTGCCTCGTGTTTTGGCCGTAGCACTTCAGAGACAGTGGATGGAGACACAGACCTCACTTTTATGTATGGCCCCAGCTGTGTTTTAAGTACGGTTACTTTACACATCTTCTGTATCTAATTCTGCAGTGGGTGGAATTATATTCCCTCCAGAAAAGATATGCTGAGGTCCCAGCCCCCAGCGCCTCAGAACATGATCTCATTTGAAAATGGGGTCATTGCAGATATAGTGGCTAAGATGACATCACCCTGGAACAAGGTGGGCCCTTAGTTCAATGTGACTGATGTTCTTATAGGAAAATGGCCCTGTGAAGGCAGTGACGCACAGGGAGAAAACCACGTGATCAGGAGGAGGAGGCCAAAGACTGCTGCCAAACCGCCAGACGCCAGGAAGAGGCAGAGAAGGACACTGCTGCAGGCTGCAGAGGGGCACGGCCCTACCGACAACTTGATCTTGGACTTCCACTCTTTCAGAATTCTGAGACAAAAATTGTCTGTTGCTTTAAGCCACTTGGTTTGTTGTACTGTGTTACAATAAATCCTAAATCTGTAAATGATGGACAATTATTTTCTCAACCCAAGGCAGGAAGCCTTATGAACTTGCTGTGTGGTGCTCTCTGAGAAAGTGAAATGTGTAACTGCTTCAAGTACTGAGTGTGCATCTGTGCAGAGGCAGGGAGGGCTCCGGAGGGCACGTGGCTACCACAGTCCCTGGCCAGACGAGCAGCAGGCTGGTGTGGAGGCAGGGAGGGTACAGGAGGGAGGACGCAGGGTTGTGCGGCTCCCACAGTTCCTGGTCAGGGCATGCGGAGGCCCAGTGGACGCGGGTCATGAGTTGGGGGTCACGGCACAGCTCTTATGGAGGTCCAGGCGGTGCCAAGCCCAGGAGTTTGAGGTTGCTATAAGCTATGATGCCACAGCACTCTACCCAGGGCAATAGCCCGAGGCTCCAGTGTGCCAAAACCGGTCTCACTCTGCCCATGAGGGTTAAGGCTATAAGGCAGCTCAGTCCCCACCTTTAGGCTGCTCAGTCACTAGGCTACTAGCTCCCGCCCGATCCTTGCTCTGTGACCCTGAGGGCGGAGCTTGCCGGGGCAGTTCTCTCACAATGGTTCCCTGAGGCCCACAGCTGAACACTATTAACTCCGTCCAGCTCAGGGGCTCAGTCTGGGGCCCTAGACAGTGCCCAAAGTTCTCCACACTACTGCTCAAGCTCTCCCCAAGGCAGTTCAACTGAGTGCCAAGTCCAAAAACACTGAAACAGTTCACAGGTAAGGCCTTTCCAGTTTGCAGTCTCACTGCTGCTTGTACTTACAGCTGTGGGCGGGATTAGGTCGATGAACACACACAACCACTTTCCAGTTTTCCACTGTTTTTGTCCTCCTCTTGGGGTCCAGAAGTCCCTTGCTGACTCCCTGTACCCTCAAAGGGATGATTATAGGCAGATCTCACCAGCCAGAGATGGCTGGAGTCTTATCTCCCCAGACTCACCATGCCCAGTTGCAGGGAAGCTGTTACTTGGCCACCATCTTGGTCCACCTCCCGTCGTTCAATTTTCTGATAACATTTGTCACCTTTAACACACTATATGCATATAATGTACTTAGTAATTATATTTACATTTATCATCGGTCATCCACCACTGCCCCAATCCAAGAATACAAGCTCCCCAATTGTACAGGCAGAATTCTAAGATGGCCCTGGTGTACAAACCTTGCATAATTCTCTCCCTTGAATGAGGGTAGAACTTACGAATATAATGGATATCATTCCTCCTGTGGTTATGTTATATAGGAAAGAAAGAGACTTTGCTGATGTAATTAAAGTTAAGAAAAAAGATTATCCTGGTGGTTCTGACTTAATCACCTGAGCCATTTAAATCTGGGTCCAGAGGTCAGAGCCAGAGGCAGTGAGAGATTCTCAGCTCTATTAAGGAGGGGATATGGCAGCAACAGAGGTTCACCTCTGAAAGTAGCTCACAGCCAGCAAAAAAGAAGGACCTAAGTCCTGTGATTGCAAGTATATTAATTCTGCCAACAACCTACACAAACTTGAGAGAGACCATGAGACTTAGATGAGATAGCAGTGCCCAGCTAACACCTTGATTTGTACTAAGACCCTGAACAGAGAATCCAGCGAAGCCAAGCCCAGGTTTCCAACCTACAGAAACTAAGGGGGAAATACAGATATCCAAGCCACCAAATTTGTGGTCATTTGTCATGTAGCAATAGGAAATGGACACAACAGTTTGGGAGATTTTTGTCTGTTTTGGTCCCTGCTACTCTCTAAGAACTAGAGCATAAGAGATACTGAATATTCACCAGAAGAACTTAAGTGGAGTTAATCCACCCTCAGGAAAATGTCACTACATGCTCCTTATTTCCCTGTTGCTTCAAACGAATAAAAATGTCATATTTTCCATACAGCCACGGTTCTAATGTTGTTTGCAGAGGCAAGCTGTTTGAGGGCAAACAAATCCTTTCCCTTCATCCTCTGACAATCATGTGTTTCAAGCCTCCCTGGGGCTTTTAGAAAAGCTTAGTGGTTCAAGCCCAAACAATCTGCCAAGCAAACTCAAAGGCTCTGGTTTTCCTAAACACAGGGTGCTCTACTTAAAAACAAGTCGTAGGAAAATTTAAACTTAAAATATAAACAAACCCAGCAGATTTTCTTTGTATTGTAAAAGTGACCTTAGTTCTCTAACAGTACCCATTATAAACGGTCCTCAAAAATCTACCTTGCCTGGAATAAAAGTCTACTCCTGTCTACGAAAGCGTCTGATCCACTCACTCAGTTCAGCAAACACACACTGAGCAGCTGCTGTGTGCGAGATGGTGAGCAGAAAAAATGGAGGCCCCAAATTCATTACATCTATTGTAAAAAGGGCAACGCATCTTAAACAAATTCACAATTATGTACACAAACAGACATACACACACCTAAGTCCAAGAGTGCTGTGGAAGAACAACAAAGGGAACTAGAACTTGAATCGTGCATTTGGGAAGTCTCGCGATGAGCAGGAGTTAGCTGAACAGAGAGAGTGATGATAATAAATCAAAAAAGGAGAAAAAGAAAGATCATCGTATGGCATTGTTAGGAATCAATGGACAAGAACACAGGGCTATCCTTAAAAGTCATTCCATCCCACTCAATTCTTGCCCATGTGCTCGGCTGTGCTCCAGGAAGCCTCAGAAGGGTCCTAAGACCTCTTCCAAACACCCAGGAGTAAAAAAAACTAATTCGAATGCAGCAGTCTTAACCAGTAAGAAGCAGTGTCCTGCACAGGGTAAAAACTCAAGAGATAGTGGCTGTATTTATCTACTAATTTTTACCTACCTGATGATGCTTGAAGGTTAACCCTCTGCTCCATGAACTATTTCCCGCTCCTGAATTAAAACAGCCCAGTGCTGGGGGCTGGGCTAGGTGTCCCTCCTGGTGAGCTTAACAAACGCCTGACATGTGTGTATTTACTTTTCATGTGTCTCCTCCCACTAGAGTGTAAACTTCATGAGGACAGAGATTTTCATGTGTTCTGTTCATGGCTATATTCCCAACACCTCGAACCGTGCCTGGCACACAGTAAGCAGTCAGTATCCGCTCGGTAAGTGAATGATCTCTGACCCATGTTCCTTCACTGTTTATTTTTTAACCTTTGTGATGGAGAGATAGATGGCGACAGAACAGATGTTGTATTCGTGTGTGCAGGGGAAGGAAATTCGTCCTTAAAATTCTCCCCCAGTTTGTCTGTTTGCAGGGTCTCACGCAGGTAGAGCACACACACACACAAACACACACACTCACAGATGCGTACCATCCTAGCAGGACCTGAGAGGGATGGCATGGAAGGATGCTGTCTTTCTCTTTTCTCTGGCTCACAAGAACTAGAACAACTTGCTCCACATCTGGGCTGCTCCTTCAGCCCAGACCCCAGACTTCAGGCCCTGGTGTACCACAGCCAGCATGGAATATGAGTGAGAAATAAATGTGTATTATTGTAGAACGCTGAAATTTGGGAGTTGTGACTACTGCACCAAAACTAATACACCAACCATTAACTATCTGGGGGCATGAGAATTAAGGAGAGGTGGAAACACTCAAGAAAACATAGGGAAGCTGTCTATAAAAACTCAGTAGAGAGGAAAATGGGGGGAAGGGCCCTTTATAAAAAGTAATTTATACACAGCTCTCAGAAATATATCTTTTATGTAAGTCTGCCTACCTATATTTTATTAAAATATTTGAAGAATATTGGAAAATCAAACCTTGAAATGAATTGTAGAAGGTTACAATGTCGGGATGTCTCATTTTTGCCGGAAGAATGACTTCCTTCTTTGAAGCTTCTTTTTCCTGGATGGGCATCGAAATTACATTAAGAGACAGAGTAGCCTGTAGAGGCAACTTGCTTCCAGGAACATGCTTTCCTTTCACTCCCATCTTAAATTCTCCAGGATTTCACTTGGTTTGGTGTCACTTCTAAAACTGATCTCTCAGTGGCAGGGAAATTACATTTCTACTCTTTACCTAATCAATTATTTGTTGAAAAATCAATCAAGAAAATAAATATTCCTGGTGAAGTTTTGCTGTAGTAAAAGTTGGATTGATGATCTTGTGTTCATTATCTAGACATCCGGAGGAAAGTCATTGTAATATCTATCTTTCAGTCCCAAAGGAATTATTATTATTATTTTTTTTTTTTTGTAGAGACAGAGTCTCACTGTACCGCCCTCGGGTAGAGTGCCGTGGCCTCACACAGCTCACAGCAACCTCTAACTCTTGGGCTTACGCGATTCTCTTGCCTCAGTCTCCCGAGTAGCTGGGACTACAGGCGCCCGCCATAGCACCCGGCTATTTTTTTGTTGCAGTTTGGCTGGGGCTGGGTTTGAACCTGCCACCCTCGGTATATGGGGCCGGCGCCCTACTCACTGAGCCACAGGCGCCGCCCTCCCAAAGGAATTCTTTAAAAAGTGCAACATTCTAACAGCAATTACTGCTGAGAAGAGACAACATCTAAAGAAGACAACATGTCATATAGCACATAAATCACACCAGCAAAAGTCTGTGTTAAGATTACTACATTTTTCGGGCGACGCCTGTGGCTCAGTGAGTAGGGCGCCGGCCCCATATGCCGAGGGTGGCGGGTTCAAACCCAGCCCCGGCCAAACTGCAACAAAAAAATAGCCGGGTGCTATGGCGGGCGCCTGTAGTCCCAGCTGCTCTGGAGGCTGAGGCAAGAGAATCGCGTAAGCCCAAGAGTTAGAGGTTGCTGTGAGCCGTGTGACGCCACGGCACTCTACCTGAGGGCGGTACAGTGAGACTCTGTCTCTACAAAAAAAGAAAAAAAAAAAAAGAAATTTTTTAAAATTAATGTTCTCAATTCCAGCTGTACTACATCCCAGCGTTAAGTTACTGACCCCAAGCTTCGGTGTCTCCACCCCCATTTAAACTGTGTGAGTCAGTACGTATGAGTTTCAAAAAAAAAATAACTGAATTACTACTACCGGATTAACAGATTTAGTAACTTAAACAATTTTAACTACTATTTTTCAAAAGAATATTATGAACAACAAAACAAATATAAGTTAGGTAAAAATACTGGCAGCAGGCCAGGCTCAGTGGCTCATGCCTGTAAGTTTAGCAGAGTGGGAGGCTGAGGCAGGAGGATTGCTTGAGAACAGAAGTTCGAGATCAGCTTGAACAAGAGCAAGACCCTGACTCTACAAAAAAATAGAAAAATTAGCTTGGCATGGTGGTGGGTGCCTGCAGTCCCTGCTACTTGGGAGGCTGAGGCAGGAGGATTGCTTGAGCCCAGAAGTTTGAGGTTGCAGTGAGCTGTGATCCCAGCACTGAACTCTATCCAATGACCAAGAAAGACCCTGTCTTCAAAAAAAAGAAAAAATTGACAACATATATGATAAATATATACACACACACACTATATATAGAAAGAAAAATGGCAAGGTACACAAATAGGCAACTCACAAAATAAAGAAATGAAAAGGGCTGAAAGAAAAAATATTCAACCTCATCCAGTAGTGAAAGAAATAAAAGCTAAAAATTTGATGTAATAGTTCTGTGAAGTCGACAAAGACAAAAATAACATTAACAGCCACTGTTGGCCAGAAAGCAGCAAAAAGGACACTCAGATATTTCTGGTAGAAGTATACAAATTGGAAAAATCTTTCTGGAAAGGCAATTTTGTAACATATACTCTGAAACTTTAAAATGTTCCTATTTTTGACTTCATAATTCTTCGAGAAGTTTATCCAAAGAAAATAATAAAAGACTGCCCAAGAGTTATCATACAAAAGCCTTTATTATGACGTTTTATTGTTGGCTTTTAAGTTACTCTAATGATGCATGCTTGTGATTTTAAAAATATTTTAAGCCAGTTAGAAGTGAATGAGGTTAAAGTGAAATGTCCCCTTGTCCTTCCCACCCAGGGAGAACTGCTGTTACTTGTTAGACTTTTATTTAATGCATATCTAGGTAAACATATATACATAGTTTTGTTTAATAAAAATGAGTCATACTTTACATATTAAATGTTATTTAATCATAGCTCCCAAATCAAACAACGTAACTAGCTGAATACAGAAAAAGAGTTAAATAAATTAGTGTGGCTTATTTTTTTAGATACGGGTTTTACTATGTTGTTCAGACTTGATTCCAACTCTTAGGCTCCTCTTGCCTCTGCTTCCTGAGTAGCTCGGACTACAGGCACGCACCACTGCTCATGGCTAAATGACAGGATTTTTTTTTTTTTTTTTTGAGACAGAGTCTTACTATGTCACCCTTGGTAGAGTGCCAGGGGGTCACAGCTCACAGCAACTTCAAACTCCAGGGCTCAAGAGATTCTCTTCCCTCAGCCTTCCAAGTAGCTGAGATCACAGGTGTCCAACACAACGCCCGGCTACTTTTTGTTGCAGTTGTCATTACTGTTTAGCTGGCTCAGGGCGAGTTTGAACCCACTAACTTCAGTGCATGTGGCTGGCGCCATTGACTACTGTGCTATAGGCACTGAGCCAAATGACAGTATTTTTAACATACATACAGACATACTGTGCAGTCACTAAAATTAAAGGAGGCAATGTGTTATAACAGAAAGAGCAGAGAGTTAGATGGCTCTGCCGGCTACTGTGCATCTGTGAGCTGATTACTTACTCTCTTGGAACCTCTGCTTTACAACGAGAGTAATGAGGTAATATATATGGAATTATATTATTCCGCTCACACCTGTAATCCTAGCGCTTTGGGAGGCTGAGACAGGAGTATCACTTGAGGCCAAGAGTTTGAGACCAGCCTGGAAAACATAGCGAGAACCTCCACCCCACAGGCACCAAGAACAAAATTAGCTAGGTGCAGTGGCACACACCTGTAGTCCCAGCTACTCTGCAGGCTGAGGCGGAAGGACTGCTTGAGTCCAGGAGTTTGAGGCTGCAGTGAGCTATGATCACACCACTGCACTCCAACCTGGGTGACACAGTGACACCCTGTCTCAATAAATAAATAAATAAATAAATAAAACATCTTGGATGATATGACATATAATAGGTACCCTGTAAGTGGTAACTATTATCATTATTATTATTGTGAACATTGACTATTACTATATGAGAGCACTTTATTTTACAAAAACATTGAAGGACACGAGGAAATATCCACGATATGTTGCTAAGTGTATCTTTTGATGCTGCAAAAGAGTAGTCACCATGCTATCAACCATTCCACTAAGTACATTAATGTGTTAAAATCGTCCAGAGAGACAGTCACCAAAATGTTCATAGTGATCAACAGAGAAGTTATACGTTATTTTTATTTTTCTCTAAATGGTCGTATTTTCACCTTTGGCTCATTTCACAATTTCTACAAGGAACAATTTTTATAATCCAGATAAGATACAACATTTTTTTTGAGGCAAGAAGCAAAAGAACAAGCTTGATAATAGTAGCAGATGAGAGAAAAATATTAGATTTTTGATCTCTGTAAGAAAATAAGCAATTTAAGTTCTGGGATCTAGCATTTACAAGTAGAGAGGGATTGGAGAAAAGAGAAGAAATGTAAATTTCTCTAGATGAGAAGTAATGAGAAACCACATTAGAGCAGACAGAGAGAAAGAAGGAATAAATACATGTTCCTGCTGGACACAGATACTCCTGAGCAACTTTGATAGCATGAAGAGATACGGGAGAGCGAGAATAATGAGATCTAATATAACATTCTACTTTTGTATGGCATGGACACAAGAGTAGTTCATGAGAAAATGAGGGGAAAAAATGAGTGGTGTACTAGAAAAATATAGATAATATTTTTAAAGAATAGGAGAGAGGCTATGAAATGAATTAACAGATACTTTATAGAAGATTCATCTGCCAACTACTTTCTCTTTACTTAGAATTAAAAAGGTTTTATAATTTCTAAGTATATACCAGCTTAAAAACAGAGCAAGGGGGCTTGGCACCATCTACCCATTGAGTCCTTGATCCAGTAAGAAAGTGCCAACACCTCCTGGCACAGAGCACCATCAGGTCCATGTGGGATATCAGCATAAATCAGACATGGACTCTGACAGCTCTGTAAGCAGGAGAAGGCAGAAAATGAGACCGGAGGACAGCAAAGTAGAAAGCAGTCAATACTGTAACAGAGGTGCCGATAAAAGCCACGTGAGGGGCGGCGCCTGTGGCTCAGTGAGTGGGGCACCGGCCCCATATACCAAGGGTGGTGGGTTAGGACCCGGCCCTGGCCAAACTGCAACAAAAAAATAGCTGGACGTTCTGGCTGGCGCTTGTAGTCCCAGCTACTCGGGAGGCTGAGGCAAGAGAATCGCCTAAGCCCAGGAGTTGGAGGTTGCTGTGAGCTGTGATGCCATGGCGCTCTACCCAGGGTGATAAAGTGAGACTCTGTCTCTAAAAAAAAAAAAAAAAGCCACATGAGTGTACAGAGAAGGGGAGATTATTTAGAGTGGGAAGACACTGGACGGGGTGGTGGAGCTCAGCCTTGAACAAGTGAGTTTGATGCTTGGAAACTGGCAAACTCCATGGGAGAAGCAGTCCCGTGAGTTAGCTGGAGTGCAAAGGATGTGTATGTGCAAAAAACTCAGGGTAGGAGATGCGAGCTTCGAAATGTAATTCGGGAATAAATCTGAGAGGTCTCAAAACTAACCTGAAGAGTGAAATGATATGAAAGCTCCAGGCAAAAATTACTCATAATTTCACCTTTCACCTAGATAGTAACAATCTTGCATTTTTCTCTTCACACATACGTGAACCTATGTGTAGGGAATGTGTATACATATGTACATCCATACGGAGAGAATCTGTATACGCACATACCTGTAAATGTGTAGGTATACACGGCCATATACACAGAGCAAAGACCTCATTAGTCTACATATACTATTTTCTCAATTAGCAAATGTTGCAATATTTCCCACGTCAATGCTTCACCTACAACATGATTTCTAAGACCTACAACTGAGTTTTTCATAAATTACTTAACCAATTCCCTACTGTCAGACATTCAAGTTGCTTTCTGCCTGTACATCCCTGAGTACCTTCTTTGAATAAACTCCCCGAAACAGAAGCCCTGGGCCCTGGGATGTGTGCTTTAGTTTTTCAAAATGAAGACTGTTTTTTTCTTATACAAGTAATTCATAATTTAAAAAAATATAACATATGCCCCATATAAATTATTATGGCAATTCAGAAAGATAGACATGAAATCTGTCATCACCACCACATAATATTCAGTTAATGTTATATGCGTTATCAGTGCATATATTTAACCTCAACTGTATACACATATGCTATACACATACATGTATATATACACCCACACGTATTTTTATGGCCTGATTTTCTAATCTTTACACTATATTGTGGAGTTTATCCCCAGTCAATTAATACAAACAGGGCATTGATATTCTCAAGCTTTGATACATAATTATTAAATTCTGTTTTCTTCCACCACTTTTTTATTTTTATTTATTTGTTCATTTTTTGAGACAGAGTCTCCCTCTGTCACCCTGGCTAGAGTTTAGCGATGTCATCATAGCTCGCTGTTGCAACCTCCAAATCCTGGGCTCAAGCCATCCTGCTGCCTCAGCCTCCCAAAGTGCTAGAATTACAGGCATGAGCTACCACACTCAGCCTACATTCTTTTGAATCCTCCTCAATTGTATAAGCAAAAAGCGGCATTTGTTGATTTATTTTGTATTTCCTAGTTTACTAATGAGTTTGAAATTTTTGTATAATGACGTCTTCGTGTATGGGGTTTGTCATTGATTTATAAAAGGCTAGCACCTTTTAGTCAATACTTTAAAATATTTTTTTTTTTAGGTTTTTTTTTTTTTTTTTTTGTAGAGACAGAGTCTCATCCTATGGCCCTCAGTAGAGTGCTGTGGCCTCACACAGCTCACAGCAACCTTCAACTCCTGGGCTTAGGCGACTCTCTTGCCTCAGCCTCCCGAGCAGCTGGGACTACAGGCGCCCACCACAATGCCTGGCTATTTTTTGGCTGCAGTTTGGCCGGGGCCGGGTTTGAACCTGCCACCCTCGGTACATGGGGCCGGCGCCCTACCGACTGAGCCACAGGCGCTGCCCTACTTTAAAATATTTTTGACATTTAAAAAATTTTTTTAGTTTACTCATGGTGTTTTGGACATACAGAATTTTCCTGTTTTTATGTAGTCAAACCTAGCCATCTTCTCCTCTGCAACCCTTGTCTTAATGAAGGTTTGGGGCGTGTCCGGAGCATTGTCAACACTGTGCCTTATGAAGGTTGGAGTCATGAGGAGCAAATGAAGGATCCAAGTGACCCCAGGATCCGACAAAAGGAGTGAGCAACTTCATAGAAGAGTAAGAGTCAGCAGTATTTAGTAGGTAACCAGATGTGGACAGAGAAACTCACAGATGACCCCGAGGTTTTTTTTTTTATTTTTTTTTGTAGAGACAGAGTCTCACTTTATGGCCCTTGGTAGAGTGCCGTGGCGTCACACGGCTCACAGCAACCTCTAACTCTTGGGCTTACGCGATTCTCTTGCCTCAGCCTCCCGAGCAGCTGGGACTACAGGCGCCCGCCACAATGACTGGCTATTTTTTTGTTCCAGTTTGGCCGGGGCTGGGTTTGAACCCGCCACCCTCGGTATATGGGGCCACGGCCCTGCTCACTAAGCCATAGGCGCCGCCAGGAGTTTGACGTTGCTGTGAGCTATGGTGCCATGGCACTTAAACCCAGGAGACACAGACTCGGTCTCAAAATTTATACCATTTTAACCATTTTTTGGTATAATACCAGAATTTTATTTATTTATTTTTTTGAGACAGAATCTCAGTTTGAAGCCATTGGTGGCATCACAGCTCACAGCAACCTCAAATTCTTGGGCTCAAGTGATTCTCTTGCCTCAGCCTCCAGACAAGCTGGGACTACAGGTGCCCGCCACAATGCCCAGCTATTTTTAGAGATGGAGATCTCACTCTTGCTTAGGCTGGTCTCAAACTCCTGAGCGCAGGCAATCTACCTGCCTCTGCCTCCCAGAGTACTAGGTTACAGGCATGAGCCACCATACCCAGCTCCCATTTTAACCATTTTTAAGTGTACAATTTAGTGGAATTAAGTACATTCACATTGTGCAACTTGGGTAACCCACTTTGTATGGAACATTTTACGTTACTCTCATTTATAAGTCCTCTAGGAGACAATCAATTAACATTAACTCATGCATACAATACATTATTGTTCCGATATATTTTGAAATGAACATATCATTACGTGGGTGACATAAACACTGACTAAAGTGAATTTAGCAAAAATGATTCCTTTTTAATTAAATATATTTATTCTCCAAAATCATTAATTGACATTTATGGTTTCTTCCATTCATTTGATGCACTCAATAATTTCTGAGCACCAGTTATGTGCCAGGCACTGTTCTGCATGCTGACGGAGACAGACCATAAGCAAAGGAAGAAATAAGAGAACAAAATAAGTCCAGAGCATTGTAGATGCTACTAACAAAATAAACCGGGGGGAGTGATAAGGTGTGATTGCAGCTGGGGGACAATATTACCCTGGATGTTTGCAGAAAGCCCTGTGAAAGACCTAAGGACAGATGGTCAGAGGAAGTGCACCACCGAGAAAAGTCAGTGACACAGAGGAGGTGGCATCTCACAGGGCCTTACAGGCCACCCTGCAGAGTGCCACAGTGAAGGGGCACAGTCCCCTGCACCCTTGTAAGGTGAATCAGTCTCATTTGTGCTCCTTGCGGCCAGCGAGGCTCTGAGAAGAAACATTTCTAGTACTTGGGCTGCAGTCACACCTTAAAGGAAAGAATGTGCCAGAGACCCTCACTAAGTCGTAGCTGGAGACAGAACATTTGCCTGGGGCAATGGACTGTTGCACTTAATCCCCTACCTCTATTTACACAAAACTTTCAGTTAGTCATACAGAGAAGCAGGCAGACAGAACAGACGACCCCGCCCTTTGTGGTTCATCTCCATTGTTGTTTATCTCCAAACAAGATATTCTTGGTTTAGAAAGGTGTATATGTACTTTGCTGTATTAACGCTACTAAGGCATCTTTACCTTTTGTCTCCCTTGTTCTTGGATTATTTTTATCTGATGAGTTTGGGTATGTAAGAAAGTGAGTAAGACGGCTGATTGCTGCTGTGCCCCAGCGAGCACCAGCCATCCCTTAATAAATCATTCATCTCATCTGCACTGTCTGCTTCCGTGTCTCTGACCAGGCCAGTGGACAGCAACACCACAGGACTGCTGAGTGAACAAAAATCAACTGAGGTTTAAAATTCAAAGGAAAAAAATATTTTCTTTTCATATTGGATTAAAAGCCAGCTGACTATCCCAACAATAGGAATTTGAATTTCCTAACTTTACCTTTGCAAAATTGATTTCTTATGACACAGAGCTTGCTATCGGATTTCCCTTTAACCAAGTACGCTTTCCCAAAGGCACCTTCCCTATGGCCTTTAGCACATCATAATTATCCATGGTCACCAATGCAGGGAGTTCCTGAAACTGGAGTAACGGAAATGCACCATACACTTCTTATAAAGGCTAACAAAGTCAGAAAATCGATGACTAGAGTGTACAGGAATCCACTTCGCTCAATTTTCCAGCCTCATCAAGAAAGAGATTCTGAGTATCCACATAACTTTCCTGTGGCCTCGGGTAGCAACCATAGTGAGATGGAGCTTTTTGGTGGCCTCCAAGTCAGACATGAGCTACAGCTCAGCTTTTGTATGTTGTAATATTGTGATTTTGGACAAGTCACTTATAACCTCGTAAAACCTCACTGTCCTAAGTTTAAAAATGGAAATAACAGTACCCGCTTTGCAAGTTTGTTCAGAGAATGAAGTGTATTTCCAGTGCTGGGCACCCCTCTAGTACTACTGTGGTTTCCCAGTCCGGCCTCTCAGTGGGGAGGCACTGCCCCCTAGGGGTCACTTTGGAAAAGTAGTCGAAAGGATGTAGTTTTCTGCAATTTGTAAATATTGACACAAGTAAACATATCCAATGGACTTGAAAAATGACAGACGTATAATACTCCCCATCGCCATTAAAAAGAAAGACACAAAACACCTAAGAACCAGAAAGTTTACATTATTACTTTTTCTCCTTGAAACCATTATCTACATCCCACTTTTCTGAGACAATTTTATCCCAAGACTGTCTTTTTCATGCTTGAAAGTCTTAACTGATCACCCTATCATACTGCTCTGAAAGAAGTACATAAATGGAAATTAATTTATATTTCCAGATCGTAGACCCTTAAGGATCTTTTTCTGGATCGAATTATTAAAATTAATAGTGCTAAACAATGGATCAAAATGTATCACATTTGATACTCATAAAAGATAAAAAGTAAAATTGTACTGGAAATTCATCTCTTAAAGACCTTGGTGGGCTCCCCATGCCTCATTAGGTTCTGTATCTAATAGTCGAATGCTAACTTCTTGCTATAATAGACAAGGTTCAACACTGATTCTCTTCCATATTTTCATTAAAAAAAAAAATCTGTAAGTGCTGAGAAATCTCATCCAAGTAAGTAAACGGGAATAGATGTGTTGCTGTAAGTGCCCCTCAGTTTTTGCCTGGTTGTAAATCAAGAATCATATACCACTGGGTTGATGGTGGCTCACATCTGTCATCCCAGCACTCTGGGAGCCCAGGGCAGGAGGATCACCTGAGTCTAGACGTTCATGACCAGCCTGGGCAACAAAGGAAGACCCTGTCTCTGCAGCAAATAATAAAAAAAAAAGTTAGTCCTGTGAAGTGTTGTGCACCTATACTCCTGGTTACTAGGGAGGCTGAGGTAGGATTGCTTGAGCCCTGGGGTCTGGAATTTGAGAACTGTCATCTTGCCATCACACACCCACCTGGACAACAGAACAAGACCCTGTCTCAAAAGAAAAAAAAACATATAGCACCTATTACCAAAAATGGCTATAGTTTATAATCATTAACTGATAATTCTAGTAGTCTTCTAAAATTTTGTTAAAAGCGAAACTGTGCAAAACTCATCTTTTTTTTTTTTTTTTTGCGGTTTTTGGCCAGGGCTGGGTTTGAACCTACCACCTCCAGCATATGGGGCCAGCGCCCTACTCCTTGAGCCACAGGCACCGCCCTTCATCTTTCTATTACATATATAATACATACACACACACACACACACACATATACACACTTTTTTTAAACTATCTGATTTTCAAAAAGATTTATTATCCAAGACTCATTCAGTTTCTCAATAACTATACCTAACCTCAAGTTCCCTTTGTTCAGTAGTTTGAAATGTTCACGCCCTGGGTCAGTGCTGAGATTTGAGATGACTAAGAGGAATACAGTACAGCACACATGAAAGTTGAGTATCTGGAAATATTCTTAAAAAGATCCACGCCTTTCAAACCCAGCCCCGGCCAAACTGCAACAAAAAAATGGCCGGGTGTTGTGGCGGGCGCCTGTAGTCCCAGCTGCTCGGGAGGCTGAGGCAGGAGAATCGCCTAAGCCCAAGAGTTGGAGGTTGCTGTGAGCCGTGTGACGCCACGGCACTCTACCCGAGGGCGGTACAGTGAGACTCTGTCTCTACAAAAAAAAAAAAAAAAAAAAAGGTCCACGCCTGCTTGAGCTTCAAGGCAGACGTGAGCTACCATTCAAGGAGTAAACAAAATCAGAAAATGGTGCTTAACTACAAACTGAGAGACAGACAAGAGGAAAGATACATCAACTCTGTACGTTAGTTGGTGAATTTGTTTCTCACAGGATTAATGATTTGGAAACTGCTTTACTGTAAGTATCATGGGGGTCGAACAGCTAAGAAGATGGAGGATGGTGCAAACCAGGTCTCTCACTGTCAGGGAGAGAAATTACAGACAAGCAAGCAGGGGAGACGGCATGAACCCATGTCCTGGATTAGTCGGGGCCTCAGCAGGAGCCCTACTATGCAAACAGATGGAGAGATGCTGGGAGGCTCTAACTAGAGAGACGTGCTGGTCTACATACAGGTTAGGACGCACGTAGGTCTCTCTTAGCTCTGTCTGCTGGAAGGGCCTAGAAGCAGGGACATACTACTAACAACAATCATACCAGACACTTAGATCTTGGTTTCCAAACCAATGAAGGGAACCAAGGCTCCTTGGAGAAATGGACGATTCTGAGGCTGGGGCAGAGCAGGTGCAAGAGGAGCCTGGACTACCTTCTTGTAGTGCCAGAAAGGAAGAAAGTACTTAGGACAGGAGCATGGCAAAGGACACAGGAGCTGACCTGAAACAACTCCCAGTGCTAGGACAATTCCAGCAACAAAACAAATGATTTAGTACTGAATTACACCCCACCCCCAGGGCAGAAATCAATTTCTCTCCACTTGAGTATGGGCTGGACTTAGTGGCTTACATAGAGTGAACAGGACAGGAAAATGAAAAATTAGCAATTTTACAGCAGACAGTGGGCAGACACTGCCTTAACATATTGACTGCCACACTAGAAAAAAATTTTTTCCTTGAGGCCACAGTGTTTTACTATGAAAATAGAATAAAAATACTAAAAACAAAATGATCCTAAAACATATATCAATAAAAATATAAAACTTGAAAATCAGACCCTCTCAATAGATGCAGATGAAATTCAGCATCCTTTTCCAACAAGAACACTTAAGAATACAAGCATAGGTGTTATATTTCTTAAACTGACTGAAGCCATCTATGAGAAACCCATAGCTACTATCATATTTTTTTTTTTTTAAATATGGAACGCTTCACGAATTTGCGTGTCATCCTTGCGCAGGGGCCATGCTAATCTTCTCTGTATCGTTCCAATTTTAGTATATGTGCTGCCGAAGCGAGCACCATAGCTACTATCATATTGAATGGAGTAAAAGTGAAAGCTTTTCTCCTTAGAACTGAAACCAGACAAGGTTGTCTTCTGTCAACATTACTATTCAACATAGTGCTGAAGTTCTCGCCAATGCAATCAAGCAAGAGAAGGAAATAAAGGGCATCCAAATGGGAGCAGAGGAGGTCCAACTCCCGCTCTTTGCTGACGACATGATCTTACACTTACAGAACCCCAAAGACTCAACCACAAGACTCCTGGAAGTGATCAGAAAATACAGTAATGTCTCAGGATTTAAAATCAATGCTTACAAATCAGTAGCCTTTGTATATACCAACAACAGCCAAGTTCAGAAGCTAATCATGGACACAATTCCCTTCTCACTAGGTTCAAAAAAAATGAAATACCTAGGAATATACCTAACTAAGGTGAAGGACCTCTACAAAGAAAATTATGAAACCCTAAGAAAAGAAATAGCAGAAGATATTAACAAATGGAAGAACATACCATGCTCATGGCTGGGAAGAATCAACATTGTTAATATTGATATCTATACTACTCAAAGCAATCCATAGATTCAATGCAATCCCCATTAAAATACCATCATCATACTATCAAGATTTGGAAAAAATAATTCTTCATTTTGTATGGATCCAGAAAAAGCCTCATATGGCCAAGGGAATTCTTAGTAATAAAAACAAAGCTGGGGATATCTCCCTATCAGACTTCAGGCTATACTCTAAGTCCATAGTGATCAAAACAGTGTGGTACTAGCACAAAAATAGAGACAGTGACATTTGGAACCAAACAGAAAATCATGAGATGAAACTAACATCTTATAACCACCTGACCTTTGATAAACCAAACAAGGACATTCACTGGGGGAAAGACTCCCTATTCAATAAATGGTGCTGGGAGAACTGGATATTCACATGTAGAAGACTGAAACTGGACCCGCACCTATCACCACTCACAAAAATTCATTCGAGGTGGATACAAAATTTAAATCTAAGGCATGAAACAATAAAAATCCTCAGATAAAGTGTGGGAAAAACACTTAAAAATATCAGCCTGAGGAAAGATTTTATAAAGAAGATTTCTGTGGCAATTGCATTAACAACAAAAATACATAAATGGGACTTAAACTGAAAAGCTTCAGTACAGCTAAGCAGGCAACAACCAAAGCAAAAAGACAACCTTCAGAATGGGAAAAGATATTTGCCTATTACAAATTGGACAAAGGGCTGATAATCAGATCTACAGAGACCCCAAATTAATCAACACAAAAAAGCAAACAATCCCATAGATCACTGGGCAAGAGATATGAACAGAACCTTCTCAGAGGAAGACAGATGAATGGCTAACACATGAAAAATGCTCATCGTCCCTAATCATCAGAGAACTGCAAATCAAAACCACCCTGAGATACCACCAAACCCCAGTGAGAATGGCCCACATCACAAAGTCCCAAAGCTGTAGATGCTGGCACAGATGTGGAGAGAGGGGAACACGCTCACCCTGTTGGTGGGACTGCAAACTAATACAGCCTCTTTGGAAAGAAGTATGGAGAATCCTCAAAGATCTCAAATTAGACCTCCCATTTGACCCTGCAATCCCACTACTAGGCAATCTGCTCAGAAGAAAAAAAATCATTTTGGGCAGCGCCTGTGGCTCAGTGAGTACGGGGCCGGCCCCATATGCTGAGGGTGGCAGGTTCAAACCCAGCCCCGGCCAAACTGCAACAAAAAAATAGCCGGGTGTTGTGGCGGGCACCTGTAATCCCAGCTGCTTGGGAGGCTGAGGCAAGAGAATCGCATAAGCCCAAGAGTTAGAGGTTGCTATGAGCCGCGTGATGCCACAGCACTCTACCGGAGGGTGGTACAGTGAGACTCTGTCTCTACAAAATAAAAGAAAAGAAAAAAATCATTTTATTCTAAGGACATTTGCACTAGATTGTTCATGGAAGCTCAATTTATAATTGCCAAGATGTGGAAACAACCTAAATTCCCATCAACTCAAAAATGGATTAACAAATTGTGGTACATGCACACCACAGAATACTATTCAGCCATTAAAAAGGTGGTGACGTCACATCTTTTGTAATATCCTGGATGGAGTTGAAACACATTCTTCTTAGTAAAGTATCATAAGACTGGAAAAGCAAGCATCCAATGTACTCAATACTACAATGAAGCCAGTATACAATCTGATGCATGCCCACAAAGGAGAAAAAAATCATTTCAATTCAAGTTGGGGGGAGGGGTTATGAGGGAGAGGAAGGAGCCTGGGGTGTTCTCACTGAATGGGCACAGGGTGGGGGGCTTAGCACACCTTTTGTGTGTGATACTAACCACAGAGAGACTCTACCTAACAAAACCAATTTTTTTGACCTGGCTGTTTACACCCTCACATTAACTAAATAAATTTACTTTTAAAAAAACCTTGAAAATTAGTAATGTAAAAAGTAATGTGTGGGGGCGGTGCCTGTGGCTCAAGGAGTAGAGCGCCGGTCCCATATGCCAGAGGTGGCGGGTTCAAATCCAGCCCCAGCCAAAAAAAAACAAACAAACAAAAAAAAAAAGTAATGTGTGGCTTGGTGCCTATAGCTCAAGCAGCTAGGGTGCCAGCCACATACACCAGAGCTGACAGGTTCAAATCCAGCCCAGGCCTGGACAGCGCCAAACAATGACAACTACAACCAAAAAATAGCCAGTGGCTTGTGGCGGGCGCCTGTAGTCCCAGCTACTTGGGAGGCTGAGGCAAGAGAATCGCTTAAGCCCAGGATTTTGAGGTTGCTGTGAGTTGTGACACCAGCGCAGTCTACCAAGGGCGAAAGCTTGAGGTTCTGTCTCAAAAAAAAAAAAAAGTAATGTGAAAACTTGACAAATAGTTTATAACTCGCGTATCAGTTAATATGTTAACCAGTAACGCTACATCGGTGTCACATCTGGGGTGTGATGAGAGGGGCACAATTTGATTTTCCCCAAACTCATTCCAATCATGAGAAAAACATCATAACCACTCAAACTGAGGGACAGTCTACATAGCACCTGGAAAAGTGAGGAAGGAGCAGGGGACGGGCAGGGAGCGCAGGGCACTAAAGAGGGCCTGGTGTCTAAGGGTGGACAGAGCACCTGGCAGGATGGGGTCTGCACCACAGTTTTTGTGTGTTAAGATTAAAAATGTGGGCTGGGCACGGTGGCTCATGCCTGTAATCCTAACACTGAGATGAGTAGACTGCTTAAACTCAGGAATTCAAGACCAGCCTCAGCTACAGTGAGACTCCATCTCTACTAAAAATAGGAAAACTAGTCCAGCATTATGGGGGACACCTGTCGTCTCAGCTACTTAGGAGGCTGAGGCAGAAGATCACTTGAGCCCAGTGAGGTTACTATGAGCTACAATGACACCATGGCACTCTGCCCAGGGTAAAAGAGTGACACCTGTCTCAAAAAAAAAAAAAAAAAAAAAGAGACTAAAAATGTTAAATCTTTAAACAATGTGTCTATTCCAGATTTCAGCAGATGCTTGTTAGTGTCCCTGCTGTATTTCCCCCTCATTCTTTCCTTCAGTGCTGTTCCCTATACCAGCCAGGCTTACAGCCCTGTGAGATCCCGTAGCAGAAGCCTGTTTCTTCTTTAGTAAAAAACTCTCATCTCACTATAATGTCATAGTATTAACTGAAGTTAACCCATGACAGGACCCAGCACATAAGTGCCCCGTGTTCTTTCACTCCCCAAATCATTCCATATCACTCTCTAGTTTCTGATACTTCCCGATTTGCTCACCTATGACCTCACTCCTTTGTCACCAACAGGAGCCCACCTCTGAGAGATCACAGTGCACGCCACTCTCCCCACCGCCAGCCCTCCATCCAGGACTCCCACCTCAGAGATCACAGTGCACGCCACTCTCTCCACCGCCAGCCCTCCATCCAGGACTCCCACCTCTGAGAGATCACAGCGCACGCCACTCTCCCCACCGCCAGCCCTCCATCCAGGACTCCCACCTCTGAGAGATCACAGCGCAAGCCACTCTCCCCACCGCCAGCCCTCCATCCAGGACTCCCACCTCTGAGAGATCACAGCGCAAGCCACTCTCCCCACCGCCAGCCCTCCATCCAGGACTCCCACCTCTGAGATCACAGCGCACGCCACTCTCTCCACCGCCAGCCCTCCATCCAGGACTCCCACCTCTGAAAGATCACAGCGCACGCCACTCTCCCCACCGCCAGCCCTCCATCCAGGACTCCCACCTCTGAGAGATCACAGCGCAAGCCACTCTCCCCACCGCCAGCCCTCCATCCAGGACTCCCACCTGAGAGATCACAGCGCACGCCACTCTCCCCACCGCCAGCCCTCCATCCAGGACTCCCACCTCTGAGAGATCACAGCGCACGCCACTCTCCCCACCGCCAGCCCTCCATCCAGGACTCCCACCTCTGAGAGATCACAGCGCAAGCCACTCTCCCCACCGCCAGCCCTCCATCCAGGACTCCCACCTGAGAGATCACAGCGCACGCCACTCTCCCCACCGCCAGCCCTCCATCCAGGACTCCCACCTCTGAGAGATCACAGCGCACGCCACTCTCCCCACCTCCAGCCCTCCATCCAGGACTCCCACCTCTGAGATCACAGCGCACGCCACTCTCCCCACCGCCAGCCCTCCATCCAAGACTCCCACCTCTGAGAGATCACAGCGCACGCCACTCTCTCCACCGCCAGCCCTCCATCCAGGACTCCCACCTCTGAGAGATCACAGCGCACGCCACTCTCCCCACCGCCAGCCCTCCATCCAGGACTCCCACCTGAGAGATCACAGCGCACGCCACTCTCCCCACCGCCAGCCCTCCATCCAGGACTCCCACCTCTGAGATCACAGCGCACGCCACTCTCCCCACCGCCAGCCCTCCATCCAAGACTCCCACCTCTGAGAGATCACAGCGCACGCCACTCTCTCCACCGCCAGCCCTCCATCCAGGACTCCCACCTCTGAGAGATCACAGCGCACGCCACTCTCCCCACCGCCAGCCCTCCATCCAGGACTCCCACCTCTGAGAGATCACAGCGCAAGCCACTCTCCCCACCGCCAGCCCTCCATCCAGGACTCCCACCTCTGAGAGATCACAGCGCAAGCCACTCTCTCCACCCCCAGCCCTCCATCCAGGACTCCCACCTCTGAGAGATCACAGCGCACGCCACTCTCTCCACCGCCAGCCCTCCATCCAGGACTCCCACCTCTGAGAGATCACAGCGCACGCCACTCTCCCCACCGCCAGCCCTCCATCCAGGACTCCCACCTCTGAGAGATCACAGCGCAAGCCACTCTCCCCACCGCCAGCCCTCCATCCAGGACTCCCACCTGAGAGATCACAGCGCACGCCACTCTCCCCACCGCCAGCCCTCCATCCAGGACTCCCACCTCTGAGAGATCACAGCGCACGCCACTCTCCCCACCGCCAGCCCTCCATCCAGGACTCCCACCTCTGAGATCACAGCGCACGCCACTCTCCCCACCGCCAGCCCTCCATCCAAGACTCCCACCTCTGAGAGATCACAGCGCACGCCACTCTCTCCACCGCCAGCCCTCCATCCAGGACTCCCACCTCTGAGAGATCACAGCGCACGCCACTCTCCCCACCGCCAGCCCTCCATCCAGGACTCCCACCTGAGAGATCACAGCGCACGCCACTCTCCCCACCGCCAGCCCTCCATCCAGGACTCCCACCTCTGAGATCACAGCGCACGCCACTCTCCCCACCGCCAGCCCTCCATCCAAGACTCCCACCTCTGAGAGATCACAGCGCACGCCACTCTCTCCACCGCCAGCCCTCCATCCAGGACTCCCACCTCTGAGAGATCACAGCGCAAGCCACTCTCCCCACCGCCAGCCCTCCATCCAGGACTCCCACCTCTGAGAGATAACAGCGCAAGCCACTCTCCCCACCGCCAGCCCTCCATCCAGGACTCCCACCTCTGAGAGATCACAGCGCAAGCCACTCTCCCCACTGTGAGCCCTCCATCCAGGACTCCCACCTCTGAGAGATCACAGCGCACGCCACTCTCCCCACCGCCAGCCCTCCATCCTGGTTCCTCTGTATACCCTGCAAGGTATAGCGAGCAAAGGTCTTCAAACTACCCATAACCAGGTGTAATAAAAAAAACTGCACATATTGTTATATTATGATTAAATATATTAGATCCTTAACCCTTTAGGAAATGTGCAAAGAGTTAGTTACACAGTAATAAACCCAAATCACAATTGCAAATAATAACACTAAGGGCTGCTGGTCTATGATCAGCATCTCTGAAGTAGGCATTATCATCCTCCTTTTGGATGAGGAAATTGGGGCTCATAGAGGTTCATTTCCCACAATCACACACCTAGTCAGTGGCAGTGCTGGCATCCAATATCTGCCCTACTGTCATGCAAATCCCAATGCTCATTCCAGTCTGCTAGACCTTCTCCCTTGAATTCCAAAATTCATAGGAATTTTAGATTTTTTCTACACTCCACGATACCAATCAAGGACTATTTTAAACATTAACCATTTCCCCATCTTCATTCTCCTTCCAAAGGAAATACACATTTCATGAACTAATTAGAACTAATTATGATTCCAACATGAATTGTCATGGAAGCGTCTCTTCAGTGTGACTCAGGAAGCCCTCCTTGGGCATTATCCATCAGCTAGGCCTTGCAGTCCAGCTCTCCTCTGCAGTGCTAACACCCAGTCAGGGTGGACATCGTCTTCCTCAAAGTCCCTGCGAGAAAACAGGGATGATCAGCCTCTCTAGTGGGGAGCAGGAAGGGTCTGTTGATGGATTCAAAGCGGAATCCCACTAGAGTATTTAAGTTTCTGAAAAGTGAGTTCCACAAGGCAACTGAACAGAGAAATAATTGTTAGTTCTTCCAAAAGATCACATCATGTTTCTAAAATTTTTTTCAGTGTAAAACCCAGTATATAAAAAATGACTAGTCCAAGATGAAAGGTCACATATGAAGGGCTCAGTGGGGAATTCTGTAATATCGGAACATGTTACCCATCCCAGACAAAAGATAAAGATGTAAATATTCATTTATGATGAAAGTAATACAACAAGCTCCTAGTAACCTGAAATTATTATGGTTCAAATTTATGGTTTAAATTCAATTCCAGGCACCCCTCCCCAGCCCAGCTCAAGCTCCCTCTAGTATATCACAACTTACGTGTCCTCCTCATCCAGCTCAGGCTGGAGTCGCTCCGGATCCAGACGGGCAGAATCGTGGCCGCCATCGACACTGTCTGCTGCGTCTGTGTCTTCAGACAGGGGGCCTTTCAAGAACTCTTCTGAACCTTCAGGGGAATATCAGCAGATGGTATGCCCATTTAAACAGGATTTACTTACTTCACGTACTTCAGCTAAAATCCTCTACAAGCTTGCTGGCTAATTACAGACATGCTTCCTTATTTCTTCTATAAGTATTCCCTCACATTAACCAGAATAATTTTTGGCACAAAACAGGCCCAGGAAGCATCAGTATATGGATTAAATTTAAAAACAGTGGTTTCTTCAAGAGAAAAAAACATCAGAAATTACAATAAAACTTTTCAAATATAAGAATCTATGTTAAGGCATTGAAAGTTAAATATAAGTTAATGTTAAGGCATTGAAAGTCAAATATAAGGATCTGTGTTAAGGCATTGAAAGTTAAATGTAAGTTAATATAAGTTAATGTTAAGGCACTGAAAGTCAAATGTAAGGATCTATGTTAAGGCATTTGGAATTTGGATTACAGTTAATTTTTTTGCCTTTGAGCTTTCCCCTCCCAAGTTTGCACAATGGAGGAGAGAAAAATGAGAGAACGAAAAAAAGACTATTTGCATGCTTTTACAAAATTCTGTAGGCAGTGATTACTTTTAGATTTTTTGCTTACAGAATAAAAAACTAATTAGAAATATAGGCTAAACCTTGTAAAAGTCATTTCAAACTCACTATATACTTTTTAAACAGGGACGTTCCTAAAATGACAAAGATTTCATCACTAGAGCACAAACATAAGCCAGGATCTGTAACTGCTAACTTGAAATTCAAGCTCCTAGGACTCAGCTAAATTAGTCTCCTCAGGACTCCCATGACACCCTGCGCACAGCTCTGTCGGACACGCACCCTGAAGAGCACGGCAGTTCTCTGTGCTGTCACCCCAGGTAAGGAGCTCCTTCATCCTTCTGGGTAGGAATTGTGTTTTCATTTATAAGTGAATGATGTTGGTAATTTCCCCTTTATAATAATATATTTTTTCCAATTTTAGTATCAGGTTATCCAGATTAAGTAGAATGATTCTGAAGTATTTCTTCTTTTTCTATTGTCTATAAGATTTGGCATGATCTGCTTTTTGAAATTATCTCTTATTTTTATTTATAAATATTAGTTGTTTTGTTTTTATCTTAATATCATATTCAGTAGGCACTCAATAAATAGTTACCAAATAAACAAATACGACTAAATCTGTTACAATATCGTTAAGACTTGCCGTACCATTAGATGCTCTACTTGGTATAATTTATCTTAGATTTTAACCCTAGCCACGTGGTTTAGTAACTGAAATATCAAAATTACTTACAGACATACATCCTTAGTCCATTGGCCTAAATTCCAAAGAATGGTATTATAAAATGTTATTTTATGTAATTTTAGTAGAAATGTCCATAGAAAAAAGTTAAAAATCAAATCCTAATTGTTCACCTTTTGAGCTCTACTCAATATAACAGAATCAAGTAGACAACAAAAGAAATCTTAAGAATTGTCACTAAAGTAACGGTGTATTTGCAAGGTAAAAATGGGCTAGTCTTAAAGTAGCAGCATGATTATTAAAATAAGCAGATAAGCCAGAAACGGCAGCTCACGCCTGTGATCCCAGCACTCTGTGAGGCTGAGGCGAGTGGCCTGCTCGAGATCAGGAGCTCAAGACAGCCACATTCAAAGGATTTCCATGATCACATAACAGGTATGAATTACCTGGTCTATATATTGTGTATGTTTGAAATGCCAAGCTGAGATCAGCGTTCTTAAGAATGTTCAACAAGGTATCGGGGGTCTCTTTGAGCCACTGCTTACGAGTATTATTTTCGCTGTACTTTATTGCAGAACCACCTAGTTGTGAAAAGATAAAAATTAGTGCCAAATTAAAAAATTTTTTTTTCTGCATCTATCTTTCAGATGGTATTTCAAGCAAAGTTAGTTATATTTGACCCTCATCTAAAATGTTTCACTTGCTTGTATGAGCGTGCTAAATACCCTTCACAAACATTAAAGAAAAAACCTAGAAAACATTCTATAATCAAATAAGAGTCTTCAATCTCACCACTAACCTCTATGATCCTCTGCTGTTAAACTGGAGGTAAGAATGGGTAAGTTTTCCAAAGCTGTATGAGTTGTATTGGGTGGATTTTTCTCCCATTTTCGCCTCTGGGGGCTTGGTGAACCGGCTTTTCTCAGATTGACTGATACATTACCTGATTTTAAGTATAAAAAAAGGAATGCTAAGCATATTATTTTTCCTCTCTATCCACACATATACTCTAATAATATGGTAGTATTCATATTTTTCTCTTTTAAACTCAGATCTAGCAACAATGTTCTTTCGAACCTAAGTAGTAAAGGAAATGAAAAAAAATCCAAAGTGAAAAGGTAAAATGAATAAAGTGACTGAATTTCAAGAAACTATCCATAATATGCAAATAGTTACCTATTACACACTGTCTAAGGACAAGGCCCTGAGGGACTTACCCACACAGTGTGCTGTGCTTTTCATGGCGGTAGCGCAACAAATTCTACTTTTCCTAATGGCTCTAAACACTAGCCTCTTTTTTGTGTGTGGGAATATAAAATATTCCAGCAACATTTTAAATAAATTACTAGCCAAGCAAACAAGCATCTGCTGTACACTTGCTCGTGATCCCTAAGACCTAGTAACCTGAAAATCGGTGCTCCTTCCATATTCCCCAACTCCCACCTACGCAACGATTAGAATTTTAGTCACTTACCCTTTTCTTCTCTGCTTACTTTCCCCAATGCTCTTCCAACCACATTTTTATTAACGCTTTCTAAACCACGATGGCTACATTTTCTACCTTGTTCTTCCTCTTGCTTTAAAAAAGATTAAAAGTTCTGATTAATGCTTGAATTGCTACAAAAAGGTCAACAGATATGCAAAGTCAGCTATTCTCATTTTAAACAAAAATTAATGAATTAATTAACATGAATAGTCACAGAAGCCCAAATACTTGTATATTACATCATATAGACCTACTAACGACCATATACATACATACATGCATATTAACAACCACTAACCTACATCTGTGTAAACATACATTAATAGCTATATACATAAACAGCCATTAACATCAGTGATCAAAAATATGAAGAAGGCAGCCAGGTGTGGGGGCCTCAGGCCTGTAATCCCAGCACTCTGACAGGCCGAGGCAGGTGGATCGCTTGAACTCAGGAATTCAAGACCAGCCTGAGAAAAAGCAAGACCCCATCTCTACTAAAAGGAGAAAAATTAGCTGGGTGGTGTAGGCACCCAGCTACTTAGAGACTGAGGTAAGAGGATCACTTGAGCGCAGGAGTTTAAGGTTGCTGCGAGTTGTGACAAGGCAATCTACTGAGGGCAACAGAAGAAATCTTAAGATTTCCCCCCCCCATCCCCCCAAATCAAAGAAGATACACAAAAATGACAGAGATATTTCATAGGTCTTTATTAAGGAAAAGAATAGAAAATTTTATTATGGTTGGCTCCACTGGGCTTTTCATGTTGTAATATCAAAATGAGATATTTTATAAAGTTGCTATATGAGGGAAGTATCAGAAAGTATCAGCCATGTAATATGAAAAATAAAGACAAACATGGCTGGATGCATTCCGGGCAGGACCTCATACGTGGTCAAAATGTTCCCACTTAATCCATTGCTTTTTCAGATTATCGAAGCCCTTGATGTACTTCATGTAGTAACACTATCTATTATAGTTTTTTTTAACTAAATCTGCATATATTCCCAGAAGGAATACAGATTTAGTACCTAGGTAGTCTCAGACATAGTGGTTTTCAATTATTTGTTCAATGAATAAATAAGCAGTAGGCTTCGGCTCGCATACTGAGTTTTCTTATTCCTACATAGTTGTTCTCAAACTTCTCTTTCCCACAATCAAGAGGACACAAAAATCTCTATCACATAACAGCGCTGGTTCCCTGTGGCAGTGATTTCAAAGCCCCCTAGGGAAGCAGCAGCCTCCCTCCCGGCTCCCGCAGCTGCACCTTCTTCAGTCTGGGCTCCCCTGTGCCTGACTCTCTGCCTGCCTCAAGTTCTCTGTTATCTGACTGACTTTCTGGCCTTTTCTCCATTCTGTTTACGTACTGCACTCTTTTCCTTCTGTGAACACAAATCGCTGTGGCCACTGCTCGTAGTATTCAGTACAGTGGTGGCTGCCCACAGGAGGTTCAGGACCTTCTGCAAAGGGGCATGCAGAAACTTTGTAGAGGAATGCAACTATCGTGGCAGTGATTATATGGCTATGTAATACAATTACCAAAATTCATCAAATTGTATGCTAAAAAATGGGTAAAACTTATTCCATGTAAATTATAACATAATTCTATAAAACTAGAAAAATTAAAAACCCAGCTATTACCAGGAAAAGAAGAAAAAGTACAGGAGCAGAATATATTCCATTTGTAGCAAGGTAATGGTGATAAGCTGCTATTTATAATCTAAGGTTCATTCCAACAAGTTACACGTTTAAAAACTGGTACATTCCACATAATAGAATAATTTGTTGTCAGAAAATCTCTTCCTTTATTGAATTAAAATATTGAAGGAAAATAATCACTACTAGTACATGATTTCCTAAGCTAGGCATGACATTACTATTCACAACTTTGTGGCACCTTCAGTATAAAACAGCATCACAGCTGCCCAGGGCCGGACAAGACAAATTGGACTTTGAGTGCCGGGTTGAAAAATGGTTTGTGAGATAACAGAAGCACTACGAGTTTTGAACAGAAAAAATGGTAATACAAAATAGTAATGTAAATGTTATTCAGCTGTTATAAAAGGAATGCAATTCTGACACACTCTGCAACAGAGAGGAACCTTGAAAACATCGTGCATTAAAAATAACAGAGGCCACACACAGTGAATACGGTGCGATCCCACTGACCAGATTATCGAGAACAGGCAGAACCACAGAGACAGAAAGGAATTCAGAGGCTACAGGGGCTGGCGTGGTGGAAAGGGAAGCTATTGCTGAATTGTAAGTACAGAGTTTCTGTCTGGGATGATAGTTTTAGAAATAGATAATAGTGACGGCTGTACAACATTATGAATATAATTAATGTCATTGAATTGAACACTTAAAAATTAGCTCAAATGGCAAATTTTATGTTATACACATATCTTACCACAATAACAAACAATTGAAAAGCCAGGCTAAAACAAGATATTCATGACCAAAAGCAGGACAGAGTTCTCTCACATCTGCCATTAACAATTAAAAATTTAAAGGAAGGCTCAAGGAGTAGGGCTCCGGCCCCATATACGGAGGGTGGCGGGTTCAAGCCCAGCCCCAGCCAAAAAATTAAAAAAAAAAAAATTAAAAAAAATTTTAAAATAAGCACAATAAGCTGGGTGTCATGGTGTACACTTAGAGTCCCAGCGACTCAGGAGGCTGGGCCAGGAGTTTCAGACTGGCCTGGCTAGTATAGCAAGATCCTAAGATGTCTCTAAAAATTTTAAATAATAAAAACTCCAAACACAGTAAGTGGTTAATCTGAGGTGGCTGACCTGGCAGTGCAGGACAAAGCTCCAGATTACTGCACATGAGCCACTTAAATGAAGCATCCAGATCGCAGTCTTCCAAATATCTCACTGCACTTAAGGGTACCCAGTACCCGGTACCCAGTAGACAGACGTTTCATAAATTTAATTTTAAAGCACTTACCACCATGTTTGCTTCATTTCCCAAAGCTATCCTGATTCTGCTAGAATCTGCTTCAAAAAAGAGAGAGAGAGAAGGTACAAAAAGAAAGCACTGAAAGACTCATTAAGTTAGGCTGGGTACGGGGTGGCTCGCGCCTATAATCCTAACACTAGGGGAGGCCAAGGCAGGTGGATTGCTTGATCTCAGGAGTTCAACACTAGCTCGAGCAAAAGCAAGACCTGGTCTCTACTAAAAACAGAAAAACTGAGGCAAGAGGATCGCTTCAGCCCAAGAGTTGGAGATGCCATAGCATTCTACCCAGGGCAACAGCTTGAGACTGCCTCAAAAAAAAAAAAAAAAAAAAGAAAGAAAGACTTCATTAAGTCCTTTTTTTTTTTTTTTTTATTGTTGGGGATTCATTGAGGGTACAATAAGCCAGGTTACACTGATTGCAATTGTTAGGTAAAGTCCCTCTTGCAATCATGTCTTGCCCCCATAAAGTGTGACACACACCAAGGCCCCACCCACCTCCCTCCTTCCCTCTTTCTGTTTCCCCCCCATAACCATAATTGTCATTAATTGTCCTCATATCAAAATTGAGTACATAGGATTCATGCTTCTCCATTCTTGTGATGCTTTACTAAGAATAATGTCTTCCACGTCCATCCAGGTTAACACGAAGGATGTAAAGTCTCCATTTTTTTTAATGGCTGAATAGTATTCCATGGTATACATATACCACAGCTTGTTAATCCATTCCTGGGTTGGTGGGCATTTAGGCTGTTTCCACATTTTGGCGATTGTAAATTGAGCTGCAATAAACAGTCTAGTACAAGTGTCCTTATGATAAAAGGATTTCTTTCCTTCTGGGTAGATGCCCAGTAATGGGATTGCAGGATCAAATGGGAGGTCTAGCTTGAGTGCTTTGAGGTTTCTCCATACTTCCTTCCAGAAAGGTTGTACTAGTTTGCAGTCCCACCAGCAGTGTAAAAGTGTTCCCTTCTCGGGGCGGCGCCTGTGGCTCAGTCGGTAAGGCGCCGGCCCCATATACCGAGGGTGGCGGGTTCAAACCCGGCCCCGGCCAAACTGCAACCCAAAAATAGCCGGGCGTTGTGGCGGGTGCCTGTAGTCCCAGCTACTTGGGAGGCTGAGGCAAGAGAATCGCTTAAGCCCAGGAGTTGGAGGTTGCTGTGAACTGTGTGAGGCCACGGCACTCTACCAAGGGCCATAAAGGGAGACCCTGTCTCTAAAAAAAAAAAAAAAAAAAAAAGTGTTCCCTTCTCTCCACATCCACGCCAGCATCTGCAGTTTTGAGATTCTGTGATGTGGGCCATTCTCACTGGGGTTAGATGATATCTCAGGGATGTTTTGATTTGCATTTCTCTAATATATAGAGATGATGAACATTTTTTCATGTGTTAGCCATTCGTCTGTCATCTTCTATTCATGTCTCTTGCCCATTGATATATGGGATTGTTGGCTTTTTTCATGTGGATTAATTTGAGTTCTCTATAGATCTTAGTTATCAAGCTTTTGTCTGATTGAAAATATGCAAATATCCTTTCCCATGGTGTAGGTTGTCTCTTTGCTTTGGTTATTGTCTCCTTAGCTGTACAGAAGCTTTTCAGTTTAATGAAGTCCCATTTGTTTATTTTTGTTGTTGTTGCAATTGCCATGGCAGTCTTCTTCATGAAGTCAGAAAGACTTCATTAAGTTCTTAATGCGATCTACATAAACCTTGAGAGACAGGTAATGGTTTTAAAGTCAAAGAACAGGGTGGGCACGGTGGCTCATGTCTATAATCCTTGCACTCTGGGAAGCCGAGGCAGGTGGATTGCCTGAGTTCATGAGATCGAGACCAGCCTGAACAAAGGTGAGACCCCCATCTCTACTAAAAAAAACCAGAAAAACTGGGGCAAGAGAATTGTTTAAGCCCAAGTTGGAGGTTGCTGTGAGCTATGAAGCCACAGCACTCTACCCAGGGTGACAGCTTGAGACTCTGGCTCAAAAAATAAATAAAAAAATAAAAAATAAAGTAAAAGAATGAAAGCTACTTGCTATTCTAAATAGAAATACCAAGCTGTGATCACCTAGCGACATACCTCGGCTACAGGGATACCAAGCTGCGATCACCTAGTGACGTACCTCAGCTACAGGGACACCAAGCTGCAATCACCTCGTGATGTACCTCAGCTACAGGGACACCAAGCTGCAATCACCTCGTGACGTACCTCAGCTACAGGGACACCAAGCTGCAATCAACTACTGATGTACCTCGGCTATAGTGATAACAAGCTGCGATCACCTACTGATGTGCCTCAGCTGTTGAGAGAGGCTATTTCTGTTTTTTTATTCCCAATGTCAAAATCTGAAAGTTAAAATGCATCTCTATTCACTGTGCCAACTATTTAGCACTAAGAGCTAATACTCTGCATACGTGAAGGTTGCTATCCTCCTTAGAGCATGCGAGTGGAGTCTGCTTTTCCTGACAGCTGTCACAGCAGGTGGAATAGGTGTCCCCAACAAGAAGTGAGCTGTTTGTGCCCTCACAAGGGACCGGCAGGAGTCAGGGGAGAACTCTGGCAATGGATCCCTTTGGCAGGGACAGCTCCTGCCTCATTTTCCTCTTGCAGAGCCCTCCAGTTCATGTCCCTTATTCATACAACATTTTAAAAAAATCTCTATTGAACATTTATGATGATAAGCACGGAGAATGCAGGAGTGAGCAAGTCAGATGGGATCCCTGCACCTCACTGCTCTGGTCTCACTCTCTACGGGCTAAACTGGAGATGCTACGGGACACATGATCCCCAAATGGTGGCATTTCTCTAACTCAGGAGGCTGGGTTTATTACCTAATAAACTACTTTATTCCTTTCTTTTCAACAACTGGAAAACTACTTTTCCAAACTATCTTGAAACTTCTCTTTTCTCTTGCCCAGTGTTTTAAAACAAATTTCCCAGTATTTTTGGGTGTGAACAAATGCTACAAGATAGGGAGGCATATGTGGCTCAGTGGGTAGGGCGCCGGCCCCATATGCCGAGGGTGGTGGGTTCAAACCCAGCCCCGGCCAAACTGCAACAAAAAAATCGCCGGGCGTCGTGGCGGGCGCCTGTAGGCCCAGCTACTTGGGAGACTGAGGCAAGAGAATCTCCTGAGCCCAGGAGTTGGAGGTTGCTGTGAGCAGTGTGACACCACGGCACTCTACTGAGGGCAGTAAAGTAAGACTCTGTCTCTAAAAAAAAAAAAAAGCTACAAGATAGTATCTAAAGTAAAATTAATACTGAAGCAAAGTGGCAAAACAAAAGACAACTGGCTATCTCTTAAGTAATGGAGAAAAGTTTGAATTCTAAGACTATAGGGGTTACCTTTCCAAAAATAACAGTTAAAACTTAACTTTAAGGGAGGTGCCTGTGGCTCAAAGGAGTAGGGCACTGGCCGCATATGCCGGAGGTGGCAGGTTCAAACCCAGCCCTGGCCAAAAACTGCAAAAAAAAAAAAAAAAGTTAACTTTAAGACACAACAGAGTCTCCACAGTGTTTCCTTCATTCGAACCTAACACCAGGACACCAAGCAGCAATACAGGGCTGCACAAGTCCCCACAGGGCACAAGTTTTATACTAACTCTTCTCCCTTATTCTGTTCGTATCTGCTAACTTTGTTGGGTTCCTTCAGAAAGGAAGTCATTGATGACAAATGAAAAGGAATAACAATAGCTGTGAGAAAATTCAGAGATAACAACTTCCAAACAGATAAATTAAATTTGATATCTGCTCAGGATAAACTACAGATGAATGAACATTTTTTTTTTTCTTTTTTTTGCAGTTTTTGGCTGGGGCTGGGTTTGAACCTGCTACCTCTGGCATATGGGGCTGGCGCCCTACTCCTTTGAGCCACAGGCGCCTCCCAATGTATGAACATTTTATGCAGCTATTATGTGGATGGTTCCCAACTTTTAAAACTGGATTTGTTTTTAATTAATAAAAATTTAAAAAAATAAATTAGTTTTCAGAGGGCACAGTTTTGGGTTCATAGCAAAATAAATCAGAGAGTACTGAGACTCCCACATGCCCCCGGCCCCCTCACTGAACCTCCCGCATCAGCTCCCCACACTGTCATAACCAACAAGCCTACACTGACACATCACTGTCACCCCAAGTCCACAGATCACACTAGAAGAGGCTTTTTTTTTTTTTGGTAGAGACAGAGTTCACTTTATCACCCTCGGTAGAGTGCCGTGGCATCACACAGCTCACGGCAACCTCCAACTCCTGGGCTTAGGTGAACCTCTTGTCTCAGCCTCCCGAGTGGCTGGGACTACAGGCGCCCGCCACAACGCCCAGCTACTTTTTTGTTGCAGTTCAGCCAGGGCTGGGTTTGAACCCACCACCCTCGGTATATGGGGCCGGCACTCTACCCACTGAGCCACAGGCGCCACCCAAGACTCTGTTTTTTAAAAGAACAAGAGTTCTTCAGAAACTTGGGGATACATTTTCCTGCAAGATTAGTGTCAGGAGATTAGATTAGATTCCTGGTTAGATTCCTGGGCCAGCCCACAGAAGCCTCTACCTGACCCAGGACAAGTACCATTAGTATATATGGTACTAATAATGAACAATCTCTCCACCACTAAAAGGACCAAACTATGGTTGGGGATACCTATTTTTCCAGGGAAAAAGATTAAATTAAACAAACTTAAAAGGTAAGAGGCAATATAGAATTATGTCTGGAGTAACAAAAGGAAAATTTTGTTTGGAGGGGTATCTGTGATAACAATATTGAGTAACTTGAAAATTATATTTTTCTTTTCAGTTATATTTTTAAAAGAGCACTTAACAACAAGTAAGCCTTCCAAAATCCTTACCCTTTTTGCTTGGTGTGCTGTGCTTAGATTTTTTGGTTTCTTCTAATACCTGTTCTCCATATTCTACGATGACCTGAAATGCAAAGTTGAAAATTTAAAGATATGAAATACCCTTTTCTAGAGACAATGCCATACCTGTCATTTAATCATCATTATTGTTTAGCACGGTAATATTTGAAGTTGAAAAATAAAAATGCCATTTAAATAATTCATACAGTTTAGACAGAGACAAATATAGACATTTATGTCTACAAAAAGGTCTGAAAGGATATGTAAATTGTAACCAAGATTATACTTAGGGAATAGCCTTGTGGGAGAGAAGAGGACAGGGTGGAAGTTTTAACATTTTAGTTTTTAATACACTTTTCCATCATTTGAATTTCTTTCTTTTTGGCAGAGTGAGAGGGCCTCTCTCTGTTGCCCAGGCTAGAGTGCAGTGGTCTTATCACAACTCACAGCAACCTCAAAGTCCTGGGCTCAAGTGACCCTCCTGAGTAGCTGGTACTACAGGAGCCTGCCACCACATCTAGCCCATCATTTGAATTTTCACAAGCATGTGTAACATGTAATTGTGCTTAAAAACAACACACCATTGGGCGGTGCCTGTGGCTCAGTGAGTAGGGCTCCGGCCCCATATGCCACGGGTGGCAAGTTCGAACCCAGCCCCGGCCAAACTGCAACCAAAAAATAGCCGGGAGTTGTGGTGGGCGCCTGTAGTCCCAGCTGCTCCGGAGGCTGAGGCAAGAGAATCGCTTAAGCCCATGAGTTGGAGGTTGCTGTGAGCTGTGTAAGGCCACGGCACTCTACCGAGGGCCATAAAGTGAGACTCTGTCTCTACAAAAAATAAATAAATAAATAAATAAATAAATAAATAAATAAATAAAGAGTTAAGAGGTTGCTGTGAGCCGTGTGACGCCACGGCACTCTACCCGAGAGCGGTACAGTGAGACTCTGTCTCTACAAAAAAAAAAAAAAAAAACAACACACCATTTTACCATACTCTTGAAAACTGTTCACAGCCAGCCCAAGGTGTCTCATACCTCAGGGGGTAGGCATGTTTGGACAACACGAGCCAGGCTGCCTCTAGAGAGAAGTGTTGTAGCTGAAGGGCGATGGGAAGGGTTCCTTTTGAACATCTGCTTGACAAGATACTGGAGCTCATAGGAATAATGTGCGGGCAGTGGACTGACGGGTCCTTGACATATTTTCAGGATAAGATTTTTCCAACTATTTGCCTGAAACTGAAAAGTAAAATATTTAACTTTAAAAGTGGATATGAGGAAAGATGATAGAAATCAGAAACTACCAACTCAACTGAATGCATATGGAATTATTTTAACTTTATAAGTGTGTCAGCTGTCTGGTCATTTTTCATTTTTCTTTCTAGAGGTGTCCTTAAGATACTGTTCCCTAATTTCATGGTGGTTCAGAGAAAAGGTACACAAGATTAATAAAAAGCTGCCCCCTCTAGGGCAGTGCTTTCCAGACTTTTTTAATCTCATGGCACCCTTGAACCTATAGTTAAACTTTTGTGGTACATTTAAATTATGTTGATCAAAAAAAAGAGAAAAAAAAGAATATACTTAATGTGCTTTGAACTTCTTTCAAAACAAAACTAATTTAATTGGTTTGGGGCCTGTAGCTCAGTGGCTAAGGCGCCAGCCACATATACCACAGCTGGCGGGTTCAAATCCAGCCCGGGTCTTCCAAACAACAATGACAACTATAACGAAAAAATAGCTGGGCATTGGGACAGGCACCTCTAGTCCCAGCTACTTGGAAGGCTGAGGCAAAAGAATCACTTAAGCCCAGGAGTCTGAGGTTGCTGTGAGCTGTAACTCCAAGGCACTGTACCCAGGGCAACATAGTGAGAGTCTGTCTCAAAAAAAAGAAAGAAAAAAATTTAATGAATGATCTTTAAAATTTTTTGCGGCACACCTAAGGTCCTCTCACAGCACACTGGTTGAAAATCACTGCTCTAGGGAAAGTCTTTCCCTCAACTCCTGCTGTGGGTACTTGATTTGTCATAATCAATGTTTTTGCAGATACGTATTTTTTAATATATTTTGAAAATCAAAGTAATTGGCTTTTTAAAAAGTCAAATGATACTAACAGGCTGACAGCAAGCTCCACTCCTCCCAGAACCCCCAGGCATGCTCCAAAACAGCACGTGCTTCAGACTTCTGGTTTCAAACGTTTAGTGAAATCTTTTTTACCATTCCTGTCATTAAAGTCAAAATTAAAGTTTCACAAGTACCAGAGTGGTATATAAGATGACAGAATTGAGTAAGATTTTAAAAGTTTTTAGTGTGTTGGGCGGCGCCTGTGGCTCAGTCAGTAAGGCGCCGGCCCCATATACCGAGGGTGGCGAGTTCAAACCCGGCCCCGGCCAAACTGCAACCAAAAAATCGCCAGGCATTGTGGCGGGCGCCTGTAGTCCCAGCTACTTGGGAGGCTGAGGCAAGAGAATCGCTTAAGCCCAGGAGTTGGAGGTTGCTGTGAGCTGTGTGAGGCCACGGCACTCTACCAAGGGCAGTAAAGTGAGACTCTGTCTCTACAAAAAAAAAAAAAAAAAAAAAGTTTTTAGTGTGTAATACATGGGAACGAACATGAGACGTCAGCCTCAGTGATGCTTATGGGAGAACTGTCAGCATTCTGCTCCTACTAATAAAAAATGCCGTGATATGAAAAATGAAAAACTAACAAATAACAAAGGAAAAACTCAGGTGATGAAAAATAAGACTGAATGTGCTTTGCCTCTGGGGTTTTAGCCATTTATACGAATTTTCTGCACTTCCTAAGGGTTTGAAAACAACTTCTGCCTCCATGCACACAAAAGACATAGATCTTGTACTAAATACTCAGGGCATGGCAGCCCTTAAAATTGACCTTGCAAGTAGAAAGAAGAACGTGTATATATAAGTTATGAATAAGATAAAACCTGGGAAATAAAGGACATGTGTGCATAATAATAAATAAAATGCTGGGGCTGGGCGCAGCTTTAATCCTAGCACTCTGGGAGGCTGAGGATGGTGGATTGCTAGAACCTGAGATTTCCAGACCAGTCTGAGCAAGAGCAAGACCCTGTCTCTACTAAAAATAAAAAAAATTAGCTGGGCATGGTGGTACACGCCTATAGTCCCAGCTACTCGGGAGGCTGAGGCAAGAGGACGCTCAAGCCCAAGAGTTTGAGGTTGCTGTGGGCTGTGACACCACAGCACTCTACTCAGGGGAACAGAGTGAGACACTGTCTCAAAAAAAATAATAAATAAGATGTTAGAATTTTAAAAATAATTTTATTTATAGATAACAGTGGTTCTCAACAGTGGTTCTCAACTTGGCTGCCACGCCCTGAGTATTTGGTACAAGATTCTGTACATCAGAATCACCTGTTTTAAAAACACAAATTCCCAGGACATCTTCAGAGATTTTAATTAAATCAGTCTGGGGTGGGCAGAGGCATCAGCGTTTTCAACCCCCACCCCTGAAGTAGTTCTAACTGTGCAGCCAACTTTATAAGCCCCTTCTATTGCTGAATACACATATGTGCCTTCACCTTGCGTTACTTTCATCTACCGGTGTAAAGGGCTTTTCTCAACTATTCGTTCTCCTGAGCTCTACGTGCCCTTAAGTGCATCTGTACAAAAGCTTGGCAGAGCTAAGTTTCAATTTCTTTCTATGCAGAGCAGAGACCTAGCAGGGATCAGCCCTACGGTTGTTGCTAAATGTAATACACTACTGCTAAATGTAATACACTACTGCTAAATGTAATACACTACTGCTAAATGTAATACACTACTGCTAAATAAGCAGGGCAAGTTATTAAACCTCTTCTGTGTTAATTTATTTTTTAAAATATCTTGAAAAAAATACATATGATGACAGGGCAGACCCTATCTTCTCATGACATTTCAGAGAGGAAACTCCCACGATGAGTGAAATATAACTACAAAAGGATGAATATAAAAATAGAGCAACTGCTCTGGCAAATAGTGTGGCATTTCCTCAAAATGCTAAATACAATGTGTGACCCACGTTATATTGGGGTGGGCATGGTGGTACATGTAGTCACCATGGGTGTGGGGTGGAGTACACGGGTGTAGATGACCCAGCAATTCCACTCTTAGGTGTAAACCCTAAACACTGGAATCGGGGAGTCTCATAGATACCTGCACAAACATGTTCACAGCAGCACTACTCACAAAGCCAAAGACAGAAGTGACCCAAATGTCTATTGACAGACAAAATGTCAACCAAATATGGTATACACATGGAATGGACTATTGCTCAGCTGTAAAAGAGGAATGCAATTCTAACACGTTACATTGATGAACCCTGAAAACATCACGTTAAGTAAAATAAACCAGACAGACACAAAAAGACAAATACTATATAATTCCACTTACATGAAATATCTAGGACACACAAATTCATAGGGACAGAAAGAAAAATAGCAGTTACCAGGGGCTGCAGGAGAGCAGAACGGGAAGTCATTATTTAACAGCTACAGAGATTTGTATGGGGGGATACAGAAGTTTAACAAACGCAAGCGATGGGTGCATAATATTGTCAATGAAATTCATGCCACAGAATTGTGTACTTAAAAATTATTAAAACGGAAAATTTTAAGTTATATATATTATACCAAAATTAAAAAATTAAGAATAGCAAAAAGAAAAAGAAAGAAGATAAAAAGGAAAGAAGGAGGGCGGCGCCTGTGGCTCAGTCGGTAGGGCGCCGGCCCCCTATACCGAGGGTGGCGGGTTCAAACCCGGCCCCGGCCAAACTGCAACCAAAAAATAGCCAGGCGTTGTGGCGGGCGCCTGTAGTCCCAGCTACTCGGGAGGCTGAGGCAAGAGAATCGCCTAAGCCCAGGAGTTGGAGGTTGCTGTGAGCTGTGTGAGGCCACGGCACTCTGCCGAGGGCCATAAAGTGAGACTCTGTCTCTATGAAAAAAAAACAAAAAAAAAAAAAGGAAAGAAGGAAAAAGAAGGAAGGAAGGAGAGAAGGAACACAGCAAGGCAATACAGTATCACAAAACAGAAACGAACAATGGAAATCTCCTTTCCTTTTAGGATATGCTACAAAAGTGGCTCAAGGCAAAGATGACAGCAATGGAGAGATGAGAAAACCTTTCAAATGACTTCATCCTAGAGAAGGAAACTGCCAACTGGATTATGACACATTACTTAGGACTTAGCCAGATACGACCAGCTGCCTTTTGCATCCTGCGCGCCATACTTACTGGATGTTTAAGGGTGCAGAGTTCATACAGAATGCATCCCAAGGACCAGATGTCACTGGAAGCATAAAGAAGCAATGTAAGAACAAGTGGATGATGAGTTATCATGTGAAAATACATGGATGGATTTTCTAATTAAAAAAAAAGAAAAATTATCTGACCTTTAATAAGAATAGCTATCACAAGTAATTCCTAGGTATTAAAATAAAAACATATCGTAATTTTGGTCTAATATTTAGATACTTACTAAGTGTAATGGTCCAAATATAACTCTCTGCTCCCTAACCCCAACCCATCCAAATCAGGGTGGTTCGGTTATCATGCCAGTATCATATGGGGATTCTATAGCAAGAGGGAATGTTTGCAGACTCAGACTATCACAGCTGGAAGGAGGACTCAGGAAGACATTCAGTGCAGCTCTGGCTCAGAATGCCCTATGCACAGCACCTCGCCTCTGAGACCTCCTGATGGACAGCTCTCCACCTTGGTCACGGTTCCCCTGCTGGACAGCTCTAAGGTATTGCATCCTTCCTTATCAAAAGCTAAAATGTGGCCGAGCACTGTGGCTCACACCTGTAATCTCAGCACTTTGGGAAGCCAAGGTGAGAGGATCACTTAAAAGTCAGGAGTTCAAGACATGCCGGGACAACACAGTGAGACTCCATCTCTATAAGAAATATAAAAATTAGTTGGGCATGGTGGTGCATGCCTATAGTACCAGCTACTCAGGAAGCTGAGACAGGAAGTAGCTTGAGCCCAAGAATGTGAGGCTGTAGTGAGCTTGATCACACCACTGCAAACTCCAGCCTAGATGACAGAGCAAGACTCTGTCTCTTCAAAAAACAAACAAACAAAAAAGCCAAAATGGGTCTCTGTGAACTCTCTCCACCCTCAGAGTTAGCTGTGTTCCCAAACAGAACAAGACTACTCACTCTTCTACAAAACAGCTCTTCCAAATCAGAAGAGTTTTACAGTTGGTCTATTCATACTGTTTCTGCCATCATTCTTACCATCTACAGCCGTCCTCCAGACATGGTCTTTTATTTTAAGAGATACAGTCTTGCTATGTTGTCCAGGCTGAAGTGCAGTGGCTGTTCACTGGTATGATCATTGCACACCATAGGCATGAACTCCTAGGCTCAAACAATCCTCCTACCATAACCTCCTGAGTAGCTAGGACTACAGGTGCACGCTACCAGGCCTGATTAATTTTTCTTATTTTTTGTACATATGAGGTCTTGCTATGCTGGCCATACTGGTCTTGAACTCCTGGCTTCAAGTAATCCTCCTAACTTGGTCTCTCAAAGTGCTGGGATTGCAAGTGTGATCCACCATGTCCAGCCTAATAACATTATTTAATATTTAGTCCATACTCAAATTCCCCCACTTGTCCCAGTAAGTCCCTTTAGAACTGTTTTGCCCCTAGTCCAGTTAATTTTACTATGAAAGAGATCTATTTAGATTTTCAGAGTATGAGTTAGCAGAAAGTAACAAGAACCTTTATATGTTTCTCCTTCTAGGAATCCATGCCAAGAATGTGACATAAAATAATAATATTTATGCACAAAAGGTATGTTTATCACAGCACTGTTTAGGATCCTGAAAACTGGAAATATGAGGCCAACAACAGAGGAATGATGAAGTAAATTTTGGAAGAGCCATATGGTAAAATACATGTAGTCATTAGAAATATTTAAGAAGCCGGGCACGGTAGCTCATGCCTGTAATCCCAGCATGGTGGGAGTCTGAGGAGGGAGAATTACTTGAGCTCAGGAGTTCAAGACTTGCCTGAGTGAGAGTGGACCCTGAGTCATAAAAAAATGAAAAACCCAGTCAGCTGCTGCAACAAGTGCCTGTAATCCCAGCAGCTTCCAGAGGCTGAGGCAGCAGTATGCTCACAGCCCAAGTCTGAGGTTGCAGTGAGCTATGACGCCATTGCACTCTGCTCAGGGCATACGGTGGGACTCTGTCTCAACAAAAACAAAAAAAAAAAAAAAGAAATATTTAAGAAGAATTTGGGAAGAAATGAATTTGATATAAGATCATGTGAAAAAAAAAAGGAGACCTAACTATAGATAAAATATATCATTTAGTTTTAGGGGGAAAAAGTAAATGGATAGGAGAAAAAAAACATCAAACCTGGGGCGGTGCCTGTGGCTCAAAGGAATAGGGTGCCGGCCCCATATTCTGGAGGTGGTGGGTTCAAACCTAGCCCTGGCCAAAAACTGCAAAAAAAAACATCAAACCTTAGTAATTGTGAAAAGTGGATGACTTTCATTTCCTTTCTTTTTTAATTTTTTTATTTTATTTATTTAATTTTTTTTTTTCTTTTTTTTTGAAACAGAGTCTCACTATGAGTGCCATGGCGTCACAGGTCACAGCAACCTCAAACTCTAGGGCTTAAGCAATTCCCTTGCCTCAAGCCTACCAAGAATTTGGGACCTACAGGTGCCTGCCACAATGCCCAGCTATTTTCTGTTGTAGTTGTCATTGTTGTTTAGCTGGCCTGGGCTGGGTTTAAACCAGCCAGCCTGGGTGCATGTGGCCGGCACCCTACCCACTGAGCTACAGGTGCTGCCCTCATTTCCTGTCTTATACACCTATTTCCAATCTCCCCCATCTATCCATCCCCACAATGATCACATATAACTTATATTCAGAAAAAAATATTATGTTGGCTTGGCGCCTGTAGCACAGTGGTTACGGCACTAGCCACATGCACGGAGGCTGGTGGATTCAAGGCCAGCCTGGGCCTGCTAAACAGCTAAACAACAAAGACAACTGCAACAATAATATAGCCGGGCGTTGTGGCGGGTGCCTGCGGTCCCAGCTACTTGGGAGGCTGAGGGAAGAGAATCGCCTAAGCCCAAGAGCTGGAGGTTGCTGTGAGCTGTGTCAGCACAGCACTCTACTAAGGGTGACAAAGTGAAACTTTGTCTCTAAAAAAAAAAAAATATATGTTTTAAATCATAAGGTCTTCACATTAACTTCCTGTAATCAATTAACCTAGCAACCAAGTTGTTATGAGCTAGCCATATAAATGTTAACTCAATGACATAATCTGTCAGTTCCCAAATGCTAGAAATCACATGGTGACCTTCAAAAATCACTGATACCCGCTTCCCGCTTGCTGCCCTTCTGGTTTAATTGGCATTGATGCAACCTAGGCTCTGGGATTTTTAAAATCAGAGCAGCAAAGTTTGTGAACCAGTGATATAATTCATACCATCCCTAGAAATGACTGGCCTTTCTTTCAGCATATACAATGCTCTCACCTCTGTTTAAAATAGTTGGGAAACTATGGCTTTCATCTAGACCTAGAAGATAGCTTCCATACTGATTTCAAATCTATATTTAAAAAGTCAACATGTTCCACACATCTGCTTTAAAGTGGCACCAGAATCTAGCATTGTCTGCAGGCTACACTGCCTGTCACCAGTCACCCACGCAGCAGATAAATACAACACTTACCTTTTATTGTTGTAAGGCAGGTTTTCCCAAATTTCCGGAGGCACATAATAAGGTGTTCCCACATAGGTACAAGCAAATGCCATTGGACTAAAACCATAAACAGGCAAAGAACAATTACAAAGCATTCCTGGAAGGATGTCTTGATTGCTGTCACTACTCAGAACAGGTGTACATACTTGGAGAGGAGACGGGCAGATCCAAAGTCTCCCAGTTTTACTTTTCCATTTTGGGTGAGGAAGATATTCTGCATTTAAAAAGAAGAACCTGGATTATGTCTTCCACCATTCAAATGTGAGGCAGAGATTTATAGAGACGCTGTCTTCCAAAGCTGCTGATGATGGCAGGTCCAGGGTAGAAATGCTAACAGCTGAGTCCCTGAGTGGAATGGGGCCATCTCCTCTTGACGGCCACCCATTCCCCTGCACAGGAATTGCGGATGACTGCTTCAAAATCTAACAGCAAAGTTTTAGGTCGTATCCCCACACTCACTCAACTGACTAAGAAGCCGAGTCAGAATGCCTTCACCCGACAGCAGGCCCCCGTGTCAACACACGGACTTCGTAAACAGTCACGCCAAGAGCTGAGAACACATCACCATACGCCGCCATGCACCAGACCCTAACATTGTGGTTAGCGGCAGACTGCCTATGTGCAGGAAACACAGTGGCAAGTATTTTTGTGTAGTTAAATCTATCTAAATGTAGAAAAGATACAGTAAAAATACAGTATTAGAATCTTACGGGACCTAAAAATGTATTCCACTCACCTTGGACTTGATATCTCTGTGTAACACACGTTTTTTGTGAATGTGATTTACTCCAAGGCACATTTGTGTAAACCAATTAAGTATCTATAAGAAAAAAGGTATAAAAAATTGGCAAAAATGCAATGACTTGTTCATTTTAACCCAAAATTCCAAAAGTCATCTCTAGGCCTTAGCTGACCAGGGCTTTATTTAATGTGAGTACAGAACTCCTCAAAATAACATAGTTCAACTAAGATCCAACGTTACCTGGAGGAATTCAGAAAAGCTGTGATCACCATGTTCCATCAGCTTATGTATGATCCAAAATGCAATTTATTTTATAACACTTCTACTATATTTTCTTATATGTAGCCAAATAAAATAATTTCTTAAATGCATAAAGGTAGCTCACCACTTAGAATAAATATGCTACAGCGTTTCTAGTAGAATTGTTATGTTGGATTTTCATTTACTTTTTCAGAATATTCACCTGATAATATTAAAAGATGTTATCAGATTATAAAAAATCCTTTGAGGTCAGCATTTTTTTGCTTATAAGCCCCCAGTCAATAGAAACCACTGTTTCTAGGTGCCTTGGGAGCCTACAATTAACTGTCAAACTAATTATTTTTCCATCTTGCTTTGGAAATTCGTCAAAGTTGACTTCCTGACACGGAATTCATATTTTTAACAATACAAATTTTAAATGAAGAATATGTATTTACATTTATTGATATACTTTCATAACACACTACAACCTAAATCAAACTAAGCCCCACTAGAGCTATTTATTTCAGTATTTTCCTTAGCCAATTCATTACAAGGTATTTAGTATACAATTAAAAATGTAGAAAGTCCTAGACTTAAGGGAACATCCTAGACTTAAGAAGGAAAAAGGTACTCCCAAGAAACAGAAACAGCAGACTTCATTCTTCTGATGGTCTAGTGATACAAAATAAAATCTACCTGCCTTCTAAAATTTCAGTACAATAAACGTCAAGATTTTAATTATCTAGTATAAAATATGATGAGTAAAACAATTTTGAAATTCTTCTAATTATGGAAGAATTCCTCAACATTTTATAACCTATAAATTGATTTTACTTCCTAAAACCATTTTAGGTACCACATCTGGCAGACATTAAACAGTAACACTAATAAAGAAATCAGTCATTTCTAAATAATGTGTCAGGTGATCACAGATACTCATGCTTTCATTTTAACTTAATACAAAGTTTACAAGAAAAGTTGCTTCTAAACCTTGAGGGAAACTACGTAAGCCAGTCTCTTACCATATCTTCAGGAAATAACTTTCCTTTCCGCTGTTTGATCTTTTGCATCAGATCCCCTCCATCACAATACTCCATCACAATATACAGATGTCCTTCGGCTAAAATAGATACAAGACTCTTTAGGAAATCTATATTGGCCATATAGCAAATGCAGAAATGCACATATTTGGGGGAATTCATATTACCTTCAAAAGATTCTTTAAAGGCAACGATATTGGGGTGTTTCATTTTGGCTAACAGAATAGCCTCCTTCCTAGAATTCTGCATATCAGAGAAAGACTAAGAAAAAATTTTAAATAAGCAAAATTTAATACTGCATTTAAAAATAATTTCATAATATAGTACTGTTTGCATGAAACTTCAGTGCTAAGAGGCAATTTTATAACACTGCACTTTGACCCAACTTAAGTTTATCAAACTCCAAGAGAAAATGTGGGGTGATTTTTCAACTATGGCTGTACTTTGCATGCTCGAGCTGATCTCTTCCTTGTATATTTATGCTTTCTCCGTTCCTTACATGTAACAGAATGTAAACTAGTTTCAACATGAGCATAAGTATCACCCAACTTGAACAGCCTGCATGCCATCAAAAACAGCTGGGAGTGGTGGCTCACAACTGTAATCCCAGCACTCTGAGAGGCCCAGGCCCATGGACTGCTTGAGCTCAGGAGTTCTGAGCAAGAGCGAGACCTCGTCTCTAAAAATAACTGGCCATTGTGGCGGACGCCTGCATTCCCAGCTACTGAGGAGGCTGAGGCAAGCGAATCACTTGAGCCCAAGAGTTTAAGGTTGCTGTGAGCTATGATCCCACAGCCACAGAACTCTACCAAGGGAGACATAGTGAAACCGTCTCAAAAAAAAACAAAAAGACCAAAAAAGTCAGTATATTCTAAAAGAAACAAAAAATGGATTTCATGTTTTGACTGTTTGCATCATTTTATCAGTCCACTGGCCCAAATAACAAAAGAATATGCTTGGTGCTCCATCAAGGATGAACAAAGATGATACAAAAACTAAGTTTCCAGGCTTGACGCCTGTGGCTCAAGCGGCTCAACCACATACACCTGAGCTGGCGTGTTTGAATCCAGCCCAGGCCTGCCAAACAACAATGACGGCTGCAACCAAAAAAAAAATAGCCGGGCATTGTGGTGGGCCCCTATGGTCCCAGCTACTTGGGAGGCGGAGGCAGGAGAATCACTTGAGCCCAGGAGTTGGAGGTTGCTGTGAGCTGTGATGCCATGGCGCTCTACCCAGGGTAACAGCTTGAGGCTCTGTCTCAAAAAAAAAAAAAGACTTTTTTTTGTAACTTAACTTACTTAAGTTTCCAAAACTGTTTATTTCTAACTTGCTCTACAAAGATAAAATTCTCAATGATTTATTTATCTTACAACCAAGAAATTGCCAGGGATTATATACTAGCATAAAGGTTCTCAGACCAGCAGAATAAGCAGTAACTTGTTAAAAATGCAAATTCACAATCCCATCTAGAACTACTCAGTCAGATACTAGGAGGCGGGCACAGCAGTCTGTTTTCACAGGCCCTGAAGATGATTATGATGCTGGTGCAGTGGCTCACACCTATAATCCTAGCACTCTGGGAGGCGGAGGCAGGGGTCGGGGGATGGGGGTCTGGGAATTTCTTGAGCTCATGAGTTCAAGACCAGCCTGAGCCAGAGCAAGACCTGCCTCTACTAAAAATAGAAAAACTGAGGCAAGAGTATTGCTTGAGCCCAAGAGTTGGAGGTTGCTGTGAGCTATGACGCCATGGCACTCCACCCAGGACGACAGCTTGAGACTGTGTCTTAAAAAAAAAAAAAAAAAAGTTTGGCTCAGTGCCTATGGCTTAGCAGCTAGGGTGCCATCCACATACACTTGGTAGGTTCAAATCCAGCCCAGGCCTGCCAAACACAATGACAACTGCAACCAAAAAATAACTAGGTGTTGTGGCGAGGGCCTGTAGTCCCAGCTACTTGGGAGGCTGAGGCAAGAGAATCGCTTAAGCCCAAGAGTTCGAGGTTGCTGTGAGCTATGATGCCATGGCACTCTACCAAGGGCAGCAAAGTGAGACTCAGTCTCCAAAAAAAAAAAAAAAAAGTTTGAGGTCAAGAGGACATTAGGGGAAAAAAAGGCCTACCACTCTGAGAATTTCATTAAAATGTATTTTTTTTAAATTGATGAAAGTATCAGTAAGGAGTCTCTGGGCATGGATTCTTTCATAGGATATTTCTGATACACAGTAATAGTAACAGCCTACAGAACATAAAACCTATAAACCGACCCACACAATAGGTTCCTAAGCTAAATGGTTAGTATTTTAAGTCTTTTTTGTTTTTTTTTTAGACAGAGTCTCACTCTGTCACCCTGGGTAGCGTGCTGTGGCATCATCATAGCTCACAACAACATCAGTCTCTTGGGCTCAAGTGATCCTCCTGCCTCAGCCTCCCGAGTAGCTGGGACTAAGGTGCCCACCACCACACTCAACTAGTTTTTCTATTTTTAGTAGAGACTGGGTCTCACTCTTGCTCAGGCTGGTCTGAATTGCTGAGCTCTAACAATCCACTGGCCTGAGCCTCCCACAGTGCTAAGGGTAGAGGCGTGAGCCACTGCGCCCAGTCAGCATTTTAGGTCTCTGTTCTTCGTTTTACTTTTATGTCCCTTTTTTATTACTATTGTCCCTGATCTAAAAAAAAAAAAATATATATATATATATATATATATATATATATATATATATATATATATATATTGTCCCTGATCTGCTTTTGGCAAAGAGTTCCTACACTACTTGGTATACAAAAGCGGAAATCATTACCAATAACTCAGTGAGATAAAATAAACAGTAATCACCACCAAATTTTTCTCCCTTTGTTAATTACAATAACCTAAGAATCATATAAAATATATCAAGCCAGCGGCGCCTGTGGCTCAGTGAGTAGGGCGCCGGCCCCATATGCCGAGGGTGGCGGGTTCAAGCCCGGCCCCGGCCAAATTGCAACCAAAAAATAGCCGGGCGTTGTGGCAGGCGCCTGTAGTCCCAGCTGCTAGGGAGGCTGAGGCAAGAGAATCGCTAAGCCCAAGAGTTAGAGGTTGCTGTGAGCCGTGTGATGCCACGGCACTCTACCAGAGGGCGGTACAGTGAGACTGTCTCTACAAAAAAAAAAAAAAGAATGAGATTCTGTCTCAAAAAAAAAAAAATCGCCTTAAAAAATATATATATCAAGCCCTGGCTCGGCACCTGTGGCTCAAGTGGCTAAGGCGCCAGCTACATACATCTGGGCTCACGGGTTTGAATCCAGCCCAGGCCTGCCAAACAACAATGATGGCTGCAACCAAAAAATAGCCGGGCATTGTGGCGGGCGCCTGTAGTTCCAGCTACTTGGGAGGCAGACGTAGGAGAATCGCTTAAGCCCAGGAGTTGGAGGTTGCTGTGAGCTGTGATGCCACAGCACTCTACCCAGGGCGACAGCTTGAGGCTCTGTCTCAAAAAAACAAACAAACAAAAAATATATATATATAGATCAAGCCCTTGTATAACTAATGAATAAAGCAATTTTGTCTTTTGCATGAGGCAATATTCCATGTTAAACATTAAGAAATTACTGGGGCGGCACCTGTGGCTCAGTCGGTAAGGCGCCGGCCCCATATACCGAGGGTGGCAGGTTCAAACCCAGCCCTGGCTGAATTGCAACCAAAAAAATAGCCAGGCGTTGTGGCGGACGCCTGTAGTCCCAGCTACTCGGGAGACTGAGGCAAGAGATCACTTAAGCCCAGGAGTTGGAGGTTGCTGTGAGCTGTGTGATGCCACGGCACTCTACCCAGGGCCATAAAGTGAGACTCTGTCTCTACAAAAAAAAAAAAAAAGAAAAGAAATTATTCTTGGGCGGTGCCTGTGGCTCAAGGAGTAGAGCGCCGGTCTCATATGCCAGAGGTGGCGGGTTCAAACCCAGACCAGGCCAAGAACCAAAAAAAAAAAAAAAAAAAATTATTCTCTTACACAAATGACATGTATACTTTCAACATAAGCTACTTTCTTTATCAGTGACCTTAGAAAGCCTTATCTCTTTCATGGCAAACATCTGATTACTGTTTTCCTGCTGAACCAAAAGGGCTCTCCCAAAGGAGCCCTCCCCAATCACTCTCAGGACCACGTAGTCATCCATGTTGGGCACTGCACAGCCGCACTCCACTCATGCAGTCAGCATGGGTTCTCCTCAACTACCTTCAAAAACAGAAACAATTGAGAATTAAATTTACTTTCAAAAGCAGAATTAAATTCAAAATAGAACAATTCACCAAGACAACGGCAACTTTTTTTTTTTTTTGAGACAGAGTCTCACTATGTCACCCTTGGTAGAGTACCATGGTGTCATAGCTCACAGCAACCTCAAACTCTTGGGCTCAAGCGATTCTCTTGCCTCAGCCTCCTAAGTAGCTGGGACTACAAGCACCCGCCACAACACCTGGCTATTTTTTGAGGGATGAGGTCTCGCTCTTGCTCAGGCTGGTTTCAAACCTGTGAGCTCTGGCAATCCACCTGACTCGGCCTCCCAAGTGCTAGGATTACAGGCATGAGCCAAGGCACCAGGCCTGCAACTCATTCCTTTTAAAAGGGACCAGCTTGGGTGGCGCCTGTGGCTCAAGGAGTAGGGCGCCGGTCCCATATGCCGGAGGTGGCGGGTTCAAACCCAGCCCCGGCCAAAAAAAAAAAAAAAGGGACTGGCTATGCCACACCCCAAACGTGCCACTTTATTATAAGAACTGTTTAGGGTTGAAAGCAACTTGTTTTTTGCCCTTCCCACTTCTTCCTAAATATAGGGCATAAATTTTCCTACCTACGGGTAACAAATTTCCATTTGTAAATGTGTCTTTCCTCTAGTCCCTAGGAAAAGAACTCTTATCAATGAGGAAAGCACCAACTTGAGTCAACAAAACACACTTAACTAAATAACCCTTATCTTGTTAGTTTCCCCATATTTATCTTCCTATAATCTATCTTAGAAGCCCAACCTTCCCCCTGCCTTTGTCTAGTTTCTTTTCCATAATTCATTACTCTTTGTTCAAGTGGTATAAAAACTCTTTGTTTTAATACTTCTTTAAGTTTATGCATATGTAATAACCCTTTTCTCCTGTTAATCTGTCCCTTGTTAGTCTATTCTGCATGGCCCTCAGAACATGGCCCCATGTTCTGAGCCTAAAACTTTTCTTCTCTTACACTATTCATCAAATAGGTAGACACTGAACACCAACTCTGAATCAGATGTTACAATCCTGAACAAATCTCTCATGGTCTCTGCCACTGTAGATGTCCTGTGCAAAAATAACTATGATCTTCAACAAATGTAAGGTGGTGACCCTTATAGAAAGAACCATGCCGGCCTGCAGCAAAAATATCCAGGGCATTTAGGAAATGATATTAAACTGAAGCCTGAAGGATGAATGGAAGTTGGCTGGGTAAAGAGGAGGAAAAGAAGGATCAAGGAAGAAGGAATCACATATTAAAGAACTAAGAGAGTGTGTTTGGTTCCAGAAATTCTTTTTTTTTTTTTTTTTGCAGTTTTTGGCTGGGGTTGGGTTTGAACCTGCCACCCCTGGTATATGGGACCGGCGCCCTGCTCCTTGAGCCCTAGGTGCTGCCCATGGTTCCAGAAATTGAAAGAACAATAATAGGCTGGCAAGATCTAAAGGCTACTGTAAGCCAAACTGTGTGGCTGGATTTTACCCTCAGGATAATTAATGGGCTGTGTCTGAAGCAAGGTAATCATCACATTTGAATATTAGAAAAACCACTCACTCAGGCTACAGACTGAGTAGACCAGATAGTGGAGAGGCAGGAAGGCCACATCAGAGACACAGTCCAGTTAGAAGCCTTTACAATAGAAAAGGCAAGAAAACAACAGTGAAATGGAATGGGGTAATGGCAATGGGAATGAAAAAGTGGGAAGGAAATGGTAAGTATATAGTAACAACTGACAAGTTGACAAGATTCTTAGTGATAAATTTATGCAGGCCAAGCAGCAGGGAGGTAACATTTCTTCCAGGCTTATGGCTGAACTGGATGAATGGTGATACCATTTCCTGAGAGAGGAAAGGCGCAAAGGTTGTGCATGTGGCTTTTTGTTTGATTGATTTTTCCAGTGGTGGGAGTGTGGCAGGGGTGGGGCAAAACATGGGGGAGAAGGGAGACATGATTTCCTATTTGGACATGTTGAGCTGGAGGTGCCTGGGATGCAAGAGATATTAAACACACATCTGGAATCCTTGACTTCAGCTTCCCCCCTCTACATTTCCAGGATGAAGCAGCTAGTAGGACTGCTTAATGCATAAGAGAAAATAACAATAAAGTTCCTGGGCCTGAAAGCGAGAGGATTCCTTGAAGCCAGGAGTTCAAGACCAGCCTGGGCAACTGTCTCTGCAAAAAGTTAAATAACTAGCCAGGTTTGGTGGCACACACAGATAGTCCCATTTCCTCAAGAGGCTTTAAGACCAAGAGTGTGCAGATGCAGTCAGCTGTGACTGCACCATTGTACTCCACCCAGGCAGCAGAGCAAGACCCTGTCTCTAAATGAATGAATGAATGAAGTTCCTAAGACTTTGCTTGGTACACAGAGGTTCTGAATTAAGTGGTAACTATTATTATTATTAAATCTTAGAAAGGTGATGCATTTTTTATTACAGAAAAAAAAAAAAACACTGTAATGCATTCTTTTTTTTTCTTCTTTTTTGTGGTTTTTGGCCGGGGCTGGGTTTGAACCCTCCTCCTCCGGCATATGGGACCGGGTCCCTACTCCTTGAGCCACAGGCGCTGCCCCTGGAATGCATTCTTGATTTTGCAAAAAGCTTACTTAGTGCTCTGTCTCTAAAAATCACACCAAAAAGAAATACAACACAGAAAGCAGGACGGATAAAGCAAAAGCTGCAAACTAAAACCCGTAATAAAGCTGCAAACTAAAACCCGTAATAAAGCTGCAAAACTTCCGGTTTGTATTCCTGCTTAGCCTAGAATTAACAGAGAACCCTAGAAATAATTTCTCTGTATAACCATCAGATGCATTGCCTTCAAAAATAATTCTTTCCAGGAATATTTAGGTCTTTGAGCACGTTTAGTCAAGTAAAAGAAGAGGATCCTTTACCACTTTCCAAACTGACCCCTGACATGGTTTAACAGACCAAGTTTTCCCAGGGGTCTTTATGCTACGCCACGGAGTGAGACTGAAAATCTACCAGACTTTCTTTTCTGAGATGAAAGACTTTTTCTTAGAGACTCGGTCCTGTCTGCCCTTACTCCATATGACACCCACGAGATCATCACACAACCCGAATATACTCTGAAGGTGTCCCCTGTATCCAAGGGTCCCTTCGCGCGCCCGTGGCACAAAGACCAAAACAAACAAACAAAAACCCCCCAAAACGTAAGGGAGAGTTGCACCAATGACCCCGGAAATGGGATCACCGGCGAGACACCGGCTGAGCGCGTCCAGCGCGTGCGCAGTCACCCCAGCGAGGCCACCAAGGCCCCACTCCGGGAACCCGCGGCGGCGCCCAGGCCGCGTCCCGAGACCCGCGGGCTGCTGTCCCGGAGCGCGTCGGCCCCTCGGTCCCGCTCGGCCTGGGGACCCTTCCGCTCCCGGCCGCCGCGGCTCCCTCCTCCCGGGACGCCGCTCACCCGCCTTCCAGGCGACCCGCGGCGACTCCCGCCCTGCGACGCGCGGTTTCCGCGGGCGCCCCCGCCGGGCGTCTCTCGGGTTGCGGGAAAGGAAACTGCTTGGCTCTGGCGGGAGGCACTGTTCTCCGAGTGGCCGGGCCTACGAAGAGCACGTTGTAAAGCTATTGTTCCGCATTTTTCTGTAACAAAACTGATAATATTGGGAGAAAACACCACCACCGCACCCCCGCCCCATAGCTTGAGTTCTGTCTCCAGTTTAAAGGAACAGCCTGTGCAAGTTAAGTTTCACGGGCTCAGCACTCAGTGCTCACTGGCACTTACCTGCTGGGTGACCTTGGACTAAAGCTTTCCCACCTCCATCCCCGACATGGCCACGTCCTGCTCCCTGGAACCTGTGTGTTTTTTCCCTCGTGTGGCAAAAGGAAATTAAGGCTGCAGATGGAATCCAGGCTGCTGATCAACTGACTTTAAAATAGGGGGAGGCCTGGGGCGGTGGCTCACACCTATAATACTACCAGTCTGGGAGGCCGAAGCGGGTGGATGGCTTGAGCTCACAAGTTCCAGACCAGCCTGGAGCAAGAGTGAGACCCCGTCTCTACTAAAAATAGAAAAACTAGCCAGGCATTGTGGCAGGCACCTGTAGTTCCAGCTATTCTGGAGACTGAGGCAGGAGGATCACTGAACCCAAGAGACTCGAGGTTGCTATGAGCTATAACACCATGGAACTCTACCCAGGCCACGGAGTGAGACTCTGAATGGATGGATGGATGGAGCAGGGGGTAATCTTGAATTAGGGGTGAGCTCAGAGTCATCACAAGGATCCCAGGAAGTGGAGGATGGGCCAGAGAGGAGGTCCCACGCACAGATTTAAGTTGGATTGTAAAGGGCCTCAAGAGGCTGGAAAAGCAAAGCAAAGAAATTTCCCACTAGAGCTTGCAAAGGAAACAAAGTCCTACTGACACCTAGATCTAGTAGGGATTTCTGACCTCCAGAACTTTAAGATGGTAAATTTGTGTTAAGACACTACATTTGTGATAGTTTGTTATAGCAGCAGTAGGAAACTAATGCAGCAAAGTAAGTAAACTTCTTGGTGTAAAAATATAGTATCTGCCTTAGAGGATCATTGTGAACAGTATCTAGTTACTGTTTTTGTATGTGCTGAGTATGTTCTCTGTCACACGTGTCAACCAAAGTCACAGAGACTGAAATCCAAGTAAAGAAGTTTACTAGAGGCCTAAGAATTGCAATTTAAGGAGCACAGATTCCAGAAGCATCTGAAGTTGTGTCCTGACCGATGATTTTTGGGTAGGATTTTTAAAGGAAATAAAGAGGAAGTCAGTACGCATTAGCTCATTTGTAACCTCCTACTGTTTTTATTGGTGGTAAAGGATTATCATATCAATTTGTTGGTTTCTAGACCGAAATCCTTGATTCAGGAGTTTGGAAAGTTTCAGTACCATACACAGCATAAAGTCCTTTTGACAAGTGGCAGGAGTTTTGTCTGCAGCATTAGCAGGTACGTTTCTGCAGTCAGGAAGTTGCAAAATGACGTTCAGGAACAAAACGGCAGGCAGGAGCAAAATGGTGTTGTGCCGGTCAGCTGATTTTCTTCCTTGCACACACTCTAGAGTGTAGTGATAACAGTGTGACTCTGGAGGAAAATACTACAAATGGCCAACATTTTCAACCTTTGCACTGGTTTCGCTGACTCAGTAAAAAAAGACTGGTTTCAATTCATAATGATCAACCAAAAATAAAAACACGCTTGTACCCAGAATGCTGCTGCAGCTTGCCTTTCTATGGACTACTGCTCCTGAGAAATGATCAAGTCACACAGGTCTCAATCACCTTAAATTAGGCACAGCATTAGGGGAGAAGAGACAAAGGTGTTGGACTCTATCCCCCCACCCCAGTGTTGACAGTCATGAAAGGATTCCTCCCTCTGTCCCATCAGTGTCTGAGTCTGCTAGAGCTGCTATAACACAGCACTGCCGGCTGGGTGGCTTAAACCAGCAGACCGCACTGTCCCACAGATCTGGAGGCTAGAAGGCCAAGATAAAGATGTTGATGGTGTTGGTTCCTTCTGAGGGCTGGGGGGACAGAACTGTTTCAGGCCTCTTCCCCTGATTTACACATGGCTGTCTTCTCCCTGTGTCTCTGCATGCCTCATCTTTCCTTTCTGGGTGCTGTCTCTGAGTCCAAGTCCCCCCCCCCTTTTTTTTTTTTGCAGTTTTTGGCTGGGGTTGGGTTTGAACCTGCCACCTCTGGCAGATGGGGCTAGCACCCTACCCCTTTGAGCCACAGGTGCTGCCCCAAGTTTCCCCTTTTTATAAGGACACCCAAACCCAGCATGCCCTCATTTTAACTAATGACATCTGCAAGAACCCTCTTTCCAAATGAGATCACATTCTGAGGTACTGCACATGAGGACTCCAGCATATCCTTATGGAGGGCAAGGGACACAATCTGACCCATAATGGTGATGGTAGGGGAGAGGGAGTAATGAAGGCAGATCTGGGACCCGTCTATGCAGCTGTTGCCAAGCTGGGGGTACCCAGCCCGGGGAGCTTCTGAACTAGGGAATAGCCAGAAATAATAAAATGCTTTTTTTTTGTTTTTTGAAACAGAGCTTCAAGCTTTCGCCCTGGGTAGAGTGCCGTGGCATCACAGCTCATAGCAACCTCCAACTCCTGGGCTCAAGAGATTCTCCTAACTTTGCCTCCCAAGTAGCTGGGACTATAGGCATCCACCACAACGCCCGGCTATCTTTTGGTTGCAGCCATCATTGTTGTTTGGCAGGCCTGGGCTGGATTTGAACCCCCTAGTTCAGGTGTATGTGGCTGGCGCCTTATCCACTTGAGCCACAGGCGCCAAGCCATTAAAATGCTACCCTGTTTCCCCGAAAATAAGACAGTGTCTTATTTTAAGGTATGCTCCCAAAGATGCGCTAGGTCTTATTTTCAGGGGACGTCTTATCTTTCCTGTAAGTAGGTCTTATTTTCGGAGGATGTCTTATTTTCGAGGAAACAGGGTATTTATTTATTATTATAGACAACATACACAAGTAACTGATTTAATATGTATAAATTAGCCAGGTGTTGTGGCAGGCACAATGCCTTTGATTAGGACTAGAGAAGTGTTAGGTATTAACTCATCTAATCCTCAAAACAATCACAAAGGTAAGCACAGTTATTACTACTGAATTACAGAGAGGTTAAGTTATTCGTGTCAGATCCCATAGCCAATATGTTCTAGAACCAGAATGAGAACCCAGTGATTCCATAGCCTGGTTCATAACTACTGCACTACAGCAATATCAGAGAGATGTTGGAGTGGTAAACAGTGTCCAAAGCTGAAGAGGACCCATAGGATTGAGCAATGATAGAAAACACACTGCAGGGGTTGAGGAGGGGTGTTCCAAAGAGGCTGGGAGCGTAGAATACTTTTAAGAAATTTAGGCATGGGCTCGGCACCTGTGGCTCAAGTGGCTAAGGCGCCAGCCACATACACCTGAGCTGGCGGGTTCAAATCCAGCCTGGGCCTGCCAAACAACAATGATGGCTGCAACCAAAAAATAGCCAGGTGTTGTGGCAGCGCCTGTGGTCCCAGCTGCTTGGGAGGCAGAGGCAGGAGAATCCCTTGAGCCCAGGAGTTGGAGGTTGCTGTGAACTGTGATGCCATGATACTCTACCCAGGGTGACAGCTTGAGGCTCTGTCTCAAAAAAAAAAAAGAAAAGAAAAAGAAATTTAGGCATGGCTGGGTGCAGTGCACATGCCTGTAATCCTAGCATGCCAGGAGGCTGAGGTGGGTGGATTACTTGAGCTCAGGAGTTTAAGACCAACCTGAGCAAACAAGACCTCATCTCCACTGAAAAGAGAAAAACTAGTCAGATGTCACGATGGGCACTTGTAGTGCAGCTACTCAGGGGTCTGAGGCAAGAGGACCTTTTGAGCCCCAAAATTTGAGGTTACTGTGGGCTATGATGCCACAGCACTCTACCTAGGGCAAGAGGGTGAGACTGTCTCACTCCTACAGGTCAAAGAACAAGTAGAGGGCAGGGGAGAAAGAATGCTGTTGGAGAGTAGTTCAGTGGCAATGTGGAAGTCCATGTTGTGGCCTAGGAATCAGTTGCTGCAGTAGGAGGAAAGTCCATGGGATTGAGCATGGGGAGTGAGAGTCATGTAATTACATGACATTAACGAGGAAAGAGGAGACAGTGATCCAATCCAGTATTTCTCAACCTCAGCACTGTCGAGGTCTGGGGCCAAATGATTCTTTGTTCTTGGGAATAGGAGTGTGTGTGTGTGTGTGTGTGAGAGAGATTGTCCTGTACATCATAGAACATTTAAAAGTATCTCTGGCCCCTGTGGACTAGATACCAGTGGCACCCACTACCCACAATCATGACAACCAAGAATCTCTCCTGGCTTTGAAAATGTCCTGGACACAGTGAGGGTATGGAGAGGTGGTGCTGGTGCGGGACTGCCTGTGGTTGAGAACTTGCCATTCAGCTGGGTGCTCTGGGCCTCAGACGATGAGGGAGGGAGAAGTAAGTGTCGTCAGGTGAGAGTAACATGGTGGGCAACTGCAGACATCTCTTGCCTTTGCAGTGTATCATGTAGAATGGGCAGGAGGAACAGATTAGAGAGCCAGGTTCCTGACAGTGTAAGAACATGCAGATACTACAGCCAATAGGTTCAAAATACTAAGCGGACGTGATGGATGCCTAATGACCTTTGAATCTTAGAGTTAATTTGCCTGAGTTCCTAATGAGATAAATGGTTTTAGGTTCTAGTCTTTGGCTTGGCGCCTATGGCTCAAGCGGCTAAGGCGCCAGCCACGTACACCTGAGCTGGCAGGTTCAAACCCAGCCTGGACCCGCCAAACAACAACGATGGCTGCAACCAAAAAATAGCCGGGCATTGTGGCAGGCACCTGTAGTCCCAGCTACTTGGGAGGCGGAGACAGGAGAATCCCTTGAGCCCAGGAGTTGGAGGTTGCTGTGAGCTGTGATGCTACAGCACTCTACCCAGGGCAACAGCTTGAGGCTCTGTCTCAAAAAATAAAAGAAAAAAAATCCTAGTCTTTGCTGATGGAGAGAAACAAGATTGTCTTAATTTCTTTTTTTTTGAGACAGAGCCTCAAGCTGTCACTCTGGGTAGAGTGCTGTGGCATCACAGCTCACAGCAACCTCCAACTCCTGGGCTCAAGTGATTCTCCTGCCTCAGCCTCCCAAGTAGCTGGGACTACAGGCGCCCGCCACAATGCCTGGCTATTTTTTTGTTGTAGTTGTCATTGATGTTTGGCAGGCCTGGGCCATATTTGGATCTGCCAGTCCTGGTGTATGTGGCCAGCGCCCTAACCACTGAGCTACGGGTGCCAAGCCCTTAGGGGCATTTTTCAACCAGGCATGAAACTACTGTTTCTTTTTTTTTTTTTTTTTTGGCCGGGGCTAGGTTTGAACCAGCCACCTCCGGCATATGGGACCCTATTCCTTGAGCCACAGGCGCCGCCCCGAAACTACTGTTTCTTAAACACTAAGAAAGGGATCGGGTCAAACATGAGGACCAGCTACAGGCAGCTCCCACGGGTGTGGCACAGACTGGTCAGCTGGGCTCCTCCTGCATCTGCTACTTCAGCAGTGATGCTTAACCAAGTGTGCCCTGGCACCCCAGTGTGCTGTGACATATTTTTTTTTTTTTTTTTTGTAGAGACAGAGTCTCACTCTATGGCCCTCGGTAGAGTGCCGTGGCCTCACACAGCTCACAGCAACCTCCAACTCCTGGGCCTAAGCGATTCTCCTGCCTCAGCCTCCCAAGCAGCTGGGACCACAGGCGCCCACCACAACACCCGGCTATTTTTGTTTGCAGTTTGGCCGGGGCCGGATTTGAACCCACCACCCTCGGTATATGGGGCCGGCACCTTACCGACTGAGCCACAGGTGCCGCCCGACATATTTTTTTTTTATTATTTTTTTTGTAGAGAGAGTCTCACTGTTTCGAAAGGAGTTCAAAGCACAGCAAGCATATTTTTTTTTTCCTATCAACATAATTTTAAGTGTGCGGTGGAAGTTTAACTATAGGTTCACTATAGGCTCAAGTGGTGCTGTGAGGTAACGGATTGGAAACAAGCTGCCTTATGTGGTTAACTTCTTGAGGATGAAAGCCTCACCCCACCCTCTACCTCCCCACAATGGTTAGAGTTGTATATTCTATTTCTATTCTTTAAGTGTTTTTACTTTAATCTTTTAGAGGTATAATTGACATAAAAGTCACCCATTTTAAGTGCACACTTTGACGGTTTTGGTATATAACCACTATCAGTATATACAGAGCATTTCCATTATTCCCTAAAGTCCCTTTATGTGCTTTTATAATCAATTTCCTCCCCAAATCTTTGGTCCCAGATAATCACTGACATGTTTTATTAATGTTTTTTTTTTTTTTTTGTAGAGACAGTCTTATTTTGTCACCCTCGGTAGAGTGCTGTGGCATCACAGCTCACAGCAACCTCCAACTCCTGAGCTTAGGCGATTCTCTTGCCTCAGCCTCCCAAGTAGCTGGGACCACAGGCGCCTGCCAGAAGGCCCGGCCATTTTTTTGTAGCAGTTTGGCCAGGGCCAGGCTTGAACCCATCACCCTTGGCATATGGGGCCGGCGCCCTACTCACTGAGCCACAGGTGCAGCCTGACATGTTTTATTAATGTAATTTTACCTTTTCTAGAATTTCATACAAATGAAATTATTGATGAAAAAAAACCAGTGATTGCCGTAAAATAATTTAGAGAGGTTTATTCTGGAGCCAAATGTGTGTGACCATGGCTCAGGGACCAACCTCTTAACAGCTCTTGAGAGAATGAGTCCCCAGGGGCCAGGTTACAGTTTGGAAACACATTTATGGAAACATGATTATAGGTAAAACCCTAAGTCGACACATGGAAGGTGTTCAGACTGAAAAGATGGCACATCTTGAAGCAGGGGCTTACAAGTTATAGGCGGGTTTTAGGGATTCTTTAGTTGGCAATTGGTTGAAAGAGTTAAGCTTCGTCTAAAGACCTGGAGTCAGTCGACAGGATTAGGATGGGCATCTGCTAGAATGCTTGAGGTAAGATAAAGTGGTCTTTTGTCGTATCATGCTACCAGAATCACATTGTAGAGTAAACAATTCTACCAGGTTCATAAAACCCATTTGGTGAGATTTTACCGTTTGTAGGCCTGACCCACCGGGCCTTTTAGAAAGGATCTGGGGAAAAGAGAAAAGGTCAGAGTTCAATCCTCAGAATCGTATCATATGTAAATTTTTGTCTGGTTACTTTTATTGATGTCTTTGATCTTCATCTTTATGGTTACCTGTAGCAGTTCTGTTTCATTGCTTTCCATTGTGTAGATACAGAACCCAGTGTTTTTTTATTCACTGGTTGATAGACTTTTGAGTTGTTTGCAGCTTTTGACTAATCTGAATAATCCTGTTATGAACATTTGAGTATGATCTATGGGGAGGACATATTTTTATTTCTCCTAGATACTTAAGAATCAAATTGCTGGTTCTTGACCTTACATTACGTATTTTAAATATTTAAACCTGCATTACTCAATAGATGAGATTAAACACAATTTTTTATATCCTTCTCTCACTTTTTAAATCTTAGATTTACTTTTGATTTGACTGTACTAAGGCTATTATAAACATTTTCAGATACATTCATAAACAGTAAACTGCATGTCACTTTGCCCTTAAACTTGAATGGTAAATAGGGCATAGAATTTAGGCTCATCATCCACTTTTCTTAAAGACCTCAAGTGCCACAATTGGCCTGCGCAAGAATAAAAATCTTGCGCGTGTATCCACAGATGTGGACTGGTCTTGCTGCTACTATGTGCTGCTAAAATCAGGGACTCTACCACACCTATCAATGTTAAGGATTCCTTTATAAAAATAAAAAGGGTCTTTTTTTTTTTTTTGTAGAGACAGTTTCCCCTTTATCGCCCTCGGTAGAGTGCCGTGGCCTCACACAGCTCACAGCAACCTCCAACTCCTGGGCTTAGGCGATTCTCCTGCCTCAGCCTTCCGAGTAGCTGGGACTACAGGTGCCTGCCACAACGCCCGGCTATTTTTTTTTGTTGTTGCAGTTTGGCCAAGGGCTGGGTTTGAACCCGCCACCCTCGGTATATGGGGCCGGCGCCCTGCTCACTGAGCCACAGGCGCCGCCTCATAAAGGGTCTCTCTTAAGAAAGCCCTCCTTGTCCTAAGGATAAAAATGTATTTTACATTACCTTTCAATATACTTATCTATTTATCCCACTTGGAATTTTTGCAAGTTGTGTTGTCAATTTGGCAGTCTCGGTTTTTTTTTTTTTTTTGCAGTTTTTGGCCAGGGCTGGGTTTGAACCTGCCACCTCCGGCATATGAGGTCGGCGCCCTACCCCTTTGAGCCACAGGCACCGCCCATTGTTCTTGGTTCTTAAGTGGCCAAAGAATGACCAGATCTACCAAAGGCAGGCAAGAGGTGAAATTTACTGAGTGGGAGCAAGATAAGATTATAGAGCGAGAGCATGGTATAGGTTTACAAAACAAGAGCTAAATACATATGCCATGGATGAGGACTGGCGGTGAGAAGAGAAAAGTGGAGTTGGTCATGGTCTGGGTCTTATTTTCAGTGTCTGGAATGGGCCCTCCCTTTGGTCCACACATGTCACTGTCACTATGAAACCACTCAGATGGGTGGTTAATGACATAACTAGCATTAGGTTATTCTAAGTCACTTTCCAAATCCTTTGTGCCTGAGCCACTGGTCACACCTCCTCCTCTCAGGTGTGGAAGCTGTTTAGGACAGGGCCAAGGTGGGGCAGCACCAAGGCAAAGCACCCACTTTATCCCTTAGAAGATCTCTGAGGTCCCTAATAGTGTGAGACAGGGATTTTCCTCTTCCCAAAATGGATAGCTAAGTGACTTATAGCATTTCTTTCCCCCACTATTTTGAAATACAGTAGAACCTCCGTAGTTGACCACCTCAAGCTGACCTAACTTGCATAGACCAGACAGGCACCACCGGTACCTTTAGTACAGTGGGCCTAGTTGCTTATGCTGACCACCTCCATACGGTGATGTTACAGTCCCTTAGCTGCTCACCTTACAGGGATTCTACTGCTATATATTCTTTACTAAGTGCCCATGGAGTCATAATTAATGCTATATTACGTCAATAAAAAGTTCTCCAAAACTTAGTTACAGAACCATATATGAAGTATGGTGGTATTTAAGTCCAACAAAGCAAAACAAAGCCCACTAAATAAGTTTATAAAGTTGTATTTAGATGGTCTGTGTATACGTTAAAGATACAGGAAAAAAATTAGGAAGTTACCATACTACCCCGTTTCCCCGAAAATAAGACATCCTCCGAAAATAAGACCTATTTACAGGAAAGACAAGATGTCTTATTTTCAGGGAAACAGGGTAATGTTGCACCTAAAAAGAGTAGTGGTTAGAATAGGACTTTTGCTTTACTGTGTCTGTATTTAACCACAGGAATGTGGTGATATACAACTGATAAGGTCTAGACAACCCGAGGCAATAGTCTCTGCTTTTCCTGGGTCCTTTGTTCCTCAACCGTCTTACAGTCACCCAGTGCCTCCTACTGACATACTAGAGGTCTAATACATGAAACAAGGTTATCTCCATCCTGATTTCAAATTCCTAGGGAAAGGTGTCTGACATGCCCAGCTTGGGTTAGGTGGCCTTTCCTGGCAAGTCAGCGGGTATAGGTGGCAGGTAGATAACATGGTACAAGATGACCAGAGGGGATTATATCTATTTACTCTTCAGAAAGATGAAGTTCAGCTAAGAAAATTCCCCAAGGCCACACAACTTTTAAGGAAAAAGCAGAAGTTGAGATTCTGTAATAGTGGTCCGTCTGAACTCATGTACAATGTCGCATCTTCAGATATTAGCTTGGAACAAATGCAGCTCAGAGAGGTGACAACTGTTCTTAAGCACCTGAAAAGGATTTAGACCTTTGGCTGTAAATGTTAGAACTAGGACCATGTAGAGACAGATTTTTCTCTCAGTTAAGGAAAACTTGTCCAAACTTAGAAGTTTCTATCTTGAGTTCTCTTTCACTGAGGCATTTCAAGCTATGCTATATAGACAAATGAATTCTGTGGTATAGATATTAAAAAGCTGAAAAGTGCATGACATCTTGAACTTTATTTGAAAACAACATCTTTTGGGTCATTCATCATACAAAGTATGAAAAACAAACTAAAGAACATAGTTGTTGTTTCTGTTAAAGTGAAAAAAAGTTAAGTTGCACATACTTAATTCATGCGTCAAAACCCCCAAATCAAATCTCACTACAATGTATTTCAAAAGCAAAGCTCAAATTCACTGTAGTTCAGCTGCATTTCATAAAATATTTATTGAAGTAAATATCACATCTTTGGGAAATCACTTATAAAAATCAGATATTTTTATTGTATGCACGTTAGGCACACAGGTAATAAGAGTAACAATCCTACTGTCTAGAACATAAGACAACAGTGCAGAGATTTTATGCACATGGAATAAACCTAAATGAGACCAAATATGTGATGTTCAATCACATGCATATTATATACCTAGTTTCTAAAATAATCTCCTATGATTAAAAATTCACTTATTTGAAATTATAGAGTTGATAGGGGAAATATGCCATTAATTATAGAGTTGATAGGGGAAATACGCCATTAAGTAGTAGTATTAATTAAAAAGCAGTATTACTTGGTGGTATTTGTGAATGGGGAGAAGAAAAGTGTTACTATATAACTATCTTGTTTTAGGGGACACAATTTAACAGTGATGTTTTCTCTAAAGTTAAAATTTTAGCATTTTATCTAAGTCAAGTTACAAAAAACCAACTTGGATTAATATTTTGAATATCCACTAAACTTAGCATCTTTTCCTTCTTATACAAAGTAGCTTCTCCTAGAAATGGGATCCATAGTAAACCATCCTTCTTTGTGGCCGCAGGTACAATCTAAAGCGGCCGAGAGACCACAGACACAGACTCATATCATTCATGATACAAAGGCACAGCAGTCTGGGTTGTAAAAACTCCTGTAACGTGACTGTTGGTAAGGGAGCTCACTGCCAGAATGCTTAGGATACATAGGTACTTGGTCAACTCCTGATATTACGGATATACAAAACTACACAAAACAAAACACCCTAGGAATAATGAAACCCTATTCCTTAGCAGACCTTTATTTTTTTTCTGTTGTTTCAGTCTCGGAGTACATCCCACACAGTGCTACGTTAGGGCGGCAAACAAAAGCATCAGTTTCACTTTCCAACGCTGTTAACTGTTCCAACGAAGATACACAAGGATAACAGTCTTTTAACATTTCTGGCAATTTAGAAGCCTTTTCTTGAAGACGCCGAGAACGTCTCACTGGTGTTAAAAATTTCAGCTCTTTAAATATTAAATCTGTTTTGTCAAATTGCACCTTTTTCCCACTGAAACAACAAAAAATTGTTCCCAGAATTAAAAAACACGTTAACATTTTTACATTGTACCTTGCTATTTATCATATTTCACTTGTATGCTACAGCATGTGACTGCCTGACTTACAGAAAGGGGGAGGTACTGCAAGCTCCTTGAAGGGAGGGACTTAGCCTTGTCTCTGTTGTTATATAACTTACTTGAGTATCAGGAGAATTAACTAATTCCTCAATTTCAAGACCAACTGGAATTATTATTATTATTTTTTTTTTGTAGAGACAGAGTCTCACTGTACCACCCTCCAGTAGAGTGCCATGACGTCACATGGCTCACAGCAACCTCTAACTCCTGGGCTTACGCGATTCTCTTGCCTCAGCCTCCCGAGCAGCCAGGACTACAGGCGCCCGCCACAACGCCCGGCTATTTTTTGGTTGCAGTTTGGCCGGGGCTGGGTTTGAACCCGCCACCCTCGGCATATGATGCCAGCGCCCTACTCACTGAGCCACAAGTGCCGCCCCCAACTGGAATTATTAAGAACAGAGACCAAAGTACAATCATGTAAAAGTTTTCTTTTTCAAAATGATGATATTTAGAGAAAAAGCAAATATAGTATTTAAAAGGTGAAATGTTTCAATGATATTCCACTTATTTGAAAACTTTATTAATAAATGGTGGTTCTAATCTCAAACTATCTCAAGGATTTAAAAATACCTTATTTATGATCCCTAAGCATGAAGACGAATCAGCACATTACATTTTAAAAGCTTACCTTTGTAAGTTTGGTGTATTAGATACAATATATTTAATTAAGCAACTTGCCCTAGCTTCTGCACTGGGGGTTTTAACATTATCAGCTGGCTCTTTCGTATTGTCATCTTGCCCTTCTTGACAATCTCGAAACATCACATTTCTATGATGTTCTTTCTCTGTCTCTGGTTGTCCTGGCTCTGTATCTCCACAGCTGATTTCTTGGATTTGTTGCTTGGTTGCACAAGCCTCAATATTTTCTCCTATAGAAAATTCATGTACAGATTAAGCTTTTGGCTAATTTAAGAACAAAATCAGAAGACATTAAAATTATTTCTAGTTGGCAAAAATGTTTAAAATAAAAGAACTGCCATCTCCTGGCCATTAATTTTCCTATGTAAATACAGCTATCCATTTGATAAATATTTACTATTTTGTATGTGTCAGGGATTTATATGTGTAATCAACCACCTCCTTAAGTTGACTTAATTATTATAGACTGGACATGCACCACATGTACTCAGTGGAAAACTGACCTCTTGGACTGTGACGCACAATGTTAATTTACCCTCTATAACTTGACCAGTGAGTCAGCTCTACACCAAGAAGTGGAAGGTGTGGCCTTTGCCCCTTAGTTGTATTATTTTTTCTTCAATATAAATTCTTTTTTCATTTTTTATTGTTACCATATTTTAGATTAGGCCTCTGTCTTGTTTTTTGTTTTATTTTTGACAGTCTTTTGTCTCCCTCAGTAGTGTACCGTGGTATCATGGCTTACAGCTACCTCTAACTCTTGGGCTTAAACGATTCTCTTGCTTCAGCCTCCCAAGAAGCTGGGATTATAGGCGCCCGACACACGCCCAGTTATTTTTAGAGACGAGGTTTCACTCTGGCTCAGGCAATCCACCTGTTTCGGCTTCCCAGAGAGCTAGGATTACAGGCATGCGCCATTGTGGCTGGCCTTGTCCTACTGTTTATTACATGTTGTGGAAGATTTTTTTCAACATGCCTGAGTGATCTGAATTGTAGGTACATCCTACAATTACTAAAAAACTTTGCAGTTAATCAAGACATGATGGCCCAAAGGAAAGAACTGAAAGGGCTGACATTAAAGAAAAGATTGTTCTACATTTTCTGGAAAGCAGCAGCCAAAGAAAGATAGCAGAACATTTTGGTGTCAGCAAGACCACAGTTAGCAACACCCAAAAACATAAACATGAGTAGTTGGAGAGATATGGTAGGGAAAGTGGAGCCCGACAACACAAAAGAAGGGAAACTTCTCTTGATGAAGTCAATGAACCCACATTAAGCTGGTACAAATAAAGGAGGGCAATTAATCCCCGAACCTCCAGGCTAATGATCCAAGGTGCCGAAAAATTTGCATAGGAATTTGGGGTGGCATATTTCTAAGCTTCAAGTGGTTGCCTCAAGAAATTTAAACTAACATGAAATCTCCCAGAAAGTCTTGTGTGGTGAATCTAATGAAGCTCCAGGAGAAGTTGTGGAGAGTTCACCAAAAGTTCCTGGACTTCGCCAGAGGCTTAAAAGATAACATCTTTAACATTGACAAGTGCGGATTCTTTTTTTTTTTAATTTTTTTATTAAATCATAAGTGTATACAATGATATGATTATGGGGCATCATACACTCACTTCATAAACCATTTGACACATTTTTATCCCAGTGGTTAACATAGCCTTTCCGGCGTTATCTCAGTTACTGTGCCAAAACATTTATATTCTACATTTACCAAGTTTCGCAAATACCCCTGTTCTTTTTCAAGAAATTCTTGAAAGAAATTCTGTGATTTCAGGAACCTTGCAATGAAGGGTAACAAATGTAAGAGCAGAAAAATTTCTAAAGGATGCTCAGAGTTCTTTACACTTGCTCAGCTGGAGAGAAGAAACTAACGCCCTTGGTGACTGTTAAATCAGCAAATCACACATTCAAGGACCTGAAGCTTGAAGACCTCCCTGTCACTTGGAGATCAAACAAATGCATGTGGATGACTGGTGCTCTGTTTGAGGAGTGGGTGAGGGGTATCAATCTAGAAAGAAGAAATGGTCTATTCTACTGACAGTAGACAACTGTCCTGGCCACCCACAAATGAACTATCTCAGATGTGACACTAAAATTTCTGCCTCCAATGTGACCATCAAACATCTAACTTCTTGACCAAAGCATCAAAACATTTAAAATATGCTGCCAAGCCCAGTTCCTGCAGTGGGTTGTTACTACAACACAAACCTGGGGTCTGCCTGTGGAAGCAACTTCATCCACTGCATCAGAGAACACTCTGGATGGTGTCTTCTGGATCAGTTCTGCTTAGAATAAAGTTGAATCAGAAATGATATAGAAATGTTTCAAGTGGGTTGGATTTGTCATAACCAAAGAGCACAGTGTTTTGGCCCCATTATTTTGAAGGTTTTGTTGCAATGGATGATGAGGTGGCAACCGGTGGTGAACCTGACCCAGAAGCAATTTTCCGGATGATATTAACTGAAGTACAGACCCGTGTCCACATGCATGAAGCAGCTGATGAAGGGGAAGAGGCAGATAAGGATGACACAGACATTGCAGAGAATGCAAAAGAAGAGGGGGTCAGGACTCTAATAGTGCAGTTAGTTGATGTCATTTGCTGTGTAAAAATGCTCACGCATGCTGAGTGGTATAGCCAGTGTTGAGAATGCTTTCTCCACTTACGTTTGTAGTAACAATAAGAAACAGGCTCGGCACCCATAGCTCAGTGAGTAGGGCACCGGCTACATACCCCGAGGCTGGCGGGTTCGAGCCCAGACCGGGCCTGCTAAACAATGACAAGGGCAATCAAAAATAGCCAGGAGTTGCGGTGGACGCCTGTAGTTCCAGCTACTTGGATGGCTGAGGCAAGAGAATCACTTAAGCCCAAGAGTTTGAGGTTGCTGTGAACTATGACACCATAGCACTCTACTGGGGGTGACATAATGAAACTCTGTCTCAAAAAAGAGTAAGAAACAGACCAAGGCCAGGCGCGGTGGCTCACGCCTGTATTCCCAGCACTCTGGGAGGCCGCGGCAGGTGGTTTGCTTGAGCTCACGAGTTTGAGACCGGCCTGAGCAAAAAGCGAGATCCCGTCTCTATTAAAAATAGAAAAACTGAGGTGAAAGGATCACTTGAGCCTGTTTTGGAGATTGCTGTGAGCTATGACGCGACAGCACTCTACTGAGGGCGGCAAAGTGAGACTTTGTCTCAAAAAAAGAAAAGAAAAAAAAAACAGACCAAGATTGACTCTTTCTTTCAGAAAGAACAACTAAACCATGAGAAACACTAAATGTAATGATTGTGTGATAATACATATATGGTATTCACTAATAAAAGGTGTATAAGAAAGTAAAGTACATATGGAGCATCCTGCAAGGTTACAAGTCTAATCTATTGAGTGTAGAACACAAATGTCTTAACACAATAATCAAGTAAATGAGGTGAAAGCTGTATTAATTAGTTTGATGTAAGCATGTCACATTGTATAAAAAAATCAACACATATGCATAAATGTATTTATGATCTAGGTGCATATGACTTAAAAAAAAAAGAAAGAAAGTAAAGTACATGGACATATCAGTACTGTCGGTCTAGTTCCTCCTGTTGACCAACTTGTTACAGTCCCTTGGGTGATTAACTTACAGAGATTTTATTGTATAAGAATAAAATTATCAGGCTCGGTGCCTGTAGCACAGTGGTTATGGCGCCGGCCACTTGCACCGCGGCTGGTGGGTTCAAACCCGGACCAGGTCAGCTAAACAACAATGACAACTGCAACAAAAAACAGCTGGGTGTTATGGCGGGTGCCTGTAGTCCCAGCTACTTGGTGGAGGCAAGAGAATGGCTTAAGCGCAAGAGTCGGAGGTTGCTGTGAGCTGTGACACCATGGCACTCTACTGAGGGCAACATAGTAAAACTGTCTCAAAAAAAAGAAATTATCCTTGTCCCTTAAATTTACATGTTCTGGAAGAGTCACACTTGAAAATAATCACAAAATGAAATAAACGTTATAAGAACAAAAAGTTATCGAAAAACATATGGGGAATACTTATGCTGGATAAAATTGAGTATTTGACAAGACCAAGGAAAACAAGAGATGATCTATTCAGACGGCATTAAAGAGCGGTGTGTTCAGAACACAGTAAGGAGCAAGGTGGGGGTGGGAGCAGGGATGATGAGCACAGGCGGGGCTGGACTCTAACAAGCTTCATACACAGTGGTTTGGTAAAATATTCACTGGAGAGACAATTAGATTTGATCAGCATGAAGGACTGTTTAGAATGGCAGAGAATGAAAGTAACACTCTGTGATGATAAGAAGACAAAATCATCCTAATAGCCGAAGCAAGTCAGTAGGAGGTAAGACAGGAAGGAAGGGCCCAACATGAGAAATCGTCTCTGAGTCAGGGATACACGCCTGCGTCTGAACGCCTGTGCGCGTGCACTCGGAGCATCTCTTCTGAAATGTTTTGTAGGAGTCCTTAATGCCAGGAGCATTTCTTTCCCTTTTCTTTTTTGGGAGAAAGAGATGATGAATATGGGGAAGTAGTTAGAGCACACAAAGAGTTCAAAAGAAAGCACTACAGATGTGAAATACTTGTGAGGCATCCTGGTAAATTTAATGAACTGTAAAGACCTCTGGAACTCATTATTAGCAAAATTATTAGAGATTTTTACTGAGATGTTTAGTAAGATGATATAACTCTTTTTTTCAGTCAGTGGATGTTCAGAAGTGGGCGGTGGGGGGGGAGGTCTATCAGGGGAGTTATCAAAGGCTGCTCCAAGGAAGAGACATTTGAATTGAGCTTAAAGGATGAGTAGTAATTAGCTGAAAAAAGTAGAAGACAAAGACTATTTTGGAGAGTCCTGGAGGGAAAAGACAGTATAATCCCTTCTAGGAAATGAAAAAAAAAAAAAAAGAAAGAAGAGCAATTCAGGGATTTCAGGGAGAGGGAATGTAGTAAGAGGCGGGAATTAAAGCAGATGAGTGACAGGGCATTTTGGCTGCAGTGTCAAGAAAGGACTGGAACCGATTGGTGATGATTGGGTTTCATGCGCATGCGGGAGATGTGCCGCCCACAAATCTTATGACCACTCAGCACTTTACCCGTCTGACTTAAAAGGAAAAAAAAAAAGAAAGAAAGAAAGGACTGGAACGAAGCAAGAGCTGAGAGGCAAGAAACTAAGGTTTGGAAATGACTCTTATAGTCTGGGTAAGGTTGTGAGAGTGAGGATGGAGAGAAGTGAAGGCATTTTAAGAGATAACTTAGAAAATTAAACCGAATTTGATTGGCAGGGAAAAGGACTGGGAGGCAGGAAAGAGAGGAAATTAAAAAAAAAAAAAAAAATCGCACCCCGATTCTGACTTGGCCACCTACACAGTGCTACTCACTGAGATGAGGAACCAAAAGAAGGAACAGATTTAGGGAGAACTGATGCATTCAGATTTTGCTATTTGGGCTTGAAGTAACAGAAAGATAACCCAAATGGTGCTCATTTCCATTATTACTTGTTTTATATTTCTCACTTAATTTCTCTTGCTGTTTACAAATAACTTGGATTTGTAAATTTGGTTTTATATTCAGTACATATAATTATACATTTCAGAAAGCCAAAGAGTTTATAGCTTTTATTTTCCCCCATCTAGAGACTAACAAATATTCTACCTGCTTAAAAAAAAAAGATCTAGTGTTACTCTATTAAGGAAAAATAAGATAGGTAGAGCAACCTAACCAGATAAAATACTGGTTTAATCTACCCACATCTTTACTGCCAGTTTGAATTATAAGGAAGGGGCCAGGTGAGGTAGCTCACACCTGTAATCCTAGCACTCGGAGAGGCCAAGGCGGGTGGATTGCCTGAGCTCACAGGTTTGAGACCAGCTTGAACCAGAGTGAGACCTTGTCTCTAAAAATAGCCAGGAGTTGTGGGCACCTGTAGTTTCAGCAATTTGGGAGGCTGAGGCAAGAGAATTGCTTAAGCCCAAGAGTTTGAGGTTGCTGTGAGCTGTGATGCTACCGCACTCTACCAAGGGGGACAAAGTGAGACTCTTATCTCAAAAAAAATAAATAAATAAATAATTTTTTCATTTCCACTTTGTTGTTTTTTGTGAGCAAGAGACAGGATCAGAAAATTCTTTTTTTTTTTTTTTTTGTAGAGACAGAGTTTTACTTTATGGCCCTGGGTAGAGTGCCATGGCATCACACAGCTCACAGCAACCTCCAACTCCTGGGCTTACGCGATTCTCTTGCTTCAGCCTCCCGAGTAGCTGGGACTACAGGCGCCCGCCACAATGCCCGGCTATTTTTTTGTTGCAGTTCGGCCGGGGCCAGGTTTGAACCCGCCACCCTCGGTATATGGGGCCGGCGCCTTACCCACTGAGCCATAGGTGCCACCCCCAGGATTGGGCAATTCTTAAAAATGGTCTCTTCCCTGTTTTTGGCATACTTCTCCTTCTGCGTTTCTTTTCTCTGTCCCTGACCATTCCTTCTCAAGCTCCTTAAATAAATATTACTAGTAAGATCAGATCATATACATTTTCCATTTCTACCCAAATGCATATTAACCGTCACCATAAATTAAAATAATCCCCGTTGAATAAAGCATAACTGCCAACAGAAACAGAAGCTCTTAGAACATAGCCATTAGCATATTAACCTCCTTGAACAAGTTTTTTTTTTTCTCTTGGCATTAATAGATAACCAAAAACATATATAACATAATTTAGAATTTCAGCATGATTGCCTGAGCTCATGAGTTCAAGACCAGCCTGAACAAGAGTGAGACCCCATCTTTAAAAAACAGCCACGGGTTCGAATCCAGCCCTGGCCCACCAAACAACGACAGCTGCAACCAAAAAATAGCCAGGCATTGTGACGGGCACCTGTAGTCTCAGCTACTTGGGAGGCGGAGGCAGGAGAATCGCTTGAGCCCAGGAGTTGGAGGTTGCTGTGAGCTGTGATGCCACAGGACTCTACCCAGGGCAACAGCCTGAGGCTCTGTCTCAAAAAAAAAAAAAATAAATAAAAAAATAATAGCTAGGCATTATGGCAGGTGCCTGTAGTCCTAGCTACTTAGGAGACTGAGGCAAGAGACTCGCTTGAGTCCAAGAATTAGAGGTTGTTGGGCGGCGCCTGTGGCTCAGTCGGTAGGGCGCCGGCCCCATATACCGAGGGTGGCGGGTTCAAACCCGGCTCCGGCCAAACTGCAACCAAAAAAAAAAAAAAAAAATAGGCGGGCGTTGTGGCGGGTGCCTGTAGTCCCAGCTACTCGGGAGGCTGAGGCAAGAGAATCGCTTAAGCCCAGGAGTTGGAGGTTGCTGTGAGCTGTATGATGCCATGGCACTCTACCAAGGGCTATACAGTGAAACTCTATCTCTACAAAAAAAGAATTAGAGGTTGTTCTGAGCTATGACACCACAGCACTCTACCAAGGGTAACTGAGACTCTGACTCAAAAAAAAGAATTTTAGTATGATCTTTGATTTTATTTAAAGTACAGCCCTTAATCTATAGCTCTACATTTTAAATTCATTACTTAAAATAAGAGTACATAGCTAGGTAGAGTGATGTGGGCCTATAGTCCCAGCTGCTCAGGAGGCCAAAGCAGGAGGATGGCTTGAGGCCAGAAGTTCAAGGTTTTAGTGTGCTATGATTGTGCCTATATATATATACACACATACACACACACACACACACACACACACACACACACACACATATACATAGCCAGGCAGGGTGGCTCATGCCTATAATCCTAACAGTCTGGCACAACGAGGCAGGTGGATTGCTTGAGCTCAGGAGTTTGATTCCAGCCTCAGCAAGAGTGAGACCTCAGCTAGCTGTAGTTGTAGTGGGTACCAGCTATTTGGGAGGCTGAGGCAAGAAGGATTACTTGAGCCTTAGAGTTTGCAATTGCTGTGAACTGTGACACTACAGCACTTTACTCGGGGTGGCAGAGTGAGACTCTGTCTCAAAGAGTATTGTCTGAAAGCAATTTAGTAGCACAGTATCATTAAAAAACTCCAAGTGTTTGACTTTCGTTAAATTAATCAAAAGAAAATAACCAGATATAAGCAGACTGTATATAATATGCACTTAAATATTTGCTAGCTAGGTGACACATAATATAGAAAAAAATTGGACATAACTTTTTTTTTTGAGACAGAGTCTCACTATGTTGCCCTTGGTAGAGTGCTATGATGTCACAGCTCACAGCAACCTCTAACTCTTGGGCTTAAGCGATTCTCTTGCCTCAGCCTCCCAAGTAGCAGGACTACAGGCGCCTGCCACAACGCCTGGCTATTTTTTGTTGCAGTTGTCATTGCTGTTTAGCTGGCCCAGGCCAGTATTCAAACCCGCCGGCCTTGTTGTATGTGGCTGGCGCCGTAAGCACTGTGCTATGGGCGTTGAGCCTGGACGTAACTTTTTAAAACATGGGTACAAATTAACTTTCAATGACACACTGATTTTTTTTCCTATCTAAGGTAATTACTATTAATGGTTAAAGTTTAATGAACTTACTATGTGCACAAAGACTATGATACTTTATATACATCTCATTCAGTGGTCCCAACAATCCCCATTTTACAGATAAGGGACTTTTTGCTTACAAAAGTTTGGCACAACCTTCATCTGAATCTAGAAAATGTTTAGACATTTTATATGAGTGATAGTTGATGAACCTACTATCCAGAACAGAGAACTCTTAAGTTTTTCTACAGCATGTAACAGATCATAGAATTTAATAGGTGAAAGATCTTTAGAGCTCATTTAAACAAACTGCCTGCCTTATTTTTAGACAGAATATTAAAGCCTAGCTGGGTCCAGTGGCTCATGCCTATAATCCTACTACTCTGGAAGACCAAAGTGGGTAGATCACTTGAGCTCAGGAGTTCGAGACCAGCCTGAGCAAGAGGGAGACCTGGTCTCTTAAAAAAAAAAAAAAAAAAAAAAAGCCAGGCATTGTGGCAGGTGCCTGTAGTTCCAGCTACTCAGGAGGCTGAGGCAGGAGGATCACTTGAGCCCAAGAGTTTGAGGTTTCTGTGAGCTGTGATGCCACTGCACAACAAAGTGAGACTCTGTCTCAAAAAAAAAAAAAAAAAAAAAAAAAAGAATATTGGAGCGGCACCCGTGGCTCAAAGGAGTAGGGCGCTGGCCCCATATGCCGGAGGTGGCAGGTTCAAACCCAGCCCCAGCCAAAAAATGCAAAAAAAAAACCCAAAAACAGAGTATTAAAGCCTAGAGAGGTAAAGTAACTTTGACAAATTTGGGTTTTAAACCAGAACTCCTAATTAAAAAGGAGGTCTTTATACTACAGACATAAAGTCACTTATCTTAGAGGTAGGTCGACAAAATGTATGGAAAGAAAGAATCTACATATGTTAGGGTTAAAGAAGATAAAAAACTAATTGAGTAAAGAAACTTAACTAAATCACAATTCACCTGAAGGAAACAAAAGAAACTAAAACTTACCGAGTTTAACTTTTTCTTGACTCTTCATTGTTAGAATATCTACAATTATGGGTTGCAGCTCTTCAATAGGCTTGATTTTTTATAATGAAGAAAGCATAGCCATGTAAGTTTTATATTCTTAGACATGAACTAGATTGTCTAGACTGAGCATATTAAAACCAGTGATTAAAATTTCAAACAGTATTTTAAAATAAGGCTGAAGATCTTAAACCATCCTTCTCAGAACACTAAGAATGATAGACTAAAAATAAACTTAAAGGGGCAGGGCATGGTGGCTCCCGCCTGTAATCCTAGCATTTTGGGAGGTCAAAGTTGGTGGACTGCCTGAGCTCAGGAGTTCAAGACCACTGAGCAACAGCAAGACCCTGTCCCTACTAAAAATAGAAAAATTAGCTGGGTATTGTAGCAGGCGCCTCTAGTCCAGCTACTCGGGAGGCTAAGGCAAGAGGATTGCCTGAGGTTATTGTGAGCTAAGACGCCACGGCACTACCCAGGGCAGCAGTGTGAGATTCTGTCCAAAAAAAACAGAAAGAAGAACTTACAGGATAGAATTTCATCAGTTTGAAAATTCCTCTCCATAATTAAGCCTTTTATTGCAACTTGTGTGATATGAGCAAAATTAATGAACAGATGTCAAATTAACATTATTAGTATCTACTAAAGAGCTGATTATATATCAAGCTTTAACAATTTTACTCCTACATTTAAATTTACAGTTTTTTTTTAATGTTTTAAATACATCTCTACACAGCTTACAGCTGACATATTTCATTCATTCAAAAGTTTACTAAGTGTCCATTATTTGCCAGATAATATAAGCTCTTAGTTTGTTCTGTGCAACACATTCAAGTATTCTAAGGGAAGCTCTGGCTCAGTCTTAGTTCCGGAATTTACCCTGAAATACTCAGCTACTTTCAATTTTCTTGGCTAATTTTTATTTTAAGAGACAGGGTCTCTGGGCGGCACCTGTGACCCAAGGAGTAGGGCGCCGGTCCCATATGCCAGAGGTGGCGGGTTGAAACCCACCCCCGGCCAAAAAACCAAAAAAAAAAAAAAAGAGACAGGGTCTCACAATGTTGCCCAGACTGGACTTGAACTCCGGGGCTCAATCTGCCCACCTTAGCCTTCGGAGTACCTGGGACTACAGGCACATGCCACCATGCCTGGGTGTCTTAGATAATTTTGATTCTTGTTTTCTAGGTCTCTGTAGAATCAAACCCCTCTCTTTATATTACTGCTTTCTATGTGAGCCCTGGCTCCAGTTTTGCATTCTAGCCATACTGCAAAAAGCTGCCTTATGTATAATGTCCCTTCTGGGTCAACGCAGTAGAGACCTAACATTCCCTTCCAGGTTCCACTGTTAATAAAATTAACCTTCTAGAAAAAGTTTTACATATAATAGCCACTGAAGACTATCTGATTTTTTAATGTCAAATAGTATTTTGTGGCTTTGTTGTGACTAAACTGAATAGATCTTTATTTTAAAAAGGGTAAAAAGAAGAATTTTTAAAAATTGTCTATCTTGGGCGGCGCATGTGGCTCAAAGGAGTAGGGCGCTGGTCTCATATGCCCGAGGTGGCAGGTTCAAACCCAGCCCCAGCCAAAAACTGCAAAAAAATAAATAAATAAATAAATTGCCCATCTCAGACGGTGCCTGTGGCTCAGTGAGTAGGGCGCCCCGTATACTGAGGGTGGCAGGTTTAAACCCGGCCCTGGCCAAACTGCAACAAAGAAATAGCCAGGCATTATGGCCGGTGCCTGTAGTCTCAGCGACTTGTGAGGCTGAGGCAAGAGAATCACCTAAGCCCAGGAACTGGAGGTTGGCTGTGAGCTGTGTGACGCCACGGCACTCTACCAAGGGTGACAAAATAAGACTCTGTCTCTACAAAAAAAAAAAAAAAAAAAAAAAATTGCCTATCTAAACAATTTCCAAGCATGTGTTTGAGAAACTTGGTTGTAAAGTTTTAGGAATATTTATCCATAAAAACAAAAAAAATACTGACCAAAACAATATTCTGGAGAAATGACTTATTCCATAAGTGAAAGAGGTATGGTATCAAACTACCACGATAGTAATAATATTAGAGAAACTAGTTTATTGTCATTTTCTATATGTAGGCAGGACCAACTTATGGTAAATACATTCAGGTACATGCCTACAGTGAAAGAGTTCTCTCATTAAACGATAAGAGGCTGAATATTTTATTTTATTTCATTTTATTTTTTTTGGCCGGGGCCAGGTTTGAACCTGCCACCTTGGGTATATGGGGCTGGCGCCCTACTCCTTGAGCCACAGGTGCCACCCGGTTGAATATTTTAAAAGCTAATTTTATTCTATTTGTTTTATATTTAAAAAGTAAATTTTAATATTAAAAATTCAGTTTCCAAGGTAAATGTCATAATTAGGAAACACAATAACATACTAAAAAAAAATTTATTTAGATATTTTAGTATGCTATTGTGTGTGTATATATATGTATATGATATATATATTTATTTATTTTTCTTTTTTTTTTTTTTAAGACAGTCTCAAGTTATCGCCCTGGCTAGAGTTCTGTGGCATAATAGCTCACAGCAACCTCCAACTCTTGGGCTTAGGTGATTCTCTTACCTCAGTTTTTCTATTTTTAGTAGAGATGGGGGTCTCATTTTTTGCTCAGGCTGATCTTGAACTCGTGAGCTCAAGCAATCCAACCACCTCAGCCTCCCAGAGTGCTAGGATTACAGGCACGAGCCACTTCGCCCAGCCCCATACTAAAATATTTCTCATAGTTTCATTAAGTTTACATTTTAGCTTATATCCATTTCTTAAAGTCTGATTATTCCTAGTACAGAAGCAAAGTTTTAGAAAGTTAAGAAATACCTTTTATAAAGTAATCCTTGTGGCCCTTAAGCATTCATTACTATTACATATACAACCCTAATTTTATAGTTATATTGTGATGTGTTCCAAAGTAATACTAAATTGTCTACTGTAATAATAAAGATGAGCAAATTTTAGTCTCACCTGAGCCCCTGACAGAATGGCCTTCTCATAGATTGCAATAATATTTTCAATAGGACTTGTGATTGGTTCAATGCGTGCAAGACATATCCAATATTTAACAAGTTTTGTGGCATCTGGAATTTTTGTAATCAGGTCATTCAGTGTGACCAGTATTTCTTCTTTTGGACATCCCTAAAAGAGCAAGAAATAAAGCGTATGATATATTTTAGCCTACAAACTGTGAACAATTACAATAATTGGGCCTACTATAATCAAGATCAGTAATAAAGCTTCTTCTTAGCCGTTCAGAATAAGTTTGGAGTAAGGAGGATGATAACAGTGACTGTTTTTACGAATATCTTTCTACAAACTCTTCTGTCGTTATCAGCCATGAGCATAAGGCAACAAAAAACATTTGTTGGGAAATTCATTGTAAAAAATGACGAATGCTTTAGTCGGTCTTAATGTTTACCCTCTTACACATACTGTGGGATTCTATTTGTTAATACTTTTTACCAAGCATTTATTAATGAGGATAAGCCTGTGGGAGTTTTTTCTTCTTAACTATTTTTGTCAGTTTTTTTAAAAGGTTGAAATGAATCTGTAATGGTTTATTTAAGAGTTATATACAGTTAAACAGCAGGGCAGAAAAATTCTATAGTATTAAAAAAAAAAAACCTCAATTGATCAGGAAAGAACAGAATCAGAGTTTTCATGATTATACTGGTCCTCAGAACCACAAAAGGTTTAAAGATGTTCATGAAGAGTAGAGTAAGGTTTGAAATCATACCTTGTATTCAGTCTTGCTATGAATTTTAGACACTAAAATCCAGAACAAGATTAAAGAGTAGTAAGGAAATAAAACCAATACTCTCTTCCATAGTTGGTAACTATCAACTCTAATACAGTTATCAACTCAACTGAAACTAGAATTTTAGTTCAAATAGCAAAATTATACAATAAATTCAGGTGATTATGATGTTGGCTTACATGAGATTTTGATTGAGAATATTTTTGTTAACTTGAATTTAATCTGTGATAACAATGACTCACACAATAATAATAATGTGTTGCTAGTCTTTGGTAAAATATGTAATGAGTGGAAAAAAATTTATAAATATATTGAACAAATGCCAGAAAGTATTAAAAGTACTTTAAAAGTGTGAAAAGTAAACATACATCCCAGCCTATTTTATATTAACATCTTAGAGAAATACAATATTTATAACTCAGGCAAAACCTAATTATCCCTTTGATGCAGGTTGAACACCCCGAATCTGAAATGCTTCAAAATCTAAAACCTTTTGAGTACTGACATGATGAAGAGGATGTCACTGCAGAAAAAGTGCCCACAGACAACACTGTAAAAATGTGTGACGGGCTTACTAAGGACTAGAGTGGTATGCGTTCATAACAGAATAAAGCACCTTGGTTTATAAAATCAAAGAGACTTCTAAGACAAAAACCATTGTTAATAAGACAGATGACTCTACAGGTTAACATTTAAAAAACTGATTTAGAGGCTCGGCGCCTGTGGCTCAAGCGGCTAAAGCAACAACCACATACACCTGAGCTGGCGGGTTCGAATCCAGCCTGATCCCGCCAAACAACAATGACAACTGCAACCAAAAAAACAGCCAGGCGTTGTGGCGGGCACCTGTAGTCCCAGCTACTTGGGAGGCAGAGGCAGGAGAATTGCTTGAGCCCAGGAGTTTGAGGTTGCTGTGAGCTATGATGCCACAGCACTCTACCCAGTGCGACAGCTTGAAGCTCTGTCTCAAAAAAAAAAAAAAAAGATTTAGAACAAAAAAAATTAAAAGCCCATTTAGCAGAATGCTCCTTTATCCCTAGAAGACCCACTTTTTGGTCACACAGTGCTTCTGATGTTTCTTTTCACCTAAAAAAAGAAAAACGGGTACAATAATCTTTTAATCAAGATATAACATGAAAAGTGGAGACTGAAAGCCTGTCATTATTTGTTGTTGTTAGAGCTGATCCAGGCATTCCGGAAATGCTGCCATGCTGCTTAGTTACCCTGAACACATTGTCACTTTTTTTTTTGTAGAGACAGAGTCTCACCTTATGGCCCTCGGTAGAGTGTCGTGGCCTCACACAGCTCACAGCAACCTCCAACTCCTGGGCTTAAGCGATTCTCTTGACTCAGCCTCCCAAGTAGCTGGGACTACAGGCGCCTGCCACAACGCCCGGCTACACATTGTCACTGTTAATGGTATGTCATTTGTTTTACTATAATGTACTTACGTGTGATTAAGTTTGAGAAAATGATTGCTCATAGGTAGCATATAAATTCATAAATTCATAGTCAGAAATAATAGTGATGGCCAGGGCTGGCAGCTCAAGCCTGTAATCCTAGCACTCTGGGAAGTTGACATGGGTGGATCACCTGAGCTCACAAGTTTGAGACCAGCCTGAGCAAGAGTGAGACTCCATCTCTAAAAATAGCCAGGCGTTGTGGCGGGTGCCTATAGTCCCAGCTACTTGGGAGGCTGAGGCAAGAGGATCACTTGAGCCCAAGAGTTTGAGGTTGCTGTGAGCTATGACACTATGGCACTCTATCCTGGGTGACAAAGTGAGATTCTGTCTTTTTAAAAAAAAAAAAAAGGTGATGCCAGACAACCACTGATTCTCTACCAAGATGACACAGTGACACCTTTGCTTTCTGATGGTTAATGTACATGTACATAAATTTTCATGCACAAAATTAATTGCCTTTAGGCTATGTGTAAAAGCTGTAAACATAAATGAATTTTGTGTTTAAAATTTGGGTCCCATGTCCAAGATATCTCATCATGTATATGCAAATGCTTCTTGGTAGAGTGCCATGGTGTCACAGCTCACAGCAACCTCGAAGTCTTTGGCTTAAGTGATTCTTTAGCCTAAGCCTCCCAAGTAGCTGGGACTACAGGTGCCTGCAAAACGCCCAGCTATTTTTTGTTGCAGTTGTTGTTGTTTAGCTGGCTCATGCCAAGTTCAAATCTGCCACCCTCAGTATATGTGGCTGGCGCTATAACCACTGTGCTACGGGCGCCGAGCCATCAACCTGTATATTAATATGAACTCAATGTATAATGAAGTCAGTTAAAAGCTAATAATCTCCCAATTAATGAAGCAGTGTATCTCACAATTAGTGGTAAATCAACATAATATCCCTGATGTCACCTTCTCAAAAAGATTGATAATATAATGAGATAATGTTCATATGAAGGTAATCTGTCAACTATAAGATGTTATACAAATATAAGATAACAACTCTACCTTATCAATCAGGTTGAGGCATTCAGAAAATGTGCTGTTTACTTTATCAGTAAATAATCTTTGTTCATCTTCTTCTACCATGGTGGTCCAGAAAGATCCAACTGGCTTTTCATTTTGTCCTTCAGGCTCGCAGTGGTGAGTAACCACTGCATTAGGGGGCCTCTTCAGCACTCTTCCTTTGTCAGCTTTCCACTCACTCAGACGAGCTCTACAGTTTGAAGAACCATACAAACATTACTCTGATATTGCTGATATACCTCTGTCAAACAGAGGGAAAGTTAAAAAAATATTTCAGGTCTGCTGGGAGGTGGGGGCAGGGCGGGGTTCGTCCTAGCACTCTGGGAGGCTGAGGCATGTGCACTGCTTGAGCACAGGAGTTTGAGACCAGCCTGAGCAACAGCAGGATCACATCTCTACTAAAAACAGAAAAACTAGCCTAGCTGAGCATGGTGGCACATGCCTATAGTCCCAGCTGCTGGAAAGGCTGAAGATGGCTCAAGTCCAAGAGCTTGAGGTTGCTGTGAGCTGTGATGACACCATGGCACTTTACCAGGAATGAGAGTGAGAAAAAAAATTTCAGGTCTTTAAGTAGATCTACACTAGTGGCATACATAGTTCATATTTGAAGTAAAAGAAATATAAAACACAACAAGGTCAGTTACATGTTCAAAGATGCCACAAATACACCTTCATTTATTTATTTATGTTTTTAGGTTTTCTCACCTGAAACAAATGTACTTATTTTTTTTTGTAGAGGCAGAGTCTCACTTTATTGCCCTCGGTAGATGGCGTCACACAGCTCACAGCAACCTCCAACTCCTGGGCTTTAGGCGATTCTCTTGCCTCAGCCTCCCAGTAGCTGGGACTACAGGCATCCGCCACAACACCCAGCTTTTTTTGTTGCAGTTTGGCCGGGGCTGGGCTTGAACCCACCACCCTCGGCATATGGGGCCGGTGCCCTACCCACTGAGCCACAGGCGCCGCCCCACAAATGTACTTTTAAATGGAGGTTACATTTCCCAATTATTATTAAGCATTTATTTTAGATTAAAAGAATCATTTTGACCATACACAGTGGCTCACTCCTACAATTCGAGCACTCTGGGAGACATAGGTGGAAGGATCATTTTCACCCCAGGAGTTGGAGGCTACAGTGAGCTACCACCATGGCACTGCACTGCAGCCAGGGCCAGAGGACAAGACCCTATCTATCTCTTAAAAAAAAAAAGGGCAGCCTAATAAAACACATAAGCACGGTAACTTTTAGATCACATTGTTCTGTAACATAAATTAGCCTGCATATGACAGAAGAGGAAAACATAAAAGAAAATTCTAATACATTCAAGGATATTACAAGCCAAACCCACAAATAGTAATCTATTAAAAATTAGGGTAATAAAATGAAGAAAATCACATCTACTTACTTTCTCTCTTCTGATGTTTCTTTGGGTCGAGATGATCTGTTATCCACAGTTGCGTTTGCTGTAGTGTATCTTCGCTGGTGAGTGGATTTCGGCTTTTCTATCAGTTTGGAATTAGAAGAGAAAGCAGGTCTGTCTATAGTTTCAGATGCTGTGTTTCTAGACAGGGCCCCGTTTCTTTTAATGTCCTGAGAAGAACTGGTTTTGATATTAGACAAAATTGGTTTGGACTGTAATAATTCTTTTTCGCAAGGTCCTTTCCGGGTTGTAATGTTGCCAGAGGTTCTACTGAAGGCTTGTTTCCTGGCGCCCTGGGTATTGTCATGGTGACTTCTAATAGGGGGTCGCACAAGTTGTGCGTTCTGAGACGTAGTGCTCACAGACTTAGTGGGAGCAGTAATATTTGAGCTTCTATCACTTTTCACCGTTACACTGCTGTTTGTAGGCTGAGGCTTTGTGGCTTTAGGAATACTTGAAAGTTTCTTTGTTGCTGCAGAACTCTCATCTTTGACTTGTAGAGGTTTTCTAAATGAATTAACCTTAGATTGAACAATTTGGCCACGATAAGATCCGAGTACAAGTTTCTTGGGCATATTAGCATTTTGCTTTGGTTTTTCTGTTATCTGTTTCTTTTTACTATTGTTTTTAAGGTGAAATACCTGGCTCAGTGTCATACGTTGACTTTGGAGATTATCATCATTTGGTAACAACCGCAGAATTTTATTATTATCCTCACATTTATGTGTGTCAATTATTACAGTTGAATTGGTTAATTCATTAGAAGCTTTTAAAGGAATATACTTTTTCCCCACAATTGTATTATTTTTGCTCCCTGGAAGTCGACTTACATTTTCTTTGTTAGCCTAAAAGAGTTTTTTAAAAACAAATCAGTGTTTCAGAAAGATTTTAGGAAAGGAAAAGGGAGAAAAGAGACAGTTTATGAGTGTTATGTCCACATCTTACCATTTTTGCTTTAGGATTCAGAATTTCTGTCCTTTCTTGGCCTTGATCTTCAGAAGTTACTACTCTTTGGCTGCGTCTAGTACTTAAAAAAATAAAAGAATTAATCAATCACTCCTGAGCCAAGGTGGTTTCCTTTTTAGCAAGACTAGGGAGCTACTAACAATTAACTGAATTCATAATTTTAAATTTAAGCAAGACCTGAGTTGAGATTTATTTGTCCTGAGCAAGACTTTTAATAGTTTTTAATAGTGTAAACAAATGGCAGAGGACTTCAAAGCTTATTTTCTTAACATTCTCTCCCCAGATATATAAACACTTGATAATCTTATTCCAAACCATTCCTCTCTAGTCATTCAAAGAAGTTTTTGAAAAACCTTCATTAGGGCGGCGCCTGTGGCTCAGTGGGTAAGGCGCAGGCCCCATATACCGAGGGTGGCGGGTTCAAACCCAGCCCCGGCTGAACTGCAAAATAGCTGGGCGTTGTGGCGGGCGCCTGTAGTCCCAGCTACTCGGGAGGCTGAGGAAAGAGAATCGCTTAAGCCCAGGAGTTGGAGGTTGCTGTGAGCTGTGTGATGCCATTGCACTCTACCGAGGGCCATAAAGTGAGACTCTGTCTCTACAAAAAAAAAAGAAAAACCTTCATTAACAACTCCATCTTGGGTTAGTTTTAAGACCTTAGTAACAGAAATACTATTAATACATTCAAAAAACTTTTTTAAAAGAACCTTTCCAAAAGAAATCTGAAATTTGGCTCGGCGCCTGTAGCTCAAGCTGCTAGTGCACCAGACATGCACACAGGAGCTGGCGTGCTCAAGTCCAGCGGGGCCCACCAAACCACAATGACAACTATAACCAAAAAATAGCTGAGTGTTGTGGCAGGAGCCTGTAGTCCCAGCTCCTTGGGAGGCTGAGGCAAGAGAATGACTTAAGCCGGAGAGTTGGAGGTTGCTGTGAGCTGTGACACTCAGGCACTCTACTGAGGGTGACATAATGAGACTGTCTAAAAAAAAAAAGAAACCTGAAATTTACCATACACCATTCACAGCTTAATCTCCGTTAAGATACATGTAGAATGTGGACTTTAGTTTCTATATTGCATGTAGGCTATTTATCCAAAGGAAATGCTTCCTCAAGCATCTGACCTACACCCATTTTTACAGCTATGAACTGGCTAATATAGGCCATGAGAATCTCTTAGCAGGTAATTATAAAAGTTTTGTGTAGTATGAAGACAGGAAAAAAATACTGTCAATCAGACAAGGCATTGATTCTAAAATAAATCCCAAGTTCAGAGATCATGTTAAATGTACTTTCTATAATCAACAAAATCTGATATCTTTGTAGTTAATAATTTTGCTCACATTTATTTGCTCAGTCAGCTTGGAGAAGGGACAAAATTTGACTAACCTGTACTATCCGTTTTGAATAATGTTGAAGAAAGATCAAAATGTGCCACTGAATGGAGTATCTGGGTAGCTAACTGCTACCTTAAAATTCAGGACAAGGAGAACCCACCTTACCTATCCAGCGTGGAGACTTAAATGAAAAACACATGTATATAAAAGCCTATTCTGTTTTGTTACTCTAAAACTGCCCTCAGAGGGTTACTTGAACAAATGAATCTTAGGATATCCAGATTTTAGAGATTATAAAATACAACTGTTTCAGCTTCTGAAAAGCTGCAATTCTTCTTGTTTTACTTAATAATTTCTTGCTCAAGTAATATGTTTTAGAATTTTTTTCTTCCTATTATGTTTAAAAGAATTATAAACCTCTGATCCTGTTGGACTCCTTATTTAAATAAACAGTTGAGGGTCAATGTCTTTTTTTTTTTTTTTTTAGAGACAGAGTCTCACTTTGTTGCCCTCGGTAGAGTACCATAGCATCACAGCTCACAGCAACCTCCAGCTCTTGGGCTTAGGCAATTCTCTTGCCTCAGCCTCCCCAGTAGCTGGGACTACAGACGCCTGCCACAATGCCCGGCTATTTTTGTTGTTGTTGTTGCAGTTTGGCAGGGGCCGGGTTTTTCTGCCACCCTCGGTATATGGGGCTGACACCCTACTCACTGAGCCACAGGTGCCACCCAAGAGAGTCAATGTCTTATTTGAATATCACATTTACTTATTTCCCTAGTAATCTCATTCTTTCCTAAGGTTCTTTTTTTTTTGGGAGACAGAGCTTCAAGCTGTCGCCCTGGGTAGAGTGCTGTGGCATCACATCTCACAGCAACCTCCAACTCCTGGGCTCAAGCGATTCTCTTGTCTCAGCCTCCCAAGTAGCTGGGACTACAGGCACCCGCCACAACACCCGGCTATTTTTTGGTTGCAGCCGTCATTGTTGTTTGGCAGGTCTGGGCTGGATTCGAAACCACCAGCTCAGGTGTATGTGGCTGGAGCCTTAGCCGCTTGAGCCACAGGTGCTGAGCCCTTTCCTAAGGTTTTTAATAAACATCACCTTTACGCTGATAATTCCCATTTACGTACCTGTTCTAACCCTTCCCCTGAACTTCAGACACATTAGCTATTTGGCTTATCTTGTTAGTAACTTAAGCTTAACCTGAAACAAAACTCCTAATTCCCTGATTTCTCCGTCAGTCTTTTCCAATTCAGCATATGATATCATCATCCACTTACTTATTCAAACCGAAAACCTGGGATCCCTTTTTTGTCTTTAAGATGTATGAGATTTGTGAAAGAGAAAATGTTTATCCTAAATTAAAGCTACTTACTAATGAAAAGTGAGGAATTATCTTTAAATTTGTATTTGGAAATAATTACAAACTTACTACAAAAATCACAAAAATACAAATACCTGTAGTTCAAAGAATGTCCATATTCTCTTTATCCACATTTGCCTGTTAGTAACATTCTTCCCGTTTGCATTATCCTTTGCACTCTCTGAATGTGTGTATGTGGAGTATACACAAGTTTTTACAAACCAAATCATTTGAAGGTAAATTATACATACCATGGCTCTTTATCCCTAAATAGTTCTCTTATATAGCCATAGTACAGTTATCAAATTCATAAATTTACTATCTACAACTTACTGTCTACATTTAGTTGCCAGTTGGCCTAAACATGTCTATTACACCCTCCACCCATACATACAGGACGCAGTATAGCATCAGGTGGCGCATTTAGTTGTCATCTTCTTGAATCTGGAACCTTAAGGATATTCTTTAACTCCATGCTTTTACATCTCATACCTAATCCATTACTAAGTCCAATCAGCTCTATCTCCTAAAATTAGCAGAATCTGACCACTTTCTTCATAAAAAAGTGGATCAAGCATTCATTAAGGCAAAATGTATCAATAAAGTACCTAACACAAGTAAGTGCAGATCAAAGTGAGACCTTTTAATTCATGAGGATGGCAGTAACGCTGGAAGAACATTAAGGAAACAGGAGAATAAAAGTATTCCAAGAACCAGTCCACTGTATGTAATGCCACGGAGAGATCATTAAAAAATAATAACACTACTAGGCTCTCTCCATATACCAAGCATACACAATGCATTCACTATCTTATTTAATTCTCAAGAAATGAATTACTACCCCATTTTGGGGGGGAGACAGAGTCTCACCATGTCAATCTCGGTAGAGTGCCATGGCGTCATAGCTCACAACCTCAAAATCTTGAGCTTAAGTGCCTGTCAGAACACCTGGCTATTTTTTTGTTGTTGTACTTGTCATTGCTGTTTGGCAGGCCTGGGCCAGGTTTGAACCCGCCAGCCCTGGTGTATGTGACCGCTGTAGCCGCTGAGCCACCCCATTTTAATGTAAGTAAAAAAGACTCCAAGATGGTGAGTAATTGCCTGAGGTTACAGAGCTATAGTAGCAGACTTACGGATTTCAGCCCAGGTCTTTATCACTCTTAGATGCAAAGAGCCTGGAAGGATGCTCTTAGTTGTAGTCTCCAGAGAGTGAGGGGACCTTCTGGCTTCCTGCTTCATCTACTTTCAAGGGTTTTGTTTTTGCTGCAACTATGTACCATTTAAAAAATTGTTAACAAAGTAGGCCGGGCATGGTGGCTCACACCTGTAATCCCAGCACTCTGGGAGACTGAGGCGGGTAGATTGCCTGAGCTCACAAGTTAGAGACCAGCCTGTGGTAGAGCGAGACCCATATCTATAGAACAGTCAGGCATTGTGATGGGTGCCTGCAGTCCCAGCAACTCAGGAAGCTGAGGCAAGAAAACTGCTTGAGCCCAAGAGTTAAGAGGTTGTTCTGAGCTAAGACACCACAGCACTTTATCAAGGGCAACTAAGTGAGACTCTGACTCAAAAAAAAAAAAAACAAAAGAAAAGAAAAGAAAGAAAGAATTTTAGTATGATCTTTATTTAAAGTACAGTCCTTGATTTATAGCTCTACATTTTAAATTCATTACTTAAAATAAGAGTACACAACTAGGCCTGAGCAAAAAACTTTTCCCAAGCCACACTCTCCACACTCTCTGGATACAAGCAAGATAGAAAAAAAAAAAAAAACCCAGCTTGACCAGTATTTCCTATAGACGGCCCTCCAGAAATGGAAAACATACACCCTGCTGTTTTGCCTAAAAGAAAAGCAAGAGACTGCATTCATTTGTTAAGTCATTCGCTAATCAACATAAAGTTCTTTTCTATCTGCCCGTCCCTAGGTAAGGGTAGTTTTTACTCCAAGACCTACCTCCCGGCTTGCAGGCAATACATGAACCCTTAAACAAAAGACCCACGCGGGTTTCCCATTTGGGTCTCCCCCCTCCGCTGCCAGGGATTCTGTTGCCCTTTATTCCTTCTGTATAACTTCCTCACTCAAATATATCCTGCCCTACCACTGATCCGTGGGGTCTGTAGGTTCATTCTTCAAAATTCCGATGCCAAAGACCCGCTGCACAAAGAAATTCCGGCAACATCTTCTATATAACAGAAAATTTCTCAATTTCACACTGCCTTTGAGAAATAAAACCATTAATAAGAGATTGTTACCATAAAAAAATCTCCCCCCACCACTAAACATAAGAATCACATTCTCTTATGGTGGAAAAATCTGGAGCACATTATTTTCAGCATACGGTTACTGAAAGCCAAGCTTTAGGAAACTAAATGGCAGAGATGAGAAACTAGATTTCCAAGTTCAAATTTACCAGAGTTGGGTTAAATGATAATTTGTTCTGTTTTCCCATGTGTCGAATAAAGGAATAATATTACTTTCGAAAACTCATTCATCCCTGGGTTTCCATGAAATGGAAAACGAAGGTGTGAACCGCAACACCAAATCCGGCAGCCCTATCCCTGCAGAAACTCTCTCCCGACCTCGCAGGCGGGAAGGCGCCGCGCAGGCGTACTCGGCCCGGGCCCCGCCAGCCGGGTCCCCGCGCCAACTGGGCTCCTCTGCGGGCCGGCACTGGCTTCACGATACGTTCCACAAGTGCCAAGAATGTGGCCGGGCCAGGCCGAGCGATCCGTTCAGGGCTCTCCCACAAGAGTCAGGGATAAAGGTGGGCAGACCAAGGAGGCCCTGGCCGCTGCGGCCGCGTCCATTCATTCACACGCGTCGCGTCCTCTCAGGTAAGCCAAAGGCTCGCGCCGCTTCGGCCACGGTGGCCCTCACCTTTGTACGCTGATGGGCCCTCTGACTCGCGGGCAGCTGCCGAAGCTCACGACGCGCGTCTCGGCTTTACCTCCAACTCCCTGGAAGAACCAAGCAGACCGACCACACACGCCAACACCGCAGGACCCTCGGCCGGCGCGTCAGCGCCAGCGCCCCCTTCAGCGCTGCGGGAATTGAACGAGCCAATGGGCGTAGGGGGGCGGGGCGCGGGTGCCGGGGGCGGGGCGCGGGTGCCGGGGGCGGGGCGCGGCTGCCGGGGGCGGGGCGCGGCTGCCGTTGCGGGCTTCTGCTGGTTCGGTTGGGGTGAAATTCGCGGGTTTCAAACCTAAGTAACGCTCTTCATCCTGGACGTGCGACGTGGGAGGGGTCGGTCCGCGAAGTCCCCACCACCTGGCGGGGCTAGGTCGACAAAGATACGAGATGGAACACATCTTTAGGCCCATGTTTGCAAAGCTTGCAAACGGGAACTGAAATTGGGGATCTACTTTCCATTCTTTTATACTATACAATTGTCAGATGCCAAAAATGGGAGGAGGTAAGGAAAAAAGGGTAAAATGAGAATAGTCTCCACCATCTCCCCAGGGTTGTATATAATCCTCCCGTGAAGATAAAATAGCACTTGTAGGCAGTTTACGTTTGTGCGTTTTTGTGCTGCTGTAATCTTTCCGTCCTCCTCCCCAATTTCACCTTCATAAAACCCACTGAAACACCCAATCCACAAAGCAAAAGTAATTCAGCAAGAAGGTCCCAGGGCTGAGAGTAGGGAAGTTAGGGAGAATCTGGACTGTGCCTGCCTGTTTTTTTCTTTGTGTGTGTGTGTGTGTGTTTGTGTGGTTGTTGTTTTGAGACGGAGTCTCACTTTGTCACACTGGGTAGAGTGCCACGGTGTCACAGCTCACAGCAACCTCAAACTCCTGGGCTCAAGCAATTCTCTTGCCTCAGCCTCCCCAGTAGCTGGGACTAGGCGCCCGCCACAATGCCCAGCTATTTTTAGAGACTCGTATCTCGCCCTTGCTCAGGCTGGTCTCAAACTTCTGAGCTCGAGCAATCCACTCACCTCGGCCTCCCAGAGTGCTAGGACATGTGCCTGCCTGTTTTAAGCCCTGCACTCATATTTCATATTTCTGTCTTACCTGATCACTGCAGGGAGGCTGGAAGGGATTCTGTTCCAGTGAGGTTTTAAGTTGGGGACAGAGGCAGAAGGATGCGATTTTCCTTTATCAACCCCTCCCAGGGCCTGAGGGCCTCCACAGCTGTGGTCAGTTTTCCCACTTTTGGCTTTTTTTTTTTTTTTTTCTTCAGACATCTTATGATTGCTGCTTGCTAATGAGGAATTTGGTTTAGAATTTTCAATAATTTTTTACTTGATGAAACATCCCGGTTTTAATGTAACTTTGCTTATACTTAAGGTCACCTCTAGGAGAACCAACAGCCAGCAGGGCTTGTCACCATCCTCAAGACATCACTGCTGTTTACCTACTGCTGTCACTGTTATTGGTAATTTACTAAATTTCACCAGATTGGGTTGGCAGGGACTCCCACTAAGTGGTGGAGAACAGTTTAACAAAATAGGACAGGTGACAAGTGACTCAGGAACCTCTGAAACATTGTGCTATGTGAAAGAAACCAGGCACAAAAGGTCACATATGGTATGATTCCATTCATTTAAAATACCCAGAATAGATATAAAGAAATAACACAGATTGGTAGTTGCCAGAGGCTGGGGGCAGGGGAACCTGGGGAGAAACTGCTTAATGAGGAAGGGATTTTACTTTGGAGTAACGGAAATGTTTTGGAATTAGATAGAGGTAGTAGTTGTATAACATTGTGAATGTATTAATGCCAGTGAACTGTTCACTTTAAAACTGTTAACTTTACGTGACTTCCACCCAATAATTTTTTTAAGTGAGTATGGCAAAAAAAAAAGTAACTCAAAAAAGACCTTGGAGATCTCAAGAGGCTGAGATTTTTGAGCAGCAAAACCTGAAAAACTGCTGGATTTTTTTTTTTTGTAGAGACAGAGTCTCACTTTATGGCCCTTGGTAGAGTGCCGTGGCCTCACACAGCTCACAGCAACCTCCAACTCCTGGGCTTAAGCTATTCCCTTGCCTCAGCCCCCCGTGTAGCTGGGACTACAGGCGCCCGCCACAACGCCCGGCTATTTTTTGGTTGCAGTTTGGCTGGGCCGGGTTTGAACCCGCCACCCTCGGTATATGGGGCCGCCGCCCAAAACTGCTGGATTTTTCCTTATGGCAATTCTCTCCTAAATCTCCAGACTTACCTACTTCAAGGATGGTATATATTTTTGGAGTCACTTTTTAATATCATCCCACAAATGGTGAGGATTAAGGCAGATCTGAAAGGTCCAAAGAAAAGACGTCCTTCCAGAATATATCTTTGCTAACATATTGACTGTGAAACTGTAGGCACCTGGAATACCAGTGATAAGCTTCAGTTTTTTCTCCTGTAAAGCAGGAAAGGCACCTGTGAGAGAACAGGGTGGGACAATCTAAAGCAGGGGTCCTCAAACTGCAGCCCGAGGGCCACATGCGGCAGTGTGATTGTATTTGTTCCCATTTTGTTTTTTTACTTCAAAATAAGATATGTGCAGTGTGCATAGGAATTTGTTCAGTTTTTTTTTTTTTTTTAATTATAGTCCGGCCATCCAACGGTCTGTGGGATGAGACCAGCCTAATCAAGAGCAAGACTTCATCTTTCCTAAAAACAAAAAAAACTAGCCAGGTGTTGTGGCAAGGGCCTGTAGTCCCAGCTATTCGGGAGTCTTTGAGGCAAGAGGATCACTTGAGCCCAAGTGTTTTAAGGTTGCTGTGAGCTATGACACCACGGCACTCTAGCTGGGGCAACAGAGTGAGACTCTTGGGAATGGATCACAGTGTTGGTTGCTACAGAAGTCTACTAGAATGGAAACTCAAAGGAATCATTGGATTCAGAAGGTAGGAGGTTCCAGTAAAAACATTCTGTAAAGTAAAAAATAGTGTTGAGAGAAATTAAAGAGTACCCAAATAAATGGAGAGATATTACACACTCATGGATTGGAAGACCCAATATTGTTCAGATGTTCATTTTCTTTCAAGTTAATCTACTCAATCCCATCTCTATCAAAATCCTAGAAAGCTTTTCTATAGAAATTGACAATCACATTCTAAAACTTAAATGGAAATATAAAGGATAAGGAGAGGTAAGTGAGGTACTTTCCTTACCCTGATCCTGGCCCATTTGATTCTGCCTTTGTTTAAAGTGGGCATTGTGTTTGCATTAATTTTGATATTTTAAAATGTTGCTTTAAAATATGATTTCTCCTGGTGACTGAGCTTTTTGGTGGTCCCTTAAATTTTGTGCCTGGGAGGAGTGCCTCACTTCCCCTATCGTAGAGTCCCCTCTTTGCCCAGTTGGGAAAAACCAGCTGTTTCTCTTGTCAGCAGCACTAAAGAAGAGTTGAAATACCTAGAACAGTGTCAGTCATATAAAGCAGAAGCTCAGTAAATGTTTCTTGAATATTTATTGACATGACTCAGAAAAGGGGTTTTCAACTTACTGACCCAATTGCCTCTGGTCCCTGGACAAAAACACCTGTCAGTCCTCGCCGTTTGAGCCTGTGATAGGCTGACCTGCACAGGTGTTAGGGGATCTCACATACAGTGATACCTAAAGGCAAGAGCAATCTTTTTTTGTTTGTTTGTTTTAGAGTCTCACTCTGTTGCCCCAGTCTAGAGGGCTATGGTGTCATAGCTCACAGCAACCTCAGTCTCCTGGGCTCAAGAGATCCTCTTGCCTCAGCTTCCCCAGTAGAGTGAGACCCTCTCTTACAGGCGTGCACCACCACACCCAACTAATTTTTCCATTTTTAGGAGAGATGGGGTCCTTGTTCTTTCTTTCTTTATTTATTTTTTGTAGAGACAGAGTCTCACTTTACCGCCTTCAGTAGAGTGCCATGATGTCACAGGACTCACAGCAACCTCTAGCTCTTGGGCTTCAGTGATTCTCCTGCCTCAGCCTCCCGAGCAGTTGGGACTACAGGTGCCCGCCACAATGCCCGGCTATTTTTTGGTTGCAGTTCAGCCGGGGCTGGATTTGAACCCGCCACCCTCCGTATATGGGGCCGGGGCCCTACTCACTGAGCCACAGGCACCACCCAGGTCCTTGTTCTTGTTCAGGCTGGTCTTAACTCCTGAGCTCAAGCAATACACCCACCTCACCCAGAGTGCTGGGATTACAGGCGTGAGCCACTGCTCCCAGCCAAGGCAAAGGCAATCTTAAACTGCTTATGGAAACGGTAGCTTAAAAGGGAAAGACCAAAATAAACCAGAATGAGTAGGCTCCTGTGGAGTGCAGGCCTGAAGAAAGTAGTAGAAAACATTATTAAAACATGTCATGAGAACTCTCAATCAGATGCAATTAGAACACTCAAATTTTTTTTCTCACTTTAAAGATCCAAATAGGCTCGGTGCCTATGGCTCAAGCGGCTAAGGCGCCAGCCACATACACCTGAGCTGGTGGGTTGGATCCAACCTGGGCCAGCCAAACAATGACGGCTGCAACCAAAAAATAGCCGGGCGTTATGGTGGCACCTGTAGTCCCAGCTACTTGGGAGGCGGAGGCAGGAGAATCACCTGACCCCAGGAGCTGGAGGTTGCTGTGAGCTGTGATGCCACAGCACTTTACCCAGGGCAACGGCTTGAGGCTCTGTCTCAATAAATAAATAAATAAATAAATAAAAATAAAAAATCCAACTAGAATAATTGGAAAAGTGAATGGTCACTCTTAAAAAAAAATTCAGTCCGGGCGGCGCCTGTGGCTCAACGGGTAGGGCGCCGGTCCCATATGCCGGAGGTGGCGGGTTCAAGCCCAGCCCCGGCCAAAAAAAAAAAAAAAAATTCAGTCCAAAAATATACAGAAATGAGCATGATGAGGGAAAAGATAAAGGCACAGGAGACAGCTCTGGTGGGCTTATTAATCAACAAATAATCAGATGTCTCAAGGGGAAAAAAACAGAATACCGAGACCAAAAGTAAGAATCAAAAAAATAAGAGGGCGACTTTACTGAAGAGAAAAAACCCTCGGAGTTTTCAAATTCAACGCTTTACCAACTCATAGGCAGAACAACAAAAAAGGATACACACCTAGACCCTTGCACCTGGTCAAATTTGTGAACCTCCAGGATGATGAAAAAGCCTTAACAGTGCCCGGCAGAAAGAACAGGTCTCTTGGAAAGAGTTTAAGCACTGAGCCTTGCCTCACTTAGTCCACCCTTTGGCAATGCCTAGTGACGCCTGATTAAATCTGCCTCTTCCTTGCTCCTCACTTCCGGGCGGCTGCTGAATGGGCTGGAGGGACCCCTCCCTGGCTTCACTTTATATGCAAGTCAGGGAACCTCAGGTGGGCCAGCGAATCACACCTTCCCTACTGCACTGGCAGCTGTCTCTCTCAGCCTCACTTCCTCCTAGGAGTAACCAAAACAATCCGGGGAGTCTTGGCAGATTCCCAGCATAATATCTGTCTGCCTCTGAGCACTTGCACTCACACACTCAAACTCACACACCCTCTTTCCTCCACCATAAGAAAGAGTTCTGATGCTCTGTGTGCATTCCCTCTCGCTTACTGAAGATCATTGCTGCAACAAGTCTCCCTTCTCTCATACATCAAGTTTTTTTTTTTTTTTTTGAGACAGAGTCCCACTCTGTTGCCCTGGGTAGAGTGCCATAGCATCATAGCTCACAGCAACCTCAAACTCCTGGGCTTGAGCAATTCTATTGCCTCAACCTCCTAACTAGTTGGGACTACAGGCATTCACCACCATGCCCAACTCTTTTTCTATTTTTAGTTGAGACAGGGTCACACTCTTGCTTGGGCTGGTTTGAAACTCCTGAGCTCAGGCAATCCACTTGCCTTGGCCTCCTAGAGTGCTAGGATTATTGGTGTAAGGACCCACCATACATCAGTGTTCCACCCTCAGTCATTGACATCAGCACTCAGTCATTTCTTTTTTTTTTTTTTTGGTTTTTGGCCAGGGCTGGGTTTGAACCCACCACCTCTGGCATATGGGACTGGCGCCCTACTCCTTGAGCCACAGGCGCCACCCTCAGTCATTTCTTAAAAACAATATCAGGCGGTGCCTGTGGCTCAAGGAGTAGGGCGCCGGTCCCATATGCCAGAGGTGGTGGGTTCAAACCCAGCCCTGGCCAAAAACCAAAAAAAAAAAAAAAACAAAGATATCAAACTTCCTCTCTACCCCACTTCTCCTTCCTACTGCCAACCAATCCTTTGTTCTTCTTTGCAGCAGAACTCATAGACTTCTCTATACTCCTTGCCTACAATACCTCTCCTCTTTTTCTCATTTGGAGCCTCTCCAGTAAGATTTTTTCTTCCTGTATTCCACTGGGCCCACAGTTGTTAAGGTCACCAAGAACTCCCGGTGATTAAAAGCAGAGATCAATTTTTGGTCTCCATAGCACTTGACCTATCAGCAGATGTTTTCCTTTCCTCCTCCCTGGACACACTGTTCACTTGGCTTACAGAACATCACAACTTCTTGGTTGTCTTGCTACCTCGCTGGTGGCTCCTTCTTGGTCTCCTTTCCTGAGTTCTTCTTCTCTTGACCTATGTTAATTTGGTCTAAATTTTTTGAGACAGAATCTTAGTATGTCACCCTTGGTAGCGTGCTGTGGCATCACAGCTCACAGCAACCTCAAACTCTTGGGTTTAAGTGATTCTCTTGCCTCAGCCTCCCAAGGAGCTGGGACTACAGGGGCCTACCATAATGCCCAGCTATTTTTTTGTTGCAGTTGTCATTGCTGTTTAACAGGCCCAGGCCAGGTTTGCATACTCCTGCTTACCCTCTTACTCTGCTAGGTCCTATTTTCAGGGAATATCTTATCTTTCCTGTAAGTAGGTCTTATTTTCGGAGAAACAGGTAGATGTATGTGGCCAGCGCGCTAACCACTGACCTACAGGCGCCCAATTTGGTCTAAATTAATATTCTCGTGCTCTTAAATGGACGCTAACTCTCATACATCGTTAGCCATAGGATAATGATTTTTCTTTTGATTTAAAGTTATAAAGAAACAGCCTTATCAGTGAGAAAGAAAGAAAGGGAAAGAAAATAACTGTTAGGCAGTAAAATTTAACGAAAATGATTATTGAAGCCAGGGCTACCTGGCCTGGGAAGAGACTAATTGGCTTTGACATTGCATCCTGGTTCAGTCATCACCAATATCTGGTTTGCTCTCTAAGATGTGTTCATACCCTCTAAAACAGTAATTCTATTTTGGGAGAAAATGCTAAAAAAAACAATCCTAAAAAGAAAAATACACGTTGATTGTACAGGGAAAAATATAAGTGCTTCATTTATAAAGAAAAATTGTATAAATAAAATGGATAGGCTACCAGGCGCTGGTGTTGAGCAGCAGCAAGGGCAGGTTTGCATGGGCCAACAAACAGGTAAATTTTGGAAGATTTACATACTTAAGTATTCTCTAAAGTAAATTCACGAGGTCTATGTTAATATTGTAAATATTCATCTTTTCGGGGATGGGGGATGCTCTATATTGGCTAGGCTAGACTCCCCACTTCTGGGCTCAAGGGATCCCCTCACCTCAGCCCCCTGAGAGGCTGGGATTAGAGGCAGGTGCTACCGAGCCTGGCTAAATAAAAATAATCTTATAGGGAGAAAAAAAGAAAGAGTAGCACTAGGTAATACTTAACATACTGACTACAGCTCTATAAAACATTTTTGTGCCGCAAATATTTATTTTGTAAAAAGTTTATCATGACTTACTGCCTTTTATGAGCATAGCAACATACACCGCAAGGACAAGGAAACTGCTACCCAAACGCAGGAATTACGTACAATAAGGAAGTCCACGCTGCGGTGTGGACTCCCTCTACCACCGCTGTGATCGACGGGTTTAGCACTGGGTGGACCACCTGCCAATCAGGTTTCCAGAAGGCCATTGGCGGACAGACCGCGGTGGGGCGCTCTACGCCCGCCTCCGAGTCCCGGCGTACGTGGGAGCCGCGCCGCCCGGGCCCTCTCTAGCGCTGCGCTCCCCATCTAGTCTAGTCCTCCTCCCGCCAACCCCGCCCACCCACCGCCAGGGGGCGCCGCAGGCTGCTCGGTGCGGAGCTCACGGCCTGGGAGCGCGGGCGGGCGGGCGCGGGCTAGTGGCGGCGGCCGGCCCGGCGGCGGCCATGGACCGCTTCGTGTGGACCAGCGGCCTCTTGGAAATTAACGAGACTCTAGTGATCCAGCAGCGCGGGGTGCGCATCTACGACGGCGAGGAGAAGGTAGGGCGGCGGCCCCACCGAGGAGCCGGCGGAAGGGGAAGGGGCCCCGGGTGGGCGTCGCAGCTCGGCCCGGTCCGGCCCCCGGCCTCGCTCTGGGCCCGCGGCGCCCCGACCGGCCGCGGTGTGGCGGGCGCCGCGCTCGGTCCCTGCCCTCCGGCGGGTCGCCCGGGCAGCGACTCGCGCGGTTCGTGCGCGCCGAGCCCCCGCTCTGGAGCGGTTCCCAGCCGGCGCTGATTGGGGCCGCCTCCCTCCGCCCGCAGAGATTCGGAGGGGGCCCCGGGCGCCCGGGGGGAGGTTTGAGCTCCGTCTGCCGGCGGCGGGGTGGCGATAGGGACCGCGTGGTCTGAGAGCTCCGCATGTCCCTGGGTCTCTAGCGCTATCGGGGGGCACAGCCCGGCTCCACCCTTTTGTTGGCTGCTGTAAGTGCCCTGACCCAGAGGCAGCGTTGGCCTGACCTTAGGAGAGTCGGAGGGATTAGTCTGGCTGCTTTGCGTTGAGGCAGCTTTGAAAGCATTTCCGAAGGAGGTGTCTTCCTCATTGGAAAGACCTTGCAGCTCTGGTTCTGCTTTTGGTAATTTCTTTAAAAAGAAATTTTGAGCGTGTTTTGTAAAGAGATGTAGTAAGCCATGCCTTATAAGGCAAGCATAAAGCTTGGGAGAGGGTTTGCAAATGGACAAGAGACACGTGAAGTGTAAACGTTTCGTGGATACTTGGTGAAACTACAAAATATCCCATCTTGGATCGAAAAGTATAAACTGGACCTAGAAAAATTTTAAAACGCATTTACCCACAACTATTTTTAGTTTCTAGAAGTTTTAACTTGTTACATCTCCTTTCCTTGACTTTTTGTTAAGGAACTTCCCTCTGTATACATTTCCTGGTCTGTGCCTTCCTGAAGGCACAGGTGACTTTGGACCAGATCTGTGATTCTCTTGGGGTATTTTTCCATGGACTGTGTTGCCTCTATTATTGAGTCAAGGTGTTTCCTTAAATAATTTGCTTGGGCTTACTTTATTTACTACCTTAGCACTTTTATTCCCTTGATCTCAAATAGGATCTTGCATTTTTTTTCTTTCTTGAGATAAGGTCTTGCTCTGTTGCCTCATCATAGCTCACTGCTACCTTAAACTCCTGGGCTCAAGTGATCTCCAGCCTCAGTCTCCCGAGTAGAGGACTGCTGTGCCTGCCACCAGGGTCAGGCTAATTTGTGTGTGTTGCTCAAGCTGGATCTTGCATTTTTTGATCAGAGTGACAAGCTAATTTTTTTTTCCCTTTCTTACCAAGTTTATATCTTTGGAAGTGTTTTAAATGGGAAGTTTAATTGATCTCTTCTCCTTCAATAAGTTTAGTTCTACCCCCATTCTAAGAGGAACTAAATATTGACAATGACAGATATGTCCTCAAAGACTGAGTGTGTCCCAAAGACACACTTGGACACAGTGCCTGGAAGCATGGCACTCTGTTGTTCCTGGAACTCCAACATGCGGATTAAGAACCCCTTTGCTTGGGGTGGCACCTGTGGCTCAAAGGGGTGGGATGCTGGTCCCATATGCCAGAGGTGGCGGGTTCGAACCCAGCCCTGGCCAAAAAAAAAAAAAAAAAAGAACCCCTTTGCTGGCAGGCAACGTAGCTATGATATAGTTAAAAGGATGTAAAATGACAATCATTGGTAGTGCTATTTGAAAAAAAAAAAAAAAGCATTTAGGAGCCAACAAATGCTAATTTTCCCCTTAAAACTTTTGCTGCTTGTTTTAGCAGATAAGTATATAGATATCAGAGTTTGAAGTTTAGAAACCCTTTGATCTAGTCAAAAACTTTTTTTTTTTTAATATAAGAGTCTCACTCTGTCAGTCTGGGTAGAGTGTGTGGCAGTATACCTCAACAGCAACCTCAAACCTCTTGCCTCACCTCCTGAGTAGCTGGAACTACAGGTGATGGCCAGGCTAGTTTTTCTATTTTTAGTAGAGACGTGTTTCACTCTTGCTCAGGCTGGTCTCCAACTTGTGAGCTCAATCGATCTTCTCTCCTTGGCCTCCCAGAGTGCTAGCATTACATGCATGAGCCACTGAGTCTGGCCCCCCAAATTCTTAAGTCTCCTAAATGGAGACTCTTGAAATTGGAGTGGTGAAATTGGAGTGGTGTTGGGAGTGGAGCCTCCTCACCACCGTGCCCCAGGGCAGGTTCTACTCAGGTACCTGCTGAGCTGTCTGCAGCTACTGGGTCCCTGGGCTGAGTGAGGGCCAGACTGATAGCTGGGGGGGGGGTGCCTTGTCCTGGCTTCTTCCTTCAGCTGGACGGCTTCCAGCTTTCATGTGGTGCTGGAGACGCTAGGAGGTTGCACATCTGCCTCCAGATCTGCTGGAGTTAGTCTGCCATTCGGAATCTCTGACTGGCTCCCTGAAGCTGGGGGCTGCAGCCCAGACTGCCTAGCCTTCATAGCAGCTTCCCAGTAGGTTCCCTACGCCCATGGCTGTCTTCTAGACCAGTTTGGTGCTTCTGGAGGGCAGAGAGTGTACCTTATTCATGCTTGTATCTTCTGGCTTGCTGAGGATGTAAGACATGTTTAAAAAACTGTGTGGATGGGCGGCGCCTGTGGCTCAAGGAGTAGGGCGCCGGTCCCATATGCCGGAGGTGGCGGGTTCAAACCCAGCCCCGGCCAAAAACCACACACAAAAAAAAAAAACCCCAAAAAAACCGTGTGGATAATTAAAATACTTACTGCATGCCAGGAGCTAAATATATGATCTCATTTAATCCTCTCAACAGGAATATGAGGTATTTTACTGGATGAGAAAATAACACTTAGAAATACAGTGACTGGCCTAAGATCCTCAGAGAGAGGTAAAATGTAAATCTCTATTGCTTGGACAGCCAGGTCCTGGGCATTGTTCCTGGTGCTGTGCACTTCAAAATACAGCAGTCACCATTGCCACTCTTGATGACATGTTCGATGTAGCTAATCCTCCCAGAGAGGAAACTGAGACCCACAGTTGAATATTTAGAAAACTGTGAGCTGTCCAAGGTCACACAACTAGTAATTAGTGGAGCTGGAATTCCTAACCAGATCCAATGGATGTGTTCTTCCCAGTGCTCAAATGCCTCTCATGAAAATGCATGCTTGCTTGTTTATACAAGTACAATTTATCCTGCATTATGACAAGATAATGGGTTGTTTTCTTAAGTAACGTAGACAAGTCATTTGTTTAAATTCACAGACGCTTCTATAGCTTTAACTAATTTAACAAATAACGTGAGAACGTTAGTCATGTGTAAAGTGGTGAGTTGGCAGCATATACCAGAAGATTCAGAAGGTGTTTACTGTCTTCCAGCTAACTATTTCACTTTTTGAAGTTTACCCTTAGGAAATACTCAGAGATATGTAAAAATATTACATATGAGAATGCTCATCTCACTGTTCTCATATGACTATAATATACATAAGGAAAAATTAGAAGCAATCTGAATGTCCACCATAGAAATTGGCTAATTAAATTATGGCGTGTCCTAATTAGCATGAGGAATTGCTAATGAGGTGCTGCTAACTATATTTTATAACTATTTATTATACAAGTATAGATATTTTATTTTGTTTAAAGATTGTGTGTGTCTATATATACACATGTGCATACATACTTGATTATGCATGGTTTCATTTTCTTTTTCAGACTTTAAATATTTTCTAGGCTGGGCGTGGTGGCTTATGCCGATAATCCCAGTGCTCTGGGGAGGCTGAAGCTGGTGGATCAGTTGAAAACTGGCCTGACCAAGAGTGAGACTCTGTCTACTAAAAATAGAAAAAAAAAAAAAAAACTAGCTGGGCATGGTTTCAGGTGCCTGTAATCCCAGCTACTCCAGAGGCTGAGGCAGGAAGATTGCTTGAGCCCAAGAGTTTGAGGTTGCTGTGAACTAGGATGAAGACATGGCATTTTAGCCAGGGCGATAGAGTGAGATTGTCTCAAAAAAAAAAAAAAAAAAAAAAAAATTTTTTCTAGATTTTCAACAATGAACAGGTATTACTTGTATAACAGATAAAATTTATATTAAGAGCTTTCAGTGAATGTCTAAGTCAGATTTTCTTTTAAGTAGTTAAACTTATTCTAGCCATGAGTGGTAGAAACAAACCAGCCTAAACTTGCCTATCAGCTTTAGATCATAATCCATTGAAATCCTTGAAGTGAACTATTACACAATTTCTTCACTTGGAGAAGCAACATTTTATATTTGCCTGTTGTTAATTGAGGTAGCTACAAAACGTACTCTGGCTTGAACTTTAACATTAACATCCATATGCTAGAATTCAATAAGAGAAAATGCAAAGTTTTTCAATCAGAACTATGTTCTAATACAGCATCATATGCTCTCAAGTTAATATAAATATTTGCTTTTGGAAAGGGAAAGTTTACTTACTGGCAAAAAAGAGATTTTAAAAATATATTAAACTCAAGTTATTTGGGCCAGGTGCGGTGGCTCACACCTGTAATACTAGCACTCTGGGAGGCCGAGGTGGGTGGATAGCTTGACAAACTCAGGAGTTCGAGACCAGCCTGAGCAAAAGTGAGACCCCCGTTTCTGCTGTGAGTTATGAAGCCATGGCACTCTACCCAGGGAGACAGCTTGAGACTCTGTCTCAAAAAACAAAACAAAACAAAACAAAAAACTCAGTTATTTGGTTTTGCATAAATGAGATTAACCAAAATATTTGAAGTCATACTGAATTAAGTGCTGTAAGTACCTATGTTTTCCTTCTGATTTGAAGGAAAACATGGAACTGATAGGGTCTGTTCTCCGATGTGTTGAAGTAGAATAATCTTTTTTTTTTTTATGACAGTCTCACTATGTCACCCTCAATAGAGTGCGATGGCGTCACAGCTCACAGCAACCTCCAACTCTTGGGCTTAAGCGATTCTCTTGCCTCAGCCTCCCAAGTAGCTGGGACTATTGGCACCCGCCACAACGCCCAGCTATTTTTTTTTTTCCTTTTTGGTTGTAGTTGTCATTGTTGTTTGGCAGGCCCAGACTGGGTTTGAACCCTCCAGCTCTGGTATATGTGGCTGGTGTCCTAGCTGCTGAGTTATAGGTGCCGAGCCAGAATAATCTTTTTCACAAAGTGTATTTAGACTGAGTGGTTCAGCAGGACTCTTATCATTAAAGTTTGTCAACCATATCATTATTTAATACATAATAATATTAAAGCATTGATAATATATTCAGACCTTATTCTTAGGAAGTAATTTTTAAAAATATATGTCAAAACATATGTTGGGGCTGGGTGCTGTGGCTTGACGTCTGTAATCTTAGCACTCTGGGAGGCCAAGGTGGGTGGATTGCTTGAGCTTAGGAGTTCAAGATTAGCCTGATCAAGAGTAAGACCCCCATTTCTACTAAAAGTTGTGGTGTGTGCCTATAGTCCCAGCTGCTTGGGAAGCTGAGGTAAGAGGATTGCTCAAGCCTAAGAATCTGAGATTGCTGTGAGCTATTACGCCAGGGCATTCTGCCCAGGGTAACAAAGTGAGACTCCATCTCAAAAACAAAACAAAACAAAAAATGGGTGTTATTTATTAAACTAGGACTTTTTGGGCACATGTTCCTGTGTGTGCTTGCTTTAACAAAAAATAACATTTATTTCAAAATTACATAAAGTTATACATGTCTGTAACACATTTCTTTTATTAAACAGATAATAAGGCTGGGTGTGGTGGCCCACACCTATAATCTCAACACTCTGGGAGACCGAGGTGGGTGGATCATTTAACATCAGGAATTGGAGACCAGCCTGAGCAACAGTGAGACCCTCTTAGCCTCTACTCTTTAGTCTCTACCAAAAATAGAAAAACCAGCCAGGTGTTGTGGCAGGTGCCTGTAGGCACAGCCACTTGAGAGGCTGAGGCAAGAGGATCACTGGAGCCCAAGAGTTTGAGGTTGCTGTGAGCTATGATGCCATGGCATTCTACCCAGGGTGACAAAGTGAGACTCTGTCTCAAAAAAACACCCCCAAAACCTAGATGATAAAGTTGTTAAATATGGGTAAGCCAAAAGAATAAACTTGAGGGGCGGCACCTGTGGCTAAGTGAGTAGGGCGCTGGCCCCTTAGACTGAGGGTAGCGGGTTTGAACCCGGCCCCGGCCAGCTAAAACAGCAATGACAACTGCAACAACAGCATGAAAAAAAGCTGAGCTTTGGCGGGCACCTGTAGTCCCAGCTACTTGGGAGGCTGAGGCAAGAGAATTGCTTAAGCCCAAGAGTTGGAGGTTGCTGTGAGCTGTGACGCCATGGCACTCTACTGAGGGTGACAAAATGAGACTGTCAAAAAAAAAAAAGAAAAGAAGAAACTTGAAATAATCAATAATCTTACTATCCTTAAACAATTACTTTTGACATATCCTCTGTGTATAATCATGCTACATACACTGTTTTGAAACTTTATTTTTTCTTTGTTAATATCATGAGTGTCTTATAATACATTGTAAACGGCACACATAATTTATGATTATTTTTATTTAAGAATGGTATATGATAAAAACCCATTTGGTTATTTACTTGACAAACATTTTCATTTTTAATTTGTTATTATTTGTATTTATTTACTTTTTTGAGACCGAGTCTCAAGCTGTCGCCCTGGGTAGAGTGCCGTGGTGTCACATCTCACAGCAATCTCAAACTATTGAGCTCAAGCGATTCTCTTGCCTCAGCCTCCCAAGTAGCTGGGACTACAGGTGCCTGCTACAATGTCCAGCTATTTTTTTGTTGTTGTTGCAGTTGTCGTTGTTTTAGCTGACCCAGGCTGGGTTCAAACCCCCCATCATGGGTGTATGTGGCCGGAGCCCTATACACTGAGCTACGGGCACCACCTATTATTATTTTTTTGAGACAGTCTCACTGTGTCGCCCTTAGTAGAGTGCCGTAGAGTTCCAGCTCACAGCAACCTCAACTGTTGGTCTTAAGCGTTTCCTTTGCCTCAGCCTCCCAAGTACCTGGGACTGCAGGCGCTTGCCACGATGCCTGTCTAGTTTTAGAGAAGGGGTCTCACTCTTGCTTGGGTTGGTCTCAAACAACTAAACTCAAGGGATCCTCCCACCTTGGCCTCCCATCGTGCTAGGATTGTAGGTATGAGGCACTGCTCCCAGCCTTTGATATAAATTTTTAATTATATTATTCTAAACTCAAAAGAATTTTCATCGTCATTATTATTTTTTGTGTGTGTGTGTGTGTTTTATTGTTGGGGATTCATTGAGGGTACAAGAAACCAGCTTACAAGGATTGCATTTGTTAGGTAAAGACCCTCTTACAATCATGTCTTGCCCCCAAAAGGTGTGGCACACACCAAGACCTTACCCCCTCGCTCCTTCCCTCTCTCTGCTCTTCCTTTCCCCACCCCTCCCTCCTTCGTTTTCTCTCTGCTCTCCCCTTCACCCATCCCCACCGTGACCTTAATTGTCATTAATTGTCCTCATATCAAAATTGAGTACATAGGATTCATGCTTCTCCATTCTTTTTATTTTTTTTTATTGTTGGGGATTCATTGAGGGTACAATAAGCCAGGTTACACTGATTGCAATTGTTAGGTAAAGTCCCTCTTGCAATCATGTCTTGCCCCCATAAAGTGTGACACACACCAAGGTCCCACCCCCCTCCCTCCGTCCCTCTTTCTGCTTTCCCTCCCATGACCTTAATTGTCCTCATATCAAAATTGAGTACATAGGATTCATGCTTCTCCATTCTTGTGATGCTTTACTAAGAATAATGTCTTCCACTTCCATCCAGGTTAATACGAAGGATGTAAAGTCTCCATTTTTTTAATGGCTGAATAGTATTCCGTGGTATACATATACCACAGCTTGTTAATCCATTCCTGGGTTGGTGGGCATTTAGGCTGTTTCCACATTTTGGCGATTGTAAATTGAGTTACAGTAAACAGTCTTGTGCAAATGTCCTTATGATAAAAGGATTTTTTCCCTTCTGGGTGGATCCCAATTGAAGGATCAAATGGGAGAGTTAGACTGAGTTCTTTGAGGGTTCTCCATACTTCCTTCCAAAAAGGTTGTATTAGTTTGCAGTCCCACCAGCAGTGTAAAAGTGTTCCCTTCTCTCCACATCCACGCCAGCATCTGCAGTTTTGAGATTTTGTGATGTGGGCCATTCTTGCTGGGGTTAGATGGTATCTCAGGGTGGTTTTGATTTGCATTTCTCTAATAATTAGAGATGATGAGCATTTTTTCATAGATTTGTTAACCATTCATCTGTCTTCTTTAGAGAAGGTTCTATTCATGTCTCTTGCCTATTGATATATGGGATTGTTGGCTTTTTTCATGTGGATTAATTTGAGTTCTCTATAGATCCTAGTTATCAAGCTCTTGTCTGATTCAAAATATGCAAATATCCTTTCCCATTGTGTAGGTTGTCTGTTTGCTTTGGTTGTTGTCTTCTTAGCTGTACAGAAGCTTTTCAGTTTAATTAAGTCCCATTTGTTTATTTTTGTTGTTGTTACAATTGCCATGGCAGTCTTCTTCATGAAGTCCTTCCCCAGGCCAATATCTGCCAGTGTTTTTCCTATACTTTCTTTGAGGATTTTTATTGTTTCATGCCTTAAATTTAAGACTTTTATCTATCTTGAATCAATTTTTGTGAGTGGAGAAAGGTGTGGGTCCAGTTTCAGTCTTTTACATGTGGATATCCAGTTCTCCCAGCACCATTTATTGAATAGGGAGTCTTTTCCCCCAAGGTATGTTCTTGTTTGGTTTATCAAGGATTAGGTGGTTGTAAGATGTTAGTTTCATTTCCTGGTTTTCTTTTTGGTTTCAAATGTCTGTGTCTCTATTTTTGTGCCAGTACCATGCTGTCTTGACCACTATGGCTTTGTAGTACAGACTAAAATCTGGTATGCTGATGCCCCCAGCTTTGTTTTTATTACTAAGAACTGCCTTAGCTATACGGGGTTTTTTCTGGTTCCATACAAAACACAGAATCATTTTTTCCAAGTTTTCAAAGGACGCTGTTGGTATCTTAATAGGGATGGCATTGAATCGGCAGATTGCTTTGGGAAGTATAGACATTTTAATAATGTTGATTCTTCCCAGCCATGGGCATGCTATGTTCTTCCATTTGTTAATATCTTCTGCTATTTCCTTTTTTAGGATATCATAATTTTCTTTATAGAGGTCCTTCACCTCCTTTGTTGGGTATATTCTTAGGTATTTCATTTTCTTTGAAGCTATGGTGAAGGGAGTTGTGTCCTTAATTAGCTTCTCATCTTGACTGTTATGTGTGTAGCCCTGTGTATACAAAGGCTACTGACTTGTGGACATTGATTTTATATCCTGAGACGTTACTGTATTTTTTGATGACTTCCAGGAGTCTCGTGGTTGAGTCTTTGGGATTTTCTAAGTATAAGATCATGTCGTCAGCAAAGAGGGAGAGTTTGACCTCCTCTGCTCCCATTTGGATTCCCTTTATTTCCTTGTCTTGCCTAATTGTATTGGCTAGAACTTCCAGCACTATGTTGAATAGTAAAGGTGACAGAGGACAACCTTGTCTGGTTCCAGTTCTAAGAGGAAAAGCTTTCAGTTTTACTCCATTTAGTAAAATATTAGCTGTGGGTTTGTCATAGATAGCTTCAATCAGTTTCAGAAATGTGCCACCTATGCCTATACTCTTCAGTGTTCTAATTAGAAAAGGATGCTGGATTTTATTGAATGCTTTTTCTGCATCTATTGAGTGGATCATATGGTCTTTATTTTTGCTTCTGTTAATACACTGGATAACATTTATGGACTGCGTATGTTAAACCGAACCGGCCTTGCATCCCAGGGATGAAACCTACTTAATCATGATGTATGACTTTTTTAATGATAAGCTGTAATCTGTTGGCTAGGATTTTGTTGAGGATTTTTGCATCTATATTCATTAGTGAAATTGGTCTAAAATTATCCTTTTTAGTTGGGTCTTTTCCTGGTTTTGGTATCAGGGTGATGTTTGCTTCATAGAATGTGTTGGGGAAGATTCCTTCCGCCTCAATTTTTTGGAATAATTTCTGCAGTACAGAAATAAAATCTTCCTTGAAGGTTTAATAGAATTCTGGTGTGAAGCCATCTAGACCAGGGCATTTTTTTGTTGGAAGATTTTTTATTGTTTCTTTAATCTCAGTGCTTCAAATTGGTCTGTTCTGGAGCTCTATTTCTTCCTGGCTAAGTGTAGGGAGAGGGTATGATTCCAAATATTGATCCATTTCCTTCACATTGTCAAATTTCTGGACATAGAGTTTCTTATATTCAGAGATGATCTCTGGTGTATCTGTGGCATCAGTTGTTATTTCCCCTTTATTATTTCTTATTGAGGTTACTAGAGATTTTACTTTTCTATGTCTAGTCTGACCAAAGGTTTATCTATTTTATTTATTTTCTCAAAAAACCAACTCTTTGGGCGGTGCCTGTGGCTCAAGGAGTAGGGCGCCGGTCCCATATGCCGGAGGTGGTGGGTTCAAACCCAGCCCTGGCCAAAAAAAAAAAAAAAAAACCCAACTCTTTGTTTCATTAATTTTCTGAATGATTCTTTTGTTTTCAATTTCATTGATCTCTGATTTAATTTTGGATATTTCTTTTCTTCTGCTGGTTTTAGGCTTAGATTGTTCACCTTTTTCCAATTCCATAAGATGGCTTGCGAGTTTGTTGATGTGCTCTCCGTTTTTTCAATGTAGGCATCTAAAGCGATAAATTTTCCTCTCAAAACTGCTTTTGCAGTATCCCTCAGGTTTTGTTAGCTAGTAGCTTGGTGTCGTCATTGTTGTTGTGCCCAAGGAAGTTAATGATTTCCTCTTTTATTTCTTCCTGCACCCATCTGTCATTCAACAGAAGGTTGTTTAATTTCTGTCTTTGTGTGGGGTTGAAGGTTTTTGTTGGAGTTGAGTTCCACCTTTAGTGCCTTGTGGTCTGAGAAGATACGAGGTAAAATTTCAATTCTTTTGATTCTGTTGATTTGTTTTGTGTCCTAGGATATAATCAATTTTGGAGAATGTTCCGTGGTGCGATGAGATGAATGTATATTCTTTGTCTTTGGGATGGCGTGTTCTATATGTGTCTATCAATCACAGTTGTTATAGGGTCTGGTTTAAGTCCCTGTATCTTTGTTTAATTTCTGTTTAGAGGATCTGTCCAGCTCTGTAAGAGAAGTGTTAAAGTCCCCTGTTATTATGCTGTTATAGGATGATTATATTGCTCAGACTAAGTAAAGTCTGTTTCAAAAATCTGGGAGCATTTAAATTGGGTGCATCAATATTTAGAATTGAAACGTCTTCTTGTTGTATTTTTCCCTTGACCAGTATAAAATGACCATCTTTGTCTTTTTTGACTTTAGTTGTTTTAAATCCACATGTATCTGAAAATAAGATTGCAACTCCTCTTTTCTTCTGAATTCCATTTGCCTGAAAAATTGTCTTCCAACCCTTACCTCTGAGTTTTAATTTGTCTTTTGAAGCCAGGTGTGTTTCCTTGTTTCCTGCAGACGGCAAATGGATGGCTTGTGTTTTTTAATCCAGTCAACCAATCTATGTCTCTTCAGTGGGGAATTCAAGCCATTAACATTTATTGAGATAATTGATAAGTGTGGTAGTATTCTATTCGTCTTATTTGGTGAGAGTCCATTGCTTAGTTTTATCTTTTGCATCAGTGTGGAGGTTAGGTTCTGTCCTTTAATTTCTGAGTTCTTACTTTGCTGCTGATCCATTGTGATGGTCAGTGTGCAGAACAGGTTGAAGTATTTCCTGTAGAGCTGGTCTTGTTGTGGTGAATTTCCTCAATGTTTGTATATCCGTAAATGATTTGATTTCTCTGTCAATTTTAAAGCTTAGCTTAGCAGGATATAGAATTCTGGGCTGGAAATTGTTCTGTTTAAGTAGATTAAAGGTAGATGACCATTGTCTTCTTGCTTGGAAAGTTTCATTAGAGAAGTCTGCAGTCACTCTGATGGATTTGCCCCTGTAGGTCAACTGGTGCTTACTCCTGGCAGCTTGCAGAATCTTTTCTTTAGTCTTGACTTTGGACAGGTTCATCACAATGTATCTGGCAGAAGCTCAGTTAGAGTTGAGGCGACCTGCGGTCCGATATCCCCCTGAAAGGAGTGTGTCAGAATCTTTGGTGATATTTGGGAAATTTTTGTTTATAATATTCTCTAGTATGGCTCCCATTCCTCTGGGGCATTCTTCTTCCCCTTCTGGGATACCTATAATTCATATGTTTGAACTCTTCATAAAGTCCCATAATTCTGTCAGTGAACGTTCTGCTTTATCTCTCTTCTGCCTCTTTAACTATCTGAGTTATCTCAAGAGCTTTATCCTCTACCTCTGAGATTCTTTCTTCTGCATGGTCTAACCTGTTGCTGATACTTTCCATTGCATTTTTAAGTTCTCTAACTGACTGCTTAAGTTCCTTCAGCTCTCCTATATCCTTTCTATATTCTTCATATCCCGTTCATCTCTTATTTGATTCTGTTTTTGGATTTCCTTTTGGTTATTTTCCACTTTATCAGCAGTTTCCTTCATTGTTTCCATAATTTCCTTTATTGTTTTCATCATCTGTATTCTAAATTCCCTTTCTGTCATTCCTAACATTTCTGTATAGGTGGAATCCTCTGCAGTAGCTAGCTCACAGTCCCGGGGTGGGGCGGGGGGGAGGATTGCTCTGGACTGGTTCTTCATGTTGCCAGGAATTTACTGCCGATTCTTCCTCATGAGCGATTTCTTTTATCTGTTTCCTTGCCCTAATTTTCCTTTCACTTCCTCTTGCTCTTTAAGTTGCCATGCCTCTGGACTAGAGTTTCAATGAGTCCTTTTGGTACAGGACCAGAAGTTTGAGAAGATTGAAGAGCAAGAAGGGGAAAATGAATGAAAAAAAAAAAAATAGAAAGGAGAGGGGATGGGTAAAAGGGAATATTGACAAAAAGAGGAGAGGCACAGAAAGAGGGAGACAGGAGCAATATAGGTGTACAGTAGGGTACTTTGACCCAACCTTAAAAACTCCCAACCTCTGGGGTGGCACTGGTGGCTCAAAGGAGTAGGGTACTGGCCCCATATGCCGGGGGTGGTGGGTTCAGACCCAGCCCCAGCCAGAAACTGCAAAAAAAAAAAAAAATAATAATAACCCAACCTCAGGGGGTGCCAGGTTAGGGGATTCCCTTGAGGTCAGCAGCTCTTTGCTAGCCAGACACAGTACCCCACCTCCACCCATTAGAGAGTAAAGACAAAAATGCTATAAGTCAAACCAAAACAAGCAAACAGAAAACTTTACAGGTTAAATTGGGGGAAAAACCAAATAATAGGGGTGGAAACACTAGCAAAAATGAAGTTCTAATTGTTGAAAAAGGCAACAATGGAAAATTATATTTAAACTAGAAAAATGAAGAAAGAAAAGAAAGAAAAATCAATAGGGAAAATGTTGAAATTAAAAAAAGAAAAACAACAGAAAACAAAACCAAAAACAAAGCAGTATATATATCTTGCTGGATATTGTCTGGGCAACAGGTGATCTTCTAGGGTATGAGATGTTAAATCACAATGCTGATACGCCTGTATGAGATGGAGACTGGAGGCCTCTGCTGATTTCTCAAACCCCACAGGGTGAAGAACCTAAATCTTTATCAGCCCATTTAAAAGGCACTTTAAACTGCTAACCTTGGCCAAGCAGAAGCTTTCTCAGGATAGCACTTGTCACTGGGATCACTCCTGAAGTGGCTATCCCAGTGTGCCAAAACCGGTCTCACTCTATGAGGGCCAGGGCTATAAGGTGTCTCAGTCCCCACCTTTAGGTTGCTCAGTCACTAGATTACTCGCACCTGACTAATCCTTGCTCTGCAACCCTGAGGGCGGAGCTTGCCTGTGCACTTCTCCCACAATTGCTCTGTGGCCCATAGCTGATCACTATTAGCTCCGTTAGCGGCTCAGTCTGGGGCTCTAGACAACACTTAAAGTCCTCTGTGCTCTTGCCCAAGTTCTTCCAAGGTAGTTCGACTGAGTGCCAATTCCCCCTGAAAAAAAACCAAAACAGCTCACAGGGAAGGCCTTTCCAGTTTGCAGTCTCACTGCTGCTGTACTTACAGCTGCCGGAGGGATTACACCGAAAGAACACATGCAAACACTTGGCAGATCTCCATTGCTTTTGTCCTCCTCATGGGGTCCAGAAGTCCCACGCTGACTCTCTGTGTCCCCAAAGGGATGTTTCTGGGCAGATCCCACCAGCCAGAGATGCCTGGAATCTTCTCTCCCAAGACTCACGGTGCCCAGTTGCAATGAAGCTGTTACTCAGCCACCATCTTGCTCTTCCAAATTTCATCATTATTTTGAATAAATTGGACCATCATTCAGATTCTTTCCTTAGAGTTTATATTGTTAGGTGGCCTTGTAAATAGGACCTGCTTTGTAACTTTTATTTATTTTGTGACAGAGTCTTCTTTTTTTTTTGGAGACAGAGTCTCACTTTGTTGTCCTTGGTAGGGTGCTGTGGCAACATAGCTCACAGCAACCTTAAACTCTTGGGCTCAAGTGAGTCTCTTGGCTCAGTCTCCAGAGTAGCTGGGACTACAGGCGCCTGCCACAATGCCTGGCTAGTTTTAGAGGTGAGATCTCTCTCTGGCTCAGGCTGGTCTCAAACCTTTGAGCTCAGACAATTCAACCTTCCTGGGCCTCCCAGAGTGCTGGGATTACAGGTGTGAGCCACCATGCCCGGTCCCTGTGACAAAGCCTTGATCACTGTGTCGCCCTGGGGTAGAGTGCTGTGGAGTCACTGTAGCTCACAGCATCCTCAAACTAGTGGGGTTAAGTGAACCTCTTGCCTCAGCTTCCTGGGTTGCTGGGACTATGGATATCCTAAACAACGCCCACCTAGTTTTTCTATTTTTAGTAGAAACAGGGTCTTGTTGCTCAGGCTGGTCTCAAACTCCTGAGCTCAGGCAGTCTGCCTCCCTTAGCCTCCCAGAGTGCTAGGATTTACAGGCATGAGCCACCCTGCCAGCCAGGATTCTCACTCGTGCTCTGGTTGGTCTTGAACTCCTGAGCTCAAGCTATCCATCTGCCTCAGCCTCCTAGAGTCCTAGAATTACAGTGATGAGCCACCATACCTGGTACTTAGAACTGTTAAAGTAACTAAATCAGTGGTTCTCAACCTTCCTAATACTGTGATGTATTTTCATTGTTACAAAGGGGTTGACCCACGGGTTGAGAACCGCTGAACTAAATATTCCTGGAAAGGATACAAATAAATCCTACCTTATTGCAAATTGCACTTTCTAGTAATTAGAGAAGCTTCCAGTAAATTTCATGCTTTTCACAGAAATGAAGGGGTTTAATTTATTAACCTCTTGTACTCCAGCTCTAAAAGTTGCTTATTTATATGATTTTCAGGACATTATAATAGATCATGAGAGTTAGTTCTGAAGACCTGGCTGGCAATATTTTGTGATTGTATTGTAATTTTAAAAAACATTCTTTTTTTTTGTGTGTGTGTGTGTGTGTGTGTTTTTGTCCGGGGCTGGGTTTGAACCCGCCACCTCCGGCATATGGGACTGGCGCCCTACTCCTTGAGCCACAGGCACTGCGGTGCCTATGGCTCAAGGAGTAGGGCGCCGGTCCCATATGCCGGAGGTGGCGGGTTCAAACCTAGTCCTGGCCAAAAACCAAAAAAAAAAAAAAAAATTCTTAAATTTATAGTTCGAATAGGTGATATATAATTCTCAACCCCCAAAGAGTACATCTTAGCTCAGCTGCTGTAATAAAATGCTGTAGCGGGCAGCGCTTGTGGCTCAATGGAGTTGGGCGCTGGCCCCATATGCAGAGGTAGTGGGTTCAAACCCAGCCCTGGACAAAAAAATAAAATAAAATAAAATAAAACACTGTAGTCTGGGTGGCTTAAACAGCAGGCATTTATTTCTCCTAGTTCTGGAGGCTGGGCAGTCTAAGATCAAGGTGCTGGCATGTATGGTTCTCAGTGAGGGCCCTCGTTCTGGCTTGCAGACAGCTGCCGTTTCTGTGTGCTCAGGTGGTCTTTGCTCAGTGTGTGCGCATGGAGGGAAAACCTTCCTGCCTCTTCCCCTTCTTATGAGGATACTAATCCCCATGAGGACCCCACCTCACTACTTCATCTAAACCTGATCACCTCCCAAAGGCCCATCTCCAGATATTATCACGTTGGAGATCTGGGCTAAGACGTATGAATTTAGGGGACACCAACATACAGTCCACAACAGTATAAAGATAAAAATTCTCCTTTTCACCCTTGCCTCTTGGTCATCCAATTCTCCCTCAGATGCCATTAGTGGTTCCTATCTTTTGCACTTGTTACATGTAGGTATTTGTGTTTTTTACCTTTTTTTGTAATTTATTTATTTATTTATTTTTTGCAGTTTTTGGCTGGGGCTGGGTTTGAATCCTCCACCTCCGGCATATGGGGCCGGCATCCTACTATGTTGAGCCACAGGTGCCGCCCTGTGTTTTTTCCTTTTTAAAATACAAATTTTTAATACGCTCTCCTTATTGTTCTGAACCTGCTTTTTCCACCTAATGATGTTACCTTCATTGATTTTAAGTGTACTTTCCCCTCCACATTTTAATGATTTTGAAATCAGGATGCATTTTACAATCACTCGTCTTAGATTTTATCAGATATTCTCTTTAGAGACTTCTCAGTAACCCATTGTGTGGGTGTACGCTGGATTGGTTCCTATCTTTTTGGTGGAATTTGGATTGGTTCCTATCTTTTGCTCTTACAAACAGCAATGGATAACCTAGAAATGGGTCATCTTGTACATGTGAATTTATCTTTGGGATAAATTTCTGAAAATGCCAGGTACCCCTGGGTCAAAGGATATGTGTATTTATAATTTTAATAGGTATTAACAAATAGCTCTCTACAGAAGTTTTCCCTCCAGCAATGTAGAGGAATGCCTGTTTCCCTAGCCTCACCAGCACAGTGTTATCAAACTTTTGGACCTCTGCCAGTCTCGTGGATGAAAAGGGGTATCTTAGTGTTTTCTTCATTAGTTGGTGCTTAGCATCTATTATGTGTTTGAGTCCATTGTAGCTCCTTTTCTATGAACATTCTATGCGTAGTCTTTGTCCATTTCTCTAGTGTATTATAGGCTATTTTTTCATTGATTTGTGAGAGAGCTTTATATATTAAGGAAATTAGCCCTTGGTTGATAATGTGAGTTGCATTATTTTTCCAAGTTTGCCACCTGTCTTTTGTCTTTGCCCTTGGTGGTTTTTGCCATGAAAAAGTGTGTATGATATGTGGAGTTGAAGTTACTAGTTTTGTTCCTCTGATGTTAATGAGGTTTAATGCCTTCTTAGAAAGGTCTTCTCCATTCTGAGGTTGTTTAAAAAAAATCCTCTCATGGGTGGCGCCTTTGGCTCAAGGAGTAGGGTGCCGGTCCCATATGCCGGAGGTGGCAGGTTCAAACCTAGCCCTGGCCAAAAACCACAAAAAAAAAAAAAAAAAAATCCTCTCATGATTTTTCTAGTGCTTTTATAATTTTTCCTTTTTCTTTCTCTCCTCCCTTTCCCCTTTTCTTTTCCTTCCCTTTCCCCAATTTGATCCATCTAGATTCATTTTGGTACAATGTGTTAGGTATAAATCCAACTATTTTTTTCCTACCTGGCAATCCAGTTGTCCCAGTGCCATTGATTCCCATTCATATTTATTTTTGTATGTGTTTGTATCTATTTCTGGATTTTCTTATTATTAAAAAAAGTTATATGACTTATACATGAATTTATTTTTATTGCAAAAAAAAATTCAGTAGTGAAGTGTAAAGTTGGAGCAGGGCTCTTTGCTGTCCTTCTGCTCATCCCCTCATGCTTTTTTCTGAGCTACTGATTATTAACAGGTAAGTGCGTGTTCCTTTTAGACCTTTTCCATGACTCATGTCTGTGTGTGCATCCCTACCCAGCATACGCGGGGTGCTCTAAGTTGCTCTTTATCCCACTATTCAATTTCTCAGAGTCCTGTGATGCACACAGCTCTACCTCATTATTCTTTCTAACCTCTGCGTCATTACATAATATAGACGTGTCATACTTCCTTTTACCCCTCCTCTGCTGTTACACACCCCAGTTCTTGGCTCTTTCCCTCTAATTCTATGTGAAGCATGTGGTATTGCTTCTCTTTGATTTGTGGTATAGCCTGTTCCCAAACTAAACTGTTTATTTATGTGATTGGGTTAGTATTGTAAAATTCATGATGGTGAAAATATGGACCACCCTAAGTGATATGTTATTTTGTGATGATCTTGTCTTTCTAGATCAAATTCGATGCTGGGACGCTCCTTCTTAGTACACATCGTCTGATTTGGAGAGATCATAAAAATCATGTAAGATACTTTTTTGTGTGTCTGATGTAGGTTTTGTTATCTATCTATCTATCTATCTATCTATCTATCAAGACAGGGTCTCACTATGTTGCCCAGGCTTGAGTGCAGTGGTTGTTGATAGAGACAGTCATAGCACACCATATCCTTGCACTCCTGGGCTCAAGTGATCCTTCTGCCTAAGCCTCCTGAGTAGCTGGGACTACAGGCAGGGGCCACTGTGCCTGGCTTTGTTGTGGGTTTTATTATTTATTTATTTGTTATTATTTTTTTTGGAGACAGAATCTCACCCTGTTGCCCTGCCATGATGCCATAGCAACATCAAACTGGTGGACTCAAGTGATCCTTTTGTCTCAGCCTACCTAATAGCTGGGACTGGCCCGCCACAGTGCCTGGCTGTTTTTTTAGAGACAGGGTCTCACTGTTGGTCAGGCTGGTGTTGAACTCTTGAGCTCAAGCTTCTGGATTTTAAATGAGTGAAGTTTTTCTTTCCTTTTTTTTTTTTTCTAGCAAAAATATAGATGGATATAATAAATTTTCCTTTTCAGAATATCAAAAAAGTGTGACCCATATGATTTCTCTGAATGGAGAAGAAAGGAGTTGTGATGTTGGCCCATATTCAGCTCCAGAAAAGTCGGTGTTGTTACCTGATGGAGTTACTGGACTACTGTTTTGTAAAAGCCAGTCAAATCCTACTCCGTACCTGAATGTCATATGTGTAATGGGGAAATAATTCTACCATTAGTTGCCAGAGGTCTTTCAAAAGGGCTCATGTACCTTTAAAACTACTGCTTCTCCCAGCTCATTGTTGACAATCAGGAGGCTAGGTCTGCCATGAAGTGCATACTTTTATCTAGACATGAGATATGATTGTTATTACTTTGAGACAGAGTCTCACTCTGTCACCCTCATTAGAGTGCAATGACGTCACAACTCACAGCAACCTCAAACTCTGGGCTCAAGTGATCCTCTTGCCTCGGCTTCCCAAGTAGCTGGGACTACAAGTGCTGCCATGATACCTTGCCAGTTTTTCTTATTTTATTTTAAGGTATTTTATTTTATTTCATTCATTTCTTTCTTTTTTTAAGACAGAATCTTACTTTGTCACCCCCAGTAGAGTGCCATAGCTCACAGCAACCTCAAACTCTTGGGGATCAAGCCATCCTCTTGCCTCAGCCTCTCAAGTAGTTGGGACTACAGGTGTACACCGCAACGCTCGGCTATTTTTTTTTTTTTTTTTTAGGAGATGGGGGTGTCACTTTTGCTCAGGCTGATCTCGAACTTATGAGCTCAGCAATCCACCCTCCTCAGCCTCCCAGAGTGCTAGGATTGATTACAGGTGTGAGCCACCATGCCAGGCTGAGATATTATTTCTGGGTATTATTGCTTCTGAGTCAGAAAGAGGAAAAAACCTTGCTGTCTTGCTCCGCACACCCCCCACCCCCAGTCTTGTAGGAATGAGGAGTAAGTTATGTCTGTGTAAAGCTGATACCTTTATTCTGAAGTGCTTCAACTTGAAAGTATATATACATTCATCTCAGGGTTGTTGGTTAGATAGCTATGTTCTTATTGTCCTAATTGCTTTCCCTCTATGAAATTTTAATTCCACAAATAAACTACGTACTGTATTATGGCCCTTAAAGTCTGTTAACTGTTGCAGTATCTGACTTTTGTGCTACCCAGGAACTAATTTTCGTCCCCTAGATCCGATGTTGCCACTGTTGAAAATGCATGCCTGTTTATGTTGTCTAATTCTTTTAAAAGTCACCTATATCCAGGAAGGAAATCCTTTGGGGAAGGATGGAGTAGGTGTCCTTAAACCATGTATGTTGATAAATTAATTATTATAATTTTTGATTAGCATATGAAAAGCCCAATTTGGACAAATTCTCAGACCTATTACATGCTATTCATGCATAATAGTTTTTAAAATTAAATGTACTAATAAAGAGACACTATTCTGCTTAAAACTAACTTTGTGTGTGTGTATGGGTGAAATATTGGAATTATAAAAGATGAAAAAATCACCTATGTAATGTACTCCTTAAGTTGTTTTGATGTATCTGTTTTGCTTTCTATGTAAGAAAATATTATATCTAAAAGGTTTTCATACAAACATTTCTCTTAGAAAATGTATCCATTATTAAAAATAAAGGTAATTACAGCTGCTTTAAACCTCTTGTGTTCTTCCTTGTGACAAAATGCCACCATAGTGTTTTTTTTTTTTTTTTTGAGACAGAGTCTCACTTTGTCACCCTCAGTAGATTGCTGTGGTGTCATAGCTCACAGCAACCTTAAACTCTTGGGCTTAAGCTATTCTCTGCCTCAGCCTTTCCCAAGTAGCTGGGACTATAGGCACCCACCACAATGCCTGGCTATTTTTAGAGATGAGGTCTCGCTCTGGCTTAGGCTGGTGTCGAACCTGTGAGCTCAGGCAATCCACCCGCCTTGGCCTCCCAGAGTGCTAGGATGACAGGCACGCCTTGTCCCCACAGTATTGTTTTTATTTAATTTTTCCTTAAGTTCATTTAAGGAATAAAATAGCATTATTTTTCATTATTTTCATTATTAAGGTATATAGGACTCTGAAGCTATAAAACACGGATTCTGGCAAGTGTTACGGATTTTGTTTTCTATTGATTTCCTCCTAGGAGTGCTGCATGGCCATTCCTCTTTCCCAAATTGTGTTCATTGAAGAGCAGGCAGCTGGAATCGGGAAGAGGTGAGGTCTATGTAGTACAGCATTTATTCATAGGAAATACTTCCTGTCCTGCTATTGGTCAGGAGGCCCCCTAAGATTTATTGATGTATAGTCAGCATTAATAAAGTACTAAGGTTTGCTGTAATATCCTTGTATTATTTTACATGGGTCGAAATAAAGAATTGTGGCCCAGCTGTCATTGTATCTATTTCCACAGTCCCTTTGCTTTTCATACTTAGAAATAGCCTATCTGAGAAAAATAATTGATGTTGCTCCTATTTATAGCTGATCATTAAGTTTGTTTCTCAAACTTGTTTAGATATCAGGATTAAATAGTAAAACAATAGTTATGCAAAATGGAACATTTGTAAGAATAATAGGTGGTACAATTAATAGAACAGGGTATTGAGCATAAAATGATACTGTCCCAGGCATACCACGAGATGTGGCCCACTGGTGTAAGACTCAAGTTCAAATGTTCCTGTTGATTCAAATGTATCAAAAACTTGGCATTATATTTTATAAGTGCCTGTAATTGAAACTTTTGAACAAATATTTTGCCATGGTATTTTTTTTCCTAGGTAGTCTTATCTTTAGGTTTAGCATAATTAGGGACTTCAATACAAGTTAAACAATGTTGAACTTCACTGGACATGAATGTATGCCTTAATCATTATGGATGGCTACCATAAAAGACTGTTTATTTGACATGACAGAAGCTAACAGGTTTTGAATAGATTAATAAGCCATAGATTTTTAGAGGGGATTCTTCCCGTAAGTTCTATTTCCCCCTCGTCACTTTCTCCCTCTTGTCAAGTTTTAGAAAGTAAACTTTAAGATTGTTCCACATCATTTGAATTCTCCTCTTTTGTATTCCAAGGAAATCTAAACCGTGTAACAGAAATATTTAAGGTATTTGCCTTTACATTAGTGTTTTGTTTGTTGTTTTCTTTCCTTTTTTTTATTTTACGTACATGTATTTATTAGGTTTCTACTTTTTTGCCTTCACAAAATCAAAAAGGCTTAAAATTTAACAACAATAACAATGTTTAAGATAAGAACTAGAAACAAAAACCTCGTAAAGAACAAAGATAAATACATTCAGAAAAGAAATCAGGTGATTGCTACCATGAAGTATTAAGCAATAATAATAATAGTAATGCAAAGAAAGTAACATTCACATTGTCAAATAAGAGTATGTCTATTATAGAATGCTTTCACTCAGAGGTTCAGTATGGAGTCATCAATTAACTTATTTTTTTTTTCCAAAGTCTCAAAAAATAGACAACTAATATTTATAAACAAAAATAAAAGATAATTTCAAAAAACAGATCGTGCCAAATCTTATAGACAATAGAAAAAGAAGAAACACTTCAAAATCATTCTGCTTAATCTGGATACACCTGATATTAAAATTGGAAAACATGTATTATTATAAAGGAGAAATTACAAACATAATTCACTTTTAAATGAGGATGCAGTATCCTGTACCCTAAACAACATATTTATTTTTTAAATAGCTCCAGTGAAGAAGAATGAGTCTGTTCTGTCACCTCAGTAGAGTGCCAGTCACCTCAGTAGAGGGCCAGTCACCTCAGTAGAGTGCCAGTCACCTCAGTAGAGTGCTATGGCATCACAGCTCACAGCAACCTCAAACTCTTGGGCTCACGCGATCCTCTTGCCTCATCCTCCCAAGTAGCTGGGACTACAGGTGCCCACCATTATGCCTGGCTAGTTTTTCTGTTTTTAGTAGATGGGGTTTTGCTTTTTCTCAGACTGGTCTCTAACCCCTGAGCTCAGCCAATCCACCCTCCTTGGCCTCCCAGAGTGCTGAGATTATAGGCCACTTGCACCTGGTCCAAGTTGACTTCTAAAATATTCTCTTTAGTTCCCAGCCCCTCTCCTCAAATAGTTACCATATTGCATTGATTTGAAAATATATATTTTTGACCTTTAGACATCTCTGAACTCAACATTTCATAGATTTTTAAATTAGATGAAGTATAGCCATTAAATGGCTCAGTAAAAGAGTATATGTAAAACGTGCATTTTTTATGCTTGCTTTGGAAATTTTAAACTTTGTGTCAATAATCCTTCAGCTGTATATTGGGTGTCCTTTGACAGAATCTGATAGTAGACTTGAGGTTTTTTAGTTTCAGAGAAGGTGAAATGCTTCTGCTCTGCCACCATCATAGTTGTCAAAGTTTTATTGCTCTACTTGAAGTCTTCTTTCAGATAGTCCCGTGACTCTGCTTGTATAGTTTATTTGTTTACTTCACTTAAAGATGTTCACCACAAGGGAACGGATGAGCTCTCACAAGGTTGGCCCCAGTCCACTAACCAGAAAGAAGGCCCATTCCCTGGTAATTTACCTTCACAGTGGTATATAGGCAACCATATAGACCCAAAGAAAAGTAGGACTGAGTAACAGGTGTGTTATCTACAATACAATCATAGAGAAAAAGCTCTAAAATAGGTATCTAGGATATTTTTTTTGTTTTGCAGTTTTTGGCCAGGGCTGGGTTTGAACCCACCACCTCCGGCATAGGGGGCTGGCACCCTACCCCTTTGAGCCACAGGCACCACCCATATATCCAGGATATTTTGACTGAGTTTTTAGTTTCCCTAATCTTTATAGAAGATTACTTGCTGAGTAGGTTTGATAAAAGGAGGAAAACAGACTTGTAAAGCTGAACAAATAGAGTGATAGTTTTAATAGCGTAGAAGATAATCATAGTCATAAAGATAACGGTAGCTTGTGTTCGTAGAGCAGCAGCATTTTGAGAATTATTTTTCTTATTAGGTATCATGCTGTTGACTGAGTGGCATTTTCCAACAAATGACACTATGGAATGTTAGTTTTGGATAGAGTTAATAAAATATTAGCTGGCCAGTTTGACAGATACATTGTCACATTTTGTTTTCCAGTGAGGAAGGTATCATGCTTTGGCAGAAATAAAGGCTCCCTTATAACCTTTGGTGATGATTATAGATGGAAAACCCTCATCATAAGTCACTCAAATTTATTTTGAACATATTTCCTAAAACCACATTTTTATTTAATCTGTAGAGTTAGTAACTTGAAACTTTTTGGTTCATAGCTAATAAGTTTTATAGAGGTATTTTTGAAAGCTGTATTAGTGGATGAATTAACACAAACTTTAAAAGGATGCTTTTCAGGATGTTCTTTGTTTCTACATGATTTTTTTTTTTTTTTTGGAGACAGAGTCTCATTATGTCATCCTTGGGAGAGTGCCATGGCGTCACAGCTCACAGCAACCTCAAACTCTTGGGTTTAAGTGATTCTCTTGTCTCAGCCTCCCAAGTAGCTGGGACTATAGGCGCCTGCCACAGAGCCTGGCTATTTTTTTCTTGTTGTCAATGTTTAGCAGGCCTGTGCCAGGCTCGAACCCACCAGCTCTGGTGTATGTGGCTGGCGCCCTGGCCACTGAGCTACGGGCGCCCCCATGTTTCTACGTGAATTTTAAGAGTGATTTGAGATATATGAAAGTTATGAAAATAGAACTAATGATTTTTTAAGGCAATTGAATACATTACATTTATTCTTTCTTTAGTGCCAAAATAGTGGTTCATCTTCACACAGCTCCTCCTAACAAAGAACCTGGCCCATTCCAGAGTAGTAAGAACTCCTACATCAAACTTTCTTTCAGAGAACATGGTCAGATTGAGGTAAGTTTGTATGTGAATAAAATTGCAGTACAGGGTGTCCCCAAAGTCACCATTCATAGGGGAAAGTGGGAAATTGTAGCTAAATGTACCTTTATTCACAAAATAGTCATTACAAAATATTTATAAAATACTTTCTACCTGTTGGCCACCTCTTTTTTTTTTTTTTTTTTTTTGCAGTTTGGCTGGGACTGGGTTTGAACCCACCACCTCCGGCATATGGGGCCAGCGCCCTACTCCTTTGAGCCACAGGCGCTGCCCTGGCCACCTCTTTTTACACACACCCATGGCAAAGTCTTTTCTCCCACTCCTGGGGAACACGTTCCAAGATACTGGTTTTCCTGTGTATGGCAACTTTGGGTATACAGTGTAGAAAGGGTCGTGTGGATTTTTCTTGTGATTTGTTAATATGATGGAAGGCATTATTATATAACATACCAGGTTTCAGCATATTTTTATAATAAAATTTTCATTGTATCTTAAGCCTTTTCATAGAGTGAAGAATATGAAGTTTAGGTTTCAATGGGATCAGAAGGCAGGATGTAGTCAGAGGGAGCAGAGGCTGGAAATATGCTACATCATGCTATTTGGCTACTAGTAAAGTTTTCAGTGGTAGAGTTGGTTAAAGAGACCGAGTATAAATGCAGTGAAATGTTAAACTACCTCAGTGTCTTGAACTTAAATTAAGCAAGTTATCTTGATTAACTCCATACAGTTCTTAGTCACTGAAGTTCTTATTCTGCAGTATAATAGTTTTTATGTTCAGATTAATAGTTGTACATTTATTCTTAATACACTGAGAAGTGTGTGTTTATGTTCTTTTCTGTAGTACCTCACCCGGTATTCTTCACACAGTAGTTACTAAACAAACACAGTGTAAGTGAGTGAGTCGTTCTCACTGGAGTTGAAAATGTATTTGATTTTTTGTGAGCATGGGCATGTTTTGGGCCAATTAGACAAATTATTCTCTGCTTCCTTTATGGAAAATAGATGTATATTTTTCCTGGTACTATTGAAAATAGTACACATATGGAGGATTGTTTAAAGTAAGTCTGTTTATTTCATTGTCACTCATTTCTTTGTTGGGAATAGTTCACTTTATATAGAAGGTCAGTTCCTTCCTTTTTTTTCTTTTCCTGTGTGCTTTTTGAAGTTGATCCAAGAAAAAAACTTCCTTTGATTTCTTTTGATGTCTCTGAGAATTCTAGGCTTGTTGAAAATGACTGAGCAGACCTTTAAACTAAAGAAATGTCAAGTAATAATTTGTATGAGGATGCCACAACCCGAGTGAGTCTTTTAAAGTGTATGTATTTGCATGACAGTTTTACCGGCGTTTATCAGAGGAGATGACCCAGAGGAGATGGGAGAATGTGCCAGTTTCCCAGTCATTACAAACACGTAGAGGACCCCAGGTATTTTTTCCACTGTTTGCTAACCTGTATTTTCAACTCTGTACTTTGCTTGCATCTTCATTAAGAAAATGATTGCAATTATAGAACCATTGAAAACAAAATACTGTCATGGTATTCTGATAAAAAATTATTTTCACAGAACCTAATATAGTGCTTTAAAGATGGTGGGCACTTAGTAAACATAAATGATTGCTTTACTAGAGTAATCTCGAGGGTGGTAGAGGTTAGATTGCACTCACTGCGTTCTGTTCTTCAGAATCAGTATGGCATTTGAGAGACCAGACAGTATGGCTGGGTGGTATTCTCCAGGCCAGTCTAAATCAATCACAGAGTGTAGACAGCCACGCAGATGTGTGACAGTAGCTTGGATAATAACTAGTAAGGATCAGAATTTCAACTATAGTTTTTTGTAAATTTGAGGCTCTATTAAATATGTGATATGTAATACTGTCCCAAAGAACAAAAAAGAATAGGACATTTAATTTACATTTAAAATACAAAGTAAAGACGCCATTTATTGTCTATTTGGTTTTTCCTTAATGATTTGAAGATCATTACATATGGCAAAAAACAAATGTCTTGAAAGGAAGCTAGAATAATTGTATGCTGCATTTCTTTGTGAGTCTTTTCCTGCCATTGACAACACAATGTGGAGGGTTACAAAAGACTGATTTCCTTCCTATTTTGTGTGTTTTATTTTCTACTTTTTTTTCCAGCCAGGAAGAATAAGAGCTGTAGGAATTATAGGTATTGAAAGGAAACTGGAAGAAAAAAGAAAAGAAACAGACAAAAACATTTCTGAGGTAACTCTTAGACAAGTTCTGGTTCCGTCTTTTTGAGCCACTTGCATCTGTTCTTTTGGATACATCTGTGACTAATAGTGTCCTGTAACATGGAGCACATTAATTTGCCTGAAGCTATATAGTCTCGTATTCCCTTTAACAATTCTACCTTGGGTTGGCAGAATTTAACCAAAATAAGTTTTAAAAGCTTTTTATAAAAGGACTAAAAACTGCAAATTTATTTTTTGCTAGAAAACATCATAGAATGTCAGCTCAGTGCTTGTAACCCAACAGCTAGGGCGCCAGCCACATACACTGGAGTTGGGGGGTTAGAATCCAGCCTGGGCCTGCCAAACAACAATGACAACTACAACCAAAAAATAGCCGGGCGTTGTGGCGGGCACCTGTAGTCCCAGCTACTTGGGAGGCTGAGGCAGGAGAATTGCTTAAGCCCAAGAGTTTGAGGTTCCTGTGAGCTGTGATGCTGCAGCACTCTACTGAGGGTGACATAGTGAGACTCTGTCTCAAAAAAAAAAAAAAAATCATAGAATGTTATATATAAATTTTAAAGTCTAGGTAGAATTGATGGAAGGATATTCTAATGAGCATAAGGTCCTCTGTGTAATTATTTTGGAGGTTGAGCTAAGCTAGCCGAGAGAAGAATGGTATTCTGTGGCTGCTGTCCCTGGCTGGACACCATATGATTTTATGCTGGGGCTACTTGGGCACCAGACACAGAGTGAAATTGGCTCACACCAGTCAGCCCGTCAGTTCTACCAGGAGACAACCCTGAGCACGCACATTATAGTTCATCATATATGAAGAAATTCTGAAGGTTCATCATGTATGAAGAAATTCAAGTGACAGGGGAAGAACTCTAGTTAAGAAAATCAGGTATACATTAAATTCTATAATTAATACATCTAAACATAGTATTAGTTTTTCCATGTTTATATAGAAATAGTCTTGAGGCTGGGTATGGTGGCTCACACCGATAATCCTAGCACTCTGGGAGGCTGAGGCAGGAGGATTGCTTGAGTTCAGATGAGACTAGCCTGAGCAAGACTGAGACCCTGACGCTACTAAAAGTAGAAAAATTATCCGTGCCTTGTGGCAGACACCTGTAGTCCCAGCTATTTGGGAGGCTGAGGCAGGAGCATTGTTTGATCCCAGAAGTTTGAGGCTGCTGTGAACTAGGCCCTCTAGCTTGGGGTAACAGAGTGAGACTCCATCTCAAAAAAAGTCGTCTTGAATTTTTATGAAATGATGTTATGAAGTAATTCTTTAGTTTTTTACAATAGTTTGTAAATAAAATTCCGTTTGTGGGTGCTCTTTGAAGAATTTTAAATTTGTATCTCAAAGTCTAAATTAGAAGTAATTAACTGAATACTGAGTCTAGACTCACTAATTGAAAATACAGATTGCTATTGAGGAACTACGGGCACACACAAAAAACAATAATGAATGCCACTCAGCGCAGACACAGCTGCAGGATACTGATACTCCAAGGTTACGGAAACCTGACTGACTTGTGTGTACGGTGCTGCTGATATAATCACACAATAGTGAGTTTGCACACTTGTCAGACCTCATGTGACAGCAGCTCTGATCATTTTTCCAGAAGAAGAGCTCTAAACTTGCTTTGACGGGTAGATTAGGTGCTGGCGTTGGTGCGTGGCTTCCCGAGGGGAGCACTTCAAAGGTGACTGTCGTGATACTCAGCAGTGAGGTGTGCAGCACACTTTCTAGGATGAGTTCTCAGACTCTATTTGGCCAGACTTCATATCTCTTCCAAACTGGCAGCTGCATCCAGAGGCTAGATCACACTCACGGCCCATCCCTTTGGCAGAACTAGGCATGATGCTATTTCCATCAGGAAGCACATCGTGCCTGTTCTGTTGTGTCAGCAGCCTTAGCATTCAGGGCCTAGTTCTACTTGTTGGTGATTACAAATGGTGATGTTCTGTGTTTGTTTTCCATTTATTAGTTTACTACTTTGTAAAGAAATGCTTTTCTTTATTCTGTGGTTACATATAGGGAAGGCAGGATAATTGTAATTTCCTTTATCATCAGGAAAATAAATGGGTTGCTAATCATTTGTTGATGGTTACTAAATAGGGTTTTATTACATATCATTGTGAATTCATGAATTTTAACATAATTTGATGGATTTCAGCCATTTGCAATTATTATGTTTAAAGCTCAGATTATTCCATCTTTGGCCAGGTTAACCTCTTCAAGTAGGCTCCTGAGTGCTTTTGATACAACCCCGTAGACTTTGATAGCTTCCTTACTGTCTAGTGTGACAAACGTTCCAGGACCATCTTGCATATTTCCTGCTCCAGATCTGGAATCAACCATTTATCTGAGAAGCTCTCATTTCTTTGGTGGGATACAGTATTTCACAACTACAGTCTGCGTGCGATCCATTGCTATCAGGTTCATTTGTTTCTAGGCCTTTCCAGTGGACAGACCTAGGAATTTTATTGTTGTGTTGTTCATATAAAGTGCCTCATGAGTTCATACTTACCCTTCTTATTCACATTCAGGATGATATTCCAAATAATTGCTAAACAGTTAAAAGGAAATTTCTGTGTATGTTCTCCCTATTCTGCCTACATTTAAAAAAACAAACAAGTAGACTGCATTTGCTCTGACAGTGTGCCACTGCTGCGTACACTCTCCCCACCCACTCTCCTTGTCCTGGTTGTACGAGGAGGTCTGTGTCCAGCGCCACCAGCCCTTATGCCAAGCCCTGTAGCCCGTCTGCAGCTCAGTCTCTAGGAGATTTGTCAGGAAATGATCGTAGGAACAACGTTCCCTGTGTCTAGCATGTTTGTGTTTCTATGTCTTGCTGGATTTGATTCCTTGGCCCACATTGTCTTTCTTTGAGTACCTTCAATATGTGACTTTAATTTTTTTTGTCTGGCACAAATTGTTGCTTCAAAGAGTGATGATAATCTAATCCCCCCACCCCACACCCCCATAACGGCTATTTGTCCTAGAAGGACAAAGGATTTTTTTTTTCTTTAAAGCATAACAATTGACTAAACTGTGTCTCTAAATTAGTCATTTGGGGTTGTTATTCACCCTTTACATCAGAAAAAGCTAAAAAAATGTTAAGATGATACAAGGTATGAAGGCACAATATAAATTAGAAATGTAGTGACAAGATTAAGGGAAGGATTAACATTTCTAAAACATAGTATCAGAAATAAAGGCTGTCCTAGACACCACACAACCCGAGAGGGTACACACAACCCATGAGGAAGGTGGGTTGGAAACTTCCTGTCTGCTTCGCAGTGTAGCGCGTCCATCGTCTGTATTTGTCACTCTGCTCTTTATTTTCACTTTTCTTATGATAACTTTGTATAGATTTGACCTGATGTTTTGTTGTGGCTCCTTTTCTTTCTTTTTTTTTTTTTTTGTGGCTCATTTTCTTATGAAATCCGTCTTCCTGAACTTTTAGATGAAGGCTTAGTTCAGAATACTTTTTCTCACTCCACAGAGCCCATCCCTCTTCTGCTTTTCATGCAGTGTCAACAAAATAGCAGCTTGCTTTTTTGTGATTTTTCTGGCCCTGTTCCCATCCCCTGTTTTTATCTGGACCTTACCGCCTTTCTCTGAATTACTCCCACCTTGCTCGGTTTTGATTCCTGTCTCAGTGGTTTCTCCCCAGTGTCAGATACTGTTCTGGAAGGGAAGCCTGGTGGGTCAGGTTCAAGAGTTCATAGGCTGCTTCAGCCCCATTAGCTCTTTTTGGGGATGCAGATGACCAGCAGGGATAAGAGAAGTTCACTACAGGGAATGGAATGTGCAAAGACACAGAATCAAGAGTCACTGAAACAGACAATATAAGAAGTTATTAATAGTCACTGAAACTAATAATCAGCCACTAAGAAATAATACCATAAGTGACCTTAGGAAGTACCCTGTGGTTTTAAAACAGATCACATTTTTCTCAAAACTGCAGTGGTAGTTTGACTGTGGGTGGGGTATAGGGATAGAAGGCAGGTAATAGAACAGAATCAGAATACGCTTCTATTTTGCTTTAAGTTTTACTGTAGGTAGGTTCCCACCCAATTTTGGTAGTTGACATCTCCAAATTTTAGAATAATAATAGAAATAAAGGTAAGGAAGCTTTTGTTTGTGTTTTATAATTATTTAAAATATTTTATAGAATAATTCTTTCAAGGCACTAAAATATTTACTATATTTACTTTTATTAACCGTTTATAACCAGCAAAGACTAATTTATGTATTTTATGTGCCTTACTCTATTGTTTTAGCATATTTTTTCTATGAAAATGTAACAGTGAATAAACTTATTTACCACATTATATTTTTAAAGTGTTGTCTTACTAGTTTTTCTTGCACAGATCAAAGAAATCTAATATTTTATGTAGTCAAAGTAAAAATCTAAGTGTGTAAAATGTTAGTGTGTCTTATTTTAGAAAAATAGGTTGCTGGGTGACTTGCCCTTCGTTTAAATGTTAGAGTTGACTTAGTTTAAGAGCTGGTGCCCAGAGTTTCTTACAAAGGGTTTCCTGCATCAGCTGGCTGTTGCTGATAAGAATCCAGTGTTCAAGCCTTTTGTTTATCTGAGGAAATTCCTGTTAGGTGTGTGCACATTCCCCTTTGTTTTCAGTATTAGCCTTAGTGAGTTGGCCATAAGAAAATACAACACATTATTCTTTTGCAGGTGGGGGATACTATAGATGGGCATAGGCAGATCAGAGCCACAAGTATATCTATCAGAACACTGTGTAGACCAGTTTCTCGGTTTAGACAAGTTGCTAAATGGCTTTTTTTTTTTTTTATTGTTTCAGATTAATTGAGAGCACAAAGAATTAGGTTATACTGTTTGCACTTATTAGGTAAAGTCCCTCTTATAATTGTGTCCCACCCCCAAGAGATGTACCACACAGCCTAAGATTGTGCCTGTTAAGTGGGAGCACACCCATCCCCCCTTCTTTCCTCACACCTTTGTTTCCCCACCCCCCACCTGGAATTGAGTTGAGTTTTTCTCTTATTTGGGCTGTATTAGATCATATACTGGCTTCAGATTAGTATTGAGTGCATTGGGTTCTTGCTTCTCCATTCTTTTGATACTTTACTAAGAATGTGTTCTGACTCCATCCAGCTTAATACAAAAGATGCAAGGTCTGTTTTCTTTTTTTTTGTAGAGACAGAGTCTCACTGTACCGCCTTTTTTTTTTTTGTAGAGATAGAGTCTCACTGTACCGCCCTCGGGTAGAGTGCCGTGGCGTCACACGGCTCACAGCAACCTCTAACTCTTGGGCTTATGCGATTCTCTTGCCTCAGCCTCCTGAGCAGCTGGGACTACAGGCACCCGCCACAACGCCCGGCTATTTTTTTTGTTGCAGTTTGGCTGGGGCCGGGTTTGAACCCACCACCCTCAGCATATGGGGCCGGCGCCCTACTCACTGAGCCACAGGCGCCACCCGCAAGGTCTTTTTTCATGGCTGAATAGTATTCCACGGTATATACCACAGCTTCTTAATCCATTCCTGGGCTGGTGGGCATTTAGGTGGCGATTGTAAATTGAGCTGCCATAAACATTCTAGTGCAGATGTCCTTATGATAAAATGATTTTTTTTTTTATTCTGGTTAGATGCCTAGTAATGGGATTGCAGGATCAAATAGGAGGTCTAATTTGAGTTCTTTAAGGATTCGCCATACTTTCTTCCAAATGTTTAATTGCTTTTAAAAATAACATCCATGAGCATTAATTAGACAAGATAGACTGTGCAGGCAGTGTATATTCAGTAACTTGAAATAACTTATTAGAAATATGTCTGATTAAGTCTGTAAGGGTCTTTGAAGTAGGTATCTGCCATAGTAAATTAAACAATTGATGATGGGCGGCGCCTGTGGCTCAGTGAGTAGGGTGCCGACCCCGTATACCGAGAGTGGTGGGTTCCAACCCGGCCCCGGCCAAACTGCAAAACATAGCCGGGCGTTGTGGTGGGTGCCTGTAGTCCCAGCTAATCAGGAGGTTGAGGCAAGAGAATCGCTTAAGCCCAGGAGTTGGAGGTTGCTGTGAGCTGTGACGCCAAGGCATTCTACTGAGGGCAACATAGTGAGACTCTGCTTCAAAAAAAATTTCTTTTTAAACAATTGGTGGCTTTTATTTAGATACATTTTAGTGGTGTTTGAATGTTTTTCTTTTTGCGATATCCATCACATGTGAAGATAATAATGTGTTCAACATTCAGAGGCTGAGGCTTGCTATTTCAGCTAACTCATACCTGCTTGTATTAAAGCCAAAGTTACTGTGCCTCAAGAAGTATCCTGCAGCTGCCTATTGCCATTTTCAGCCAGGAAAGCTTTCTAGTGCCTTTGATTCTTGGTTTCCTATCAGGAAATGATTTTAGGGAAAATTTTTCTTACTTGTGTCAAATAAGAGTAAGTAAAATTTTCGGAAGTATTATAATACTAACGTCACCTTTTATTTGTTTAGCCAATAATTTTCTCTTTGAAAATTTGAATTTTTTTGAAGTTCGTTTTGGAAAACTTACGGTTTCTTAGCTAAACTGAAATTTTAGAATGAGGTTGATTACTTGAATAAATATTTTATTAATAAATTGTTATTTGTAAGAAAATTTCATAAATTTCAAAAGCAATGAGGTACTTCATTGCTTTAAAACATTTTAATTCTGGCTCGGTGCCTGTGGCTCAAGCAGCTAAGGCGCCAGCCACATACACCTGAGCTGGCAGGTTCGAATCCAGCCCAGACCCGCCAAACAACAATGACGGCTGCAACCAAAAAATAGCCGGGCGTTGTGGCGGGTGCCTGTAGTCCCAGCTACTTGGGAGGTGGGACTTGAGCCCAGGATCTAGAGGTTGCTGTGAGCTGTGATGACGGCACTCTACCCAGGGTAACAGCTTGAGGCTCTGTCTCAAAAAAAAAAAAAAATTAATTAAAAATAAAACATTTTAATTCTTTGGTCAGATCCCAACAAAAACTCCTTTCTCATTCCAGGCTTTTGAAGACCTCAGCAAGCTAATGATCAAGGTCCGTGTCATGTATGGCGATTAAATTCATACCGTTTATGACACTGTTTTAAATATGTTTTGTTAACAGATACTGTAACAGGGACTGTTTCTTTCAGTCTTTACTTTTCGTTTGACAGGCTAAGGAAATGGTGGAATTATCAAAATCAATTGCTAATAAAATTAAAGAAAAACAAGGTGACATCACAGAAGATGAGGTAAATAGGCTGCTTTTCTTTCTTTTTTTTTTTTTGGTTTTTGGCCAGGGCTAGGTTTGAACCCGCCACCTCTGGCATATGGGACCGGCGCCCTACTCCTTGAGCCACAGGCGCCGCCCAAGGCTGCTTTTCTTAAGGTATTAGAAACTAGATTGTATAAATAATGCCATGAGGTTTACCAGTTTGCTTTCTTCATGTAGCATTTTATTTCTTTTAGGACTTGAGGGGGTATGTGAAATGTGCTAACAGAAAAAGTCAACCATAAAAATTCTGTTAGTTGTTAGGATTATAGGTTATTTCAATGTCATTTTATGGAGTGGAGAAAACAGAGATATTAAGAGGTGTAAGGAGTGGCTGTTTTACACATATCGTTAAGTTTGATGTCTGTTTCATTAAATTTGTCTGCAATCTGGTAATAGCCATTTTCCTTTCAAAGTTTTTAGTTGTGTCATTTGGGTTAGAGTAAAATATAGCATTGTTCTCTTCTCTGACCACACGGGTGACGTGAACAGAGTACAAGAGACCTGGCTAGGAGAAGAAAGAGAGTAATTAGATGTGTGCGGGGAACTACTAGACATCTGCTCTCTTGTAGTTCACAGCATAGAAACGTATGTGGGTTATTATGAAATCAGGAAACCTGAAATCCATGCAGATGGAATAGGCACAGCCCTCCCAGCAACACCAGTAAGCCAAGCAGATTGAAGCTTGCCTGGGTCAGTCAGAAAGGACTGGGAGCTGTTTGTGGAAAGTGAAATAGTGGACCCTAACACAATTGGACTTAAAACTTTCGTAGTGACCCATGTAGTAGAGGAAAGGGTATGTATAGAAATAATGGGGTGGAGTTGAATTTATGATGGGAGGATTTTAAATGCTGGGGTAGGGAGATTAATTCTGCAGAGTCTTTCAATGCCTTTTCTCCTCTCGTTATAGACCATTAGGTTTAAATCCTACTTGCTGAGCATGGGAATAGCTAACCCAGTGACCAGGGAAACCTACGGCTCAGGCACACAGTACCACATGCAGCTGGCCAAACAGCTGGCTGGGATATTGCAGGCACCTTTGGAGGTAAAAACTAAACCTAAGTGTTCTTTAAAACTGTGTTAAACTTTTATTTATTTATTTATTTTTTGAGACAGAGTCTCACTCTGTTACCGTTGGCAGAGTGCGGTGATGTAATAGCTCACAGCAACCTCAGACTCTTGGGCTTGAGCAGTCCCTTGCTTCAGCCTCCTGAGTAGCTGGGACTACCGGTGCCCACTACCACGGCTGGCTAGTTTTTGTATTTTTAGTAGAGAGTGGGTCTCACTCTTGCTCAGGCTGATCTCGTACTCCTGAGCTCAAGCAGTTTACCTACCTCGGCTTCCCAGAGTGCTGGGGTTGTAGATGTTAGCCACCACACCTGGTCCTATGTATTCTGTCATCAGAAATGTTAACAAGAGCATAACTCCTGTTATGATGTAGTTATTGTCAACTGACATGGGTTTTTTTTTTCTTTCAGGAATATTAAATTAGTTCAATGTACTTAGGATTCTTTGTAATCTTCTAAATTGTTTCAATTTTCATCTTAGACATTAACTTTCTAAATCTATTAATATTTGATACGAAGCTTTTCTTATTTGCCAAAAGGAATACATGGTGTCTCTCTGTATAGGTATATTTCCATGTACCTAATCTTTACTATACAGTATGATTAATAATTGCATAATATAGATTCATCTTCTAGTCTTGTAATATTCAGGCAATTAGAAATGTATGCCAAAATAGAATAGCATAATAAAACCCCATGTACGCAATATCCACTTCATCTGTAAACCAGCTTCCACTCAAAATGACTTTAAAGCAAACCCCAGACATCACATCACTTAATCTGTAAATATTTTAGTATGTGGCTATAATGATTAAGTCTTTTTTAAAAACAACCATTATCCCATTTTATATCTAAAAAATTAAAAATGTCTTAGCATCATCAATTATCTAGTTAGTATTCACAGTTTTTCTTATAGGTGGTCTGTTTAAATCAGGATACGTTGTAGCTAGTCCACTTCTCTGAAATTCGGCATGTTTGTGGCTTTTAAAATTCCATGGGTTTCTCGTTCTCTTTCTCTTATCGCCCATCTCGCAATGTGGTTATTGAAGAAACAAATTGTCCTGTAAAGTGTGGTTCCCCGTCCTATGGAGTTCCTATAAACTGTAATTATAAATAGAGGTCCATTGGGGTTTTTTGCTGGCAAGACCATTTTACAGAGGGCATTGTGCACAGCCCTCAGGAGCTGCGTAATGTCTGGCTGCCGTGCGCACGTGTGCGGCTGTGTGGTGTTAGCAGCTACTGACGACCATAGCCCGCTACTTACTTCATCAGGGTAGCAAAAGGGTGCTATACTTATTTAATTCTATCCTGTCTTCATTTATTAGCTGAAATAATTCAAAATATTTAAATGTACTTTATGAAGCATGGCAGATACCTTCTTTTCATCCAAGTAAATGTTAAAATAGGAATAATGATGTTAAGGTTCAAATACTGAATTTGGAGTGCTTCATGGTATGTGAATAGGCTCTCCTGTGTGTAATGTAGTTTTTCAAAGCTTCTTAAGAAATTTTCTGGTTTCTGATTTCACTCTATGATTCATATTAAGAACTTCTAACTGGTGCTAATATAACAAAATTTTTCTTTAACAGGAACGAGGGGGAATCATGTCACTGACGGAGGTGTACTGTTTAGTAAACCGTGCTCGAGGAATGGAAGTAAGGATAGAGTATTTAGATACTCTTTTAACTAAATACAGACTTTCTTGATACAATACAGATTCCCTTACAATGAACACAATGTGAGGAAGGGTTGCAAATATCAAAGCTGTTTTGAGAAGCAGTGTGGTGCACTGAGAAGAGCCTTGCTCTGGGGGCAGCTCCTGTTCTTGGTTTTGCCACTGATTTGCTGAGTGACCTTCAGTAGCTTACTCTTAACCTCTCTAAAACTCAGTCTTTTTCTTTTTAGAAATATGTTTACTTATAATTACACATAATAATTATATATTCATGGAGTCCTGTGTGACACTCATTGCAAGTGTGCATGGTATGGTAAATCAGTGTGTCTGTCACTTTCGACACTAATCATTTCTTTGTGATGATGGCGTTCAAACCCTCTCTTCGCTGTCTTGACACTGTCTGCAGTCTCCCCGAGGCTCTGCGTAGGAGCGAGCTGATGCGATGTTTGTCTTTGTGTGTCTGTCCTATTCCACGTGACGTGATGCCCTCCAGGTTGATCCATGTTCTTGCAAACCACAGCATTTCATTCTGTTCATGGCTGAATAGAACTCCATTGTATGTGTGCACCACCGGTTCTGATTCTCTTCAGCTGCAATGGGAGCTTGGGCTGATTCCATTTCTTGGGTGTTGTGAGTGGTGTTGTGAGCACAGGGTGCAGGCTCTGATCTCCGGAGTTCATGCTGGCTCACATGGTGGTTTTATTTCTAATTATGTAATGGCTGTGCTGATTACATCTCACCAACAGTGTGTAAGAGTGCTGCTTTTGCACATTCTTGCTGGCATTTAGGGACTCAGTTTTCTTATCTTTAAAGTAAGGGTTTAGACTGAGTGATACCTTTCAGCTCTAACAGTGTCTGCCTTGTAATGAACAAGGTTATTCGGGAAACCTTTCCTCTGCAGTAGCTAACTCTTCAGTGACCTTGGTTGGACGCAGACTGCCTTGTGGGTGATGCAGAAGTGCTGCCCTGCCCTGCTGGCTGTGTACCGGCTCAGAGGCAGGAGCTGTGCTTCAGCTCTCGTCGCCCCCCACATCCAGATATCCCTGGCTTCCAAGGTTCTATGCAAGTGTCCTTTGTGCTCCAGCAGTCAAACAAAGTCCTGTGATATTAGCAGTCACCTCCATGCAAACGAATCACCCAAGCCTCTCCTCTGTGTTTTTATTCAGATGACTACAGTTCTTATTATCTGCTGGGCACTCTGCATGTCTTACCTTATTTTTCCTCCCAATAACTCAATGCATAACTACTTTTACTATTCTTATGTAGGGGATAATTTAGGGATTATTAGTGGGAGATAATTTGAAGATTAGGGCCACACCCAGAGACAGTGGTTTGACAGGGATTTGGACCCAGGCTGGGCTGGGCTCTGGAGCCACCGTCCTATGTGACTCAAAGCTGTATTTGTCACCATTGTATTGTGTTGATTTGTTAAATTGGCACTGTCCCTAAGGGGGTAACCATTAGCTACATCGCTACCGGTGATGAATGTGAACTTAACATGTACTTAATCCAAGCTGAGATGTGCTGTAAGTGGTAAAGTACACACTAGGTTTGGAAGATACAAAGAGGACATGTTAAATATCTTATTAATAATTTTTTATATTGATTACATGTTGAGTTGGTACTATGTTTAATGTGTGGGGCTAAAGAAAATGTCTCTGTTAAAAATTTTACCGGTTTCTTTTTACTTTTTCAGTGTGGCTATATAAACTATAAAATCACATGTGTAGCTTGCATTATATTTTGGGGGGGATAGCACTTGTTTAATGACTAGAACTCCTTAGCTCCTTAATCTGTTTTGCCCTGCAATGATTAAGTCACCTAAAATCCTTGATAAGTGGTCATTTTTTTATTTTGTCTTTTATTTTAGTGACTATTATAATTACATAGCATTACTTTATTAATTTGCAGTGTAAACTGGATTTTTTTCCCCATTAGTTGCTCTCACCAGAAGATTTAGTGAATGCGTGCAAAATGTTGGAAGCACTGAAATTACCTCTCAGGTAAAGGAACCTCTGCCCGGAGTTTGTCACTTGTGACTGTGATGCTACACGGGGTGGATGGGAAAGCCTGGCCAAGCTTACTAACCCGAGTGCCAACCAAAGCATTGTATTGCCCTCTTGAAATTGTTATTACCTGTGACCAGAATACATCCGGCACCACACCCGTCTTCTGTTCTCCTGGCTTTTTTCATCTTTGCCAGGCCTGGGCATGTTCTCACAGGGTTAGTAGGCAGACTCTTATCCATTTAGAGCAGCGGTTCTCAACCTTCCTAATGCCACGAACCTTTAATACAGTCCAAAGGGCTCATGACCCACAGGCTGAGAACTGCTGATTTAAAGGAATGAAATAAAAATGTGGTTCCTCCCATGAGATGAGAATAACTACCTTCCCTTCCTTTGGACATTTTGTGTTAGTGTCCTGAAAAATTCAGCTGTGAATTTTATCTTACTTATCTTCGGGTTACAATAAAAGGTAGTCATTTTTATTTAACATTAGATTCTAGTTCTTCATGTTATTATCTGTGTATTCATGAGCTTTTTAGTTATGCCATAGTTGCTTGTGTTTGAGAAGTTTTAAATGTTGCTTTGCATTAATCTTGCCTTCGAAGCAACAAAGATATGCCCCCCCTTAGCAGCTGAATATCCTAGATGATTCTGCTTTGTTCTTGCATCTGTGGTTTTCAGGCTCCGAGTTTTTGACAGCGGCGTCATGGTAATTGAGCTGCAGTCCCACAAGGAAGAGGAAATGGTGGCCTCGGCCCTGGAGACAGTACGTGAAGCCGGTTTTCTCCAGTTACTAGAGCTGCCACCAAGACCTAAATGCTTAGCAACTTGAGAAACAGGATGTCATTTGAACTTTATTAAAAGTAACAAATATATGCAGACCCAATTAAAAATGGCTCATCATTAACAGTGAATCAGTATTTATCAAAGTCATTTGTTAAGGGCTTTTTGAAACTTGACACTGTTTTTTTTTTTTTTTTTTATTAAATCATAGCTGTGTACATTAATGCAATCATGGGGTTCATGAAGCTTGACACTTAACAACTTATGAAGAGAATTAGAATTAGTGAAGTGCTTTCTTTTCTATTGAGGCTTTCCAACTTTGTTTATCAGAATTTCAAACAGGTGAACTTTATCTTTTAGTAATACCTATGTAAACAGCATTATAAAATCCCATGAGTGGTTTTGTGAAATAATTGCTTCAAAAAATATGAAAAGCAACTGTAGTTTAGATGGATTTTTACTGGCCAAACTGCTAATCTTTCTCATTAGAGTACTTGAAATATTACCTGTATTGCCTGTATGGTGAACAGGTATATATAATTTGAATAACATTTCTCCTTTTTAACTAGATGAACCCCTCCCCCAAGCCTAGCTATTTTTACCACTTTTTTTTTTTTTTTTTTTTTTTGTAGAGACAGAGTCTCACCTTATCGCCCTCGGTAGAGTGCCGTGGCGTCACACAGCTCACAGCAACCTCCAAATCCTTGGGCTTAGGCGATTCTCTTGACTCAGCCTCCCAAGTAGCTGGGACTACAGGCGCCCGCCACAACGCCCGGCTATTTTTTTGTTGCAGTTTGGCCGGGGCTGGGTTTGAATCCGCCACCCTTGGCATATGGGGCCGGCGCCACCCGCTGAGCCACAGGCGCCGCCCCTATTTTTACCACATATTTTAAACTGAACTTACATATATATAAGTTTCCTTTATTGGGTCATATAATATGTACTCAATTAGAATTTATTATATGTTCCTTTTCAGAATGAAATAGTTTGTAGGCTTTAGAACAATGCCTTCGTCATATAGAGAGAACTTCTTGATATTTTAGCTTCTACCGTATCTGTTCTGGGTCCTTCAACTTTTGTAGGATTAAGCATTAAGATTTATTTCTACAGTAAATATTCTTTGGGTTATAATAGAAAATTCAGTAAATTATTTTCTGCATATACTGGTATACATTCTGCTTAAGGTTAGTACCTAGGTTGGGCGGCACCTGTGGCTCAAGGAGTAGGGCGCCGGTCTTATATGCCGGAGGTGGCGGGTTCAAACCCAGCCTCGGCCAAAAAAAAAATGTTAAAAAAAAAATAAAAAAAAAAGGTTAGTACCTAGGTATCCTAAGTTAATCACAGTTTTTTCTGCAATATTTCTTTGTTAGGTTTCAGAAAAGGGATCTCTAACGTCAGAAGAGTTTGCTAAGCTTGTGGGAATGTCTGTCCTCCTGGCCAAAGAAAGGTAAGTAAGATCCTTGCCCTTCATTACAACATAATGTGTATTTGTGTTTCAGCATGGACATATAATTCTGGGTTTTTTCCTTTTTTTTTTTAGGTTGCTGCTTGCAGAGAAGATGGGCCATCTTTGCCGAGATGACTCAGTGGAAGGCTTGCGTTTTTACCCAAATTTATTTATGACACAGAGCTGAGGGTTTCGCATTTGAAATCCTTTTTGTCCATGTGCTTGCGTTCATGTAGAGGTTGTATGACATTGAACTAAGAGACAAACCCTGATCACCTGAGAATTCATTGGAACTTCACAGTAGAATGTAAAAAACTCTTCATTTCTGCTTAAGTAGTATGATCCAGGAAGATTATTTAGGATACACATAGGAAAATAAGAAAAATGAATGCCAGTATGAATTTAAAATCATGTTATAGTTGTATAGAACCCTCAGAGTTTAACTTGAAATAGGAATTTTAATTTGATCTTCAAATCTCACCATTCTATAAACAAAGGAATTTAGTTTTGCAGAGAAGGAAAAGAAAGGTGGCCTGTTGGGACAGGTTGGCTTATTATTTTGGTGTGACTAAAATTCACTCGATTATAATTGAAGTTTTTCTCCACCCCTGCCATGCCCATTTTGGTTTTTTTTTTTAATGAAGGAAGTTATATCCTCTAGGGGGCTGAAGAACAGCGCAACATCACACAGAGTCTGGACTGCAGCAGGTCACACGAGGCTCCTGTTAGAGCTTTAGAAACAGTCACAGGCGTGTCTTCAGCAGACTAAGTAAAACACCTTTGTGAAAGGAGAGAATTTGATTTGACTTAATATATACTCCAACTAGTTTCTTTTCATTTTTTTAAATGATGATTTCATGGCATTTAAAGAATGCAGCTATGTCATTTTGTGAAAAAAAATGTTGTGGATTTTGAAACTGAACTAGGAAGCTGTATAGACATGCCCAGAGTCATGATTACAAAATTTGGAAGGTGAACAGCTCAAGAATTCCCTAGGACCATTGTGCAGGTGGAAGGGCAGAGTGAACCTTCCGTAGCTTTATAGGAAGCTTCGTGTTCTTTTACCTCACAAGCCACAGACAGGAAATAGAAAGTGGAAAAGTAATAGCTTTTTTTCCTTCAAGAAGTTTCAACAACAAACTTTTAAAAATCTATTATATTCCAGTAATATTTTTTTCTTTGCTCCATACATTATAAATTATGTGGAATATTCTAGTAAAAATTCCTGAGGCCCTGAGAGAACAGAAGCTGGCTGATGCCGCTTGGAGATGGCATGAGTTTTACAGAGGACTGCCTGACTTCCTATCGCTGTGCTGCCTGCAGTATGCCGGCGCTATCTCAAACTCAGGGACCCCACAGGACAGGAGACCCCCTTTGTGAGACAGAGTGGGAAGTGGAAGGGTAATGATGGTTTCGCCCACACCTCCAGAAGGCATAGGGAGAACCCCTGGGACCAGGAGAAGGCCTGCTCAGGGTCACATTCTGGGACCCCTAAGTTTTCCAAACCTGTCACTGACTCTTCATTGTAGTGACAGATCCCCAATATCCCCCAGTGCACACATACACAGGACATACCTCACCTGGCTAAGACTTTTAGCACAGTAATTGCCACGTGGGTTGTATTTAGCTTACACGAGTTTGGAGCCCAGGGCCTCAGGAAGCATATGTAACTCACAGGTCTTTGACCTAATACAACACTGGCCACAAGGGAAAACAATTTTTTTTCTAGTGTGGCAGTCAATGTGTTAAAACTTACAAGGATAAATAATAATCTGTTTCGCCAGATCAACTGAGTTGCAAATATTGGAACTACTAGATCTAATGGTTTGGATTCACATACTTATTTACTCACGTGTGACAACTCATTAACAAAAGTGTAGCAATCTGAATTATATAAGGTGAACTACAGAGGAAGAAAAGTAACATGCATATATTTTACAAATGTCATTAATTAAAAAACAAGTATGATTGATTTTATTATTTGTAAAGTGGGCATTCTTCACTATTTTCAGACCTTTGTATGTGTGTGTGTATATATACACACATATATATAATTTTTTTTTTGACAAATAATGTGTCCTTTTCCCTCTAATGTAGGAATTATTTTTAGATACAATGAATTGGGCCCTAAGTGCAAAAAAGTTCTGTCTCGGTGCTCACTGGAATGATTATTCCTTTTGCTTTCCTAACTTTGCTCCTTAGGAGCATGAATTTTATAGCTTTATGGCAATGGGATATTTTTAGTCATTTACTGTCAAGAATAAATTTTTTACTTTGTATAAGTAAAGGTTGTTTTCAGGGTTACATGATTGGTGTTAATGTATATAGAGTAAAATTATTGCAAAATTTTAAAATGATTTTTCTTAACTTGGTGTTCTTTTTAAGTACTCTTTGAAAAATACATGAAAGTGATAGGGCTTTGGTCATACTGGTTTGTTAAAACCAGTATGTTAAAAGTTCTTTTAGATTTCATAATCGAGAGAGTTGCTTGACATCAAGCTCTTAGTATTTTAGTTGTCTTAAAAGGATGGGAAATGAGTCATGAATTGTTTTGGTTATTTTAAAATTCTTGATATGAATTCCACTGTTGATCAACCATGTGTATTCATATAAATGTACTTTCTCTTATTCCCTGTTATCAGAGAACATGGATTTATCGTGTCATTATTCTCATGCTCAAGTACTTGAAATGGTTGGCTCTTGTCCAACAGTGTAAGAGTCTTCATTGTGGGACAGTGGAGTCACAACTCCTAAGGTGGTTAGGTTTTAAAGACAGTGCCTGAGGACAAACTCGAGCACATTCAAAATGATCCTTGAAAATCTAAATTACTAATACAAGTTTCTTTATAGTCTTAAAAGTTTGAATCCTTGGGGAATGTACATAGGTATGAATATATTATGCATATCAGAAATACAGCGTATAATAAAAACTGCGTATCAACAATTCACTTTTATAGCATTATTATGCTGTTTAAATATGTGTGTCTTTTGCCGATAGGTATGGTTGAATTTATGTAAATTTATTGTTAACCCCATAAAGGCAAAGGTTTTTTTTTTTTTTTTTTTCTTTTTGAGACAGAGCCTCAAGCTGTTGCCCTGGGTAGAGTGCTGTGGCATCACAGCTCACAGCAACCTCCAACTCCTGGGCTCAAGCAAGTCTCCTGCCTCCACCTCCTAAGTAGCTGGGATGACAGGCACCTGCAACAACGCCCAGCTATTTTTTGGTTGCAGCCGTCGTTGTTTGGCGGGTCCGGGGTGGATTCGAACCTGCCAGCTCAGGTGTATGTGGCTGGTGCCTTAGCCGCTTGAGCCACAGGCGCCGAGCCAAGGGCAAAGGTTTTTATCTGGTTTTTCATGGATCTGTCCTCAGATGCTAGATCAGAGCCTGGATGCTTAGGCATTCAATGAATATTTACTGAGTGAATGAACTCTGATGTATCTACCTTTTAGAATTTGGTTCCACTTATAGCCTATTTTAGTTGCCATTCAGTTCAATGAAAAGAAAACTTCTTTTTGAATACATATCAATTTTGTATGAGGAACTTTGTGCAGCAGTAAAGGCAGAGGTGAATAGTATGTGTTCTTGCCCTTAAGAAAAAGGTCGCCTACTGGGGGAATTAGACGTGTAAGCAGCTTTCACTGAAGATGGAGCGAAGGAAGTGCCATGGAAGGGGCCCGGGAGCCGTGCTGTGGGGGCAGAAGAGGGAGCCTTTAGTACTGAGGGGGCGCTGAGGAGGCTCTGTGGGAGGGGAAGACCCACAGGACCAAGGGTTGTCGGGAAGTGGAAGGCATTGGGTCAGGGGAACCGCGTGAGGGGTGCCCTGCCTGTTCCTAGACACACTAACCTCGGCCGTCCACATTTCCCATCAGTGCTTCCCACTCACCCACCTACCACAACCCCCACTAGTCCAAATATACACTGCTCAATCCCACCTGCTGCAGAAACCCTGTGTCCAGTACACAGCTCTACTGTTTCTGTACTCCATAAAAGTTGTCCGGTTGTATTTTGTTTTGTTCTCTTGTTAACCTTGATGCCATAAGAAAATAGAAAAATTGGGATTCTTTGAGTTCAAAGAGTGTTCATTATCTGCAGTCCCCAACCCCCAGCTCTGGATCTGTTAGGAGCTGGGCTGCAGAGCTCCACCTTGCTGCCCTGCGCCTTCCCTGTCCACTCCCTCCACCTCATCCATGGAAAAATTGTCTTCCAGGAAACTTGGAGTAGGGTGGCAGAGTAGGTGAGTGCTTGGGCCATTCAAACAAAGCAGCTTCATCTGAGCTCCGCCTGCACACACGCACACCCATGGAAAAACTATTCTGTGAAATCCGTCCCTTGTGCCAAAAAGGTTGAGGACCCCTGTTACATACATTTCTTTTGCATTCTCACTGGCCTAGGTCAGCAACTGTATGTGGTGGATTCCTAGTGAGGTACTAACTGAACTGAGTGATTGTTGGATTATAGTATCAAGTGTCAGGAGTTGACTAGCGGACCCTAAATCTGTGCCTTTTACCCTCTTCCCAAGAAGACAACAGACTGGGCATGGCTCTGAGATCTGTGTGTCTTATTTAAATTCCATGACAAGAGCCATAACCGTGATGTGGGAAGCACCACAGAAAAGTCTGATTGGCTCAGCACCCATAGCTCAGTAGTTAGGGTGCTAGAGGGTGTGAACCTGGCCCGGGCCTGCTGAACAACAATGACAACTACAACAACAACAACAACAAATAGCCGGGCATTGTGGCAGGCGCCTGTAGTCCCAGCTACTTGGGAGGCTGAGGCAAGAGAATCACTTAAGCCCAAGAGTTTGAGGTTGCTGTGAGCTGTGACAGTACAGCACTCTACTAAAGGCAACATACTGAGACTCTGTCTCAAAAAAAAAAAAAGAAAAGTCTTATACACATGTAAGATCTTGTTATACAGATTGTGATTACAGGGTGAAAATTGGATCATTTGTGTTGTTCTTTGTATCTTGATAGGAAATTATGAGTCAGTTACGGCTTTCATCTCATGAGTATTACCAGCTGCTGACCCAGAAAGAGAATTCTTCTTTATTTATTTTTACTTTTTTTGAGACAGAGTCTGGGTAGAGTGCTCTGGTGTCATAGCTCACAGCAAACTCAAACTCTTGGGCTCAAGTCATCTTGCCTCAGCCTCCTGAGTAGCTGGGACTACAGGCGCTGCCACAACACCCAGCTACTTTTAGAGAAGGGGTCTTGCTCTTGCTCAGGCTGGTCTCCAAGTCCTCAGCTCAAGCAATCCACACGCCTCCGGCTCCCAAAGCACTAGGATTATAGGCGTGAGCCACCACGCCCAGCCAGAAAGAGAATTCTTTTTTTTTTTTTTTTTTTTTTTTTTTTATTGTTGGGGATTCATTGAGGGTACAATAAGCCAGTTACACTGATAGAAAGAGAATTCTTGATAGCCATACTAGTTTTAGTTCAATATTGACAAGACCATAATCACTGTTCCTTTGAATGAGTTTTTTCTCCTTTCACTATTATGTTGCCTTTTGGAAAAAAAACTGAATTGTATCTTAATTGTCCGATAAAGACAGTAATATAGTTTGACAAGAATTCTAATGACAAAATTGACCAAGCACCTAAGTAAAGCTACTATTTAAAAAATGACCAAGTATATTGATCCTGTATCTGGATTACTCCCACCCCTGAAGAGTGGCTTTTTTTTTTTTCCCCACAGTTTTTGGCCGGGGCTGGGTTTGAACCCACGAACTCTGGCATATGGGGCCAGTGCCCTACTCCTTTGAGCCACAGGTGCCCCTCTGGAGAGTGGCTTTTTGGGGACACTGTGTCTCAATAATTAAAGCAGAGCAAGTTGCCATTTATATGTTTTGCTTAATCAGCACAGATCTAAATAAATATTTAAAAGTGACTATTATTCTATGCTGTTTATAATGTGGGGAAGGAGGGATTAAGTTATTTCCTCAAGGTCATAAAGGCAGGGCTGGGATTTAACCCAGGATTCATCTAACTCCAAAGCTTACTCTGTTGAGGGTTTGCTTCCACAACTGAAGACCCAGAGTTCTTGTGGCAGGTATGTGAAGAGGAATCCCAGCTTCAATTGATGAATGTTACTAGAGGCAATGAAAACTGGATGATTACCTTAAAGCCTTCTTTGAAACTTTGAGTTTTATTAGTATTAACTAATAAAGTGTAAGTACCTAAAAATTTTGGTACTTCTGATAACATACAAGTAAATAATTTTGCTATCTTTTAAAAAACGAAATGATAGATTCAAGGTCCTGCAGATGGCATGTTTTTTTAATGTTTTAACAATTGAGGTAAAGTTTACAAACACTAAAACGTCACATCTTCAACTGGATGAGTTTTGACAAGTGCATGGTAAATGTTTGTCAACAGACACATCTGTTAACCCCTGGACAGCTCCTCGGTGGCACCTCCCGTGCCTTTAGTTTTGTCCGTTAAGTGGTATATTTTGTGTAAAAGAAAAGCAAATGGTAAACTGCCTTGAGGTTACTTGGTAACCAGAACAGCTGTTAAACAAGGTGGACTCCATCCTCTCCTTCTTTTTAAAAGACAACTTTTTAAAAACTTTGCAAAGCAGAGTTTTTAAAAAGGGGTAGTTATTTTTAATTTAATTAAATAACCAGTTCTGCCTCCAGGGAAGAGAAAACGAAGATACAATTTACCTGAACTGCGTTCTTTTGAACTCCTTCAGTAATTTCGGGAAGGAATGGCTATGCTATGGAAACGACTTGTTTCTGTGGTCTTCCAGAAGAAAATGACACCAGGGGAGTCGGAAATGAGTGTGGAGTGCCAGGAACCTGCTGGGTCGCCCCGGAAGCCCTGGCCGGAGTGTGCGGGGTGCGGTGCGCAGTGGAGGTGGGGGACCTGCCGTCCCTCCCCGAGCCCCGGCCGGCCGGGCGCGCCCCGAGCTGGGAGGGGGGTGGGTGGCAGCGAGGGACGCGCGGCCCGCCGTGGGGGGGGGTGGTGGCAGCAAGGGACGCGCGGCCCGCCGTGGGGGTGGTGGTGGCAGCAAGGGACGCGCGGCCCGCCGTGGGGGTGGTGGTGGCAGCAAGGGACGCGCGGCCGGCCGTGGGGGTGGTGGTGGCAGCAAGGGACGCGCGGCCCGCCGTGGGGGTGGTGGTGGCAGCAAGGGACGCGCGGCCGGCCGTGGGGGTGGTGGTGGCAGCAAGGGACGCGCGGCCCGCCGTGGGGGTGGTGGTGGCAGCAAGGGACGCGCGGCCCGCCGTGGGGGGGGGGGGTGGCAGCAAGGGACGCGCGGCCCGCCGTGGGGGGGGGGGGTGGCAGCAAGGGACGCGCGGCCCGCCGTGGGGGTGGTGGTGGCAGCAAGGGACGCGCGGCCCGCCGTGGGGGGGGGGGGTGGCAGCAAGGGACGCGCGGCCCGCCGTGGGGGGGGGGGTGGCAGCAAGGGACGCGCGGCCGGCCGTGGGGGGGGGGTGGCAGCAAGGGACGCGCGGCCCGCCGTGGGGGTGGTGGTGGCAGCAAGGGACGCGCGGCCGGCCGTGGGGGGGGGCTGGCAGCAAGGGACGCGCGGCCCGCCGTGAGGGGGGGGGTGGTGGCAGCAAGGGACGCGCGGCCCGCCGTGGGGGGGGGGTGGTGGCAGGAAGGGACGCGCGGCCCGCCGTGGGGGGGGGGGTGGTGGCAGGAAGGGACGCGCGGCCCGCCGTGGGGGGGGGGTGGTGGCAGGAAGGGACGCGCGGCCCGCCGTGGGGGGGGGGGTGGTGGCAGGAAGGGACGCGCGGCCCGCCGTGGGGGGGGGGGGTGGTGGCAGGAAGGGACGCGCGGCCCGCCGTGGGGGGGGGGGTGGTGGCAGGAAGGGACGCGCGGCCCGCCGTGGGGGGGGGTGGCAGCAAGGGACGCGCGGCCCGCCGTGAGGGGGTGGGGGCGGCCGCGCCCTGTCCCCGGGGCCTCCCTCCCTCCCCGGCCGTCGGGGGCGGTCCCGGGCGGGGCTGCGGGAGCCGCGCGCGGGGCTGGGGCGCAGTCGGGGACGGGAGCTCGGCCTCCTGCTCGCCGCCCGCCGTGCCCGCCAGTCCCCAGAGGTAAGAAGGGCACTCGGGGGACCCTGGGCGGGTCCGCGGGGTCGGGAGGTGCCCGGCGGCCCTGCGTCCTCCCCGCAGCCCGTGGGCGCAAGTGGCGGTCGGCGTCCTGTCCGCGCGCTGGCCTCGGTCCCGGGGACAGGCTGTAACCCAGCGTCGGTCGGAGTCCCCGCTGCCACCCGACCTGGCTCTCCCAGCGCAGATGTTTCCAGTGACCGAGACCCGCCGCACAGACCGGGGTTGAGTCCACGTTGTTGAGACTTGGAAATCGCGTCTGGGGAGTGTGCGTGTGCGTGTGTGTGTGTGTGTTTTCTCCTAAAAGAAATCCTTCCTGGGATACACACAGTATGAGAGAATGAGCATTGCAAAGTGGTCCTGATGAGGTCCTCCTTATGCTGATGACACTAGGGTCACATTTCCAAGCGTGAACTTGACTTTGGAAACCCGAGCGGATGGGGGAGCGCACAGATTCCCGCGGGACCGGGGCAGAGCGGACGGGGCTGAATATACAGATAAATCCTGTCTGTGCCCGCTGCTTTGGAAGTAGGGATTTCCTCCTCCTAACTATTATTCTTAATATAAACTCAAGTACGTGCGTGTTTGTCAGAAGGGACAAAATCACTTTGCTTCTTTCTGTTTTTACTTTTATTTGACAAGTCATTGGTCCCATGGATATTAGCCTAATTCATTTTCTGTAGCTATAAAGGGCGTATAGAAGTTTTGGTTTCCACAAAAACATTTGAGGCTATTTAATATTTCTCCTACCCTTCTAAGCTGATGCATTTAGAATTTCCCTATAAGCTTTTATGTATGTGAATGTTATATGAAAGTATTTTCAAATGTGTATAAAGAATACCTAAGTTCTTATTTTCTTAGAATGATCCTCGAGCCATACATTGTTAAGTACCCAGTTGTGGTATTGGGAACATTTCAAACAAAATAAGCAAGTAAGGTTGAGGAAGAAATTACAGAAGCATCTTACGATTATGCTATGACAAGAATTAATTGATATGTAACCTGATTAGCTTTTTTTTTTTTTTTTTTTTTTTTTGTGGTTTTTGGCCGGGGCTGGGTTTGAACCCACCACCTCCGGAGCCCTACTCCTTGAGCCACAGGCGCTGCCCACCTGATTAGTTTTGTAAATCCATTTCCCTTTAGTTCTAAACACAGATTATCACACAATTCTGTGTTTTATTGGTCCTTTTTATAGAAGGAAAATGTGTCATAATCAGTCATTTATGCTAAGGGGTTTAACTTCTGTGGTGTGAAAGTAAGCAATAGTAAAAGAAGCAAGGCGGGGAGCTTGCTTCTCCTCAGTGATTTGAAGGAAGCGTTTTAATTGCCCAAAGTGCCCACACTTGCCCAAGAGATTCCATGATGCTTTCTGCAAGGGCCCATGACGCTGGGTTTCCCAGGCCATCCACGTTCAAGGAAATCGGGGGGTAATTCCACTAAAACAGAATTTTCTGGGGTTTTTTTTTCTTTCTTCTTTTCCATTTCTTTTTCCTTTTTTTCCTAGGGAAAGGAGGGAAGTCTAATCATTCATATAATTACACTTCAGATCTCCGCTTCCCTTTCAGGAAGTATGGTATTTCCTCTGTTCAGGCAGCTCATACTGAAAGAAAGCTAATAGAGACACACCGATTTCCTTTCCACTGAATTTTGGCTTATTTCAACCAGTCCTTGTAATTCTATTAATTTCTGTTCTTATCTGAAGGGATGTAACATGTATTTGGAATGTAATATACTTATTACTATATATATATATATATATATATATATATTTTTTTTTTTTTTTGTAGAGACAGAGTCTCACTTTATGGCCCTCAGTAGAGTGCCGTGGCCTCACACAGCTCACAGCAACCTCCAACTCCTGGGCTCAGGCGATTCTCTTGCCTCAGCCTCCCGAGTAGCTGGGACTACAGGCGCCCGCCACAACACCCAGCTATTTTTTCGTTGCAGTTTGGCCGGGGCTGGGTTTGAACCCGCCACCCTCAGTATATGGGGCTGGCGCCCTACCGACTGAGCCACAGGCACCGCCCTATTACAATATATTAACTAAGAGTAATTGGGGGAACTGTAAACATTAAGAAAATATGTATTAAAGGCACAGTTTGTTAAATTCTAGTATGAAAAAAATTGTTCTTAAATGCCTTGCATCTTATTCTATGGTCTGATATTCTGTTTATATCAAAGCAAGTGCTGCCTCCCACAGTTGACTCTGAACCACAGGCCAGCAAGGTATTCCCTGCCCTCCTAGGTGGTCTGGGGAGATTGCTGTGTGAATCATCTGCCTCCCAGTGCATACCAGCAGCAACAAGCACTGCAAGACTGACAGAGATGATAATTGTAATTTATCTGTTTTCTCCTTACACACCCTAAACAAGGAAGTCGGGGCCACGTGGAGTTCAAGTTTAATTGTAATACTGTGGGTATCTTATTTATTTATTCATTCATTTATGTATTTATATAAAGACAGAGTCTCACTCTGTTGCCCTGGGTAGAGTGCTGTGGCATCGTAGGTCACAGCAACCTCAAACTCTTGGGCTCAAGTGATCCCCTTGCCTTAGCCTCCCAAGTAGCTGGGACTGCAGGTGCCTGACACAATGCAGGGCTAGTTTTTCTACTTTTGGTAGGGATGGGGTCTTGCTCTTGCTCAGGCTGCTCTTGAACTCCTGAGCTCAGGTAGTCCACCAACCTCAGCTTTCCAGAGTGCTGGCATTATAAATGAGCCACCATGCCTGGCTTGTGAGTATCTTTTTAAAAGCTTTGACCGTTTTCATATAGTACCTGGGAATCAAGAAATGAAGCAATACAGATAACACACCAGTTGTGCAAGGAAGTGTTAATAGCCTACTTGTTGAAGCCAGGCAAGGATGGTTTGATTGTATACAACTCGATGTCAAGTGAAAATTTGGCAAAAGTTTAGTAAATTGATCAGTGTGAAATGCCAAACAGATAAATAGTGTGAAAATGTACAGTTTATTATCTAAATTGACTATTAGCTGTGATAAAATTAAGCAGATAATAATAAATGCTCCACTTAAGGATATGCTATAAAGAGAAGAGACTTCAGTGTTTTGCAAAGATAATCTTGATGTTGAGCATAACTGATTGTTTTTGATAGGTGAGCTACCGTGGAATGAAAGGGACTTGTGTAATTACAGGTGATTTCCCCTGGGAAAATTAATGTCCTCACTAGTTTCCTTACAGTATCATTTAGGATGTTTGACTTCTCAGATAGTTTTGTCATTTCATGATTACTGTTTTATGAATCACATTGAACGGAGCCATCGCTTTTTTGAGGTTCTAATTTCAGAATCTCAAAATTTGTTTGTTTGTTTTGTTTGTTTTAAATAACAGTTTGGATGTTAGAAAGGACATGAGGAGACTAAAGACCTGGGATTGTGCTGATCAGAATGAAACCAATGTTGAAAGACTTTTCAAATCTGTTGTTGGTGGTGCTCTGTGACTACGGTGAGTATCCTAAGCATACTTAATGCTGTAGGTGGCAATAAACTTAAGTGTGAGGTTTGTAAGTGTATTATATTGATGACTCTGCCTGGAGGAGGCAGAGTGGGCCTGTAATGCAGGGGCCTTTAAGGTGTGATCCTCGCAACCCCATGTTCTCTGAAAGTGTTTTAGGGGTTTGGCACGATTGATTTAAATTTCACTTTAAACACATTTAGGTCTTATTAAAAATAATAAACAATGCACTTGCATTTTAACAAATTGGAGACAAGCATGTTACCTTGAGTTCTCTTTGATTAATTTCTAATAATTCAGTATAATAAATCATTTCCCTCCCACACACACAGCAGGGGTATTCTGGATATTGAGGTTCTCGGTAAGATTTCACTTGACACAAGAGTTTTTTTGTTTTTTTTTTTTTTTGAGGCAGAGCCTCAAGCTGTCGCCTTGGGTAGAGTGCTGTGGCATTACAGCTCACAGCAACCTCCAACTCCTGGGCTCAAGCGATTCTCCTGCCTCTGCCTCCCAAGTAGTTGGGACTACAGGCGCCTGCCACAACGCCTGGCTTTTTTTTGGTTGCAGTTGTCATTGTTGTTTGGTGGCCCGGGGCTTGATTTAAATCCACCAGCTTAGGTGTATGTGGCTGGTGCCTTAGCTGCTTAAGCCACAGGTGCTGAGCCCACGCAAGAGTTTTGAAGCTTGAGTCTCTCTGGAACCCATCTGAATTTCAGTCATGACCATTGTGTGTTCTTAGACAAATTTCTTAGTCTCTTTAAACCTTAGCAATAATATTGTCTTCACAGGGTTGTTATGATACAATAAAATCAAGAACGTGAAACATCTTGAATATCTGAGCATATAGTAGATATTTAAAGTTAGTTCTCCTCATTCAGTTTGTTTCCACTCTCAGGGTTTTATACAACTAGTGAATCAATAGAGTCAACAATATGATGTAATGTTCACAACTTTTCTTTTGATGATTTCCAGATACTTCATAGATATCTAATCAGTTGGTGTTATGGGAGTGGAAATTGTTTTCAAATTTGCTGAAAAATTTGTGATCGGAGAATACTGGCTTGTATTCTTGATCAATGTCACAGCCAGCTAAATGGGCCCGACCATGTTGCTGTTCTTTTCATTCAGTAGCTATTCCTTCTCAGTCTTTCATTTTAAGAAGTTTATTTAGGCCAGGTACATTGGCTCATGCCTGTAATTCTAGCACTCTGGGAGGCCTAGGTGGGTGGATCACTTGAGCTCAGGAGTTCAAGACCAGCCTGAGCAAGAGTGAGACCCCTCCCATCTCTTCTAAAAATAGAAAAACTAGTCCAGGATAAAGGTAGACACACTCCTGTAGTTCCAGCTACTTGGGAGCCTGAGGCAAGAAGATTGCTCAAGCCCATGAGTTTGAGGTTGCTGCGAACTATGATGCCACTGCACTCTACCCAGGATGACATTAGAGTGAGACTGTCTCAAAACAAAAACAAAAAAAGCTTAATTGAACAAGAAGATGCTTTATTTAAGAACAACTAATGTTGGTTTTTGAGACAGAGTCTCACTTTGTTGCTCTCGGTAGAGTGCTGTGGCGTCACAGCTCACAGCAACCTCCAGCTCTTGGGCTTAGGCGATTCTCTTGCCTCAGCCTCCCAAGTAGCTGGGATTACAGGCACCCACCACAACATCCAGCTATTTTGTTGTTGCAGTTTGGCTGGGGGCGGGTTTGAAACATGCCACCCTTGGTATATGGGGCCAGCGCCCTACTCACTGAACCACAGGCACCGCCCAGAATTTAATTCTTTTAAAGTAATTCATTCCTACCTAAAAATAGATTGCTTTAATAATGGCCTTCTACAAAAACGTGTAGGTCTCCTTGGTTTCACAATGATAAATAAACAAATATTCTCCATTTAAATTAAGTATTCAGGGATGGTTATAGTTTTTAAGAGCAAGATACCTTACTAGAATATAAAATAAAAGTTAAATGAGCATAAAATCGAATGTAGGGGATGAATGTGTAGGTCACTAATGGAAAGGAAGGGATTTTCATGTATATGTTTTTCCCGCTTCACCTCCACTTCATGTTGATCGAAATATACCATTACCAGTTAGGGTTTTTTTTAAAGCTACATGCTTATGTAGAGATACTGGTTACTTTAAACACAATAAAGAAATGGGACGAGGGGAAAACAAAGCATAGAAAAAACTATTATAATATTACCAGGACATAGCAGTTTTCTAAATGAGAATGTATTCTTGTCTGTCCTGGAGTAAACGAGCAAGTTCTGCATTTATACACCTTCCATCTGCTGCTGCTGGAATCCATCAATTGCGTCTTTGTTTTCCATTTCCAACTGGGCATGTGTGTTTCTTTCATTGATTGGCTCCCCCATTAAATCAGAATCGGATCTGCCTCATTGACAATTCCTATCTTTCTTTTTCTTTTTCTTTTTTGAGACAGTCTCACTCCATTACAGTGCCGTGCCATCACAGCTCACAGCAACCTCAAACTCTTGGGCTTAAGTGATTTTCTTGCCTCAGGCTCCCAAGTAGCTACGACTACAGGCACCCACCACAACGCCCACCTATTTTTTGTCGTTGTTGTTGTAGTTGTTATTGTTGTTTAGCAGGCCCGGGCCGGGTTCAAACCCGCCAGCATCCTAACCACTGAGCTATGGGTGCTGAGCCAATCAGACTTTTCTGTGGTGCTTCCCACATCACGGTTATGACTCTTGTCCTGGAATTTAAATAAGACACACAGATCTCAAAGCCATGACTCTGGTACCCACCACAATGCCCGGCTATTTTGTGGTTGTAGTTGTCATCATTGTTTGGCAGGCCAGGGCTGGCTTTGAACCCACCAGCTCTGATGTATGAGGCTGGTGCTGAGCTACAGGCACCGAGCCAGACAACTCTTATCTTTTATAATAGACTTTCATTAGTTAATGAAGTGGTGTATGTCTCTTAATCTTAAAATGCACCATATAACCATCTTGCCCCCTTCAGATTCAAATTAATGCAGCTTTGTTCTTAGTCTTAACTTCTGTGGCTGTGGTAAGTGCTGAGTCTCTTTAAGCCACTAGTTCTGCAAGGTGCTAGGTCAGCTCTGCCCTCACACACAAGCTGCAGTAGGACCAGCCACCTACATCCCCTTGAGTGAGCTCCAAGCAAAATGGAATACCCCTCAACTTCTATTTTGCCTAAATGAAAACAACAATAAGAACTTTATTCTGTTGTTTTCAAACAAGTGGTGACCAAGCATTCTAGCCTACTCAAATTTTAGATATTTTATTTTATCTCATCTCAAATAAGAGCTAGGTAAAGTGCTGAGCTAATTAAAAAATACTCACCTCTGTGTGCCATGATACTCATGTGCTGATTTTAATAATCATTGACTGAATATCTATAAGGATATTTTAAACACTGCAGCCAAAACAAAAACACATGAGCCCCTTTGGACATGTGACACGTACAGGAGATACATACATATCTGATAGGTATATATTATGTATGTATTATGAATGTATAATAAGTAATAAATTCATACGTACATAAGTTGTTTTTCAAACCTAAACGGCACCATAGTCCTTTAAATCTAGAATTCTTAGTCGTGCCTAGGCCATTGCCAAATTCTGCCTTCTTCCAGATGTATTTGGAAATGGTTCAAAATAGAAACAAGGATTCTTGTGTGTCTGTTTTCTTTGCACTCTTCACTTCAGCTGCTCTGTGAGGTCTCTTTTTTTAAAAGATATAATTGATTCTAACGGAATGATACTTTGGAAGCTAATAGTCATCTGTCCTATCTAGGCCAATACCAGTCAGTATAATGACATTAAAATTGCCTAATTACAAGCCTAGTTACTTCATAATGTACACTCTATTCCTTGGATTACCCATGCAGAATAAAGTGTTAACCTTTCGTATCCTTCTAAAAATTTCTTTTCTTTCTTTCTTTTTCTTTTTATTTATTTATTTATTTATTTATTTTGAGACAGAGCCTTATTCTGTTGCCCTGAGTAGAATGCTGTGTTGGCATAGCTCATGGCAACCTCAAACTCTTGGGCTCAACCAATTTCTTGCCTCAGCCTCTCAAGTAGCTGGGACTATAGGTGCCTGCTACAACACCTGGCTAGTTTTTCTATTTTTAATAAAGACAAGTTTCCCTCTTGCTCAGGCTGGTCTTGAACTCCTGAGCTCAGGCAATCCTTTTGCCTTGGCCTCCCAGAGTGCTAGAATTGCAGGCCCACCTAAAAATTTCTGCCTTGCACAAACTGAGGACCCTGGTTCCTTTACTGATAAAACATTCCCACATGTTTGTCATGAAAATAATAACTTTGAAATAAACTTAGGGTCTTGTATTTAAAATATCCAGAGCAGTTTGTACTGTGTCATTTAAATAAAACTTTCTCTTACTTCGCTGTATATCCATTTACCCTAAATACCTAAAGACCAGAAATGATTAACATGGAAAAAGTGAGGTATTGGATTTTTGTCCTGAGAATTATCAATTATTCTAGCTTCATAGATTTTAATTACAGATATATTATATTGTTGAGTGCTGTGTATTCAGAGTGTTACTAATTATTTTTATTTTTATTTTTATTTTATTTATTTATTTTTTTTGAGACAGAGTTTCACTATGTTGCCCTTGGTAGAGTGCCATGGCGTCACAGTTCACAGTAACCTCCAACTCTTGGGCTTAAACGATTCTCTTGCCTCAGACTCCCAAGTAGCTGGGACTACAGGTGCCTGCCACAACGCCTGGCTATTTTTTGTTTATAGTTGTCATTGTTGTTTGGCAGGCCTGGGCTGGGTTTGAGCTGCTGAGCTATGGGTGCCGAGCCTAATTAATTATTTTTAAACATAACTATGAAAGATGAAGGTGAAGGAGCTTTTAAATCAGAAAGAGGGTCATGTCCAGCTCCCAGATCTATACTCAGCATCATTTTACATCATCCTGGGCTCAATTCTAACTTCTCTTCCATCTAAAATGCTGTTTTTGAGCTGGGTGTGGTGGGGTGCTCCTGTATTTCTAGCTACTTGGGCAGCTGAGGCCGGAGGATCACTTGAGTTAGGGATTTTGAGGTTGCGTTGAGCTATGATTGTACCATTGCATGCTAGCCCAGGATGACAGCAAGATCCTGTCTCTTAAAAAAAAAAAAATGCACCTTGGGCGGTGCCTGTGGCTCAAAGGAGTAGAGTGCCAGCCCCATATGCTGGAGGTGGCAGGTTTAGCCCAGCCCAGCCAAAAACTGCAAAAAAAAAAAAAAAAAAATGCGCCTTTTTGAAACCAACCCTGACCATTTCATTTCAGTGCTTGGAGAAGCTGAATATCTCTTGTTGAGAGAACCAGGCCATGTAGCACTAAGCAACAGAACAGTGTCTGTGTATTTCCAGTATTCTGATGGTGCTAATGGGACGCTGAGGAACGTATCTGTCCTGCTTTTGGAGGCCAACACCAATCAGACTGTGACCACTAAGTCCATCCTGACCAACCAGTCCCAGGGAACACTCGAGTTTGAGTGCTTCTATTTCAGAGAGGCTGGTGACTACCAGTTCATAATGCCTCTGGAGTCAGCAGACAATAGCACTCCACTCTTCCGTGGGGAGAAAAGTGCCTTTCTGAAGGTGGAATGGCCTCTCTTTCACATTGACTTGAACAGGACCTCTGCAGCAGCAGAAGGCACCTTCCAGGTGGGCCTTTTCACCAGCCAGCCACTCTGCCCTTTTCCTGTCGCCAAGCCTGACATCACGGTGGACGTCATCTTCACTAACAGTCTCCCCCAAGCAAGTGCAACTCTGGGGCATCCACTGGAGATTAGAACCAGCAAAAGGACAGAACTTGCTCAAGATCAGTGGGTTGAGTTTGGCTGTGCACCCGTAGGGCCAGAAGCCTATGTCACCGTGGTGCTGAAGCTGCAGGAGCGAGACTCGGTCATTACCTCCACAGGACCCATTGACCTGGCCTGGAAGTTCGGATACAAACTGGTGATGGTGCCGGAACTTGAGTGCGAGTCTGGTGTGGAGGTGATGGTGCTACCCCCACCGTGCATCTTTGTTCAGGGGGTGATCGCTGTCTTCAAGGACAGCCCCGGACACCCTGGGGAGAGGCTTGTACAGCTGGCTCAGAACAACCTGCTCCTGGGAGAGAGGAGAACAGTGTTTAACTGTACTTTGTTCGACATGGGGAAGAATAAATACTGCTTTGACTTTGACATTTCAAGCAGAAGTCATTTTTCTGCAAAGAAGAAGGAGTGCATGCTAATTCAGAGAAATATGGGTTGGTATTGAGATTTTTAAACATTTTGAAATCAAAGAAGTGTCTTCATGTAATCAAAATTATTATTTACAATTTACGTGAACTTTAGGTAGATTGTACCATCATTTTTATGGTTCATTCCTTATAAGGCACCAGCTGACATTGTCATCCTTATCTGAAAAATTAAGAGTTGTGGTAAACAGACCCTCTTTAGGTCTCGTCTCCACATCAGTAAAATCAGGAGACTACACCTGCCTCAGAGTTGTGGGGACTGAATGAAACAAACGTGACCTTCTCAGGACTGGCATACACTGAGAGCTCAATAAACACTAACTATCACTATGCTTTAAAAACCCTACTAATACATGTGTGGTAAGTCCATGGTAGACATGACTTGAATTCAAAGCTAAATCCCAAATAGTAGTTAGTCATTTCTGTCTGTCTGCCTGTAGCTGAGCTTTTCTCCATGTCACGCAGTATGCAGAAATCAAAGCAAGATTTCTAAAATCCTTGCATCCTGATTCTCTGTGTGGCAGTCCCATCCACTCCCGTGCTGCGCCTGGCCTTTGTTTCCTTTTCCTGGAGACAAGCCTGTTCTCAGCATGCAGTTTAGCTGGGCAGATGTGGTTGGGCCCGCTTACCTGCTGTTTTTATTTTCATCCCCACTAAGCCCAGTGCCCCCTGACTGCAGAAGCCTCTGACTGTGTTGGTCTATAACCCTAAGTGTTGCTTGCTGCAAAAAACCCCACTTCTTCACAGAAATCCCTTTCTTGCCGCTCTCCCCTCCACTGGCCACTTCCCTGCTTGCACTCACCTCTGGCCTAGATTCTGTGGTCTGTTTAGCTCCCCTCCTACTGACATCCTAAACTCCTCTGCCCTGCTGTCCTGATGGTGCACCTGCGGGGCACACCCCAGCCACCCATGACTTTAGTTATCTGCCAGCTGCCTACCGTACCCAGGCTACTAAGTCTGCATGACAAGGTCACACCAAGGCAGTTACCACTGAGGGTGCATCTTGCCTCCACCATTAGTAGAGCCTGGATGGTCCCCAGCATGTCACCCTGGCTGGGGCTGACAGTTCTGTATCACAGCCCTTGAGACCTCCCCTCTGCTCAGACCCCAGCCCCTGCCTGCTGGTTAACTCAGTTGACTTTGGCAAATACTGCACAGGGGCTGGAAGCTGTTAGCTGGGAACTCTGCAAGCTCCCACTGAAAGGTCTGTACGCCTATAGGGGTCAGGCCCATCCTCTCCCTTCCTTCCTGTCACTGGAAGAAGTGTCACTCTTCCCCTGTGCTGTGGATGTCAGCCCCTCTGCTCATTTTGGAACCTTCTAGTCATCTCCCCTCTGTCTCCCTTCACTGGTTCATTCTATGATCTTTGAAATATATTTAATTTTCTTACCTAAAAACAAAACTGAAACTATAACTCTGCATTCTCCCCTAGACATCCCTTCTCTCCTCTTCCCTTTATAACCCAAAAACTTTGTTTGAAAAAGTTGCCTACACTTTGGGGGTTGCTTTTTTGCCTTTAATTCTCTTTACAACCCATAGCAAATTGGTTTCCACTTTTCACTCCTCCTCTGAAAATGCTGTCGCGGAAGCAGCCAGGAATGAGTTGCAGGTTCCTGACCCAGGGACACATTGGTCCATGTCTCCATGTCTCCATTGACTCAATTCTGGGGCACCACACTCACCTCCCTCCTCCCTGCCGGGTCCCCTGCCTGTCTCATCCCCCAGGTGCTGGTCATTTTCTCTTTTACCTGTCACGTACTAGCCAGGGATCAGTCTTGATGCTAACTGCTCTAAATCAGTGATTTTCAAGCGGTGTGCTGCAAAAAGTTTGAAAGATCATTAATTATTTTTGAGAGACGTTCAAAGCACAGTAAGTATATTCTTTTTCTTACTCTTTTTAAATTGATCAACATAATTTAAGCGTACCTCGGAAGTTTAACTATAGGTTCAAGTGTGCCGTAAGATAAAAAAGGTTGAAAAACACTGCTGTAGATGGATGTCATCCCCTGCTTTTACCAGGCCCTCCAGGGTCACTGGCATCTCTCAGATGTCTCCCAGCACCTCCAACTCTGGCCCAGTCACCTTGGGCAGAGTGCTGCAGCTCCACCATCCATCTCCTTGTCCGAACCAGAGGCCAGGGCCTCTCCTTCTGTACACCAGCCTCACTGAGTCCTGTGCCTTTGTCCCTTGGGTGTCTCAATCTCTCTACTTCTCCGTGATTCCACTGCCCTTCTTGGGTTAAGCCTCCGCTACTCCTCACCTGGATTCTTCCAACAGATTTCTAATTGGTTTCCCCCTTTCTTCCACTTCCTGCCCTTACTGTGGCCAGAGGGCTTGGGGTTTTTTTTGTTTGCTTGAGACAGAGACTCACTCTATCACCCTGGGCAGAGTGCCGTGGCATCATAGCTCACAGCAACCTCAAACTCTTGGCTTCAAGAGATCCTCCTGCCTCAGCCTCCTGAATAGCTGGGACTACAGGCACCCGCCACAATGCCCTGCTGGTTTTTCTATTATTAGTAGAGATGGGGTCTCACTCTTGCTCAGGCTGGTCTTCAACTACTGAGCTCAAGGGATCCACCCACCTCGGCCTCCCAGAGTGTTAGGATACAGACGTGAGCCACCGCACCTGGCCAGAGGGGTGGTTTTTAACATTCAAGTCGCCTAGGGCTGGTCATCCACTTAGTAGCTTTCAGTCACCTCCCTTGACATGTGGGTGAGACTCCCATCTCCCCCCCCACCAAATAACACCTCTATAATCACCATCTCTGGGCTGGGGCCCAGGCCCTCTGCTCCCACCTTCCCCTGCCTGCCTCACTCCTCGAGTCACCATTCAGGTTATTACTCCTTGACCTTTTCTGACGTAGCTTCCTGTGCTGTTAGTGGCATGGCATCCTTTAGTTCTCTTTCCTCCCCACGGAAGAGTGGGGTGCTATTGTCTGTTGATTCCTTTAGTTCTTCTCTTGAGGCGTTGAGCACTTCTGTTGCTGCTTACCTTTCTCTCTGTGTTTTCTCCCCAGCCCACAGACAGGGGAAGCTCCCTGGTGGCAAAACTCAACTTATATTGCTGGCAAGCTTTTTATGTTCTTTCTTTGGGCCATTTAGTATGTCTGGTGCGTGGCGCCTGTGGCTCAAAGGGGTAGGGCGCCAGCTCCATATGCCAGAGGTGGTAGGTTCAAACCCAGCCCCAGCCAGAAACTGCAAAGAAAAAACAAAAAAAAAACCCCAATACATCTAGTATGTCTGGTGCATAAATAGGTGCTTTTATTTTACTTTAATTTTTTTTTTTGCAGTTTTTATTTTATTTTATTTTATTGAGAGACAGAGTCTCATTATGTTGCCCTAGGTAGAGTGCTGTGGTGTCACAGCTCACAGCAACCTCAAACTATTGGGCTCAGGCAATTCTCTTGCCTCAGCCTCCCAAGTAGCTGGGACTATAGGTGCCCACCACAATGCCAGGCTACTTTTTTTGTCACAGTTGTCGTTGTTTAGCTGGCCTGGGCTGGTTTCGAACCCGCCAGCCTCGGTGTATGTGGCTGGCGTTGTAACCACTGTGCTACGGGTGCTGAGCCTGAATACAGCTTTTAAAAGTGAAAATTGAACTCAGGTCTGCCCAGTCTCAGCTGGGTATTAGGAGAAGAACCATTAGATTGCACTAATTTAATCAAGACATTCTTGCCTTCTCAAGAAAAGAATTTTTCAGCAAAAAATGTTCTGACTGAATTTAATGGACATGAACTGAGGGAAGTCAAGAAGTTTGAGCCGTTTAATTAAAGACACTTGGGGGCAGCAGTGGCCCCTTGGTGATTCTCAGGCTCTTGGGCTTTTCACGGATGATTCCATTCAGTGTCTAATGACTGGGATTCTTAAACCCACAGCACTATCAGTGGAACCCTAGACAGGGGCAGCATGGGGGGGTTTCTGCGTGTTGAGGCTAAGGGTGGTCAGGGCTCTGTGTGAGCCGCCAGGCATGCCCAGCAGCAGGCCTGGGGTACCTGGAGGGATCACACACGCCCACAGGCCCCAATTCTCCATGTGGCTTGCCCTGAGTGGCTCTGGCTCTGTTGGGCTGAGAGATGAAATTTAGGCTCACAATAGGAATCTCGGTGTCTTTTAGTATATAAATTTATGACTGACGTGAGTGCTCTCTTTTTTCATTTTCTGTTTCGATTGATAGCTCTGACCAGTAAAGAGTGTCTTTTTGGCCAAGTGGCATCATTCAGCGATGCACAGTGATTTGTGTGACCCACTGACTCACACTGAATGTTAGTTCCTTTTGAAAACGGAGTGATGTGTATGTTTGTGTCTTTTTTTCTAAATATGTCTTAGGACCTCAGGAGGCATGTAAATAACAGTTATCACAAATATATCATGGATGTCGTAAAAAATGGCCATGTTCTTTAACCCCTTGGATGGAATAAATAACATTTATATCACAGTTTAATCAGCAGGCATTGTTCTAAGAGTTTGGGGGACCTATTTAGTTCTCATAACACTCTATGAGTTAGGCTTATTGTATTGTCTGTTTTACAGGTGAAGAAATGGAGGTACTGAAAGATTATGTAATGGGCTCAAGGTCAGTGGTGTTTTAAATGGTAGAACCAGAACACAAATCAAGGAAACTAGTGTGAGAATTTGCTTTTACCATTATTCTATAATTACCTTCCATACAATCAACTTTCAATCCATGTATTAAGCAATATAAAGCTTTTACATTGGAAAATCAAAGGTTCTATTTTTTTTTCCTCAACTCACTGGCTCATCATGTGCCGCCCACCCCTTTTGGAAGACCTGTAACCACTTGGGAGTCCCCTGGCTCTGGCATGTCCTTGTTTAACATATGTGAGCTTTGTTTTATGCAAAGAAAATCTGAACTGCTGATCCCAGGGCCCTTCACCCCTCCTCCTACTTACAGCTGCTCACTTATGTCTACAGAATTTTCTTAATAAGCATTATTGTTTTGGTATCTCGGTCTTTGGAGCAAAATGTCTTACAGATGTGAATATTTCATAATTTCATAGGCTGTATGCTTTCAGATAGTCTTGGGGGCAGAAACAAATCTCCCTTTTTACATTCCAGACAGAATTAATCACCTTTATAATAGCATTTAGCCTGGACACACAGGTCCATTATGCAGTTTGAGTGCACGTGTGAGTCTCTAAACAGGATGAAGCAAAACAGCAAGACTAAAGTGAGATTTGTAGCACTGGCCATCTCGCATTTCATTTCTAATACATGAACTATAGTTATCTAATGAGTTCCAATTTTGCCAAGTATTTTCCTCAACTTTTTTTTTTTTTTTAAATTGAGACAGGGTCTTGCTATGTTGCCCAGGCTAGTTTTGAACTCCTGCGCTCAAGCAATCCTCCTACCTCAGCCTCCTGAGTAACTGGGTGTAGAGGCATGTGCCATCATTCCTGGTTTCCTCAAAGTTATTAGGAGAGATCTTCAGGGATAAAGTCACGAGGCATTTTTAAATTTTCCTGATTAAATTTAATCATTGCTTTATTTGCATGATTTCCTGTTTGATTAATCTGATTTAGAAATAAAGACATAAAATGTTTATTTTTATTGTTAATTATCCTATAAGCTATGGTTTTACTTAAAGGGAGAAGAATAATTAATACTTCAAGATGGAATTGTTTTGACATTAAGATTTATGTTTTTATCAAAACTTTGATTTTTTTTCTGATTTTCATTAACAGAATTTTTGCTTTTAGTTTGACAAGTGACTTTATGTATCTAAGTAAATTATATCTGTATCAAGTAAAAGAAGAGCTCAGAAAAAACGGTGAAAGAATTCTTAGCTTTTGTAATCCTACCTTTTGTGGTCTTAAACATGAGAGAAGAATAAATCATACATTGACTTAATTTTCAATTTATATTTCATCATAGTAGACTTTCCAAAAATAAATCACAATACTTTAAGTCAGAAAGACTTTAATATGAGATTCTTCTCAAAGCTTTTTAAGCATTGGAGGCTTAGTGTTGGAACAGCTCTGAAGCCTTGAGGACAAAGCTGGCTCATCGTTCTGCCATAGGAAGAGCTGCTGTGTGATCTGGGAGGCACAGAACCAATATTGTGTTTAGTTGGACCTCTGGATGGAACATGATTACCATGCCTCACTCAGTAGATGCTGGTCCAGAATACTGGTTATAATGCTCCCAGGCTCCTGAAAGCCTTTTAATTGCTGAAAGAACTCATATTCCATTACTCACAGCAAAGATTGCACCACCCGGCTCCCCTGAGAATGCATCTGCCCTATACTTTCATGTTTCATAGCTCTTTATACACCTTTGGCTGCATGAGGAGTTTTCCCCATAAAGGATGAAGAGCAGCCTTTGTGTGGAGGGTGTTTTGTACCTGGTGTTGGCAGGACCTGCTAGGTCTTGACGTTGGATGAGTACTGACAGGGAGGAGATTCAGGATAATTCTTCATAGGGAACTGTTCAATTATTCTATCTGGCAGTGATTGCATATCTGCTTGGAAGAGAAGCTTCCATTTATCAATCAGTAATGGGTTTTCTGGGAGGCGCTTGTGTGCATTTTGAAGCTCTGGTGTTAGGTGCTTTCTTAGAGGATTATTAAGGCTCCTTCTGAATTCACCTCTTTATCATGTAATGTTCCTTTTTAGCTCTGGTACTCTCCCTGCGTCTGCAGTCCATTTAGTCTGATGTTAAGACAGCCGCTTCAGTTTTGTTTTGATTAATGGTCATAAGGTATCTCCTCTTCCATCCCTTTACTTTTAATCTATGAATGTCTTTATACTACGTATGTGAAACAGGCTTTTTCTTTTTTACAAAACAGAGGATCGTTGGATCATGCTTTTAAAAATCTAATCCGACAATTTCTGTCTTTTACTTAGTTATTTACATTGTTATTGTATGGTCAGATTAAGATCCATTTTGCTGGATTTATTGTCACATAGGTTCTTTTGTTCTTTTTTCCTGCTTTCTTTTAGGTTAATTATATATTTTTTTACTTAAACTGCACTATTAGTTGATTGTTTGTTCCTTAAATTTTTTTTTTTTTTTTGTAGAGACAAGAGTCTCACTGTACCGCCCTGGGGTAGAGTGCCACGGCATCACACGGCTCACAGCAACCTCTAGCTCTTGGGCTTAGGCGATTCTCTTGCCTCAGCCTCCCGAGCAGCTGGGACTACAGGCGCCCACCACAATGCCCGGCTATTTTTTGGTTGCAGTTTGGCCGGGGCTGGGTTTGAACCCGCCACCCTCGGCATATGGGGCCGGCGCCCTACTCACTGAGCCACAGGCGCCGCCCTGTTCCTTAAATGTTTTTAGTGGTTGTCGTAGAGTTGACAGTGTACATCTTTACTCTCAGTCTACCTTCAAGTATTGTATTACTTCACATACAGTGTAACGATCTTTGAACAGTACACTCCAGTTCATTCCTCCTATTCTGTCTGATTGTTCTTGTGTATCTTCCTTTATATATGTTTTTAAACACATAATACATTGCTAAGGTTTGCTTTAGACTATCAATTATAGAGCATTTAAAAAGTAGGAAAAATAAAAATAAATAAAAAGTAGGAAAAACTGGCCGGGCCTAGTGGCTCCCACCTATAATCCTAGAACTCTGGGAGGCTGAGGTGTGTTGATCGCTTGAGCTCAGGAGTTCGATGACCCCATGGCACTCTACCCGGGGTGACAGAGTGAGATTCCATCTCGAAAAAGTAAAAGTTGGAAAAAATAAATTTTATATTTACCTTTTTAACCTATATATGCTATTTCTAGCATTCTTCATTTCTTTGTATGGATGTAAGTTTTTGATTGGTATCATGTTCCTCTGTCTGAAGGATTTGTTTCAACATCTCTTGTGGTGAAGGACTGCTGGTAATCAATTCTCTCAATTTTTATTTGTCTGGAAAAATATTTCTACTTTATTTTATTTATTTATTTTTTTTGGAGACAGAGTCTCACTTTACCACCCTTGGTAGAGTGCCGTGGCATCACACAGCTCACAGCAACCTCCAGCTCTTGGGCTTACGCAATTCTCTTGCCTCAGCCTCCCGAGTAGCTGGGACTACAGGCGCCCGCCACAACGCCCGACTATTTTCTTGTTGCAGTTTGGCCAGGGCCAGGTTTGAACCCGCTGCCCTTGGTATATGGGGCCGGCACCCTACTCACTGAGCCACAGGATATTTTTTATTTGGTTGTAATTTTTAAACTAATTTAGAGATGTCTTTCTATTTTCTTCTGGCTTACATAGTTTCTGACAAGAAGTCAGCTGTGATTCTTAACCTTTATTCTTCTTCATGTGGTATGTTTCCACCACCCCCAACCCCTGCCGCACCCTTCAAGATTTTGTTTTTGTTTTTTTAGCAGTTTGAGTGTAGTGTGTCTAAGTTTTTCTTTGCTTTTTTGTATTTATCCTACTGGGTGTTTTCTGAGTGTCTTAGACTTGTGGTTTGGTGTACTTCATTAATTTTGGAGCATTCTTGGATATTTTCTCTTCTAATATTTCTTCTGCTGTACTCTCTTTTTCCTCTTGGCATTCAAATCACATGTATGAGAGTCTATCTTGGGTTTCCTATTTTATTCACCCGTTTTTTTCCTTCTTCGTCTTTCAGTTTGGGTAATTTCTATTGACTTTTATTCACGTTTATTATTTCTTTCCAAAACTGTGTAAAGTCTATTGATGGAGCCTTCCATGTTACCTATTTTTAAATTCAAACATTTCCATTTTATTCTAGTTTACAACTCCCTGATGAAATTTTCCATTTGTTTATGCATCTTGTTCACCTCTCTTACTAGTCTTTAATTATTTTACATTCTCTCTTATACTTCTAATGTCTGGGTCAGACATACATATCTGAGTCTGGTTCTTGTGATCACTTTGTCATTAGATGGTTTATTCTTTTTTCCTTGCTTCTTTGTGTGTCTTGTAATTTTGGGTTGAAAGCTGGACATCTAGTTTGGAACTGAAGACACGGAGGTATTTATGCCTGGAATGGGCTTACCTCTGTTTTTTCTAGGTCTATAGTATGAATATTGGGTTCATGTAGTAAGGAATTGAGCCATGTTTGGATTTTTCCTGTTGCTGAGGCTGCCCTCAGTGCATAATAGATACCAAAATTTTCTAGTGCGACTTTTGTTTAGGGAAGGTGTTTCATTGCCAGAGGTTTTTCTCCATGCTTCTTTTCATCCTCAGCTTTAAGCTTGAGCCTGCATATCTGAGCGGTTTTCACCTCTGGCTCCCCCCACCCCTAGCATTTCATACTTGCTACTTGCTAGCCTGAAGTGGGGAAGGCACATTCTGAGGCACATTCTGTGTCCTAAGTTTCAGGGATAGGGCCTTCTTGGTGATCCTACCCCTTTTCAGCAGATCTCTTGTAGTCTGGGCCTAAGATATTTTTGGTTCTTCCCCAAAGGTAAAGGTGTTTTTCTTATTCCATTCCTTAGGAACATTTGGTCTTACTCATACTGTTCAGATGACAGGGTTTGCTGCCTTTTCCCCAGTGGCTGAGGCTTTTATTTGGTAGAGGAAATGGGAGAAGGGTCTGGATGAGGCTTCATGTCTTCTCCTCAGTGTTACCCCTTCCCTCTTCAGCCCTCCATTATGCGGGAGGCTTTGTCTGGGCTTGTCCCTGCCCTCAGTCCTTCTTGTGAGCATTTGGTGACATCTGTGAAGAGCCTGCAAGGGGGTATAAATTCTACTTGTGTATGTGGCTTCTCAGAGTTCTATATTCTTTGCTAGTCCACACTAGGCTTTAAGCAGTTCATTACATTTTTTAGATGAATTCTTTACAATAGCTTACAGGGGGTCTGGCACTTGTCCAAGGTAAACAAGTGCTGCTTCCCATCTTGCATCGGAAGAGCCTATCTTTCCTATACTGTAGGATAGTTGGTTGCCCTGCAACTTTAGCTCTCTGGAGGGTTCTAGGAAAGTTAAGATTATGTCAGTTATATAGCTTTTCTTTGTCGTAAGGTTAGGAGCAACATTCTTTCCAGCTTTCTTCATCTCTGGGAATGTTTTTACTCACTGACTTTTCAAGGCTTAAGATGTGCGTTTCACTGCTTCATTTGGGTACAGTTAAATACTGAATCTCAAATGAACTAGCGTTAAAAGCATGACTTATGTCCTTGCAGAAACTTGGGGACTGTGGCAGCCATGGAGCCAGTGTAGCACCACATGTGGGGATGGTGTCAGAGAGCGTCGCCGAGTGTGTCTCACTTCCTTCCCCACCAGACCTGGTTGCCCTGGAATGCCCTTGGAGACCTCCCTGTGCTCCCTGGAGGAGTGTGCTGGTAGGTGTTCTTGCTTCCTTTCTCACTTTCTCCACAGAGCCTCCCTCGGAAGGCATATTGAATCCAGGCCTGCCTGAGAGTCAGCAGTCCGAGTTTAGCAGTGGACTCACTAGTGCTCTATGATTGCTGTTGGTTGTACTAACACTGTACTTGTTAGCATGGATAAGACTGGAAATAGCTGTGAGGGCAGCCTCCCAGGAGATGATGGGATTTAACACTGTAGAGGGTAGGGAAATGATAAGGAAGTAGACCTTAATTAAAGATTCAGCTATATTAAATAATTCTTAACACAATTAACTTCCATGTGAGTTGTATATATTTAACTTACACTATTTTTGAGCATGGGGCCTTGTGAAGCATATATAACTCACATATCTCTTGACCTAACTTGATCTAATAAAACACACTATGGCACCAAGGAAAAATTTTTTCTAGTGGGGCAATTTGTTAAAAATACAAAAATGGGAGAGGAATGATCATTTCTTCCTAATATTTTTGTTATTTCTTCCTCTGCTTCTCCCCACTGAAACTGTGGAAAAACAGATAAGCCCAAGGGGACCACATAAACCTTTATTTATCAAAAATAGGGTAAGACTTCCTATCCTTCCCCTGGCTAAGTTTACTCTTTACCTCCCTTACCTAGGAAGCGGTAGGGACATTTCTTCTTACTATTAACTGGGGACTGGCCTTTCCTGCGTTTTCTAAGCCTTTCCAAGGCACACACTAGTAGTCGTTCAATGAGTATTTGATGTAAATGGCCTAGGGATGTGATGTTCACATGGCTGAATTGTGTTTGCTTCAGCTTATGGAGCTAAATCCCCTTCCTTTACTACAAGCCACAGCAGTGAGTAATCCTCCCTCTTCCCACACCCCACCCCACCTCTTGATGCACAACCTCTATTTGGTTGGCTGACCTTTGCTCTGTTTCTGACCCTTAGATGAAGTCCATCTGTCAAGTCCTGGTTCCTACTCTCAAATTCCAGATTAAAAAACCTGTAGTTCCTTATTTCTTTAGGACAGGGGTCCTCAAACTACAGCCCATGGGCCACATGAGGCGGTGCGATTGTATTTGTTGCCATTTTGTTTTTTTACTTCAAAATAAGATACGTGCAGTATGCATAGGAATTTGTTCATAGTTTTTCTATTTTTTTTAAACTATAGTCTGGGCCTCCAACATCTGAGGGACAGTGAAGTGGCCCCCTGTTTAAAAAGTTTGAGGACCCCTGCTTTAGGATCTGGAGGAGTTAGGTGCTTTTCTGTGTTTGACTCTCAGAGTACCTTTTACCCCAAATCACAGGCGCCTGGCCACATCTCAGCCGCTGTCTCCATCTGTGGCCTTAGAAAATCCTTCTTGCTATTTTATCTTGCCAGCCAGTGCCATCGACCTTGTTTCCTTCATCCCAGCTTGGTGAGGATGTTGTTCTCTCTTCTGTCATTTTCTTACGGAAGCCTCAGCCCAGGCTTTCTCCCGTCTTGCATTTGCCTGTCTTCTTTCACAGGCCCTGGGCCACACCCCAAATCCGTTCTTTCTTCAGTTAGATCTCATACTGTTTTCTTTTTTTTTGTAGAGACAGAGTCTCACTTTATGGCCCTCGGTAGAGTGCCGTGGCCTCACACAGCTCACAGCAACCTCCAACTCCTGGGCTTAAGCGATTCTCTTGCCTCAGCCTCCCGAGTAGCTGGGACTACAGGCGCCCGCCACAACGCCCGGCTATTTTTTTTTGGTTGCAGTTTGGCCGGGCCGGGTTTGAACCCGTCACCCTCGGTATATGGGGCCGGTGCCTTCCCGACTGAGCCACAGGCGCCGCCCTGTTTTCTTTTTTTTTATTTTTATTTTTTGTAGAGACAGAGCCTCATCCTATGGCCCTCGGTAGAGTGCCGTGGCCTCACACAGCTCACAGCAACCTCCAACTCCTGGGCTGAAGCGATTCTCTTGCCTCAGCCTCCCGAGTAGCTGGGACTACAGGCGCCCGCCACAACGCCCGGCTATTTTTTTTGTTGCAGTTTGGCCGGGGTTGGGTTTGAACCCGCCACCCTTGGCATATGGGGCCGGCGCCTGACTGACTGAGCCACAGGCGCCGCCCTGTTTTCTTTTTTTTAGAGACAGACTCTCACTTTGTTGCCCTCAGTAGACTGCTGTGGCATCACAGCTCATGGCAACCTCCAGCTCTTGGGCTACTGTGGCATCACAGCTCATGGCAACCTCCAGCTCTTGGGCTTAGGCAATTCTCTTGCCTCAGCCTCCTGAGTAGCTGGGACTACAGGCACCTGCCATAATGCCCGGCTATTTTTGTTATTGTTGTTGCAGTTTTGGCCGGGGCCAGGTTCGAACCCGTCACCCTTGGTATATGGGGTCGGCGCCCTACTCACTGAGCCACAGACGCCGCCCAGCAAATGTCTCTTCTCGGTTTCCTCTTTTACTTATAAGCCCCCCCCCCCTTCCAGAGCTTCTCCTTTGTGTATAACTTCCTTCAAATACACCTCATCCTCTTGATTCGGATGACATATTGTGTTCAGACTTTCCATCCAGAGTTCCACATACTTAAATTAATTAAAAATCAGTTGCCGTGGTGCCTACTATATATTAACCCTATCTGCTATAGCAACAATATCAACCATTGCTTGACCACCTGCTACATGCCAGGATTTTAAATATATCATCTCATGTAAAAAAAATCGTGTGTGATATTATTTCATCATCTGGCATTTTCATTCTTTAATACTGGGTAGGAACTGGAAGTTCAGACGTTATAAATTAGCAAGAAGGGTAAGTGCTATTTCTACTATAAGTGGTCCTCAGATAAATGCTTCTGTGGGTAAAAATAATGATTTTTTCCAAGTGTTCTTTTTTTCCCTACTCACCCTACTTTTTGATCCTTGGAAATGTAAAGATCTAGTTTCAGGAAATCGTCACTTTAAGCAAAAGGGGGGCAGATTAGATTAGGAAGGATGGGCGAGCCCAACAGCTTTTGAGCTTTTTCCAGCTGCAGTTTTTGAGGGAGCCAGCAGGACTTACCAGGTAGCGGCTAAATAAAGAAGGTCTTAATGTGTCATAGCAGGGCTGCTACCCACTGTTAGCAGCAGCTGCTGCAGATGAAGGAAGTGATGTATCAGGGAACAAGTCTTCCATCATTCAATTATTTTCACTTGGTTAGGAGTTTAGAGTTTTGTCTGGCATTGAAAGAATTTTTTTTTACTTTTTAAAGAATTTATTTTCCCATTTGTAGAGTAACATTATTGTAAAACTCACAGCTATTGAAATACCTGCATTGCTTAAAAGAATACCTAAGAATTTTGTTAAAGCATTCTTTAAAAAACTGAACCAAAATAATGCACATTTCTGACATTGTATCATTAAAGTGCACCTAATGTCCTCTGTATAAATCAATGTGATGTTACAGTAATATACATGATCTGATTCTTAAAGGCTTATCTGACCACGTATGGTAAACAAGACAGATCCAAATGCCTTTAATATCAGACTGCAGAGACAGTTAGGGTCCTAAACAAAAGGAGGAGGAAAAGCTTTATCTACAGGACAGGAATCTGACAGTTGTTTGCAGCATCTGCTTGGCGAGACCATCCTTTTTCTTTAACCCCAGAGTCATACGGCTCTTCAGAGGATTCTTTTTTGGAGTCTGAATGTACCCTGGTTTATTTTTTCCTTCTACCACTTATTTGTCAACCTCCACACAAACGATATCAGAAGTGAGGACTTCAAACATTGGTTCTAATAACAGCTTTTCCATTATAGACCAAAGGCCCCATGCACCCGTTTTTCATGCTAGTGTCAATCTGGCTGTAGCTTTCCAAGCATCCTCAGTAACATTCAGCTCCCACTTATCCATGCTGAATAAGATCTGGTACTGAGGAATAATGGCATTACGTGGCTCGGTCAGTATTTGTACAAGTGTTTTCTCATCTAAACTATGCAAAGGAACTAGCACAGGCAACCCTCTCACAAACTCAGGAATCATGCCAAATTCAGTGAACTCTCTGGCTTCCACGTGATGTCATAATCGATCTTTTTCTTCAGTGTCTTGATGAGTATTTGATTCTCCACTTTGATTAGCAAGGTCTGCAGCAGCTGCAGCCCTTCTGCCTTTTCCCAGATTAGAATGTGTTCCAAATCTAAGATACTTTTCATTTTTCCTCCTGCTTAGGATTCTATCTAAATCATTGAAAGCACCAGATGCAACAAACAGAATGTTTGTTGTGTCACCTTGTACTGTTTCTCCATGTAGCTTTCGGGAATTCTTTTCTGGAACATTGACTATTGAGCCTTCTAGTAGTTTTAATAAACCTTGCTGAATGCCTTCTCCACCTATATCCCATAACTGATGAATGCCTGGCACACTGCCAATCTTATCTACTTCATCCAGAAAGACAATTCCTTGTTGTGCCTTTTCTACATTATAATTGGCATCTTGGAGCAGTTTGGCAATCACAGACTCAATACCTTCACCTACGTATCCAGCCTGAGTCAGAGTTGTACAATCACAGATAGCAAAAGGGACATCAAGGCATTTAGCTAATGTCCGTGCCTGTAGGGTTTTACCTGACCCAAGCAGCAAAATATTACTTTTTTCAAGGTGTATGTCATCATGAGAAGAATCCAATAGTTCACCTCCTTGTTTTTCCTGAGTTATCTGTGATTTACCTGTCGCTGCATTGATGCTCCTAAAGCATTACCATGTGGGCTGATTCCAGCAATCTGAACCAATTTTGTAAAGCTGTGCTCATCCTCCCGTCTTCTTATTTCTAACTCTCTAGGTGTTAATGATGTCTGCTTCTCAACTTCTGCTTGCTGTCTCAAATTAGCTGGGATATTATTATATATTCTCTTATAATGATTGTACCCAGCAACTGAAAGCGCCTTCTTAGCAAATGACTGGCAACAACACACTTGTCGAGGTAGTTGTAAATCTTCTTGGGGGGTGGAGGTGGTTTCTGTTGGAATGCCAATTTTACAGTTTTGGCTGCTGATTCAGGTTCTTTAATTTTGCTTTCTTTGAGTCTGCTTCAGATGGCACAACCAAAAAATGGTGACATTTTTCACACTTGACAAAACGGGTGGATGACACGAAGGTCTCTACGTGTGTGCACAAGTCACCACATTTGGGACAGCGCAATGGAGTTCCCAGCAGAGGAGACCATGTGTACCATAAAGCTATCCAACTTGGGCTGAGAGAAGAGGTTCCAGATGAGAAGGAATCAGCATAAGAACTCTGGCAACATGAAAAAACAGGCAGTTTTGACATCCTCAAAGGATCACAGTAGTTCTCCAGCAATGTGCTTCAACCAAAAGGAAAATGAAATGTGAAATATGAAATTCAGAATATGAATGGAAAATAAGATCAAGGAGATTGATAAGAAAGTTGAAAACAAGCACAAAAAAATTCAGAGGATAAATGAAAAATTCACTAAAGAAATAGATATTACAATACAAGAAAAATATAACAACTAGAAATGAAAGTCATTTCGTGAATTTCAAAATATAGGAGCAAGTCTTAACAACAGACTAGAAAAAGCACAAGAAAGAATTTCAGAACTTGAAAACAAGGCTTTCAAATTAACCCAGTCAAAAATGTAGAAGGAAGGCTCAAGAAGAATGAATAATCTCTCTGAGAAATATGAGAGTATATATAGCAAACAAATATAAGAATCATAGGCATCCTGAGAGAAAAGAAAGAAAGCAGAAAGCATAGAAAACCAATTTGAGGGAATAATGGAGGAAAATTTTCCTTGTATCACTAGAGATTTGAACATCCAGATGCAAGAAGTTCATGGAACACCTGGAAGATTCAGACAAACAGGACATCACGAATGCATATGGGTATCAATCTGGCTAAAATCAAAATGAAGGAGAAAGCTTAGAACAGGGGTCCTCAAACCACAGCCCGCGGGCCACATGAGGCGGTATGAATTGTATTTGTTCCTGTTTTGTTTTTTACTTCAAAATAAGATATGTGCATTGTGCATAGGAATTTGTTCATAGTTGTTTTTTTTTTTTTTAAACTATAGTCCGGCCCTCCAACGGTCTGAGGGACAGTGAATTGGCCCCCGGTTTAAAAAGTTTGAGGATGCCTGTCTTAGAAGCTGTGAGACAAAAGCTTCAAGTAACTTAACAAAGAAAACCTGTCAGCCCATCAAGCTAACAGCAGACTTCTCAGCAGAGAGAATACAAGCCAGAAAGGATGGGGTTCCCATTTTACTCTTCCGAAACAGAATAACGGATAGCTAAGTATTTAGTATCCTGCAAAGCTAAGTTTCATAAATGAAGGAGAAAGTCTTTCCTAGACAACCAAACCCTAAGGTAATTTGTCATTGCTACACCTGTGCATGGAACAGAACAATTGATATTCACCAGTGTAAAAACACCTGAAGTTAAAATGCAAAGCTCTTACAAATAGTAAGACAAGGGTGAAAACGAAGCAGCAACTCAGTAGCAATCACCATGTTAAGCAGAATATTATCTTACATATCAATAGTAACATTGAATGGAAATGATCTTAATGCTATGCTTAAGCATTGGCTGAATGGATTTTAAAAACAACTCAAATATATGCTGTCTCCAAAAAATCTGTTTAACTTGCAAAAATTCTCATAGACTCAAGGTAAAGGGGTAAAGAAAAATATATTCCATGCAATCAGAAAGCAAAAGAAAGCAGGAGTAGCTATTGTCATATGGGATAAGATAGTCTTTAAATTGGCAGTTGTTGAAGAAAAAAGAAAAGACAATAATAAAAGGAGAAATTCAGTAAGAAGACATAACAATCCTACATATATATGCATTTAAACAATTACCCCCAAAAATAAAAGCCCAGGACCAGACGGATTAACAGCTGAACTCTACCAGAATTACAAAAAGAACTGGTACCCATCCTATTGAAACTATTCTATAATATTGAAGAGGGAATCCTTCCTAATTTATTCTACAAAGCCAGTGTCACCCTGATACCAAAGTCAGGGAAGGACACAACAAAAAAGGAAAACTACATACAGATCAATATCCCTCATAAACATAGATGCAAAGATGTAAAAATCCTCAACAAAAATACCAGCAAACCAAATCTAACAACACATCAAAAAGATAATTCATCATAATTGGTTTCATCTAAGGGATGTAAGGAGGATTTAACATGTGCAAATGAATAGATGTGATTTATCACATAAATGGAATTAAAAACAAAAGCTATATGATATCTCAATAGGTACAGAAAAAGCATTCAATAAAATCCATCACCTCTTTATGATAAAAACTCTCAAAAAACTAGTCATAGATGGAACATATCTCAAAGTAATAAAAGTCATATATGACAAACCTACAGCCAGCATCATACAGAATGGGGAAAAGTTGAAAGCATTTTCACTAAGAACTGGAACAAGAAAGGATGCTCACTATCATCACCAGTTCTATTCAACACAGTAGTACTGGAAGTCCTAGCCAGAGCAATCAGGCATGAAAAGGAAATAAATGGTATCCAAATTGGGAACGAGGAGGTCAAACTATCCCTGTTTTGTAACCATATTATCTTATATCTAGAAAACCCTAAAAGTTTCTGCAAAAGACTCATAGAATTGATAAAATCAACAAAGTCTCAGGTTATAAAATTAATGTACACAAATTAGCACTTCTAAACACCAATAACAGTCAAGTTGTGAATCAAATCAAGAATTCAATACTGTTTACAATAGCTGCAAAGAAAATAAAACACCTAGGAATCTACTAACCCGAGGAGGTGAAAGATCTCTACTAGGAGATCTATAAAACATTGAAGAAGGAAATCATAGATGACACAAACAAATGGAAAAACATCCCATGCTTGTGAATTGGAAGAATCAATGTTTCAAAAATGTCCATAATGCCCAAAGTGATTTATAGATTCAATGTAATTCTCCCCAACAGACCAGCATAATTTTCACTGATTTAGAAAAAACAATCCCAAGCTTCATATGGAACCAAAAAAAGAGCCCGAAACAACACTAAGCAAAAACAAACAAAAATCCTGGAAGCATTACTTTATGACTGGACTTCAAATTATACCATAAGGCTATAATAACCAAAACAGTGTGGTGCTGGTACAGTAGTAGATACACAGATCAGTGAAACAGAATAAAGAACTCCAAAATATAGCCATATAGCTATTGCAAATTGATTTTCAACAAATAGACAAATACATACACTGGGGAAAGGATGCCCTATTCAAATAATGGTGCTGGGAAAATTGGACAGCCAAATGCAGAAGAATGAAACTGGATCCCGATCTCTCACCATATATAAAAATGACCTCAAGCTGGGTTAAAGACTTAAATATAAGACCTGGAACCATAAAAATTCTAGAAGAAAACAGAGAGAACTCTTCTGGATATTGGTCTAGACAAAGACTCAAACCACCAAAGAAAATACAGCAACAATAAAAATAAAAAATGGGACTTAAACAGAAAAGTTTCTGCACTGCAAAGGAAATAATCAACAGAGTACATAGACAACCTACAGGATGGGAGAAAATATTCATAAACTATTCATCCAACAAAGGGATAATATCCAGAATCTACCAAGAACTCAAAAGAATTCGCAAGAAACAAGCAAATAACCCCATGAAAAAGTGGGCAAAAGACATGAACAAATTTTTTTCAAAGGAAGATGGCCTACACACATATGAAAAATTGCTCAACATCACTAATCATCAGGGAACTGCAAATTAAAATCACAATGAGATAATACCTTCATTCATTATAGTGGATATTACTGAAAAAAATGATAAATGTTGGCATGGATGTGATGAAAAGGAAACGCTTATACAGAGTTGGTGGGAATGTGATCTAGTACAGCTGCTATGGAAACAGTATGGAGATTCTTCAAAGAATTAAAAGTAGAGCTGCCATTTCACCCAGCAATCCCACTCCTGGGTATATTAAGTCATTTTATTAAAAAAAAAAACACCTGCACCTGAATGCTTACTGCGGATAATTCACAACTGAAAGATAAGAAATCATCCCAAGTGCCCATCAATTCCTTAATGGATAAAGAAAATGTGGTGTATGTGTGCTACTCAGCCATAAAAAGGAATGAAATAAAATCTTTTGCAGAAACTTAGATGGAACTGGAGACCATTATCCCAGGTGAAATATCTCAGGAATGGAAAAGCAAATACCAAATACCACATGTTCTCACTTATAAGTGAGAGCTAAGTAAGGGGTATAAGTGCTCACAAAATGGTATAATAGACACGTGAGGAGGAAGGAGGGGGAGAGGAAGATGAGGAATAAAAATCTATCTATCCAGTACAATGGATGAGGCTACCCACTATTAGCAATGGGTACACTGAAATCCCTGACTTGAGCATTATACGGTTCATCCTTATAACAAAAAACACCTGTACCCCCTAAATCTGTTGAGTAAAAAAATTAAACTGAGCAGAATTTGGGCATGTTTCTGTGTTGGTGAAAATTGCTAAAGAGTGATGATCCCCTGGGGAAGGATGGCCTGGAGAGAATTTGCTGGTAGCCTCACCTTTTGTAAAAGGTCACTTCACCCACTGTAATGTACCAAAAGAGGAAAATCAAGATAATGACTTCTGGTGAGTTTATGGGCTAGGAAAGAATGGCAGAAGAAGCTAGGGGTGAATTTGCTTGATGACTTCCATCGGCCTGCATGGGTGTGTTATTTTCTCTACCAGTGCTCAGGGCCTCGGTGCAACAGCTGAGAATTAACATGTCTGGGTTTACCTAGGGTTGGACTTTTACTGGAGACCAGGAGAAGGAAGATAGCTCAGTATTAGAAGTCAAGAGAGTTGAGGTTATTGGAAGGAAAATGATTTCAGTGACAGATCATAAATGTAAGTTGGTTAGGGACAGAAGTGAGACTAGGAGGTGGATGTGGCAGATTGGGAAAAAATGGAGGATTGGACAATCAAGTCTCAGTGATGTTGAATAATCTAGTGTGGTAATAGTGAGTAAGTGAAAGGGGAGGACACAGCCAGAGTACAGGCTGTGCAGTTTAAGATTTCAGAAGAGGAACCTGCAGTCAGTGGGAAGGCACTGTGTATTGGATGTACTTGAAGTCATCTTCACTTGGGATTGTCCTACCTCTGGGATAGCAAAAAAGACTGTGACCCATGTACTAGAATGACTGAGGTCTGACAAGATCTTGGGAAATAATGGTGTTGAGGTGGTCTAGGTTGGGCATCAAAGGAGTGGAAGTTTTATATGGAGGTGAAGGAGTGCAGATCGGACATGGCAATCAAGAATGAGCTTGCTGCTTAGCTGGCCCTGTTTGCTTACACAGTCTGACAATTAAGTTCACAAACTCATCCTGGAAAAAGTGCTTAATATTGTTGCTTAATATCACTACAGTCACCTTTGAAATTTTCCCTTTGGGAAGCTATGCACTGATGCTAGTGCCTAGTCCACCCTTCAAAGCAGTTTTGGAACTCTTTTTCTGGAATGGCCATGAGAGCTGTTGTAGTATGAGAGTCTAACAAGTAAATTTGCCAACTTGCCACTGTGCACGTATGCTGACAGCACTGTACAAACAACTCACTCAGGTTTTATAACCTTGGTATACTAGTGTCTTACAGCTGAGTTTGTGTCAACATGTGGGAGTGTATTGCTGAGTGGCATTCATTATTGTTGTGTGTTTGAGTGTGCCCTACAATGACAGCCCTGATGTCTATTCTAGAAAAAGAGTTCCAAGATTGCTTTGAAAGGTGGACTAGATGCTGGCATTGGTGCATAGTTTCCCAAGAGGAATACTTCAAAGGTGACCATAGTGATATTCAGCAGCAAGGTATGTAGGACTTTTTCTAGGATGAGTTTGCAAACTTACTTGTCTGACCTTCATATCTAGGATGTACACGCATGTGTGACAGCCACCACTGACAGGGTCAGGGAAGTGATACACCATAGGGTAGCCAGTCTTCAGATGGGACAAGGAGGTGAAGGAGGTGCTTTGTGGAAAGGTTAGGGATTTTGAGGAGCACTCTAGTGGTAGAAAGGATATGGGATAGGTGGAGGGCAGGAGGACAGGTGGAGGGGGTGAAGCACAGAGCTGGTGGTGATGAGACTGTGGAAAAAGTGATAGGATGGGTGACCAAGGGGGACCAAGGGGAAGTCAGGTGGCAGTAGTTGTCTCATATTGCCAATGTGTTTCAGAGGCAGCACAGGTGGAGGCTCCAGGTAGCACCTGCACTTGATGAAACATTTTGATGACCATGGGGCAAACCAATTTGAGAGAGCAGGGGATGAAAAGAAAAACCCATACCACATGGAAAATGGGGGGAGAGTGGACAGGTCAAAATAGAAGAGGGGGGAGCAGAGGCTTCAGCACTTAGCAAAGACAATTTCTGGATATTAGAATTGGGGGATCAGTCGTATTATAATGTCAAGAATCTCAGTTTCATCAGTTTCTCTTATGATGTGCAAATTTAGGCTACCTACATTTAACCTACTTAAATCATTTTGCATTTCCAATTTTATACTTGGTAAGAAGTTTCCACTGTGCCTCTCACAGGTATGTTTATCTAGGTACCACGATTACATTGTTGTAAGAGAAAGCCTTGATTTTACCTTCAAATTTCCTGCATGGTGCTTCTACACAGAAAGTTTGCCAGTTCCCCAGGAGCTGGGGAGCACAGGCATTGCCTTGATGGAGGCTTCCCTGGTTGCCTCCCTTCCATGGGTCTCTCTTTTTGCAGAGTTTCCCCTTTGGTGGTGACCTCGTTGGGTTTCAGCTGCCAGCAGAGATCCGTATCTAAGACCAGAAGGGATTCGTTTTCCTCCTTTCCTTAACTGCTAGATGATTCCATCAGGCCACTCAGAGTCCTGGGAACCCCTCGGAGAGAACAAGGCTGAGAATACATTTGTTTGTTTGTTTGCAGCTTTCAGACCATCCATCCTGCCTCCTCTTCAGCCCCAGGCTCCAGCCAAGTCCAACAACATCGTGACGGTCACTGGTATATCCCTGTGCTTGTTTATCATCGTGGCCACCATGCTCATCACGCTGTGGCGGAGGTTCGGCCGCACCCCTAAGTGCAGCAGCCCCGTGCGGCACAGCTCCGTGCACGGCCCAGGCTTCCGCAAGAACTCGGACCAGGAGACCATCTGCGAGCTGGGCGAGCTGGGCGAGCGGGGCAGCAGCTTCTCAGACGCGGGCGACGGGCCGGGCGCCGGCCTCTCGCTGGACGAGGCCTCGGGCATCGAGAGCTTCCAGTCGGGCGCGCACAAGATAATCCCCCCGCTGTTCAGCTACCGCCTGGCGCAGCAGCAGTTGAAGGAGATGAAGAAGAGAGGCCTGACGGAGACCACCAAGGTGTACCACGTGTCGCAGAGTCCCCTGACTGACACTGCGGTGGACGCTGCTGCCGGCCAGTCCCCCTTGGACTTGGAAAGCTCGGAAGAAGCTGCCACAAACAAGTTCCGGATCAAATCCCCATTTCTGGATCAGCCAGCGGCCAGTGCTGGGGACAGGCCTCCCTCTAGGCTGGACGGGGGCGCGTCGCAGGCCCGCTGTGCCGTTAGCCCCAGCCAGACCCTGATCCGCAAGTCACAGGTGAGGCATGTGGGCAGCAGAGGAGCCCCACTGGACAGGACCCACCCCAGGAACTCCCACTTCCGGAGGACGGCTAGTTTCCATGAGACCAAGCAGGCCCGGCCGTTCCGGGAGAGGAGCCTGTCAGCACTGATGCCCAGGCAGGTGCCTTCTTACAGCTCCAGGGCGCGGACCTGGGACCAGGCTGAGGACAAGGTCAGGCCTCCTAGCAGAGGCATCCACTTGGTCCCTGAGAGACGGGAGCTTCTCCAAGGCGCAGGAGGAAGCGGCGGCCCATTGAGCCCCCTCCCCAGATCCTGCACCGTAGGGCAGCCCTCCAGGAAGGCAGAGTTGGGGGGTCCCTTGGGGGGTCCCCAGGCGGGACTGGCGGTGGGAGCTGAGAGAACCGAGCCTCCTAAAGCCCGGAGGGGCCCATCCCCGGGTCACAGGAGTGTCTGCAGAAAGCAGTCTGCCCCCACATCCCCTAAGGAAGGCTACCAGAGGGTCAGTCCTCTGAGCCCTTCTCAATGTAGAAAAGACAAGTGTCAGAGCTTCCCCTCCCACCCGGAGTTCGGCTTCTATGACAATTCATCCTTCGGCCTTACCGAGGCCGAGCAGAGGATGCTGGACCTGCCTGGATATTTTGGGTCAAATGAAGAGGATGAAACTACAAGTACGCTTAGCATGGAGAAGCTAGTGATCTAGACCAGGAATGAGCCGGGGCGTTCACACAGCTGCGTCAAACTGCTCCGGTTCTGTGGACTGTTCTGTGTGACTTGCTGTAGGACAATGAGGGGGGGAAATACCTGGCCCCAGAGGAGGATGTGTGTATGCTTGCCTTGTAGTTCCTAAGGGAGAAGTTATTTATCCTGAACTTTTTCCTTTGTTATCCTGCTTCTATTGGTTTTTAACTAATAACAATGGTAATAAAAAATAATAACATTTAAACAAGACCAAATGGGGCTTGGTCTATCCTATGGCTATGAAAGATGGTGAGATGTGACTTGGGAGTGTGGCATACTTTGGACACCTCATGGGCAATTCCAACTTGAAGCAGAAACGTGGGCACCTGAACTAATACAAGCTGAAGCAAAGTCAACTTGGTTTCACAACTCTGAATTCTAATTTATTAAGTTATAAATACTTGAAGAATTTGACTCTTGCCAGGACAGTGTAGAGAGCAGGTTTTATATCTGGCTGATTAAGTTAATTATGACCATTAGACTACTAAGTTACTTAGAAATGATTATGGGACGAGGTATTCTAGAAGAACTTTCAGGCCAGAGTTGGGTGATACCTTAAATGTTTTTTAATGCAATGAAGACGTCCAGGTGACTTGACAAAATTATGTGAATTAATTCGGCTTTGGAGAAATAGCATAGCTGCTTGTTCAGGCAGTGGGTTGGATGAATACCTATCCACCATTGTTCTAAGCAAATAGCAAGCATTTTGAAAAGGAAAAGTCCTGTCTCCTGACAAAGCATCAGCTGGAAAGTGGGCCTTAGTGGCTGACCAGGACACTGACCTGGCACCAGGATCCTGATCATATATCCTTCCACCAAAATGGTAGCAGAGACCTCGGAGGGGGTCATCCTAAAACAGGTGCACATGTTTTTAAATAGTGTAATAGTCTTATTTAAAAAAATGAATAAATTAACCTTAGGTGCATAGAAAGCAGGTAACTAGTTTATGATTTTAGAGTTTAAGCTTTTTTAATTAGAAGAAAGAGTTAAAGAGAGAAGAAATCTTTTTAGAAATTTAGAGTCACTTTTCTTTGCTTATTCAATCTTCCACATTTTACAGACAAGGAATTTGAAACTCAGGGAGGGTAATTGAAATATTAAGGATATTCATATTAATGATTATTGATCAACTCTCAAATATTAAGAAAGGATATAAGCCGATGCCTAATTCTAAATACATGTTTTTTTGCACTGTCACTACAGCCTTTGCAAGTGCTCTCCAATAGCAGAGACATCAGGAGAAATCTAGTCCTTTTTGCAATCAGAGGACATAGACACATCTACTAGCTTTTCCCAAAGGAAACAGGCTTTCTGCTGCTTAATGAGATGTTGGGAGGGCTGGTCTTGTGACTTTCTTGTTTGCAAATCAGCTAAACAAAAGAACCCGAAGCGTGTGTTCCTTCATGAGAAGTCTGTCCTCAGCCACCAGGGCGACTGTGCAATCGCACACACTTCCTTTCCGCCCTTGAACCTAACGAGTTATCTGCATACCCTTGAGCAGCTGAACTTTCCTTTTTCACCAGGACCTCTCTGCCACACCCATCCTGCCATTTAGATTGTTCCCCTTCTTCCTTTTAGAATTTATCAGGATGTCAGTGCCAGTGAGATTTCAGGAAGCATTGGAGAGAGAGGAATTAGATGGGGGAAAAAATCATAAATGCAAATAGTGTCGTTTCACAAGTTTCTCTCATGTTAGTTGAGTTGCCACTTCATTTCTGCTATATTTATTTAAGATTAAAATATACCTCCTTTTGGATATGATGTAATAGTAACTTATCCACCTTTCAGGAACAGGAGGAGTAGATTATTCAGGGCTGCCTGACAACTGATATTTGTTGATGCAAAGAAGAGGAAGCCAGGCTTTTCAATCTTCATTTTTATTGTTTATCATTCTAGAAAGCTTTGTTCTCTTTCCAAGTTCACAGGTCTGTGTGCCAACCTTTGAGGACAGAGGGTCCATTCCTGATTTCACAGTGACTCATCTTACAGTGTCAAACTGAGACCAAAACAGCTATGAGAAAGATGAAAACTAGTGGAAAACTTTATGAATGAAAATTTTCTACTAAATTATATTCTTTCTCCAGTATAAATTAATATTTCAGTAAGCCACCTACCTATCCCTGGTTTCCAGGTTGCTAACCAAGAGTCAGTCTCTACAGTTCAGAATTAAACTAATTTGGCCTCTGCCTTTGAGAAAAAGAGAAGAAGATGCTTCAGTATTGTCTTTGGTGGATAACTGGTGAACTGTATTAGAAATAATTTTCCATTTTTCACCCTAGGTGCCAGCTCTAGTGGATACCATAGAGTAGGAACTCATTAAAGATTAGTTGAATAAATAGCCATATTCAAAAGCCCTCAAACTGTATTTGTGGTTGAATCACAATAATTTTATGGAACATTTCATTTTTTATTTTTATTTATTTATTTATTTATTTTTGAGATAGAGTCTTTGTTGCCTTAGGTAGAGTGCTGTGGTATCATAGCTCACAGCAACCTCCAACTCTTGGGCTCAAGCAATTCTCTTGCCTCAGCCTCCCAAGTAGCTGAGACTATAGGTGCCCTCCACAATGCCTGGCTATTTTTAGAGACAAGGTCTCACTCTGGCTCAGGCTGGTCTTGAACCTGTCAGCTCAGGCAATCCACCTGCCTCGGCCTCTGAAATTACAGGCGTGAACCACCATGCCCAGAGTATGGAACATTTTAAATCTTAAGCAGTTATGAAAAGGATCCTATGACATACTGTGAGATTTTAACTTCTAGATGTCTCCCTCTAACACATGAAGCAATTCTCATCATTTCGGGCTGTTATCCTGGCTGAAGGTGAAAGTGTCTCTGGAGTCTAATGCAGTCTCTGGTACACAGTAATCCTTAAGTGCTGAATGCATATGAAATTGGTCTTGAAATAGAGAGGGTACTCTACCTTCCAAGCAGCCTCCACCATTCACTGCTCAGAGTCTGCCCCAGCTCCAAGGCCAGTGCTCCCCACTCACACCTTCTACTTAAGTCAGTTCAATAAAGCCAAGTACACTCAGAGTGCCAAGCCTGAGCCACAGCTACCCAAGGGTACTCCAGTCCTTCCTACCAATTTGTTCTCCTCCAAGTCTCCTCTACCCGAACCTGACATACAAAATGTATAAAACTGCTGTTTTATAACTGTCAATTTCTTATTTTATGCTAGATATGTAACCATGTAATATGATACTGCACACATTTTATAAAATCTCAGCAGTTTTTCTGGGTCATTTCTATGACCCAGGATGATTATTTGGTAGGAAGTCTCACAGAATTCAGGGAAAACATTTACTGGGTTTTGTACAGAGATATTATAAAGATGAAGAGATGCATAGGTGAGGTATGGGAGAAGAGGTATGGGTGTTCCAGGGGCACCACCCAAGGTCCAGGGGCACCACCCTCCAGGAACCTCCAGGTGTGCACCTATCTGGAAGTTCTCTGAACCTAGTCCTTATGGGATGTTATGGAAGCCTCATTATGTAGTCATGATTAATTAAATCATTGGCCATTGGTGATCAACTTAACCTCAGTCCCTCTCTTCTTCCTGGAGGTTAGGAAGTAGAGTTGACAATCCCAACCCTTTCATCATGCCTCTCTTTCTGTGACCAGCCCCATCCTGACGCTACCTAAGGGCTTCCAGCCATCAGTCAACAAAAAGACACTTATCACTTTGGAGATTCCAAGGATTTTAGGAATTGTATGTGAGGAGACGGGAATATATTTCACAATATCTCACACACACACACTCGTACAGGATCAATCCAGAGGGGAGTCTAAGAAGAGACTAAACAGGAATTCCAGAAAGATCAGAGAAGATTGAGGGGAGAAAGATGATAAAGAAATAATGCAATAAAAGTTTTCAGGCAAGATGGTGGACCAGAAAAAGCTTTTTTGAAACCAAACACAGTGAGATAGGGGAGAGAAGACTCCAGGCACCTCAGGATGGTGGGTTTCACCCAGAAACATCCCTTTTGGGGCACAGGGTGGCAGTGGGAGACTTTGGGACCACAGGAGGAGGACGAAAGCAGTGAAGAAGGGGCAAGTGTTTGTGTTGGGTCTGAGGCCATCAGCTGTGATGGCTGAGGGTGGCAGCAGCTACGCAGTGGTGAGAGTGTGCAGACAGGTAAGGCCTTCCCTGTGGGGGTTTATTGGATTTGGGCACTTGGTTGAGTTACCTTGAACAGAGCCCAGAGATTGGGACTGAGCCACAGGGGCAGAATGGAGTTTTCACTTTTCAGCCAGCTGTTGTGGGAGAGCTGCCTTACAGGCTCAGCCCTCAGGATCCTAGAATGAGTCTGGTTCTAGGAGACCTTGGGCAAGTGAGCAAGAGACTTTGAACAGCACCCAGAGGCCAGGACTGAGCTGCCAGGGCAGACTGGAAGTTTCATTGTTTGGCTGCCAGCTGTGCATAGCCATTGTGGGAAAGTTGCCTTTCAGTCTCAGCCCTCAGGGTCCTACAGCAAGGCTGGTTCTGGAGCACCTGACAGGCGGACAGCCACTTCTGGAGAGATCTAAGCAATACTCACTTTCCTGGGTTAGCCACTGCTTAGCCAAGGGACACAGTTTGGAATGGTCCAGGTGTGTATTGCTGCCAAAACACATCAAGCAGAATTTTATGGTAAATGGATTGATATGTTTGTTGTATAAGTTCAATATATAGACTTAAAAACAATATTTCACTCATAATTACATAATTACTCATAACTAAAAAATACATGTCTCATACTATACAAACCTTTTGCTATTTCTGAGTTTTACACTATAGAATCACTTTAAAAATATTTTTCCTTGAAAATCAAGTAATAAATGCTCATTATAGAACATTTAGAAAATAGATGGAATTGCTGCATTCCTCTTCATCAACTTGGAGTACAAAAGAAATCCTGTTTGGTCAATATTAGTATTGGATGGCTCTGAGTCTCCATACCATTGCTAAGTAGGTCTCTCTTTTCTCCTTCAGTTGTTTGGCCTGAAATAACTCCCCTAAACCCCAAGGATGCTTATGCCTCCCCTACCTGACATGTCACTCTGGCCAAAAATCTGGAAGTCATCCTAAGCACCTCTTTCCTTCTCATTCTTTAGATCTACTCAATACTAAGTCCTTGGAAAAATTAAGCCCCTCACCCAAGTTACATAGTATCTGGTGAGTGGGCCTTAGGAGCCAAATCTAGTGTTTAGGAGGCTTGACCTAAGGTGTGTTACGATGTACTTAGGGAGGATTATGCGGAATGGGGTAGAATGTACAGGGGCTGGAAGGAGGATGGAGATGGAACAAAGCTCTCAGCTGACCATGCCTGCTCACAAGCTCTTGCTCCAAGAACTTTCTCTTAGCATCTTTGCCATTGTACGGCTAAGTGGCAAAAGCAGGATTTACTTTCTTAGTGAATTTTAATGTTAAGCTTTTACCTTTTTTCTTTTTTTTTTTTTTTTTGTGGTTTTTGGCCAGAGCTGGGTTTGAACCCGCCACCTCCGGCATATGGGACCGGCGCCCTACTCCTTTGAGCCACAGGCACCGCCCACCTTTTTTTCTTATTTTGTTTGGTTTTCAAGTTTTTTTTTTTTAAATGTAGTTGATTTTTTTTCTTTAATTGATTATTTATTTATTTATTTAGTGTGTGTGTGTGTGTGTGTGTGTGTGTGTGTGTGGTTTTTGGCCAGAGCTGGGTTTGAACCCACCACCTGCAGCATATGGGATCGGCGCCCTACCACTTTGAGCCACAGGTGCCGCCCAGTTTTCAAGTTTTTATTAATAAAATTTCCAAATAATCAGTAAAGTTAAAAGAGCAGGACAAAAACATTCATATGTCTATCATCAGGCTGAAATAACTGTTAATATTGGCTGTATGTACCTTATTTATTTATTAGGTTGAACTGCATGAAACTGGATTGAAATGTTTGAATAGAACCGATTTCATAGAGTGTGTCTTGAGCAATTTGAAGATACGTGTCAGACATACACAACACTTCAGTGTGCGTCTCTTAATAAGGCTGTTCTTCTACAAAACCCATATGATTATTACAGCTAAGAAAATATCCAGTTTATTTTCAGATTTCCATAACTGTCCTGAAAGTATCTTTTATAGCCCCTTTTTTTCTGATTCCATGTCCAATCAAGATTCATGCATTGGCATTTGTTTCTCTTATTCTAGATCATCCTTCCACATACCCTTTTGTAAAAAATGATATCGAGGGCGGCACCTGTGGCTCAATCGAATAAGGTGCCAGCCCCATATGCTGGAGGTGGTGGGTTCAAACCCAGCCCCGGCCAAAAACAAAAAAAAAAAAAAAAAAATTGACATCAACTGCAGGGAGTTACCAACATCTGACTTGCATACAACTCACACAGAGGGTATTACAGTAAGTCCCCGACTTACAAACATCTGAATGACATATGATTCACACTTTTGAATGGAGGCTATTAATGTACATATTCCAACTTGCATACAAGTTCAAGAACAAACCTACAGAATCTATCTCATTTGCAACTTGGGAACTGCCTATATATTTTTTTTCTTCTTCTTTTTTTTTTTTTTTGGCCAGGGCTAGGTTTGAACCTGCCACCTCCGGCATATGGGACCGGCGCCCTACTCCTTGAGCCACAGGCGCCGCCCTTCTTTTTTTTTTTTTTTTTTTAATTAATTTTAAATCATAGCTGTGTACATTAATGCGATCATGGGGCAACATACATTGGTTTTATAAACAGTTTGACACATTTTCATCACACTGGTTAATATAGCCTTCCTGGCATTTTCTTAGTTATTGTGTTAAGACAGTTATATTCTACATTGCTAAGTTTCACATGTACCCTTGTAATATGCACCGCAGGTGTAATCCCACCTATCACCCTCCCTCCACCCTCCTCTCCCTTCCCTCTCCCCATTCCTCAAATTCTTAGGTTATAACTGGGTTATGGCTTTCATATGAAAGCCAAAAATTAGTTTCACAATAAGGCTGAGTACATTGGATACTTTTTCTTCCATTCTTGAGATACTTTACTAAGAAGAATATGGGGGACTGTCTATATTTTTTTTTTGGTTTTTGGTCAGGGATAGGTTTGAACCCGCCACCTCTGGCATATGGGACCGGCACCCTACTCCTTGAGCCACAGGCACCACCCATGGGACTGTCTATATTTTAACTGACTGGGTTAGTTGTCTTGTAGAGTGTAGATTTGTCTGATTGCACCACAGTGGTGTTAACTTGTTTCTCTATTCCCTGTATTTCCTACAACTTTAACATTATTTAACTAAACACTTGCTTAGTTAGAATTTGAAGACTTGTGATGGAAAGTTTTGTACTTGCATTGTATTGCATTGGCAGACGCATGGTCTATTATTAGCAATGTTTGGTTTGGACACTGCAGATGGCAATTGTCAGATCTCACCCCTGCAGGATATGGGCATTTCTCCAGTGTTTTTTTTTCTTCTCTGCACAACTTGCAATTGAGGCATTAACTGCCTTCTTTTTTTTCCTGGACTATCTTTTTAGTGATGGTTGGATAGCAAATAGCCTTAGATGGTGAAAGTAACATTTCTCTGTGCAGCAATGTTAAAATATTATTTTTTATTGTAGTAAAAAACATATAACATAAAATTTACCATTTTTAAATATAGAGCACAGCAGCATTAAGTATAGTTATATTGTTGTACAACCAATCTCCAGAATTTTTTTTTTTTTATGGAACGCTTCACAAATTTGCGTGTCATCCTTGTGCAGGGGCCATGCAAATCTTCTCTGTATTGTTCCAATTTTAGGATAGGTACTGCTGAAGCAAGCGCAATCTCCAGAACTTTTTTATCTTGCAAAACTGAAACTCTATATCCATTAAACAACTCCCCCTTCCCCCTCCCTCCAACTGCCCCAGCAGCCACATTCTACTTTCTATCTCTATGACTTTAACCACTCTAGGCGCCTCATATACATGAAAGTACACAACATATCCCCTTTTGTGGCTAGCTTATTTATTCACTTAGCAGGATGTCTTCAACAGGGTTTATCCATGCTATGCTGTGTGTGTTAGAATTGTCTTTTTTTAAAGACTGAATAATTGGAAATATACCACATTTGGCTTATCCATTCATCCATCAATGAATTGCTTCTCTCTTAGCTATTACGAATAATGCTACTATGAACATGGGTGTACAAATATCTCTTTAAGACCCTGTTTTTAATTCTTTAGGATATATACCCAGAAGAGGAACTCCTAGATCATGTGATTAGTTCTATTTTTAGTTTTTGAAGAGAGCCCCATGCTCTTTCTGTAGCAGCTAACCATAGTACAGTCCTACCAACAGTACACAAGGACTTCAACTTCTCCACATTAGCAGCCGCCCCAATGGATGTGAAATACTTCATTGTGTTTTCGATGAAGCGATGTTGAGCATCATTCATTGGCCATTTGTATATTTTCTTTGGGGAAATGCCCATTCAAATCCTTTGTCCATTTTTTAACTGTTTTTTAAATTATTGAATTCTCAGAGCTCTTTATATATTTTTAGATATTAATCCTTTATGAGATTAATGATTTGCAAATGTTTTTTCCTGTTGCCTTTTAACTTTATAGATCGTCTCCTTTTATGCATAAATCAATTCAGATTTTAAAATTACATTTTTTTAATTTATATAATTTGATATTTGTATATTTTTTCTCACACTAAATGCCTTGCTTCCTAATAATGCCAAAATATTGTTTTTTCTTAAAATATACATAAAAAGTCTCAAAATCACATGCTACAATAATTACTAAAAATAAAAGTACAGGATAAAGTGTAAAATGTCTTTGAAATTCTTTTCGTCCTTAACACATACAACACTAAGATGTTATCGTCAGAACACTGTGTTCAAAAATTCATTCAAATTCTTGTCTCTATATGATTATCTTACCAATTTGACACAGTGTTTGCATAATTTGTTTCAGTCTGTTTTTAATTTTAGGGTTTGCCTGTTTTTTCTTTAAATATGTAAAACATGCCGGGTGGTGGGGGCAAGGACCCCTTCTCAAGTCCCCAGTTCATATCTCAGGAAATGTCTCTTGACTCCGCTCAGTTTGGAGATCACTAGGACCATTCCCTGGCCATTTTGTGAGCCCAGCAGGGCCCATCCTGGTCAGTTCGAACCTGCCCAGGGCGCCATCCCCGTCAGTTTGAAGGCCCCGGAGCACCGAATTTCACACCGGGTCCCAGGGGGATTCAGCCACAGCAGTTCCCAGAGCAAAGGGTACTTTCACCACCGAGATTTGCAAATCAGAGGGCGCCCCCACCCCTGCCTTCTGGGGAACCCAGGACGTCTGCACCCTTTTCTGAAACGATGGAGCAGGCCCTTCCTGGGTTCCATTTCCAAGACGAGCCCGGGCCCCTGCTGGAGCTCCCCAGCCACCCCCACCCCCTCCCCGGCTGCACGGGAAGCGGCGCGGGGTCCCGGCGGCCGAGGGAGCCGCTGGAAGCCGGGCCCGACGAGGAGCCCCAGCCGGAGCCCGGAGCCCGGAGAGGGAGCGAGGCCACCACGAGAGCCCGGCGAGTGGCCCGCACCGCAGCGTGAGTGTGAGCGCCCCCGGAGAGGGACGCCGGCCGGGACAGGACGCCGACGGGGACCGGGAGCGAGAGGCCGAGCGCGGGCGGGACAGGGGCAGGAACAGGGGCCGCGAGCGCTGCCAGGGCCCGGAGCGCGGAGCGGGACCGAGGGATCCGGGGACAAAGAGCAGGAGCCGCGGGGCCGTGACCGCGCCGTCCGGCGAGAGCAGAGAGAGCTCGGGGCCCAAAGCCCCCGGCCACGTTCATAAACTGTGTTGAACAAGTCGTTTTAAAAATAGCTATGAATTTAGGTTGTAACTGGGTTATAGCTTTCATGTGAAAGCCATAAATTAGTTTCATAGTAGGGCTGAGTACATTGGATACTTTTTCTTCCGTTCTTGGGATACTTTACTGAGAAGAATATGTTCCAGCTCCATCCATGTAAACATGAAAGAGGTAAAGTCTCCATCTTTCTTTAAGGCTGCATAATATTCCATGGTATACACATCTTACAAGGGTATATGTGAAACTTAATAAATGTGGAATGTAAATGTCTTAGCACAATAACTAAGAAAATGCCAGGAAGGCTATGTTAACCGGTGTGATGAAAATGTGTCAAACGGTCTATAAAACCAGTGTATGGTGCCCCATGATCACATTAATGTACACAGCTATGATTTAATTAAAAAATAAATAAATAAAATTAAAAAAAGTAACCAGCATCCTTGTGCATTTCAAAAAAAAAAAAAATTAAAAATAGCTATGAATTTAGATTCGGGATAGAATATTCGGGCTTAAGAAGTTCCTGTAATTTTGTGTAAATGGTTTCTTACAAGATTTCACCTTTACAATTCTGATGTTTAAAAAGAACAAACCTAAAAATTCTTAATATTTCCATTTAAAGTTACAGAAATGGGAAATGTCTACAAAAGCATGTTGCTTTTTCAGATTATAAAGTTATCCTTTCCAATAACTTGACCATTACAAATTTTAAGGGAATCTCATTGGCCCTTAGAGCCGTAGCTGTCCTGACATCTCTGACTTCCGTCTCCAAAGACTGTTGTCCCAAGTCCTGGCCCTTCAGCTGGGGCAGCAGACTGGATGGCACCAGCTCCTCCCCCGCTGTGACACAGCAGCTTTGGCCACTTATATCTGGAATGATGAGAAACAAAAGACAAGTGAATCTTTCTTTTGTCCTAAAGAAGTTTGAATTACAAATTTTAACCAGGACACAAAACCACATTACTTAGTTTTGCACAGTATTTATTTTTATTTTTATTTATTTATTTTATTAAATCTTAAAGAGGTAGATCATGTATACGTTAAAGTATTTAGGGGGTACAATGTGCTGATTTGATATACAGTTTGGAATGCTTACATCCTATTGGTTAATATATCCCTCACCTCATTTACTTAATTATTGTGTTAAGACAATTATACTCTATATTTAATAGATCCGACATGTACCCTTGCAATATGCACCATAGGTGTGATCCCACTATTAGCCCTCCCTCCACCTGACCTCTTCCCTCCCATCCCATCCCCCCTCCTTCCTCCTCCATCCTGGGCCATAGCTGTGATATATTCTTCATATGAAGGTGTGAGTGATTGTAAATTGGTTTCATAATGGTACTGAGTACATTGGATACTTTTTCCTCCATTCTTGAGATACTTTACTAAGTAGGGTATGTTCCAGCTCCATCCATATAAACATAAAAGAAGTAAAGCCTCCATTTTTAAGGCTGCATAATATTCCATGGCATACGTATACCACAATTTATTAATCCATTCATGGGTCGATGGACACTTGGGCTGCTTCCATGACTTGGCTATTATGAATTGAGCTGCAGTGAACAATCTGGTGCAAATATCTTTGTTATAAAGTGATTTTTGGTCTTTTGGATATACACCTACTAGAGGAATTGCAGGATCCAACGGCAGGTCTATCTTTAGATCCCTGAGTATTCTCCATACTTCTTTCCAAAAGGAACGTGTTAGCTTGCATTCCCACAGCAGAGTTTTGCAGTTTTTATGTAGCACCTTATAAATTTTTTTCAAAATGGTGATCGAAAGAACATCTGTCCTAGTAGAAATTGTTGCATTTAAATAACAATATATTGGAATATGCTTAAATTTCACCAGCCTAAAGAAAATAAACAGAATGAACCAACTGAGTGTACTTTAAAGGGGTGATCAGTGGGGTTTCTTTGAACAATCAGGAAGGTTTGGTTTGTGGAATTTTCCCACCTGAGCAATCCTCCCTGCATCTGTCCCAGGGAGCTGAACTCAGCCCCAAAGTGCCGGACTTGTCTATAAACAAAATAGAAAGCTTTTCACTGTGAAATACAGCATATTACTTCCTATTATGTATTTTTCAGGTACTTCTGCAACGTGACATAGAAAACTGGAGGTTTCTTTGACAGTACAAAGACGCTTTGATAATTTTTTTATATTTTTATAAACTACTTTTACAGACGTAAAAGAGAATTTCATATATTCTTTGGAATCTGTTATTCTATTGTTCATCACTATAGATTTTTCACTTTCTAGAACAAATTTTTAAATTAAGAAACATTGAGAACCTGTCAATTTGGGATGTTTAGTGTTTTAAACCAAGTGTCACTAGGTTAAATTACATTAAAGTAGGTGTTGTTCCAACCTCTAATATGATGCGAAGGTTTGTGTTTTTTTTTTTACATAGAAAGCAAATTTTTCTAATTTAAATACACAAATATAAAAATCAGTGCGTTCTGAAGTTTACTTGATTGAAATTTCCATAAATTATATCTTATATTGCAGAATATGTTGCATTATTCATTAAAACATGGAACTTCATAGGTTCTGTGAAAGAAAAAAAGGTATGTAAAACATTTACATGGATCACAAATAAAATCTCTATAAAAAGTTATATTCAGAAAAGTCTTGTTTCCATTCCTGCCTCTTCCACCCCGTTCCTCACACTCCTACCCCAGGGGGTTTTGATTAGACCTTTCAGTATTTATACAAAAAAAGCCATATTTCTATAGCTACATATTTATATTCTTATTTCTCCAGTTCCTCACACAAAGTGTAAAAGTATTGGTATCTTGAAGCACTTCACTTTACAAGGATGAGTCTTAAACTCTCCTCTACTTAAAATAAATCTGTAAAAAGTTGCATAATAAATAACTACATATAAACCTAAGTAATTGCTCATTCCTACTTAAAAATAAGATTGCAATGAAGGATACTCATCGTATCATCATGAAAATTTATTATTATTTTGCCTTCGTCATTCCTGTTCTCATTCTCTGCCTACCATAAAAATGCAGCTTCCTGGGAGAATTTACAAGCCTGTATTCCCAAAGTATTTCGCTCATAAATCAGTTTCTCATACATATCATTGTTTTATGGTTATTTATTTGCCTTTTTTCCCCAATAGTGTATGAGATCTAATAGCAGGGATCACATGCCTATTTCTCTTTGCATGTCAGACAACATGTTGCAGGGGAGCGTTCTTTGTCTTTGGAATCTTGGCTCTACCAGCTCCCAGCTGCCTGAGCTTGTGCACATTACTTCACTACTGTGGACTTCAGCTTTCTCATTTATAAAAGACTGATGGTAACATTAAGCAAGATAATTTAAGTAAAAGGCCCAGTGCATGGCCCGACCCTCCTGTGAGCCCTCAGTGCTCAGTGCTTCTTGGACAACTATTTGCCTATTCTAGGTTCAACTTGCCTTTCTATTTGTGACATCAGCTCTTCTGATAAATTCTACTTATTTCTTTGTTTATTGTCTGTGTTCCAACCGGTCAAAATCACCCCTGATATGCCTGTTTGCTCTATTGAGAGTAGATCTTACTTCGTAATTCATAGCAAAATGGAGACAATGGAGAGGGTGAGTTGGGAACACCTGTTTCACAACTCCGGACGTTCCCACAGAGTGAATGGTACTGTCTGAGGCTGTGCTACTCCACGGCCCTGCTTCCTGCCTCCAACTCACAAACCTGTCTGTTTCAAAGCCCGTTTTTGCCTGTTTTTCCTCTAACCCTTCTACCTGTGCTTATTATCTTATCCCTTTCCTTTAGCATCAGACTTCTCCGAGAAGCTATTTACTGTTTCTTCCTCTTTTATCAGTAATTTTCTTCTTTCCCTTTCATGTTTGAATTCATCACCAGCTAGTTTTTGCCTTCCCTGGATTGAAACATACTCCAGTAAAATCACTCTAATTTTGAGGCCCTTGCGTTGGTTCACTAAAGCCTTTTCATCATTCTCTTTACATTGTACTCACACCTCTCCCAACCCCAACTCCATGTCCTCTTACCTGATGTATTTTTCTGCACAGCATTTATCCAATATATTGAATTTTCACGTATTTGTTTACCCATCAGAATGTAATCCTAGAGACAGGGATTTTGTTTTCTATTTTGTTCACGTCTTATCCCCAGTGTTTTGAACAGGAGATGTAGCTAAATTGCCGCACCCCCGGCATCTAGCTGGGGTGAAGTGGCGCTGTCCGCATTATAAAATGCGTGAGTAGGTGGTATGTGCTCCCCGGAGCGAAACCCCCAGCCCCCCTGGTTTGCGACAGCAGCGCATAAGTTGCCTAGCATGCCTTTGTTTGAACGTAATAACTCACGAGGTGCGGCATAAAAGCCTAAAAAAAACCTTTGCTCTGAAACCTGTCTGTTCAGTTGGATGCCTGATTATTGCCTGATTGTCTTGAGAAACTAAGAATAAACACAGTGACTTACTGATCCACAATTAAACACAGCAAGTATAGCTGTGCTGAACTCAGTGGCTCCAAGAGAGCCTGCACAACAGCACGTCCCTACCATAAATGTCAGTGACTTGAGACAATGCAGGCACGGCAAACAAGATGTTCCAACATGACACCTTCTGCAGTAAAACTTTACTTAGAAAAACATCTTACTTCACTAATTTTCATATGTAACACAAATCAATAAAGTAGTTTAATGTTTAACAAACAATGAATCAAAATATAGTTACTAATTAGAGTAAAAATATATAGAAGTAGTCAAGCATTATACATAAAAGAATATGTTCAGCTGTTCTTAAAAGAGATCATAAGAAACTGAGACCAATTACAGAACTAAGAGAAGTCACAAATCTTGACATTCCTAGATAAGGGGAAGCAACCAGGTGTTACTAATGAAACCACTTCCCTAGAACAAAAACCTTGAAAAAATAAACCACCTCCCTCCAAAAAGAAAAACCTTGAAAACATATAGTGCATGATAAACCACATATGGAGACACAAAGATAATTGGAGACACAAAGATAATTCACAAGCATAAACAAAATAATGATTACATTGTTTTAACCCTGGAAAGAAAATGTATAAATACCAGACTTAAAAATCAATAAAGTGCAGCTGCTTTGTGTGGCAGTCTGTCAATTCATCCTGCGTCGACCTTTCAATCAACCTGAGCCGTTCGCCCTGAGCACCCTCAAACTGAGGCCCATCGACTGGCGGTCCGCGACACTAAATGGTACTTAAGGCTTATTCACTGAGTTGAACAAATAAATAGCATTCTGATTTCCAAATTCACTACGTCCTTTTCTCTGTCCTTCCTGCCCTCTGAGGCATATTTGTCACTTGCTGTCCTGTACTTCCTGGACCACACCCTTGGGTTTCTGCCTGTTTTCAGACCACTTCTTATTTTCCTTTATATGCTTTTTTTCTTCTGCTGCTTCTTAAATATTGGCCATCCTGGTGTTTCCCTTGTTACTTCTCTCTTCTCTACACACTTTTCCAGAGGAGCTTATCCATTCTCAGGAGCTTATCCACACTCAGGAGTTCAATTACCATCTACAAGATGAAAATTCTAAAACATATTTCCAACCCTTGATTGTGCTCTTTCCACCTTCAAAATTATCATCCAATCCTGGATTCCAACACTTTTTTTCTTCCCAGACTTCTGTAAGTTTAGGTGAAGCACCAACAGACAACTGATTCCCCAAGTTGGAAACTTAGGGTCACCTTGAACTTCTTCCTTTCAGCTCTCTGCATCAGCAGGACATTAGACTGTGTCAGTGTCATTCCTGCTGGGTCTAGCCTCGTTGCACTGTCTTAGCTTTTCTTTCTTGTACTATTTTATTAATTTTTTTTTGAAGAAGAAAATACTTTTATTAATCACAACAGGAAATTGGCATGACCACCTCATTAGAACTCAACCAGGATAAATAGTGCTACTATAAAATTTACATTTCTCACATCCATTTCACAGGAAAATATTATATACTGGGGCTTTTCTTGATCTTATAGACTGATTTCAGTAATACCGTGTTTTATTTATTTATTTTTTTTGTAGAGACAGAGTCTCACTTTATGGCCATTGGTAGAGTGCCGTGGCCTCGCACAGCTCACAGCAACCTCCAACTCCTGGGCTTAAGAATACCGTGTTTTATTAATAGTAAATAGCACTTACCATATATTCTCTAAGTGTGCTAAGAAGTAGCTAGAAAGGCAACTAAACTATAAGATCTATAAAGATCACAACTGGCAGAATTAGGACTGTTTTGTTAAACCCTGGGAACCGCATCTCTATTTTTGCCAGTTACACAGGTGTACCTCTGTCACTGGTAAAGCACCTGCTTACTGCGGGTGCCACAATAATCAGCAAGTTTCTTCTTAAGTGACAGATACTTGAATGATCAAGACTAGAAGTTTCTTTCCCAATTTTGCTCTCCTTTGGTGCAGAAACAAATACTTTTTGTCTTATGTACCCTGTTTCCCCGAAAATAAGACAGTATCTTATTTTAAGGTGTGATCCCAAAGATGCGCTAGGTCTTATTTTCAGAGGACGTCTTATCTTTCCTTATCTTTTCTTATTTTCGGAGGATGTCTTATTTTCGGGGAAACAGGGTATACAGGGAGATAAATATTAAAGGCAGCTTCTGTAATGTCAAACTCACAAATGAATAGGAGCAGGGCAATGAATTACTATTAGAAATAAGTCTTGGAAATAATTTCAGTTTTTAAAACAAGGCTTCTGAATAATTTCTCAAAACTAGCTTTCCATTTTGGTACACAACTTGATACAGTTAACACGTTAGATCTGTATGTTAGCAATTTCTTCTATCAACCACACTGTGCCCGTGTAAGAGTTAGCAAAGGTGTCCAACCTGTGACCCATGGGCTGTGTGTGGATTATTTGAGGCCTGTTTTGCTTATCTGTGGTGTCAGCTATCCCCCAAATTACACACAGACCTTTTTTATGCTCATTGGCTTTTGCTAAGTGTTTGTGTATTTACTGTGTGGCCCAAGACAATTCTTCGTCCAATGTATAGCAGGGAAAAAAGGGTTGGACGCCCCTGGGTTAGAGTATTATTTCAAACAATTTCTACATATAAAGCAGTGGTTCTCAACCTTCCTAATGCTGTGACCCTTTAATACAGTTCCTCATGTGTGACCCCCCCAGCCATAAAATTATTTTTATTGCTACTTCACAACTGTAATTTTGCTACTGTTATGAATTGTAATGTAAATATCTGATACCCAGGATGTATTTTCATTGGTCGCAACCCACAGGTTGAGAACCGCTGCTGCAGAGCATCTTTAAGGAAGTTTCATTTTCACTGAACTGAGACTTTTTTCTCACTTACGTGTTGTGGAAGTTGATGCAAGCATACACACACATACACGTGTGTATATATGTGTATTTTTAAAGTAAGTTACTTTTACCATTAGAATAAAACTAGACAGTACAGGGACAACTCTGTGAGGCCGCGTGGCCTCCTTAGCGATGCTTCTCTAGGTGGAGAAGGCAGGTAGAGGTCGCTGCAGGGCGTGATGAGGCTGTAGTAAGTCTTCTCGTCCTCCGTCAGTCCCGCATTGCCGGGTCTCACCACCACAGCCATGCGCACGTCTGTCTCCTGGGCAGCGCTGGCCTCTTTGGAAAAGAGTTGCAGCATCTGGGTGGCGCCTGTGGCTCAGTCGGTAAGGCGCCGGCCCCATATACCAAGGGTGGCGGGTTCAAACCCGGCCCCGGCTGAACTGCAACCAAAAAAATAGCTGGGAGTTGTGGCGGGCGCCTGTAGTCCCAGCTACTCGGGAGGCTGAGGCAGGAGAATCGCTTAAGCCTAAGAGTTGGAGGCTGCTGTGAGCTGTGATGCAACAGCACTCTACCAAGGGCCATAAAGTGAGACTCTGTCTCTCCAAAAAAAAAAAAAAAAAAGAGTTGCAGCATCTGGGCGGCTCCTGTGGCTCAAAGGGGTGGGGCGCTGGCCCTAGATGTGGAGGTGGTGGCTTTAAAGTCAGCCCCGGCCAAAAACTGGAGTAACATCTGTCAGAAACAAAATGTTGTCGGTTGAGCCTCCAATGCTGTTGGCAATCTTCCGGTAACTCTCCCTCTCCACTTTAGTGTCCAAAGTTGAAAGTGACCATCAACAAGCTGAACCGAGGGCAGAAGAAAGACTCAAGAATATCTCCCCCTGTAGAATGCCCAAATAACAGTTTCTGTGCCTCTGCACTCCCCGAAGAATAGCTATACCCCTTCATTCCAGCCTCTCTCCACTGCCTGACTGCTGGAACTACTTCTGCAAAGAACTCCGCTTTCATGCGCCCAGCCGTGCACGCCGCCCGCCACCTGTGGTCCTGCACCTGTTTGAGGGCAGTGGTTTCGGTCCAGAGACATCGGCCAGCACACGTTGTCCACCACAGCCTGGACCGTCTGCTGCAGGTCATCCACTCCCTTCCCAGACGCTACAGGCATGGTGACCATCTTCTTCAGCCTGTTTCCTCAAAAGATTGACAGCCCGTTGTCGGCACTCCTCTTCTTTCCAATGCGTCTGCAGGTACTCCTTAACGTTTTCTCTGATGTAAGGAAATAAAATGTCCTTCACGAAAGCAATCGGGGTTGTGGTACCTTCGATATCTAACAGGATCACAGTGACTTCTGCGGGCACCGAAAGCACGACCATTTCCCCACCGTATGCTGATAAGGGAATCGGCCTCCTGGTAGGGAGGGCGGAGGGCGGCGCCGGCTGGGCCCCCAGGTGTGGTCCTGCCTGGAGCGCGAAGGGGAGATGCCACCTGCGCACACTTGGAACTGGAGGAGGCAGCCGCCCGGGAACCCTGAATTCGTGAGCGGTCCTCTATTTTATTAATTTTCTAAAATCCCCTTGCCTTTATCTTGCCCTCCTCTAATGTATTCCATACATGGCAGCCTGAGCATTCTTTTAAAAATGCAAATCTGACTAACCACTCCCCTTAAAGAGTCACCTTTTTGGTTGAGTTTAAACTGTCCAGAGAAATCATTCTAACTACTTTTTGTTTTGAGACCAAGTCTCACTCTGTCACCCTGGATACAGAACCGTGGCGTCATCATAGCTCACAGCAACCTCAAACTCCTGGGTTCCAGGGATCCTCCTGCCTCAGCCTCCCCAGAATAGCTGGGACTACAGGAGCTCACCACAACACCTGGCCAGTTTTTTTTTCTAGTACAGATGGGGTCTTGCTCTTGCTCAAGCTGGTCTCAAGCTACTGAGCTCAAGCAATCTACCCAGCTCAGCCTCCCAGAGTGCTTGGATTACAGGTGTGAGTCAGTCACCGTGCCTAGCCTCATTCAAACTTCTTGACATAGCACAAAGTCCTTCAAGATCTAGTATCTTTTACCCTGACACAAATATCCCACATACAGTGTGGGCTACCTGACGTTCCTTCCCCCTTAGATTTCTGCCTTGTTGTTTCCAATGCACGGATGCCCTTCCATGCTTTGTCTGTTCGGTGTCCCTGATATTCCCATGCAGAGACAGGAGCTTTGTTAAATACCTGCCTTCACAGCACTGAACACATCATAGTAGTTGCTTTTCACATGTCTGTCTGTGTGAGAGTAGTTTCTGGATGATGGAGCAGGAAAGGTCAAACCTCGGTAAACATCTAGGACTTAGCTAGGAAAGTCTAGCAAAGAACTGCATAAAACAGCAGATGAAAAGATTGAATAGCAGTTATTGTAAACTTCAGTCAGGTGTACCAATTAAAAAAAATAAACCAAAAGCTGCTATCTGGTTGCCTGAGCACTGTCTGGCCTACAGATGAGTTTTAGACAAAAAAAAAAATTTTAATTATTATTATTATTTTATGGGACCTCTACAATCTAGTTTTCCAGAGTTTCTAACACTCCCAATGGTCTTGCTTCACTTATTTCACCACCTATGAGACACCCAAAACTTCCTCCTGCCTTAGAGGAAGGAGTAACTAGAAACAGATTTTTGAATGCCAAACTGGCCTAAAGTTAGAATTTGGTATTCAAAATTGGTTTAACCAAAGCCTTTAGAACTGACAGGCATGTTTCTTTACCTAATTTATCTTTTTAAAAAAATATCTATCTATTTATTTTTGCAGTTTTTTGGCCGGGGCCGGGTTTGAACCCACCACCTCCAGTATATGGGGCTGATGTCCTACTCCTTTGAGCCACACGCGCTGCCTACCTAATTTATCTTAAGCACTTTGCTTATGGCTGCAGTGTGTGAAAGACTTAAAAAGAGAAAGGCTTGTTATGAATAATTTTCCAGAGGACCCTACGGATAAGCATTTTTCCCAATAATTAAGAACCATTTATTGTGTGCATTCTACGTCCCAGACTGGGTGCACAGGTGTGTGGCACCTCATGGGATTTGGTCAACTGTGGGTGTCTCAGAGAGAAAGGACCCACTCAGGGCTGCCCGACAGTAACTGTGGCAGAGGGGCGCGGGCACCTGCTGGTCTCAACCCCTTGTCCTTTCCTCTGCTCCATGAGGTAACACGTGGCTTCTGTCATATTGGGCACTGAAAAGAAGGGTAACGGTCTCATAATCCCTAAGTAATCAGCCTGAAGGAAGATCTGCTGAAAAATTAAAATTAAAATGATCAACATTTATTGAGAGCCTAAGATTCGCTGATGTCTGATGTACTTACATGTATTAAATTAACTCATCTCTGTCATCAACTCAATAAAGTATATTCTCATTTTACAGATGAAGAAAGTGAGTTACAAAGACGTTAAATAACTTATTTGCCCAAGGGCTCAGTTAGTGATCGGCTAAACAAGGAGTGGGACCCAGGCAGTCATATACGATACGTACCACTATGTGTTTACATATGATACACATAAAATCTGTCGTTGATATTTTCCTTTTATTTAGTGGAAAGTGGAGGAGAGAGGGGAGTGGGAGACACTACATTAAACACTAGCCTGCGTTTAAAATCCAGTGAAACATTTCTGGTAAGATGTCAGTGATGTATTCTTTATTGGTATTTTTATATAGTATCCCATGATACAAATGTTCAATTTCTTTGGAGAGCTCTAAAACTATAAAATATTTTTCGAAGCTAATTAGTTGGAGACAGGATTTGTTTATTAGGAAAACAAGGTGAAAACCATGGAATATGCCACTTTCAGCAGAAGAGCTATAGCCCCCTTTCCCAGAAGCCACCAGCTGTTTCTACTCTATGGTTGTTGAATCCAGATGTTCTCATCCTCCAAACAAATGCTTTCCAATTGGAACTTCTTACTCAAGCAAATCAAAGCAGAGCACTGTTGACTGCAGGTTGGATTTTGGCTGTTTTGAGCCATCCATTTTTAGAATACACTATGTACTCACTCAGCAACAAAGCACCCTTGTTCATTAAATTAAACTTTGGCTTTTATATCTCAGAAAAAAAAAGATTTAAATTTTAAGTCTGAGGTAATACAGGAAACAATTCCTCCTAAAGTATTAGAGGTACCAGGAACTTCTCATACTTGTAAAAATAACATTATGACAGGGGTGTTTCTCTTGAACTATCTTTTAAAAAACCATTGATGCTGAGGATTCCTAAGGTGATATTCAACAAGTAATGATTGTTCAGAGTTATATGAATAAAAAAAGGATAGTCATTCACGAGTACTTATAACTTCATTCCATATATTTAAAATGTGGTAACAACCCAAAACAAGTGACTGAGGCAAAGTTGCAATCAATGCAGGTTTATTAAGCCAGGATTTTAGGACACATTCTGGAAAAGCACAAACCACAGCGTATCTGTGACTGTCTTTCCAAAGCAGGCTTTGCAAATTCAGGTTTTCAAGGGGAAAGGGCATGTAGAAAGAAAAAAGGGGAGGGACATGGGCAGTAAGACAAATAGTTACATTCTTGTGAGGCCAGGAAATTTGTATTTTACAAAATGGAGTGAAGGAAGAATCAATAGTGTGCCTATTCCGCACCTGGAAAGATAAACTTATAGTCAACATTAGTGTTGAATTGAACAGACTTTAGTTTTAGCATCTAGACTTAGCCTACAGACCAAAAGTTACAACTTGCATGTCCTTTTTTATGGAAGGCCAGGAAAGAACTTCCTTATTAATGATCTGTGGGGGCAGTCCTTACAAATGCCTGAGGCCTTTTACCTTTCTGTGGGGATCTGGCTGATACATAATGTTAGTAATAGCTATTCTCTGGGAGGGGATGTTCCATAACTCAGCCTCCAGCCTTGACCTTTCTTTTGCATAAGGAATTGGGGGTCTTGAGATTATTATTTTCCTTTATAGTGACATAAGAGTGAAGCCAGGCGGGAATTGTGGGAAGATGGCTGACTAGAAGCAGCTTTTGCCAGAGGCTGATGACTAAAGGGAGAGAGATTGGACTGAAGTAGATGGAAGCTGAATGAGAGGAGCTCGGCACTAAGAGGACTGTGCAAGGTACACATCATCGAGGCTGAATCAAGGAGCAGAAACAAGAAAGTAGAAGAAAAACAACAGGTATGAGCCAGCTCCCAGAGGAAAGGAGACCCCTCCCTGCAAATAGGAGCTCTGTGGTGGGCAACCAGCCACCAGCCAACAGGATTCAAAAGTCTGCTCATCTTATCCCAAGGGAGAGCAGTTGCTAAGTTCTAGTCCTCCTTCATTATAGGGTCCCACCACTGAGACTAGGTCCCCTTCTGTCTGGCACAAAAAAACAGACATTTTTCCTGCAATCCTGAGCACCCAGATTGCCCTTCCCCCATCCTAGTTGCTAGAAGGACTGCCTCCTATAGAGTCCAGAATGTTTGCTGAGCTTACTGGGAAGCTTGGGAAAACTTCCAGCCACCGAGCTGTAGAGTAAGAACAGCAGCCTGGCAGTCCAAGCTTTTGTGGCGAGAGGGTGAACAACCCATCTCCAGCTCCTCAGAAATTCTCAGGCAGCTGTCTTCTGCCCTTCAGGACAACTTCTGAGCTACATTGGGTGGGCAGGGCCAGTGCTTAAATGACTTTGACTTGTGACTGAACTTTGGACCTGCCCCCTCCCCTTCCCTGCATGGCTCTCTGAACTTGATTGGATGGGCAGGTGTGTGTCTAAGTGACTTTGGACTGAACTTTCCACCTCTGGCCTCTACCAGGTGGTGCTCTCTGTGCTCATTTGGGTGGGCAGGGCTGAGGTTTAAGTGACTTTGCACTGAACTTTGGATTAGCACTCCCCACTGGGTGGAGGTTCTCCAAGCTCAATTGGGTGGGTGGGGCCAGGGTTTAAGAGACTCTGGACTGAGCTTGGCTGAACTCCACTCTCTGCCAGGTGGAGGCTCTCTGAGCCCAATTAGGTGGGCTGTGCCTCGTGCCTAAGTAAACTCTTATCTGAACTTTAGACCTGCATCCCTCTGCTGGGCAGCAGCCCCCTGAGTTTGACTGGGCAGAGGGTGCCAAGTTCCTGAGTGACTATGTCTGAGCTCTGGGCCTACGATGTCCAGAGAGTTGTGGCCCCTCAGCACTCAATTGGCTGGATTGTGCCCAGTGCATAAGCATCTCTCCTACACTCTGGGCCAGCTGGGCAGCCTTGTGAGCTTGATTTGGTGGGCAGAGCCAGAGCTGGCAGAGTGACTTTGACTGGAACTCTGGCCAGGACTGCCTACTAATTCCTGTCCCCCTGGAGGCACTATCTGGGTCTGCATATTCACCACTTGTCTGCCTTTGTTAGTGCAGCAGTGGTACTGCACCAGTGAAGAGTGTACTCATCAGGGACAACCTATCAATTCAAATGAAAATGTATAATTAACATATTAAAAAAAGAGAAAAAGAGGAAGCTGAAAATACTCATGAAAAGGAATCAGCTGAAGAACTCTGGCAACATGAAAAATCAGAGCACATCAAAGCCTCCTAGGGACATCAAAGAAAATACAACAGAGAATTCCACCCACACAGAAATTGCTGAAATGTCAGAAACAGAATTCAGAATATCGATGGCAAATAAGATAATTGGAATGGAGGAAAAGATAGAAACAGAGAACCAAAAAATAGTTCAGAAGTTGTCTTAAGAAATTAATGAATTGAGAGCAGTGCCTGTGGCTCAAAGGGATAGGGTGCTGGCCCCATATGCCGGAGGTGGTGGGTTCAAACCCAGCCCCGGCCAAAAACTGCAAAAAAAAAATTAATGAATTGAAAGACAAAGTCACCAAGGATATGGACACAATGAGGAAAGATATAGTAGAGCTTAAGGAGTTGAAAAAGGTATTTGAGAAGCTTCAAAATACAGGAGAGATCTTCAGAAATAGAATTGAGCAGTGTGAAGAAAGACTCTTAGGTAAAGAAGACAAGACTTATGAACTATTCCAAGCATTCAAAGAGGTAGGAAAAAAAAAAAAAAAACAGAATATTCTGAGATAGAATGGGATCTATCCCATCTATCCCTGAGAGAGTTATGGGATCACTCAAAAAAAAAATATCAAACATCCAAATTATAGGGATTTCTGAAGGAGAAGACGATGGTTACAATGGCACTAATTCTCTGCTCCAAGACACTATGGCAGAGAATTCCCCAAGTATTAGAAGAGACACAGAAATTGTGATAGTTAGTTTCAGAAACCCAGCATGATTTAATCCAAGCAAAGCATCTCCTAGACACATCGTAATTACTTTTGCCAGTGTTAACATGAAGGAGAACTTCTGCAAGCAGCCAGGTATGAGAAAAGTACTACTTCTAAAGGGAAAGGTATAAGGATGACTGCAGATATTTCAGCCCAAACTTTCCAAGCCAGTAAAGGATCGTCATCGACCTTCAACCTTCTTTTTTTTTTTTTGAGACAGAGCCTCAAGCTGTTGCCCTGGGTAGAGTGCCGTGGCATCATAGCTCACAGCAACCTCAAACTCCTGGGCTTAAGCGAGTCTCCTGTCTCCACCTCCCAAGTAGCTGGGACTACAGGCACCCACCACAACGCCCGGCTGTTTTTTGGTTGCAGCCATCATTGTTGTTTGGCGGGCCGGGCTGGATTCGAACCTGCCAGCTCAGGTGTATGTGACTGGCGCCTTAGCCGCTTGAGCCACAGGCGCCGAGCCAACCTTCAACCTTCTTAAACAAAGCAATTTCCAGCCCAGAATCCTATATGCTGCTAAACTGAGTTTCATTTCTGATGGAGAAATTAAATACTTCACTGACATCCACATGCTGAGGAAGTTTGCCATGACTAGACCAGTTCTACAGGAAATACTCAGACCCATTCTTCACAACAAGCAACAGGAGGGTACATCACCAAAGTAAACATACCCAGAAATTAAAGAACAAAGCCTAGCTTCCACAATGGTAGGAGGCATAAAATTAAGCTCTGGACTTCTGAAAAACAAGATGACCAAAAATCTGCCACATCTATCAATTCTCTCAATTAATGTGAATGGCTTGAGCTCTCCTTTATTTTTTTTTCTTTCTTTTTCTTTTTCTTTTCTTTTCTTTTTTTTGAGACAGAGTCTCACTTTGTCACACTTGGTAGAGTGCTGTGGCATCACAGCTCACAGCAACCTCAAACTCTTGGGCTTAAGTAATTCTCTTGCCTCAGCCTCTCAAGTAGCTGGGACTATCGGCACCCACTGCAATGCCTAGCTATTTTTATTTTTTTGTTGTAGTTGTCATTGTTGTTTGCCAGGCCTGGGCTGGATTTGAACACACCAGCTCTAAGATGGATGGCGCCTAAGGCACTGAGCTACAGGCACCCAGCCTTGACCTATCCTTTAGGGAGGCACAGGGTGTCTGATTAGATACAAAAACTCAGGCCAGATATCTGTTGCCTACAAGAAACTCACCTTACCTCAAAAGATAAATCAAGACTTAGGGTGACAGGATGGGCAATGGTATTACAGGCAAATGGAAAACAGAACAAAGCTGGGGCTACTATCTTGTATGCAGATACAATGGGATTCAAACCAACAAAAATAATGAAAGACAAAGATGGATACTACATACTGGTCAAGGGAAACACACAATATGAAGAGATTTGAATAGTTAACATCTATGCACCCTATCTGAATGTTCCTCAATATATAAAACAAACCCCAACTGATCTGAACAATATGATACCTTTTTGCACGATAATAGTTGGAGATTTTAATACCCTCTTGGCAGTATAAGACAGATCCTCCAAGTAGAAACTAAAAACAGAAATAATGGACTTAAACAAGACCCTAGAACAAATAGACTTAACATACATTTTAGAACACTTTCTCCTAACAAAAACAAATACTCATCCCTCTCATAAGCCCATAAATCATCTTTGAAAACGGATCATATCTTAGGTCACAAGGCTGAGCTCAACAAATTCAAAAGAATGGAAATTACCCCCTGTATCTTCTTAGACCATCATGGAATAAAGGTTGAACTTAACAGCAACAGAAATCTTCATACTCAAATAAAAGCATGGAAACTAACCTTATCCTGAATGATAGCTGGGTCATAGATGAGATCAAGAAGGAGATCATTAGATTTCTGGAACAAAACGATAATGAAGACACAAACTGTCAAAACCTGTGGGATACTGCAAAGGCAGTCTTAGAAGAAAATTTATAGCATTAGATGCCTTCATTAAGAAAACAGAAAGAAAAAAATCACAAGCAAAATCTTAATTTTGCTTATTCAATATCATCTTTAAAAAAATAAAATAAAATGGAAAGATAGCAAGTCAGTAACCTAATGACCATTCAAGTAACTGGAAAAGAAAGAACAACCTAATCTCAAACACAGTAGAAGTAAAGAAATAACCAAAATTAGAGCAGAATTAAATGAAATAGAAAACAAAAGAGTTATTCGGAAGATCAGTGAAACAAAATGTTGGTTGTTCGAAAGGATTGAAAAAAAAATCAATAAATCCTTGGCTAGACTCACCAAAAACAGAAAAATAAGATCTCCAATGACTACAATCAGAAATGTTAAAGAGGAAATAACAACAGATGCCACAGAAATATAAAGATTCTCAACAATTACTACAAAAAACTCTATTCCTAGAAATATGAAAATGTAGAGGAGATAGACCGATATCTGGAAGCATAATACCTTCCAAAACTCAGCCAGAAAAAGTTTAGAAATCTTGAATAGAACAATATCAAGTTCTGAAATACCATAAATTATACAAAACCTCCCAGAAAGGAAAAGCACTGGACCAGATGGTTTCACACCAGAATTCTATCAAACCTTCAAAGAGGAACTGGTTCTTATAATGCATAAACTTTTCCAAGATATAAAGAAAGAGGGAATCCTCTCAAACACATTCTATGAAGTCCCCAAACCAGGAAAGGACTCAACAAAAAAAATAATTATAGACCAATATCATTAATGAATATAATGAATATAAAAGCAAAAATATTCAACAAGATATTAGCAAACAGGCTGAGCACCCGTAGTACAGTGGTTAGGGCACTGGCCACATGCACCAGGGATGGTGGGTTCAAACCCATTTGGGCTAAACAAACAAACAACAACAACAAAAAATGTCTGGGCATTGTGGTGGGCACCTGTTGTCCCAGCTACTTGGAAGGCTGAGACAAGAGAATAGCTTGAGTCCAAGAGATTGAGGTTACTGTGAGCTATGATGCCACTGCACTCTATAGAGGTTGACAAACTAAGACTCCATCTCAATAAAATATGTGTGTGTGTGTGTGTGTGTGTTAAGGAACACAATACAACAAAACATTAAAATGTTATACACCATGACCAAGTGGGTTTTATCCCAGAGACACAAGGTTGGTTCAACATACACAAATCTATAAATATAATACACCACATAAATAGAATCAAAAACAAATGCCATATGATTCTTTCAATTGATGCAGAAAAAGCTTTTGACAATATCCAGCATCCTTTCATGATAAAAACACTCAAGAAAATAGGCTCAGAAGGAGCATTCCTTAACCTGATAGAGGCTATTTACAGCAAACACACAGCCAATATCATATTGAATGGAATAAAACTGAAAGCATATCCACTCAAATGTGGAACCTGTCAAGGATGCCCACTGTCTCCACTGCTATTTAACATAGTGTTGGAAGTCCTAGTCATTGCATTCAGGTAAGAGAAGGAGATGAAAGGAATCCAAATGGGGACAGAAGAGGTCAAACTCTCCCTCTTCGCAGATAACATGATTTTATACCTGGAAAACCCCAGGGACTCAACTACAAAACTCTTAGAAGTGATCAAGGAATATAGCAGCATCTCAGGTTAAAAAAATCAATACCCACAAATCATAGCCTTCGTATATGCCAACAATTGTCAAGCCGAGAACAAAATCAAAGACTCTATTCTTTTCATAATAGCACCAAAGAAGATGAAATACCTGGGAATGTATCTAACAAAAGATATAAAAGGTCTCTATGAAGAGAATTATGAAACTTTGAAAAAGGAAATAGTATAAGAGGTCAACAAATGGAAGAACATACCATGCTCATGGCAGAGAAGAATCAACATTGTTAAAATGTCCATATTACCCAAAGCAATCTATAGACTTAATGCAATCCCCATCAAAGCACCAATGTCATACTTTAAAGATCTTGACAAAATAGTATTTTGATTCATATGGAAACAGAAGAAAACCTGAATAGCAAATACAGTTCTTAGAAATTAAAACAATTCTGGAGGCATCAGTTGTCAGACTTCAGGTTATATTACAAGCCTATAGTGATCAAAATAGCATGGTACTGGCAGAAAAATAGAGATGTAGATCTATGGAATAGGAAAAGGAATCTAGAGATGAACCCAGCCACATTTCATCAATCTTTGATAAGCCTAACAAAACACGCAGTGAGAAAAAGAATCCTTATTAATCAAATGGTGCTGAGAGAACTGGTTATCCACATGTAGAAGACTGAAACTTGACCTGCACCTCTCACCATCTCCAAAAATTGATTCTCATTGATAAAAGATTTCATTTAAGACATAAAACAATAAAAAATTTTTTTATTATTAAATCATAGCTGTGTACATTAATGTGATTGTGGGGCACCATAGACTGGTTTTATAGACCGTTTGACACATTTTCATCACATTGGTTAACATAGCCTTCCTGGCATTTTCGTAGTTATTGTGTTAAGGTATTTGCATTCTACATTTACTAAGGTTCACATATACCCTTGTAAGATGCACCGCAGGTGTAATCCCACCAATTACCCTCCCTCCGCCCCCTCCCTACCCTCCCTCACCCCCTTCCCCATGTGCTTAGGTTATAACTGGGTTATAGTTTTCATGTGAAAGCCATAAATTAGTTTCATAGTAGGGCTGAGTACATTGGATACTTTTTCTTCCATTCTTGAGCTACTTTACTAAGAAGACTATGTTCCAGCTCCATCCATGTAAACATGAAAGAGGTAAAGTCTCCATCTTTCTTTAAGGCTGCATAATATTCCATGGTGTACCTATACCACAATTTATTAATCCATTTGTGGATCGATGGGCACTTGGGCTTTTTCCGTGACTTAGCAATTATGAATTGGGCTGCAATAAACAGAAACAGTAAAGATTCTTTAAGAGAATGTGGGGAAAATATTTGAAGATATTGGCCTGGGGAAAACCTTTATAAGGAAGACACCCTAGCAATTGCAGCAATACCAGAAATAAATAACTGGGACTTGATCAAGCTAAAAACCTTTTGCACAGTTAAAAGTACCACAAACAGAGCAAACAGACGGCCCTCAGAATGGGAGATCAATTTTGCATGTTGTGAATCTGACAAAGTCCTGATAACTAAAATCTACAGAGAACTCAAATTAAACAATAGGAAAAGTGCAAACAACCCTCTCTATAAGTGGACAAGAGATTTGAACAGAAACTTCTCTGAGGATGACAGACCAATGGCTATCAAAAATGGAAAAATGCTCATTATCTTCAATTATAAAATGCAAATCAGAACCACTCTAAGATATCATGTAACCCCAGCAAGATTGGCCCACATCACAAAGTCCCAAAACACCAGATGCTAGCATGGATGTGATGAGAAGTGAACACTTTTACACTGATGCAATTAGTGGGATTGCAAACTAATACAGCCCTTTTGGAGAGTAGTATGGAGAATTCTCAAAGATCTAAAAGTAGACCTTCCATATGACATTGCAATCCCATTACTACGTATCTACCCAGAAGAACCAAAATCATTTTACCACAAAGACATTTGCACTAGAACTTTTATTGTGGCTCAATTCATAATTGCCAAGATGCGGAACCAACCTAAGTGCCCATCAACCCATGAATGCATCATGAACTGTGGTATATGTAGACCATGGAATATTATTCAGCAGTTAAAAAAGATGGAGACTTTACATCTTTTAGATTTACCTGGATGAAGTTGAAATGCATTCTTCTTAGTAAAGTATCCCGTACCAAAAGGACTCATCAAAATCTTAGGCCAGAGGCATGGTAACTTAAAGAGCAAGAGGAAGTGAAAGGAAAATTAGGGCAAGGAAATAGGTAAAAGAAAACACTTGTGAGGAAAAATCAGCAGAAAAATCTTGGCAACATGAAAAACCAGTCCAGAGCAACCCCCACAAGGGACCATGAGGTAACTACTGCAGAGGATTTCACTTATAGAGAAAAGTTAGAAATGACGGAAGGGGAATTTAAAATACAGATGATGAAAAAATGAAGAAAATGAAGGAAACAATGAAGGAAATTGCTGATAAAGTGGAAAATAATGAAAAGGAAATCCAAAAACAGAATCAAATAAGAGATGAACAATATGAAGAATATAGAAAGGATATAGTAGAGCTGAAGGAATTGAAGCAGTCAATTAGGAAACTTAAAGATGCAATAGAAAGTATCAACAACAGATTAGACCATGCAGAAGAAAGAATCTCAGAGGTAGAGGACAAAGCTCTTGAAATATCGCAGATGGTTAAAGAGGCAGAAAAGAAGAGAGAGAAAGCAGAACATTCACTGACAGAATTATGGGACTTTAAGAAGCCTTCAAACATGTGAGTTATAGGTATCCCAGAAGGGGAAAAATAATGCCTCAGAGGAATGAAAGCCATACTAGAGAATATTATAAATGAAAATTTCCCAAATATCACCAAAGGTTCTGACACACTCCTTTCAGAGGGATATCAGATCCCATGTCGCCTCAACTCAAATAGAACTTCTCGAAGACACATTGTGATGAACCTGTCCAAACTCAAAACAAGAGAAAAGATTTTGCAAGCTGCAAGGATTAAGTGCCAACTGACCTACAGGGGCAAATCCATCAGGGTGACCACAGACCTCTCAAACTAAACTTTTCAAGCCAGAAGACAATGATCATCTACCTTTAATCTACTTAAACAGAACAACTTGCAGCCCAGAATTCTATATCCCACTAAGCCAAGCTTTAAAATTGATGGAGAAATCAAATATTTTACTGATATGCAAACATTGAGGAGATTTGCCACAACAAGACCAGCTCTACAGGAAATACTTCAGCCTGTTCTCCACACTGACCATCACAATGGACCACCAGCAAAGTAAGCACCCAGAAATTAAAGAACAGAACCTAGCTTCCACAATGATGCAAAAGACAAACCCAAGCAATGGACTTTCAGAAAATAAGATGAATAGAATGCTACTACACTTACCAATTCTCTCAATAAATGTTAATGGCTTGAATTCTCCACTGAAGAGGCACAGATTGGCACAGATTGGATTAAAAAACACAAGTCATCCATTTGCTGTTTGCAAGAAATGCACCTAGCCTCAAAAGACAAATTAAAACTCAGAGGTAAGGGTTGGAAGACAATTTTTCAGACAAATGGAATCCGGAAGATAAGAGGGGTTGCAATCTTATTTTCAGGTACTAAAAGCAACTAAAGTCAAAAAAGACAAAGGTGGTCACTTCATATTGGTCAAGGGAAAAATACAACAAGAAGACATTTCAATTCTAAATATTTTTGCACCCAACTTAAATGCTCCCAGATTCTTGAAACTAAGATCTTATTTAGTCTGAGCAATATAATATCCTATAACACCATAATAACAGGGGATTAAAACACTCCTCTCACATAGCTGGTCAGATCCTCTAAACAGAAATTAAACAAAGATATAAGGGTCTTAAATGAGACCCTAGAACAACTGTGCCTGATAGAAGTATATAGAACACTCTATCCCAAAACTAAAGAATATACATTCTTCTCATTGGCCCATGGAACATTCTCCAAAATTGACCATATCCTAGGACACAAAACAAACCTCAACAGAATCAAAAGAATTGAAATTTTACCTCATATCTTCTCAGACCACGAGGCAGTAAAGGTGGAACTCAACTCCAACAAAAATGTTCAACCCCACACAAAGGGATGGAAATTAAACAATTTTATGCTGAACAAATAGTTGGTTGCAGAAAGAAATAAAAAAGGAAATCATTAACTTCCTTGAGCATAACGACAATGAAGACACAAGCTACCAAAACCTGTGGGATACTGCAAAAGCAATCCTGAGAGGAAAATTTATCGCTTTAGATGCCTACATTTGAAAAAAAGAAAGAGAGCACATCAACAAACTCACAAGTCATCTTATGGAATTAGAAAAAGAAGAACAATCTAAGCCTAAACCTAAGCCTAAGCAGAAGAAAAGAAATATCCAAAATTAAATCAGAGACTAATGAAATTGAAAACAAAAGAATCATTCAGAAAATTAATGAAACAAGGAGCTGGTTTTTTGAAAAAATAAATAAAATAGATAAAACTTTGGCCAGACTAACTAGAAATAGAAAAGTAAAATCTCTAGTAACCTCAATCAGAAACAATAAAGGGGAAATAGCAACTGATGCCACAGAGATACAAAAGATTATCTCTGGATACTGCCAGAAACTCTATGACCAGAAATTTGACAATGTGAAGGCAATGGATCAATATTTGGAATGGCACCCTCTCCCTAGACTTAGCCAGGAAGAAATAGATCTCCTCAACAGACCAATTTCAAGCACTGAGACCAAAGAAACAATAAAAAACCTCCCACCAAAAAAATGCCCTGGTCTGGATGGGCTTCACACCAGAATTCTATCAAGCTTTCAAAGAAGAGCTTATTCCCATACTGCAGAAATTATTCCAAAAAATTGAGGAGGAAGGAATCTTCCGCAACATGTTCTACAAAGCAAATACCACCCTGATACCAAAACCAGGAAAAGACTCAACCAAAAAGGAGAATTTCAGACCAATTTTACTCATGAATATGGATGCAAAAATTCTCAACAAAATCCTAGCCAATAGATTACAGTTTATCATCAAAAAAGTCATACATCAAGACCAAGCAGCTTTCATCCCAGGGATGCAAGGCTGGTTTAACATATGCAAGTCCATAAATGTTATTCACCATATCAACAGAAGCAAAAACAAAGACCAGATGATCCTCTCAATAGATGCAGAAAAAGCATTTGATAAAATCCAGCATCCTTTTCTAATTAGAACATTGAAGAGTATAGACATACATGGTACATTTCTTAAACTGATCAAAGCTATCTATGACAAACCCACAGCTAATATTTTACTGAATGGAGTAAGACTGAAAGCCTTTCCACTTAGAACTGGAACCAGACAATGTTGTCCTCTGTCACCATTATTATCCAACACAGTGCTGGAAGTTCTAGCCAATACAATCAGGCAAGGAAAAAAAGGCATACAAATGGGAGCACGGGAGGTCAAACTGTCCCTCTTTGCTGATGATATGATCTTATGCTTTGAGAACCCCAAAGACTCAGATATGATCTTATACTTTGAGAACCCCAAAGACTCAACCACAGGACTCCTGGAAGTCATCAAAAATACAGTAATGTTTCAGGATATAAAATCAATGTCCACAAGTCAGTAGCCTTTGTACACTCCAATAACAGCCAAGATGAAAAGCTAATTAAGGACACAACTCCCTTTACCATAGCTTCAAAGAAAATTAAATACCTAGGAATATACCTAACAAAAGAAGTGAAGGACCTGTATAAAGAAAATCATAAAACTCTAAGAAAGGAAATAGCAGAGGATATCAACAAATGGAAGAACATAGCATGCTCATGGCTGGGAAGAATCAGCATTGTTAAAATGTCTATACTTCCCAAAGCAATCTACCGATTCAATGCCATTTGTATTAAAATACCAACATTGTACTTTCAAGACTTGGAAAAAATGATTCTGTATTTTGTATGGAACCAGAAAAAAAACCAGTATAGCTAAGGCAGTCCTTAGTAATAAAACAAAGCCGGGGCATCAGCACACCAGATTTTAGGCTGTCCTACAACGCCACAGTGATCAAGACTGCATGGTACTGGCACAAAAATAGAGACATAGACATTGGAATTGAATAGAAAACCAAGAAATGGAACTAACATCTTCCAACCACCTAATCTTTGATAAACCAAACAAGAACATACACTGGGGGAAAGACTCCCTATTCAATAAATGGTGCTGGGAGAACTGGATATCCACAAGTAAAAGACTGAAACTGGACCCACACCTTTCTCTACTCACAAAAATTGATTCAAGATGGGTAAAAGACTTAAATTTAAGGCATGAAATGATAAAAATCATCAAAGAAAGCATAGGAAAAACACTGGAAGCTATTGGCCTAGGGAAGGACTTTATGAGGAAGACTTCCATGGCAACTGCAACAACAATGAAAATAAACAAATGGGACTTCATTGAACTGAAAAGCTTCTGTACAGCTAAGGAGACAACAACCAAATAGACAACCTACACAATGGGAAAGGATATTTGCATATTTTGAATCAGTCAATAACTTGATAACTGGGATCTATAGAGAACTCAAATTAATCCACATGAAAAAAAGCCAATAATCCCATATATCAATGGGGAAGAGAGATGAATAGAACCTTCTCTAAAGAAGACAGCCGAATGGCTAACAAACATATGAAAAAATGCTCATTGTTCTCATTATTTGAGAAATGCAAATCAAAACCACCCTGAGATACCATCTCACCCCAGTGAGAATGGCCCACATCACAAAATCTCAAAACTGCAGATACTGGTGTGGATATGGAGAGAAAGGAACACTTTGACAGTGCTGGTGGGACTGCAAACTAATACAACTTTTTCAGAAGGAAGTATGGAGAATCCTCAAAGAATTCAAGCTAGACGTTCCATTTGATCCTGCAATCCCATTATGGGGCATGTACTCAGAAGGAAAAAAATCCTTTTATCATAAGGACACTTGCACTAGACTGTTTATTGCAGCTCAATTATAATCGCCAAAATGTGGAAACAGCCTAAATGGCCCCCAACCCAAGAATGGATTAACAAGCTGTGGTATATGTACACCATGGAATACTATTCAGCCATTAAATAAAATGGAGACTTTACAGCCTTTGTATTAACCTGGATGGAAGTGGAACACATTATTCTTAGTAAAGCATGACAAGAATGGAGAAGCATGAATCCTCTGTATTCACTTTTGATATGAGGACAATTAATGACAATTAACAACATGGTGGGGGGGCGAAAAGGAAGAGTAGAGAGAGGGAAGGTGGGAGGGGGTGGGATCTCAGTGTGTGATATACCTTTTGGGGGCAAGGCACAATTGTAAGACAGACTGTACCTAAACATGCAATCAGTGTAACCTGGTTTCTTGTACCCTCAATGAATCCCAAAAACAACAACAACAAAATGTAAATCTTTTAGATTTACCTGGGTGGAGTTGAAATGCATTCTTCTTAGTAAAATACAACAAGAATGGAAAAATAAATATCCAGCGTTTTCCATATTAATATGAAATCAATATATAAACAATTACATGTGCTTAAGAACAATAAAACACCAGTTCATGGGCCGAGGGATGTGGGAGGGTACAGAGGGGAGAATGTGTGGCAGAAGGAAGCATCTCACCTAATGTGCACATTGTGAGGATGTATAAGCCATCCCTGGGTGAGGGACTCTTCTACAAATGGAACTTTATTGGAAGTGTAAACAATGTAACCTAAACATTGTACCCTCATATTAATTTGAATAAAGTTTTAATTAAAAAATGAAACCCAAGGAAAGTAGAAGCAAGAAAAGAATAAAGCTGTGAGAAGAAATCAATGAAATGTATAATAGACAACCAAATGTCAACCAACTGATGATGGGTAAAATAACATGAAGTAGCCATGTAATAGACTAGTACTCAGCAATAAAAAGGAATCATGTACTGATACTTACAACAGCATAGATGGCAAATGAAAGAAGCCAGACAGGAAAGACATCATATTGTATGATTCTATTTAGATGAAATTCTGGAAAAGGTAGAAGTATGGTCACCGAAAGTAGATCATACCCCAGTGCCAGGGATCATTTTGAACTTTATGGATAGGTACAAGGTAACCTTTTAAACTATACATTTTGAATGAATTGTATGTGATTTATACTTCAACAAAATACTTTAAAAAATAAAAATAAAATTTTCAGATCTAAACAAATGTAAGGATATAACTCTTCCCTCCACTCTAAATAATTGTATCTGACCTTGTTTTTCATTCGCTATTTGTCTCTTCAGCTGTGTCTAATCTGGTGATAATTCTCTCTGTTAAGATTTTGATTTTGGTTATTGCATATTTGATACATAAAGCTATTTTGGCTTCTTAAAAAATCTGTTAAGTTATAATTGATATTTTTTGTCTTCTGAAATATTCTTGAGCTTAAATGTAATTCTTTAAACATTGTAAACGTATTTTTTATAATCTGTCTATGATAATTTCAAATATATGAAGTTTGTCTGAATCAGTTTCTGCTGTTTGCTATTTTTGGTGGTTTAGGCTTTTATTGTCTGCTTTCTTTTCATATGTAAATATCTTTGACTACTTACTTACTGTTATTCAAAAAATTACCTTTTACAGATTTTTGGAAGCCTAGAATAAAGACACCTTCTTTCCTGGGGGTGGGGGGTGGTGGGAAAGAATGAAGCTAGGGTGTTCAACCTGTGGCCCGCAGACTTCATACTGATTTTTTGAGGACTGTTTTGCTTATTTGTGAGGTAACATATTGGGAAAAGAATGCACAAACATTTTTTTTTTTCTCATCCACTTTCTGGTGTTTATGTGTGGCCCAAGGCAACTCTTTATTTTTAAAATTTTCAGCAGAGAAGAAAAATTGTTGGACACCCATGGTAAAGGAAGCTTTTGAAAAAGTAAAAAGATGACCCAGATTTCTATTACTTAATTTAGGTATTATGACCCATCCAGTAAGACAACTCATATGAAACAGGAGGCTTCTCCCTCCCTATTTTAAACAATTTTTAAGTATAGTTTACTTTTGGGGAATTTGATTCTTTTCTAAAGCTCAAGAGGGTGTGGCGACTATTAAAACCGACCGCTGTTTGTTGGTTTTATGTAGAAGTCATACAGGCTTGGCAAAGCATTAAGTATTGGAAATTCAACATTACTTGTTGATTAAGTATTCCCAGTACTTTCATACTGAAAGTATTAAAAAGGCAAAGCTGGGAAGAAGTAGCAGAGGCAGGACTAAGCATGGACTGAGTTTTGGATGGACTGAGAGCCCTCCTGAGGTGGTACCTCTTGTTGGCGGTGATTTCAACAAGAGGACATGTGATCCAGTTAGAATAACCAAGGCCTTGAAAATTAACGTAGAATTGCAAATCTGTATAGAGGTAGCTGTAAGTCCATAGACTATTTAAAGTGTTCTAGGATATTAAAGAAATAATTTGTCAACATTTGTGCAAGAACTCAGGACCATATTCATATTTTAACCATTAAAGCTAAATGGATAGGATTTGGACATTCAAAGGTTAATGCCAAAGACACTGGTCTGTCTGGCATCAGCCAGCAGGGCACCAGTGTGTGTGATCCCAGCTAACACTGGTTGAGGTCTTCCTAAGTAAGAGGTACTGATGAAGGTCACTTAATCTTTTTTAAATATTGTGTTAAAAAATACATGACATGAAACTTACCATCTTCATCATTTTGAAGAATACTGTTCGGTGGCCTTAAGTGCATTCACATTGCTATGCAACCAATCTCTAGAAGTTTTTCATCTTTCAAAACTGAAATCCACCAACTCCTCCGTTCTTCCTCCCAGTCCCTGGCAACCACTATTTTACTATCTGTCTCTATGAATTTGACTTCTCCAGGTACTTCATATAAGTGGAATCATATAGTATTTCTCTCTCTCTCTCTCTCTCTGTATTTTGTTTATCCATTCATCCATCAATGGGCTTGAACTTGGCTATTATGAATAGAGCTGCTATAAACATGAATGTACAAATATCTGTTTGAGATCCTGCCTTCAATTCTTTTGGATATATACCCAGAAGTAGAATTGTTGGTACATATGGTAATTCTATGTTTAATTTTTTTTTTAGGATTTGCTATATAGTTTTCCACAATGGTTACACCATTTTACACGTCTACTAGCAATGCATAAGGTTTTCAATTTCTCCCTATTGTCACCAACACCTGTTATTTTCTCTATATGAGTTTTTAATAGTAGCTGAAAAGTTTTTTCGTGATACTAAATACATGGAAATTTTCCACACCAACAAATTAATGCTCTGACACCAATTGGGTGTCCAATGATTGAATTCAACTTTGATACTGACTCCAAGAGTTAGCACAGACTCTATTGCTCAAGGGCTCAGTCCCACAAAACTGTGGGATTGTAGTTCAAAGTCCCAGGGGTCACTTATAGACTGACCAGCTACATAGTATAAATCAGGGTTCCCACAGCACCCTCTTCCTGCTTGATAGTTCACTGGAATGACTCACATAGCATTGAGCAAAGCAACATTAATATAAAGGATTCACAAACTCTGAAGCAGCCGAATGGAAAAGATGCACTGGGCAAGGTATGGAGGGTGGGATGGCTGTGCAGAGCTTTTATGTCCCTACTTTCCCAGCACCTCAATGTGTTCACCAACCCAGAAGCTCTCTGAACCCCATTGTATAGGGGGTTTATTGATATTTTATTATGTAGGAATGATTGATGAAATTATTGTTAATTGAGCTTACTCTCAGGACTTCTCTTGGGGAGGCTATTGTGGGTACAGGTAGGGGGCTAGCTAAAATTTTAATGCTGTAATTACCTGGTTGGTTTATCTGGTAACCAGCCCCCACCCTGAAGCTATCTAGGGACCCCTGCCTTGGGTCATCTCCTTATCATACAAGACAGTAAATTCTAAGAGTTTTGGGAACTCTGTGCTAGGAACCAGAGACAAAGACCGGATATTTATTTTTTTAATTATACTATAGTAGCCAAATATGTTTCAAATGTGCCCAGGGTGCTCCATGGGCTTAAGGGAAAGCCCATCTCTCTGGTTTACTGCAAGAGAGCTTTTTCTGCTTTCTCCTTTATGTTTTCATTCTCTCCACAGAAAATAGTGAACCATGAAACTATGCATTGGATGCACTTAAGATAAAAATCTAGCATTCTTGGCTCAGCGCCCGTAGTACAGTGGTTACAGTGCTGGCCACATGCACCGAGGTTGGTGGGTTCAAACCCAGCCCAGGCCTACTAAACAACAATGACAAGAGCACTAACAACAAAAAAATAGCTGAGTCTTGTGGTGGGTGCGTGTAGTCCCAGCTAGTTGGGAGGCTGGGGCAAGAGAATCACTTAAGCCCAAGAGTTTGAGGTTGCTGTGAGCTGTGACGCCACGGCACTCTACCAAGGGTGACCTAACGAGACTCTGTCTCAAAAAAACCCCCCAAATCTAGCATTTTTCATGTGGCCTATCAGCTCTTCATAACCTGACTCCAGCCACCCTCGGCTCTCACTGTTGTTCCTCTCAAATACTGCTCTCTATACACAGGGTCTTGGCTCATGTGCGCAGATGCACCAAGTGCTTTCTTCATTAGGGCCTTTGTACCTGTCACTCTACATACTGTTCTTTTTTACCTACTATGCCCTTTGTCCACTTTTTACTCTCTTCTGTAAAAATCGGTACATTTTACTTACTTTGTCTACAGGTGAGTTCTAAAATTTAAAGCCAATAAATAGCATTTAAGAAATGATTTTGTAAATATAAGCTATTATAAAAACAAGCAGTAAGATTGAACCCATTAAAAAAATACTTCACTCTTAGGTAATTTACCCAAGAGAAGTAAGAACATATGTCCACAAAAAGACATGTACTTAAATATTCATAGGGCCCACAATAGCCCCAAGGTAGAAATAACTGAATTCCATCAATGGAAGAATGAATAAACAAACTCTACTATATACAATGGACCATTAATCAACAATAAAAAAAAAAAAAAGAACCACTAATACATTCAACAACTTGAACTTCCAAAACATTATATTGGACAGAAGAAACCAGACACAGGAGAGTACAATATCGTATGATTCTATTGATGTAAAGTTCAAGGGCAAGCAACCAATCTATAATGACAGAAAGCAGAACAACCATTGCCTCTGGGTGTGTGTAGTAGAGTGGACATTGGCTTGAAAGGGCACAAGGGAACTTTAAGAAATGATAGAAATGTTCTGTATTTTGCTCTGCTTAATCCACACACATTGTGTATGAAATAAATCTCAATTAAATAATAGCATAATCTTTTGCTTTTGTAACGTGACTGCTCAAAAGAGACTCTTTCAAAAATTAAGTCCTCTGACTCTTTTTGTTTTCTTTTTAGCTTCCTTTACCTCTGGATCTTACTAAAAGTTCAAGTACATTAATTACATTTGAGAGGTCATCACGGTCACTTCCTGTAGACTTGTATTTCACATGTGACTATGATCGTACATTTCTCATTCCCAAGACTACCTCAAATAGAAGTAGCTGAAAAGTACACCAGCAGGCACTTTGATAATAGTGAGTAGGGTGATACCTTGACAGTGAAGGAGGCTAAAAATATGACCTCAGAATTTAAAAATAGTGTGAACCTGGAATGATTAAGACAAAAATCAGACACTGTTATATCTTTCCCTATTTATAGGGTATCGCATTTTATAATAGAGTTCATCTAGAAATGTTAATTTATGCATAATATACTCTGTTTTAAATACAAGGAAGGATAAATTCCACATAGAACAGTTTAAATAATATCTTTGTTTTAGTACTTGAAGAGAGAAAACATCAGATACTTGGATTAAACCAGGCAAGGATTAAAGCCATTCATAGTAGAACACAGGACTGGTGGTAAAGGAGTCACCGTGGAGTAAATAGCTAACATTAAACAATGAAGTGGAACTCCAGGCAACTAAATGGGATCATGTAATCCCAACAAGTATTGACTTAGCCCTATTACTGCCAACATGTCATTTTCTTATTTCTATAATGATGCTGAGTAATGCAGAAAGCATGTGTTTTCCTTGAGCCACATGACTGTGAGCACTCCATAGGGGGAGGCCATGAAAAGGCCCTGCTGGTTCTTCCAATAGCAAACATTCTAAATGGGCTCCTAAAAGGGTTTTCTGGATGATGTCTACTCTACAGAGATTTTATTGTAGAAATGTTCTAGTGAACTTGAAAATAAAAGGAAAAAAACTCCTCAACTTCTGATAACATTTAAATAATGTACAAGGCAGGGCACATAGTTGCACTGAGAAGCTGGATGAGTAAAACTTTAACATGAGAGAAAAAGCTGGTATGGTAAAGAAGACCAGGCCTTCTGATTGTCAGAGACTATGGAAAACCTTGCTAAACTTGGACAGCAATAAGGAAAAGATAAGCTTTCCCAGTCTGAGGTGCTGTATCCTTGGATTCTAACTTGTGTTTGTATGAGATCCTGTGTTTCTGAAGGGATGAAGGCCTCTTAGAAGAGTTCTTCCAGGGAGGGGGATTCTGTTGGAAGGCAAGTGCCTGGAATGTCCGTAGTGGTCAAAAGAAATGTGTATGTGGGTGTGTGGGAGGGTATCAAGGGAAATGATCACTGCCAAGTTGATGTCTTTTTTAACTGCCAAGGCATTCCTGGGATAGTCTCTCTAGTTGCTAGGATTAGAGAAGTGGTGAGTTTCAACAATACATTTATCTATCACAGGTACAAAGTTTTTGTTTTCTTATAGATATATATTTTTTTATTTCAGATCAATATGAGGGTCCAAACGATTAGATTATAATGTTTGCATTTGTTAGGTAAAGTCCCTGTTGTAGTTATGGCACACCCAAGGAGGCATACCCTATCTGATAGGAGCACCCCAATCCTCCTCCCTCCTCTCCTCTGCCCCCCGACTCTCCCCAACTTGAATTGATTGAGTTTTTTTTCTGTGTGGGAGTGTATTAGTTCATCTGGTAGATGTATTTTTAATTCTAAAAAGACAATGATAATAAGAAAACTTTGGAACAAAATAACCCCTCATAATTCCACTACTTTTCAATGGATAATATTGCAATTTTGTATTTTCTTCTAAAAATTCTCTTTCTTTAACTGTGGAGAGCGGGCTGTGCGTGGCAGGGCCTCCACAGCCTGGGAAACACTCAGGAGGGGACCTCCAACCACTTCTCCTCCTTTACAACATTCTTTCCACCTGTCAAAAGTCACAGAGTCCATGCATACTTTCCTTGTTATCAGCAAGCACACAGGTTTCCCTCTTTAAGGATGATCTCTACCCCCTGTGTTAAGATTTATGCAACCTTGTTAAGATACTGTATAAATAAAGCTATTTTAACGGTTCATGTTCTGGCTGCAGTCGTCAGCTGCGTCAGTCCTTCTCAATGCTGGCCTATCTCATGTCTCCTGTCTTTCTTGGCTTTATTTCTCCATTTTCCACCATTTCCACTGAGGTCAACTCTCCCTCCTCACTCCTGGTTGTGCAAGGTCCCTCTCTTGTGACAGATTGCAAGATTTAACAATACTTTTGGGTAAGTTGCCCCTTGGCATAGTAACTGTTAAAGCAGTTTCTGACCCTTAACAAGCTGGGACTAATTCTTCAATCCCATATCACTCTGCATTAAATTGGAAAGTTGAAGCTTGGAGATAATTATCTGCAAGTATGATTTCATGACTATTCTCAAGATTCTCCCTTTCACCAACTGCTGATGAGGGATTGTTTGGCTGGCTAAAGTAAAGGAAGGCCAACATTGTGGGCAAGAGAGTCACTCCCTGGTTCTCCAGAATGGGCTGAGGGACCTTACATTCCTCATTCACTTCATTGATGGTAGAAAACAGAGGCCCATGAAGGTCACAGAGCTAATAAAAGCTACAGCTGACACTTGAACCAAGCTCTTAAAGCATAAAACTTTAAAATTTAAATCATATTAAAGTTATAGAAAAGTTGCAAGAACCGTATAGTTTATGTAAACGCTTCATCCAGTTTTCCCTAATGTTAACAATAATTATACAATAGTTAAATTATCCAAAACAGAAAATTAACATTGCAATACTATTTAAATTCAGATCTAATTTGAATTTTATGTGTTTTTCCCCAGTGTCTTTTTTATTGTTGGATCCACATTGCATTTAGACATTACATTTCCTTAATCTTCTCCAATGTGGGAGAGTGTCTCAGGCTTTGCGTTCCATGATCTTGACCTCTTGAAGAGTATTGGTTAGGTATGGTATTTTGTAGAATGTCTGTCAATTGGGGTTGTCAGATTTTTTTCTCATGATTAGATTGAGGTTATGGGTTTTAGGTGAGAATACCCTTCTTAATGCATCATATCAGGAAGTACATACTGTTGACATATCCTATTATTGGTGACCTTAAATTAACCTTGATCGCTTGGCTAAGATGGCATCTGTCAGATTTCTTCAGTGCAAACTTAGTATTTTTCCCTTTGTAATTGATAGATATCTTGGAGAAGATACATTGAGACTGTGATATCCTACTTTTCCTGAAACTTTTACCCATGGATTTTATTTATTTTCTTTTTAATTTTTTAACTTTATTCAAATTAATATGAGGGTACAATATTTAGGTTACATTGTTCTCACTTCTGAGGTAAAGTTCCATTTGTAGAAGAGCCCCTCACCCAGGGGGTGTGTTATACACCCTCCCAATGTGCACATTAGGTGAGACTCCACCTCATGCCCTCCCTCCTTCTGCCATTGTCCTCCCCCTACTCCCTGCTGCTTCCCTCTACCCACGAACTGGACTATAATACTGTTTTATTGTTCTTAGGAACATGTGATTTTTTTTTATATATTGATTTCATATTAATATGGAATACATTGGATATTTATTTTTCCATTCTTGCGATACTTTACTAAGAAGAATGCATTTCAACTTCATCCAGGTAAATCTAAAAGATGTAAAGTCTCCATCTTTTTAATGGCCAAATAATATTCCATGGTCTACATATACCACAGTTTGTTGATCCATTCGTGGGTTGATGGGCACTTAGGTTGCTTCCACATCTTGGCAATTATGAATTGAGCCACAATAAAAGTTCTAGTGCAAATGTCTTTGTGGTAAAATGATTTTGGTTCTTCTGGGTAGATACCTAGTAATGGGATTGCAGGGTCAAATGGAAGGTCCACTTTTAGATCTTTGAGGATTCTCCATACTACTCTCCAAAAGGGCTGTATTAGTTTGCAATCCCACCATCAGTGTAGAAGTGTTCCCTTCTCTCCACATCCACAACGGCATCTGGTGTTTTGGGACTTTGTGGTGTGGGCCAATCTTGCTGGGATTACATGATATCTTAGAGTGGTTCTGATTTGCATTTGATAATTAAAGACAATGAGCATTTTTCCATGTGTTTGATGGCCATTGGTCTGTCATCCTCGGAGAAGTTTCTGTTCAAATCTCTTGCCCACTTATAGAGAGGGTTGTTTGCACTTTTCCTATTGTTTAATTTGAGTTCTCTGTAGATTCTAGTTACCAGGACTTTGTCAGATTCACAACATGCAAAACTGTTCTCCCATTCTGAGGGCTGTCTGTTTGCTCTGTTTGTGGTACTCTTTGTAGAGTACTCTTAGCTGTGCAAAAGCTTTTTAGCTTGATCAAGTCCCAGTTATTTATTTCTGGTATTGCTACAATTGCTAGGGTGGTCTTCCTTATAAAGGTTTTTTCCCAGACCAGTATCTTCAAATATTTTCCCCATACTCTCTTTAAGAATTTTTATTCTTTCATGTCTTAAATTGAAGTCTTTTATCCAATGAGAATAAATTTTTGTCAATGGTGAGAGGTGCGGGTCCAGTTTCAGTCTTCTACATGTGGATAACCAGTTCTCCCAGCACCATTTGTTAAACAAGGATTCTTTTCCCCATCGCGTGTTTTTGTTAGACTTATCAAAGATTAAATGATGATATGTGGCTGGATTCATCTCTAGATTCCCTTTCCTATTCCTGGATCTACATCTCTATTTTTGTGCCAGTACCAGGCTGTTTTGATCACTATAGGCTTGTAATATAACCTGAAATCTGGCAATTGATTCCTCCAGAATTGTTTTAATTTCTAAGAACTATACTTGCCATTCAGGATTTTTTCTGGTTCTATATGAATCAAAATACTATTTTGTCAAGATCTTTAAAGTATGACATTGGTGCTTTGATGGGGAATGCATTAAGTCTATAGTTTTCTTTGGGTAATGCAGACATTTTAATGATGTTGGTTCTTCTCAGCCATGAGCATGGTATGTTCTTCCATTTGTTGACCTCTTCTGCTATTTCGTTTCTCAAAGTTTCATAATTCTCTTCATAGAGATCTTTTACATCTTTTGTTAGATATATTCCCAGGTATTTCATCTTCTTTGGTGCTATTATGAAAGGAATAGAGTCTTTGATTTTGTCTTCGGCTTGACAATTGTTGACATATATGAAGGCTATGATTTGTGGGTATTGATTTTTTTAACCTGAGACGCTGCTATATTCTTTGATGACTTCTAAGAATTTTGTAGTTGAGTCCCTGGGGTTTTCCAGGTATAAGATCACATTATCTGAAAGAGGGAGAGATTGACCTCCTCTGTCCCCATTTGGATTCCTCTGATCTCCTTCTCTTGCCTGATTGTGATGGCTAGGACTTACAACACTATGTTAAATAGCAGTGGAGATAGAGGGCATCCTTGGTGGGTTACAGATTTGAGTGGAAATGCTTTCAGTTTCATTCCACTCAATATGACATTGGCTGTGAGTTTGCTGTAGATAGCCTCTATCAGGTTAAGGAATGCTCCTTCTAAGCCTATTTTCTTGAGTGTGTTATTATTATTATTTTTTTTTTGAGACAGCCTCAAGCTGTCGCCCTGGGTAGAGTGCTGTGGCATCACAGCTCACAGCAACCTCCAACTCCTGGGCTCAAGCGAGTCTCCTGCCTCTGCCTCCCAAGTAGCTGGGACTACAGGTGCCACCACAATGCCCGGCTATTTTTTGGTTGCAGCCCTCATTGATGTTTGGCAGGCCCCGGGATGGATTCAAACTCACCAGCTCAGGTGTGTGTGGCTGGCGTCTTAGCTACTTGAGCCACCGGTGCCGAGCCTCTTGAGTGTTTTTTTTATAATGAAAGGATGCTGGATATTATCAAAAACTTTTTCTGCATCAATAGAAAGAATCATATGGTCTTTGTTTTTGATTCTATTTGTGTGGCGTTTTATATTTATAGATTCATGTATGTTGAACAAACCTTATGTCTCTGGGATAAAATCCACTTGATCATGGTGTATAACATTTTTTTTTTTTTCAGGGAGGATCTTTTTATTTATTTATTTATTTTTTAATTAATTTACTTTTATTGTTAAATCATAGCTGTGTACATTAGTGCAATCAAGGGGTACAATGTGCGGGTTTCTTATACAATCTGAAATATTCTCATCAAACTGTTCAACGTAGCTACCTTCATGGCATTTTCTTAGTTACTGTATGTAGGCATTTGTATTCTGCATTTAGTAAGTTTCGCCTGTACCCATTGGTGTATAACATTTTTAATGTTTTGTTGTATTCTATTTCTTAATACACACGACTATATAACATATAAATAAATGAATATATATGTATATATATAGAGAGAGAGAGATGGAGTCTCAGTTTGTCACTCTCTGTAGAGTGCTGTAGCATCATAGCTCACAGGAACCTCAATCTCTTAGACTCAAGCTATTCTCTTGTCTCAGCCTCCCAAGTAGCTGGGACAACAGGTGCCCACCACAATGCCCAGATACTGTTCTTGTTGTTGTTTGTTTAGCAAGCCTGAATGGGTTTGAACCCACCAGCCCTGGTGCATGTGGCCAGTGCCCTAACCACTGAGCTACAGCTCAGCCTGTTTGCTAATATCTTGTTGAATATTTTTGCTTTTATATTCATTATATTCATTAATGATCTTGGTCTATAATTCTTTTTTGGTTTGGTCCTTTTGTAGTTTGAGGACTTCATAGAATGTGTTTGAGAGGATTCCCTCTTTCTTTATATCTTGGAAAAGTTTATGCATTATAGGAACCAGTTCCTCTTTGAAGGTTTGATAGAATTCTGGTGTGAAACCATCTGGTCCAGTGCTTTTCATTTTTGGGAGGTCTTGTATAATTTATGCTAGTTCAGAACTTGATATTGGTCTATTCATGATTTCTAAATCTTTCTGGCTGAGCTTTGGAAGGTATTATGCTTCCAGATATCAGTCTATCTCCTCTACATTTTCATATTTCTAGGAATAGAATTTTTTGTAGTAATTGTTGAGAATCTTTGCATTTCTGTGGCATCTGTTGTTATTTCCCCTTTAACATTTCTGATTGTAGTCATTAGAGATCTTATTTTTCTGTTTTTGGTGAGTCTAGCGGAGGGTTTATCAATTTTATTCATCCTTTCAAAGAACCAATGTTTTGTTTCACTGATCTTCTGAATAATTCTTTTGTTTTCCATTTCATTTAATTCTGCTGTAATTTTGATTATTTCTTTTCTTCTATGTGTTTGGGATTAGATTGTTCTTTCTTTTCCAGTTGCTTGATATGGCCCATTAGGTTACTGACTTGCTGTGTTTCTGTTGTCTTGATGAAGGTATCTAATGCTATAAATTTCCCTGTAAGACTGCCTTTGCAGTATCCCACAGGTTTTGATAGTTTGTGTCTACATTATCGTTTTGTTCCAGAAATCTAATAATCTCCTTCTTGATCTTGTCTATGACCCAGCTATCATTCAGGATAAGGTTATTTAGTTTCCATGCTTTTATTTGAGTATGAAGATTTCTGTTGCTGTTGAGTTCAACCTTTATTCCATGATGGTCTGAGAAAATACAGGAGATAATTTCTCTTCTTTTGAATTTGTTGAGCTCAGCTTTATGACATAAGATATGATCTTATTTGTTTTTGTTAGGAGAAAGTGTTCTATAAATGTCTATTAATTCCATTTGTTCTAGGGTCTTATTGAAGTCCATTATTTCTGTGTTTAGTTTCTGCTTGGAGGATCTGTCTCATACTGCCAATGGGGTATTAAAATCTCCAAATTAAAGTGCAAAAAGGTGTCATATTGTTCAGATCAGCTGGGGTTTGTTTTCTACATCAATGAACATTCAGATAGGGTACGTAGATGTTAACTATTCAAATCTCTTCATATTGTGTGTTTCCCTTGACCATTATGTAGTGTCCATCTCTGTCTTTCATTATTTTTGTTGATTTGAGTCCCATTGTATCTGCATACAAGATAGTAACCCCAGCTTTTTTCTGCTTTCCATTTGCCTGTAGTACCATTGCCTATCCCTTCACCCTAAGTCTTGATTTATCTTTTGAGGTAAGGTGACTTTCTTGTAGGCAACAGATATCTGGCCTGAGGGCTTTTTTTTTTTTTTTTTTTTTGAAACAGAGGTCTTAAGCTGTCACCCTGGGTAGAATGCTGTGGCATCACAGCTCATAGCAGCTTCCAACTTTTGGGCTTAAATGATTCTCTTGCCGCAGCCTCCCTAGCCTCCTGGAGTACAGGCATCCACCATAACACCTGGCTATTTTTTGGTTGTAGTTGTCATTGTTGTTTGGCAGGCCCAGGCTGGATTTGAACCTGCCAGCTACAGTGTATGTGGCTGGTGCCCTAGCCTCTGAGGTACAAGTGCTGAGCCTGGCCTGTGTTTTTGTATCCAATTAGACAGCCTGTGCCTCTTTAAAGGAGAGTTCAAACCATTCACATTAATTGAGAGAATTGATAGATGTGGCAGATTTTTGGTCATCTTGTTTTTCAGAAGTCCAGAGCTTAATTTTATGCCTCCCACCATTATGGAAGCTACGCTTTGTTCTTTAATTTCTGGGTAGGTTTACTTTGGTGGTGTACCCTCCTGTTGCTTGTTATGAAGAATGGGTCTGAGTATTTCCTGTAGAGCTGGTCTAGTCATGGCAAATTTCCTCAGCAGGTGGATGTCAGTGAAGTATTTGATTTCTCCATCAGAAATGAAACTCAGTTTACCAGGGTATAGGATCCTGGGCTGGAAATTGTTTTGTTTAAGAAGATTGAAGGTTGATGACGATCCTTTAATGGCTTGGAAAATTTGGGCTGAAAGATCTGCAGTCATTCTTATACTTTTCCCTTTAGAAGTAGTACTTTTCTCATTGCAGTTTGGCTGAGGCTGAGTTTGAACCTGCCACCCTTGGTGTATGGGGCTGGCACCCTACTCACTGAGCCATAGGCGCTGCCCCAGGAAGTAGTACTTTTCTTATGCCTGGCTGCTTGCAGAAGTTTCTCCTTCATGTTAACACTGGCAAAATTAATTACAGTGTGCCTAGGAAATGCTTTGTTTGGATCGAGTCGTACTGGGGTTCTGAAACTATCTACTATCTGAATTTATCTTGCAATACTTGGGAAATTCTCCACCATAATGTCTCAGAGCAGAGAATTTGTGCCATTGTAACCACCCTCTTCTCCTTCAGGAATCCCTCTAATTCAGATGTTTGACACTCTGAATGATCCCATAACTCTCTCAGGGAATATTATGCTCTTTTTCTCATTTTTTCTACCTGTTTGAATGCTTGGGATAGTTCAAAAGTCTTGTCTTCTGTATCTGAGATTCTTTCTTCACACTGCTCAACTCTATTTCTGAAGGTCTATCCTGTATTTTGAAGTTCCTCCAATACCTTTTTCAATTCCTTAAGCTCTGCTATGTCTTTCTTCATTATGTACGTATCCTTGGTGACTTTGTCTTTGAATTTATTAATTTCTTGAGAGCACTTTTGAACTGTTTTTGTTCTTTGTTTCCATATGTTTCTGCATTCCAATTATCTTATTTGCCATCCATATTCTGAATTCTATTTCTGACATTTCAGCAATTTCTCTATGGATGTAATTTTCTATTGTATTTTCTTTGATGTCCCCAGGAGGTGTTGATCTGCTGTGATTTTTCATGTTGCCAGAGTTCTTCAGCTGAGTCCTCCTGATGAGTATTTTCAGGTTCTTGCTCTTTTATTTTTTAATATGTTAATTATACATTTTTTAGTTGAATTGATAGGTTGTCCCTGATGAGTCTACTCCTCATCATTGCAGCAACACTGCTGCACTGTTGTCTTTCTTCCAATTTCTTGTTTCTGCCACTTGGTTCATCCTGGGTGATGTGTACTGCATGCCATCCTGTCTGTGTGGAGCTCTTCTCATTCACTTTCCTTCCACTTCAGTCCAATATCTCTCCTTTTGGGCACTAGCCTCTTGTGAAAGCTGCTTCTAGTCAGCCATCTTCCTACAATTCCCTTACTCATGGATTTTAGTATCTATCAGTAGAGATTTCCTGCCACAATTATTACTGTGTTGTTTACCCAATAGTGATTTTGTCTTTTCCTCATTCTGCTGATTTTTAAATTTAATTTAATTTTTATTATTTTTTCTTGATTTAACAGATGACTCAAAGCATTTTCTATTCCATAGCTAAGAAAATTTCCTACTTCTCTCTGAGAAAATATTGAACACCCTGAAAATAGTTCATTCAAGTTCTTGTTTCCTATATCTAGAATGAAACAGATTTCCTGTTTAGCACACAATTCTTCTTCATCAAAAGCTGTAGGCAGAGGAGGAAATAGCATTTATAAATGCCCCTCTGAACCAAACCCACTTGAGGTTTAAAGGGAAAACACAGAGTCATCCCATAGACATTCTTGTGTATTCTGATTGCTGACCTTTAGCATACCATCACTGGCCTGTGTGGGATTCACAAATAATGTAAGAGACACTGATTTCCTTGGAAAAACAAAGTGCATTATGAATATAAAGCACTCATCACCATCTCTGAAAATCACACATTAAGATAACTCTTATTTTACATTATTGGTATTGACCAAGGTTTGCACATTTAAAAAATAGCTAAAAAATAATGTCATAAATTGTCACTATAAAGTCCCAACAGAGGCTGATATTACTCTTAGAATCTGAGAGAACCTCAGAGGTCATGTCCACCTGTCATTTTATATATGAAGGTCCTTTGGCCCAGGAAGGCTGAGTGTTGTGATCTTATTCTTGTGGCAGAGTATGGGTAGGATCCAGACCGTCTGAAGCCTGATTCAGGCTCCTCACCACCATTATTCCTCTTTAGAAGACTCTCTAAACCTGCAAAGTAAAACATGGTGATGATCTCCAAAGATGCGTCACACAATAAAGCATATGCACTGACACAGGCCAGCAAATTTGTCTTGAAAGATGGTTCCTAACTTTTTCTTCTTGATAGTCTTTTTTGGTTTCTAAAGGTTAATTCATCAAATGGATTGTGTGCCTGTTGTGTGGTAGTCGCTTTTCTACACCACTGAGATAACTATAAAGATAATAAACATAGATTCTTAATCGGAGTGAGGTTATAAGGGTGGTTAAAACAAAAAAAGAAAGATGGTTCCTTTGGCCATTGGGCAGGTTTGTAACTAACCTTGGGTGAAAATTCTTTGCATAAGATCCTCTAAGTTCTTAAGGAAGCCCAATGCAGATTAGACACAACTGTTTCTTCAACTTGAGAAGGCTCTTCTTTGGCTGTCAGTTGTTGGAGAGCAGGTGGTTGGCAACACAGCAGAATCTCAGGTTGGAAGCAGAGCCATATAAGGTGCACTCCAATTTTGAGCAGCATAGGGATATCCATAGCAAGTAGGATCTACAATATATGTAGTATCCACATTTCTTCACCTGGTCTTTCCCAGAAGGGAAACCTTTAAGGTTAAGTGTTTCTTTGCCAGAATGCTGAATGGCCCATCAGTCTTAAGTCCACTCCCACACACTCCTCACTGAGTTGGAAAAGCTGTACTATTGGAAGGAAAGGTGTCAATGGGCACAGTTCCTTGGAAGCTGCCCTTTCCAGTATTGGTCACTAGACACTTGCCAAATGTTGGCATAATTTTGGCCTTTCAGCTGTGGTTTTCTGCCCCAAGTGAAAAGTATATTTTGCAGGCCTCCTTGGCAGGTATATTCCCACTCAACCTCTCAGTGCAATTGCTTTCCTGCCCATGTGTGATAGGCAACAACTTTGTTCCAGAAGATGTGGAGAACTGGATGGCCCAGCCTGTATAGACCAGTAGAATTGAGCACTTAGCACTTTTCATAGGTAACCACCAGGGAGCACCTGCAACTGCCTGTTGGGTATCAGTCTTCGCTTGATCACTCTACATGCTTTCAAAGACAAGAGCATTGCCAAGCTCCTTTACCTACATAAAATAGCTAATTGAGTTTACAAACTTCTCAAGTTCACCATTTCTGACTTCAGAAGCATCCATGTGAAAGGCATCAATAGCAATACTCCTCACAGATACTTGCCATTATCCTTTCCTGAGGATCATCTGTGACCATTGTAAATACTCCAGCAAGGATGGGAAGCACCTTGGTGGATATGAGTGGAAACACTCCAGGGACCCAGCCTGGACATTTTGGTACTTTTAGGAAGCCTGCACTCAAGGAGCCCCAGGATACAGCACAAGAGCCCCAGGCCACATTGCAAGAGACTGCAAGAGTGCACCTGTCCCAACTTCCTTGCTTCCTGCCACCTGCACAGCAGCAAGAGCAGTGGCATCCCCACAAAAGCCTACTGAAAGAGTCATCAAATGGTAGACCAGAAGAATCATTTAGCTGAGCTCTCCTAGAAGACTGAGGAAAAAGAGAGAACCCACCATTACTTGGCATGAGGACCTTACCCAGAGTCATAGTTCAGGGAGCACAGCAAGGAGGTGGTGAGCTGTATACAGAGTATGATCCAGAGTAGTGGAAATCTGATGAATTAGGCAAGTGATTGCCACTATCTGGGATTGGCTCTTCCCACACAGAAGTCCAGAATGGAGGCAAGCCTTTTCGGAATTTTCAGTAGTTGGGGCAAGCTGCAGTTGAGTGGAAAGCTTGGAAGACTGGGTGGACTCAAACAGTATACAACAACCAGACTTGAATGCCAGTTGGAGTGGAATTGCCATAGGTTTCATGGCTGGTGAGGCAGCCATACTGGGAAGGTCTCAGCAGGCAGGGGGCTGCCCTTGTGGGAAGATCATGAGAAGGTCTTAGCAGGGGCCTAAAGCACAGCCATCTTAATTCTGCCTGCCGGGATCTGAACTCTACTCTTGGGACAGGCTGAAGGACTCCTGCACCCCACAGGAACTGCAGTTGCAGGGCACTGTGAGATCTGCCCTGAAGGATTCTTGTAAGCTATAAGATTTCAACCTGGCATGGTCTGAATGCTGAGGAAACAATCAGGAGATCACCAAAGGCAACTAAGTTTGGAATAAGGACCACAGAGGTTGCTGGCTGTTCTGTCTCCTAAAAATACCACAGTACCACCTGGTGTCCTGGCAACATATAGAAACATAATGTCATCAAGAGCAAGGACTTCTGTTAAAACAAAAGTGGCAGTGAGAGGGAAAAAGGAGGACAAGGAGATGAACAAGTAGAGAGAACACTTGAGGAGAAACCAACAGAAAAATTCAGGCAACATGAGAAATCAAAATGGAACAACTTCCCCAAGGGACCATGAGGCAGCTACTGAAGAAGCCTCCACCTCTAAAGAATTAATGGACTTGACAGGAAGGTATTTTAAAAGTGGATGATACACACAATGAAAGTAATGGAAGAGAATATGGAAATCCAGAACCAAAAGTCAGGTGAGAGATATGTAGAATATACAAAGGATATGGTGGAGCTTAAGGAAATGAAGGAGAAAATCAGGGAATGTAAAGATGCAGTAGAAAGTATCAAAAATAGGTTAGCCCATGGAGAATAAAGAAGCTCAGAGCTGGAGGAGAAGGTTTTCAAGTTAACCCACGTAGTTAAAGAGGTAGAAAAGAGGAGAGAGAAAGCAGAACAGGTGCTTAGAGAACCATGAGACTCCACTAAGCACTCAAACATACAAATAATAGGGATTCCTGAAGGAGAAGAAGATTGTCTCAAAGGAATGAAATCCCTACTGGAGATTATCATAAAAAAATTTCTGAAGTTTGACTGAAGACCCCAACACACTGCTTTCTGATGGATATTGAACCTTGAGTAATCTCAACTGAAACAGAGCCTCTCTAAGACACATTGTAATGAACCAGTCCAAAGTCAAGATGAAAGAAAAAATTCTGCAAGCAGCCAGGAATAAGGGCCAACTGAACTACAGAGGCAGAGCCATTAGGAGGACAACAGACCTTTCAACTTAAACCCTCCAAGCCAGACAGCATTATCATCCACCTTCAACAATCTTAAACAAAACAATTTTCAGCCCAGAATTCTGTATCCTGCTAAACTAAACTTCAAAATCAATGGAGAAATCAAATCTTTTGTGGGTATACAAGCACTGAGGAAATTTGCCACAACAAGACCAGCTGTACAGGAAATACTTAGACCTATTCTAAGCACTGACCACCACCAGAGTAAACACTCAGAAGCTAAAGGTCAAAACTTAGCTTTCACAATGGCGCATAGGATAAAAGGACACAATGGACTTTCACAAAATAAGATGAATAGGACTCTACCACACTTATCAATTCTCTCAATAAATGTCAATGGACTGAATTCACCACTGAAGAGGCACAGGCAGGCTGATAGGATAAAAAAATCACAAGCCATCCATATGCTGTCTCTAGGAGACACACCTAGCCTTGAAGGACAAATCAAGACTCAAGGTTAAGGCATGGAAACAGCATTTTAAGCAAATGGAAAACAGAAGAAAGGAGGAGTTGCAATTGTATTTTCAGATACAAGTGGATTTAGAGCAACTGAAGTTAAGAAAGATAAAGATGGACACTTTATATGGTCACAGGAACAGTACAAGAAGACATTTCAATTTTAAATATCAATGCACCCAACTTAAATGCTCCCAGATTTACGAAACAGACACTGATGGGTCTGAACAATATGATATCCCGTAACACCATAATGGTGGAGGACTTTAACACCCCTCTGACAGAACTGAACAGATCCTATAAACAGAAATTAAAGATACAAGGGACCTACATATGACCCTAGAACAAAAGGGATTAATAGACATATACAAAACGAATCATCCCAGAGCTAAGGAATATACATTTTTCTTGTCCACCCATGGTACATACTCCAAAATAGACCACATCCTCAGATACAAATCCAACCTCAGCAAAATTAAAATAATAGCAATTAAACCTTGTATCTTCTCAGAACACAAGGCAAGAAAGGTGGAACTCAACTTTGACAAAAACATTCATCCCCACACAAAGACATGGAAATTAAACCACCTTATGCTGAATGATAGCTGGGTTCAGGAAGAGATAAAAGAGAAAACAGTTAAATTCCTCAAACATAAGAACAATGAAGACACAAGTTACCAAAATCTGTGGAATACAGAAAAAGCAGTCTTAAGAGGGAAATTTATCTCATTAGATATCTACATTTGAAAAACAGAAGGAGAGCATCAACAAACTAGGGAACTGTCTTATGAAATTGGAAAAAGAGGAACAATCTAATACCAAACACAGCAGAAGAAAATAAATAAATAAATTTAAATCAGAGATCAATGAAAGTGAAAAGAAAAGAATCATCAAAAAAAAAAAGTAATGAAACAAAAAGTTGTTTTTTTGAAAAAAAATAGATAAAATCAATCAACTATTGGCCAGATTAACTAGAAACAGAAAAGTAAACTCTCTAATAACCTTAATCACAAATGATAAAGGGGAAATAACAACAGATGCCACACAGATACAAGAGATCATCTCTGAGTACAAGAAATTCTAGGCCCAGAAATTTGACAATGTTGAGAAAATGGATCAATACCTGGAATCACACCCTCTCCCTAGACTTAACCAAGAAGAAATAGATCTCTTGAATAGACCAATTTCAAGGACTGAGATTGAAGAAACAATAAAAAATATCTCCCAACAACAAAAACGCTTTGGGCCAGATGGCTTCATACCAGAATTCTTAGTTTTTTCTTTTTTTAAGACAGAGTCTCACTATGTCACTCTCAGTAGAGTACTATGGCATCACAGCTCACAGCAACCTCAAACTCTTGGGCTTAAGTGATTCTTTTGCCTCACCCTTCCAAGTAGCTGGGACTACAGGTGCCTACCACAACACCTGGCTATTTTTTTTTTTTTTTTTGCAGTTGTCATTGTTGTTTAGCTGGCCCGGGCTGGGTTTGAACCCGCCAGCCTTGGTATGTGTGCCTGACGCTGTAACCACTGTGCTACTGGTGCCAACCCAATTCACAACAGAATTCTATAAAACCTTTATAAGAAGGGCTTATTACTATACTGTAGAAATTATTTCAAAAAATTGAGAAGGAAGGAATCATCCCCAACAAGTTCTATAAAGAAATCACCCTGATACCAAAATAAGGAAAAGACCCACCTAAAAAGAAGAATTTCAGGCCAATTTCACTAAGGACTATAAATGCAAACATTTTCAACAAAATCCTAGCCAAAAGATTACAGCTACACATTAAAAAAATCATTCATGACAATGAAGTAGGTTTCATTCCAGGGATGCAAAACTGGTTTAACATATGCAAGTCCATAAACGTAATTCACCATATCAATAGAGGCAAAAACAAAGACCACATGATCCCCTCAATACATGCAGAAGCAGCATTCCATAAAATTCAGCATCCTTTTCTAATTAGAACACTTAAGAATGTAGGCATAGGGGACACATTTCTTATTGAAGCTATTTATGACAAACCCACAACTAATATTGTACCGAATGGCATAAAACTGAAAGTTTTTCCACTGAAAACTGAAACCAGACAAGGTTGTCTTTTCACGCCACTAGTATTGAACATAGTGCTGGAAGTTCTTGCCAATATAATCAGGCAAGAGAAAGAAAGGGCATGCAAATGGGTGCAGAGGTGGTCAAACTCTCTCTTTGCTGATGACATGATCTTAGAGAACCCCAAAGACTCAACCACAAGACTCCTGAAAGTGATCAAAAAATACAGTACTGTCTCAGGATATAAAATCAATGTCCACAAATCAGTAGCCTTTATGCCAATATTAGCCAAGATGAGAAGCTAATCAAGGGCACAATCCCCTTCAAAAAAATGAAATACCTAACAAAAGAGGCAAAGGCCATCTCTAAAGAAAATTATGAAACCCTAAGAAAAGAAATAGCAGGAGATATGAACAAATGGAAGAAAATACCATGCTCAGGGCTAGGAAGTACCAACATTGTGAAAATGTCTATACTACCCAATGCAATCTACAGATTCTATGCAATTCCCATTAAAATACCATACTCATACCATTAAGAATCGGAAAAAATAATTCTTCATTTTGTATGGAACCAGAAAAAGTCCCCATACAGCCAAGGGAATTCTTAGCAATAAAAACAATGACAGGGCTATCTCCCCACCAGATTTTAGGCTATACTACAAGGTCATAGCAATCAAAACAGTATGGTATTGGCACAAAAATAGACAAACACATCTGGAACCGAATAGAAAACCATGAGATGAAATTAACATCTTACAGCCACCTGATCTGTGATAAACCAAATAAGAAGATACAGTGGGGAAAAGAATCTCTATTCAATAAATGGTGTTGGGAGAACTGGATAACCACATGTAAAAGGCTGTTACTGGACCTGCATCACTCACCACTTACAAAAATTGATTCGAGATGGATAAAAGATTTAAATTTAAAGCATGAAACAATAAAAATCCTTGAAGAAAGTGTAGGGGAAACACTTGAAGATATCTAGGGGAAACACTTGAAGATATCAGTCTGGGGAAAGATTTTATGAAGAAGACTTCCATGACAATTACAACAACAACAAAAGTAAACAAATGGGACTTAATTAAACTGAAGAGCTTCTGTACAGCTAAGGAAATAATAACCAAAGCCAATAAACAACCTTCTGTATGGGAAAAGTTATTTGCATGTTATGAATCAGACAAAAGCTTGATGACTAGGATCTATAGAGAACTCAAATTAATCAACATAAAAAGACCCAACAATCCTATTTATCACTGGGCAAAAGAGATGAATAGAACCTTTTCTAAAGAAGAGAGATGAAAGGTGAACAGCCATATGAAAAAATGCTCATCATCTTTAATCATCAGAGAAATGCAAATCAAAACTACCCTGAGATAACACCTGACCCCAGGGAGAGTGGCCCACATCACAAACTCTCAAAGCTGCAGATGCTGGCATGGATGTAGAGAGAAGGGAACACCTTTACACTGCTGGTGGGACTGCAAACTAATAAAACCTTTTTGGAAAGAAGTATGGAGAATTCTCAAAGAACTCAAATTAGTCCTCCCATTTGACCCTACAATCTCATTACTAGGCATCTACCGAGAAGAAAAAAAAAACAAACCCTTTTATCATAAGGAAATTTGCACTACGCTGTTTATGGCAGCTCAATTTACAATCGCCAAAATGTGGAAACAGCCTAAATGTTCACCAACCTGGCAATGGATTAACGAGCTGTGGTATATGTATACCATGGAATACTATTCAGCCATTTAAAAAGATGGAGACTTTACATCTTTTGTATTAACCTGGATGGAGGTGGAACACATACTTCTTTTTTTTTGTTTGTTTTAGACACAGTCTCACTTTGTCATCCTCAGGAGAGTGTTGCGGCATCACAGCTCACAGCAACCTCTAGCTCTTGGGTTTAGGTGATTCTCTTGCCTCAGCCTCCCGAGTAGCTGGGACTACAGGCACCCACCACAATGACTAGCTATTTTTTATTTATTTTTTTTTTTGGCAGTTTGGCTGGGGTCGGGTTTGAAGCCGCCACCCTTGGTAGATGGGGCCCGTGACCTATTCACTGAGCCACAGGCGCTGCCCGGAACACATACTTCTTAGTAAAGCATCACAAAATGGAGAATCAAAAATCCAATGTACTAAATTCTCATATGAAAGCAGTAGGTGAGCTATTACAAGAGGTGGGGTAGGGGAAAGAGGGAGCAGGGAGAGAGGGAGAGGGAGGGGGGTCACGGTACACGGCATACCTCTTAGGGGGTATACGATTATAAGAGGGAGTTTATCTAACAAATGCAATCCGTGTAACCTAATTGTTTGTACCCTCGATGAATCCCAAACAATAAAAAGGGAAGCCAACTGCATTTATTAATTACAATTTTCCTATATGGGAGAGTTTCCTTTCTTCCTCATTTATTTATATAGGTATCCACTCATTTATTTATATTGCTATATATGGACTCATGGATATTTATTTTATCTACTAGATTATAATCCAACACTACCATTAATTTTGTTGCTTAAATTGCTCTAACTTTGGCCATTGGGAATTCCTTTAGGTTGACTCCTGGCTGCTTTTGGCATGCCCAGTCATTGTGGGGCTACTGGTGGTGGTGTTTTGCATCATTTTTTATTTTCTGACACCACAATATTTTCAGGCTCAGATTTTCTCTGCTCTAGGCCTGGAATCAACCATTTCTCCCTGGAACACTGTGACCTATGATGTTTTGATATAGCTTTCTTATGTTCCTTTCTGCAGTTCATGTTACATTTTACACTGTTTGGATTTGAACCCTTAAGAAATTTTCTCAAAAATATACTGTAGATGTAAGTGGAATCTGTACTTGGTGAGTTTGTTCTTGTCATCAGATACTGCTGTGGCTAATCCCAGTGCTCCTCTGTCTGTGCTATTTGCACAGAGCATACAATCCAGGCATTAGGGGGCAGGATGATGAGAACATGTGAAAGTGGATTTGAGTGTAGACCTAGACAGGGGCAATATGGGTCTAGATGAAGATATCCCTGGGTGGGATTCACATATACCCACCTGAATTCTTTTTGTTTCCACCAGAATACAAATTAAAATAAACACAAAAATTTTAAAAGCAAGTCAGAATTTTTGGAGTCAGATAACTCAACTTTTGTGTGATGAGTTCCTGTGCAAGTCAGAATTTATGAAGTTTAATTTTTTTCTACCTCTTTCCTACTCTGCTTGTAGGGAAGAGACTCTTTGTGACTTCAGCTTCTCTCCTTTCTCTCCTTCTTAGATTGACTCTGGCAAATTGTCTGGGCTGGTTTATGGGTCATGGCAAGCCTGTTTATTAAATCTCACACGCTCATTTGGTATGTATTATTATTATTTTTTTTTTTATAGAGACAGAGTCTCACTGTACCGCCCTCGGGTAGAGTGCGGTGGCGTCACACGGCTCACAGCAACCTCTAACTCTTGGGCTTACGCGATTCTCCTGCCTCAGCCTCCCGAGTAGCTGGGACTACAGGCGCCCGCCACAACGCCCGGCTATTTTTTGGTTGCAGTTTGGCCGGGGCTGGGTTTGAACCCGCCACCCTCGGCATATGGGGCTGGTGCCCTACTCACTGAGCCACAGGCGCCGCCCTGGTATGTATTATTATATGCCTTGTGGTAGGGATGGATAAAAACATATGGATATTAAATGAAAATAGAACTAAGTTTGCAAGGGAAATTAAAAAGACTGGAAACAAAAACTAAAATTCTAGGTTTCTAATCTATTGCATAAATAATAGGATTTTACAAAACGACTTCAACAAAGTAATCTGAATAGATGTGTATGAATTGTGATTTAAATACCTGAAGTCCATGTTCCATCCCAGAGTTTAAGAACACTCGAGGATAATAATTGCACAGTTTCCTAGGTTCCACTATGAGTGCAAGATTGTTTTTCTGCTTTATGAATAGTTGTTCCATATATTTTATTTGTAATTTTCTATAAATGACACTATACTTTCTTCCATATACTTGTCCGTGTGTGTGTGTCTAATGTGTGTATGTATATGAGAAAGTGAGAGCAGACAGAGGAGAGAAAGAGATGACATAGTAGTTTCTTACTTTTACAGGAAATTTAATACATGTCTGCACAAACCTGGACCGAGACTGACTCATTTGGCAGGAAGAACAAGTTCACATGCCAGAGAACAGAATGGGGTGAGATCTCAAGAAGAAGGAAAGAGTGGGAAGACTGTAATTTTAAAATATGAGTAGAGGCATTTCATTAAAATTATTTTCCATCTCTTAGGTTGAATTTTTTTTCTTGACCTCCACAGAACTTGTTTCAAACTATCTAGAGAATTTCCTCCCTCCTGATTCCCACAGTCATTTAGCCACTAAATCCAATCTATCCTGCCTCCTCCACATCTTGCACTTTTATTTCCTCCTTTTTTAGCCCCACAGGTACTCACTTGATTTTTTTTGACTGTTGCTATAGTCTTATTTCCATTCTTGATTGCCTCTGAATTACTCACCCTTGAAAACTCATCCCAAGCATCTTCTCCTGCTCGGTAAGATTTAGCTATTTCTTTCTTTGTCCACCACTGAACCTTGTTTTAGCCGAATCTATGATTCTGCTCAGATGCATCCTAATAGACAGTTTACATGCTTTTCCCCCTCACTTGATGGAGGCTGGGAGCTTCCTGAGGAATGGGGATTGGATCCTCTCTATTTTTGTATTTCTAATGCCTAACAGCATTGGGCAAACTAAGTGCTTGATGAATACTTGGTCAATGAGTGAAAAAATGACCAAATGAATGAGTGAATAAATGAAGGAGTCCGCTCAGTTCAATGATGAAATATTAATGAATAAACTACTCATCATCAATCCCAGCAAACATTTCTTCCTGAGACTGATTTTTCAGGAAGCTCTCAGCCTCAGTTAAGTAAGGGAGAAAATATATAAACTATTACACTACATCTGGACTGAATCATAGATTTGGTTAACACAAAGTTCAGTGGTGGCACAAAGAAAGAAATAGCTAACTCTTACCAAGTAGAAGAAGATGCTTGGGCTGAGTTTACAGGGGTGGGTAATTCAGAGGCAGTCAAGAATGGGAATAGAATATTTACTGCATGGATGATTATCACCTTTAAGATGACATTTTACAAGCTGTATTTTTCCTTTTTGAGAGCATTTATTATTACGCCTCATATCGCCATCTAGCGAAGAAAACTGGTAATACAACAATTAAGATAACTGCATGCATACAAAAAGCAGAGCTGTGAAAAATTATTTATAAAAAATTAATCTTCCTTCTCCAAGGTTCAGAAAACTTAAGTTGTATACACTTCGTGCTTACCTAGTTCAGTAAGCTCTTTCTTACCAAAATATCCATTTCTAAATATCTGGACAGTGTCATGTTACTGGAAAATATATGGGTACATAAAAAGCACAATTAGCTTATCTTCCACCACTTTAAATCAAAGAGCCATTGATATGTGGTAACAGATATTATTTAGAGATTTTATAGAATAGCATTATTGTCAACTATGCAAGTAATTTTAGCAATTTAGTTTAACAAATATTTATTGAGTAGTTTTTACTGATCATGATGGACTTCGAGGTAACTATTTCACCATGTTATCCATTTTTATAAAGCTTAAAAATAAATACAACAAAATAACATATTTTTATGTGTATCTATATCTACACCTCTCTCTCACTCTTTCTTCTCTTCCTTCCCTCCCCTGACTTACTTTCTCTCTCCCATAAAGAAAAGCACAGGGATTAGAAAAGAATCTTCCAGAAGAGTGATCACCTCTGTGGTGGGGCAAAAGAACTGGCCTCCAGCAGTCCAATATTTTCCTCAGGGTTAGAAATGTTTTCATTCTATGTGAAGTCATAGATTTATGGATGGTGTTATATTGTTATACTTCATAACTTAGAGTTCATCCTACTTTTCTGAATATCTCTTATAGAAACAAAGTATCAGTATTTAAGGATATGTGTAAAAAGAGAAGGAAAAATAAAATAAGGAAATGAATATAGCTACTACATAAGCTCCATGTGTGTTCTACTTATATATTCTTTCCTAAGTGTTACATAGAGACAATGACAAATATATATATATATATATATACATACACACACATATACACATTTTAAGGAAAACTATATTAAAATAGTAATACTCAAGTCACATTGGACTTCAGCAATGACAACAGGTACCCACATGTGACTTGTATTCATCTTTTGCTATTAGTATATATCAAGTATCACAATTTTAACACAGTTTTTTCCTTTCTTAAAGTATTTTTGGCACCCTCTGTATTGGTTCTTTTATAAATGGCAAATTTAATGATAATATTATTAGTATATGATATGCTTCAATAAAAATGATTTATGTTTTAAAACTTTAAGCAATATTATAACTTAAACATAGTATTCAGGATAAAGAAATACATAGCCTAAGTATAATAAGGTATATTATCTGATGAAAGAATATTGATATCAGTGAGAACCTGTAAAATCTGCAACAGTAACGATAACATAGAGAACAGGGAACGGATAAATGAGTAAGCCAGAATCACCTTAAAGCATTTTTCTCTCCACAAGATTTGACTTCAATCAAAATTGGACAGCTGGGATATATCAGGACAAAGGATAACAATGGGAAATGTCTGGGTTTATACTGGAAAATGATCGGTGACAATTATCATTTATTCTTTGGAGTCTATTGCTGCAGGAAATCAATTCCTAAGCTCCTTAAAGATTTGCTTGATTTCTTAAAATATGCTTTCTGGATGACTTTCTTCAACCATTTTAATGTCATTGTGTCCCACATATCTGATAAGCGAGAAAATTAACTCAGGTTGACATCCTCCCTACCAGCGACACAGAGATATTGAATTATCTATGGATGTTTCTAAATACCAGCCTTTAAATGATAATTATTTATCATTTAAATAATTGGAAATAATACTTGCTTAGAAATCTGCAAAGCAATTATTTCCAAACTGCATGTCACATTTCTTTTTTTAAATATTTATTTATTTACTTACTTATTTTTTCATTGTTTGGAATTCATTGAGGGTACAAAGAATTGGGTTACACTGACTGCATTTGTTAGATTAAGTCCCTCTCATACTTCTGTCCCATCCCCAAGAGGTGTGCCATACACCATGACCCCCATTCCCCTCACTCCCCTCTCAATCCCAAGACCCACCCCTTGTAATAGCTCATCTACTGCCTTCAGATTGGGATTAGTGCACTGGATTCTTTTTTCTCCATTCTTGTGCTGCTTTACTAGAAAGAATGTGCTCCATCTCTATCCTGGTTAATACAAAAGATGTAAAGTCTCCATCTTTTTAAATGGCTGAATAGTATTCCATGGTATACATATACCACAGCTTGTTAATCCATTGCCAGGTTGTGAACATTTAGGCTGTTTCCACATTTTGGCGATTGTAAATTGAGCTGCCATAAACAGTGTAGTGCAAATGTCCTTATGATAAAAGGGTTTTTTTTTTTCTTCTGGGTAGATGCCTAGTAATGAGATTGCAGGGTCAAATGGGAGGACTAATTTGAGTTCTTTGAGAATTCTCCATACTTCTTTCCAAAAAGGTTTTATTAGTTTGCAGTCCCACCAGCAGTGTAAAGGTGTTCCCTTCTCTCTACATCCACGCCAGCATCTGCAGCTTTGAGAGTTTGTGATGTGGGCCACTCTCACTGGGGTCAGGTGTTATCTCAGGGTAGTTTTGATTTGCATTTCTCTGATGATTAGAGATGATGAGCATTTTTTCATATGGCTGTTCACCTTTCATCTCTCTTCTTTAGAAAAGGTTCTATTCAACTCTTCTGCCCAGTGATAAATAGGATTGTTGGGTCTTTTTATGTTGATTAATTTGAGTTCTCTATAGATCCTAGTCATCAAGCTTTTGTCTGATTCATAACATGCAAATAACTTTTCCCACTCAGAAGGTTGTTGCTTTGGTTATTATTTCCTTAGCTGTACAGAAGCTCTTCAGTTTAATTAAGTCCCATTTGTTTACTTTTGTTGGTGTTGTTGTAATTGTCATGGAAGTCTTCTTCATAAAATCTTTTCCCAGACTGATATCTTCAAGTGTTTCCCCTACACTTTCTTCAAGGATATTTATTGTTTCATGCCTTAGATTTAAATCTTTTATCCATCTTGAATCAATTTTTGTAGGCCGTAAGAGATGTGGGTCCAGTAACAGCTTTTTACATGTGGTTATCCAGTTCTCCCAACACCATTTATTGAATAGGGATTCTTTTCCCCACTGTATGTTCTTATTTGATTTATCACAGATCAGGTGACTGTAAGAAGTTAGTTTCATCTCATCGTTTTCTATTCAGTTCCAGATGTGTTTGTTTCTATTTTTGTGCCAATACCATGCTGTTTTGATTGCTACGACCTTGTAGTGTAGCCTAAAATCTGGGAGGGAGATAGCCCTGTTATTGTTTTTATTACCAAGAATTACCTTGGCTATATGGGGATTTTTTTCTGGTTCCATACAAAATGAAGAATTATTTTTTCCAATTCTTGATGGTATGGTGATGGTATTTTAATGGGGGATTGCATAGAATCTGTAGATTGCATTGGGTAGTACAGACATTTTCAGAATGTTGATTCTTCCCAGCCATGAGCATGCTATGTTCTTCCATTTGTTTTATATCATCTACTATTTCTTTTCTTAGGGTTTCATAAATCTCTTTGTAGATGTCCTACACATCTTTTGTTAGGTATATTCCTAGGTATTTCTTTTTCTTTCTTTCTTTTTTTTTTTTTTTTTTTTTGAGGCTACTGTGAAGGGAACTGTGTCTTTGATTAGCTTCTCATCTTGGCTGTTATTGACATATACAAAGGCTACTGATTTGTGGACATTGATTTTTATATCCCTAGGCATTACTGTTTTTTTGTTTGTTTGTTTGTTTTTGGCTGGGGCTGGGTTTGAACCCACCACCTGTGGTATATGGGGCCAGCGCCCTACTCGCCTTTGAGCCACAGGTGCCGCCTGACATTACTGTATTTTTTGATCACTTCCAGGAGTCTTGTAGTTGAGTCTTTAGGATTCTCTAAGTAAAGGATCATATTGTTGGCAAAGAGTGAGTGTTTGACCTCCTTTGCCCCCATTTTGATGCCCTTTATTTCCTTCTCTTGTCTGATTGTATTGACAAGAACTTCCAGCATGCTATTGAATAGTAGTGGCAATAGGGTAAAACCTTGTCTGCTTCCAATTCTAAATGGAAAAGCTTTTAGTTTTATTCCATTCAGTAAAATATTAGCTGTAGGTTTATCATAGATAGCTTTAATCCGTTCAAGAAATGTGCCCCCATGCCTATATTCTTAAGTGTTCTAATTAGCAAAGGATGCTGAATTTTATCAAATGCTTTTTCTGCATCTATTGAGAGGACCATATAGTTTTTGTTTTTGCTTCTGTTGATATGGTAAATTACGTTTATGGACTTGCATATGTTAAAGTAGCCTTGCATCCCTAGAATGAAACCTACTTGATTTTGACGAATGATTTTTTTAATGTATAGCTGTAATCTATTGGCTAGGATTTTGTTGAAAATTTTTGCCTCTATAGTCACTAGTGAGATTGGTTTGAAATTCTTTTTAGTTGGGTCTTTTCCTGATTTTGGTATCAGGGTGATGTTTGCTTCATAGAACCTGTTGGGGAAGATTCCTTCCTTCTCAATTTTTTGGAATAATTTCTGCAGTATAGGTATAAGCTTTTCTCTGAAGGTTTAATAGAATTCTGGTGTGAAGGCATCTGGCTCAGAGCTTTTCTGTTGTTGTTGGGAGATATTTTTTATTGTTTCTTCAATCTCAGTCCTTGAAATTGGTCTATTCAAGAGATCTATTTCTTCTTGCTTAAGTCTAGGGAGAAGGAGTGATTCCAGGTATTGATCCATTTCCTCAACATTGTCAAATTTCTGGGCATAGAGTTTCTTGTACTCAGAGATGATCTCTTGTATCTGTGCGGCATCTGTTGTTATTTCCCCTTTATCATTTGTGGTTAAGGTTATTAGAGAGTTTACTTTTCTGTTTCTAGTTAATCTGGCCAATGGTTTATTGATTTTATTTATTTTTTCAAAAAACCAACTTTTTGTTTCATTACATTTTTTGATGATTCTTTTCTTTTCACTTTCATTGATCTCTGATTTAAATTTATTTATTTATCTTCTGCTGTGTTTGGTATTAGATTGTTCTTCTTTTTCCAATTCCATAAGATGGTTCCCTAGTTTGTTGATGCTGTCCTGTTTTTTGAATGTAGATATCTAATGAGACAAATTTCCCTCATAAGACTGCTTTTTCTGTATTCCACAGGTTTTGGTAACTTGTGTCTTTATTGTTCTTATGTTTGAGGAATTTAACTATTTTCTCTTTTATCTTTTCCCGAACCCAGCTATCATTCAGCTTAAGATAGTTTAATTTCCATGTCTTTGAGTAGGGCTGAATGTTTTTGTTGGAGTTGAGTTCCACTTTTCTTGCCTTGTGTTCTGAGAAGATAAAGGGTATAATTGCTATTATTTTAATTTTGCTGAGGTTTGATTTGCATCTGAGGATGTGGTCTATTTTGGAGTATGTACCATGGGTAGATGAGAAAAATGTACGTTCTGTAGCTTTGGGATGGTGTGTTCTGTATATATCTATCAGTTCCTTTTGTTCTAGGGTCACATATAATTTCTTTGTATCTTTGTTTAATTTCTGTTTATAGGATCTGTCCAGTTCTGTCAGAGGGGTGTTAAAGTCCTCCACTATTATGGTGTTATGGGATGTCATATTGTTCAGACTCATCAGTGTCTGTTTCATAAATCTGGGAGCATTTAAGTTGGGTGCATCAATATTTAAAATTTAAATGTCTTCTTGTCTTGTTCCTTTGACCATATAAAGTGTCCACCTTTGTCTTTCTTAGTTTCAGTTGCCTTAAATCCACTTGTATCTGAAAATACGATTGCAACCCCTCTTTTCTTCTGTTTTCCATTGGCTTAAAATACTGTTTTCCATCCCTTAACCTTGAGTCTTGATTTTTCCTTCAAGGCTAGGTGTCTCCTAGAGACAGCATATGGATGGCTTGTGATTTTTTTATCCTATTAGCCAGCCTGTGTCTCTTCAGTGGTCAATTCAGTCCATTGACATTTTTTGAGAGAATTGATAAGTGTCGTGGAGTTCTGTTCATCTTATTTTGTGAAAGTCCATTGTGTCGTTTTATCCTTTGCGCCATTGTGAAAGCTAAGTTTTGACCTTTAGCTTCTGAGTGTTTACTTTGGTGGTGGTCCATTGTGGTGGTCAGTGCTTCGAATAGTATTTGTATTTCCTGTATAGCTGGTCTTGTTGTGGCAAATTTCTTCAGTGCTTGTATCCACAAAAGATTTGATTTCTCCATCGATTTTGAAGTTTAGTTTAGCAGGATACAGAATTCTGGGCTGAAAAATTGTTTTAAGAATGTTGAAGGTGGATGACCATGCTCTCTGGCTTGGAAGGTTTAAGTTGAAACATCTGTTGTCCTCCTAATGGCTCTGCCTCTGTAGTTCAGTTGGTGCTTACTCCTAGCTGGTTGCAGAATTTTTTCTTTCATCTTGATTTTGGACAGATTCATTGAAATGTGTCTTGAAGAGGCTCTGTTTGAGTTGAGATGACTTGAGGTTCAATATCCATGTGAAAGGAGTGTTTCAGGGTCTTCAGTCAAACTTCAGAAATTTTCTTTTATGATAGGCTCCAGTAGAGCTTCCATTCCTTTGAGACAATCTTTTTCTCCTTTGGGAATTCTTATTATACGTATGTTTGAGTGCTTCATGGAGTCTCATGATTCTCTAAGCACATGTTCTGCTTTCTCTGTTCTTTTCTGGCTTTTTAACTATCTGGGTTAATTTGAAAACTTTCTCCTCTAGCTCTGAGGTTCTTTATTCTCCATGGTCTTACCTATTTTTGACACTTTCTACTGCATCTTTACATTCCCTGATTTTATCCTTCATTTCCCTAAGCTCTGCCATATCCTTTGTATATTCTACATATCTCTCGACTGACTTTTGGTTCTGGATTTCCATATTCTCTTCCATTACATTTATTGTGTTTATCATCCACTTTTTAAATTATCTTCCTGTCAAGTCCTTAATTCTTTATGGGTGGAGGCTTCTTCAGTAGCTGCCTCATGGTCCCTTCGGGAAGTTGTTCTGTTTTGGTTTTTCATGTTGCCCCAATTTTTCTGTTGGTTCCTCCTCACATGTTCTTTCCACTTATTCACCGCGTTGCCCTCCTTTTTCCTTCTTGCTTCCTCCTTTGCTTCAAATTACCTTGTCTCAGAGCTTACATCATATGGAAGAGAAGGGTAAAGCACAAGCAGAGAGATACAAGAGGCAAATAAACCAAGAAGAAATAGGGGGAAAGAGAAAAAGAAAAGAAAAAGAAAACAACAAAAAGTGGAAGGGGTATGAAGGAGAAGAATTGAAGAACAGGAGAGAATTAGGACAGGACGACAGAATGAGAGTGATAAATGAAATGGTATTGCTTGACATGGGGTTAAGGCCACTCCTACAGTTCAAGGATTTTGAGGGGCTCTGCTAAGAGGGTTCTTCAAAGTCAGTAGCTCCTTACCATCCTCAGCATAGCCAAACTCTTCCTTGTGACCAAAAATACACAAGTCCTTGCTCTTGACGAAAGTATGAATGGAAGTTAATAATAAAAGCAAACAAACAAATTAGCAAAAGCACAAAAAACAAAACAAAAAAAGCTCAAATAGCCAAAATTGCAGCAACCTCAGGAATATAGAAAAGAAGGGAAAAAAAATAAAGTAAAGAAAAAATAAAAATTTAAAAATAGGGGCAGGATGGCCAACTGTAGCCAGCCTTAGAAGCTCCCATTCGGAAGGAAGGATAATGTCCAGAAAGTACCAAATTAAGCTGAAGACTGGGAGCCAAGATGAGAGAGAAGAGTGCTAACTGCAGGGCACCCCTGCTGAGGCAAGCTGCGACTCCAAGAAAGCAAACTTCAGGTACAAAATTCATCTCAAAGGAAAAGTGTCTTTCCCCTCCCCCAAGAAAGTTTTTTTTTCTTTTTCTCTTCGCTTGCTTTTGTAGGGTTTCTATAGGTGAGTGGTGAACTGAGGACCTCTTGTCTCACTCTATGGGTGAAAGCTGTAGGAAGTGGGGTCTGCTTCTCCAGAGGGACCCTGTTGTGACTCTGAACACTCCCTTGCCAGACAGAAAATTTATTAACTAATTCTCATTAGTTCATGAACTAATGTTTTCCCTGCCATTCTGAACTTCCAGTCCACACTTCCCTCTTTGCCTGATGAGTTAGAAGCCTAACCCCTGCAGAGACTATGGGAGGAGGCTTAAGAGCAGCACCCCCCTCACCAAACCAAGCACTCTACCCCCCACCTGGCCAGAGCCTACTAGAGCCACATCTCCCATGCCCTGCCCTTGTGCCCACCCTGCCTCTGCGCCATGCCCCTGCCTGGCCAGAGTTGTGAGCCAAGCACTCTCCTTGCAGAAGTCACTGGGCACCAGGCACTGCCAGAACCATGTGCAGTGTCCCCTGCCCTGCTGCTGGATCCAGGTGCTGCACTTGCAGAGCTGCTCCTGTAGCCAAAACTACCTGGCTGGCAGTCGCCTGGGAGCTGCACAGGGTCACTTCCCACAAAGATCCAGCAACAATAGAGTGATCCCACTGGCATCTAATCTTGGAGAGACACCTCCCCAACTCTGAGAACTGCCAGAGGAAACCATAACTCACTCTATAGGGATACTGGTGCTGCAGAGTGGCAGGGGCAAAGGTGGGGTGGCTGAGAGAGAAAGCTTTTGCTAACTTGTTACCCTCAGGATTAGACTGAGTCCAAGTGGAACACTCTCCAGTGGCTACTGAGTATGCAAGGCTGACAGGCCTCACTCCTCTAGCCAGCTAGTAGCAGAGGGTAGTGGCCGGGCTGCAGGGGCATTGACCTTCCTTTGTCTCTGACAGGCACAAAGCCCAGGCACATCTGCTCATTGGAGGGAGAAGGACCTCAGCCCTGTGGGGTCACCAGTGACTGGACGTGAAAGAGGAGCTAAGTGGAGAAAGAGATACAGCCTCCTAGTCCAACTCTGCTACCAGGCAGGCCTTTCAGACTCCACAGACACTTCAGTGAGCCAAATTTGAGCAGCCAGGAGACCTCTGCCATCTAGTTGCGGGAGACCTTTCAAACTCTCCCACTTGAGAGTTGGTACTCACCGGGTCAATTGGTTTGGAACTCCCAATTTGGGCCAATCACCAAAGGACCGTCTGAGGTGGTACTCTGGTTGTGTGGTAATGGGAAGGGTTGATTTTCCTCTTCCAGTTTTTGTCCATGCGGGTGTGGGGTGTCATCTTAGTTGCTTGTATTTCTCCACAGTTAAGACTTCACCAGAGTCACTGATCCACTAGGATTGAACAAGAACCAGCTGAATACAAGACAGAGCCACCTAACTCCACCACACCAAGCAGATTTTGTCAGCCTCAGATTGTAATACTGTACAGGTCCTTTGCAAAGCTAAAGGGAAAAAGCTGCAGTCATCCATCCAAGATCCTTGACAAAGGGCTGGTTAACCACAACTCCAGAAACTCCCAATCCAATTTCACCTTACCTGCCCATCTAGCCAATGGTGAAAAACAATCGTGAGGTGGAATCAGTGGGCAAACTCTGGCAACATGAATAATCAGAGTAGATCCACTCCCCCAAGGAATGATATGGCAGACACAGCACAAGATCCCATTCATAAACAAATGGCTGACATGTCAGAAATCAAGTTCAGAATTTGGATAGCAAATAAGATCAACAGAATGGAGGTAAAAATGGAATTAGAATTTCAAGCAGTAATTCAAAAGATGTCTCAAGAATTCAACAAATACAGGATTAATAAATTGTGGTATATGTACACCATGGAATATTATGCAGCCTTAAAGAAAGATGGAGACTTTACCTCTTTCATGTTTACATGGATGGAGCTGGAACATATTCTTCTTAGTAAAGTATCTCAAGGATGGAAGAAAAAGTATCCATAGCCCTACTATGAAACTAATTTATGGCTTTCATATGAAAGCTATAGCCCAGTTATAACCTAAGAATATGGGGAAGGAGGAGAGGGATAGGAAGGAGGGGGGAGGGAGGGTGATTGGTGGGATTACACCTATGGTGCATCTTACAAGGGTACATGTGAAACTTAGTAAATGTAGAATATAAATGTCTTAACACAATAACTAAGAAAATGCTAGGAAGGCTATGTTAACCAGTGTGATGAAAATATGTCAAATGGTATATAAAACCAGTGTATGGTGCCCCACGATCACATTAATGTACACAGCTTTGATGTAATTAAAAAAAAAAGAATTCAACGAAGTCAAAGACAAAATCACCAAAGGTTTTGATACTTTGAGGCCAAAATTTGCAGCCCTCAAAGATCCGAGCAATACAGTAGAATCCCTCAGTAACAGAATGGAGCAGGCAGAAGAAAGGATCTCTGACATTGAAGACAAAGCTTTTGGATGCTCCCAAATGCTCAAAGAGGAAAAAATGTGAATCATTGAGTGAGGTCTTGTTGGAACAAGCCAAGGTCGTCTGGCAGTTCCATGGGAAAGAAGATTTAGATAAGTGGATAGATACTTCTGATAAGACAATTGGAGGCAGAAGTGAAGTATTCTTAAAAATGGGAAAGAATAACCAAAGTGCACTGCTCTATGGAACTCTATGAGTTCTGACGGTCCTTATGATGGAGATAGTAGCTGAAGTGGATACTGTGCAATGATATACAGGACACCAAGGGGCTCTTTTGAGAGGAGGAAGTCTTATGATTGGTCCCAGTTTAGCACTCTGTATCTCCGGGTCCGTGGGGATGGTGGACCCTGAATAGTGAATATCAAGGAGGACTCAGATTTTATCCAGAGGAAGAATCAAATGTACAGTTACTTCATGTTCACCCGTGGGGGGCTCTACTGGCAGGGGGTCAAGATTCCTTTTTCCAAAATTTTCTTCTCAAATCAAGGAAGAATCCAGGATGTTCAGTCTCAGCTTCTGCTTGACAAGATCTCGTTTATAGGATTTACCTTGGCTGTTAAAGTGGATGGTCCATTCTTCCTGGAAATTGATTTTATTGGAGTGTTTACTGATCCAGCCCACACAGAAGAGTTTGCCTATGAAAATTCTCCAGAGATTAGCCCAAGATTTTTCAATTAAATAACATGTAGTAGTTTTATATTACTAAACTAACAGTAATAGCATCTTCAGTGATACAGACAAAATAAAATATTTCTTTAATGGCAAAAAAAAAAAAAAATGGAGACTTCACCACTTTTATGTTTATATGGATGGAGCTGGAAAATATTCTTAATAAAGTATCTCAGGAATGGAAAAAAAATTCAATGTACTCAATACTACTGTGAAACCAATTTATAATCATTCACACTTGCATATGAAAAATGAAACACAACTATAGCCTAGGATGAAGGAGAGAAGAAGGGAGGGTGGTGGGTCAATAGAGGCAGGGTTAGTAGAGAGACTACACCTGTAGAGCATATTGTAAGTACAAGTTGGATCCATCATGTGTAGAACACAAATGCCTTAATGCTGTAATTGGGTAAATGAGGTGAAGGCTATGTTGATTAGTAGGATGTAAGCATTCCAATGTGTACAAATAATCAACACATCAAATCCCATAATGGCATAAATGTATTTATGATCTATGTACAAATGACTTAATAAAAAGGATAAAAGAAGAAGGGCTCAGTAACACAAGATTCTTTGAGCTATTTCTTCCATGGTAAACACTGTTTACAGGTTTTATATATTAAATAAAATATGGGTGGCTAAAACAAACAAAAAAAATTTAAATACTGAAGGACCAACTTTAATAGGGACATATGTGTAGTAATATGTCACCAGGACACCAAGTGGTGCTCTGGGTTTTTTGGATCAGAGAACATAGCTGGCAACCTCTATGGTCCTTATTCCTAACTTAGTTGCCTTCAGTGATTGCCTCATTGTTTTCTCAGCACTCAGACCATGCTGGATTATGATCTTAAAGCTCTCCAGAATTCTTCAGGGACAGATCTCACAGTGCCCCCTGACAATATTTCCTGTGGGTTATGGGAGTCCCTCAGCCTGTCCCAAGAGTGAAGTTCTGACCTGGCAGGCAGAATTAAGATGGTCATGCTTTAGGCCCCTGGTAAGACCTTCTCAAAACCTTCCCATAGTGGCAACCGCCTGGCCCTGAGATCTTGCTAGTATGGCCAACTTGTCAGCCACCAAACTGCTGGCAATTCCATTCCAACAAGTAATAAAATCTGGTTGCTGATACTATTTGTGTCTACCCATTCTTCCAAGCTTTCCACTCAATGTGTAGCTTCCCTCCCAAACCAAAAACTCTGGAAAGGCTTCTTCCTGTCCTAGACTTCTTTGGAGAGGGGGGAACCAATCCTAACAGGTCACAGTCACTTGCATCAGATTTCCACCACTCTGGATCATACACTGTATCCAGCTCACCACCTCCTCACTGTGCTCTCTGAGCTATGACTCTGGACAAAGTCCTCACGCCAGGTATGGCTATGTTTTCTCTTTTTCTCCAGTGGTACTAGGAGCCTTGTCATGTTTCTAACTCTTCTTTCTGCATTTTGCTACACCCTACAATGTCAGACTCATGGAAAACAGCCAGACACTACATGACAGGGTGTCTTAAAATTGAATGAAAGCCACCAGTCAGCCTGTGTATACATTTTATCGCATCCATTAGGAAAAATATAAGGGCAAAGAATGAGATAATTTTGAATCATTCTTTAAAATAGTCTATGCTTCCTTGAACACTTACATTAAATAATCTCCTTTTTCTGTAAAAAAGAAAAAAAAAGAATATTGAGTACGAAGGGAGAAAGTTAGATGAGTGATAACACTTTTATATGGGGATTTAAAAGTTTACAATGATTTTAGCTGTATAAGAACACAACATTCTATTTTCTTCTGCCTATAAGTTTATTGTGAGAATTGGTCATTGTCCCCCTAGCAATATTTTGTATAAAGAATGAGTGTCCCAAACCCAGTGCGAATAGTGTTATTCATCAATATTTTGGGTTTGTTCTTCATTAATAGATAACACAAATAAATAACAATACTAGTATCATTATATGTCTAATATTTGCAGCTAAAAGGAGAACTGCATGATTCAGCAAATTATAAAAGAATAAATTTTATTTCCATATACTTGCAAAACACAACTGAGAAATGAAATGAAGAGAACCATTTTCGATGTCACCAAATACATAGACCTACATGTAAAAAAACTAAAACATAATAAATGAAGAGACATGCCGTGTTTGTGAGTTCGAAGACTCAAGTTTGATGGTCTCCTCAGTTTGATCCATAGATTGAACAAAATCCCAGCTAAGTAATTTTGTAGATTTTAAAATTAATATGGGAACGCAAAGAACCAAGAATAGCCAAATCAATCTTAGAAATGAAAAAAATAAAAAAGACTAGAGGATTATATTATTATTTGATTTACAACTTACCATAGAGCGGAGTAATTAACATGATCACCTATCCTGTTAGGAACCTTTTAAGACATACTTTCTCCTTAATCACCTCCTACCCCACTATAGCCAAAGTGAAAAAGAATAAACTGTGCTTCATCTGGATTCTTACAGAAGTGAACCCTGAGACAGCATTTAAAATACCACCAGAGAAGTGGAAAAGTGAGACAGGGAGGGGAAAGCAACACATACAGAGTGTATTAAGAAGCATGTTATCACTTTTGCCATCTGGAACTTCTGTCCCCTGGAGGGCTCTGACAGCAGGTGTAGAATGTAGAACATGGGCTTCAGAGTTATCCTATCTGAAGGCCAAAGGAGCTGGGACAAATCACAGCTTGTCAATCACTGGTCAAGATCTGGTCAAGGCTTGTTAATTTCCTCTCCTTCTGGTCTGTTCTGGGTCAAGAAGGTTCTGGTGGCCAGGGAAACTCTCAGGTAAAACGTTTAAGATGCTGTTGTGCACAAAAATGGGAAGGTTTGAGGGGAAGCGGGTGGCCACCAAAAGCTTCTGCCAAAAAAAACCAAGTGTGGGCAGGAATGTGAGCAATGAAAACTCTTAGACATTGGCACAATCCCTGTGGAAGAACCATTTGGTTGCTTATGCTGAACACATTCTACCCTATGGCTCAAGTAATTCCTCTCCTAACTCTATATCCAATAGAAATATGAACATAAGTTCATCAAACAACATGTAAGAATGTTCACATAAGCACTATTCATAATAGCAAAAAGTTGAAAATTGCCCGTTAATTATTCATTAACAGTAGAATGAATAAATAAAAGGTACTATATTTATACAGTGGGATACTTTACAGAAATGACTGAAAAGACTGAACAAAAGACAACTATATGCAACAACGTGATTGAATCTCGTAAACATAACGTTGAGCGAAAGAAGCTAGACAGGAGTAGAAACTGAATAATTCAACTCACATAAATTTCAAAACTGGCACAAGGAATTATCCCATTAGAAGTATAATGTACACAGCTATGATTTAATATTAATAAAAAAAGAAGAAGTCAGGATTAAGTCTCTGCTATCAAAAGAGCAGAGTCTGGCAAAAGGCTTCTAGGTACTTGTAACATTTTGCTTCTTGGTCTGAGTACTGGTTGTCAGTGCTGAGGGCATACTGTACTGTGTATTCTTACTGTGAGGGATTGTTGAGCTTTATACTTGTGATTGGTGCATTTTTCTGTGTATTGGTTATACCTGAATCAAAAGTTTATACCTCGAAGAAGTTAACACTGGCCTTTTATCAGTTTCCCCTCTACCCCATAAAAAAAAAAAAAAAAACTCACAAATTCCAGTGTAGTACTGACACACACTTAAATAGACTGATCAATGAAAGAGAACAGTGACTATTAGCAGATCCTAACACATGTGGCAGTTTATACGACAACAAAGGTAGCTTTTCAAATTATTGAGAAATAGATAATTTGATGACATAAAATGACATCAGGATAAATGAATAACCATTTGGAACAAAAATTGGGGGAAAATTTGGTTTAGCTATTTATTCATTTATTTAATTATTTTTGAGACAGTGCCTCACTGTGTTGCCCAGGCTGGACTGCAGTGGCATGATCATAACTCACTGCAGTTTTGAACTCCTGCACTCAAGTGATCCTCCTGCCTCAGCTTCCTGAAAAGCTGGGACTACTGGTGTATGCCACTTGGCCAGTTAAATTTCAAAAAATTTTTTATAGAGATGGGGTTCCCCAGCCTGATCTCAAACTCCAGATCTCACGCAATTCTTCTGCCTCAGTTTCCCAAAGTTCTGGAGATTAAAGGGGTGAGCCGCCACATCTGGTTAGCTCTACTTTATATTTTACACCAAGATTTCAGTTGGATCAAAGATTTAAATTTAAAAAAATAAAATAATAAAATTAGTCAAAGAAACATTAAGAGAATATTTTCATATCTTCAAAAGCCTTTCCCTCTGCAATAAAAGATTGATGAATTAACTTGCATAAACTGTGAATAAAATGTGTGGCAAAATTCAAAATAAATAAAAAGGCAGAAAAGATGGGAAAATATTTCCAATTCATAATGCATATAAATGGCTAATGCCACCGTATAAAAAACTCTTTCAGATCAATAAGGGAAACCCAATGTCACCAGAAATCTGAACAAAAAATATATAAATCAGTTTACTGATAAGAAACCAAAAGTGACTCGGACATGTGAAATGATGCTCACTCTGACTCATGATGAATGAAGTAAAAATAAATGCTACAAAGGTATTATTTATATAGTATTAGAAAACACTGAGTATAATAAAAATGTTTTAAAATACACTGAATTGTCAAGAGTGTGAGGAAGCAGGTACTCTCTTACACTGCTAGGGAGTTAAAGTTGGTGAAATATTTAAAGAAAACAGTTTATCGATGGGCAATATCTATCAAGATTAGACATGAATGTATCATTTGCACTTACCATTTGAGCCAATAATTTTACTTTGGGAACATATCTTAGGAAATATATCTTACAAACACATTAGAACATAAGTAAAATCAAACACACATAAACACACACACTTCTTAATTTCAGGCTTATTTGGAATAGAAAAAAATTGGAGGAACCCCCCCCCAACATTTATCACTATGAAACTGCTTAATAAAACGCAGCCATCAAAAAGAATGAAAACTAGATTTTATTTCTTTTCTTTCTTTATTTATTTTGAGACAGAGTCTCACTATGTCATTCTTGATATGCGTGGCATCACAGTTCACAGCAACCTCCAACTCTTGGGCTTAAGAAAATAGGTGTTGCCCATTCCCCGTCCCATCGGTGTCTCCCATGAAAATCAGGCACCTTCTCGCCCACCGCCCAGGATCTACAGGCTAGGTGCTCACGAGATTCAGTGCCCATTTGGACTTTCACAAGGATGGCAGCACAGGCGTCAACATCCAAAGTTTCTGAGTCTTGGTATTCTCACCCAGCATATGCAAGATATTGGCAACATTATCAACAAGCAATGGCTTGGATGCAAAACCACCAGAAGGCCTACAGAAAGGCCATGCAATTCTATTTCAGTTTCCTGGCATCTCCCTTCTGCAGTTTCTTCCCAAAGCTCTTATGATGGTCTTAAGACCTCAGTCTTTCGGTGACCATCACTGGGGTTCACATTTCAGAAGGTCTAGGAAGCAGCGACACGTTAGCAGGAGGATCCAGGTACCTGCAAAAGAAGACCAAACTTCCTCCGGAGATGAGGGAGTAGAGGCTGAGTCAGACGAGGGGGATAGAATGTGACCTGAGCAACATGGAAATCACGGAGGCGCTCCGCCAGTACTTAGCAGAGACCGAGAGGCGCAGAGAAGGGCGACGGCTGCAGCAGCTGCTGGACGCACAGTGCCTGGATGACTATGTCAGTGCCGACCATGACCTGCGCTACAACCCCCACAGGTCAGTCAAACCCCCGACCGAGAGGCCGGGCGAGCGACGCAAAGCCGAGAGGAAGCGCTTGTATGAGGACAGAGCTGCCAAGATCCAGGCCACGGAGGCTGCGGCGCAGCTGAGCTTTGACAAGCACAGTGACGGAAAGCAGCCCAAGCACTGGCCTGTCATTCCCCTGAAGTTCTGAGCCCTGGGCTCAGGGACCCCTGCGAGTGCTGTCTGCACAGGGTGCCCAGACTCACCCCCCTTCCTTTTGGGTACACTCCCTTCATCTCCCCTTCCCTACAGTTGTCAGGGAAAAGGAACTTTATGCTGAGATACTATCATGTTCACCAGAGTCCCAGTGGGTCCTCACAGGGTAGAGGTAATAGGCCAGTCTCTTGGAATTCAGCAGGACCTACGCTGTTGCCAGTGTGGGAAATTTTCAGACATAAGATGATAATTTTGTATCTCCTGCATTGGTTTCTGATGCTGATAACTGTTCAGTTCATTAAAGTTCTTGCCTAGAAAAAAAAAAAAGAAAGAAAATAGCTGTGTTTTTTTTTTTTATTCAAAATGATTTTTTTTACAGACATGGAGGAACTTCAAGTGAGAAAAGCCAGGTGAAGAAAGGGCAGAATATTATACAGTATCTATTATTTATATTTTTAATAGGTAAAAAATAGCATATGATTTATAGGATCAAAATAAATACAACTGAAAAATAAAACTATAAATGGGTGGCACCTGTGGCTCAAAGGAGTAGGGCACCAGTTCCATATGCCAGGGTTCAAATCAGCCCTGGCCAAAAACTGCTAAAAAAAAAAAAAAAAGAAAAAAGAAAGAAAGAAAGAAAAGAAAAATATAAATCTAACTCATAAAATATAAGTGAATAGTAAAGGATTGACTCAGCAGATGTGGGATTGCTCATTCCAAATAAAAGACTGACCAACTATCAACCCTTGAAATATTCTGCCTAGTAAGAATCTCTTTGTATACCTGTGGTGTTGGGTCATGCCAGATAATTTGTGATAATAATGGGATTTATGGTCTTTGCTAGGGCCCTGGTCTTACTGTATCAGTTTCACGTAGAAGAGAGGAAAGGGATTGGAGACTGAGTAGTTAGGGTCAGTCTCGTGGGGGCACCTCTGTGTCTGACCTTGAACACAGGGCTTGAATGAACTTCCCTGGTAGATAAAAACTTGTTCACATTGTCACATAGCATGGGAGAGCTGAGTTTTGTCTATACAACTCTACAGGGAGAGAACAACTGAAAGTTGTGCCCAGTTCCTCCTGAGCTCTGTCCTATCTGTCTTTTCCTTTTTCTGATTCTATTCTATACCCATTCATTGTAATAAACCATGACCCTGAATATAACAGCTTTTCTAAATTCTCTGAGTCCTACCTCATTCCTGAACTTGAGGATGGCGTTGGGTTCCTCCAGCACAATAGATACAGTAGTAATTACAGGGGAATTTATTTCTTTGGATATTGGCATTAGAAAGGAATAAAGTCTATTTAATGAGCTAAGTATGGAAGATTAAGATGATACAGAAAGGACAACAGAATGCACTTAAAGAAAATAGAAGAAAATAATAACAACTAGAGGAGAAATTAACTAACAAAAATCCACAAAGATATAACACAGAGGATCCACAAAATCAAAGTTCATTTCTTTGGTGGAAAAAAACCAATAAAATAGAAAACTTCTGACATAATTGAGAGACAGAGGGAAAGGGAAAGGGAAAATAGCAATACCTATGTTAGGAACAAAAGGAGGACAGCTGGGAAGAGACCACTGAAGACAAGTTTAGTCAATAAATTTGAGAAGGTAGATGACTGATAATTTTCTCGAAAAATATTTCTTACTCAGTTGACTCAAGATGAAACAGAAAACCTGATAGACCTATAAACATAAAGACATTAAATGAATGGCTCAATATTTATTTATTAAAAAATTTGAAAGGCCTAGAAGATTTTACAGCTAAGTGATACTATGAGTTGAAGAAAGAAAAATCTTATACAACAACCTTATACTATGTACAAACTGTTTTATGCAGGAAAGACAGCTTTCCTGCTCCCAATTTTTTTCCATGCTAGTATAATTTTAAAACTAGAAAAGATAGTATAAGAAATGAAAATTATAGCTAATACATAGCTCAAAAATCCCAAATGAAACACTAGCAAACTGAATCCAGCATCTCTATAACCCAATCAGCTAAACAAACATCAGCGGTTCATACCAGGAGTGCCTGTTTTGCCAGTATTAACTAATTTAATCCTGATAAACCATTTTAAGATTGGTATTATTAGTATTATCATTACCATTATTTTACAGATGAGGACACTAAAGCATAGAGAGTTTAAATAATTTGCACAGGATCACATCTGGTTAGTGACTGTCTGGATCTTACCTTGGGCTGTTTATCATCACACTATGTTGCCTCTCGAGGACAATCTAGTTAATAGTTAATATGAGAGTATAACAAGTCTTCTGAATGCTGAATCAATATACAAAAAAAAGTGTTTCATTCCTATATACCAGCAACAACCATCCACAAAACAATTTCGGATAAGATAATATTTAAAGTAACAATACAATCTTTGTGGAGTCATGAAGATGTCAATTCTTTTCAAAATTAATTCATGAATTTGATGTGATTTCAATAAAAATTTCAAGACCTTTTTACAGTATTGGACAAGCTGATCTTATAATTCATAAGAAAGAACATAACCGGGTGCAGTGGCTCACGCCTGTAATCTCAGGACTCTGGAAGGCCGGAGGCCAATGAATCATGTCAGTGCACAAGTTCAAGACCAGCCTATGTAAGAGTGAGACCCCCATCTCTAAAAAATAGCCAGGCATTGTTGTGGGCACCTGTAGTCCCAGCTACTTGGGAGGCTGAGGCAAGAGGATCTCTTGAGCTCAAGAGTTTGAGGTTGCTGTGAGCTATGACATCACAGCACTCTACCAAGGGCAAGAAAGTGAGACTCCGTCTAAAAAAAAAAAAGTTGAAAGAACATAGATTTTAAAACACCAAATTGGGAGACCAATTCTACCAAATTTAAATAATTATTGAAAAGTTAAGCAGTGTAGTATTGGTACGGAGATTAATGAGTAAGTTAATAAAATGAATCAGGAAGCCTAAACAGTGCCCACCAAATATATGAAAATATACATATTATATGGCAGATATGGCATCAGAATTCACTGGTGAAAGACTGGAGAATTCTAATGCAGGATATTGGAATTTTTGTTTATTCATATTGTGACATAATAAAAAAAAATACAGTATTTGGTCTTTGTCTTCAGTTCCTGACACATAGCTCCTAAAAACCCTTGGAGTCTTCAAAGTACTGAGATTGTGTTAATCACCAATGTCCATTGGTGGTCATTAACAGTGAGAACCCAACTTGAGTCTGCAGGCTTAGGGCATGGTCCCAGGCAATGGGTCTCTTTGTTTGAAGCTTGTCATCTAAAACTTTACTTCACTGGAAGTCAGAGCCTAACCTAAATTAGCCTATCACCTGCCTTGGGTTACCAGAACAAGTTTTGGTTTTCTTGGGGAAGCCAAGTAGCAGTTCAGGAACTGGTGGCCACTGTCTAAAACTCAGGATGTGTTCTTTCTGTTGGGGCCTTGGATGGGCAAATTACCATGCAACCTTAAGGAGAGGTCATGGCATTGCTTCAGAGTGGGAGGAAGTTTGAGTTAGCGAGAACTGGAGGGATAATTTCCCTTCTGTGAGCTAGCTCAGAAGCAGAAGACAGGGATGGAGAACCTCCTGGTACTGTGAGGAATAATTTGGATGTAAGTGATAGAGAATACAATTCAACTGGCCTAAACACAAAAAGGAATATATTGACTCATGCAAATGAAAATTCTGGATATCGACTGGCTTTAGGCAGTGGCATAAGGCTCCACTGACATCATCAGGATTCAGTATCTCTCCATTTTTTGGCTCTTGTCTTCTGTTCTAGCTTCATTGTCAGGCTTTATATGGGGTAAGATGATTGCCAGAAAGTCAGGACAATATTCTACCAGGTTCAATTGCTGGTGAAAACATGTTGCCTCACTCACAAGAGTCTGTGCAAAAATCTCATTGTGCCATACCAGCTGCAGTTGAACTAGAGGAATGGAAAATTCCTTTTGCTAGCCCCTTGTCACATATACACCCTGTAGGAGTGTAGTTGGAAAGATTATAATATTTACTCATAGACTAAGACCGATGAATGAATATAATTCTCAGTGTTCTCATTCCCAGGGGACAATAAACATACTATTTCTAGAAGGGAAAATAAATGCTGGGTGTCAAAATAAAAACAAAATACATGTCCACACATTCTTCTCTCACTGTCTCACTCATATCTTCTGGTCCAGAGCCATTCCACTGCTTGTTCAGGCTCTCAAGCTTAGATTGAAATCTAAATGCAAATTCTGGGGAGGTCCTGGAGGGTGGGAGTGGAGGTCCTGGGAGGTGGGGGTTGGGGGAGGAAGACATCTGTCAGGATGTGTCACAGGGCAGGGATCTTAAAGAGAGGGAAAATGTCTCAGATATCCTGATACCCACATAATTGGAGCACCCAATAACCTAAGCTCTAAATTAATTGACCTTCTCATCACATAGCCCAACTCTTTTCTCAGTTACAGATACTCCCAGACCTTATTAGGCAGAACACCTCTGTCTGTCTGCCATTCCATTTTTTGATCTCAATCCTTAGATCAAAGGCTGGAAGGCCAGCCGATCTCAGTCTTCAATCTATCAATCTATCAATCTTCCCACTTATGCCCTACCCATCAGCCAGTAGCTTCTTGTCTTCATGTTCTCCCTCTCTATAGATTTTATGGCCTGTCATTTAACCGATATTTTAAATACCTCTGCCCCACTGCTTTTTCATCGTTTCTATCAGGCAAAATATCAACCCTTTCTCTTCCAGAACTTAGGAAAGGGTACAGCCTCATTAAATCGAATCTCATTCATGAGCATACTGATGCTACCATAAACTAACTTTTGGTTACAACTAATGGTCAGCTCCATGACCATATGAAAGACACTTTTCAATTTACTTTATTTATTCCAAATGTATTAATAGGAAGTGCCTGCCATGTGTTAGGCCTAGGCGCTGTGAAGTCAAAGAAAGCTTCCTGATGTGGAGCTTAAGTGAAAGTCTTAGTCAACCTTCTCTTTGATCCTAGTCGAGACTATTTCAAACCTTCTCCACGGTCCTGAAACCTTTTTTGCTCCCTCAGGAGATGGGCTAGAGTGCTTCTTCACAGAAGAACTATAAGCCACCAGATGGGAACTTTTCGTCATCCAACCTTCTTTCCTGCCTCTGAGAGATCTTCCTTCTCCCTTCCCTTCATTTCTTCCAGCAGTTTTTATACGGTATGACTTAAAGCTTGGTGATCTGTCTTTTCTAAGACCAGGGATCCTGTCCATCCTGTTCACTGCTTTCTCCTCAGCTGAGCCGGCCACGGGTAGAACCAACTCAGGCAGCCCAGCTGGGGGGGCGCGAGGACGAGGCCCCGCCCAGCGCGCTCTGGGGGCGGGGCCGACTTGGGGGCGGGGCCGACTCTGGGGCGGGGCCTGACGCGAGCCCTCCTCAGGCTTCAAGGTGGCGGTTTCTGAGGATTTCAGCTGAAGAAACCCAATTCCACCGCCAACGCTGGAGACGCAGCCTCGCAGATGTGGGTCAGGCGGGACTTCTGGATGCCCGAGGGACCTTTCAGTCCGCACGGGGGTGTGAGAAGCTTTCTCCGCTGCCCTTCAATCCTGGGGGAGGGGAGGCCGCGCAAGGCCCAGGGCGGCCTCGGAGCCCTCGAGGCCCTTCTGCCTCCCCAGAGGGTGTTTGGAGGCCTGTGCGGGAACTGAGACCCCAGGGTTGGAACTCCTGCTGCAAATCCAAGGACACAGAGATAACAAGATAGTGGTAATGTGACCACTTGCTTTTGAACCTTCAGTGGGTACAGGTACCGGCTGTGGGGACTTGGGCGAGTGACAGAGCCTGAGGCCCAGATTGCCTCTGTTCCAGGGGCTCTATTAATACCTAAGGGATGTGGGATGAGACACAGAATGAGTGAGAAAGGCAGGTTAGCCAGCTCCGGAATTGGGGTCTGTGGCTTTGTAGCGATTGCCGCAGAGCCTTGGGGAATAACTTTATCCTGCACCAGCGCCTTTTATCCGAACAGTAAGCCCTCAAGGCTCCGGCCTGCTCCTCTCCCCCGGATTGAGGGATTAGCATCTCAGACTCCCTCTCTTTGCAGGACCCACATCCAGAACGTGGAGGAAGCCCACAGTCCTGCTGGCACTTGCTTCCAGAAGAGTTGAGCCGAGACATGAAGACCCCTGTTGTTTTCTGTGAGGCAAGCAGGTAAAGCGTGTGGGAACTGAGTTAGAGACCACAGACGAGGTCATTTGCCATGTCCTGTAAACTCCATGACTGCGTCTCCTCAGGCCATGATGACACCTCCAGCAGACAGGACTGGAGGGCAGGCTGTGTGCTAGGGGAGAAAACCAGAGGTCACTGCCTTGAAAAACTCAGGTATTGATGCCCTGTGTATTCGAGGGCCTACCATGTGTCAGACACAAAGTTAGACAGGAACCCTACCTGTATTTGTCCCCCCTGGAGGGGGAAGGCAATGAGGGTTTTTACAAATGTTTTATTGGAATTTATTTCAGATACTATTCAATTCACCCTTTTAGAGGATACAGTTTAACGGATTTTAATTATATTTACAGTGTTGTGTAGCTATCACTCTATGAATATATCCCCACTCTCTGATTGTATGACTTTCCATCACCCCCCAAAGAAATGCTATACTTATTACTAGTCATTCCCTAATTCTCTTCCTCGCCCTCCTCCTGAGGCCTAGACTAATCTACTTTCTACTTCAGTGAATATTCCTATTTTGGACTTTCATATAAACAGAGTCCTACAATTTGTCATCATTTATGCATCTCTTCCTTCATGTAGCATGATGTTCTCAAGGTTCGTCCAACTTGTAGCAGAGGTCAGTACTTCATTCCCTTTTATTGCTGCATAATATTTCATTGTGCTAATATACCAAATTCTAATTTTTTAAATTTTATATATTTATTGCTTTATTGAGACATAATTTTTGTACATATTTATATGGTGTGTATAGAATTTTGTTATATGCATAGAATATGTAATGATTAAGTGAAGGTATTTAGGGTATCCATCACCTTGCGTATTTATCATTTCTATGTATTTGGAACATTTCAAGTCATCTCTTGTAGCTATTCTGAAATATATAGTACATCATTGTTAACTATATTCATCCCACTCCAATATCAAGCATTAGAACTTATTCCTTCTATCTAACCATATGTTCATATCCATTAACCAACCTCTCTTCATCCCTACTTCCCCAAACACACCCTGCCCAGCTTTGGCATCTATCATTCTTCTCTTCCATGAGATCAAGTTTTTTGCTCTTCTATATGAGTGAGTACATGTGGTTTTTATCTTTTTGAGCCTGGTCTACTTCACTTAATGACCTCCAGTTCCCTCCATGTTGCTGCAATGACAGGATTTTATTTTATTTTATTTATTCATTTTTTTTTTTTTGAGCAAGAGTCTCACTTTATCACCCTCGGTAGAGTGCCATGGTGTCACAGCTCACAGCAACCTCCAACTCTTGGGCTTAAGCAATTCTCTTCCCACAGCCTCCCGAGTACCTGGGACTACAGGTATCCACCACAGCACCTGGCTATTTTTTGGTTGCAGTTGTCAATGTTGCTTGGCTGGCCTGGGCTAGGTTCAAACCACAAGCTTCAGTATGTGGCTGGTGCCCTACTCACTGAGCTACAGGCACCAAGCCAGGATTTTATTTTTGCATGGCCAAATTCCCTCCCTCCCTCTCTTCCTTCCTGCCTTCTTTCCTTTCTTCCTTCCTTCCAGTCTCACTCTGTCACCCTGGGTAGAATGCTGTGGCATCACAGCCCACAGCAAGCTCAAACTCTTGAGCTCAAGTGATCCTTTTGCCTCAGCCTCCAGTGTACGTGGGATTGCAGACTCCTGCCACAGTGCCTGATTGGTTTTTTATTTTTGTTTATTTATTTTTGTAATTGAGTAGGCATTGTATTACTGCTGAAATTAACTCTCCAAAATAAAAGTCTTCCTTTGAAATTTTTCTAGAACAGCAAACGCTGTGTAAATTCTATTATTTTCAGGCAACAATGTTCCAAGAAATTTACTGTTTTATCACTTGCTATGTGGAGAAAAAATTAAAACCCTGTACTTAAGAAATTTAGAATACAAATCAGAACATGAGAGAACAGTTCTTTGTGCAAAGCAAGCAAACACATTCTTGTGGATTTAGTTATCCCAGAGACAAATGCCAAGGAGCTTCAACTTAGGAAGGTAGGCTCAGTGATCAGAACAAAATGGGATCAATGGGGAAAAACTGTATGCAGGAAGTTCTTTACAAAGTCATAGATTCTTTTTATGCTATTTTAACAGGTTTTACAATACGTGATTATTCGACAGTCTTCTAAGTTAAAATTATTTAGGTGAACATAGGTCTAGAAACCCAAACATATACATATAATTTATTATGTATATACTCCCCATGATACGTTTAATCTACTGTTCCTCACTAGCAATTCATAGTTCAATAAGCTGTGAAAACTGCAATTAATAATGCGTTCTAAAGTAGCACTCCCATCAATCTGTGTACTCACATCTGCAATGCGCTGCCGCCAATGATTTGTGTGTCTGATTTTCACTGAATTTGTGCATTTAGTATACCTGAAAAGAAGTAATCAAGGAAGTTCAATCTATTAAAAATATATATATTGTCGCCAGACTCTCTGGTCACCTGAATTTTATTTTTTATAAAATTTGCCCACTCTAAGTTATAAAACGTTTTTACCATTTATATTACACACAAAAAAATGAATAACAGAGAAAACGACGACTAGATTTCTTTTGCTCTCAAATGATTCCACATTAAAACAGTTCACAAAAATGAAGTGATTTTCTTTTTTTTTTTTTTTTTTGTAGAGACAGAGTCTCACTTTATCACCCTCGGTAGAGTGCCATGGCATCACACAGCTCACAGCAACCTCCAACTCCTGGGCTTAAGTGATTCTCTTGCCTCAGCCTCCTGAGTAGCTGGGACTACAGGCGCCCGCCACAACGCCCGGCTATTTTTTGGTTTGCAGTTCAGCCGGGGCCGGGTTTGAACCCGCCACCCTCGGTATATGGGGCCGGCGCCCTACCGACTGAGCCACAGGCGCCGCCCTGAAGTGATTTTCAATCTACATATAAGAGACTCTCTAAATGATATCCATGATATATTAAAAGTTTTGTTTAAAATAGATTTAACAGGTCTTGAATTTCAGTAAATCAGGCTCTCTGGAGCACAAAGTAAAGGTATGACAACTATGTGGTAACTGCTTAATATTCCAAGGGGATAAGGCTCTTTGTAATATGGAAAGAAATTGAATTGGTCTTTCTACAGCGTCAAATCCTAAGACCTATTTTCCTTTGTAGACTACTATATTATTGTCAGTTTCATACACTTTTACTTTATAAAGCACTCCCATAGGAAGTACTCTCTGGAGGTTCTCCCAGATACATACAGCTACATTTTCAGTTGTGCTTACACCAGCTGCAAAGTATGGCACATCCAAATCCAGATTCTTACAATCAAGAGGCTTCATAATTGCCTCCTCCATATATTTTTTGAGGTGGGTCAAATTCATAACCATTCCTGTTAACCATAACAGGATCTATCTCTCCATGTACTGTCACCACAACTTTGTAATTGTGTCCATGGCCGTTTGGATTGCTGCATTTTCCAAATAATTTCAAGTTTTCTTCATCACCCAGGTGTTTACTGTACAGCCTGTGGCTCGCGGAAGGAGGTGCAGCGGGGACCATCGCGCCCAGCGGCGCCCGCCCGCCCGCCGGCAGTGCTTGTTGTCTTCCAGTTACTCCCGCGCGCTTCCTCCCTCCCGGCTCGGTTTTTTATTTTTAATAGAGATGGGGACTTGCTCTTGCTCATGGTGGTCTCGAACTCCTGAGCCAAGCAGTCCACCTGCCTCAGCCTCCCAGATTGCTAGGATTGCAGCGTGAGCCACTGCAGCTAGCCCATATTTTCTGTATCCATTTATCTGGGGATGGACACTTAGGTTGATTCTATATTTTGCTGTTGTAAATAGTGCTGTAGTAAACATGGGGTACAGGTATCCCTTTGATATACAGATTTCCTTTTCTTCATATAAGTATCCAGTAGTGGAATTGCTGGATCATGTAGTAGTTCTATTTTTAGTTAGTTTTTTTTTGAAACAGAGTCTCAAACTGTCCCCCTGAGTAGAGTGCTGTGGCATCACAGCTCACAGCAACCTCCAACTCTTGGGCTTAAGCAATTCTCTTGCCTCAGCCTCCCAAGTAGCTGGGACTACAGGTACTGGCCACAACACCCAGCTATTTTTTGGTTGGGGTTGTCATTGTTGTTTGGCAGGCCCGGGCTGGATTTCAACCCATCAGCTCCAGGGTATGTGGCTGGCACCCTAGCTGCTGGGGCTACAGCTAGCGAGCCTATTTTTAGTTTTTGACAGATCTCCATAATGTTTTCCATAGTGGCAGTACTAGTTTACATTTCTACCCTTAGTGTAAAAGAGATCCCTTTTCTCCACATCCTCACCACCTGTTCTTTTTTTTTTTCTGTCTTTTTAATAATAGCTGTTCTAACTGAAATAAGATATCTTGATATATCATTGTGGTTTGATTTTGGTTTCCCTGACTAATAGTTACATTGCACATTTTTCCATATGCCTGTTGGTCCTTTGTGTTTTTTTTTTTAATATGCAAATAATCAGAAAGTTTGCCAACCTATCATGAAAAACTTTTTTTTTTTTTTTTTGAGACAGAGCCTCACTTTCTTGCCCCCAGTAGAGTGCTGTGGTGTCATAGGTCACAGCAATCTCAAACTCAAGTGATGATTGGGCTCAAGTGATACTCTTGCCTCAGCCTCCCAAGTTGCTGGGACTGTAGGCATCCACCACAACGCTTGGCTATTTTTTTTAGAAATGGGTCTCACTCTTGCTCAGGCTGGTCTCAAACTCCTGAGCTCAAGCAATCCACACTCCTTGGCCTCCCAGAGTGCTAGGATTACAGGCTGAGCCACCATGCCCAGCCCTCCTTTCTCTTTTTCAATTTGTATACCTTTTATTTGTTTTGCTGATTGCTCTGCCTAGGACTTCTAGTACTGTATTGAATAGGAGTGGTGAAAGAGGGCATCCTTGTCAAATACTGGTTCTTAGAGGAAAGGCTTTTAGATTTTTCCCACTATGATGTTAGCTGTGGGCTTGTCATATATGGCCTTTGTTATATAGAGGTATGGTCCTTTGCCTAGTTTGTTGCAAGTTTCTATTGCAGAGAGATGTTGCTTTTTTTTGAGACAGAGTCTTACTATGTGCCATCCGTAGAGTGCTGTGTTATCACAGCTCACAGCAACTTCCAACTCTTGGGCTTAAGCAATTCTCTTGACTCAGCCTCCCAGGTAGCTGGGACTGCAGGTGCCCGCCACAATGCCCGGCTATTTTTTTGTTGCTGTTGTCATTGTTGTTTAGCTGGCCTGGGTTGGGTTCGAACCCACCAGCCTCAGTATATGTGGCTGGCGCTATAACCACTGTGCTACAGGTGCCAAGCCGGAATGTTGAATTTTATTAAATGCTTGAGATGGTCATGTGTTTTATGTATTTAATTCTATTGTTGTGATGTATTACATATATGGATTTGTATATTTCTAGCCATTTTTATATCTCTGGGATGAATCCCACTTGGCCATTAGTATATCTTTTTGATATAATAGTGAATTGGGATTGCTAATATTTTGTTGAGAACTTTTGTTTCTATGATCATCAGGGTATTGGCCTGTAATTTTCTTTTTTGGTTGTGTCCTTGTCTGGTTTTGGTGTCAGTATGTACAGTCTAGTTACTGACCCTGTAGAGTAGGTTAGGGGAGAATTCCCTCCTCTGTAATTTTTTGGAATGGTTTGAGGAGAACTGATGTTAGTTCTTTGGAAGGAATAGAATTCAGCAGTAAAGCCATTGGTCCTGGGCTTTTCCTTGTCAGGAGACTTTTTATTACTATTTCAATCTCATTACTCATGGTCTGTCCAAGTTTTATATTTTTTGTCTGATACACATATGCATACAGCTACCCCTGCTTCTAAAGGCTTCCATTCACATGGAATATCTTTCAATATATGCAAGTCCTTTCCAGTGAAAAGAGTCTCTTGTATACAGCATATAGTTAGGTCTTTTTAGTCATTCAATCCCTCTGTCTTTTAATTGGACAATTTAATTAATTTACATTCGAGGTAATTACTGAGCGGTAAAGATTTGCTACTGGACTACTGTTCCTAATTTCCTAGTTGTTGTGTAGAATCCTTATTTCTTTTTCTTTGTCTTCCTTTGTGGTTAAATGTTTTTTTCTATCAGAATGTTTTGAAATCTTGCTTTTATTTTGCAGTGCATCTATTAAAGGATTTTGCTTTTTGTGATTACAATGAAGCTTACAAAATATACCTTATATACCTAGCAAGGTATTTTGAACTGATAACAACTTAATTTCAATGCGAGAAATGGGGAAGAAAACCCTATTGTACTTTTTAACTTCATTACTTCCCTGCATTTTATGTGTTTGACATCATAATTTACTTCTTTTTATATTGTTTAGCCTGTAACGCATTATTATAATTGTTATTTTTAATTTATTTTGCCTTTTAATCTTTCAACAATGGATATAAGTGGTTTTTATTTCATGCCTGTAATCCTAGAACTTTTGGAGGCCAAGGGGAAAGATTGCTTGGGGTCAGGAGATCAAGATAAAGATAACTTTGCTGGATAAAGTTTTCTTGGTTGGAAGCTGTTTCCTTTCCCCAAAACCCCACCTCAGTTTTTAAGGAAAACTGTGTCTGATTTTAAGTCCCAGTAGACTTGGACCAAGTTCATTCTATTCCCCACTCTGCACCCATGTAAAGACCACCAGAATTCTGTTTGGACACAGAGTTCTTACTCCTGTACTGGCTTGCTCTTAGCACCAGGTAAGGATGTTGGGGGTCAGGGTCTCTGAGTAAAGGTGTCCATCCCATTCTCTGTTTTCTGTGTCAGCTAATGTTGCTCTGTCATCCTCACCAAGAAAATGAAAAGAATGTAAAGTTTTAGAGGGATAGAGGCAGGCAGGTAGAGAGCTGGATGGAGGTTATGGGGCCCATACATAGAAAGATTTGCCTGTGCCCACATGGGAGAGGCACTAATTAACCTTTCTGTCCCCTCCCAGGAACCTCCTGGTATCTGGTCTTCCTTGGGGTCTGGGGAAGAACTAGTGGATATAGGGCTAAGTAGCAGTAACTTTGTTGCTGGCCAGGAATTGGGTGAAAATTTGACTTAAGATTGGTGTTGGGAAATGAAAATTAAAAATGAATTTAAAAAGGAAAAAGCCATTATCCTGAAAGGCAACATGAGAGGAAACTGTTAACAGGATCTTGAGTAAAGTTCACTCCCTCTGAAGGAAAGTTGTACCCAAGTCACAAGACCTGAGACTGTCTTTATCCTACCACCCTACTGCCTTGAGCTGCCCTGTGCAGCTACAGTGCCCCCAGCAAAGGCAGGCCTGCCTACAGATAAGGATGTCTGGGGCTTCCTGGAAGGAGAGACTCTCAGACATTTGGTTCTGCCTTGGAACAAACCTGGTTCACATGCAGAAGTGCCTGGGCCACATCTCTGGCATGTGAGGCAGCAGTCTGAGAGTACTGAGAGTGTTGGGATTTCCGCCTCACTGCACATTTCAAAGTGACGGACTTTATTGTTGTCTGCTCCTGGCCCAAAATTCAAAATCAGCATTCATGCTAAAATTGGCCTGTCTGTATTGCTTTAAAGAGAAGTATTTTTCTACTTCTTTTTATTTTTCTCTCCTTTCCAAGAGTTTAGGGTGTTGTGACATGTTTATGGCTGCCTCAGTGTTAATAACTTATTATTACTTATTAACTTGGCAATGTAGTTGGCAATGTCTTTTCATTTTACAGTGACTTCTAGTTTTCTTTCATGACATCAATCCACTCTATCAAATAGTGAGGGGCACGTCACTTATCTTTCACTCTCCTGATTTATTCTATAGAATATTTCAGTATTAAGATGTTATAAATTACTATGATGACATAACATTGGCTTGAAATGTATTTTGTTTCACTTTCTGGGTCTTTTGTAGCAAGTGGACAACCTTTAAAGTATATCATACTTGAGCTAAACTTAAATTTTGTTGAATAGTCAGAAAAACGTTTTCTTCTATTTCCTCTGTTTCTGGAACTAAGATACCAAGGGCAAATACAGGATGTGTATTTCATAGAATTGATAAAAATTGTACAATCTTGTAGACTTTGTGGAATCAAGGTTTTATAATGTGATCTATACTTAATTAGGTCTATATATGACTTTATGATTTGTATATAAAGTACCTATGTGCTTTTCCTTTTCTTAGATTAACTGGATTAATTCTAATTTAATTAGAATTAAATTAATTTAAATTAATCTAATTTAATTAAAATCTAATTTCTTAGATTTTATTAACTTAAAATAACCAACAGTGTCATGAAGAGATTCAGGAATCTTTTATATCTCTCATTGATATGTCGTGGGAAAAATAGGTAAGTTGTAGGTCCCAAATGTACTGATTTTTAAACATAATTCTTAGCCTTGGGTAATGGAATAGGGAGTACACATGTCCTTTCTCTTATAATAAAAGTTAACTGTATGCAAATGATATTTGGCAAACTCATTCTATGACTATAATTTCCTTTAAAATAGTACATTTTAAGCAGTGATAATATGCATATCCCAGACCCTTTAAGGTTATCCTATGGGGTGGCTGGTTGCCAGAATGGTGGATGCCCTGTTCAATGATGGTTAGCTGGTGTTCTACTTAGTAAGTCAGTCCACTGAGATGGCGTCCATAAGGACTTCAGTTGCCCCATCTTAACACCTGAAACAACTGTTAATACCACAGTGAAGGAGGTCACAAATGGACTTTTATTAGTGAGATCAGCACGATGTGTGTTAGAATTGTATGAAAATTTAAAATCTGTGAATCAGCTAAAGTGTTTTAGAGACATTTTTAGAGAGAAGTGTTTTATCCTTGTATAAATAGAATATAAGAATATGAGTGAGGCCTATAGTGTAAACTTAGGTATGACACCCAAGCCTTGGTCCCTATATGGTCCTATCTCTAGCCATGGTTTGGGAGTATTTTGGCCTCTGGAATATTGGGAATATGTTGGGAATGAAACTTTCATGTAAGGTGATATTTGGAATACCTAAAGGACAGATAACTTACAGGAGCTAATGAACTGTTCAGAAATGTGCTTGCTGCTAAACATTTTGTTTGTTAAATAAATCTCTGTATGTGGAACAGATTCGGAATGAGACCTACTTTCCTTATAACCTAGCAGCAGGATTATAAAGGTGTAGCTAACCTACCCCTCCCCCAAACTTCTACCGTAGTTACTCTTATTTACCAGAAAGCACTTAAGAATTGTGCATGACCAAGTTAGTTTAGGACAGTTCACAATACCCACCTTCCTCAGAAGGCAGTTCAGCTATCTACTTATGCATGTGCCTTGGAGGGAGTTATATCTGTGCCCTCAAACAGCTTTTCAAGGTCCAGGCTTCAGGCAATACTCTTTCTAAAAGGAGTTCAGGTAACATCTATGGATATCCAGGCCCCCTTTTCCTGTTCAAAAGCAGCAGGTACCTATAGATGCCTCTCTTCCTGTAAAAGGCACTCTTGTTCTCAGTCCTAGGTGGACTTCCACGAGCCACTCTTCCAGGACATCAGAACTCCCGCCCAGAACTTAAGAGGTTCCTTTTAGTGGATCCTCAGCTCTGGCCAAGGGGATTTCATAATCTAAACTCCAGCACTTCTTTACAGACAGGCTGAAAGAATAGCATAATATTAACCTGTATCTGTTCTTTTTTTTTTTTTTTTGTAGAGACAGAGTCTCACCTTATCGCCCTCGGTAGAGTGCCGTGGCATCACACAGCTCACAGCAACCTCCAAATCCTTGGGCTTACGTGATTCTCTTGCCTCAGCCTCCCGAGCAGCTGGGACTACAGGCGCCCGCCACAACGCCCGGCTATTTTTTTTTGTTGCAGTTTGGCCAGGGCTGGGTTTGAACCCGCCACCCTCGGCATATGGGGCCGGCGCCCTCCCCGCTGAGCCACAGGCGCCGCCCCCTGTATCTGTTCTTAAACTTTTGAGCTATTGATTAGAGTCCAAAATAGGCTTAAGGGGAGAACTTATGCTTAAAGACATAAAGAAATACCATTAAAATCTTTTCCAAAATGTGTTCCTCATACATTTCCATTGTGAGAAAGAGGTTCTGTGGTCCAATAAGTTTAGAAAGCTCAACTAGCTTGGCTCCCCCCCTGAGTTTCCCTGTGCTTATCAGCAACAGAGAAATGTGTGCAATCAATTTCTGAAATTTTTTTAAATATTTGAAGTTTAGGAAAGCGTTATGGCTAAGAGCATGGATTCCTAAGTCAGATGGATTCAAATGAGGTCTGCCCCATCCCAGGCTGGTAATAATGGGAGAGGTATTTATAGTGTCTGTGGCTCATTTCTCTATTCTGTGAAATGGACATAGTAATACTGTAGAACGCAGAGGGTTGTTCTGAGAGTTAATGAATCACTACATGCAAATCATTTAGAATAGCACCTAGCACAAAGCTGCTCTTCTTATTGTTAATTTCTGCTAACATTTCCCAAACTAGTATTCCATTATGTATATCCTTTAGGAAATACTGGCCTAATGAAACAGTTACTATGACCCAAGGCTGCCACAGTGTGCTTATTTGAAACTTGTCTTGAAGAAAGCACTTGTTGTGAAATTTACTAGTTCATCCCTTACCTATTGAACATTTCCTAGGCAGGTACTATGTACAAAAGTTAATTTGAAGAAAGTTTTCAGTGCAGAAAAAACTGTTTAAAACAGCCATATATATGGCAATGATGAAAAATAATGGAACTGCTAAACATTTCTACTGTCACTAGGCTGACCTAATAGAATGTCTAAAACCTACTTTTAGACATCTTTGAACATACCTATGAAATGTGAGAGAGATGATTCAATTTTTCAAAAATGGAAAGTGATTTGGTATAGTTTTGTGGTGTAATTTGAAGTCATGAAGTGTGAGGCCTCCAGGTATGTTCTTTGTGCTCAGGAGTGCTTTGGTTATTTGGAGCCTTTTGTGGTTCCGTATGAATCTTTGGATTGTTTTTATCCATTTCTGTGAATAACGTCATTGGTATTTTCATAGGATTAGCATTGAATTTATAGATTTCCTTGGGGAGTATGGCCATTTTAACATTATTAATTCTTCCAATTTATGAACACTTCTTCCCTAAGTTTATTCCAAATGGACCTACGTAATTCCTGCTACCTTCTGCTGACAAAGGTATCTTTGTTATTGGATTGGAAAGTAACTTATTAATTATATCAGTGCTTTCTATATTTTATATAGTACAAGTAATTTTTCCCAGGTTGCCTTGATTTTTATTATATAGAAATTTATAACCTTCTTGTAATCAACTACAATAGTAGTTTTCTGTATAATTAATGATACCTTTAAGTTGTACTAAGAAAGTTCTCTTATCCTGAGATTATAAATATTGTCACCAAAGTATATTCTGTATTTTGTATTGTTACTATTCCCTATTAAATCTTCCCAAACTGGTGTTCCATCAGGTACACTTTAGGAAACGCTGGTTTAACGATACCTTTAGTATAACCCAAGGATACTGTAAAAAAAGACATGGATGTGTTTGTGACATGTTTTGTCAAAGGGTTTCTTGTGATGCTTATCTTCATTCATAGAATGAGGAAAAAGGGGCTATAATCATGAACTAACTTCCCTCCCTCCTTCCCTCCTTCCATTCTTTCCTGCCTCCCTTCCTCTCTTCTTCCTTCCCTGCCTAACAACAATGATGACAACTACAACCAAAAAATAGCCGGGTGTTGTGGTGGGCACCTGTAGTCTCAGGTTCTTGGGAAGCTGAGGCAAGAGAATCGCTTAAGCCCAAGAGTTTGAAGTTGTTGTGAGCTGTGACATCACGGCACTCTACCAAGGGCAACAAAGTGAGACTCTTAATCAAAAAAAAAAAAAAAGAAGAAGAAGAAGAAGAGTTTGAGGTTGCTGTGGTTATGACACTCTACCCAGGGTAGAGTACAATTCTGTCTCAAAAATAAATAAAGAAAGAAAGAAGCACCAATGCTGAAATTGTTTCTATAATTTCTTTAGTTCCCGTCACAATTCCTCATGATTTTACTTTTTGTGTCTTAAAATGCTATTAAGAAGAAAATCCTGGTTGCTTTCCAAAATATTTGACTCTATTTTCTTTATATCTTTTTAAGTCTTTGGCAGAGTTGTCGATGTTTTAACAGTTTCTACTTTGAGTCCTTACAACAGTGATAATAGGTAAGTTGACTGAAATAAGTGGTAAAAGGTATCTATGAGTATCTATGGTAATACCAGGTTTCCATTACAGACTATAAGCATCTCTATATAACTTTCTTTCTTTTTCAAGCAAAGGGGAAAAAATAAAAACAGTCAGAAGAGGGACACATTTTACTCATAGATTTTTTTGTGACCCTTAGTCACTAGCAGCCAAGACCCTGAGAAAACTGTCAGATGGATGTCTATATTGGAGTCAAAACCCTTGGGAACCTATCAGAATGCCTATGTGGAAGCTAAGAGGGGAGAAAAATCCTATTTGGAAGTAAGGATGTGGTGGCAGTGGATAGGAGCAAAGAAAGAAGCTGACAGACTATATGTCTGTTGCTCATCCTCCAGACCTCTCTGTCCTCATTTGAGGCTGGTGCTGTCAACTCAACGCACCATAACTTTGGATGGAGCTTCTGCTTCAAGCTTGAAATTACATGATCCTATTTGAGGGGTAGGAAAGACATTTATGATTCACGAAGAGGGTGGAGGAAGAACTTGAGAATTAGGAAATTAATGCTTTCAAATCAAAGTTTTCTGCCACCTGCATGCTCCCTAGCTCTTATTTATTTTGAATGAGAAAGAGGTTGGTGAATTACAAATATAAAATATATATATATTTATGTATAAATATATATATATATTTATATATTTATGTATAAATATATATATTTATATATATATAAATATGAACACACCGGATGATTTTATTATCTATTTTAGATTACATGAAGTACTTAAAAGTGTTTATGTCTGGCATAGGATCAGAAAGGGTTAAATGGGAAAGAGCACTGGTTACCTACAAACTGAATTTGAATTTGGAGGAAATTTAAGGTTACCTACAAATTGAATTTGAATTTGGAGGAAATTTAAGCTCAATATCCTGTTATACGTGATGATTAGGTTCAGAAATTTTTTATTATTTTTATTTATTTATTTTTGGTACCATATAGAAACTGTTTCATTTTATTTTTTTTTATTAAATCATAGCTGTGTACATTAATGTGATCATGGGGTACCATACACTGGTTTTATAGACCGTTTGACACATTTTCATCACACTGGTTAACATAGCCTTCCTGGCATTTTCTTATGTATTGTGTTAAGACATATATATTCTACATTTACTAAGTTTCACATATACCCTTGTAAGATGCACCACAGGTGTAATCCCACCAATCACCCTCCCTCTGCCCACCTCCCCCCTCCCTCCCCTCCATTTCCCCCTTCCCCCTATTCTTAGCTTATAACTGGGTTATAGCTTTCATGTGAAAGCCATAAATTAGTTTCATAGTAGGGCTGAGTACATTGGATACTTTTTCTTCCATTCTTGAGATACTTTACTAAGAAGAATATGTTCTAGCTCCATCCATGTAAACATGAAAGAGGTAAAGTCTCCATCTTTCTTTAAGGCTGCATAATATTCCATGGTGTACATATACCACAATTTATTAATCCATTCATGAATTGATGGGCACTTGGTCTTTTTCCATGACTTAGCAATTATGAATTGGGCTGGGAAGAATCAACATTGTTAAAATGTCCATACTACCCAAAGCAATATACAATTTTAATGCAATCCCTATTAAAGCTCCACTGTCATACTTTAAAGATCTTGAAAAAATAATACTTTGTTTTATATGGAATCAGACAAAAACCTCAAATAGCCAAGACATTACTCAGAAATAAAAACAAAGCAGGAGGAATCACGCTACCAGACCTCAGAAATTTTTTAAATAGTATTGAAATCTTGATCCATTAAACTTTTTGAGAGGCCAACAGGCCTGTTAGTTTTCATTACACTAAGTAAAAAGACTTATTTCTAGGGAAAAATAAAATAGCAGGTTGTAAATAACTGATATATATATCAGAGTTTTGTAGGGAAAACAAATTTATAATTTGTAATTTTACCCAATTTGATCCAAAATAATTATATGTATGAATTTATGTTATTTCTAACTATACACATATTGATCCTTTAGCATATACCCAAATAAATTAACATCATAAGATTCTGATGAAGTAAAAAATAATGAAAGGTGATGTATATATAAATATACATGAAAAGAGAGAGAGAGTGAGACGACTTACATTTGTCTTAGTCTCAGGATTATTCTTGGGAAAATAATATTAGAATCAGTTTTCTGGACACTGATTCTAATATTCTTTCTAAGAAGATAGTTCTTCTAATCAGCTAAGTCATAATTACTATATATTTTAGATTCAAAGCATGTTACTGTTCAAGTACATTGGTCACAAGATGCCTCCTTGTGGAACTCTTTAATGATAAGTTTTTGTATTTGTTCATGTTTAAAGTAAAATGGAACAAATCCCCACTCTGGAGGATGTCCTCGAAGAAGAGATTAGCTATCTTGCTTCATATGTGTAAGTCAGTTTGAAGTTTGGAGGGAGGGAGCAATTGATGGGTCTTTTATCTTTGGGAAGACAGACTTTGTGTTGAGGCAAGAAGGAAAAAGGAAAACTGTACGAAAATATCAAAATGCATAGGAAGGAGAGTATACAATAATGACTCTAATTGAATTTGCACAGAAGTGACATGCTTGCAAAAACTATTTCTATTTGTTACGAAGCAATGGGCTCACTTAGCAGGTACAATTAGCATAGAAGCCAATATTATGGCACCAGTGTTCAGAAAAGAAAAGGTTTATTTCTAGCCATCTGGCAAGGAGACAGAAGGCATCACTTAAATCTGTCTAAGCTGGTGTCTGAGGGCAGGTTTTGTAGAGTAACAATGAGAGAAGAAAATGTGATGAGGCATGATCTGAATCAGGTATGCAAAGACACATGAGATTTTCTGTAGTATTCACAAATGATATTTTGTATTTCTGTGGTATCAATTGTGATATATCCTTTTCCATTTCTGATTGAGTATATTTGGGTACTTTTTCTTTTATTCCTGGTTCATCTAGCAAGAGGTGCACAAATTTTGTTTATCTTTTCAGAGAATCAACTTTGTGTTTCATTGATCCTTTGTATTTTTTGTTATTTTTAATTCATTTAGTTCTGTTCTGACTTTAGTGATTTCATTTCTTCTGCTTGATTGAGGTTTGGTTTGCTATTCCTTTTATAGTTCCTTGAGATGTCTTATTAAATGATTGTTGATTTTTCCTGTCTTTTTTATGTTGACATTTAAGGGTATTAATTTTCCCCATAGGACTGCTTTTGATGAATCCCATAGATTTTGACAGCTTGTGTGCTCTATCTCATTTAGTTTGAGGAATCTTTTGATTTCTTTTCTTTTTTTTTTTTTTATTAAATTATAGCTGTGTACATTAATGCGACCATGGGGCACCAAACATTGGTTTTATATACCATTTGACATATTTTCATATCACACTGGTTAACATAGCCTTCCTGGCATTTTCTTAGTTATTGATATTCTACATTTACTAAGTTTCACATGTACCCTTGTAAGATGCACCGTAGGTGTAATCCCACCAATCACCCTCCCTCCGCCCATCCTCCCTCCTCCCTCTCCCCCTTCCCCATATTCTTAGGTTATGACTGGGTTATAGCTTTCATATGAAAGCCATAAATTAGTTTCATAGCAGGGCTGAGTACATTGGATAATTTTTCTTCCATTCTTGAGATACTTTACTAAGAAGAATGTTCCAGCTTCATTAAACATGAAAGAGGTAAAGTCTCCTTTTTCTTTAAGGCTGTATAATATTCCATGGTGTACATATACCACAATTTATTAATCCATTCGTGGATCGATGGGCACTTGGGCTTTTCCCATGACTTAGCAATTATGAATTGGGCTGCAATAAACATTCTGGTACAAATATCTTCGTTATAATGTGATTTTTGGTCTTCTGGGTATATACCTAGTAGAGCAATTATAGGATTGAATGGCAGGTCTATTTTTTAGATCTCTAAGTGTTCTCCAAACATCTTTCCAAAAGGAATGTATTAATTTGCATTCCCACCGGCCATGTAGAAGTGTTCCCTTTTCTCCACATCCACGCTAATATCTCTGGTCCTGGGATTTTGTGATATGGGCTAATCTTACTGGAGTTACATGATATCTCAAGGTAGTTTTGATTTGTATTTCTCTGATGATTAAGGATGATGAGCATTTTTTCATATGTCTGTAGGCCATGCACCTGTCTTCTTCAGAAAAGTTTCCTTCAAGTCCCTTGCCCAGCCTTTGATGGGATCACTTGTTCTCTTCTTGCTTATACGTTTTTCTCTGTGGATTCTGGTTATTAAGCCTTTGTCGGAGACAAAACCTGCAAATATCTTCTCCCATTCCGAGGGCTGTCTTCTCTCTTTACTTACTGTGTTCTTGGCTGTGCAGAAGCTTTTTAGTTTGATCAGGTCCCAGTAGTGTATTTTTGAAGCTGCTTCAATTGCCCAGGAGGTCCTCCTCATAAAATATTCGCCCAGACCGATTTCTTCAAGCATTTTACCTGCACTTTCTTCTAGTATTTTTATAGTTTCATGTCTTAAGTTTAAATCTTAAATCCAGTGAGAGTCTATCTTAGTTAATGGTGAAAGGTGTGGGTCCAGTTTCAGTCTTTTACAGGTTGCCAGCCAGTTCACCCAGCACCATTTGTTAAATAGGGAATCTTTTCCCCACTGAATGTTTTTAATTGGCTTGTCAAAGATCAAATAGAGATAAGTAGCTGGGTTCATCTCTTGGTTCTCTATTCTGTTCCATACATCTGCCTCTCTGTTTTTGTGCCAATACCATGCTGTTTTGATCACTATCGATTTATAGTATAGTCTGAAGTCTGGTAGCTTGATTCCTCCTGCTTTGTTTTTGTTTCTGAGTAATGTCTTGGCTATTTGAGGTTTTTTCTGATTCATATAAAATGAAGTATTATTTTCTCAAGATCTTTAAAGTATGACAGTGGAGCTTTAATAGGATTGCATTAAAATTGTATATTGCTTTGGGTAGTATGGACATTTTAACAATGTCGATTCTTCCCAGCCATGAGCATAATCTTTCACGTCCTTTGTTAGAGAAACTCCCAAATATTTCATCTTCTTTGGCACTACTGTGAATGGAATAGAGTCCATAACTGTTTTTTTTCAGCTTGACTATTGTTGGTATATATAAAGGCTACCAATTTATGAATGTTGATTTCGTACCCTGAGATGCTGCTGTATTCCTTGATCACTTCTAAGAGTTTTGTAGTAGAATCCCTGGTGTTTTCCAGATAGACAATCATATCATCTGCGAAGAGCAAAAGTTTGATCTCTTCTGGGATTCTGCCGGCACTGTGCGTGCATTTTCTAGTCCCCACGCTCCACCCAGGCTGGTACTGCCTCAGGCAAACCCTTTACTCATGGGGCCTGAGTTTCCATCCCAGATCTTTTTCACTAGTGGTTGCCACCTGAGAACATGCCCGGCCTCCTCTGGTTGCCCAGGGAGACAGGGGGAGTGACTCCGGAATATCCAGGGGTGAGCCCTATTGTTTCCAAAAACAGCTACTGCTCTGTGCCTTGGAGCACCACCGCTCCTGCGTGGTTCCTTCTCAGCCGACCATCCTCTCCTCACTCCTGTGCCACAGAGTCAGCACTGGGCAGCAGTAGTCCATGCCCTGTTCATGCCTCTTGAGAAAATACCCCAAAATCTGGACTCCTGGGGGACAGGCCTCCAGACCTCAGAGTGAGAGTGGAGGGGAGTGCTGGGAGCTCAGAATTGCCGGTAGAGAATATACACAGTTTTATACAGTTTTATGTCTGGCAGGAGAGCGCCATGGCACCCTAGTAGGAGAAGTAGGTCCAGTTTTTAGAGGGTCTTTCCCGTGGAGTATAATGGGAGGGCTTTTGAACTCTGCTCATTTGTTTATGGGGTACTCCAAGCCGTTCTCATGGGGGAGGGGACTCCTATCTGCTTGGTGATGGATTTTGTACCTTTCGTTTGTATCCTTGGGGTCACAGCTCGCCTCAGCAGGGTTGATGTGCATTCTTCAACCTTCCCTCTTGGTGCAGCTCTAATCCGCCAGGTTACTTAATAAATTTCTGTCCTTTAGCTCTTCTGGGGATGGGAGCCTCTGTGGAAAGCTGGCTTCAGTCAGCCATCTTGTCTCCACCCCTGAATCTTTTGATTTGTATCTTTGTTTCATTACTAGCCCAATAATTGTTTAGCATCAGGTAGTTTAATTTTTGTGTTTTAGAAGAGTTAAGTGCTTTTCTGGGTGTTGATTTTTTAGTTATATTCCACTGTGGTTGGAGAAGATACACAATATGATTTCTGTATTTTGAATTTTTGGAGACATCTTTTGTGACCTCAGATATGATCATTCTTAAAGAGTGTTCTATGTGATGATGAAAAGAGTACATAGTCATTTTGGTGTAAAATAAATGTCTTGTAAATGTCTGTTAGGTCCATTTGTTCTAGAATTCTGTTTATGTCCAGTGTTTATTTATTTTCTACTTGGATAATATGTCTAATTCTTTTTTTTTTTTTTTTTGAGACAGAGTCTTACTATGTTGCCTTTGGTAGGGTGCCCTGGCGTCACAGCTCGCAGCAAGCTCAAACTCCTGGGCTTAAGCGATTCTCTTGCCTCAGCCTCCCTAGTAGCTGGGACTACAGGTGCCTGCCACAATACCTGGCTATTTTTTTTTGTTGCAGTTGTCATTGTTGTTTAGCTGAGCTGACCCAGGCTGGGTTCGAACCTGCCACTGTTGGTGTATGTGGCTGGCCCTGTAACCACTGTGCTACGGGTGCGGAGCCTAATATGTTTAATTCTTTCAGTAGGGTGTTGAAAATCCCCAGCAATGTTTGTCTCTTTGGTTAGATCTTGTATGGTTTTCTTTATGAATCTGGCTGTTGCTGTGTTAGGTGCATAAATATTTAGGATTACTATGTCTTGTGAGAGTTGTTCATCATTTTATAATGACCATCTTTTTCTTCCTATTGTTTACTTAAAGTCAATTTTATCTGATGTGAGAATGGCTATATCTGCTTTCTTTTGTTTCCATTTGCATGGAATGTTTTTCCATCCTTTCCCCTTGAGGCTGTATGAATCCTTGTGCATTAAATGTTTTTCCTGGAGACAGTAGATATTTGGGGTGTATTTTTCCATCTATTCAGCCAGCCTATGTCTCTTGAGTGGGGCATTCAAACTGATCACAATTATTGATAGAATTGATATGTGCGATGCTGTTCTGTTCAGCCTGTTGGGTAGGACCTTATTGCTTTGTTTTTTCTTTTCTGATATTGTTTTATATGAGCTCTGAACTTTAGCTTTTGGATGGTTTTACGCTGGTAGGTGTCTATTTTGCTGTTCCGTGTATAATGTGGTTTTGAGTGTTTCCAGCAGGTCATGTCTGGTTTTGACACATTCCCTCAGCGTTTTCTTGTCCTAACCCTAACCTTAAAGTCTTTATTTTTACTTCTTCTATGAAAAATAGTTTGCAGGATACAAAATTCTGGACCAGCAGTTGTTCTGTTCAAGAAGACTTAGGATAGGGCCCCGATCCCTTCTGGCTTATAAGTTCTCAAGTGAGAAATCTGCAGTTAACCTGATGGATTTGCTTTTATTAGTTAATTGGTGTTTTAGCCTCATGGCTTGTGGGAGTTACTCCTTTGTATTGACTTTGGCCAGTTTGATACCTATGCATCTTGGAGATTGACTCCTTGCAATGAATCACCCAGGTGTTCGTTGACTCCCTTGCAGTGGATGTCTAAATGTCTGCCATGACCAGAAAATGTTTTCATGATTATTCCCTCAAATGGTTTTCCAGCTCTTGTGCATTTTCTTCTTCGCTATCTGGAATGCTACTGATCTTATATTGGCCATCTGACATAATCCCCTATTTCTTGTAGGATTTGTTTATTCTTCTCAACTCTCTACTCTTTATTTTTGACTGATTTAATTCAAAAGAGTTATCTTCATGCTCTGAAGTCTTTCTTCTTCCTGGTCTAGTATATTCTCAAAACTTTGCTCTGTGTTTTGTATTGCCTTAAATGAGTTTTTCGTTTTCATAAATTCTTTTTTTATTATGTCGATGTGTTAGTGATTTTTTCATTCATTTCCTGAATTATTTTCCAGGTTTTCTTGAGTTGATTTTTCATTTTCTCATGGATTTAATTGAGTGGCCCTTACAATCCATATTGGCAATTCTTTATCTGTCATTTCCATATTTTCATTTTATCTGTCATTTTAATATTTTCATTACAAAAGAGATGGTGTTCCCTTTTGGATTTTCTTTTTGCTTTGATTTTTCATACTTTTGGAATTCTTTCACATCGATTACTTCTCATCTAGTGCAAATGTCACTTCTTATTTTGGGATTTTCTTTTGTTTAGATGGGGCTTTCATTCTTCCACTCACTTATGGTGTCTGTAGTATATATTGAGTAAAAACCTTTGCTTTTCTTGTGAGTGCTTGATGGTGATTTAGGCTCTAGATGGATGCCTTAGTTATAGAGATCTTCAGTGTGGTGTTTTTCTCAATTCCTCGATGTTTGTAGGCTGTAGCAATGGTGAGCTACACATGTGGGCAATTTCCCTGTCTCTCTTTGATGAGGGAGTATGGAGGTTTTTGAAATACTTTCTCTTTCCCCACCCCTGAGGTCGTCTTAATCCTTTGAATTATAATGGCATGCTCAGTTTAATCTCTCAGACAGAAGGTCATGCTTGTGGATAAGAAACAATCACATCCTCGATTGAGTCATTAAATACTGTAAAGCCCTGTGCAAATTGACCTCCCTGTCAGTAGGAGGCACGTGCCAGAAGGAATAAGCACAGTGTTGTTTTAGGGACCTTTGATCAGCTCTAGACCCTCAGGAGAAGCAAACTTGAATGCCCCAGGTCGTGGGTATGGTGCTGGAACTTCCAGGGCAGCCCTCATTCTCTGCCATTGCAGAGGTGAATGGGAGAGTAAGGCTGGGCAGGGCAGTCTTGGATCAGCTTGCCCTCAGGCTCTACAAAAGCTGGTAAGGTAGCTGTTTCAGGAAGAACCAAAGGCTTCTAGGGAAGGCCACCATGGAGGGCCTAAAGAGGACTCATTCAGCCTCCCTCCAGAAAGTCTGCTTGTGGCATTGGAGTGATCTGAAACTCACAATCTGGCTCCCAGGAGAAGGTTTTGCTCTTTGGTCACCATACTTCACTGTCTCCTTCTAGAGTCTGCCAGGAGGCAAGAACTCAAACTGGCTGAGCTCTCACACAGTGGTGCTGTAGAAAGAGAGTTTCCCTGTCCAGGATCCCTCTCTAGTCTGAGTGCATGGCCTTCCTGAAGAGAGAGATCTCCACAAGTGTTCTGTGGCTGGAACCATACTGCAGTCTTTCCATTCGACCCATATGTGTTCTTTCACCTCTTGAGATTAGTGTATATATCTCACCTCCATGCCCCCAAGCAAAAAAATCAAGTCCTGGGATTATGAGGTTTGGCCGGTGGGCCTGTCCCCAGGTCCCTGAAGATCAATCTCTAACCAAGCCAGGGAGAACCATGCTGGTCCCAAGTTGCCTATGGAGTGGTCAGGCAGGCTTGATGTTGCTCCACTTCAGGATGTGCCCTACTCTGATGGAGTAGCTGGAACAGCAGCACTGGGGAGGGCTGATAGTCCTCTGCAGGGCTTTAAGAGGAAAGGTTTGAGCCCCTTTCTCCTGAAAGTCCTTGAGTCGGGTATGCAGCTCCTGAGAGCCCTGGCTCAGTTCTCTCTCTTGGCAACATATAGATAGAATGGGAGAAGATATTCACAGGTATTGCTCTGTTTCCTCCGTGTTTTCAAATATATTGGTGGTATGTGTTGTTATTTCCACATTTTTGTTTCTTATTTAAATTATTAGAGATATTACTTTTCTATTTCTAGTTAATATAGACAAAGGTTTATCAATTGTTGTTTCATTAATCTTCTGAATGGTTCTTTTGTTCTCAATTACATTTAGTTCTGATCTAATTTTGGTTATTTCTTTTCTTCCTCTAGGTTTGGGGTTGGATTGTTCTACCTTTTCTAGTTCCTTGAGATGATACATTAGATAGTTGATTTGCACTCTTTTGTTTTCTGGATGTGGGCATTTAATGTGATGATTTTCCCTCTTTGGACTGCTTTTAAAGCATCCACAGATTTGATAGCTTGTGGCTTTATTGTCATTTTTTTCAAGGGATATAATGATTTCTTTCTTTATCTCTTCCTCAACTCAGCTGTTAGTTAGGAAAAAGTTGTTTAGTTTCCGTGACTTTGTGTGGGGATAAGGGTTATGTTGGAATTGAGTTCTAGTATTATTCCATTGTACTCCCTAAAGATACAAGGTACAATTTCTATTGTTTTAAATTTGTTGAGGTTTTATTTGTGTAATAGGATAGGATCAATTTTTGAGAATGATCTATGAGCTGAAGAGAAGAATATATACTCAGTAGTATTTGGGTGAAATATTCTGTATATGTCTGTTAAGCCTGTTTATTCTGGAGTCATGTTTCAGTCCATCATTTTTTTTTGTTTAGTTTTTTCTTGGAATATCTGTTCAGTTCTGTCAGTGGGGTGTTGAAGTCCTGCTATTAAAGTGTTGTAGGATATCATATTGTTCAGATGAAAGAGTGTTTCTTTGATAAGTCTAAAAATGTTTAAATTGGGTGCATAAAATATTTAGGATAGGGATATCTTATTGTATTATTCCCCTAGCCATATATAGTGGCCATCTTTTTTTTTTTTTACATATGTAAAAATGTTTGGTTTTTTGTTTTTTTTTTACTGTTGGGGATTCATTGAGGGTGCACAGAACCAGGTTACACTGATTGCTTTTGTTAGATAAGGATCCTCTTATATTTGTGTCCTGCCCCCAAAAGGTGAACCACACCGCTTGACCCCCACCCCCGCCCTCCTTCTCTTTCACAGATCTCTCCATCCCCCACCCCCACTATGTACTAGGACCTTAATTATCCTCATATCAGAATTGAGTACATAGGATTCTTATTTCTCCATTCTTGTGATGCTTTACTAAGAAGTATGTGTTCCACATCCATCCAGGTTAGTACAAAGGATGTAACGTCTCCATCTTTTTTAGTTGCTGAATAGTCTTCCGTGCTATACATATACTATAGCTTGTTAATCCATTCCTGGGTTGGTGGGCATTTAGGCTGTTTCCACATTTTGGCAATTGGGCAAAATTTACCATTTTGGCAATTGGTAAATTGAGCTGTGATAAACAGTCTAGTGCAAGTGTCCTTGTGGTTAAAGTTTTTTTGTTCTTCTGGGTAGATGCCCAGCAATGGATTGCAGGATCAAAAGGGAGGTCTAGCTTGAGTTCTTTGAGAGTTCTCCAAACTGCCTTCTAAAACAGTTGTATTAGTTTGCAGTCCTACCAGCAGTGTAAGAGTATTCCCTTCTCTCCACATCCATGCCAGTGTCTGCAGTTTTGAGATTCTGTGATGTGGGCCATTCTCACTGGCGTTAGATGATATCTCAGGGAGGGTTTTTTTGGGCAGTTTGGCGGGGGCCGGGTTTGAACCTGCTAGCCTTGGTATATGGGGCTGATGCCCTACCCACTGAGCCACAGGTGCTGTCCCATCTTAGGGAGGTTTTGATTTGTATTTCTTTAATAATTAGATGTATACTTTGGTGGTGGTCCATTGTGGTATTTAGTATTGAGAATTGGTCCAAGTATTTTTTGTAGAGCTCGTCTTATTGTGACCAATTTCTTCAGTGCTTGTATATCAGCAAACGATTTGATTTCTCCATAATTTTGAAACTAAGTTTGGCAGGATACAGGATTCTAGGTTGAAAATTATTTTGTTTAAGGATGTTGAAGGTGGCTTGGAAGGTTTCAGTTGAAAAGTCTGCTGTCAACCTAATGGTTCTGCCCTTATAGGTCAATTGGCACTTACTCCTAGCTGCTTGCAGGATTTTCTCCTTCATTACTATGGACAGGTTCATTACAATGTGTCTTGGAGGAGCTCTGTTAGAATTGAGATGACCTGGGGTTTGATACCCATCTGAAAGCAGTGTGTCAGGATCTTTAGTAAAACTTGGAAAGTTTTTATTTATGATAGTCTCCAGTAGGACTTCCATACCTTTGGGACAATCTTCTTCCCCTTCAGGGATTCATATTACCCATATGTTTGAATGCTTCATGGCATCTCATAGTTCTTTAAGCATCTGCTCTGCTTTCTCTCTCTTCTTTTCTGACTCTGTTACTACCCTTGTTAACTCAAAGACTTTATCCTCTAATTGTGATGTTCTTTCTTCTGCATGGTCTAATCTATTTTGATACTTTCTACCACTTCTTTACATTCCCTGATTGTCTCCTTCATTTATTTAAGCTCATCCATATCTTTTCTATATTCTACATATCTCTCATCTGACTTTTGGTTCTGCCTTTCCATTTTCTCTTCCAATCCCTTTATTGTCATAATCATCCATATTTTAAATTCCCTTTCTGAAAAACTCATTAATTCTTTATAGGAGGAGTCTTTTTTAAAAATTGCCTCATGATTCCAAATTGCTCTAATTTGGTTATTCATGGTGCCTGAATTTTTCTTTTTGTTCCTTCTTATGTGTGCTTTCTTCTTGTTCACTTCCTTGTGCACCTTTTTCCTTCTCACTTCCTCCTTAGCTTCAAGTTACCTTGTCTCAGAGTTTAGGTGAGGAAGAGGCCTAATAGGGTCAGAAGATGGATAAGGGTTACAGCAAGCAAAAAGAAGCAAGAGGAAAGGAGAAAAAGAAAACAAAATTTAAAAGGGGGGAGTGAAGTGTAGGAGGAAAACAAAAGAAAGAAAAAGAAGAGAAAGAAAACAAGTGGGTATGGGGGACTAATAGAAGAAAATTGAAGAACAGAGCTGGCGTATAGGAAGGGAAGATGAGAGTGATAGAAGAGATGTTGTTCGGCACAGTGCTAAGGCCATGCCTATAGCTCAAGGGTTGTGAAGAGCTGAGCTGGTTTGGTTCCTCAAAATTAGGCCCTCCTTACTTGTCTGTCCACAGCCAGACTCTTTCTCTGCCAAAAAATAGGAAGAGCAGAAAAAGAGCAAACACAAAAACCAAGAAGGAAAAATTGGATAAGGAAGAAAACAAAAAAAAGTAGGAAGTTCTTCAGCATGATCTTCCTACTACTTTCTTCTTGGGGCCAAGAGTTGAAAGTTCTCCTGGCCTCTTTGATCCAGGCTACTGCTGTGGTCAACCTGCTAGACCACTGCTGTGTCACACCTGCCCTCAGCAAAAAAAGGGTGGAAAGAGAAAGAACAGGAAAGAAAAAAGAGAATATGCTTATATATGTATAAGCATAGATAAAGGAAAATTAAATGTACTGTTACATTAAGGGGAGGGAGAGAAGAGGGATAAAGAAAGAAAGAATAAAGGCAACAAACCAAGAAAAAGAGAAAGATAAAACAAGAAACAGGTTGGTGGGAGTATCTTGGCTGATGCTGAAACACTTTATGTGGGAGAGATGAGATGAGTAGAAGGGTCTCTGTCAACTTAGAGAATGCGATGGAGGGTATTAGGGTGAGAGAATAATTCAAGCTAAAATTCTGCAACCAAAACCAAATATATGTCCTTGTTCTTGTTGAATGTAAAAATGGAATATAGGAGAAGACCCAACTTTACAACTTAGCAAAAAGCAAAACACATTGAAACAAGATAAAAGAAAAGGAAAACAAAACAAACAAACAAAAAAGAAAAACACTGACATAGCCTGATGTAAGCAATATCAGTAACCAATTAAGGGAGGAAGAGAGAGAAAAAATCATAATAATATAAGCTAAATTAAAAAGAAAAGAAAAAAGCAACAACAATAAAAAAATTATATATACATGTATATATAACATAGGCGTTCAATTTTTGTAGGAATATATTTATGCTGCAATACACTTCCTGGACACCAGGTGGTGCTGTGAACTTGGGGGACAAACAACACAGCTGTAAACTTCTTTCTGGTTCCCAGCCTTAGAGCAGTTTGCCAGCTTATTTGTTCCTGGTGGTTGCCTGTCCACCTTAGCCCTCAGTCCACACAGATCTGGGATTCCACAGTTCTCAACAATTCTTCAGCAAGAGGTCTCTGTGACCATAGACATGGGGAGTGGGGGTCCCTCGGTCTGTCCCAAGTGCAGGTGGAAATCATACCACCATGTGCTATGCCCCCAGCAAAAGACCTACCCACACAATGGGGTGCTGTTCTCTACAATGATGCAAATGTCCCTGATTGGGAACTTTCCCCCATACAGATGTTTTGTCTGCTGCCAAACCGCCATAGCGCCACTCTTAGACAACCCCCAAACTGGCCCCCAATTTCCACTTCGGAGCTCCACTTCTTCAATCTTTTCAGAGTCCCTGAGCCTGATACAGGTAAAGGTCCACTTCCTGCAGGTGCCCAGCAAGATGTCTGCTTATACAAGCTCCTGGCACTGTTTCCCACTATGGCTTCCCTCTGTCCAGGACCTTTTCCCCTATGTATGCTTCACTGTATTGCCACCCATATTACAGTTGCTCCAGCCAGCAATCCAATCTGGCCGCTAAACTCCACTCAGGAGAGCACCACCTAGACTCTCCCAAGGAGCATAAACTGTGAGAAATTTCCTCTTGGAACTCACCACTGCACCTGTGGTGGCTGCCGCCTGCCCACTGCCACTGTGGCCTGGTGTGCCCGCAGAAACTTGCCCAAGTGTGTTAGTTCTCCACAGCTCTGGCTAAATCCAGCTGTCCATCTTCATGCTACACACTCCGAGCCACTGCTCTACATCAGTATTCCACACCGGATCTGATCCAGCCCTCTCCCTCTGCCTTTTTGCTCTAGGAAGGCTCAGCTAAACGTCCTTCCCTTCTGCCATCATGTTCCCCTCGCCTATAGTGGCCATCTTTGTCTTTGTTTATTTTTATTGCTTTAAAGCCCATTGTGTCTGCAAATAGAATGTCAACTCCCACTTCTGATTTTCGTTTGCTTGAAAAATTATTTTCCAACCCTTCACCCTGACTCTTGTTTTGTCATTAGAGGTTAGATGTGTTTCCTGAAAGAAGCATATACCTGGTTTATGTTTTTGTGTCCAGTCATCCAGCCTGTGCCTTTGTAGCAGGGAATTTAAACCATTCACATTTATTGAGAGAATTAACATGTAGGTTTGATTTCAGTTCAATTTGTTGTGTGGAGTTATGTTGCCTTGTTTTATCATTTGGGCCATTGTGGAATCTAGGATTTGTCCCTTAGTTTTCAGATGCTTTTACTTTGCTGGTGGAACATTGTATTGGTCTTTGCAAAGTACTGATCTGAGTACTTCCTGCAGAGCTGGTCTTGTAGTGGCAAACTTCTTCAGTGATTGCTTGTCAGTAAATTATTTAGTTCCTCCATCAAATACAAAACTTAGTTTTACAGCATAGAGAATCCCTGGCTGGCATTTGTTTTGTTTGAGAAGATTGAAGATGGTCATCCATTCTCTTCTGGCTTGTAATGTTTCTGTTGAAAAGTCCATTGTCACACTAATATCCTTGTAGGATAATTTCTGCTTACACGTAACTGCTTGCAGAATTTTTACATTCATTTTGAGTTTGGGCACATTAACCACGTATTTGGGAGATGTTTTGTTTGGATTGAATCACCCTGGAGTTGTATAGCTATCAAGTAACTGTATGTCTGTGTCTCTGGCCATGCTTGGGAAATGTTCAAGTATAATGTCTTCAACTAGAGCTTCCATCCTTTTGAGACTTTATTCTTATCCTTCAAGGAGACATATGATTCAGATGTTTGTACACTTTGCATATTCCCATATCTCTCTAAGGGATTGCTCCACTTTTTTTCTCTTTTTTTTACTCCTCTTTAAATTATTGGGTTAGCTCAAAAATCTTGTTTTCAATTTCTGAGATTTTTCTCCACAGTTTAGTCTGTTGCTAAAACTCTGCTGTGTTTTGAAACTCCCTGAATGCCTCTCTCAATTCTTTCAGCTCCTTTATATCCTTCCTAACTATATCCTGGCCCTTAGCGACTTTTTAAAAATATTTTTTATTAAATCATAACTGTGTAAATTAGTGCATTTATGGGGTACAATGTGCTAATTTGAGATACAATTTGGAAAGCTTCTGTCAAACTTGTTAACATAACCATCACCTCACTAATTTGTTGTGGTAACACATTTATACTCTACTTTTAACAGTTTTTTTTTTTGTTTGTTTGTTTTTGGCTGGGGCTGTGTTTGAACCTGCCACCTCCGGCATATGGGGCCAGTGCAATACTCCTTTGAGCCACAGGCGCCACACTACTTTTAATAGTTTTAAAGTGCACCATTGCATTATGCACAAAAGATGAGGTCCCACCAAATAACCCTCCCTCCTCCAAGCCACCCCCTCCCCATCCCTCTCTCTCCTCTTCCCGGACTATAGTTTTATTGTATAATTTGTATGAAAGTATAGGTGATTATATATTGGTTTCATAATAGTATTGAGTACATTGGATACTTTTTCTTCCATTCTTGAGATACTTTACTAAGAAGAATATGTCCCAGCTCCATCCAGGTAAACATAAAAGTTGTTGAAGTCTCCATCTTTTTATGGCTGCATAGTATTCCATGGTATACACATACCATAATTTGTTAATCCATTTATGAGTCGATGTGCACTGGGCTGCTTCCATGACTTGGCAATTGTGAGTTGGGCTGCAATGAACATTCTGGTGCAAATGTATTTGTTGTAAAATTATTTTTGATCATCTGGGTATATGCTTAGTAGAGGAATTGCAGAATTGAATGGCAGGTCTACTTTTAGTTCCTTGAATATTCTCCAAACTTCTTTCCAAAAAGGACGTATTAGCTTGCATTCTCACCAGCAGTGTAGATGTGTTCCTTTCTCTCCACGTCCATGCCAACATCTGAAGTTTGGGGATTTTGTAATGTGGGCTAATCTTACTGGAGTTAGGTGATATCTCAAAGTAGTTTTGATTTGCGTTTCTCTGATGATTAAAACACAGTTTTTCATGTGTTTGTAGCCCATGTGCCTGTCTTCAGAGCAGCTTCTGTTCAAGGCTCTTGCACACACAGAAATGGGGTTATTTGTTCTTTTCTTATTCATTAGTTTCAGTTCTCTGTGGATTCTAGTTGTCAGACCCTTGCTGGAAACATAACCTGCAAATATCTTCTCCCATTCTGAAGGCTGTTTGCTTGCTTTACTTACTGTGCTCTTGGCTGTGCAGAAGCTTTTTAGTTTGATCAGATCCCAGTAATATATTTTGGTGTTGCTTCAGTTGCCATGGGGGTCCTCTCACAAAAAATTCTTTCAGGCCAGTTTCTTCAAGCATTTTCGCTGCCCTCTCTTCTAGTATTTTTATAGTTTCCTGTATTAAGTTCAAATCTTTTATCCAGTGAGAATCAATTTTTGTTAATGGTGAAAGATGGGGGTCCAGTTTCAGTCTTTCACAGGTCACCAGCCAGTTTACCCAGCACCATTTGTTAAATAGGGAATCTTTCTCCCAGTCACTGCTCTTCATAGGTTTATCAAAGATCAAATGATGATGAGTGCCTGGGTTCCCCTCTCGGTTCTCTATTCTGTTCCATATATCTACCTCTCTATTTTTGTGCCAGTACCATGCTGTTTTGATCACTATCGATTTATAGTATAGCCTGAAGTCTGGTAATGTGATGCCTCCTGATTGGTTTTTATATCTGAGTAATGTATTGGCTCTTTGAGGTTTCTTCTGATTCCATATAAAATGGAGTACTATTTTTTCATAATCTTTAAAGTATGACAATGGTGCTTTAATAGGGATTGCATTGAATCTGTAGATTGCTTTGGGTAGTATGGACATTTTAACAATGTTGATTCTTCCCAGCCACAAACAAGTTATGTTTTTCCATTTGCTAACGTTTCCTATTTCTTTTCTCAGAGTTTTATAATCCTCTTTGTAAAGCTCTTTCACATCCTTTGTTAGGTAAATTCCTAGATATTTCATCTTCTTTGGTACTACTGTAAATGGAATAGAGTCCTTGACTATATTTCAATTTGACTATTGTTGGAATATGTAAAAGCTACTGATTTGTTAGTATTGATTTTGTATTCTGAGATGCTAGTGTATTCCTTGATCACTTCTAAGAGTTTTGTCGTTGAGTCCCTGGGGTTTTCCATGTATAAGATCATGTCATCTGCAAAGAGTAACAGTTTGATCTCCTCTGACCCCATCCGGATATCCTTCAACATCTTTTCTTGCCTGATTGCAATGGCTAAGACTTCCATTACTATGTTAAATAGCAGTGGAGACAAAGGGCATCCTTGTCTAGTTCCTGATCTGAGTGGAAATGTTTTCAATTTTACTCCATTCAATATTTGCTGTAAATGGCCTCTATCAGTTTAAGAAATGTTCTCTCTAAGCTTATTTTCGTAAGTCTTCTGATCATGAAAAGATGCTGGATAGTATCAAAAGCTTTTTCTGCATCAATTGAAAGAACCATATGGTCTTTGTTTTTTATTTTATTTATGTGATGTATTATATTTATAGATTGATGTGTGTCAAACCAACCTTGATCATGGTGTTTAATTTTTTTGACGTGTTGTTGAATTCTGTTTGCTAGGATATTATTTGAGTATTTATTTATTAATGATATTGGTCTATAGTTTTCTTTCTTTCTTGGGTCCTTTCCTGGTTTGGGGATCAGGGTGACATTTGCTTCATAGAATGTGTTGGGAAGTATTCCTGCTTTTTCTATGTTTTGGAAAAGGTAATGTAATATAGGTACCAGTTCCTCTTTAAAAGTTTGATTGAATTCTGATGTAAAACTATCTGGTCCCAGACTTTTCTATTTTGGAAGATTTCGTATAGTTGATGCTATTTCAGTGCTTGATATAGGTCTATTCAAAATTTCTAAATCTTCCTGGCTGAGTCTAGGAAGGTGGCATGCTTCCAGGTATTGGTCTATTTCCTTCAGATTTTCATATTTCTGAGAATAGAGTTTTTTGCAGTAATCATAGAGGATTTTTTTTTTTTGAATTTCTGAGGTGTCTGTTGTTTCTTTTTCATTTCTGATTGATGACATTAGAGATTTTACTTTTCTGTTTCTGGCTAGGTTAGCCAAAGCTTTATCAGTTTTGTTAATCTTTTAAAAAAAACCAATTTTTTGTTTCATTGATTTTTCTGAATGATTGTTTTGTTTTCAATTTCATTTAATACTGCTCTAATTTTGGTTATTTCTTTTCTTCTGCTGGGGTTGAAATGTTCTTTCTTTTCCAGTTTCTTGAGGTGACCCATTAAGTTGTTAACTTCTTCTCTTTCCATTTTTATAATGAAGGCTTCCAACACTATAAATTTTCCTGTTAGGACTGCCTTTGCAGTATCCCACAGGTTCTGATAATTTGTGTCTTCATTGTCATTTTGTTCTAAAAATTTGGTGACTTCCTTCTTAATCTTGTCTTTGACCCAGCTGTCATTCAGTGTAAGGTTTTTTGGTTTCCATGGCTTAGTTTGAGTATGAAGATTCCTATTGCTGTTGAGTTCAACTTTATTCCATGATTGTCCGTAAGTTACAAGCAATAATTTCTATTCTTTTAAATTTGGTGAGTTTAGACTTGTGTCCTAAGATATGATATATTTTGGAGGATGATCCATAGGCTGATGAGAAGAATGTATGTTCAGTTTTGTTATGATGAAATGTTCTGTAGAACAGAATGTTAAGTCCATTCATTCTAGGGTCAAGTTTCAGTCCATTATTTCTTTGTTTAGTTTCTTCTTGGAGGATCTATCCAGAACTGCCAAAGGGGTGTTAAAGTCTCCACCTACTATAGTGCTAGAAGATATCAAATTGTTATATCTGTTAGGGTTTGCTTTATAAATTGAGGAGCATTCTCATAGGGTGCAAAATGTTAATTATCAAAATATCTTCATGTTGAGTGTTTCCCTTGACAAATAAGTAGTGTCCATCCTTATCTTTCCTTATCTTTGTTGTTTTAAAACCTATTGTATCTGCAAATAGAATTGCAACCCCTGCTTTTTTATGGTTTCTATTTGCCTGTATTATAGATGTCTATCCCTTCACCCTGAGTCCTTTTTTATCTTTTAAGGTAAAATGAGACTCTTGTATTCAATAGATATCTGGCCTGAGTTTTTGTATCCATCCAGCCAATATGTGCGTCTTTAGAGGACAATTTAAGCCATTCACATTAATTGAGAGGATTGATAGACATGGTAATGTTTTAGGTGTCATGTTTTTCAAAGGTCCAGGGGACATTTTTATTCCTTTGACAATTGTGGGAGTTAGGTTTTGTTCAATAATTTCTGTGTGAACATACTTTCATAGTAGAGCATTGTGCTGGTCATTATGGAAAATTGGTCTGAGAATATCCTGGAGAGCTGGTTTAGTTATGGCAAAGTTCCTCAACATGTGTATGTTAGTGAAGTATTTTATTTCTTCATCACAAATGAAACTCAGTTGCTGGATACAGAATCCTGGGCTGAAAGTTTGTTTTGTTTTGTTTTGTTTTGTTTTTTTGTTTGTTTGTTTGTTTGCTTTTGTTTTGTTTTGTTTTGTTTTGTTAGGAGATTGAAAGTTGGTGACTATCATCTTCTGCTTGAAAGGTTTTGGCTGAGAGATCTGCAGTCATTTTAATATTTGTAAGTAATGCTTTTCTTATATCTGGATGCTTACAGAATTTTTTTCTTAATATTAACTTTGGCAAAGTTAATTACAATGTGTCTAGGAGAAGCTTTATTTGGATTGAGTTTTACTGGGTTTCTGAAACTATCTACTATCTGAATTTCTGTATCTCTTGCCATGCTTGGGAAATTCTCCTTCATTATATCTTGGAGTAGAGCCTATCTGTGCCTTTAAGACTGTCCTCTTCTTCAGGAATTCCTATAAGATGAATGTTTGCTCTTTTGAAGTGGTCCCACAACTCTCTGGGAATGATCAGTTTTTGCTCTCCACTTCTCTGCCTCTTTGAGCATTTGGAAGCGTTCAAAAGCTTTGTCTTCATCTTCAGAGATCCTTTCTTCTGCCTGCTGCACTGAGGCATTACTGAGGAATTCTACTGTAATGAAGCTCCTTGAATAATTTTCTCATTTCCTTGAGCTCTGCTATTTCTTTTCTCATTATGTCCATATCCTCAGAGATTTTGTCTTTGAATTCATTGATTTCTTGGGGCAATTTCTTTTTTTTTTTTTTTATTGTTGGGGATTCATTGAGGATACAATAAGCCAGGTTACACTGATTGCAATTGTTAGGTAAAGTCCCTCTTGCAATCATGTCTTGCTCTTGGGGCAATTTCTGAACTACTCTTCTAATTTCTATTTCCAACTTTTCTTCCATTCTATTGATCTTATTTGCCATCCATATTCTGAATTCTATTTCTGACATTTCAACCATTTGCCTATGAAGGTCATCTTCTGTTTTTTCTCCTTTGTCATTCCTTGCAGGAATTGATCTACTCTGATTATTCTTGTTGCCAGAGTTCTTCCTCTGGTTCTGCCCCATGAGTATTTTCTGCAATTTGGGTATTAAAAGTGATAGGGTAATATTGGATTTGAGGTCCCAGGAAGTAATTAGAGTTAATCCACCCTTAACCAATGAGCTGGAACTTGTGACTGTGGGTTTTCCCTTACAGCCTTAGGTTCCTTTCAGAGCTATAGCCTAAGACTCTGAAGACCTGCTTAGTAAGAGAGCGTAAGATGGCTCTGACCTGAATTCAGTCACCTCTACCCAGTCTGGGGAGAAATACAAGCATCTGTGGTGCCCTTCCCCCTACCAGCGATAGGATATTCAGTCCTTTCCCGCTTTGAAACAACTGTCACTCAACCTCAGATAGCCAGGTCTAGAGTTCTAAACAGATTGACCCCAGACAGTATAATCACTGCACAGTAGAGAGAGTTCAAAGGGTCTCCAATTACCTGATAGTGGAAATCCACAGACATTTCTAACCAGCATACATAAGGGGATGGAACATGGTCCCCTCCAGTAGACCACCAATTCATGAAAGATCACTAGCCACAGTCAGGGCGAAGGCATCAGCATCTCCACCCTTGTAAGTCTGAACTGGGAATCAGTTTTCCTGCCCTTGAAAGTATCAGTGGTCAGCCCTTGAAAGTCCAATCCAGGCTCCAATAGCTCTGCCGAACCGGATGTCAGTGGCTCCACCCTTGAAAGTCCAAATGGGGTGAGCTCACCTGCCCAACATAGTCCTAACCTGGCATCAGAGGCTCCGACCTTGAAAATCCAAAGTGGGGTCAAACCCACAGCCCTGCAGTGCAATGTCACACGTGTTTCTCTCTCCCAAAGTTCCTCTCTGCCTGTGCCCCCCCCACCTCCACTCGAATCATTGTTTCCACACTTCTATCTGTACAATTCCCAGACCTCCTGGGGAATGGCCACGCAATCTGTGCTCCCAGGGGGTAGACCTTCAGACCGCCAGGCAAAGGGGGAAGGATGTACTGAAAGTTCAGTATTGTGGGGAGAGTATTTTCTCAGTTTTATGCTGGGCAGGATTATGCCTAGGCTCACAGGTGGGACCTCTCTGCGGGGAGGATGTGGCCCTTACCCATGGGATAAAATGAGAGGTCTTTTGTTTCCTGCTCACTTGCAGAGAGCCTGCAGTGAGCCTCCCACTTGGGGGAGAGGTCTCTCATCCTCGTGGCACTGGGCTTTGTACCTGGAATTTATTCACTAGGAACTTCTTTCTTTGAGTTGGACGTTGCCACAGCCAAGATGATGTGTACTTGTCTATCTTCTTTCCTATCTCAGCTCCCATCCTTCAGTTTCAGAGGCCAAATCTATCCAGAATCTCTCCTTCTGATCAGGAGCCTCTGGCTAAAGTTGCGTCTCGTCAGCCATCTTCCTCCCCCTTAGTGACTTTGTCTTTAATTTCATTGATTTCTTGAGACAGTCTTTAGATTTCCTTTACCACATTCTCTTCAATTCCATTGTTCTTATTTACAATCTATGTTCTGAATTATATTTCTGACATTTTATCAAGTTCTTTATGGGTGGAATTTTCTGCTGTAGCGCCATTGTAATTCCTTGGGGAAGTTGATCTGCTCTGATTTTTCATGTTGCCAAGTTTTTTTTTGGCTGATTCCTTCCCATGAGTGTTTTCTATTTATTTTCTTAACTCTAAGCTAAAAGGTTAGGGTGTCCATAAATTGTAGTTAAGAGATATACTGGTTGGGATGAGTAACCAGCTCACAGAAGGCAGTAAGGCCCTAGAAGGCTGAGTCTTGGCCAAGCAAATAGGATGCTAGTCTGCCAGCTTAATGCTATTCAGCAGGCTCTAGGGCTATTTGGATGCCCTGTCTGGTAGGCTGCTGTGGGCACTGGCTCCTCCAGAACACAGAGCTCTCCACACCCCTTCTAGGACTTGCCAAAGCAAAATGGCAGGTCCTTGTTCCAACTGTACAGTGATTTTAAGGCTGCTTGGCTGCCACATCTGGTAGGCTATTGTCAGTTTCAGAGACCCCAAGGATGCAGAATCCACCATGCCCCTACAAGAAACTGCCAGATGCAAAGTGGCAGTTTGCTGTTCTGCTGGCCTTTCCTATGGGCTTTGGGACCCATTGGATGCCAAGTCTGGTGAGTCTGTGTCAGTTTCAGAGATTCCTGGGACACAGAATTCACCATACCTCTTCCCAGAAATGCCAGGAAAAAAGCAGCAGTTTGCTGCTCTGCCAGTTCATCCAGGGACTAGGACTGTTCTGGTGCCAAGACTGGAGAGCTGATGATGTCAGTTTCAGAGGCTGGGGGCACAGAGTTCCTCAAACCTTGTCCCAGACCTGCCAGAAGCAAAGCTGGAGTTCACTGTTCTCCTGGCCCGAGGCCTCTGGTGCTAACTCCAGCTGGCAGTTGTCAGTCTCAGGCCCCAATAAATGGATCTTGCACCTCTACTAGGGTCTGCCTATAGTGAAGCAACAGTCTGGGGCCTCTCAGATCAGGGCCTACTAATGCAAGCCACAAGTTCATACAACATCCCCTCTCTAGTAGAGGACTAGTGTGGGTCACCCAAGTGCTCAGGCTGGTTTTAGCTGCTGTTTGATCCATGCTATGCCTGCTGACTGTTATTATATTTCCACACAAATTAAGGGGTCTCAGTCAGACCTGCCAGCAGTCTAAGACTCACCTTACTTGGCGCCAGTGTAATGAGTGCAATGCCCCAGTGCTCCACTGTTCCCCACACGGACCCCAGCCCTGTCATATGTGACTCCCTGTCACCTGCTTCCCAGGAGTTTTCACTTCCTTTTTTTTTTTCAACCCTAGTGTCCCATGCTTCCTCTCTGCACTTCCTCAGCTATTTATGGGAAGAGCAGTTCTAATCGAGGCAGCTGCCTTCTCCTTTCCCCAATTTTCTTGGGAGTGCCGAGAATGGTAGCTACTTCTAGTCACCTATTTTTCCTCACTCCATATATGAATATTTAAAAACCAACCAGTTCATGCTTAGAATAACTAAAACTATCCCCAAAAAGTAAATTTATAATTATGTCTTGTGTCTGACAGTATTTTTATAATCCCTAGTCTACACCCAAATGAATCAAGAGAAGTAATCTGTGAGTCTCACATCAGTAAAAGGTGAGTTATAAATAAATGAAGATATTTATATGTATACATAGACACCTACACACACAGGGATAAATATACGTGCACACGTACTTCTATCAACACATACACATGCACAACATGCATACACAACAGAAATACAAACTAAAGGGACAGATCGACATTTGTGACACTTTCTCTCAGGAGCATCCATGGCTATACAGAATGTTTTTTGACTGTTTAGCCATGGATGCTCCTGAGAGAAAATTAATGTGACTGTTTCTAAACTCTCACTAAAGCATTTGTGGGTAACTTTTCATCTTTTTCAGATTTAGTTGGATAGAGATTAGTCACAGGAGAGTTGCTCTTTCCTGTTAGTGTACTTGTCACCCTTAGGTATTGGCAGCCACTTCCTTAGGAAGTGGTCACATTCCTGTGTCTGAGACTCTGCACTGTAGTGCTCCCTGTCCTGCCCGGATGGGCCTACGGGGGGAGAATCCTTTCTGGGGCAAGGATGGGAGGAAGGAAGCACTCAGCAAAAAGAATAGAGCTAATGGAAGCTGGATTTGTTTCTCGTCCTCCAGAGCTCTGTCAACATGTGAGGTTGGTGCTAAACCTAAACCCACCATCACATTCAATGGAGCCCATGTCTTAACCTGCAGCTACTTGATCAGATCTCCTGGGCAGGAAGATGAGCGGGATGCATGAGGGTGAGGCGGTGATGGAGAGCGGTCAGGAGCAGGGTGTGACATGGACTCACTACCTACAAACAGAAGTTGAATGTAAAATTAGTTTTGTCCCAAAAGACTGTCACACATCGGGTTAGGTTCAATAGTAAAGAAACATACTTAAAACTTGAGTTAGTAATTTGTTGACAGGTTTAACATATGTGTTACAATCATTCGTTATCATTTCTAGGGAAAATGATGTATCAGATTCTAAATTAGTAAATATACACACGAATTCTTTAAGGGTTAACCAGTTAATTAGTAATAGTTGAAAAGCAATTTTAACTAATTTGAATTAAAAAGTAAGTCTGGAAAGTTACATTGTATTTTACTATGTACCTTTTTTTCTTTACACTGCCTTGTATGAACTGAAAGAGTATCTTCTGGCAGACTCACTAATGCAATATGTAATATAAATGAAGAAATATACACATATTTATACATATATATATACACATGTACACAAATTTATATATACAGCCTACAGACATATTGAGATTTGGGTTATTTCTTGTCAGGATCATTGATGGGTAAGCTTCTTTACTCGGTAAGCTTCTTTATCTTTTGGATTGAGATAGAAAAATAAGGGAACAACTCATAGATAAAAACTTCTTAACTTCTGGTGTTTCTCACCTTTATTAACTTGGAAATGGACTGTACAAGTGTGGGCCTGTTGCGTGAACCGAGACGCGAACGAGCAGCAGCTTTGCTGTAGGTGTAAACTTGCTCCTGTAATTATTAAGTCAAGAAACAGACTATACACTGTTTGATGGCATATAGCAAAGTTCTTTATTCCAAGTTTAAGTTTTATACTCTTCCAGTCACCTACACACCTAATCCATTATCTATTAGCTGAATTTGAACTTGAAAGGAAATTTATCATATCAATGTAACCACTTGTTTAGTAAATCTCTTCCTCTAAACAGTGACTAGTTTTCCGAGCAGGGCACAAAGACGAAAATAGCTATAGGGGAACAGAGTTAATCTTCAAGCATTCACTCAGTTTACTCAGTATGAACTAACGACTGTGACCTTCCTTCAGAGCAGAGCACCTATAGACCTCTGACAATATGTTGTTAACATACGTCAACCCTCTGGCCCATATCTCTGAGGAAGGGCGACATGCCCTTGGATCTCAGGCTTCACGAGGTGTACTGCTTCAGAGAAAAGGCCTAAGGAATTTTCCAAAGAGCCTAACTCTGTGAGTAACCCAGGGCGGTCCAAGCGTCTTAAGCCTCTGGAAGAAAAGCATGTCATTTTAAACTCACACTGAATTTACTTTGTGTGCTTGATGTAGGATAAGTTTATTTCTAAATATGATCCTACAGGGCCAAGGGAGGAGAGAATTCTATTTGGAGGAAGAAGGAGGTAGCAGTGGGCAGGGAGCAGAGGAATCCTCAGCAGGAAAGAATAAAGCTAACAGCCTTGGAAGTTTCCCTCGCCCTCCAGGGCTCCTCCACCACACGAGGCTGGTGCCCCAAACTCAAACCCACCATCCCATTGTATGGAGCCCTTGCCGCAGGCCTGCAGCTGTCTGTTGGGCAAGGATCATGGTACTGATAGGTGAAAAGTAAGGAGGTGGTGATGGCAATTAAGCTGGAGAATTTCAAAGGATAAAGGGGAAGGGGACATACAAACTAAAGTTAAACCTGAAGGAAATGCCATCACAAAAGATGGTCACATATAAGGATGACGATATAGTTACTTAATCTGATACATTACTATTTTACAGCCTAAGATATTCATTACCAGCTTATAAAATCTCTTTTCTAATTTTTTAAAAAATGGTTTACCAGGGTGGCGCCTGTGGCTCAGTGAGCAGGGCACTGGCCCCATATGCCGAGAGTGGCAGGTTCAAACCCGGCCCCGGCCAAACTGCAACAAAAAAATAGCCGGGCGTTGTGGCGGGCACCTGTAGTCCCAGCTACTCGGGAGGCTGAGGCAGGAGAATCGCTTAAGCCCAGGAGTTGGAGGTTGCTGTGAGCTGTGTGATGCCACGGCCCTCTACTGAGGGCAATAAAGTGAAACTCTGTCTCTACAAAAAAAAAAAAAAAATGGTTTACCAGTCAAAATAGTGATTTATAGGCCATCCCCAGGTTAGCAATGATCTAGTATACAGCGTTCTGTACTTACAAACAAGCTCTCAAGAAGGGTAATTTATAATTAAATAATTCATTTAATAAGTTGGGAAGTAGTTTCTTCCATGCAGTAGACAAACACACATGGCTAAGCATTTCGTTGGTGCAGCATCTCTACCCTCATGGCTAGTCTCATAGATAGAGAAGCACAAAGAGTCAGAAGAGCCTAGAAAGTTTACAAAGAAAGTATTAGCTGAAGCTTTTCATCTCATTGAAGTAGGATTTGCTAAGCTTGAGGAGCAAGATCCTAACAACCAGCAGTTTACAAAGGATTACTGTGCAGTTAGTGAGGACATCAGCAGCTCTTGGGCCATTTATGATGACAAGAAGAAAAAGACTGTGCAAATTCCCCTAGATACCATTTCCAAGAAACCAACTTCAGGAGTAATCTCCCCTCCTCCAGCAACAAAACCAAATTCTGATTCTCCAGCACCCACTCCATCCTCTCCAGCACCATCTCCGTCATCATCTTCCAATTATGTTAGTCTCCCTCTTGTCTCAAAATGCCCCTTCCTGTAAACAGACATGGATGCAACATTAAGTGAGTGTTAACCTTGAGTAATATTTTTTAAATTTTGCCTATCTCCTATCTAAACTTTTTTTATGAGTTTGCTTAGATGTTCTGTTTATTTGAATTAAAAGAATGAATGTTGTAGTTTAACTTATTATAATAGTACAGGAGTATTATTATTATAGTATTACACCATATTCTTATCACCACCTATGAGCCATTGTAGTATTATTACTATTGGCATTATTATTATCATATACGTGTTGTTTATCAGGGATTTGAATTTCATACAAATCCAACCTAAAGACTTTCTTAGGAACATGTCTCTTCCATAACCCAGGGATCACCTGTTCATGCACGTGAATATTTAAAGATTAACCAGGTCATCATTCTTGGAGTGACTGTAGCTATTTTAATGCAAAAAGGAAGGTTAGAATTACACATCAGGTCTATAACCATTTTTTCTATTAGCCTAGAGGTGAATGAAGTGATAGGAGGATCCAGGCGTAGAGGCATCGATGAAATGTGAGTCATAAAAGAGTAAGATGCACACACATGCACGTGCAGATGTGCACTTCTGTCAGCGTGCAGCACACACACACACAGACATGTACTTCTGTCAGCGTGCAGCACACACACGCACAGACATGTACTTCTGTCAGCCTGCATGCACACACGTGCACAGACATGTACTTCTGTCAGCGTGCAGCACACACATGCACAGACATGTACTTCTGTCAGCATGCAGCACACACATGCACAGACATGTACTTCTGTCAGCGGGCAGCACACACACGCACAGACATGTACTTCTGTCAGCGTGCAGCACACACACGCACAGACATGTACTTCTGTCAGCGGGCAGCACACACACGCACAGACATGTACTTCTGTCAGCGTGCAGCACACACACGCACAGACATGTACTTCTGTCAGCTGCATGCACACACATGCACACAGACATGTGCTTCTGTCAGCATGCAGCACACACATGCACGTGTAGACGTGTACTTCTGTCAGCGTGCAGCACACACACACGCGCAGACGTGTACTTCTGTCAGCGGGCAGCACACACACACACAGACATGTACTTCTGTCAGCGTGCAGCACACACACAGACATGTACATCTGTCAGCGTGCAACACACATGCACGTGCAGACGTGTACTTCTGTCAGCATGCACGCACACACACATACAACACATAAAACGATAGAGAAAAGGAATGAGATTTGTGATATTTACTCTGAGGAGCATCTGGGTAGTACGGTGTGTCTTTTTTTTCCTTTGCGCTCTCATTTTCAGACAGAAATACCACTTTGTCTTGGCACTATTTCTCATCTTCTCACTGTAGCATCTGCATTTGACTTTTCACCTTTTTAAGATTGGTGGGATAAAAGAGTAACAGATGATAGACGACTGCTTCTTCTTATTAGTGTACTGCCACCCTTAGTTACCAGCAGGAAATGCTTAGTAAACAAGGATGTTCTAAGTACAAGATTCTACTAGCATAGGCCAGGACAGAATCCCATTTGGAGCAAGGAAGAGGCAGCAGTGGGCAGGGAGCTAGGGAGTCGTCAGCAGGGAAGAATGGTAGTCCTTATCCCCAGAGCTCTGCCTCTGTGAGTCTGGTGCCCTAAACCCAAACTCACTGTCACGTTGGATGGAGCCCCTGCCTCAGGCCTGCAGTTAGTTGGCAGTATGTGAAAGCAGGGAAGGCCTTTACATTAGGAAAGTGAGGAGTTGACAAGGGACATGAGAGTCAGGAAATTAGATGGGGTAAAAGAGGATTCGTACCTATACACTGTAGCTGAGTTTGAAATAAATTAAAATACAAACATGTTGACATTGCTTCAATAGTCAAAATCTGAACTTAAATCATAAGTACTTAAACATTTTTTTATAGACTTAAGATATTTATTACAAATGTATAAAGATATATTTCTTTGGCAAAAGACATACCAGTTTCCATATAGTGTATTTACTTTATAAGTTACACAGAAATTTTAGCTAATTAGATCCAAAACATTAAGTGTGGGGAGTATTGTGGTATTCTATTATGTATCTTTTTCATTCTTTGCACTGCCTCATTTGAATTGAATGCAATATCCTGGGATGGATTCATCAATGTAATATACGATAGAAATGAATAAATATAGAAAATATATAACCAGTAAGGAGTTGATGGATGGACTTGAGAATCAGGAATTTAGATGGACTTATAGGGATCTGTACCTATCAACTACATTTGAATTTGAAATTCATTCACCAAATGTTTTCATATGTGGATAGGTTCAATAAGAACTGAATTTAAATCTTTAGTCTTTAAATTATTCATAGACCTAAGATCTTCATTATAAACCTATGGAGTCATTTCTGTGGATAAACTATATAAAAGTTTCTGAAAAACTAACTTACATATGACTAAGGGTCAGCCAGATTAGAAAGTGTAGGTAATTTGAGGCAGAAAGTTAAGTTTGGGAAGTTACATGGTATCTAACTATATTTATTCTTAACTCCTATAGCTCTGGCTCCCAAGAATACACACCAGCATCCTATGATGAATCTGTCAGAGAAATGTGAGATATGATTAAACCCATATAAATACTTAAATAAAAAGATGATATGAGTAGATAGATCAATAGATATACTATTTATATACCTATTCACACACATATATGAGTCAACACACGCACACATACTCATAGACACAGAGGAAGAGAGAGACTGAGGTTTAGAAGTTCATTGTCGGGAGCGTCCATGGCAACACAGAGTGTCTTTGACACTGTTTCTTAGTTGTCACACTGTAGCACATGTCACTACCTTTCTATATTTTATGGATCTAGTTGGTGAAAGAGAACCAGATAATAAAAGGAATGCTTCCTCCTCCTCGTGTGTGTTTGACACCTTGCGTAACTACCAGCCAAAATCCTCAGGAAATTGTCAGAATGCCTGTGTATGAGATTGTACTAGATTGGGTGAAGGGAGGAGATAATCCTATCTGGAGCAAGGCAGTAGTAGCAGAGGACAGGGCCTAGGGGAGCCTTCAGCAGAATACAGCACAGCTAATAGAGCCTGGATGTGTCCCACACCCCCAGTCTCTGCAACCATGGAAGCTGTTGCCCTAAAACCAAAAGCAACATCATATTGGAGGGAGCCTTGACTTAGTCCTACAGCTACTTGGCCCTATCTAAGGGACAGGAAAGACAACATGGTGGGAGAAAGGAAAGAGATAATGGAGGCACTTAGGAAACAGTAAGTTAAATGGAGGAAGAGTGGTTGTTTCCTATGAGCTGAAATTAGATTTCAAATAAATTTCACCAGAAAAGCCTTTTTTTATGCATTGGGTCAGGTTCATTGCTAAAAAACTATATTTAAATATTGAGTCATTAACTTTTTGGTGAGGTATAAAGTATTTGTTGTAGACATGAAGTACCATTTCTAGGGAATATGACATAGTAGATTCCAAATGCCTGACTTCTGTGTGACACTTTTAAGAGTTAACTAGTTTATAAGTTGAAGAATAACTGTAATTAATTTGAACTAAAACAGGAAGTCATGTGATGTCTTATTGTAACCTTTTTAATCCTTTAGTACTGGATCAAATGAATTAAAGTCCAAGTGCTTTAGTGAAGTTACCAGTGCAAGGTAAGATATAAACAAATTAATACATGTACATGTGTTCTGTGTACCCACACGTACATGCATTCATACACACTCAACATACAAAGAGATTAAAATTTGAGATATTCACTGTCAGGAGCTTTGAGACATAGAGTTTTTAGCTAGCTGTCTCCAATGTCCTGTTGCGGTAAGCTTCTGTGTGTCTTTGTAATTGTGGTATAAAGAAGAGGAAGTAGGCAAAGAGAGAGTGTGCCTAAACCTTGAGTCATTAACTTTTGTGATAGGTCTAAATTTTTTAATTAAAATAAATTTAGTCAAGTAGTTTATTACTTAAAGAGTAATTGTAGCTAAATTGAATCAGAAATTAAATCTAAGAAATCACGGTTGTCTATTATCTTTTTATTTCATTAACACTACCTTCAGTGAAGTGACACCAGTTAACTCATAAAGGAACCATCCATGAAGTATATAAATAAACAAATATAGATACAGTAGACTCTCCATAGTGGATCACCTCCCTGCATGGACTGCCTTCTTATGTCGACCTAATTTTCACAGAACAAACTTGGGGCACATGTACATATCAGTACTATAGACTAGTTCCACCTCCATATATGGAACGTTTTGTTACAGTCCCCTGGGTGGCTAACATACAGAGGTTCCACAGTTTATGTAAACAAATGTATCCATGTAAATGCACACACACACACACACACACACACAGCCTTCATGAAGAAAAGAGAGATTGAGATTTGGGTAGTTCATCGTCTTAGACATTGTTTTCTAAAGTCTTGTTACACCAGAATATAATGTAAACATAACTTTTATATTTACAGGGAAACCAAAAAATTAATGTAACTTGTTTTATTGTGACTTTAGCTTTATTGTGGTGGTCTGGGTCCCGATCCACAGCGTCAGCAAGGGTTTCCTATGTCTTGTTATAGCAGCCAAATGGACTAAGACAGGAACAATCACCATATTTTTCTTTTTCTTTTCCGTTTCAAGAATACTGTAAACATTATTATTCCAAAGTCTCCCTCCTGATTTATATTTTAGTTTTTTTTTTGGCTAAGCACTATCCTTAACCTATGACTATCTTATGCCTTAAACGATTTAATTGTTTCCTAATAACTAAGGTCATTAGTTTATACCATCATTATAAATGGTAGAGTCAACCGTTTATAAGCTGAAGAGTAATTTGAACCATAAAGTTAAGTCTAGGAACTCACATGGTGTGTTTGACTATATTTATTCTTAAATGCTATAGCACTGTCACATGTGACTACATACCAGTAGCGTATGATGGAACAACCAGTGAAATGGGAGATATGCTGTAATTAAATCATATATATATGATTTAATATATTCATATATGTGATTCATATGTATATGAATACATAGATTATACAGATAGATCAGTAGATAACACTATGTATAAATGTATTTACACACTCAACACACGCACACATACACATAGACATAGAGAAAGAGAGAGACTGAAGTTTAGAAGTTCATTGTCAGGAGCGTCCATGGCAATACAGAGTGTCTTTGACACTGTTTCTTAGTTGTCACACTGTAGTATCTTTTTATCTTTTATGGATCTAGTTGGTGAAAGAGAACCAGATAATAAGAGGAATGCTTCCTCTTGCTAGTGTGTATTTGACACCCTGAGTAACCACCAGCCAACATCCTCAGGAAATTGTCAGAATGAGACTGTACTAGATTGGGTGAAGGGAGGAGATAATGCTATATGGAGCAAGGCAGAGGTTGTACAGGACAGGACATTGGGGAGCCTTCGGCAGAATACAACACAGCTAATAAAGCCTGGATGTGTCCCACACTCCCAATCTCTGCAACTATGGAAGTTGTTGCCCCATACCCAAAAGCAACATCATATTGGAGGGAGCCTTGACTTAGTCCTACAGCTACTTGGTCCTATCTAAGGGACAGGAAAGACAACATGGTGGGAGAAAGGAAAGAGATAATGGAAGGACTTAGGAAACAATAAGTTAAATGGAAGAAGAGTGGTCATTTCCTGAGCTGAAGTTAGATTTAAAATAAATTTCACCAGGCGGCGCCTGTGGCTCAGTGAGTAGGGAGCCAGCCCCATATGCCAAGGGTGGCGGGTTCAAACCCAGCCCCCGCCAAACTGCAACAAAAAAATAGCCGGGCGTTGTGGTGGGCGCCTGTAGTCCCAGCTGCTTGGGAGGCTGAGGCAAGAGAATCGCGTAAGCCCAAGAGTTAGAGGTTGCTGTGAGCCGTGTGACGCCACGGCACTCTACCTGAGGGCGGTAAAGTCTCTACAAAATAAATAAATAAATAAATAAATAAATTTCATCAAGGTGTGATTCCATCCTGTGCAGGCGTTCCTTGGAGCAGTAGTCATTTATCTCCATCTGCCTTCTCTCCATCTAAGTGCATGCCACCACCTCCTGGATGATTCGGTGGACATGGACATGAGCCCCTTGAGGCCTTTTTGGTTGTGAACTAAAGGCCAACAAAGATTATCACTTTAAGGTGGATAATGATAAAAATGAGCACTAGTTATCTTTAAGAACAGTCAATTTAGGGGCTGGTACAAAGGATGAAATGCACATTGTTGAAGCAGAGGCAATAAATTAGGAAGGTAGTCGATTAAAGCAGCGGTTCTCAACCTATGGATCGTGACCCACAGGAACTGTATTAAAGGGTCTTGGCTTAGTAAAGTATCTCAAGAATGGAAGAAAAAGTATCCAATGTACTCAGCCCTACTATGAAACTAATTTATAGCTTTCATATGAAAGCTGTAACCCAATTATAGCCTAAGAATATGGGGAAAGGAGAAAGGGAGGGGAGGGGAGGGGGGAGGATGGGTGGAGGGAGGATGATTAGTGGGACCACACCTGCAGTACATCTTACAAGGGTACATGTGAAACTTACTAAATGTAGCATATAAATGTTTTAACACAATAACTAAGAAAATGCCAGGAAGGCTATGTTAACCAGTGTGATGAAAATTTGTCAAATGGTATATAAAACCAGTGTATGGTGAAAAAAAAAAACCTCACCTGGAAATTAATAAGCACTTCTAATAAAAACCCAGGCAGCAAAAAAAAAAAAAAAATATATATATATATATAAAATAAATAAATAAAGGGTCATGGCATTAGGAAGGTTGAGAACCACTGAATTAAAGTAAAACTTGCAACTTTGAACGTGTCTGTACAGTCAACAGTTTCTTGTGGGGGCTTTGAAATAACACTATCTCTGGTCTTATGGTTGAGGTGTGGTTCAGGGCCTGTGTGTGTTAGTGCGCAGCACTTAGTAGCTGTGGAAGAAGATGCAGAGTCAGAAGATGAAGAGGAGGAGTATGGGAAACTCTTAAGTATGTTTGGAAAGCAATCTTCCCCTTAAGGTGGTAGCAAAGTTCCACAGAAAAAAAGTAAAACTTGCTGCTTGTGAAGATAAAGATGATGGAGATGAAGATGAAGATGATGGGGATGAAGATGATGATTATGAAGATAAAGATGGTGAAGAAGATGAGGAGGAGACTGAAGAAAAACTTTCTCTGAAGAAATCTGTACAAGACACTCCAGCCAAGAATGCACAAAAGCAAACCAGAATGGAAAGGATTCAAAACCTTCAACACCAAGATCAAAAGGTCAAGAGTCCTTAAAAAAACAGGGAAAAAACTCCTAAAACACCAAAAGGGCTTAGTTCTGTCTTTAAGACATTAAGGCAAAAATCCAAGCAAGTATAGAAAAAGGTGGTTCTCTTCCCAAAGTGGAATCCAAGTTCATCAAGTATGTGAAGGATTGCTTCCAGATGACTGACCAGGAGGCTGTGGAGGAAGTCTTTTTAAGAAAATAGTTTAAACAGTTTGTTAAAATATTCTGTCTTATTTCATTTCTGTACCAGTTGATATCTGGCTGTGCCTTTTATAATGCAGAGTGAGAACTTTCCCTACTGTGTTTGATAAATGTTGTCCAAAATGCCTGTTTAGTTTTTAAAGATGGAACGCCACCCTTCACTTGGTTTTAAGTATGTATGGAATTTTTTTTTTTTAAGAGGCAGAGTCTCACTTTATTGCCCTTGGTAGAATGCCATGGCGTCACAGCTCACAGCAACCTCTAGCTCTTGAGCTTAGGTAATTCTCTTGCCTCAGCCTCCCAAGTAGCTGGGACTACAGGCACTCACCACAATTCCCGGCTATTTTTGTTGTTGTTGTTGTTGCAGTTTGGCCGGGGCCAGATTCGATCCTGTCACCCTCGGTATATGGGGCCAGCGCTCTACTCATGGAGCCACAGGCACTGCCCAAGTAGATATGGAATGTTATGATAGGACATAGTAGTGGTCAAACATGTAAATGGTGGAGAGACAAAAATATACATGTGGAAAAAAAACTCTGTACTTTAGTAAAAAAAATAAATTTCACCAGAAACGCCTTTTTTATGCATTGGGTCAGGTTCATTGATAAAAAGCTATATTTAAATATTGAATCATTAACTTTTTGGTGAGGTATAAAGTATTTATTGTAGACATATGAAGTACCATTTCTAGGGAATATGATCTAGTAGATTCCAAATGCCAGACTTCTGTGTGACCCCTTTAAGAGTTAACTAGTTTATAAGTTGAAGAATAACTGTAAATAATTTGAACTAAAACAGGAAGTTACGTGATGTCTTATTGTAACCTTTTTAATCCTTTAGTACTGGATCATATGAATTAAAGTTCAAGCACTCCAGTAGAGGCACCAATGCGAGGTAAGATATAAATGAATTAATACATGTATGTGTGTTCTGTGGTCCCACACATGCATGTATTCATACACACTCAACGTACAAAGAAATTGAGATTTGGGATATTCACTGTCAGGAGCTTTGACACACAGAGTTCCTTGCTAGCTGTTTCCAATGTCCTGTTGTGGTAAGCTTCTATGTGTAGTATTCTTTGTCTTTTGAGCAATGGTATAGCAAGAGGAAGCAGCAGTCAAAGAAGGAGTCTTCTTACTCTTAGTGTTTATCCTTAGTTACTAGCAACCAAAACCTGCAGGAAAGTGTCAGAAGATCTGTGTACAACACTGTAGCAGAGCAACACCACCTATCTCCCCAGGTGGTGAAGAGAAAGGTTGAGTAATAAACAACCATACTGACATCTTGAGTCATGATTAACTTTTTGGACAATTCTAAATTTTTAACTTTTAAAATTCAATTCCTTTTTAAAAAAATTTTTTGGAAGAAATTATCTCATTCTTTTGCTTAGACTATAGTGTAATGGTGTGATCACAGTTCACTATCATTGCTAACTCCTGGCTCAAGCAATCCTACTATCTCAGCTTCCCAAGTAGCTGGAGCTACAGGAGCATGCCACCACATCTAGTTATTTTCATTTTTAAATATTTCTAGAGCCTGAATCTAGCTGTGTTATGTCTTGAACTCCTGGCCTGAAGACATCATCCTTCCATCTTTGCCTTCCAAAGAGCTAGGATTGTAGGCATGAGCACTGAACCCATTTAAGTTGAATTTTTTAAGGCCAGCCAGTTTATAAGGTAAAGAGTCATGGTAGCTGGTTTGAACCAAAATCAAATCCAGGAAATCATGAGATACCTGTATACATTTTTACTGCATTAGCACTGCCTTCAGTGAAATGACAACAGTAACTCATGAAGGGATCATCCGTGAAATGTGAGACCTAAATAAACAAGTATAGGTAAACATATATATCCATGTAAATAAACACCCCCTACACACACGCATACACATTCACAAGCATATACATACATATAGAAAAGCGAGATCAAGATCTGGGGAATTCGTTGTCAGGAGTATTCATGATAATATAGACTGTCTTAGGCACTGTTTTCTAAAATCTTCTTTTGTGCTAATAGTATCTGTAGGTATCTTTCTATCTTTTTTGGATCTAGTTGTATAAAAAGGAGCAGGTCACAAGAAGAGTCCTTCTTATTCATAATTTGTTGGTCACATTTAGTCACCAGCAGCCAATAACCTTGGGAAAGTGGAGAGTAAGTGTATGACACTCTAAGAGAGGGGGCCAAGACTGGAGAGAGTCTTGTGTGTAGCAAGGAAGAGGGAGCAGTGAATAGGGAGCAGAGGGGACTTTACCAGAAAATAATGGGGCTAGTAGACCCTGGAACTGCCCCTCTGCCACCATGTGAGGCTGCTGCCCCAAAGGCAAACTCACCATCACATTAGGTTGGGTTCCTGCCTCAGGTCTGTGGTTACTGGGCCCTATCTGAGGGACAGGGAAGGCGTCCACCATAGATGAGGACTGATTAATGATAGGTGGTGTTGGGACTTAGGAAGGCATGGGGGAAGCAAGATGAGTTCCCACAAACTGAAGTTGAATTAGATGTAAATTTTATCACAAATGCTGTTACACTTGCGATTAGGGTCAAGAGTAAAGAAATGTACTTTACTTACTTCAGCTTGAATCGTTAAGTTTTTTCCAGTCCTGAGATTTCATCACAGTTGTATAAAGCTTCATTTCTAGATGAAAATTAAACATAAAATTTCAAATAACTAACGTTAATTTTTAAGGCAACTAGATTATAAATTGCACAATAGTTACAGCTAGTTTGTATTAGAAAAATAAGTCTGGGAAGACAAGTGGAGTCTTAGTATGTTTGTTTTTATCCTTTAGCTATGACCCATTGAATTAAAAACAGTAATCTGTGGTAGAGTTATCAGTGATGGGTGAGATATCAGTATTTTTATATAGAGAGTAAAAGGAGATATTGAGATTTGAAAAATATATTCACAAATGACATGATAATTAAACTGTAGTAATAAAGAACTGCAATTCAATTTTTATTCACTAGGCTCTTTTGTAAGGCCTGACTTCATCTTTACATCATACATGTGAGGCTTAATTTTAGGTAAAAATTATATGCCAGGTTTCAAATAATTAACTGACATGTTTTTAGAGTTCAACTAGTTTATAATTGTAGAGCATTTGTGCCTAATTTCAACCACAAAAGTAAGTCTTTGGTGTTGCTTGGCTCTGACATTTGGTTATTTATTTATTTGTCTATCTATTTATCTATCTTTGAGACAGTGTCTTGCTCTGTTGCCTGGGCTAGAGTGCAGTAGAGTCACCTTAGTTAACTGGGTCCTTAAATTCCTGGTCTCAAGCAAACCTTCTGCCAGCTTCCTGAGTAGCTGGGACTATAGGCTTGGATCACTATGCTTAGTTAATTTTGTCCTCTTCCTCCTCCTCATCATCATTGTTCTTCTTTCCTGGATCTCACTATATTGTTCAAGCTGGTCTGGAACCCCTGGCCTCAAATGATCCTCCTGTCTTGGCCTCCCAAAGTGCTAGGATTACAGGCCTGAGCCACCATGCCTGGCCTGACATGTTCTTTTGTTTTAGTTTCTTTCTCAAAGTTGGTGATGACATGTACATTTTTAATCCTTAGCACTGACTCGAATAAAATGGCATCAGTGGTATTTGACTACTTTGATATATCTCACCTTTCAGTGATGGTTTTATAAAAGACTACTGATGTCATTTATTTGGATCGATGCTAAAGCATATCTATATATGATACATAACAGGATAAACACACATCCTTCTATGTATCATGTATAAATATATAAAGACAGAGGTGTGTGTGTGTGTGTGTGTGTGTATAGAGAGAGAGAGATCAGTATAGAGAATATATGTACAGGAATACCTTGTTTTTTTGCTCTTTATTTCACTTTGAAGATATTGCATTTTATACAGATTGAAGCTTTTTGGTAACCCTGTGTTGGACAAGTCTCTTAATGCCATTTTCCCAACAGCATGTGCTTACTTGGTATCCCTGTCACATTTTGGTAATTCTCATAACATTTCAAGCTTTATTACTATTATTATTATTATATCTATTATGGTGATCTGTGATCAGGAATTTTTATAATCATTACTACTACAATTGTTCTGGAGCACTGTGAAGTATGCCCATATAGAACGGTGAACTTCATTGATTAATGTGTGGGTTCTGACTGTTCCACCAACCAGCTGTTCCCTCTTCTCTGTATTTCTTCTTGGGACTCCATTTCCTGGGGAACAAGAATATTGAAATTAGGCCATTTAATAAGCCTACAATGGCCTCTCAAGTGAAAAGAAGAGTCACACATCTCTGAATTTAAGCCAAAAGCTAGAGATAATTATGAGGAAGCCATGTCAAAAGCCGAGATAGGCTGAAAGGTAGGCCTCTTGGCCAATTTGTGAATACAAAAGACAAATTCTAGCTCAGCGCCTATAGTTCAGGCAGCTAAGGCGCCAACCACGTACACCAGAGCTGGCCTGCCAAACAACAATGACAACTACAACCAAAAAATAGCTGGGCAATGTGGCAGGCACCTGTAATCCCAGCTACTTGGGAGGCTGAGGCAAGAGTTGGAGGTTGCTGTGAGCTGTGATGCCACAGCACTCTACCCAGGGCGACAGCTTGAGACTCTGTCCCAAAAAAAAAAAAGACAAATTCTTTAAGGAAATTACAAGCACTACTCCAGTGAACACATGAATGTTAAGAAAGCAAATGACCTTATTGCTGATGTGAAAAAAGTTTTATTGTCTGGATAGAAGGTCAAATGAGCTACAACTTTTCCTTAAGCCAAATCTTAATCCAGGTCAAAACTCTAACTCTCTCTAAGTCTATGGAAGCTGAAAGGGTTGAGGAAACTTCAGAAGAAAAGGTTGGAGCTAGCAGAGATTGGTTCATGTTGTTTAAAGGGAGAAGCTCTCTCCATAACGTAAAAGTACAAAGTGAAACAGCAAGTGCTGATGTAGAAGTGGCAGGAAGTTATCCAGAAAATATAGCTAAGATAATTGATGACAGTGGCTACACTAAACAACAGATTTGCAATGTAAATAAAATGGCATTCTATTGGAAGAGGAGGCCATCCAGGACTTTCCTTGCCAGAGAGAAGTCATTATCTGGCTTCTAAACAAAAGAATAATAGGCTGACTCTTTTTGTTAGGGCCTAATGTAGCTGGTGACTTTAAGTTGAAGCCAGCGCTTATTGACCATTCTGAAAATCCTAGTATCCTTATGAATTATGGAATAACAACAGACCCTTCAGAAATTCAAAAAATCCTTAACAATACTACAAGAAACTCTACTCTCAGAAATATGAAAATCTGAAAGAAATCAGCCACTACCTGGAAGTACACCACCTGCCAAGACTTAGCCAGAATGAAGTGAGAATGTTGAACAGGCCTATATCAAGTTCTGAAATAGCATCAACTGTACAAAATCTCCCTGAAAAGAAAAGCCCAGGACCAGATGGCTTTACGTCAGAATTCTACCAAACCTTTGAAGAAGAAATCGTACCTATATTACTAAACCTCTTCCAAAATATAGAAAAAGAAGGAATATTACCCAACACATTCTACGAAGCAACCATCACCTTGATCCCCAAACCGGGGAAAGACTCAACAAGAAAAGAAAATTATAGACCAATATCACTAATGAATATTGATGCTAAAATACTCAACAAGATCCTAACAAACAGAATCCAACAACACATCAAAAAAATTATATACCATGACCAAGTGGGATTTATCCCAGGGTCTCAAGGCTGGTTCAATATATGTAAATCTATAAATGTAATTCAGCACATAAACAAACTAAAAAATAAGGACTATATGATTCTTTCAATTGATGCAGGAAAAGCTTTTGATAATATCCAGCATCGCTTCATGATCAGAACACTTAAGAAAATTGGCATAGGCGGCGCCTGTGGCTCAAGGAGTAGGGCGCCAGTCCCATATGCCGGAGGTGGCGGGTTCAAACCCAGCCCCGGCCAAAAACCACAAAAAAAAAAAAAGAAAAAGAAAAAGAAAATTGGTATAGAAGGGTCATTTCTTCAACTAATAGAGGCCATCTACAACAAACCCACAGCCAATATTGTATTGAATGGAGTTGAATTGAAATCATTTCCACTTAGATCAGGAACGAGGCAAGGTTGCCTATTGTCTCCATTGCTCTTTAACATTGTAATGGAAGTTTTAGCCATTGGAATTAGGGAAGAAAAGGCGATCAAGGGTATCCACATAGGGTCAGAAGAGATCAAACTTTCACTCTTTGCAGATGATATGATCGTATATCTGGAAAACACTAGGGATTCTACTACAAAACTTTCAGAAGTGATCAGGGAATACAGCAATGTCTCAGGCTACAAAATCAATACCCATAAATCTGTAGCCTTTATATATACCAACAATAACCAAGCTGAAAAAATAGTCAAGGACTCTATTCCTTTCACAGTAGTGTCAAAGAAGATGAAATATTTGGGAGTATACCTAACAAAGGACGTGAAAGATCTCTACAAAGAGAACTATGAAACTTTAAGAAAAGAAATAGCTGAAGATGTTAACAAATGGAAAAACATACCATGCTCATGGCTGGGAAGAATCAACATTGATAAAATGTCTATACTACCCAAAGCAATATATAATTTTAATGCAATTCCTATTAAAGCTCCATTGTCATATTTTAAAGATCTTGAGAAAATAATACTTCATTTTATATGGAATCAGAAATAACCTTGAATAGCCAAAACGTTACTCAGCAGTAAAAACAAAGCAGGAGGAATCACGCTACCAGACCTGAGACTGTACTATAAATCGATAGTGATCAAAACAGTGTGGTATTGGCATAAAAACAGAGAAGTAGATGTCTGGAACAGAATAGAGAACCAAGAGATGAATCCAGCTACTTACCGTTATTTGATCTTTGACAAGCCAATTAAAAACATTCAGTGGGGAAAAGATTCCCTATTTAATAAATGGTGCTGGGTGAACTGGCTGGCGACCTGTAGAAGTCTGAAACTGGACCCACACCTTTCACCATTAACTAAGATAGACTCTCACTGGATAAAAGATTTAAACTTAAGACATGAAACTATAAAAATACTTGAAGAAAGTGCAGGGAAAACACTTGAAGGAATCAGCCTGGGTGAATATTTTATGAGGAGGACTCCCCAGGCAACTGAAGCAGTATCAAAAATACACTACTGGGACCTGATCAAACTAAAAAGCTTCTGCACAGCCAAGAACATAGTAAGTAAAGCAAGCAGACAGCCCTCAGAATGGGAGAAAATATTTGTAGGTTATACCTCCGATAAAAGTCTAATAACCAGAATCCACACAGAACTCAAACGTATTAGTAAGAAAAGAACACATAATCCCATCTCAGGGTGGGCAAGGGACTTGAAGAGAAACTTCTCTAAAGAAGACAGAGGCACAATCTACAAACACATGAAAAAAAGCTCATCATCGTTAATCATCAGAGAAATGCAAATCAAAACTACTTTGAGATATCATCTAACCCCAGTAAGAGTAGCCCACATAACAAAATCCCAAAACCAGAGATGTTGGTGTGGATGTGGAGAAAAGGGCACACTTCTACACTGCTGGTGGGAAAGCACCAGACAGCCTAATATGTTCCTTCTGGAAAGATGTTTGGAGAATACTTAGCAACCTAAAAATAGACCTGCCATTAGATCCTATAATTCCTTTACTAGGTATATACCCAGGAGACCAAAAATCACAATTTAACAAAGACATCTGTACCAGAATGTTTATTGCAGCCCAATTCATAATTGCTAAGTCATGGAAGAAGCCCAAGTGCCCATCGACCCACCAATGGACTAGCAAATTGTGGTACATGTATACCATGGAATATTATGCAGCCTTAAAGAAAGATGGAGACTTTACCTCTTTCACGTTTACGTGGATGGAGCTGGAACATATTCTTCTTAGCAGAGTATCTCAGGAATGGAAGAAAGAGTATCCAATGTACTCAGCCCTACTGTGAAGCTAAATTATAGCTTTCACATGAAGACTATAACCCAACTATAGCACAAGACTATGAGGAAAGGGCCAAGGGAGGGGGGAGGTTTGGGTGGACGAAGGGTGATGGGTGGGGCCACACCTATGGTGCATCTTAGAATGGGTACAGGTGAAACTTACTAAAGGCAGAATACAAATGTCTACATACAATAACTAAGAAAATGCCATGAAGGCTATGTTGAACAGTTTGATGAGAATATTTCAGATTGTATATGAAAGCAGCACATTGTACCCCTTGATTGCACTAATGTACACAGCTATGATTTAACAATAAAAAAAAGATAAAGTCTGTTCCCATTGAACATTGGTGAGAAAAATGATTTGCCGTTTGTTCCAAATTGCTTTCCTTTGCTTTGCTCTTCAATCACCTGCAAAATCTGCAAAGTTATAAGCTAGATAAAATGCGAGGGCTGGAAACGGTGCCGTCAGTACCTCCAGAGTGTCTCACAGAGAGGCATGATATGCTCAGGGCTCTTGGAAGTTGTTCCAAAGTGAGCTCTTTGCCCAATTAAATAGTTGGTATGCCCATTTCCCTATATATCCTAGCTTGTAGGGGCCCAAATCAAGCTTACATTAAAATACAGGAAAGATTATTCCCACCTAGCAACCCAAGCTGTCACTAATATTCTAAAATTTTGAAACTTTCTGTGCTGGAACTGGGACAAGCCTTAATTTTCTTCATGTGGCTTATAAAACCTAAATATTCTCTGCTTAATTTTTTTGAATATTTTCCAAGTTCAAACGTGGTCATCACCTGCCATAGCAATATTTTACATTAACTGTGTTCTTAAAGAAAATTTCTTAAGGAGTGTTATTTTAGATTTTTCTACTTATTATTGAACCTTGTCATTGAGTAAGCTATTCTAATTGAGACGTAGGGAAAGAAATAAGAGATTTAAAGTAAAAATGACTAGTGTCTGCATTTTAGCTTCATTAATTAAAAGCAGGTAAAAGGTATGTGAGAATTAAAGAATGAAACATAAACATGATGATTTATTGATAATATCAAATTATACACACATGCTATAAATAGTGGGCATACTTGTTCTCATGATAACAACACTTAAATCTTCCTAATTTTTAGTATTAGAATCTTTCCAAAGATAACACACTACAGGTGAGACGCAAGTCTACCTTTTCTATTTCATTTAAAAGCTTTAATCTATTGGATCTAGTTATTCCAATGTAAAATGTGAGAAATTTCAGAGGAATTAGTGAAGATTGATGGTACTGACATGACATATCTGCACATAGTAGGTTGCTAAATAGCTGGTCATGGTTATTTTTAGAATCATCTAGCTGTGAGTGAAGCTAGAGGAGGCTGGTGTTTCCCCCTGAAATCTCCAGTGGGTTATGGCCCCAAGTTTCTGCTTCCCCTTTGGAATTCATGCCTCCGCTGGTAGAGGGGGTTAGAACATACAGCAGAGTAGATAAAGTAGTCTGGGAAATGTCTGGTTAGAGGGGATAGCTAGAGACAAAATATAAATGAAATTAGAAAGTAATTGATAGTTGCCCCCACAGATTGCAGCCACAGGCACCTTGACCTGAGGCTGTGATTTTCCTTCATTAGCTTTCCCCAGAAGCGTTCTTTGATTAGAATCCCCCTGTCCTTCAGCCTGGCAACTTTCTCCCCTAAACAAAGAACTGCCTGTTTAATTGAAGCATGAAGCTGTAACTTTTTCACTTTTTGTCTTATAAGAATATGACCCCAATTTTTCAAATAAATAAGTTCTGTGTGTGTGAGATTTTCTCAGCCCTTCTCTCCCATTGTCTGCCAGACCCTGGGTGATCGGTTCAGGTTCCTGCTTTAAGAAGGAGCCCCCAGTCTACCAGGTACCCACTAGGCTCTGGGTTGCTACATTTAACCTTCTGACTCTTGATTGATTTATCACTTCGGAATGATGGCTATGACATTTGAAGAAACAGGAGATTAAAAGTACAATTATTTCAGAGCAAAAAAAAGTAATAATTTTGACTTATAACAAATATATTTTGTAAGGCTATAGCTGCAATAGGCAGTGATTCCTCTGACTGATTCACACAAAGTAAATTTTCAATTTACTTTGAAGCTTTTCAGATTTATTTCATTTGAAAATTAAAAGTATGTTGCACTATTCACCATTGTAGATGCCACTAAGAACATTGGTGATTCATGGGAAGAGGTCAAAATATCAACATTAAGAGGAGATTAGAAGAAATTGATTACAGTCTTCATGGATGACTCCAAATGATTCCAGATTTTAGTTGAGGAAGTCACTGCATATTTTGTGGAAATAGCAAGTTAACATAATTAGAAGTGGAGCCTGAAGATGTGACTTAATTGCTGCATTTTCATAATAAAACCTGAGCACATGAAGAGTTACTTCTTATGGATAAGTATAGAAAGTGTTTTCTTGAGATAAAATCTACTCTTGATGATGATGCTGTGGACAGTTTTGAAATGACAACAAAATACGTAGGATATTCCATAAACTTTGCTGATAATACAGCAGCAGGGCCTAAGAGGAGACTGCAATTTTGATAGAGGTTGTACTGTGTGTAAAATGCTACCAAACAGCATCATATGCTACAAAGTAATCTTTTGTGAAAGGAAGAGTCAATTGATGCAGCATGCTTTATTGCTGTCTTATTTTAAGAGGTCACCAAAGCCCCTCAATCTTAGCAAACACCATCCTCAACAACCAACAACCATTAACATCAAGGCCATGCCCTCTACCAGCAAGAAGTTGACTCACTGCAGGCAAGGTCAGATGATCCTTAGCATTTTTTTTAGCAATAAAGTACTTTAAAGTATATATATTATTTCCTTAAACATAATCCTGTTGTACTCTTAATAATCTACTGTGTTGTATAAATATAACTTTTGTATGCACAGGTAAACAAAAAAATTTATGTGATTCTCTTAATGTGAAATTTACTTTATCACAGCGGTCTGGAACTGAACCTGCTGTATCTTTGAGATATGCCTGTATATGTATCCTTTATATATTCTCTGTCCTTTTACATTATGCCCAGATAGAAACACACACACACACACACACACACACACACAAAAGGAGAGTAAGAAGAGAGAAATATGCAAATTCAATGTTGAGAGTATCCATGAGAAAAGAGTTTTCTGGTCAGTGATTCTATAATTCTTTCTAAAATGATAGATCTTCCAGGGGGCTCAATTATGTTTCTTATATTCTTTAGATTCAGGGAATTTTTTGGCTTAGATAAATTGGTCATATTACTGTTTCATGTAGCAAATATCTAATGATATATTTTTGCATTTGTTTGTGGTTATAGTGTGTTAGAATTACTTGCCAGACTTGAGGAGGAGGATGAAGACGTTGACGGTGACACACCAGTTGAGTAAGTCAGTTTGAAGTCTGGAAGTAGGGAGCCTTTGATGGATCTCTTTGGGACAACAGGGCTTGTGCTAAGGCAAAAGGAAAAGGAAAACTATGGAAAGATATCAAAATTTATGGCAGGGTGAGCATACAATATTTATTTAATTGAATTTGCAGACAAATACTGTTGAAAACAATTTTCCATCTTTTCAGAAGAAAAAGGTTCATAAAAGACTATAATTTTATTAAAATTTTCTTTCTTAACAGAGGACTACAGAATGCTACTTACTCTTAAATACTGGTTCTTTCTTATTTTTCCTGGATATCCTCTGATTCCCAGTTTTGTAAATGTTCTATGAGCCCATGAGACTCATTGGAAAGCTGAAAATATTTAATTAACTAAAGGCCTCTTCACACTTATTGGATATTTATTCATGTTGATTTGTTTCTGAGTATTCTCCCCTAGAGTACCTCCTATTGCACTGGTCTGCAGGCAGCTTATCATGAACTCACTGTAATGAAATAATACATTCTTAAAATTGCATGCATTTGAACTGCAGAAATGTTCAGGAGATTTTTTTTCTGCCCCAGTATTATCCAGTTACATAACCATTCACCAGCTTCGTGAATGTTGGAGAGAAGAATTTAACTGATCCCTGTTGCAATTTGTTTGTCTCTAAACAAAGATTACATTGGGGCAACTGGTGAATTCAAACAGTTCTTCAAACGACTCTGAATTTCCATTTTCTAGAACTTATTTCATCATGGACCATCAATGAATGGTTCATTCTGCTATTACTTGCATTGTATGTCTGAATATTAGCTGTACAGTTCTGTAATGGAACTGCCCAGGGATAGGACAAAATTTAGACAGAGAAAAGGAAGCATTTCTTTCCCTTTCCCTACTCTAAACAAAATAAAATGGATTCTGTTGTGTTTTATTTTCTATTTAAATTACAAAACCAAACCTCATTGCAAGGGTCTAGGAGACATTTGCAGTAGTTCCTGTGAGAATTGTGGTGTTTCAGATCAGCGAGGTGATCCTGGATTTGGAGTTAAAGCTGGAACTCATCTTGGCTCTGGCATTCAATATTCACTTGACATTCAGCAAATCAAGCTTAAACTTCTTTAAACTTTAGATGATTCAAATGTAAACTGGCAATAATTCTATGATGTCTATTTAGTGGGTGTTATAACAAATTAATAATACAAGTAAAATAACATGTAAGTAAAGTGCTTTGAAAATCTTAGCAGGTTAGTGTTTGATGCACATATATTTTAGATAGGAAAGTAAAAAGAACCTCATGAAATGGAAAGGTGAAAATTTTAGTTATTAGTAAAAAAACTTTAAATACACTTCTGAATTTTGTTTTAAACTTATATTTATAAAGGCCTTTGTGTTCTGTTAAATTCTTAATGTGGGTTAGAGGAAATCTGTGATTAATTTTATTTTTACTTCCTTTTGCAGTGGAAAGATTAAGAAAATGGTGCATTTAATTGTGTCATCTATTGCATTCGGGTATGAGAGACTATAGAAAAGACATATATTAAATACATGTGACATTTAATTTCAATATTTTTAGTGAGAAAGGATTTGAAAAAAAAATAAAGCAAAAAGCATTTTCACTGTCAATGTTGCCAAATGGCCATGTGCCCCATTTAAGGTAATCTCATTTATTTTGGAATTTTAGTTTAAGCAGAACATTAAGATTTGCAAAGAAATGGCATTAAAAACAATGAGGCATGATTTTAAACTCCTGTAAGTGTTTTATTAAATAACCTTATATATCTGGAATCACTCCTTAATTTTAGAAATATTTTACTTAAGGTTCTTCTCTACATGAGAGTAATATTTCATACTGTGATACAGATTTACACAGTATAATTGCTTTATTTTGAATTAATAATATCTTAATTTCAGTTGCAATTATGAAAAATTACTTGGAAGACCAATTAATTCATCTTTATAGATTATGTAAATAGTATAAGCATTTTATCAGGAATGTGTTTGGATTATGTGAGAGAAAGGCTCAGGAAGAACTTTAGAGCTCAATAATGTAAGTATTTAAGGCACTGAGTTCCTTCTCATGTGCCCACAACTATGCTAGACGCACCCATGAATTTGATCACAGACCTGTTGAAAATCTCACTGATGAGAAGATTTTACTGGTAAAGTGGTCTTTTAAAGGCTTATGTTAGTTATTCTTTAATTTGTTTCTTATTACTAAATTCTTAACAATTATTCAGGTTTTTTAAAAATTATGCAGATTAATGAGGCTTTATTGTAAGAAATTGGTATAAACTCCTTTTGAAATTCTCAGATTTTAAGATGGGTTTACAAATAGGCATATGTAATTTTTTGGTTGTTGCCCTTGGGGATTCATTGAGGGTACAAGAAACTAGGTTACATTGATTGCATTTGTTAAAGTCTCTCTTATAACTGTGTCCTATACCCAAGAGGCCTGTCACACCTGTGGCCTCCCCCGCACTCCCTTCCCTCTTTCCCTCTCCCTGCACCCATCACCATGTACTAGGTCATCAATTGTCCTAATATCAGAATTGAGTACATAGGATTCTTGCTTCCCCATTCTTGTGATGCTTTACTAAGAATAACGTGCTCCACTTCCATCCAGTTTAATACAAAAGATGTAAAGTCTCCATCTTTTTTAATGACTAATGGTATTCCTTGGTATACATATACCACAGCTTGTTAATCCATTCCTGGCTTGGTGGGCATTTAGGCCATTTCTACATCTTGGTGATTATAAATTGAGCTGCAGCAAATAGTCTAGTGCAAATGTACTTAAGATAAAAGGATTTTTTTCTTCTAGGTAGATGCCCAGTAATGGGATTGCAGGATGAAAAGGGAGGTCTAGTTTGAGTTCTTTGAGGATTCTCCATACTTCCTTCGAAAAAGGTTGCATTAATTTTCAGTCTCACCAGCAATGTAGAAGTGTTCCCTTCTCTCCCCATCCATGCCAACATCTGCAGTTTTGAGATTTTGTTTTTTGGTTTTGTTTTTTTTAGTTTTGAGATTTTGTGATGTGGGCTATTCTCGCTGGGGTTAGGTGATACCTCAAGGTGGTTTTGATTTGCATCTCTCTGATAATTAAAGATGATGAGCATTTTTTCATATGTTTGTTAGCCTTTCATCTATCTTCTGTAAAGAAGGTTCTATTCATTTCTCTTGCCCAGTGATATAAGGGATTGTTGGCTTTTTTTTTTATGTTTACTAATTTGAGTTCTCTCAAATTAATCCTATTTATCACACTTTTGTTCAATTCATAATATACAAATATCCTTTGCCCTTCTATAGGTAGTCTATTTACTTTGATTGTTGTCTCCTTAGCTGTACAGAAGCTATTCAATTTAATTAAGTCCCATTTGTTTATTTTTGTTGTTGCTGCAATTGTCACAGAAGTCTTCTTCCCGAAGTCTTTCCTCAGGCCAGTATCTTTAAGTGTTTTCCCCAGAGTTTCTTTGAAGATTTGTATTGTTCCATGCCTTAGATTTAGATTTTTTATCCATCTTGAATCAATTTTTGTGAGTGGAGAAAGATGTGGGTCCAGTTTTAGTCTCTTACATGTGGATATCCAGTTCTCCCAGCAGCATTTATTGAATAGGGATTCTTTCCCTCAGTGTATATTCTCATTTGGTTTATCAAAGATTAGGTGGCTCTAAGATGTTAGTTTCATTTCTTAAGGTTCATAATTTTCTTTATAGAGATCCTTCACCTCTTTCGTTAGATATATTCCTAGATATTTCATTTTATTTGAAACTACTGTGAAGGGGATTGTGTCCTTAATTAGCTTCTCATCCTAGCTGTTTGTTGTGTGACTGGAGACACGAGAGAACAGCAGCTTTGCCACAGGTGCAAGCTCACTACTGCAATTTTTAAGGATAAACAAGAAACCGACTACACCGCATGGGATGGCGTGTAAGCAAAGGATTTTTATTCTTGACCACCTTATATACACTGGTAGTCACGTACACACTTAATCTACAATCTCTAACTCTTTCTATCTACAATTAACTTGTGAGGAGACACCAAGTCTATAAATCAGCACAATTTTCTCCACTTTTTCTTTCTTCTCAGACATGTGTTAACTCTTGAGCAAGGTATCTAAATAAAAATCACAAAGAACTCCTGGGGAAGAAGGGGAAACAAAATCCCTCAAGCACACACTTAGTTTGCTTCATAATGGAGTAACTGACTTTGTTCTTCCACAAGGCAGAGACCTTTAGGCTCCAAAGACAATGTGTTTTAACACCTGTCAACCTCTGGCCCGTATCTCCAGTGGAGAGAGTGTTAGTCTCTGCACACATGGTCTTAACAGGAGCATAACATCAGAGAAACTGTTCCAGATTTTTACTTCCGTAAAAACAGACTCTGAGTAAGCCTCAGGGGGAGCTCAGTTCTCCTTTTGCCTTTGTGTTAGCAAAAATAATTTTTAAGCCATTACAGACTTGCCTTGTGTGGCTTATGTAGGACAGTTTAACCCACAGCTGTTATTAGCGTATACAAAGGCTGCTGACTTGTGGACATTGATTTTATATCCTGAGATATTATGGTATTTTTGATCACTTCCAGGAGTCCTGTGATGGAGTCTATGGGGTTCTCAAAATACAAGATCATATCATCAGCAAAGAGGGAGAGTTTGACCTCCTCTTCTCCCATTTGGATGCCCTTTATTTCCTTCTCCTGCCTGATTGTATTGGCTAGAACTTCCAGCACTATGTTGAATAGTAGTGGCAATAGAGGACAGCCTTGTGTGGTTCCAGTTCTAAGTGGAAAAGCTTTCAGTTTTACTCCATTCAGTAAAATATTAGCTGTGGGTTTTTTGTAGATAGCTTCAATCAGTTTAAGCAATGTGCCACAAGGCGGCGCCTGTGGCTCAAGGAGTAGGGCGCGGGTCCCATATGCCGGAGGTGGGGGGTTCAAACCCAGCCCTGGCCAAAAATCACGAAGAAATGTGCCACCTATGCCTATATTTTTCAGGGTTTTAATTTAAAAAGGGTGTTGAATTTTATTGAATGCTTTTTCTGCATCTATTGAGAGGATCATATGGCCTTTGATTTTGCTTCTGTTGATATAGTGAATTATGTTTATGGATTTGTGTATGTTAAACCAGCCTCACATCCCTGGAATGAAACCTACTGGATCATGATGTATGCCTTTTTAAATGAGAAGCTGTAGTCTATTGGCTAGGATTTTGTTGAGAATTTTTGCATCTATATTCATTAGTGACATGGGTCTGAAATTCTCCTTTTTAGTTGGGTCTTTTTCTGATTTTGGCATCAGTGTGATGTTTGCTTCATAGAACGTGTTGGGGAACATTCCTTCTCCTCAATTTTTTGGAATAATTTCTGCAGTATAGGTATAAACTCTTCTTTGAAGGTTTGATAGAATTCTGGTTTGAAGCCATCTGGACCAGGGTATTTTTTTGTTGGGAGATTTTTTTTATTGTTTCTTTGATCTCAGTGCTTAAAATAGGTCTATTCAGGATATCTATGTCTTCTTGGTGAAGGGTAGGGAGAGAGTATGATTCCAAATATTGATCCATTTCCTTCACATTGTCAAGTTTCTGGGCATAGAGTTTCTTGTAGTATTCAGAGATAATCTCTTTATTTCTCTTGGGCATCTCTTGTTATTTCCCCTTTATCATATCTGTTTGAGGTTACTAGAGATTTTGCTTTTCTGTGTCTAGTTAGTCTGGCCAAAAGTTTATCTATTTTATGTATTTTTTCATAAAACCAACTTTTTGTTTCATTTATTTCTTGAATGATTCTTTTGTTTTCAATTTAATTAATCTCTGATATAATTTTGGATATTTCTTTTCTTCTGCTGAGTTTAGGATTAGATGTTCTTCTTTTTCCAGTTCCATAAGATGACTTGTGAGTTGTTCATGATCTTTCTTTCTGTTTTTCAGATGTAGGCAACAAAAGGGATAAATTCTCCTCTCAGGACTGCTTTTGCTGTATCCCACAATTTTAGGTAGCTTGTGTCTTCATTGTTGTTATTCTCAAGGAAGTTAATGATTTCCTGTTTTATCTCTTCCTCACCCAACTATCAGCATAAAAAAAAAATGCATCTTTCAGCTTTTTTTAATTTCCATGCCCTTGTGTGGAGTTGAACATTTTTGTTGGAGTTGAGTTCCAACTTTAATGCCTTGTGGTCTGAGAGGATACAAGGTAAAATTTCAATTCTTTCGATTCTGTTGTGGTTTGTTTTGTGTCCTAGGATATGATCAATTTTGGAGAATGTTCCATGGGCCAATGAGAAGAACTTATATTCTTTAGCTTTGGGATGGAGTGTTCTATATATGTCTATCCAGCACAGTTGTTCTGGAGTCACATTTAAGTCCCATGTGTTTTTGTTTAGTTTCTATTTAGAGGATCTATCCAGCTCTGTAAGAGGAGTGTTAAAATCTCCTGCTATTGTGGTATTATAGGATATCATATTGCTCAGACTAATTAAGATCTGTTTCAAGAATCAGGGAGCATTTATGTGGTTGCGTAAATATTTAGAATAGAAATGTCTTCTTGTATTTTTTTTTACTTTAGTTGCTTTAAATCCACTTGTATTTGAAAATAAGATTGCAACCACTCTTTTCTTCTGAGTTCCGTTTGTCTAAAAAATTGTCTTTCATCCTTTAATCCTGAGTTTTAATTTGTCCTTCATGCTAGGTGTGTTTCCTACAGACAGCAAATGGATGGCCTGTGTTTTTTTATCCAATCAACCAAACTGTGCCTCTTCAGTGGGGAATTCAAGCCATTAACATTTATTGAGAGAATTGATAAGTGTGGTGGTGTTCTATTCATTTTATTTTGTGAAAGTCTATTGCTTAGTTTTATCTTTTGCATCATTGTGGAAGCTAGGTTTTCTCCTTTAGTTTCTGGGTGCTTCCTTTGCTGGTTGGTCCATTGTGATGGTCAGTATATAGAATAGGTCTAAGTATTTCCTGTAGAGCTTGTCTTATTGTGGCAAAGTTCCTCCAGGTTTGTATATCAGTAAAAGATTTGATTTCTCCATCAATTTTAAACTTTAGCTTAGCAGGATATAGAATTCTGGGGTGGAAATGGTTTTGTTTAAGTAGATTAAAGGTAGATGACCATTTTCTTCTGGCTTGAAAAGTTTCATTTGAGAAGTCTGCAGTCACCCAAATGGATTTGCTCAAGTAGGTCAATTGTTGCTTACTCCTTGTAGCTTGCAGAATCTTTTCTTTTGTCTTGATTTTGGATAGGTTCATCACAATGTGTCCTGGAGAATCTCTATTTGAGTTGAGACGACCTGAGGTTTGATATCCCTCCAAAAGGAATGTGTCAGAATCTTTGGTGATATTTGGGAAATTTTCATTTATAATATTCTCTAGTATGGCTTCCATTCCTCTGGGGCATTCTTCTTCCCCTTCTGAGATACCTGTAACTCATATGTTTGAACACTTCATGAAGTCCCATAATTCTGTCAATGTATGTTCTGCATTCTCTCTCTTTTTTTCTGCCTCTTTAACTGTCTGAGTTAGCTCAAGAACTTTGTCCTCTACCTCTGAGATTCATTATTCTGCATGGTCTAATCTGTTGTTGATACTTTCTTCTGCATCTTTTTTTTTTTTTTTTAATTGTTGGGATTCACTGAAGGTACAATAAACCAGGTTACACTGATCGCATTTTTTAGGTAAAGTCCCTCTTGCAATTGTGTCTTGCCCCCAGAAGGTGTGACACATACCAAGGCCCCACCCTCTCCCTCCTTCCCTCTCTCTGCTCTTCTTTTCCCCACCCCTCCCTCCTTCTTTCTCTCTCTGCTCTCTCCTTCCCCACCCCCACCATGACCTTAATTGTCATTAATTGTCCTCATATCAAAATTGAGTACATAGGATTCATGCTTCTCCATTCTTGTGATGCTTTACTAAGAATAATGTCTTCCACGTCCATCCAGGTTAATATGAAGGATGTAAAGTCTCCATTTTTTAAATAGCTGAATAGTATTCCATGGCATACATATACCACAGTTTGTTAATCTATTCCTGGGTTGGTGGGCATTTAGGCTGTTTCTACATTTTGGCAATTGTAAATTGAGCTGCAATAAAAAAAGTCTAGTACAAGTGTCCTTATAATAAAAAAAAATTTTCCCTTCTGAGTAGCCCAGTAATGGGATTGCAGGATCAAATCAGAGGTCTAGCTTGAGTGCTTTGAGGTTTCTCCATACTTCTTTCCAGAAAGGTTGTACTACTTTGTAGTCCCACCAGCAGTGTAAATGTGTTCCCTTCTTTCCACATCCACACCAGCATCTGTAGTTTTGAGATTTTGTGATGTGGGTCATTCTCGCTGGGTTTAGATGGTATCTCAGGGTGGTTTTGATTTGCATTTCTCTAATAGAAAGGGATGATGAACATTTTTCATATGTTTGTTAGCCATTCCTCTGTCTTCTTTACAGAAGGTTCTATTCATGTCTCTTGCCCATTGATATATGGGATTGTTGGCTTTTCTCATGTGGATTAATTTGAGTTCTCTATAGATCCTCGTTATCAAGCTTTTGTCTGATTGAAAATATGCAAATATCCTTTCCCATTGTGTAGGTTGTCTCTTTGCTTTGGTTGTTGTCTCCTTAGCTGTACAGAAGCTTTTCAGTTTAATGAAGTCCCATTTGTTTATTTTTGTTGTTGTTGTAATTGCCATGGCAGTCTTCTTCATGAACTCTTTCCCCAGGCCAATATCTTCCAGAGTTTGTCCTGTGCTTTCTTTCAGGATTTTTATTGTTTCGTGCCTTAAATTTAAGTCCTTTATCCATCTTGATCAATTTTTGTGAGTGGGGAAATGTGTGGGTCCAGTTTCAGTCTTTTACATGTGGATATCCTGTTCTCCCAACACCATTTATTGTATAGAGAGTCTTTCCCCCAAGGTATATTCTTGTTTGGTTTATCAAAGATTAGGTGGTTGTAAGATGTTAGTTTCATTTCCTGGTTTTCTATTCGATTCCAAGCGTCTATGTCTCTATTTTTGTGCCAGTACATGCTGTCTTGACCACTATGGGTTTGTAGTACAGCCTAAAATGTGGTATCGTGATGCCCCCAGCTTTATTTTTATTACTAAGAACTGCCTTAGCTATATAGGGGTTTTTTTCGGGTACCATACAAAATGCAGAATCATTTTCTCCAAATCTTGAAAGTACCATGTTGGTATTTTAATAGGAATGGTATTGAATAGGTAGATTGCTTTGGGAAGTATAGACATTTTAACAATGTTGATTCTTCCCAGCCATGAGCATGGGATGTTCTTCCATTTGTTAATATCCTCTGCTATTTCCTTTCTGAGGATTTCATAATTTTCTTTATAGAGGTCCTTCACTTCCTTCGTTAGGTATATTCCTAGGTATTTCATTTTCTTTGAAACTATGGTCAAGAGAGTTGTGTCTTTAATTAGTTTCTCATCTTGACTGTTATTGGCATATACAAAGGCTACTGACTTGTGGACATTGATTTTATATCCTGAAACATTACTGTATTTTTTGATGACTTCTAGGAGTCTTGTGGTTGCGTCTTTGGGATTCACTAAGTATAAGATCATGTTGTTAGCGAAAAGGGAGAGTTTGACCTCCTCTGCTCCCATTTGGATTCCCTTTATTTCCTTGTCTTGCCTAATTGTATTGGCTAGAACTTCCAGCACTATGTTGAATAGTAAAGGCGACAGAGGACAACCTTGTCTGGTTCCAGTTCTAAGAGGAAAAGCTTTCAGTTTTACTCCATTCAGTAAAATATTAGCGTGGGTTTGTCATAGATAGCTTCAATCAGTTTTAGAAATGTGCCACCTATTCCTATACTCTTCAGCGTTCTAATTAGAAAAAGATGCTGGATTTTATCTAATGCTTCTTCTGCATCTATTGAGAGGATCATATGATCTTTATCTATGCCTCTGTTAATATGGTGGATAACGTTTATGGACTTGCGTATGTTAAACCAGCCTTGCATCCCAGGGATGAAACCTACTTGATCATGATGTATTACTTTTTTGATGATAAGCTGTAATCTATTGGCTAGGATTTTGTTGAGAATTTTTGCATCTATATTCATGATGAAATTGGTCTGAAATTCTCCTTTTTCTTTGGGTCTTTTCCTGGTTTTGGTATCAGTGTGATGTTTGCTTCATAGAATGTGTTGGGGAAGATTCCTTCCTCCTCAATTTTTTGGAATAATTTCTGCAGTACAGGAATAAGCTCTGCCTTCAAGGGTTGATAGAATTCTGGTGTGAAGCCATCTTGACCAGGGCATTTTTTGGTTGGAAGCTTTTTTATTGTTTCTTTAATCTCAGTGCTTGAAATTGGTCTGTTCAGGAGTTCTATTTCTTCCTGGCTAAGTCTATGGAGAGGGTGTGATTCCAAATATTGATCCATTTTCTTCACATTGTCAAATTTCTGGGCATAGAGTTTCTGGTAGTATTCAGAGATGATCTCTTGTATCTCTGTGGGATCAGTTGTTATTTCCCCTTTATCATTTATGATTGAGGTTACTAGAGATTTTACTTTTCTATTTCTCATTAGTCTGGCCAATGATTTATCTATTTTATTTATTTTTTTTAAAAAACCAACTCCTTGTTTCATTCATTTTCTGAATGATTCTTTTGTTTTCAATTTCATTGATCTCTGATTTGATTTTCGATATTTCTTTTCTTTTACTGGGTTTAGGCTTAGATTGTTCTTCTTTTTCTAATTCCATAAGATGGCTTGTAAATTTGTTGATGCGTTCTCATTCTGTTTTTTGAATGTAGGCATCTAAAGTGATAAATTTTCCTCTCGAAACTGCTTTTGCAGTATCCCACAGGTTTTGGTAGCTTGTGTCTTCATTGTTGGTATGCTCAAGGAAGTTAATGATTTCCTGTTTTATTTCTTCCTACACCCATGTGTTATTCAACATAAGGTTGTTTAATTTCCATGCCTTTGTTTGGGGTTGAACGTTTTTGTTAGAGTTGAGTTCCACCTTTGCCACCTTATGGTCTGAGAAGATACAAGGTAATATTTCAATTCTGTTGATTCTGTTGATATTTGTTTTGTGTCCCAGGATATGATCAATTTTGGAGAATGTTCCATGGGGTGATGAGAAGAATGTATATTCTTTATCTTTGGGGTGGAGTGTTCTATATGCATCTGTCGAGCAGAGTTGTTCTAGGGTCTCATTTAAATCTCTTCTATCTTTGTTTAATTTCTGTTTAGAGGATCTGTCCAGCTCTGTAAGAGGAGTGTTAAAGTCCCCTGTTATGATGGTATTATCAGATATCGTATTGCTCAGACTGAGTAATGTCTGTTTCAAGAATCTGGGAGCATTTAAATTGGGTGCATAAATATTTAGCATTGAAACATCTTCTTGTTGTATTTTTCCCTTGACCAATATAAAGTGACCATCTTTGTCTTTTTTGACTTTAGTTGCTTTAAATCCACATGTATCTGAAAATAAGATTGCAACTCCTCTTTTCTTCTGAATTCCATTTGCCTGAAAAATTGTCTTCCAACCGTTGACTCAGATTTTTAATTTGTCTTTTGAAGCCAGGTGTGTTTCTTGCAGACAGCAAATGGATGGCTTGTGTTTTTTAATCCAGTCAGCCAATATGTCTCTTCAGTGGGGAATTCAAGCCATTAACATTTATTGAGATAATTGATAAGTGTGGTAGTATTCTATTCATCTTATTTTGTGAGAGTCCATTGCTTAGTTTTATCTTTTGCATCCGTGTGGAGGATAGGTTCTGTCCTTTTATTTCTCAGTTCTTACTTTGCTGCTGATCCATTATGATGGTCAGTGTGTAGAAGAGGTTGAAGTATGTCCTGTAGAGCTGGTCTTGTTGTGGCGAATTTCCTCAATGTTTGTATATCCGTAAATGATTTGATTTCTCTGTCAGTTTTAAAGCTGAGTTTAGCAGGGTACAGAATTCTGGGCTGGAGATTGTTCTGTTTAAGTAGATTAAAGGTAGATGACCATTGTCTTCTGGCTTGGAACGTTTCATTAGGGAAGTCTGCAGTCACTCTGATGGATTTGCTCCTGTAGGTCAAGTGGCGCTTACTCCTGGCAGCTTGAAGAAATCTTTTCTTTTGTCTTGACTTTGGACAGGTTCATCACAATGTGTCTTGGAGAAGCTCGGTTAGAGTTGAAGCAACGTGGGGTCCTATATCTCTCTGAAAGCAGTGTGTCAGAATCTTTGGTGATATTTGGGAAATTTTCATTTATAATATTCTCTAGTATGGCTTTCATTCCTCTGGGGCATTCTTCTTCCCCTCCTGGGATTCCTATAACTCATATGTTGGAACATTTCATAAAGTCCCATAATTCTGACAGTGAATGTTCTGCTTTCTCTCTCTTCTTTTCTGCCTCTTTAACTATCTGAGTTATCTCAAGAACTTTGACCTCTACCTCCAAAATTCTTTCTTCTGCATGGTCTAACCTGTTGCTGATACTTTCCATTGCATCTTTAAGTTCCCTAATTGACTGCTTCAGTTCCTACAGCTCCGCTATATCCTTTCTATATTCTTCATATCCCGTTCATCTCTTATTTGATTCTGTTTTTGGATTTCCTTTTGGTTATTATCCACTTTATTAGCAGTTTCCTTCATTGTTTCCATCATTTCTTTCATTGTTTTCATCATGTGTATTCTAAATTCCTTTTCTGTCATTCCTAACATTTCTTTATAGGTAGAATCCTCTGCAGTAGCTTCCTCATTGTCCCTTGGAGGGGTTGCTCTGGATTGGTTCTTCATGTTGCCTGGAGTTTTCTGCTGATTCTTCCCCATGTGTGTTTCTTTTATCTGTTTCCTTGCCCTAATTTTCCTTTCAATTCCTCTTGCTCTTTAAGTTCCTGTGCCTGTGGACTAAGGTTTCTATGAGTCCTTTTAGTACAGGACCAGAAGGATGGGAAGGTTGAGGAGCAAGAAGGAATAAAAGAAAAAAAAGGAAAGAAGGAATGAAAAGAAAATAGAGTGAGGAGAGGGGGTGGGTAAAAGGGAATATTGATAAAAATAAGAGAGGAACAGAAAGAGGGAGACACAGCAAAATAGGTGTACAGTAGGGTACTTTGACACAATCTTTTAAAAAAACCCAACCTCTGGGGGTGCCCAGTTTGGTGGTTCCCTAATCTTATTTGATTCTGTTTTTGGATTTCCTTTTGGTTATTATCCACTTTATTAGCAGTTTCCTTCATTGTTTCCATCATTTCCTTCATTGTTTTCATCATGTGTATTCTAAATTCCCTTTCTGTCTGTCATTCCTAACATTTCTTTATAGGTAGAATCCTCTGCAGTAGCTACCTCATGGTCCCTTGGAGGGGTTTCTAACCCCTCCAGCAGCTCTTTGCTAACCTGATCAGACACAGTACCCCATCTCCACCAAGTAGAGAAGAAAGATAAAAATGCTATAAATCAAACCAAAACAAGCAAACAGAAAACTTTATGGGATAAAATTGGGTGAAAAACCAAATAATAGGGGTAGAAACACTAGCAAAAATGAAGTTGTAATTATTGAAAAAGGCAGCAGTGGGAAATTGTATTTAAAATAGAAAAATGGAGAAAGAAAAAAAGAAAAAAATCTGTACGAAAAAGATTGAAATTAAAAAACGAAGTAACAACAACAACAACAAAATAAACTAAAAATAAACAAACAACAACAACAAAACAACCAAAAACAAAGCAGTATATATATCTTGTTGAATATTGTCTGGGCAACAGGCGGTCTTCTGGGGTATGAGATGTTAATCACAGTGCTGATATGACTGGAGGCCTCCACTGATTTCTCAAACCCCACAGGGTGGACACCCTAAATCTCTCTTCACCCTCTTAAAAGGCACTTTAAACTTCTAAACTTGGCTGAGCAGAAGCTTTCCCAGGAAAGTGCTTGTCTCTGGGATCACTGCTGAAGTGGCTATCCACTTACCCAGTGTGCCAAAACCAGTCTCACTCTGCCCACAAGGGATAAGGCTGTAAGGTGGCTCAGTCCCTGCCTTAAGGCTGCTCAGTCACTAGGTTACCAGCTCCCGCCCGATCCTTGCTCTGCAACCTTGAGGGCGGAGTTTGCTGGGGCAGTTCTCTCACAATGGCTCCCTGCAGCCCACAGCCAAACACTATTAGCTCCCGTCTGGCTCATCAGCTCAGTCTGGGGCCCTAGACAATGCCCGAAGTTCTCCGCACTCCTGCTCAAGCTCTCCCCATGGCAGTTCAACTGAGTGCCAAGTCCAAAAACACCAAAATAGTTCACAGGTAAGGCCTTTCTGGTTTACAGTCTTGCTGTTGCTGTACTTACAGCTGCGGGCGGGATTAGACCTATTGAACACACGTGACCACTTGCCAGTTTTCCACTGTTTTTGTCCTTCTCTTGGAGTCCAGAAGTCTCTTGCTGACTCCCTGTATCCTCAAAGGGATGATTATAGGCAGATCCCACCAGCCAGAGATGCCTGGAGTCTTATCTCCTCAGACTCACGGTGCCCAGTTTCAGGGAAGCTGTTACTCGGCTGCCATCTTGCTTGTGACATCTTTCTTCTGCATCTTAAAGTTCCCTAATTGACTGCTTCAATTCCTTTAGCCTTGCTATATCCTTTCAATAGTCTTCATATCATTTATCTCTTATTTCATTCTGTTTTTGGATTTTCTTTTGGTTATTTTCCACTTTCTCAGCAATTTCCTTCATTGTTTTTGTGTATTTTTTTTTTTGAGACAGAGCCTTACTCTGTCACCCTAGGTAGAGTGCCTTATCATCATCATAGCTCACAGCAACCTCAAACTCTTTGAGTTCAAGTGATTTTCATTCCTCAGTTAACCACGATGCTGGCTAATTTTTCTGCTTATACTAGAGACAGGGTCTCATTCTTGCTTAGGTGGTCTCAAACTCCTGAGCTCAAGGAATCTGCCCATCTTGGCCTCCCAGAGTGCTAGGATTACAGGTGTGAGCCCCCCTGCCCTGACAGCATATGTAGTTTTAATTCAAATTTCCTGTTCTATCTTGGAGATTAGTATGATGTGTCTAGTATAAAAGAGTATGATAACACTTTTTGAAGTGGATTGGTGGGAATTTTATTTGCTAACAACTGCTTCCTTTGGGTGAAAACTGAAGAATTTTTCTGTGATTCTAAGGCAATTCAGTTTTTCCTGCCACTGGACAGTTTAATGCTAAATGACATTTTGGTATCTGATCATTGGCCTGAATATAGTCTAACTACAGGGGAAAATAATTCCTTTATCTTTATTCTCATGCTTTATTTCTTTATTTATTGTAGAATATTTGGAGTGTTGCTTATCTTCATAGACGTGTCTCTCGTCGTTACAGACCTCATTTTCAGTAATAAAATTGATATTCCTTTGGAATATCGTTCAGTTTCTCTAGCTATTGCTTTATTTTTTTTCATGGATCTTCTTCTTCGAGTATACGTAGAAGGGTAAGTTTGAATTCTTTTTAACACCTAAAGCTACCTTGTCCTAAAGGATCTGAAAATAACTAGCAGGGCAATCCAATGAAATGTGTCCCTCTTTATCAAAATAATTTTCCTCAAATGCATGGTCCACAGTAAGCAAATAATGCAAATCCCAGTTTTTCATAGATTTGGCTTTAATACTATATGATTGTTGCAAATGGCATGCCCATCTTCAATAATGTATGTGTATTCTCAATGGTTCCTTCAATACATAAAATTTGAAGGGATTTCAAAAACAGACCAGGGTGCTGATGTGTCTGCATGGACATTATGATGAGGAATATGCATGTAAAGTAATTAATTAGTGAATTAATACATTCATTAAGAGTTGAATCCTAGATAACTGTTGATAGCATAGTAAATACTGGATATGCATACCCCCACCTCTCAGTTAAAATAAAAACTTTCATTAAGGAGCAGGGATCTGAGGCAAGCTCATCCCATCAGTGAGACTTGACAGTGAGGCAGCAGTTGATTTCCTCTGCTTGCTAACTTTCTAAGAAGGTGGATGGAATGAGCCAAACCTTGGGGATGGACTGCTTTGGGGGTCAGGAACTATGTTCCCCAGCTTCACTTCATCCAGAAGTGAAGGCAGTATGTCTCCTTTCCTCCTGATTTTCTATCCTCATGCCATCGAGCTAAGGACTGTTGCCCACTGTCAGGCAACTCAGAGCCAGAAAGGGGATGCCCTAGATTTGGAAGCAGTATTTCCTGGAGGACTGGTGCCTATGTCTAAAGGAGCCAGTATTGGGAGGAAGATGTGGTGGATAAAAGTCCACCTTTGCCCAGGGGAGGCCACATCAAGCCATCAGAATTCCAATGTCAGTGCAAATCCAGACAATGAATTTGCTGGCCAAAATAGTGGACCTTTCTCCCTCTCATAAGCTCCCTTGTACAGTGCTTAGCTCCAGCTATTGTAAGGCTGTGACGTATTCAGCTTCCATTTCCCAGTGGTACTGCCCAACATCCCATCTCCATGAAGGCAAGGCTTTGGTTATGTCTCTTACTATACTTAAATGTCTAGGTGGATGCTTTTGTCATATACTGTATGTATGAAATGATGAACACAAATTTACTGTTTGAAAATTTTCCATTAATGTTATATTATTTCTTCTAGTCTAGTCTAAAAAATGAATTTTAAATTATTCCTTGAAGTAGAATTCTCAATGAGGATGGATCAAATAATTTGTGGTCTTAAAATATTTCTATTTCTTCTTAGAGGGGTATGAACTTATATTTTTTGTATTGTATTACAGGAGACGGCATTTTTCTGATTTACTTAATGTCTTAGATGCTTTCATTATTGTGGCAATTCTGCTGATTGACATCATTTACATTTTTTATGATGTCACATTTCTTAGGAATATTCCCAGGTATGAAACATGATTTCTCAAAGTATTTCTTTTGAATTTTCCATGGCTTTTATTCCATATAGTCTTCTTAATGGTAAATGTTCTGATTCTATACCAAATAGATTACTTAAAAATGAAATGTTTAAAACAATTTCCACATACTTTGAAACAAAAGACTATGGTGTCATAAGGAAGAGTGGAGGTTTTATATACTACTTGTGATTAGTTTAAGACATGACGTACACAAAGAAGGAACTGGGCACTTTATCTCTTGCACTAACTTTAACTTTTCTACATTTTGAAATTCCCATTAAATTTCCATTTGTGCTTCAATCACAGATTCTTTACATGTGAAGTTCTGTCTATCTGAGTTTTTCCTGTAGCCAAGAGAGTGCTGATTTGAGTATATACAAAATTTGAGTAATTCAGTCATGATTTTCTAAAACATGCCAGACAAAAAACCAGGCAGTGACATGGGTAGCAGCATAGCAGTGGAGTTTTGTAGTCTACTTGTGGTAAAATTGAAGAAAGTCGAGGCAAAGTTAGAAGTGTTAGGGATCAGGAAACTAAAAGACATATGGGAGACTGATGATGTGTGCTCGCTCTTTCTTTCTCTCTCTCACGCGCTCATCCTTTTTCACTAAGGCAGTGAGGAAAATGGAAGACAAAATATATACTGGTATATAAATGTTGGTTGGCTCACTAAATTTGTCCATGAGTCACGTAGCTGGACTCTTTCTGTACCTTAGCTTCCTAGGATCACAATTCAGGCCCCCAACTAAACATGTTAGGTAAAAGGCTTTTGGAGTTGTTTGAAAATAACCTGAGGCAATATGGTCCTCCGAGAAGCAACCTCAGCATAACTTGAAAGCTTGGTAAAAGTTAAGAAGAAAAATGCCTCATGCTCGACCCTAGACCCACTGAATCAGTATCTCTGGGACCTAGCAATCTAAAGTGTACTGAGCTTTTCCAGATGAGTCCTATTTATGCATGCTCAAGTTAGAGAAGCACTAGTCTAGTCCATCAGTTCTCTGCTTTGGAATATTTGATGGTAGGACAGACACCAGCTAGCACACTTGGGAAGTATGTCAATCTGCTGTTTACCTGATATGCATTAGTACCTGTAGTGACCCTGTTACTAAGGATTCTCACAAAGGTGAACAAGAACCCTCCATGTATTTTGATGGGGACAAATTTCAAATGCTGGTCTTATACCACAAAGGTGAAATTTATAAATTCTTAAATCCTATTGTATTACTATTTCTCTAGACCAGAATTTCTTAATTTCAGCATTATTGACATGTTAGACCAAATAATTCTTTGTTATGGGGTTGTGGAGAAGAGAAATATTCAATGTAGTGTGTTCAGCAACATTCCTGGCCCCTGTCCACCAGATATAGGTAGCACCAGCCCCATTACACAGACAGCAGTCATAACAATAAAACAGTGCCTCTAGACATTGCCACATACCCCTTTAGGTAGGTGGCAGAGGAAGGGGGGAACATTGCTCCTGTTTAACAACCACTGCTGTAGGCCTAGTTCATATTGACAACATCCTCTGTCTGAACCAAAAATGGATCTTTTAAATTTGTTGTTAGATGGGCAGTTTTTTTCCGGGCTCTACGACTTATCATTCTAATAAGAGTTTTTCATCTGGCTCGACAAAAAAGGCATCTTGAAAAGCTGACCAGGAGGATGGTAAGTAGGCAAAACACATTTATGATTCAGAAAATGTTTTACATTTTGTAACATATTGTCAAGTGTTGCTATCTATGCTGTATAATGTTCTTTATTTCTATGTTAGCTTATGTTTTAAAAATTAATGTTTTACACTCTTAGGTTTCAGAAAACAAAAGGCGATACACAAAGGGTGGATTTGACCTGGACCTCACTTATGTTACTGGTTTGTGAAGCTTAACTGTTGATTTACTTATATTAACTTCATGTTTTCTTGTAATTCGATTTTTATTTTGTTTTTACCTTGTCTAAGCCATGTTCTTTCAAAGTATGCTTTATCCATGAAGACATATCTACTGTGGTAGTGTGACATATCTGTAGTAATGGAAAATCTCCATGTCATCTCAAATCATGGCTACTTGGTCACAGCACAGGAAATTGAATGTATTTTTAACTAATCATTTGAATTTAGTTTAGAATTTCTTAAGTTCTAATAGTTACCATGCATCCTGAGCATCCCAGAGAGATCTCTTCTCTTCCTAGAACCCCAGAGAATGAGGTCACTAGTTTGTAGATCACAGGCTCTTGGAGTCAGAAGGGCTAGGAAACACCCTAGAAGCACCTACCATAATTTTTGCCCCAAAGTCTCAGATGTTCTTTGGTGTGTATGGTAAGAAATAAATTCCAACCATGAGAAGAATTTCATACTGATGCACAATTATGTGGCATAGGGCTAGAATCAATTGAATCTTGGGAACACCATGCCAGTTTTCAGGTCATTATATTAAGACAATTTAATATGTTATCTTAATTAAATTGAATGTGTATTAGCTGTTGTTGTTTTTTTTGTCAACTTCAATCATAAAGTTTTTTTCCATGAAAAAAGAGACTGATTATATGTAAATTTAATGTTTCTATATTATTTTACCTCTCATGACATTCATAACAATGGTAATTTTGACTTTCAGAGCGTATTATTGCCATGTCATTTCCATCTTCAGGAAAGCAGTCTTTCTACAGGAATCCAATGACGGTAAGGGTATTTATCTAAGAAATACTCATTTTGCAGTGAATGTACACTGTGTAGTTATAAGGTGATTTTTTTAGAAAGAGTCTTGGTCTGTTGCCTAGACTTGAGTGCAGTGACATCATCAAAGCTCACCACTACCTCAAACTCCTGGTCTTAAGTGATCCTCTTGCCTCAGCCCCACGAGTAGCTAGGACTGCAGGTGTACACCACTATGCATGGCTAATTTTATTTTTATTTTTCTAGAGACTGGGTCTTACTATGTATTTTAGGATAGTCTTGAACTCCTGGCCTCAAGCGATTTTCCCACCTCAGCCTCCAAAGTGCTGGGATTACAGGTGTGAGTCACTGTACACCCAATGTTTTTTTAGAGTTTTTTTTTTTTTTAACTTCTGTGCTTCTTTATTTATGCAATAACAATGGCAGTGCTAAGTAACTGTAGAAAGTTATTCATACTTTGGAACCAATTTTCCCAAAAAAGAAAATACTGTACAAATGGAGTCTTGCTAAGTTAGCTAGGCTGGTTTCAAACTCCTAGCCTCAATCATTTGACCTTGGCCACGAGTTTAATATTAAACAATATTCTTTCAAAAACTTATTCTTTTAGGTGAAAAGATCATAATGGATTGATACCAGTTAACTAGCTATGTTACAAACTACTCCAAACCATTTATTTAGCTCATGACACTGTGATTAGTGAATCTGAGTTTGGCTTAATTAAATGGTTTTGATAATTAGAAGCAAGATTGCCTATCTCAACTAAGATTACATATGCATGTGGGCAACCAGTAGGCCATGTGAGGACCAGCTAATTTAAAATGGCTTGGGTGCCCTCAACTGGTAGAGCCATGCATGCTACACATATCTGACCCCCAGGTCAAAGGACCAGCCTACCTGGCACCCACTGCTGCCTTTGACTCCATGCTTTAACCAGCGAAGCTGCTACATACCAATAAACTTCACCAGACATGAGGACTAGCTTGCCTGGTTCTCACTTTGTTAGTGATGCCACTCTATGACTAGTGGAGACAGCACACTTAGCACATACTCTCCAGAGCCTGAGAGCCAGCTCACACCATGTCCCTAACCCCTAGCAAAGCCACACCCCTGCCTCCATGAAAACCCAGTCTAGGACACTGACACACTCATAGAAACTGATAATGTTAGTTATAGCTAAGGAAATCACATGGACACTATACTACCACACCCACCCAGAACCAAAGTAAAAGCACCCTACCCAACCAACACTATAGGACAAAACTAAAGGAAAAATTCTTTCCTCACGAAAGCTAATCCTTAAAATTGGAAGAGGTGACTGTTCCACCAGATGTGAAAAATCAATGTAAGGACATGGGAAACATGAAATGCAAGGAAACATTACACCTCCAAAGAAATATAATATTTTCCCAGTAACAGATCCCAGATTAAAAAAAAGAAAAACAATATAAATTGTCTAAGAATTAAAAAAAATGACTTTAGGAAAACTCATTGAAAAATAAGAGAATACATATAGATACTATAACAAAATTAGGAAAACAGTTCATGATCTGAACTAAAAATTCAACAAAGATATAGATATCATTGCAAAAGAACCAAGCAAATTTTGGAGCTGGAGAATTTGAGGAATGAAATAAAAACACAACCATGAGCTTTAAAAACAGACTAGACCAAGCAGAAGAAAGAATTTCTGAACTTGAAGACAAGACTTTCAGTAACCCAGTCAGAGAAAAACAAAAAAGAATGAAGAAAGCTCATGGAAATTATAGAACACCATTACACAAACAAATATTTGCATTATGGGAAATTCAGAAGGAGAAGAAATGAGAAAAGGCATAGAAAATCTCTTTAATAAAATAATAACCAAACATATCCCAAGTCATGAGAGACATGTTGACACCCAGTTCCAGAAGGAAAAGTTTTCCAAATCGATCCAACCTGAAAAGGCCCTTTCTGAGGCATATAGTTGTCAAATTGTCAAAAGTCAAAGACACAGAATTCTAAAAACAGCAAGGGGAAAATGTCAAGTCACTTATAAAGGAATCCCTATTGGGTATTGTTATTGAGTAGATATCTCAGCAGAAACCTTTATAGGCCAGGAGAGAATGGAATAATACATTCTAAGTGCTGACAGGAAAAAACTATCAGCCAAACTCCCAGCCAAAAATATCACATCCAGCAGAGCTACCTTCTAGAAATGAACAAATAAAGCATTTTCCAGAGAAGGAAAAACTGAGGAAATTCATCACCATTAGATTGCCTTATGAAAATAGTTAAGGGTATACTACATCTGGAAACAAAAAAATGATTACTATCATGAAAACATGCAAAAGTATAAAATGCACAGATCAAGCAGATGTTAGCATGAGAAAGAGAAAGGAATCAAACTTTATCACTACAGAAACACACCAAATTGAAAAGATAAATAATAATTGAAGAAAACAAAATTACCAGAAAATAATTAACAGAATGACAAGATTAAGTCTTTACCTGTCAGTAATAACATTGAATGTAAATAGACTAAATTACCAATTAGAACACTTAGACTTGTCTGAATGGATTTTTTTTTAAGACCCAACTATATGCTGTCTACAAGAAACTCACTTCACCGATAGAGACACACATAGATGGAAAGTGAATGGATGGAAAAAGATATTCCAAGCAAACAGAAACCAAAAGTAAGCAGGAGCAGCCATAGTTATATAAGATAAAATAGACTTTAAGTCAAAACACATAAAAAGAGACAAAGAAGGTCATTATATTATGTTAAGGGATCAATTTAGCAAGAAAATATGTTAATTGTAAATACTATATATGCCCCAAACATTAGAGTAGTCAGATATATAAAACAAATATTATTATATGGAAAGTAGAAATATATTCCAATATGATAATAGCTGAGGTCTTTAACAGCCCACTTTCAGCAATAGACAGATGATCTGGACAGAAAATCAGAAAAAGAAACATCAAATTTAATTGCACTGTAAACCAAATTGGCCTAGCGGATATTTACAGTATATTTCATCCAATAGGTACAGAATACATCTTCTCATCAGCATATGGAACATTCTCCAGGGTAGACCATGTGTTAGGTCACAAAACAACTGTCAACAATTCTTTAAAAATCTGAATCAGAGCAATTATTTTTTCTAACTACATGTAGAAATAATAAGAGGAACTTTTGGAACTTTACAAATACATGAAAATTAAGCAATATGCTTCTGAACGATCAATGGATCAATGAAGAAATTAAGAAAGAAATATAAAAATTTCTTAAAATGAAAATAGAAACACTGCCTCAGTGCCTGTGTTTCAAGCCGCTAAGGCAACAGCCACATACACCTGAGCTGGCGGGTTCAAATCCAGCCCAGGCCCGCCAAACAACAAAGATGGCTGCAACCAAAAAAATAGCTGGGCATTGTGGCAGGTGCCTGTAATCCCAGCTACTTGAGAGGTGGAGGCAGGAGAATCGCTTGAGCCCAGGAGTTGGAGGTTTCTGTGATCTGGGATGCCACAGCACTCTACTCAGGGCGACAGCTTGAGGCTCTGTCTCAAAAAAAAAAGAAAAGAAAATAGAAACACAACATACCAGGGAATGCAGCATAAGCTGTACTGTGAGGGACGTTTATACCACTAAATACACAAAAAGAAGTAGAAGTATAAACAACCTAACAACGCACCTCACAAAACTAAACAAGCACAAACAAGCCAAATTAAAATTAATGGAAGAAACAATACTAAAGATCAGAGCAAAACTAAGTGAAATTGAGACTAATAGAATACAAAAGACTGATAAAATGAAAAGTTGATTTTTTGGGGAAAAAAAAAAAAAGAAAGAAACCAACAAAGACAAACCATTAGTTAGACTAACAAAGAAAAAAAAAGATAAGACCCAATCAATAAATTCAGAAATGAAAAAGGAAACATTACAGCTGATAACATAGAAATATAAAGGATAATTAAAGATTATCATGAACAACTATTGGACAACCTAGAGGAAATGGATAAATTCTTGGACACGTATAACCTACTGATATTGAGCTAGGAAAAAAGAGAAATATCTGAGCAGGACAATAATGAAGATTTAACAAGATTGAATCAGTAATAAAATGTTTCCCAAACAAAGAATAGCCCAGTCTGGATGCATAACTGCTAAGTTCTGCCAAACTTTTAAAGAAGAACTAACACCAGTTCTTCTCAGAGTATTCCATAAAAATCAAAGGGCAGGCAATTCTACAAGGTCGTCTACAAGGTCAACATTACCCTGATTCCACCACCTGCCAAGGACACAACAAAAAAGGAGACCACAGGTCAGTATCACAGGTGAAGATAGATGCCATAATTCTCAGTAAAATGCTTACAATCCAAAATCCAGCAGCACATCAAAAAGATTATGCATCACGATCAAATGGAGTTTATCCTAAGCATGCAGGAGTGGTACAATATATACTCATCAGTAAATGTGATACATCACATCATCAGAATGAAGGACAAACACCATATGATCATCTCCATAGATGCAGAAATGCCAGGTAAAATTCAACATATTTTCATGATAAAAGCTAGGTATAGAAGGAACATCCCTCGATACGATAAAGCCCATATATGACAAGCCCACATGTAGCATCACAATGAATAGAGAAAGTCAGAGAAGTTAGGTAAGAGAAATAAATAATGGATATCTAAGTTGGAAGTAAACTTGTTCCTCTTTGCAGATGACATACTCTTCTGTGTAGAACACACACACACACACACCTTAAACTGATAAATATATTCAGTAAAGCTAGAGTACAAAACCAATATACAAAAATCTGTAGCATTTCTAAACAGCAAAAATGAACTAGCTGAAAAATCGAGAAATCAAATAGCTACAAAAATTAAAGACCTAGGAATAAATTTAACAATACTGCAATTCATATGGAGCCACAAATGACCCTGAATAATCAAAGTAATCCTGAGCAAAGAGCAAAGCTGGAGTATGCCTAATTTGAGAGCTGTTACCATGAAGGGATGTTGCATTTTACCCAATCTATTTCTGCATCTATTGTGATGATCATGAGGTTTGTCCTGCATTCTGTTGATGTCACCAAATGGCCAAAGGGAGTTAACTTGAAGGTGACCCCCATAGTATTCAGCAGTGAGGTAGGTAGCACTTTTCCTAGGGTAGGTTTGTGAAATTAAATTGTCTAACCTCGTATGTACAAACTAAATGTGATACTCTTTCTAAAAGGTCTTCAGAATTATAATTATTACCATCCAGCTTATAGACTTAATTTTAAATTTAAAAAAAGTCTACATTGATTTGACTAAATCTTTCAATCTCTCCCCCTCAAAAAAGGATATGTCAAGTATAAGCTGGACCCAGTGAAGTTGATATTCACAGTTCTTATATGAGCAGCTCTTTCAGGTTTTAACCCAAAAAGTGTTTTATTTTATAACCTGCTTTTCTTGTAAAACTAAAAGTTGACTTTATTAGTCAAAGTTTTACACAGTGTAAAACTAGAACAGTATGTAAAATACCACATGTAAATGTTTCCAAATGGCCTTGTTCCATCAATTCATCTGTGAATTTTGTGGCTTCCTCATCATTTTCCACAAACGATTCTGAAAGAACCTTCAGCTTTACCAGAATTGGATCCTACAAATTCTTCTATTTCGTGGCAATCAGAATTGTTACTAATGTCCCTATTACAATAGTATTGGTTCTTTTAGTAGGTCCTGTATTTTCCCTACTTTCAGAATGTCTTTCTCAGTTTGAGTCAGATCAGATCCCCCCGTTTGATTATTTTCCTCGGAAGTCTTCATTTACAGCATCATCAGATTCTTTCTCTTGATTTTTCTTTCTGGCATCGATTCTTTTGATGTCAGAAATGATTCTCTTCTCCCTCTTTCTCTTCTGTACAGTGCTGCTTGGTACAATTACTTTCTTTGTCTTTATGCAGAGATGAAAATGATCCTTCTTTTTCTTTACCACAACGGAAAAAATTTCACTGGAAGTTGTTTGGCCATCTCTCTGGCTTTACTTTCTTCAGTCTTTTTACTTCATGCTCCTCACTTTCCACAGCATCTTCGTCTGGACATTTATTAATATCTTTATAAGGCTCACTTAGGAACCTTGACAGTCAGACATTGCAAAGTCATTGTGATTTTGCTGGAAGTTTGACTAGTTGCTGTCTGTGCTCTCACACCAACTAGTGTTGTGGGAATTGGCATCATTTGATTTAAACTCTTAGGATTATTTTTCTCTGAAGAAAGATGAACATAGCTAACAACCATCACATTCTTTACTGGTCCTCTGAGAAATTTGTTCCTGTCCAGTTTCTCTTTGGTTCTGTTGACAATTCACATAGTGGTGAACAGTAAAAAGAATAGAAAAACACTGTAATTTCAATTCAGAGAGTAGTTGTGATTCATCTTCTTTCACTGAATCCACCAACTAGTTGCAGTATTCTTTCCTTCTTTTGCTCAAAGGGAATGTATTGGACAATGAAGTTGACAGGATTCTTGGTTCAGGAGCTGAAGTTTTGAAACCATTCGTGACTTACTCTAGTTTGCAAATAAAATACCTTTAAATTGAGGTCATTGAATCTTCTCTCTAGTCTTGGCTACATGACAAAGAAACTGATCCAGAACAGGAACGTCTTCTTTTTTTTTTTTGCGGTTTTTGGCTGGGGCGGGTTTGCCCTCTGGTATATGGGCGCCCTGCTCCTTTGAGCCACAGTTGCTGCCACAACTCCTCCTCCTCCTCCCTTTCTTCTTGACAGTCTCACTGTGTCGCCCTCTGTAGAGAGCTGTGGAGTCACAGCTCACAGCAACCTCCAACTCTTGGACTCAAGTGATTCTCTTGCCTCAGCCTCCCAAGTATCTGGGACTACAGGCACCCACCACAACGCCTGGCTACTTTATGGTTGCAGCTGTCATTGTTGATTTTAGCTGGCCCAGGCCAGCCGCCAGCCTCGGTCTATGTGGCTGGTGCCCTACGCACTGAGCTACGGACTCCAAGCCAGGAACTTCCTTTTTCCTCCTCCTCTCTAATTCTTTCGGGGCTTCCTACAGCCTGTCCATGTTCATGGCTTCCCATAGCCTCCACAGCCTCTGCCTCTCACCTTGGGCGTCCCCAAAAGCTGAGCAGAACAGAATCAAACCTGAGCGCCTCTCCAAATCCCTGCCCCAGAGGGAGAGTGGCCCATATGCTCCTCCTCCCTGGCACACGTTCCTGGCAAGCCAACTACAGAAAACAGGAAGCAAGCTTATACCTACCAGCCCTCTGATGTGACATCCTGCAAGTATTTCATGTTTACTGATGAATAGATTGCATTGCTTCAATATTCCATAATTCATCCATTTGTTTGGCTGTTGATAAACATTTGGCTTATTTACATTCTGGGGTCATTATGAATGAAGTTGCTGAACATCTTTACACATGTCTTTTTGTAGATACATGCAATTAGGCATCTTCTTTGGTGAAGTGTTTTGTCCATTTTAAAATTGAGCTGTTTGTTTCTTATTGATTTATAACAATTCTTATATTATGGAAACAAGTTCTTTGTTGAATTTTGTTTGCATTGTAAATATTTTCTCTTTGTTCTGTGGCTTGCTTTTGACCTTTTCATTGGAAAGAATGAGAAGTATGCTTACTTTTAGTGAAGTCCAATTTACCGACTTTTTTATGGTTAGTGATTTTGTGTTCTGTTTAAGAAATCTTTATACGACCCGAAGATTATGAAAACATTCTACTGTCTTTTCTTCTAGAGCTTTATTGTTGTACCTTTCACATTTGGCTCTATGACTGATCTCCAGTTATTAACAATTACTGTAAAGATCCAAAGAATGTGTTACAGTTCATATAGCTATTAATTGCTCCTACAAAGAGCATCATTTCCCTCACTGAACTGTGGAAGTGAATTTGTTGCAAATCAAATAAACATTTTTGTATGGGCCTGTTTCTGGGATTTCTCCTCTTTCTATTATTGATCTGTCTATACTTGAGCCCAAATCATAATTTTAATTGTTATGACTTTGTAGTAAGTCTTGAAAACTTGTGTATACATCTTCTAGCTTTGTACTTCTTCTTTCAAAGTATTTTGGCTCACCTAGATTTTTAATTTCTATGTAAATTTTCAAATCATTGTTTCAGTCTACACACACACACACTCCACTAACATACCCTGCTGGTATTTTAACTTGAAAGGCATTAACTATATACATATGTCTGACAATTATGTTTGCAAACTCATCCTAAAAAAAGTGCTACATACCTCATTGATCAACATGACTATGGTCCCCTTTGAAGTACTCTCCTTGGGAAGTTATGCATCTTCAAAGTAATTCTGGAACTTTTTTCTGGAATGGCCATCAGAGATGTCCTCATATTATCCTTAATGACCTGAATGTCGTCAAAATATCTTCCTTTCAATATTTCCTTTGTCTTTAGGTAAAGAAAAAAGTCACTGGGGGCCAGATCAGGTGAGTAGGGAGGGTGTTTCAATACAGTTGTTTGTTCACAGGCTAAAACCTCCCTCACAGACAGCATCCATAGGAACCATTTTTGCATATACCATTCTTATGCCAAGTTTTTTAGTTAAGATTTTTCCCAGCTGTTTTTCAATTCATGTTTACTTGGTCTGCTATGCTTCTTACACTTGGTCTATGATTTTGATACACAATTCAGTGAAGTTTTGCAATGTTTTCATTAGTTTTCCTTGTTACTAGACCTCTCTTCATCTGTGACACATTATATCCCCTCAGAAGAATGGTTGGTCCATTTGCACACCACTGTTTTCTTCATGGTATTATCATTATAAACTTAGACTAACATGTCCCTGATTTCTCTTTCACTCTTTCCAAGATTAACAAGAAATTTAATGTTTGTTTGTTGTTCTAATTCAAGCTCTGACATTCTTGTGATGGCACACAAAAACACACAACAATAAGGAACACCACTCAGCAAGATACCACCACACATCAACACAAACACACCTGTGAGACACTGATTTATGAAGGTTCTGAAACCATACTGAGTTATTTGTACAGTGCTTCCAATGTAAGCTCATAGTGGCATGTTCACAAACCTAATTGTCAGACCTCGTAGCTTAATTGGGGGAGAATTGACATCTAAAAATATTGAGACTTCCAACCCATAAATATAGTATATCTCTCCATTTATTTACAACATCTTTGTTTATTTTTAGCAATGTTTTTCAGAGAACAGGTTTTACCTGTTTTTCGTTAGTTTGAGTTCTAGATATTTGATAAGTTTTTATGCTGTTTTAAATGAAATTTTAAGTATTTCATTTTCTAATTATTTGCTATTGTTATATGGGAATATAACTGATTTTTGTATATTGACATTATATCCAGCATCCTTCATCCTTCATCCTTCATAAATCCATGCATTCATTTTAATAATTAATTTATAGATTCCTTGGGTCTTCTGTGTATATAATTACTTAAAGTTACTACTTTGCCTCCACTTTTTATACTTTTTATTATTTTTTTCTTTCTTCCTTGTATTATCTGGGCCTTTTACTCTGTGTTGAATAGAAGTGCTAAGAGAAGGCAGCCTTGCCTCATTCTCAAATGGATGGAATGGATTCTCCATTCTTAGATGGAAAGAAGTTTATATTTCATTATGAAAAATGATATTTCCCATAGGCTTTATAGATATCCTTTACCAGATTAAGATAGTTCCATTTTATTTCTAGTTTGCTAAAAGTTTTAAATCATGAATTGGTTTTTGAATTTTTCAGATCCTTTTTGTACATCTATCAAGATAATAAAACAATTTTTTTCTGTTATTCCATGAATAGAATTTTTAAATGTTAAACCCAGATTTTTGTTTTTATTCCTAGAGTAAACTCACTTTGGTTTTAATATATTATCTTTTCTATATATCACTAGATTCTATTTGCTAACATTTTATTTAGAATTTTTTTGTCTATATTCATGAGAGATATTCAGTTTTTCTTTTTCTTTCTTGACATACCTTTATCAGGTGGTCTACATTGACCTTGGATGGGATATGTGAGTAACTCATATCAGTTCAACTCGTCTTCATCCTCCATCAGGCTACCCTAGCTGCATTTCAGACTGATGGCAAAAGGCAAGGTTTAGAATAGAATCTCACAAGTGCTTTTGCAACCTCTCCTTTGTGTCATCCCATTCTCCAAATCAACTCACACCATGGAGCCCAAAATGAGAGAGGGCAAAACAAGGTGAAATGCAAGGGCTTGGGTATAGGGAAAGGTGAAGAATTAAAACCATTGATGGACTCGTTCTCCCTTATTTTCAGGGAGAGAAATATTTCTACCCATGCAACAACTTTATAAACAATAACTAATATACAGACAGAGACTCAAAAACTTCAGAAGTTGTAAGAAAATCCGTTTGTAATTTGACCAAGGTTCGTTGGATGGGTCATGCCACTTCAAGGCAGCCCTCCACAAATTGCCAGAATCCATATTTTATGAGTTAAGCATTCCTTAATTGCTCATAATTGCTTTTTAGTAGACTGAGCTGATAACTGTAAGTTAATTACAGTTTATCTAAATTGAGCAAATTTTCTTTTTGTAGGCTTGGTTGTGACAAATATAAATTTAGCAACACTTAATAATAGTTGGGATGTTTTGTTAAAAAGCCAGAAGTATCATTTTGTATGTAAATCAAAATAAAGACATTCACATTTGCTTTTGGGGTGGTCTCTTATCTCCTTGGGGTATTGACAACATTATATTAAGTCATTGATCTCCTTGCCATTTTCAGAGTATCCAAAAAGAAGGTAATAAATCAGATGTTTTCATAAAATTCACAAATCATAAATCACACAAAAAGTATAACTACTGTTCATATTAATAGTATGTAGTCTCCTATCTTTTCCAGAGTGCAGCCTCAGGTCTATGATACTAGTTCAGCCACCTGGCTGACTGGGACTTAGGCCATGTTGCAGCTTCTGTAGTCTCATCCTGCACACAGAATGCTTTTGTCACTTTTAAGATAAGAACCACGTACAAAGTATTTTGGGTTTTCAAAAATTTCAGAATAGTTTTGGTGCTTGATATTGGTCTGTTGAGTTCTGTATCTTCCTGGTTGAGCCTAAGAGAGGTTGTGTGTTTCCAAGAATTTGTCTGCTTCCTCCACATTTTGAAGTTTATGAGCATAGAGATTTTTATGCTATCCAGATAATATTTTATATTTCCATGATACAAAGTTGTTTTTTTTAAATCAACTGCAATGACTTTATTTTAGTGGCTTTCCAAGCCCCCCAAAGGGTCTTCTTAGACAGGGCTGGCACCCCGTCAACCATCTTCACAGTGGAGTCCTAATTACTTGATTCTGTTTTGTAGATCACAGAGGTTCCTTCCAATGATCTCTTCTTTCATTTCCTCCAATCACCTTACACATACTGAAAGTATATCCATCACTCTCTAACACTTTGAGGTGGCATATTCTGGTCTCCTACTTTGTGTTTGCTGTAGATCACTTCTTCCTCTTTGCTATCATTAATCTTTTCATTGTCTTCTTATTTCTCTTAGCACAGTCAGGGCATAACATATTATCTTCTAGGCCTGGAGATGGCAAAATACAGGCTGGTAACAGGAAGAGGGAAATCATCCTCCGGGGAGTGGCAGGCACCCAGGCCTGACCTGCATGAAACTGTAGGCGGACCCAACCCTCTGTGTCTGCGGGGAGAAGCTCGCCATGGATCACACACCACCTAAGGCCAGAAGCTGTTGTCAAAAAGGCCTCAGCAGAAGGAGGAATGGACCGTGAATTCAGAGTCTTAGGATGACCAGTTTTTGCAGCAATCTTGACCAGGATGCCCATGCAGAGTCCTGAGCTGACATTATCACTTCCACTCTATCGGGCTCTTCTGTTTTCACACTCATCTTGGACCTTTCCTGAGGTCTTGCTTTCTTGGTCTCTGCCTTGAGTTTCCTTGAACATGAATATAATCCAGCCTCCTTTGGTGTTTCAGGAATTTCACATTTCTGTTCAGGAAAGGCATGCTCCTGGAGCCTCAGAAAAACTTCTGTTTTCTTGCCGTCCGTACTCAGCTTGAGTTGCTGGCACCAGTTCCTCAAAGTGTCTCGACACACATCATTAATGGGAGGCAAAACGGTTGGCAAGGGAAGATCAGGTTTTTTACATCTAGCTTTTCGGATGGCTTTTGATTGTTTGTTTGTTGGAGGTAGATGAATTTTCCTGAACTTGTCAGAGTTGTAGGGCTCACTGAGGCAGTCCCTGTTCTCATATCTTCATTGTGTTTCTGGGGATTGTTCAGTTTAACATCAGAAGTTGAAGAAACAGTTGGTTCCATTTGTTCATTATTTGAATTGTCTTTAACTGGAACCAATGTCAAAATCACACTTTCTTCATCATCTATTTCCTCTTCAGAGAAATTCTTCTGGCTACTACCATGATTTGAGTCTGACATTTTTTCAGCAGGACCTGGGGGAGGTAAAGCCATCAATGGTAAGAATAGGTGCAGTTTACTTCTTTTAATCTTGATACAAAGTATTTTAAATCAAGGTTTACTAAAGGGTGCAAGATTCCGATCCAGGCCTACTTAACTCCTGGGAGGCTGTTAAACAGTCATGTGAGTCCCCTTTATCTTTAAAAAGGAATAAAGTTTCAAGTTTTGTTTGAACAACATTGAATATACAAAGCGTACAGTAAAATATCACAGGTATTAAATTTGCTGACAGAGAAATGTCACATGCTGCCTTGAAGCAGCAAAAATTGTACAGACGTAGCATCTGTAGAGTTAGTGGAGAAAGAACACTAAAGGTGGAAGTATCAAGTCTGACCACGACTGCCATCTTATTGAAAGAGGTACCACTGCTTTTAAATAAAAGAATGTGGATGTTTAAGAGAAAGTGGGGGCTTGGGCATTGGTAGCTGGCTGGCCGGTGGGCAGAGGGGGTTAGCAGCTGGATTGCCACTGCTGGCGAGAGGCTCAAGGTGTGTATGTGTGGGGGAAGAGGGAGACAGAAAAGGGTTCCTCAGAGGTGACTTTCTCTCATCCTGCAAGCCTTCTCGGTGCGCCATAAACGCCCCCCAATTTCCCAGCTGCTGAAGGAAAAGAAAGAAGATCTTAGCAAAGCAATGTCTCCAGATGGCGCTTCTCAGTTTCAAGAAGTCATTCGACAAGAGCTAGAATTATCTGTGAAGAAGGAACTAGAGAAAATACTCACCACCGCACCATTGCATGAGTTAGAGCATACTGAAAAAGACCTTGATGGATTTTGGAAGCTATTTCATAGATTTTTGCAAGAAAAAGGGCCTTCTGTGGATTGGGGAAAAATCCAGAGACCTCCAGAAGATTCAATTCAACCCTATAAAAAGATAAAGGCCAGGGGCTTGTCTGATAATATATCTTCTGTATTGAACAAGCTAGTGGTGGTGAAACTCAATGGTGGTTTGGGAACTGGCATGGGCTGCAAAGGCCCTAAAAGTCTCATTGGGATGAGGAATGAGAATACCTTTTTGGATTTGACTGTTCAGCTAATCGAACATTTGAACAAAACCTACAATAAAGATGTTCCTCTTGTTTTAATGAATTCTTTTAACACAGGTGAAGATACCAAAAAAATACTACAGAAGTATAATCGTTGTCGTGTGAAAATCTACACTTTCAATCAAAGCAGGTGCCCAAGGATTAATAAAGAATCTTTACTTCCTGTAGCAAAGGATGTATCTTACTCAGGGTAAAATACAGAAGCTTTGTACCCTTCTGGTCGTGGTGATATCTACACCAGTTTCTACAACTCTGGTTTGCTCGATACCCTTATAGGAGAGGGCAAAGAGTATATTTTTGTGTCTAACATAGATAATCTGGGTGCCACAGTGGATCTTTATATTCTTAATCATCTAATGAATCCACCCAATGGTAAATGCTGTGAATTTGTCATGGAAGTCACAAATAAAACACGTGCAGATGTAAAGGGTGGGACACTCACTCAATATGAAGGCAAACTGAGACTGGTGGAAATTGCTCAAGTGCCAAAAGCACACGTTGATGAGTGCAAGTCTGTATCAAAATTTAAAATATGTAACACAAACAACCTATGGATTTCTCTTGCAGCAGTTAAAAGACTGCAGGAACAGAAAGCCATTGACATGGAAATCATTGTGAATCCAAAGACTTTGGATGGAGGCCTGAAAGTTATTCAATTAGAAACTGCAGTAGGGGCTGCCATTAAAAGTTTCGAGAATTCTCTAGGTATTAATGTTCCCAGAAGCCATTTTCTGCCTGTCAAAACCACATCAGATCTCTTGCTTGTGATGTCAAACCTCTATAGCCTTAATGCAGGATCGTTGACAATGAGTGAAAAGCGGGAATTTCCTACAGTCCCCTTGGTTAAATTAGGTAGTTCTTTTACAAAGGTTCAAGATTATCTAAGAAGATTTGAAAGTATTCCAGATATGCTTGAATTAGATCACCTCACAGTTTCAGGAGATGTGACATTTGGCAAGAATGTTTCATTAAAGGGAACGGTTATCATCATTGCAAATCATGGGGACAGAATTGACATCCCACCTGGAGCAGTATTAGAGAACAAGACTGTATCTGGAAACCTTCGCATCTTGGACCACTGAAATGAAAAATATTGTGGATGCTTTATACTAATTATGGGCTAAATAGTTTCTTACAATGAAATGTTCTCTAGGATTCTAAAATCGGTAGGTACTTCCCTGCAGTGTTGATTTTTAAAATAGAGTTTTCTGCAATATGCTTTTAGTCTAAAAAAGGCACTGATGGAGCAATACTTTCCTTCTTTGAAGAGGATACTGAAAGTTAGTTCATCTTAAAGTGCAATATTTAATCCTAAAACTGGGGCAGCTCTGCTGAAAGATCTTTTAACAGAAGTCTCAATGATGGTCATTTTGAATTGCTTGTAATTTCAAAAATAAAGTGATAAAGCAAAAAAAAAAAAAAATGTGGAAAGATAAAGCAGACAGGAGGGTTTGGGAGAACCCTAAGGTGGAAGTTGCAAGAAGGCTTTGAAAGAGTAGACAGCTTTTTTCCACTTATATATCACAGGAAGAATTTCAGGGATTACACACATAGTAAGTCCATACAAAGGCTGAACAATTGAGAAAAATCAGATATATATTACCTATATTTCTAGATAACCATCTTTTAATTTTTGGCCTTGATCCAATTGAATACTCTTTAATCTGGTTGAGGAGAGAAAATGTCCATCTGGTGACAGACTGTGGCCAGAAAAATGTAGATTCTTGGCAGAGTTGAACTTTTTCTAGATTCTTTATGTCCTTTTTTAGCTACTTTGGAATAAGAAGTATTTGGAGTCTTCAGGTAAACTACTTAGATCATAAAACACAGTAGTAAATCATCTACATATTGAATCAAGAATAGACTCATGCATAAAATGTCACATTCTTAAGATCGCTTTTTAGATGTTGAGAGAACTGGGAAGTGATTTAATAAACTTCCTGAAGCTTAACCATCTAGGAAGAAGCAAATGCTGACTGTTCTTATGTATGAGTATACTGAAGAAGACTGCACACAAATTTACCATTCAAATATTTACTTGCTGAGAGAATGAGGATTGCATGGTATTTTATTAATGCTGTAATAGATCTCTAATGTAGGACATGTAAATGTCACTGTTAATTAATAAAACAGAAACAAACATCTTTGAGCATATGGCTTTTTCTGGATAGAGTAAAATTACATAAACAGTATGAATTGTTTTAGGGTTGTTAATACACATGTATTTGCCAAATATTGTATTATCAACAATCAAAGATTTTATTTCATGCCATGTTTACAAGCACTGAGTTTTCTCATTAAAAAGGGCTAATTTCTTTGGTGAGTATGGCATGTGTTGTGTTGACTTCATTACTGGGGAAGCTGCATATGCACCTCTGCAGGTTGCTGGAATTTCAATGTTGTGAATTGTTTGTGTCCTTGGCCCATTCATCCATAGGGAGAGGGTGTACCACTTAAGTTGCTATTAATGAGTTATTTTGTTTCTTTACGAGACGTAGACCCTATCCAGTCAATCTTACTCAAAATTTTTTTCCCCTGTTGGTTGGTTGTTGAGGCATTTTCTAAACAGGAATTTCAGATTTTTATGAAGTCAAGCCTAAACCTATTGACTGTATCTTGATTCAACACTTAACTTCTTCCTGATCAAAAAACTTGATGTATGTTCACTTAAATCTCTTAGAGACAGTTATAGTTTTCTAATACTTGATTTCTAAATACATATGGATGCTGTGTAAGAGATTCCGTGAATTTTGAAATTGTATAAGACTTTATCCTCTTTTCCCCATGCTTTTTTAGGTGCAGAGTGTTCATCTTTTTGATTTTCCTCTTGACAGGGATAATCAGTTTAACAAATTGATCACTTTGATATCTTAATTGTTTCTCAATATTAAGCCAGTAATCATTGCTCTGATGATACTATACTAATCAGTTTTTAAATTTTGTAACAGTCACTTTTGTGGTTGTACCAAGGTACATGTGTGTGTATATTTCATATGGATAAATTTTCTGAAAATATTGTTGGATGAGTATGGAGACATTAACTGTATTTTAAATAATAACCACCATTTCTCATTTTAAAGGCTATATACATATATATGCCCACATATGTGTGTATCCATACACATACACAGGTATATATACATTTTAGAAAATAAGAAAACACAGATGTTAACCCTTATCTAAAATTTGATGTTCATCTTTTTCTATCATTCATACACACACAAACACATAATCATACTAATATTTTTGTATTTATTTTATTTCATAATGTTTAGATAGATTGTAATATCCAAATTGTTACATAAAAGATATATCTATGCAGAATTAGATTTAAGCAGGAACCATATGTTACTGTGAATTAATAATTCCAAACAACTATACTTAAATTTGTTAGTTGACCACCTAATTTCTTTCTCTGGTAACTCTAAACAGTGCATATTGAGAGCATAGGCTAATCTAAGTAGCCCAGCACACTTTGTGGGCTGTTGGAAAAACACTGTGGGTTAACTATGACTTGGAAGGAACCCTCACAGTCCCTGAATCTCCCCCAGAAGATGTCAGTGAGAGAGAGGTAATTGGATAGAAAGCAATAATCAAACAGTCTGTGAAGCTAGTGAATGATGCCCCCATGATCATATCAATGTACACAGCTATGATTTAATAAAAAAAAAAAAAAAAGAAAGTAATAATCATTTTAAGTTACTCCTATGAAATGACTTCTGTTGGTACCACGTGGACATGTAAGATATATATCTATCTTTTTTAGGAAGTTGTACGGTTCCTGGACACAAAGCATCCAAACCACTATCGAGTCTACAATCTCTGCAGTATGTACCTGATTTAATATTTTGCCACTGTAGGTAGAAAACAGATTGCTGCCTGTAAGAAGATGTTATTTTTCCATTTCATTTAATCATAAGTATTTAGTGGGGTTGGGAAGTGAGCTCAAAATTTCCCATCTTGCACTGGCCCCATTTAGAAGGAAGAGAAAGCCCAATAGCACCAAGTCCCCTAAGAGGGAAGCAGGCCCTATGGGACCAAAGAGGCTGGGAAGGGGTGGACCATTTTAGGGAAGATCTGCTCTAGTGGTATTAAGCCTGGGAAAATCTGTTTTTCTTGTCAGATTGCTTTATGAAGACATAGACAATTTAAGAAATGTGTACTCTACCCAGGCAGAAGTGGATTGTGATGAGAGCAGGACTCTGAATGAGAGAAAAATATGAAAAAACAAAAAGTCCTATAGAAAACAGATTGCCTCCTAGTTTACCACTCTCAATTTTTTTCCTTTACCTATATATTATTACTAAATAGACATTTTCAGAGGACCAGTATTTTTTGTCAGCTATATTTGCCTCTTTCTTTGGTTTCTAATTATACTTATAATGAGTAGTATGCTAGAAAGTTAAAAGTAAGACATATTGTATAAAAATAAGTTGGACTTAAGTTACCTGAGATGGACAAACCACTGCTATTCTTAAGTTTTTGAGTCCTTTATGTGTGTTTTAGAGCAGCAGGAACCACTCAGAAAGTTCCTTTGAAAGTAGATATGGAATTCCAGTAGAAAAAAAATTATTCATAACTTCATAGTTGAAGTTAATTGAAATTAATTATTCAAACACATAATTTACTGTGTTATTAGGCATGGGGATATAACGTGTGTATTATTTATTTTAGGTGAAAAAGGTTATGATCCTAAGCACTTCCATTATAGAGTTTGTAGACTTATGATTGATGATCACAATGTCCCCACTCTGTGGTAAGTTTTATGCCTAGTTGAGGGCTAAATACCTTGGGCTTGACTTTTTGGAAATATTTCAACTCAGCTAAAAATATTTTTTTTTTTATTGTTTGGGATTCATTGAGGGGATAAAGAATCCTCCCCTCTCCGTACTTGCTCATTTCCCTAGCCCGCCTTGTATTAGCTCATCTGCTGCCTTCATATTAGAATTAAGTACATTAGATTCTTGCTTCTCCATTCTTGTGATGCTTTACTAAGAAGAATGTGTTCCACCTCCATTCAGGTTAATATAAAAGATGTAAAATCTCCATCTTTTTTAGTGGCTGAATACTATTCCATGGTATACATATACCACAGTTTGTTAATCTATTCCTAGTTTGGTGAGCATTTAGGCTATTTCCACATTTTGGTTATTATAAATTGATGAGCTAAAAATATTATTTTTGAAATTAGTGAGATGTTGGTGTTCTCCAAGGAAGTAGATGAGTGGATGGCTCAAGATGAGGACAACGTCATAGTGATTCATTGTAAGGGAGGCAAAGGTAATAACATTTTTCTTTTTATTTCTTTCTTTCTAAAGAAATTTAAGAGATATATGAAAGTAAAGGACCAAGAAACATATTGCTATTATTAAATGTTAATAATTGTTAGCATTTAAAAATATTAGCTTCAATACTAAAGAAAGAGAAAAGAAAGGAAAGAGAGAGGAGGGTGGGAAGGAGGAAGGGAGAGAGACAGGAAGAATATAGGAAGGGAAGAAAGCAGAAAGAGAAAAATGAACTAAAGAAAGGTTAGCATAGTTTCCTTTGTTTATTAATTATTTGGGTTTCATTTATTGATTTGCCAGTTTGTATCGTTCAAAGTACAAATGGTTTTTAACTTCAGAATGTCAGTGCACATTTATTTTATTTTATTTTTTTATTTTTCTTTTTTCTGTTTAGTAATATTTTTATTCAATATGCTTTTTTTTTTATTTTTTATTGTTGGGGATTCATTGAGGGTACAATAAGCCAGGTTACACTGATTGCAATTGTTAGGTAAAGTCCCTCTTGCAATCATGTCTTGCCCCCATAAAGTGTGACACACACCAAGGCCCCACCCACCTCCCTCCGTCCCTCTTTCTGCTTCCCCCCATAACCTTAATTGTCATTAATTGTCCTCATATCAAAATTGAGTACATAGGATTCATGTTTCCCCATTCTTGTGATGCTTTACTAAGAATAATGTCTTCCACTTCCATCCAGGTTAATACGAAGGATGTAAAGTCTCCATTTTTTTTAATGGCTGAATAGTATTCCATGGTACACATATACCACAGCTTGTTTTTTTTTTTTTTTTTTTGGATTGTTTAGATTTTCTTTTTCTTCCTTTTTTTTTTTTTTATTGTTGGGAATTCATTGAGGGTACAATAAGCCAGTTACACTGATTGCAATTGTTAGGTAAAGTCCCTCTTGCAATCATGTCTTGCCCCCATAAAGTGTGACACACACCAAGGCCCCACCCACCTCCCTCCATCCCTCTTTCTGCTTCCCCCCCCCATAACCTTAATTGTCATTAATTGTCCTCATATGAAAATTGAGTACATAGGATTCATGCTTCTTCATTCTTGTGATGCTTTACTAAGAATAATGTCTTCCACTTCCATCCAGGTTAATACGAAGGATGTAAAGTCTCCATTTTTTTTAATAGCTGAATAGTATTCCATGGTGTACATATACCACAGCTTGTTAATCCATTCCTGGGTTGGTGGGCATTTAGGCTGTTTCCACATTTTGGCGATTGTAAATTGAGCTGCAATAAACAGTCTAGTACAAGTGTCCTTATGATAAAAGGATTTTTTTTCCTTCTGGGTAGATGCCTAGTAATGGGATTGCAGGATCAAATGGGAGGTCTAGCTTGAGTGCTTTGAAGTTTCTCCATACTTCCTTCCAGAAAGGTTGTACTAGTTTGCAGTCCCACCAGCAGCGTAAAAGTGTTCCCTTCTCTCCACATCCATGCCAGCATCTGCAGTTTTGAGATTTTGTGATGTGGGCCATTCTCACTGGGGTTAGATGATATCTCAGGGTTGTTTTGATTTGCATTTCTCTAATATATAGAGATGATGAACATTTTTTCATGTGTTTGTTAGCCATTCGTCTGTCATCTTTAGAGAAAGTTCTATTCATGTCTCTTGCCCATTGATATATGGGATTGTTGGCTTTTTTCATGTGGATTAATTTGAGTTCTCTATAGATCCTAGTTATCAAGCTTTTGTCTGATTGAAAATATGCAAATATCCTTTCCCATGGTGTAGGTTGTCTCTTTGCTTTGGTTATTGTCTCCTTAGCTGTACAGAAGCTTTTCAGTTTAATGAAGTCCCATTTGTTTATTTTTGTTGTTGTTGCAATTGCCATGGCAGTCTTCTTCATGAAGTCTTTCCCCAGGCCAATATCTTCCAGTGTTTTTCCTATGCTTTCTTTGAGGATTTTTATTGTTTCATGCCTTAAATTTAAGTCCTTTATCCATCTTGAATCAATTTTTGTGAGTGGGGAAAGGTGTGGGTCCAGTTTCGGTCTTTTACATGTAGACATCCAGTTCTCCCAACACCATTTATTGAATAGGGAGTCTTTCTCCCAAGGTATGTTCTTGTTTGGTTTATCAAAGATTAGGTGGTTGTAAGATGTTAGTTTCATTTCCTGGTTTTCAATTCAATTCCAAGTGTCTATGTCTCTGTTTTTGTGCCAGTACCATGCTGTCTTGACCACTATGGTTTTATAGTACAGACGAAAATCTGGTATGCTGATGCCCCCAGCTTTATTTTTATTACTAAGAACTGCCTTAGCTATACGGGGTTTTTTCCGGTTCCATACAAAACGCAGAATCATTTTTTCCAAATTGAAAGTACGATGTTGGTATTTTGATAGGAAAGGCATTGAATAGGTAGATTGCTTTGGGAAGTATAGACATTTTAACAATGTTGATTCTTCTCAGCCACGAGCATGGTATGTTCTTCCATTTGTTAATATCCTCTGCTATTTCCTTTCTGAGGATTTCATAGTTTTCTTTATAGAGGTCCTTCACCTCCTTCATTAGGTATATTCCTAGGTATTTCATTTTCTTTGAAACTATGGTGAAGGGAGTTGTGTCCTTGATTAGCTTCTCATCTTGACTGTTACTGGTGTATACAAAGGCTACTGACTTGTGGACATTGATTTTATATCCTGAAACATTACTGTATTTTTTGATGACTTCTAGGAGCCTTGTGGTTGAGTCTTTGGGGTTCTCTAAGTATAAGATCATGTCATCAGCAAAGAGGGAGAGTTTGACCTCCTCTGCTCCCATTTGGATTCCCTTTATTTCCTTGTCTTGCCTAATTGTATTGGCTAGAACTTCCAGCACTATGTTGAATAGTAAAGGTGACAGAGGACAACCTTGTCTGGTTCCAGTTCTAAGAGGAAAAGCTTTCAGTTTTACTCCATTCAGTAAAATATTGGCTGTGGGTTTGTCATAGATAGCTTCAATCAGTTTTAGAAATGTGCCACCTATGCCTATACTCTTTTTTTTCTTTTTTTTTAAAGGGAATATTTTATTTTTTTCTTTTGAAAATAATTTTTTTTTTTTAATTGTTGGGGATTCATTGAGGGTACAATAAGCCAGTTACACTGATTGCAATTGTTAGGTAAAGTCCCTCTTGCAATCATGTCTTGCCCCCATAAAGTGTGACACACACTAAGGCCCCACCCACCTCCCTCCATCCCTCTTTCTGCTTCCCCCCCCCATAAACTTAATTGTCATGAATTGTCCTCATATCAAGATTGAGTACATAGGATTCATGCTTCTCCATTTTTGTGATGCTTTACTAAGAATAATGTCTTCCACTTCCATCCAGGTTAATACGAAGGATGTAAAGTCTCCATTTTTTTTAATAGCTGAATAGTATTCCATGGTATACATATACCACAGCTTGTTAATCCATTCCTGGGTTGGTGGGCATTTAGGCTGTTTCCACATTTTGGCAATGGTAAATTGAGCTGCCATAAACAGTCTAGTACAAGTGTCCTTATGATAAAAGGATTTTTTTCCTTCTGGGTAGATGCCCAGTAATGGGATTGCAGGATCGAATGGGAGGTCTAGGTTGAGTGCTTTGAGGTTTCTCCATACTTCCTTCCAGAAAGGTTGTACTAGTTTGCAGTCCCACCAGCAGCGTAAAAGTGTTCCCTTCTCTCCACATCCACGCCAGCATCTGCAGTTTTGACATTTTGTGATGTGGGCCATTCTCACTGGGGTTAGATGATATCTCAGGGTTGTTTTGATTTGCATTTCTCTAATATATAGAGATGATGAACATTTTTTCATATGTTTGTTAGCCATTCGTCTGTCATCTTTAGAGAAAGTTCTATTCATGTCTCTTGCCCATTGATATAAGGGATTGTTGGCTTTTTTCATGTGGATTAATTTGAGTTCTCTATAGATCCTGGTTATCAAGCTTTTGTCTGATTGAAAATATGCAAATATCCTTTCCCATGGTGTAGGTTGTCTCTTTGCTTTGGTTATTGTGTCCTTAGCTGTACAGAAGCTTTTCAGTTTAATGAAGTCCCATTTGTTTATTTTTGATGTTGTTGCAATTGCCATGGCAGTCTTCTTCATGAAGTCTTCCCCCAGGCCAATATCTTCCAGTGTTTTTCCTATGCTTTCTTTGAGGATTTTTATTGTTTCATGCCTTAAATTTAAGTCCTTTATCCATCTTGAATCAATTTTTGTGAGTGGGGAAAGGTGTGGGTCCAGTTTCAGTCTTTTACATGTAGACATCCAGTTCTCCCAACACCATTTATTGAATAGGGAGTCTTTCCCCCAAGGTAAGTTCTTGTTTAGTTTATCAAAGATTAGGTGGTTGTAAGATGTTAGTTTCATTTCTTGGTGTTCAATTCGATTCCAAGTGTCTATGTCTCTGTTTTTGTGCCAGTACCATGCTGTCTTGACCACTATGGCTTTGTAGTACAGACTAAAATCTGGTATGCTGACACCCCCAGCTTTATTTTTGTTACGAAGAACTGCCTTAGCTATACGGGGTTTTTTCCGGTTCCATACAAAACGCAGAATCATTTTTTCCAAATCTTGAAAGTACGATGTAGGTACTTTGATAGGAATGGCATTGAGTAGGTAGATAGCTTTGGGAAGTATAGACATTTTAACAATGTTGATTCTTCCCATCCATGAGCATGGTATGTTCTTCCATTTGTTAATATCCTCTGCTATTTCCTTTCTGAGGATTTCATAGTTTTCTTTATAGAGGTCCTTCACCTCCTTCGTTAGGTATATTCCTAGGTATTTCATTTTCTTTGAAACTATGGTGAAGGGAGTTATGTCCTTAATTAGCTTCTCATCTTGACTGTTATTGGTGTATACAAAGGCTACTGACTTGTGGACATTGATTTTATATCCTGAAACATTACTGTATTTTTTGATGACTTCTAGGAGTCTTGTGGTTGAGTCTTTGGGGTTCTCTAAGTATAAGATCATGTCGTCAGCAAAGAGGGAGAGTTTGACCTCCTCTGCTCCCATTTGGATTCCCTTTATTTCCTTGTCTTGCCTAATTGTATTGGCTAGAACTTCCAGCACTATGTTGAATAGTAAAGGTGACAGAGGACAACCTTGTCTGGTTCCAGTTCTAAGAGGAAAAGCTTTCAGTTTTACTCCATTCAGTAAAATATTGGCTGTGGGTTTTCATAGATAGCTTCAATCAGTTTTAGAAATGTGCCACCTATGCCTATACTCTTCAGAGTTCTAATTAGAAAAGGATGCTGGATTTTATCAAATGCTTTTTCTGCATCTATTGAGAGGATCATGTGATCTTTATTTTTGCCTCTGTTTATATGGTGGATAATGTTTATGGACTTGCGTATGTTAAACCAGCCTTGCATCCCTGGGATGAAGCCTACTTGATCATGATGTATTACTTTTTTGATGATAAGCTGTAATCTATTGGCTAGGATTTTATTGAGAATTTTTGCATCTATATTCATGAGTGAGATTGGTCTGAAATTCTCCTTTTTGTTTGGGTCTTTTCCTGGTTTTGGTATCAGGTTGATGTTTGCTTCATAGAATGTGTTGGGGAAGGTTCCTTCTTCCTCAATTTTTTGGAATAATTTCTGCAGTACAGGAATAAGCTCTTCCTTGAAGGTCAGATAGAATTCTGGAGTGAAACCATCTGGACCAGGGCATTTTTTGGTTGGAAGATTTTTTTATTGTTTCTTTGATTTCAGTGCTTGAAATTGGTCTGTTCAGGAGCTCTATTTCTTCCTGGCTGAGTCTAGGGAGAGGGTGTGATTCCAAATGTTTATCCATTTCCTTCACATTGTCAAATTTCTGGGCATTGAGTTTCTGGTAGTATTCAGAGATGATCTCTTGTATCTCTGTGGGATCAGTTGTTATTTCCCCTTTATCATTTCTGATTGAGGTTACTAGAGATTTTACTTTTCTATTCCTTGTTAGTCTGGCCAATGGTTTATCTATTTTATTTATTTTTTCAAAAAACCGACTCCTTGTTTCATTAATTTTCTGAATGATTCTTTTGTTTTCAATTTCATTGATCTCTGATTGGATTTTGGATATTTCTTTTCTTCTACTGAGTTTAGGCTTAGATTGTTCTTCTTTTTCCAATTCCATCTCTTGTGAGATTGTTGATGTGCTCTCTTTCTGTTTTTCGAATGTAGGCATCTAAAGAGATGAATTTTCCTCTCAAAACTGCTTTTGCAGTATCCCACAGGTTTTGGTAGCTTGTGTCTTCATTGTTGTTGTGCTCAAGGAAGTTAATGATTTCCTGTTTTATTTCTTCCTGCACCCATCTGTTATTCAACAGAAGATTGTTTAATTTCCATGCCTTTGGGTGGGGTCAAGCGTTTTTGTTAGAGTTGAGTTCTGAGCAATATGAACCCTTAGTGCACCCTTAGTGCCTTATGGTCTGAGAAAATACAAGGTAAAATGTCAGTTCTTTTGATTCTGTTGATATTTGTTTTGTGTCCCAGGATATGATCAATTTTGGAGAATGTTCCATGGGGTGATGAGAAGAATGTATATTCTTTATCTTTGGGGTGGAGTGTTCTATATGCATCTGTCGAGCAGAGTTGTTCTAGGGTCTCATTTAAATCTCTTCTATCTTTGTTTAATTTCTGTTTAGAGGATCTGTCCAGCTCTGTAAGAGGAGTGTTAAAGTCCCCTGTTATTATGGTATTATCAGATATCATATTGCTCAGACTGAGTAAGGTCTGTTTCAAGAATCTGGGAGCATTTAAATTGGGTGCATAAATATTTAGAATTGAAATGTCTTCTTGTTGTATTTTTCTCTTGACCAATATAAAGTGACCATCTTTGTCTTTTTTGACTTTAGTTGCTTTAAATCCACATGTATCTGAAAATAAGATTGCAACTCCTCTTTTCTTCTGAATGCCATTTGCCTGAAAAATTGTCTTGCAACCCTTGACTCGGAGCTTTAATTTGTCTTTTGAAGCCAGGTGTGTTTCTTGCAGACAGCAAATGGATGGCTTGTGTTTTTTAATCCAGTCAGCCAATCTATGTCTCTTCAGTGGGGAATTCAAGCCATTAACATTTATTGAGATAATTGATAAGTGTGGTAGTATTCTATTCGTCTTATTTGGTGAGAGTCCATTGCTTAGTTTTATCTTTTGCATCAGTGTGGAGGTTAGGTTCTGTCCTTTAATTTCTGAGTTCTTACTTTGCTGCTGATCCATTGTGGTGGTCAGTGTGCAGAACAGGTTGAAGTATTTCCTGTAGAGCTGGTCTTGTTGTGGCGAATTTCCTCAATGTTTGTATATCCGTAAATGATTTGATTTCTCCATCAGTTTTAAAGCTTAGCTTAGCAGGGTACAGAATTCTGGGCTGGGGATTGTTCTGTTTAAGTAGATTAAAGGTAGATGACCATTGTCTTCTTGCTTGGAAAGTTTCATTAGAGAAGTCTGCGGTCACTCTGATGGATTTGCCCCTGTAGGTCAACTGGGGCTTACTCCTGGCAGCTTGTCTTGACTTTGGACAGGTTCATCACAATGTGTCTTGGAGAAGCTCGGTTAGAGTTGAGGCGACCTGGGGTCTGATATCCCTCTGAAAGCAGTGTGTCAGAATCTTTGGTGATATTTGGGAAATTTTCTTTTATAATATTCTCTAGTATAGCTTCCATTCCTCTGGGGCATTCTTCTTCCCCTTCTGGAATTCCTATAACTCGTATGTTGGAACGCTTCATAAAGTCCCATAATTCTGACAGTGAACGTTCTGCTTTCTCTCTCTTCTTTTCTGCCTCTTTTACTATCTGAGTTATCTCAAGAACTTTGTCTTCTACCTCTGAAGTTCTTTCTTCTGCATGGTCTAACCTGTTGCTCATACTTTCCATTGCATCTTTAAGTTCCCTAATTGACTGTTTCAGTTCCTTCAGCTCTGCTATATCCTTTTTATATTCTTCATATCGTTCACCACTTATTTGATTCTGTTTTTGGATTTCCTTTTGGTTATTTTCCACTTTATTAGCAGTTTCCTTCATTGTTTCCATCATTTCTTTCATTGTTTTCAACATGTGTATTCTAAATTCCCTTTCTGTCATTCCTAACATTTCTTTATAGGTGGAATCATCTGCAGTAGCTGCCTCATGGTCCCTTGGCGGAGTTGTTCTGGACTGGTCTTCATGTTGCCTGGAGTTTTCTGCTGATTCTTCCTCATGAGTGATTTCTTTTATCTGTTTCCTTGCCCTAATTTTCCTTTCACTTCCTCTTGCTCTTTAAGTTCTCGTGCCTGTGGAAGTTGCGGGCGGGTTTAGACGGATTGAATACATACGACCACTTGCCATTTTTCCACTGTTTTAGTCCTCCTCTTGGGGTCCAGAAGTCTCTCGCTGACTCACAGGGGTGATGATAGGCAGATCCCACCAGCCAGAGATGCCTGGAGTCCTATCTCTCCAGACTCACAGTGCCCAGATGCAAGGAAGCTATTACTCAGCCGCCATCTTGCTCCTCCCCAATGATGTTTTTTATTTTTTAATTCACAAATAAAATTGTATATATTTATGGTGCACAACATGATGTTTTGATACATGTGTACATTGTGGAATGGCTAATGAAGCTAATTAACATATACATTACCTCACTTATTAATTTTTTGTGGTGAGAATATTTAATATCTATTCTCTTAGCAATTTTCAACTAATACATAGCAAAACATAAACTATGGTCATCATTTACAATTAATTTCCTGAATATATTCTTCCTGTCTAACTGAAAATTTGTATCCTCTAATCAATATCTCCACAATTCCCCATTTCCCCCCCCAGACCCTAGTAACTACCATTATTTTCTCTGCTTCTGTAAATACAAAGTTTTTAGATTCCATACACAAGTGAGATCAGGTAGTGTTTGTCTTTCTGTGCCCAGTTTGTTTCATTCAGCATAATGTCCTCCAAGTTAATCAGTGTTGTCTCAGATGACAGGATTTCCTCCCTAGGATTGAATAATATTGCAGGTGTATGTACACCACATTTTCTTCATCCATTCGTCCACTGATGGACACTTAGGTTGATTCCATATCTTAGCTATGATGACTAATGCTGCAGTGACATGGGAGTGGAGATATTTCTTCAACATGCTTATTTCATTCCTTTTGGATGTATACCCACAACCGGAATTTCTGAATCATATAGTAGTACTACTTTTAGCTTTTTTGACCACCCTCCATACTGTTTTCCATAATGACTATACTGATTTACATGCCCACCAACAGTGAACAAGGGTTCCCTTTTCTCCACATCCTCAGCACACTTCTTTTGTCTTTTTGACAATAGCCATCCTAACAGGTGTAAGGTGATATCTCATTATGGTTTTAATTTGCTTTTCCCTGATGATTTAGTGATGGTGAACTTTTCTTTATATACCTGTTGGTCATGTGTATGTCTTCTTTTGAGAAATGTTTTTCAGGTTCTTTGCTCATTTTTTAAAGGGGCAATTTGTTTTCTTGTATTTTGATGTTTGATTTCCTTATTTTATCTAATATGAATCCATTATCAGATATATCATTCACAAGTATTGTCCCCAATTCAGTAGGTCATCTCTTCACTCTACTGGTTGTTTCCTTTGCTGTGCAGAAGCTTTTTAGTTTGATGCAATCTCATTTGTGCATTTTTTCTTTCGTTGCCTATGCTTTTCAGTCATATCCAAAAAATCTTCACCCACACCAATGTCAGGAAGCTTTCCCTTCATAATTTCTTCTAGTACTTTTCCAGTTTGAAGTTTTACATCTAAGTATTTAATTAATTCTTAGTTGATTTTTGTATATAAAATGAGGTAAGGTCCAGTTTCATTCTTTCATATGTAGCTATCCAGTTCTCCCAATATCATTTATTGAAGAGACTTCCTTTCCCCATTATGTGTTCTTGGCACCTTTGTCAAGGATTAGTTAACTAGAAATGCATGGGTTTATTTCCTGACTTTTTATTCTGTTCCATGAGTCAATATATCTATTTCTGTTCCAGTAATATTTAAGATTTGCTTAAACTTAGTGGGAATCGTTTAAGTTAAGGAAGCCAACAGAGATAGTATTTCAGAAAATATACTGGAATTTTTATACTGTAATGACTCAAAGAAGTTGCTTTGGTAATAGTAAAATGAAAAAAGAAGACTCTGTGAGTCCAACTAATCTATGCTCAGTTAGATTTCTCTCCTTCACCTTTAGGCTTTGAATAATCACCTAACCATCATTTTGTAATTTTGACAAACATAAAGAATTACATTCTTTCTTGGGCTATAGAATAGTTTTTTATATTGAATTCCAGGAAAACATAACATTGTAAAACTGCCTTATAAAGGTGGCCATAAAGTTTGTGTGCAATTTAAATAGTTGTAACTATTGCACATGAACTTTGTGGCTACCCTGTATAATTCAATAAATTGAAATTTTAGTCTTAGTGAGAAGTAATTTCAAGCCCATCAATTAGTACTCAGGTTCTCTACAGATTGGAGCATTCTATGTAAACTTGCAATTTACAATACCATGGCTAACTGAAAATTGATATAGGTTGAGCCATATATAATTGCCAGGTTCTGGTATTTTATTTTGTTTTGTTTTGTTTTTTAACCATCTTTCACTTTAAAAACAGCCATTTCACATTGCTTCAGCTAACATGTTATGATTAAAGTAGTTGGCTTTTAGTTTTCTTTTAACTAATGTTAATTCTCTGCTTAAAGGAAAGCATTCATTTCAAATTTGCTGGTTCTTCTTTAGAGTTGGTTGAAGGATGAAATCCACAGCAGCTTCTTTTTTCAACTGTTCATTCATATGAACCTTTCTGTATTTTGGTTGGTTACTGCCTGCATGTTACCAGTAGTATCATGATTGTCCAAATATTTTATTATTGATTTATATAATCAATAGCTGGATGCTAATTTTTATTAGTAATATATATCACAAATATATTCTCTCACTTTGTTGTCTTTTAAATTTGATCATGATTCATTATTATTTCTTTTTTTTTTTTGAGACAGTCTCACTATGTCGCCCTCAGTAGAGTGTCATGGTGTTACAGCTACAGCAACCTCAAACTCTTGGGCTTAAGTGATTCACTTGCCTCATCCTCCCAAGTAGCTGGGACTACAGGCGCTCACCACAACGCCCAGCTATTTTTTGTTGCAGTTGTCATTGTTGTTTAGCTAGCCCGGGCCAGGTTCAAACCCGGCACCCTTGGTTTATGTGGCTGGCACTGTAACCACTGCTATGGGAACCTACCTCTCCCCTTTCCCCTTCTTCTTGGGCTATAATTGGATTATAACTTTCATAAGAAAGGTATAAATTGTTTTTGTAGTAAGACTGAGTACATTGGATACTTTTAATTTCTCTCTGCATCTATGCCAGCATCTATTGTTTTTGGATTTTCGATAAAAGCCATTTTCACTGGGATAAGGTGATTTCTCATTGTGGTTTTTATTTGCATTTCCCTGATTAGTTTACTTGCATTTCCTTATGTTCATTGTTCATTTGTCTCCCTTCTTTTGTTCTCTTTTACTCACTTTTTAACAGAATTATTTTTTTCCTTGCTGCTGGGGCTGGGTTTGAACCCGCCACCTCCGGCATATGGGGCTGGTGCCTTACTCGTTGAGCCACAGGTGCTGCCCCCACTCTATAGGTTTTCTATTTGCTGTTTTGATTATTTCCTTGGCTGTGCAGAAGCTTTTTAATTTAATCAAGTCCCATTTATTTATTTTCCTTGTTGCTGTGATTGCCACTGGGGTATTCTTAATAAATTCTTTCCTAGGCTGATATCTTCAGATACTTCACTTAGGATAATAGTGTCCATTTCCATCCAAATTTTTGCAAAAGGGCTTAAGTCATCCTTCTTCATCCGTAGTATACATACACTACATTTTGTTAATCCACTCATGAATCGAGTGGATTAATTTTGGCTATAATTTTCTTTTATGTTGTTGTTGTTTGTCTTCTTCATAAATTCTTTCCTAGGCTGATATCTAGAAGGGTTTTTTAATATTTTCTCCTAAAATTTTTATGATTTCATGCCTCACATTTTATCCATATTGAATTAGCTTTTGTGAGTGGTGAGAGATTTGGATCCTGTTTCATTTTTTTGCATGTGGCTATCCAGTTTTCCCAAAACCATTTATTGAATAGGGGGTTTCTTTTCTCCAGTATATACTGTCTGCTTTGTCAAAGATTAGATGCAGTTTGTAGATGGTTGTTCTGTTCCAGCCATCTATTTTTGTGCCAATATCATGCTGTTTTGGTGAGTTACAGCCTTGTAGTATAGTTTGAAGTCTGGTCATATGGTGCCTCCAGATTTTTTCTTTTTGCTTAAGATTGCCTTGGCTATTTGGGCTCTTTTCTATTTTCAAATTAAGGGTAGAATTATTTTTTCTAGATCTGTGAAACATTGGATTGGTATTTTGATGGAAATTGTATTGAATTTGTAAATCATTTGGAGTAGTATGGACATTTTAACAATATTGATTCTACTGATTCACAGGCATGGTATGTTTTTCTATTTGTTTGTGTCATCTGAAATATCTTTATTCAGTGCTTCATAATTCCCTTTGCAGAGAACTTTCACCTCCTTGGTTAAGTGGATTCCTAGATATTTTATTTTTTTGTTGTTGTTGCTATTGTGAATAGTATTGAGTTCTTCATTTGACTCTCAGTGACTGTTATTGTTGTATAGGAAATCTACTGATTTGTGTACATTAATTTTGTAACCTAATACTGTGCTGAATTTATTTATCAATTCTAGGAGTCTCTTCTTGGAGTCTTTCGGGGCTTTTCTAGATATGAAATCATACTACATCATACAGAAAGCTCTACTTTTTGATTCTTTTTTTTTTTTTTTTTATTCTTCCTATTTGCACTGGCTAGAACCTTCAGTATGGCCTAGAATTAGAAGAGATAATAGCAGGCATATATTCTTGTGCAGTTCTGGTCTCAAAGAAAATGCTATCACTGTCTCTCCAGCTGCTTTTGGGTTGAAGTATGCATACATGCAAACACTACCCTTTTCTTTCAGTTTGTCAAGATTTTTTTCTTTAATTAGAAATGAGTATTGAACACTATCAGAAGATGTTTTTAAATTTTTGTGATATTATTTTTCTTCTTTATTAATGTAGTTCATTACATTGATTATCAAGTGATAAGCCAACTTATAATTCTACAGTGAATATAATTTATCATATTATTTTATTATGTATTATACTTTTATTATATGTTTATTGTATTTTCTTTTTTTATAAATTCCTGGATTCTGTTAATACTTGGTTTAGGATTGGCTATAGTTTTCTTTCATGTTGTTGTTGTTGTTTTTATTTATTTATTTTATTTATTTATTTATTTATTTTTATGATAATTATTTTTTTTTTATTATTGTTGGGGATTCATTGAGGGTACAATAAGCCAGGTTACACTGATTGCAATTGTTAGGTAAAGTCCCTCTTGCAATCATGTCTTGCCCCCATAAAGTGTGACACACACCAAGGCCCCACCCCCTCCCTGCATCCCTCTTTCTGCTTTTCCTCCCCCCCCCCATAACCTTAGTTGTCATTAATTGTCCTCATATCAAAATTGAGTACATAGGATTCATGCTTCTCCATTCTTGTGATGATCAAAAGCTTTTTCTGCATCAATTGAGAGAATCATATGGTCTTTGTTTTTAGTTTGTTTATGTGCTGAATTATATTTACAGATTTACGTATATTGAACCAGCCTTGAGACCCTGGGATGAAACCCACTTGGTCATGATGTATAATTTGTTTGATGTTTTGCTGGATTCTGTTTGTTAGGATCTTGTTGAATATTTTTGCCTCAACATTCATTAGTGATATTGGTCTATCATTTTCTTTTCTTATTGGGTCTTTTCCTGGTTTGGGGATCAGGGTGTTGTTTGCTTCATAGAACATGTTGGGTAGTATTCCTTCTTTTTCTATATTTTGGGAAAGGTTGAGTAATATAGGTACTAGTTCCTCTTTAAAGGTTTGGTAGAATTCTGATGTGAAGCCATCTGGTCCTGGGCTTTAATTTTTAGGGAGATTTTGTATGGTTGATGCTATCTCAGAATTTGATATAGGCCTGTTCTACGTTTCCACTTGATTCTGGCTAGGTCTTGGAAGGTGACATGCTTCCAAGTACTGGTCAATTTCCTTCAGATTTTCATATTTCTGAGAATAAAGTTTCTTGTAATATTCATTAAGGATTTTTTGAATTTCTGAGGAGTCTGTTGTTATTTCGTGTTTGTCATTTCTGATTCATGAAATTAGAGATTTTATTCTTTTTTTCCTGGTTAGGTTAGCCAAAGGTTTATCTATTTTATTGACCTTTTCAAAAAACCAACTTTTTGATTTATTGATCTGTTGTATAATCCTTTTGTTTTCAATTTCATTTAATTCTGCTCTAATTTTAGTTATTTCTTTTCTTCTACTGGGTTCAGGGTTGGAATGTTCTTCCTTTTCCAGTTGGTTGAGATGTCCCATTAAGTTGTTAACTTCCTCTCTTTCCATTCTCTTGAGGAAAGTTTACAGTTAAAGTTTAAATTTCCCTCTTAGGACTCCCTTTGCCGTATCCCAGAGGTTCTGATAATTTGTGTTTTCATTGTCATTTTGTTCCAATAATTTGGTAATTTCCTTCTTAATCTCATCTATGACCCAGCTATCATTCAGCATAAGGTTATTTAACTTCCATGTTTTTGTATGAGTATGCAGATTCCTGTTGTTACTGAGTTCAACTTTTATTCCATGGTGGTCCAAGAAGATGCAAGGAATAATTCCTATTCCTTTAAATTTACTGAGGTTAGACTTGTGACCTAAGATGTGATCGATTTTGGAGTATGTTCCATGGGCTGATGAGAAGAATGTGCATTCAGTTTTGTTGAGATGAAATGTTCTGTAGATGTCTGCTAAATCCAAATGTTGAATGGTTAGGTTTAAATCTAAAATTTCTTTGCTCAGCTTCTTATTGGAGGATCTATTCAACACCGCCAAAGGAGTGTTAAAATCTCAGACTATTATGGAGCTGGAGGAAATCAAGTTGCTCATGTCTGTTAGAGTTTCTCTTATAAATTGAGGCACATTCTGGTTGGGTGCATAAATATTAATAATTAAAATCTCATATTGAGTATTACCCTTAACAGATACGAAGTGTCCATTCTTATCCTTCCTTACTTTTGTTGATTTAATGCCTCTTGTATCTGCAAATAGAATTCCAACACCTGCTTTTTTCTGATTTCCATTTGCCTGAAATATAGATGACCTTCCCTTCACCCTGAGTCTATATTTATCTTTTAAGGTAAGATGAGATTCTTGTATGCAGCCAACATCTGGCCTAATTTTTTTATCCAGTCAGCTAACCTGTGCCTCTTTAGAGGACAGTTTAAGCCATTCACATTAATGGAGAATATTGATAAGCCTGGTAAAATTTTGGGTATCGAGTTTTTCAAAAGTCCAGTGGACATTTTTAATCATTTCACCACTGTGGAAGTTGGAGTTTGATCAAAATTTTCTGAGTGAGTTTACTTTTGTGGTAGAGGATTGTGCTGGTCATTATGGAGGATAGGTCTGAGAATTTCCTGAAGAGCTGGTTTAGTTATGGCAAATTTCTTCAACATGTGAATGCCATTGAAGTATTTAATTTCGTGATCATAAATGAAACTGAGTTTAGCTGGATACAGTATCCGAGGTTGAAAGTTATTTTGCTTTAGGAGATTAAAAGTCAATGACCACCCTCTTCTGGCTTGAAAGGTTTCAGCAGAGAGATCTGCAATCATTCTAATATTCTTCCCTTTGTAGGTTATAGTTTTCTTACGTCTTGCTGCTTTCAGAATTTTCTCCTTCGTGTTAACTTTAGTGAAGTTAATTATGATGTGCCTGGGGAATGTCTTATTCGGGTTGAGTCATGCTGGGGTTCTGAAACTGTCTGCTATGTGAATTTCAGAATTTCTTGGCATGTCTGGAAAATTCTCTTTTGTAATGTCATGGAGAAGAGCCTCTGTGCCTTGCAAAGCCACTTCATTGCTTTCAGGGATTCCTATGAGATGAATATTAGCTTTGTTCAAATTATCCCAGAGCTCTCTGAGAGAATGATCCATTTTTGCTCTCCATTTCTCTTCTTCTTTGAGAGTTTGGGAGCATTCAAAAGCTTTGTCTTCAATGTTAGAAATCCTTTCTTCTGCTTGCTCCACTCTGTTACTGAGAGATTCTACTGTATTTTTCAGATCTTTGAGGGCTGCAAATTCTTGCTTTAATGTGTCAAAATCTTTGGTGATTTTGTCTTTAAATTCGTTGGATTCTTGAGACAACTTTTGAATTGCTCCTTGAATTTCTAATTCCAACTTTTCCTCCATTGTATTAATCTTGTTTGCAATCCAAATTCTGAATTCGATTTCTGATATCTCAGCCATCTGTTTCTGGATGGGATCTTCAGTTGCGTCTGCCATATCTTTCCTTGGCAGGGGTTGATCTACTGTGGTTATTCATGTTACCGGAGTTTTTCCTCTGATTCCGCCCCATGATTATTTTACATCGTTAGACTAGATGAGCAGATAAAGAGAAGTTGGGTTGGGGCTCCAGGAGTAGTGATTAACCAGCCCTTTGCCCAAAAGCTGGGACTGGTGTCTGTACCTTTTCCCCTAGAGCTTTGCCAAGGACCTGTACAGTGCTATGGCCTGAGAAACTGGAGACTGGCTTGGTGTGGTGGGGCTAAGTGGCTCTGTCTTGTTTTCAGCTGGTCTCTGTCCGACCCTAGTGAATCAGTTACTCTGGTTTGAAGTCTCAGCTGTGGAGAAATACAAGCAATTAAGTCACCCTGCTCCCCACAGACAACAATTGGAAAGGGAATATCAAACCTTCCCACAACCACACACCCAAGGTACCACTTGGATAGTCCTCGGGTGATTGGCCCAGTTCAAGAGGTCCAAATCAATTGCCTCGCTCAGCATCTGTCTCAGGTGGGAGAGTTTAAAAGGTCTTTGGCAACTAGATCACAGGGGTCTGCTGACAACTCAAAGATGACTTGCTTTGGTGCTCTGTGGGGTCAGGAGGACCCACCCAGCAAATAGATTCATCTGGGAAGGTTAATGCCTCCTTCCCCACCTTGCACCTCTGTCACACCCAGTCACTGATAACCCTGCAGGGCTGTGACCCAGTTGCCTCCAATGAGCAGATACTCCAGGGGTTTTCACCTGCCTGAATCATGGGGAGCTCTATGTCTCCTCAGCCATGCCACTGCTCTCTGCCACTATCCAGCAGGGGGAGGTGAGGTCTGACAACTCTGGGTGCTTAATGGAGGCCCAGGCTGTTCACTCAGTTCCAGCCCCGCCCCTGATTGATGTTACTGACAGAACAGAACAACTTTGCAGAATTTGTTTCTGTCCTGGCTATATTCCCCTGCAAAAGAGAAGCTGTGCTGAGTTCACAGAACCTGCGCCTCAGGCCCTGTCTGTGCCACTGCCCAGTCTCGGCTGCAGTTTGTATTCGCGGCATGGTTAGCTATCAGTTCCAGCCTCTGCCTGCCCTCATTTGTCTCAGCTAATGATCCCCTGAGGGCCGGGTGCATCCCAGGCTCAGTAAAGTGGTCCTCTGAGTCAGCCCCGCCCTCAGAATCTACCGGCTCTGCGCATGTGTATTCTAGTCCCCCAGGCCGATAATGCCTAGGGCAAACCCTTTACTCACAGGGCCTGCATTTCCATCTCAGGTCTGTTCCTCCACTGGCTGCCACCAAAGACAATGCCCAGCCTCCTCTGGTTGCCCAGAGATATTGGGGGTGTGACTCCGGAATATCCAGGGGTGAGCCCTATTATTGCCACTGTGGCTGCTGCTCTGTGTCTTTGGGTACCGCTGCTCCTGTATGCTTTTCTCTCAGCTGACCATCCTCTCCTATCTCCTGTGCTGCAGAATCAGCACTGACCAGCAGCAGTACATGCCCTGTCTACACCTCTCGAGAGAATACCCAAGAATCTGTACTCCTGGGGGACAGGCTTCCAGACCTCAGAGTGAGAGTGGAGGGGAGTGCTGGGAGTTCAGAATTGCAGGTAGAGAATGTATACAGTTTTATACAGTTTTATGCCTGGCAGGAAAGCACCATGGCACCCTAGTAGGGGAAGTAGGTCCAGTTTTTAGAGGGTCTCTCCCATGGGATATAATGGGAGGACTTTTGAACTCAGCTTGTTTGTTTGTATGGAGTACTCTGAGCTGTTCTCATGGGTGAGGGGACTCCTGTCCACTTGGTGATGGATTTTGTACCTTTTGTTTGTATCCTTGGGGTTGCAGCTCACCTCAGTAGGGTTGATGTGCGTTCTTCAACCTTCTCTCTTGGTGCAGCTCTAATCCACCAGGTTACTTGCTAAGGTTCTGTCCTTTAACTCTCCTTCTTGACAGGAGCCTCTGTGGTAAGCTGGCTTCAGGCAGCCATCTTGCCTCTGCCCCTCTTCATACCAGAATTCTATCAAACCTTCAAAGAAGAGCTTATTCCCAAATTGAAGAAATTATTCCAAATAATTCAGGAGAAAGGAATCTTTCCCAACACATTCTGTGAAGCAATTATCACCCTGATACCAAAATCATAAAAAGATCTAACTAAAAAGGAAAACTACAGACCAATTTCACTAATGATTATAGATGCAAAAATTGTCAATGAAATCCTAGCCAATAGATTACAGCTTATCATTAAACAAAAGTCATACATCACAATCCAGTAGGTTTCATCCCAGGATGCAAGGCTGTTTTAACATATGCAAGTCCATAAACATAATTCACCATATCACAGAAGCAAAAACAAAGACCATATGATCCTCTCAATAGATGCAGAAAAAGCATTCAATAAAATTCAACATCCTTTTCTAATTAGTACTCTTTAAGAATATAGGCATCAGGCAGTGCCTGTGGCTCAGTGAGTAGGGCGCCGGCCCCATATACCGAGGGTGGCGGGTTCAAGCCCAGCCCCAGCCAAACTGCAACAAAAAAATAGCCGGGCGTTGTGGCGGGCACCTGTAGTCCCAGCTGCTCGGAAGGCTGAGGCAAGGGAATCGCGTAAGCCCAAGAGCTGGAGGTTGCTGTGAGCTGTGTGACGTCATGGCACTCTACCAAGCGCGGTGCAGTGAGACTCTGTCTCTACAAAAAAAAAAATATAGGCATCGCAGCACATTTCTTTTTCTTTTTTAATTGTTGGGGATTCATTGAGTGTACAAGAAACCAGGTTACAGTGATTGCATTTGTTAGGTAAAGTCCCTCTTACAATCGTGTCTTGCCCCCAAAAGGTGTGGCACACACTAAGACCCCCACCCTGTCCCTCCTTTGGCAGCACATTTCTTAAACCGATTGAAGCTATCTATGACAAACCCACAGCTAATATTTTACTGAATGGAGGAAAACTAAAAGCTTTTTCATTCAGAACTGGAACAAGACAAGGTTGTCCTCTATTGTCACTAGTATTCAACATAGTGTTGGAAGTTCTAGCCAATACAATCAGGCAAGAGAAGAAAATAAATAAAGGAGGGCGGCGCCTGTGGCTCAGTCGGTAAGGCGCCGGCCCCATATGCCGAGGGTGGCGGGTTCAAACCTGGCCCCGGCCAAACTGCAACCAAAAAATAGCCGGGCGTTGTGGCGGGCGCCTGTAGTCCCAGCTGCTCGGGAGGCTGAGGCAAGAGAATCGCTTAAGCCCAGGAGTTGGAGGTTGCTGTGAGCTGTGTGAGGCCACGGCACTCTACCGAGGGCCATGAAGTGAGACTCTGTCTCTACAAAAAAAAAAAAAAAGAAAATAAATAAAGGAGATCCAAATGGGGGCACAGGAAGTGAAACTCTCCCTCTTTGCTGATGATATAATCTTATACTCAGAGAACCCCAAAGATTCAACCACAAGACTCCTGGAAGTCATCAAAAAATGCAATAATGTTTCAGAATATAAAACCAATGTCCACAAATTAGTAGCCTTTCTATATTCCAATAACAGGTAAATGAGAAGCTAATCAGGCACACAATTTCCTTCACAGTAGCTTCAAAGAAAATGAAATACCTAGGAATATACCTAACAAAAGAGGTGAAGGACATCTATAAAGAAAACTATGAACCCCTAAAAAACTAAATAGCAGAGGATATTAACAAATGGAAGAACATACCATGTTCATGGCTGGGAAGAATCAACATTGTTAAAATGTCTATACTTCCCAAATCAATCTACAGATTCAATGCCATACCTATTAAAATACCAACATCATACTTTCAAGACTTGGAAAAAATAATGCTTCATTTTGTATGGAACCAGAAAAAAAGCCTGTATAGTTAAGGCAATTCTCAGTGATAAAAACAAAGCCAAGGGCATCAGAATACCAGACTTTAGGCTGTACTACAAAGCCATAGTGATCAAAACAACATGATATTGACACAAAAATAGAGACATAGACATCTGGAACCGAATAGAGTACCATGAGATGAAACTAACTTCTTACAGCCACCTAATTTTTGAAAACCCAAACAAGAATATACACTGGGGGAAAGAATCCCCATTCAAAAAATGGTGCTGGGAGAACTGGATATCCACGTGTAGAAGACTGAAACTGGACCAACACCTTTTTCCACTCACAAAAATTGATTCAAGATGGATAAAAGACGTATATCTAAAGCATGAAACAATAAAAATCCTCAAAGAAAGTGTGGGAAAAACACTTCAAGTTATTTGCCTGGGGAAAGACTTTATAAGGAAGACTTCCATGCAATTGCAACAACAACAAAAATAAACAAATGGGACTTAATTAAACTGAAAAGTTTTTGTATAGCTAAGAAGACAACAGCCAAAGCAAATAGACAAACTACACAATGGGAAAAGATATTTGCATATTTTGAATTGGACAAAAGCTTGATAACAAGGATCTACAGAGTACACAAATTAATCAACACAAAAAGAGCCAGCAAACCCTTATATCACTGGGCAAAAGAAATGAATAGAACCTTCTCTAAAGAAGACAGATGAATGGCAAACACACATATGAAAAAATGTTCATCATCCCTAATAGAGAAATGCAAATCAAACCCACCCTGAGATATCATCTAACCCCAGTGAGAATGGCCCACATCACAAAATCTCAAAGCTGCAGATGCTGGCATGGATGTGGAGAAAAGGGAACACTTTTACACTGCTGGTAGGACTGCAAACTAATACAATCTTTTTGGAAGGAAGTATGGAGAACCTTCAAATATCTCAAACTAGACCTCCCATTTGATCCTGCAATCCCATTACTAGTCCCATCACTACCCAGAAGAAAAAAAATTATTTTACCATAAGGACACACACTAGAATATTTATTGCAGCTCAATTTACAATTGCCAAAATGTGGAAACAGCCTAAATGCCCACCAACCCAGGAATGGATTAACAAGCTATGGTATATGTATAGCATGGAATACTATTCAGCCATTAAAAAAATGGAGACTTTACAGCCTTTGTATTAACTTGGATGGAAGAGAAACACATTATTGTTAGTAAAGCATCACAAGAATGGAGAAGCAAGAATCCTATATACTCAATTCTGATATGAGGATAATTAATGACCAAGTACATGGTGGGGGGTGGGGAGAGAAAAGAGAGGGAAGGAGGGCTGGGGGATCATGGTGTGTGGTACACCTTTGGGGGCAGGACACAATTATAAGAGGATCTTTATTAACAAATCCAATCAATGTAACCTGGTTCTTTGTACCCTCAATGAAGTCCCAAAAATTAAAAAAAAAAAAGAACATGGTGTATGTATACCATGGAGTACTACTCAGACATAAAAAAGGAATGAAATAATGTCGTTTGGAGCAGTTTGGATGGAATTGGAGACCATAACTCAAGTGAAGTGTCTCAGGAATAGAAATATGAATACTACATGTTCTTACTTAGGAGCGAGAACTAAACAATGGGTACATGTGGTCTTAAAGTGGTGTAATGGACATTGGAAACTAAAAGGAAGAGAGAGGGTCAAGAAGTAAAGGATAAACAATTACCTATTAGGTACCACATACACTACAGTGGTGATGGGTATACTGAAAGCCCTGACTTCAGCATTATACAATTCATCCTTGTAACAACAACAGGAACAAACCACTTATAGCCCTTATATTTCATTTCTATTCATTCTGGTTTTTTTCTATTGTTAAATCATAGCTGTGTACATTAGTGCAATCAAGGGGTACAATGTGCTGGTTTCATATACAATCTGAAATATTCTCATCAAACTGTTCAACGTAGCCTTCATGGCATTTTCTTAGTTATTGTATGTAAACATTTGTATTCTGCATTTAGTTAGTTTTGCCTGTACCCATTCTAAGATGCACCGTAGGTGTGGCCCCACCCATTAGCCTCCCTCCATCTTAACCTCCCCCCTCCCTTCCCCTTCCTTGGCCCTTTCCTCATAGTCTTGTGCTATAGTTGGGTTATAGCCTTCATGTGAAAGCTATAATTTAACTTCATAGTAGGGCTGAGTACATTGGATACTGAATGAAAAGGAGAGAAATGGAGTGGGAAGGGAGGGGAGGGGGAAGGTGTGATAGAGGGAGCTTAAAAGGTGGGATCACACCTATGGAGCATATTGCAAGGATACAAGTCAAATCTGTCAAGTGTAGAACATAAATGTCTTAACACAATAATCAAGTAAATGATGTGAAAGCTATGTTGATTGTAACCAGGTCAGATTGTATAAAAAGATCAACACCTTGTACCCCACATATGCATAAATGTATTCATGATCTATGTGTATTTGACTTAATTTAAAAAAAGAGAGAATGAAAAGCATACAAATTTACTTGATACAAATTTTATATAGTATGGAAGTCTGTATAAGGAAATGAACACCAAAGGCACAGTTGGAGATGAATATTTATATCTTGAATTGAACAAAGTTTAGTAAATTATGGAAATGTGACAAGTCAAAGGGACTTGGGCTAAAGTACTTAATTAGATGAAGAAGAAGCTAGGAGGAAAAGGATTTCCCTTGATCTCAACTTCTGGTCCTTGATGATACTTTCCTTCTGGGATAGGGAGGCTGTCTTTTACATGGCGATTTCATCTCCTGTTTTTAAGAAAGCAGGTCAGAAAGAAGGTCGGAGTGATCTTGAACCTGCTGTTTTTCATGTGCCTTTAACTCTGATCAATATGCTAGAGGGGCAATATTTTTAACCTCTTCACTGGCACTAAGATATCTTGCTTCATTTAACTATGTGAAAGTCTCTGAAACTGGCTGAAACTCAGTGTCTTCTTCCCTATAGTTATTCACCTCACAGAGAGAGTTGTTGTAAAGATTGTATTGACCCGTAAAGCATCACCCAAATACTAGTTACTATCATTAGGAAGGCAAAGAATTGTAGTATATTTTGAGATGTGAGCCATTTCTGATGACTTCAGGATAGCAGAAGCTGTCTTATGATCCCTATTCTTTTTATGAACATGCTTGTTGGTGTCCACTGGCATGTTGAAAATTTGCAGCTGGTGTATAGCCTTCCTGGCATTTTCTTAGTATACTTTTCTCTAGTATGCCTATGTATTTCTGCTTCCATCAGTGTCTTCCAGTTCTACTTGTTATTATAATGTGTCCTATAATAAAATATGAATCTGTCTACGTGTTATTATAATGTGTCATATAATAAAATATGAATCTGTCAAATGTCAAAGTGAACAGAAAGAGTCATAATTTTATGAAGAATAAGTCAAATGTTTCAGGGAGATTCAATGAAGTAGAGTTGCTACAGCCAAAATTGCAGCTAAATTAAATGAAAGTAAGACTATTATAAAATATTGAAAGAAAATTCTAGTAGTAAAATATAGAAGGATTCTGTGCCTTAAATTTCTGTAAAGAAGACTAATGATCATAGATAATGCAATGATTTATAGAATTGCTAAGGATCTGTCAAGAAAGAACTCTGTTCTGGGGAACCCAAACTTAAAAAGTTAAAGCTTTTATCAAATACCAGAAGTTTAGACAATGAAGTCATATTTATGTTTGAAGTTACAATAAAATATTTAAGGCGTATATGTATTATTTTTATGATTCCCAGGTTAACAAACTTGGCTAGGTGAGAAGGCATCTAACCTCTCTTGTAATTATCCCACAGCCCCAGGGATCTACTCAAGATATACCCATCATTGGTAAAGGAACTTTCCAAAGGTTTCTTCCAAATGGGAAAATTTCAGAGTTACAGAGACCCAGAGATGTCCCCCAAAATTGAAATGTTAGCAGTCAGTGTAGCTGAGAGTCAGGCTGTTAATAGTCAGTAGGCCTCTTTAGCAGGAAGCTTTTCTTGGCCAGGCATGGTGGCCCACCTCTGTAATCCTAGGTCTCGGGGAGGCCAAGGTGAGAGGATCCCTTAATCTCAGGAGTTAGAGACCAGCCTGAGCAAGAGTGAGACCCCCATCTCTACTAAAAGTAGAAAAATTAACTGGGTGTTTTGGTGGGTGCCTGTTGTTCCAGCTAAGGCAGGAGACTAAGACAGGAGGATTGCTTAAACCCAGGAGTTTGAGGTTGCTGTGAACTATGCTGATGCCATGGTATTCTAACCTTGGCAATAGAGTGAGACTTCCAAAAAAAAAGCTTTTTTATATCATGGCAAATGGTGGTACACACTCCTCTTTGCAGGTACCTGGGTTGTTATAGTGCTTTTCAAACTGTGGGTTGCAAAATTAGTTTAACAGTTCATTAACAATTTTTAAAAAGATAGAACATAAAATTTTGTGCAAATCAGATAAAAAGTGTAAGATTGGAATTACACAAAGTGATTAAGTCCATTATGTACTGGCTAAGACAAAAGCTACAGATCATTGTAGAAATAAAAGAGGTGATTTTTTTTTTTTTAACTCAAGTTTTGTATGGCAGCACAAAAATTTAAATTGTAATTAAACATAAGGGACTTTGAGGATAGAATGACATGAAACATGAAGACAACGGTTTGCTTTCAAATACTACAATGGAAAGAAAGAAAAAGAGGGAGAGGGAGGAAAGGAGGGAAGAGAGAAATTAACATGGAAAGCAAAATACTGACAATTACAGACTCTGGGGGACAGGTGTATGAGAATTCATTATATTGTTCTCTACTGTTACATATCTGAAAACTTTTTAATACAGTTACAAACTTAAAAGTGGAAGGAATAATGGGTATTGAAAATGCTAGGTGGTGTTCAGAGTTCCTACCCTGTTTTATCTTCTGTAGGTACTATTTTTATTAATGTTAGTTAGAAAAATAGGGTTGTAATTAGTTTTGTTTTTTGTGTGTGTGTGTGGTTTTTGGCCAGGGCTGGGTTTGAACTCGCCACCTCCGGCATATGAGACCAGCGCCCTACTCCTTTAGCCACAGGCACCACCCTGTCATTAGTTTTTAATAAGTAGTAATTTAGCGTTAGAGTCTTGGAGTAAAGCTTTTTGCCTATTCCTATTACCATAATCTTCAACAATACAGATTCAAGAAAAATGTACACATGCACACATGTATCATACCAAGTTAAAACACCAAATTCCACGTATAACCACAAAGCAGTGAGACATCTTGTGCTATTTCTGAATCGAAATGTTTTGGACACTTTCAAGGTGAAAGAAAATCGATCCATAATGCACTCTTTGAGTATTTCTGAGGGCATTTATGTACCAAGTACTTCCATAAACAATGGTTCCTTTAACTACGATGACTTCTCTTTTCTAGGAAGAACAGGAACTATGGTTTGTGTCTCCCTTATTGCCAGAGGAATATTTTTAACTGCAGAGGTATGGAAGATGTTTCTACAATCTTTGTCTTATGCTGATTGAATTTTCTAGTTCTGAAACATCACTAGTAGGATATTAAGATGATTCCTTAAGTTATGGTGCTTAAGTGTAGTTCCAGTTGGAGCTGGAAAGCAGTTTTCTGAAGGTCTGGCTTTAATACTTCCTTGTTAACGTGCACTAGTTATTAATGGTAACTGACTTAAAGAACCCCTTTGGGTCAGTATTAAGGTGAGATTAGTAAGACACAAAATTTAAGGGAATGCCAAAAATCATCACAATTAAGATAAATAATATTTTAATGCAATATTGTAAATATAAAATTAATGCCAAAAAACCTATGATGTATACAACATTTTAAATAAAGACAGGACTCACTAGGGCAGGATTAATGTCAAATGAATAAAGCCACATTATAGAAGTGCAAAAAAAATTTTTTTAAACTTTACTGAGATGCTTCACTTGCCTCACACTACTCCTGGCTTGTTCTTACTGGTAGTAACATGACTTTTTCCTTCATCATGGGAATAACATCAAGATTTATTAGATAAGTTCTCCAAGAGGACCTTGACCTTCCTTCCCTTGCTAGGCAGATGAAAGTTACCATTTCCCAACAAAACTCAGAACAAAGTCTCTCCTGAATTAGCTGTGCATAGTCAACATATATGGGATCTGTGACCTTTGGAAATTTCTGAGAGGACAGGGTGGGCTTTTTCCACTTCTTAGGACAGGGTTCTCAGTCCTTTTTCTGCCTTGGGAAGTAATCGCATCCAGGACACACCATTAGGAGCTCTGCTCAAGTTGCTTGACCTATGTTCTGGGGAAGACAAAGAGTAGATTATGTGTGATGCCCAGCACTCTAATTCCACCACCTTTGGCTTTTCTAATTTGAGACACAGGGACCTTTAAATTGGATATTCTAGGACAGCGTCTTTCAAACTATGGCTTTTTAAAATTTTATTACTAAGTCATAGCTGTGTACATTAATGCGATCATGGGGCACCATACACTGGTTTTACAGACCATTTGACATATTTTCATCACACTGGTTAACATAGCCTTCCTGGAACTTTCTTAGTTATTGTGTTAAGACATTTATATTCTTCATTTACTAAGTTTCACATATACCCTTATAAGATGCACCGTAGGTATAATCCCACCAATCACCCTCCCTCCACCCAGCCTCCTCCATGCCCTCCTTCTCCCCCTTCCCCCTATTCTTAGGTTATAACTGGGTTACAGCTTTCATATGAAAGCCATAAATTAGTTTCATAGTAGGGCTGAGTACATTGGATACTTTTTCTTCCATTCTTGAGATACTTTACTAAGAAGAATATGTTCCAGCTCCATCCATGTAAACATGAAAGAGGTAAAGTCTCCATCTTTCTTTAAGGTTGCAAAATATTCCATGGTGTACATATACCACAATTTATTAATCCATTCGTGGATCAATGGGCACTTGGGCTTTTTCTGTGGCTCTTTTTTAAAGTAAAATGAAATAGAGCAGAATAGAAAACATCAAAAGGTGTGTTGTGTGCATCTTCTAGGTTTATTAATCTTCCAGGCTTGTAGCTTAAAAAACAAAGAATTTGAAAGCCGATGACCCAGAGCCCTAACTCCCTCCAACTGGCTGCACCATCTCCATGATAGGTGGCTTGGTTTTTTTTCATTTGTCCTCAGTCTTCTTGTCTATAAAATGGAAAGATAGGAAGAAGATCTCTAAGGTCTTTCTAGCTGTAAAATTTCATGTTTTTATGCCTCTCTGAAGGAGAGAAGCCTTGGATATAGTTTTGCTTTGTTAGCCTCTGCCCAGAGAACGCTGACTTAGGCAATAATGTGCTCTTACAAACTTTAGGGATGCCTAATATAGGAAAGAAAAGTGTGAAGATGAGCCATGCTTGAATTGTCCCCTCTTATTATAGGACAGCCTTTATTACTTTGGAGCACGAAGAACAGATAAAACCAGTAGCAATAAATTTCAGGGAGTAGAAACCCCTTCACAGGTAAGTTTTCTTTTTAAAAAGGCAAATATTTAGGGGGTGGGCTGGGATTGTCACCTGTCATTTGGTTTCATGCTAGACTATTTCCCTTTGATGATCAAACAGTAGCACTTAGCTGCACTACAATAGGCCTGACCCCCTCTGTGCTGAGACCTGCCTTAGGTGCTATTCAAGCCTTGCGCTCTGGGTTCTCAGAGCGCCTCGCTTTCCATTTTATACTGGTGATTGTTTACAGAAGGTTCTCAGAGCACCCCACTTTCCATTTTTATACTGGTGATTGTTTACAGAAGGTTCTCAGAGCGCCCCACTTTGCATTTTATACTGGTGATTGTTTACAGAATTCAGGAGTTGAGTACCTTCCCAAAGAAGGAAGGCCCAATACCTAAAGCTCCATACCCCTGAAGATTATATAAAGTCATCAGCCTTTGATTTACCTGTAAAGAGGAACTGAATCTTTCACAAACCCCTCCTAGGGTAATTCATCTTTGGAGAGCATCATAAGGACTGTTTTGTGTGTGTAAGGGAGAGGTTGTATTTTTAAAAGAAAAAGGGAAAGGGAAAGAAACACTTTCCAAAAACTCTATTATATCCCTTCTGAATATATATTTTAAAAACATTAAATACTTGGGTGGTGCCGGTGGCTCAAGGTGTAGGGTGCTGGCCCCAAGTGGGTTGGTGGGTTCAAGCCCAGCCCCGGCCAAAACTGAAAAACAAAAACAAAAACATTAGGGCGGCGCCTGTGGCTCAAGGAGTAGGGCGCCGGTCCCATATGCTGGAGGTGGCGGGTTCAAACCTAGCCCCGGCCAAAAAACAAAAAAAAAAACATTAAATACCAGATAATATAGCACTTTTAAATATATCTCATTTAATAATCCTAACAACTATGTGAAATATATGCTGTTCCCCTATTTTTCTTTTTTTATTTTTCATTTTATTTTTTTATTAAGTCCTTTGTACATAGATCATAAATACATTTATGCCATTATGAGATTCAATGTGTTGATTATTCGTACACATTGGAGTGCTTACATCCTACTAATCAACATAGCCTTCACCTCATTTACCCAATTACAGCAATAAGGCATTTGTGTTCTACACCTGATAGATCCAACTTGTACTTGCAATATGCTCCATAGGTGTGGTCCCCCTACTAACCCTCTATCCACCCACCCTCCTCCCTTCTCTTCCCCTTCCCCTTCCCTCCTTCATCCTAGGCTATAGTTGTGTTTCATTTTTCATATGCAAGTGTGAGTGATTATAAATTGGTTTCATAGTAGTACTGAGTACATTGGATGTTTTTTTCCATTCCTGAGATACTTTACTAAGAAGAATATTTTCCAGCTCCATCCATGTAAACATAAAAGAGGTAAAGTCTCCATTTTTTTAATGCTGCATAGCATTCCAAGGTATACATATACCACAATTTGTTCATTCATGGGTCAATGGGTACTTAGGCTTCTTCCATGACTTGGCAATTACGAATTGAGCTGCAATGAACAATCTGGTGCAAATATCTTTATTGCCAAATGATTTTTGGTCCTTTGAATGTACACCTAGAAGAGGAATTGCAGGATCAAACGGCAGGTCTACATTTAGATCCCTGAGTGTTCTCCAAACTTCCTTCCAAAAGGAACGTGCTAGCTTCCATTCCCACCAGCAGTGCAGAAGTGTTCCCTTTTCTCCACATCCATGCCAACATCTGTAGTTTTGGGATTTTATGATGTGGGCTACTCTTACTGGAGTTAAATGGTATCTCAGAGTAGTTTTGGTTTGCATTTCTCTGATGGTTAAAGATGATGAGCATTTTTTCATGTGTCTATAGACCATGTGCCTGTCTTCCTCAGAGAAGCTTCTGTTTGTGTCTCTTGCCCACAATAAAATGGGATCACTTGTTTTTTTTCTTAGTAATAAGTTTGAGTTCTCTGTGGATTCTGGTTATTAGACCTTTGTTGGAAATAAAACTTGCAAAAATCCTCTCCCATTCTGAGGGCTGTCTATTTGCTTTACTTAATGTGTTCTTGGCAGTGCAGAAGCTTTTTAATTTGATCAGATCAGTAATGTATTTCTGATGTTGCTTCAATTGTTTGGGGTGTCCTCCTCATAAAGTATTCTCCTAAGCCACTTTTACTTTTTTTTTTTCTTTTTTATTGTTGGGGATTCATTGAGGGTACAATAAGCCAGGTTACCCAGGCCACTTTTTCAAGTGTTTCCCCTGTACTCTGTCTAAGAATTTTTATAGTTTCATGTCTTAATTTTAAGTCCTTTAACCAGTGAGAGTCAATATTTGTTGGAGGAGAAAGGTGTGGGTCCAGTTTCGGTCTTCTACAGGTCTCCAGCCAATTCATCCAGCACCATTTGTTGAATAGGGAATCTTTCCCCCAATTTGTACTTTTAATAGGCTTATCAAAAATCAAATGATGATAAGTGTCTGGGTTCACCTCTTGGTCTTCAATTCTATTCCATACATCTACCTCTCAATTTTTGTGCCAGTACCATGCTGTTTTGATCACTACCAATTTATAGTATACTGTGAAGTCTGGAAGCATGATTCCTCCTGATTTGTTTTTATTTCTGAGTAATGTCTTGGCTATTCAGGGTTTTTACTGTTTCCATATAACACGAAGTACTAATTTTTCCAGGTCTTTAAAGTATGACAGAGGTGCTTTAATAGGGATAACATTAAATCTGTAGATTGCTTTAGGTAGTATAGACATTTTAACAATGTTGATTCTTCCCAGCCATGAGCATGGTATATTTTTCCATTTGTTAACATCTTCAGCTATTTCTTTTCTCAGAGTTTCATAGTTCTCTTTATAGAGATCTTTCACTTCGTGCCAAAGAAGATGAAATATCTGGGAGTGTATCTAACTAAGGAAGATACACTCCCAGATGAAAAGATACACTCCCAGATGAAGATGAAAAACACTTGATTGTTTTTTCCCCTTGATTATTGTTGGTATATATAAATGCTACAGATTTTTGAGTGTTAATTTTGTATCCTGAGACTTTGCTGTATTCCTTGATCACTTCTAGGTGTTTTGTAATTGATTCCCTGGGGTTTTCCAGATATATAATCATATCATCTACAAAGAGTGACAGTTTGCTATCCTGTGGTCCTATTTGGATCCCCTTGATTGCCTTCTCTTGCCTGATTGCAGTGGCTAAGACTTCCATTACAATGGTAAAAAGCAGTGGAGACATGGGCATCCTTGCCTGGTTCCTGCTCTGAATGGAAATGATTTCAATTTTACTCCATTCAATATGATATTGGCTGTGGGTTTGCTGTAGATGGCCTCTACCAGTTTGAGAAATGTTCCTTCTATACTTATTTTCTTAAGCGTTCTGATCAAGAAAGGATGCTGGATATTGTCAAAAGCTTTTTCTGCGTCAATTGAGAGAATCATATGGTCTTTGTTTTTTAATTTGTTTATGTGATGTATTATATTTATGGATTTACATATATTGAACCATCCTTGGGACCCTAGGATGAAACCTACCTGGTCATGATGTATAATTTGTTTGATGTGTTGTTGGATTCTGTTTGCTAGAATCTAATTGAATATTTTTGCATCAATATTCATTAGACATATTGGTCTATAATTTTCTTTTCTTCTTGGGTCTTTTTCTGGTTTGAGTATCAGGGTGATATTTGCTTCATAGAATGTGCTGGGAAGTATTCCTTCTTTTTCTATATTTTGGAAAAGGTTAAGTATATAGGTACTAGTTCCTCTTTAAAGGTTTGGTAGAATTCTGATGTGAAGCCATCTGGTCCCAGGCTTTTCTTTTTGGAGAGATTTCTTATAGTTGATGCTATTTCAGAACTTGTTATAGACTTGTTCACCATTTCCACGTCTTTCTGCCCAAGTCTAGGAAGGTGGTGTGTTTCCAAGTATTGATCTATTTCCTTCAGATTTTCATACTTCTGAGAATAGTGTTTTATGTAATATTCATTAAGGATTTTTGGAATATCTTTTTTTTTTTTTTGAGACAGAGCCTCAAGCTTTCATCCTGAGTAGAGTGCTGTGGCATCACAGCTCACAGCAACCTCCAACTCCTGGGTTCAAGTGATTCTCCTGCCCCTGGATTTGTGGAATTTCTGAGGAATGCATTGTTATTTGCCCTTTCTCATTTCTGATTGATGAAATTAGGGATTTTACTCTTCTGCTTCTGGTTAGGTTAGCCAAAGCTTTATCTATTTTATTGACCTTTTCAAAAAACCAACTCTTTGATTCGTTGATCTGTTGTATGATTCTTTTGTTTTCAATTTCATTTAGTTCTGCTCTAATTTTAGTTATTTCTTTTCTTCTGCTGCGTTTAGGGTTGGAATGTTCTTCCTTTTCCAGTTGCTTGAGATGTCCAATTAAGTTGTTGACTTCCTCTCTTTCCGTTCTCGTGAGGAAGGCTTGCAACGCTATAAATTTCCTTTTTAAGACTGCCTTTCCAGTATCCCAGAGGTTCTGGTAATCCATGTCTTCATTATTGTTTTGTTCCAAAAATTTGGTAATTTCCTTCTTAATCTCATCTATGACCCAGTTATCATTTAGCATGAGGTTATTTCCATGTTTCCATGGAACACGTTTCCATGTTTCTGTATGCATACGCAGATTCCTTTTATTACTGAGTTCAACTTTTATTCCATGATGGTCTGAGAAAATACGAGGAATGTTTTCTATTATTTTAAATTTGCTGAGGTTAGACTTGTGACCTAAGATGTGGAGGGTGATCCAAGGGTTGATGAGAATAATGTGTATTCAGTTCTGTTAGGATGAAATGTTCTGTAGATATCTGTTAGATGCCAATGTTGAAGGGTTAAGTTTAAGTCTAAAATTTCTTTGCTTAGCTTCTTTTTGGAGGATCTATCCAAACTGCCAAAGGAGTGTTAAAACCTCCAACAATTATAGTGCTGGAGGAAATCAAGTTGTTTGTGTATGTTAGAGTCTCTCTTTTAAATTGAGGGGCATTCTGTTTGGGTGCATAAATGTTGATAATTTAAATCTCGTCATGTTGAGTGTTGCCCTTAACAACTATGAAGTGACCATTCTTATCTTTCCTTTATTGGTTGGTTTAAAGCCTATTGTATCTGTGAATAAAATTGCAACACCTGCTTTTTTCTGATTTCCATTTGCCTGAATTATAGATGACCATCCCTTCACCCTGGGTCTGTGTTTATCTTTTAAGGTAAGATGAGATTCTTGACTTCAGCAGATGTCTGGCTTGAGTTTTTGTATCAAGTCAGCCAACCTGTGCCTCTTAAGAGGGCAATTTAAACCATTCACATTAATTGAGAGTATTGATAAGCCAGATAGTATTTTGGGTATCGAGTTTTTCAAAAGTTCAGTGAATGTTTTTAATCATTTCACCACTGTGGAAGTTGGAATTTGATCAAAAGTTTCTGAGTTGAGTTTATTTTGGTGGTGGAGGATTGTGCTGTTTGTTATGGAGGACAGGTCTGAGAATATCCTAGAGAGCTGGTTTGGTTATGGCAAATTTCTTCAACATGTGAATATCATTAAAGTATTTAATTTCTCCATCATAGATGAAATTCAGTTTAGCTGGATACAGGATCCTGGGTTGAAAGTTATTTTGTTTAAGGAGATTAAAGGTTGATGACCACTCTCTTCTAGCTTGAAAGGTTTCAGCAGAGAGATCTGGAGATCTGCAGTCATTTTGATGTTCTTTCCCTTGTAGGTTATAGGCTTTCTTATGTCTGGCTGCTTGCAGAATTTTCTCCTTCATATTAACTTTGGTGGAGCTAATTATAATGTGTCTATGAGACTTTTTATTTTGGTTGAGTTGTGCTGCTGTTCTGAAACTGTCTGTTATCTGAATTTCAGAATCTCTTGGCATGTCTGGAAAATTCTCTTTGATTATTTTATGAAGTAAAGCATCTGTATCCTTTGCAGCAACTTCATCACCTTCAGGCATTCCTATATGGCGAATATTAGATCTCTTCAAATTATCCCAGAGCTCTCTGAGAGAATGATCCGTTTTTGTTCTCCCCTTTTTTTTTTTCCTCTTTGAGCATTTGGGAGCATTCAAAAGCTTTGTCTTCAATGTCAGAGATCCTTTCTTCTGCCTGCTCCATTCTGGTACTGAGGGATTCTACTGTATTTCTCAGATCTTTGATGGCTACAAATTCTTGCCTCAATGTGTCAAAATCTTTGGTGATTTTGTCTTTGAATTCATTGAATTCTTGAGACATCATTTGAATTACTGCTTAAAATTCTAATTCCATCTTTACCTCCATTCCGTTTATCTTATTTGCTATCCAAATTCTGAACTCGATTTTTTACCTCCATTCTGTTTATCTTATTTGCTATCCAAATTCTGAATTCGATTTCTGACATCTCAGCCATTTGTTTATGAATGGAATCTTGTGCTGTGTCTGCCATATTGTTCCTTGGGGGAGTTGATCTACTCTGACTATTCATTCATGTTGCCAGAGTTTTTCCACTGATTCTGCCTCATGATTGTTTTTCACCATTGGCTAGATGGGCAGGTAAGGTGAAATTGGATTTGGAGTTCCTAGAGTTGTGGTTAACCAGCCTCTTTGTCAAGGATCTGGGACTGATGACTGCAGCTTTTTTCCTATAGTTTTGCAAAGGACCCATACAGTATTACAGTCTGAGGCTGAGGAAACCTGCTTGGTGTGATGGGGTTAGGTGACTCTGTCTTGTATTCAGCTGGTTCTTGTTCAATCCTAGTGGATCAGTACTCTGGTGAAGTCTAAGGAGAAATACAAACAACTAAGATAGCCCACCCCCCATGGACAACAACTGGAAGAGGAAAATCAACCCTTCCCGTTACCACAAAACCAGGGTACCAACCAAGAGGGTCCTTGAGTGATTGGCCCACGTTAGAAATTCCAAACCAATTGACCCAGTCAATATGAACTCTCAAGTGGGAGAGTTCAAAGAGTCTCCAGCAACTAGATGATGGAGGTCTACTGGCTGCTCAAATTTGGCTCGCTCTGGTGCTCTGTGGAGTCAGAAAGGCTCGCCCAGTAGCAGAGTTGGACCAGGGGGCTGAGTCTCTTCTCCACTTAGCTCCTCTTTCACGCCCAGTCACTGGTGACCCCACAGGGCTGAGGTCCTGCTCCCTCCAATAAGCAGATGTGCCAGGCTTTGCACTTGTCAGAGTCAAAGGAACGTCAGTGCCCCTGCAGCCCGGCCACTACTCTCTGCTACCAGCTAGCTGGGGAGCTGAGGCCTGCCTGCCTGCCTCGGGTACTCAGTAGCCACTAGTGAGTGTTCCACTTAGACTCAGTCTAATCTTGAGGGTAACAAGTCAGCAAATGCTTTTCTCCCTCAGTCACCGCGCCTTTGCCCCTGCTGCTCTGCAGCACTGGTATTCCTAAAGAGTGAGTTCTGGTTTCCTCTGGCAGTCCTCAAAGTTGGGGAAGTATCTCTCCAAGATTAGATGCCAGCAGGATTGCTCTATTGTTGCTGGTCTTTGTGGGAAGTGACCCTGCACAGCTCCCCAGGTGCCTGACATAGCCAGGGAGTTCTGGCTGTAGGAGCAGCTCTGGAAGTGCGGGGTGGAGGATGCTGCATATGGTTCTGGCAATGCCTTGTGCCTGGTGACTTCAACAAGGAGAGTGCTCGGCTCACAACTCTGGCCGGGAGGGGTCGCGGCGTGGAGGCAGGGTGGCAGGGCGCAGGATGCACAGGCTCTAGCAGGCGCTGGCCCGGTGTGGGGGCGGGGCACTTGGTCCTCTTGGGGGGGGCACTGCTCTTGAGGCTCCTCCACAGTCTCTGCAAGGCTCAGGCAAGGGGGGAAGGGTGGACTGGAAGTTCAGAATGTCAGAGAAAATGTTAGTTCAAATTTTCTGCCTGGCAAGAGAGTGTTCAGAGTTACAACAGGGTCCCTCTGGGGAACTAGACCCCACTTTCTACAGTTCTCACACGTGGGTGAGACAAGAGATCCTCAGTTCACTGCTCACCTGTAGAAACCCTGCAGGAGCAAGCAAAGAGTAAAAGAAAAAAAAAGAAGGAAAGAAAAACACAACTTTCTTGGGGAAGGGGAAGGACACTTTCCTTTGGGATGAATTTTATACTTGAAGTTTGCTTTCTTGGAGTCGCAGCTTGCCTCAGCAGAGGTGACCTGAAGCTATCCCTCTTCTCTCTTGGCTCAGATCCCAGTCTTCAGCTTAATTGGGTACTTTCTGGACATTATCCTTGCCTCTAGATGGGAGCTTCTATCAGAGGCTGGCTCCAGTCAGTCATCTTGCCCCTCCTACCCCCCTATATTTCTGAGAAACATTTTATTATTACAATTAAAAACATATGCAGAAGTTCAAATAATCATATAATAAACCCCTTGAAGTCATGACACCCCTTGAACAATCAGTCCAGCCTGCAACAACCATGTTTCATCTATTCCCTTCCAACTCTCCTCACACCCCCAACCTTACCCTCCATTCTTTCTTTCCTTAACCCCGAATTATTTGGAAACAATTTCAGTCATCAGATCACTTTATCCCATGATTATTTCAGTATGACATTTAATACACATATAAGTACTCTTAACAAAACCAAAATTCTAGTAAATATTATACCTTAAATATATACTGGTAATATCAATTTTCTAATCCATAATTTTATGACATGGAAATTTAAGTTATTATGTCTCAAAGTATTTTGAAATTTAGTTTCAGTCGGGTTCCAAACAAGGTCCACACGTTTCATTTGGTTGCTGTGTCTCTTGAGTCTCTGGTTTGTGGGTTTTCTACCTCTTTTTTATTTTTTGTGATTTTTTTTTTATTGAAGAAACCAATTCTACAGGAAACCACATTTATCCTATAGAATTTACAACATTGTAGACTTTGCCAAATCATTCTAAGGGTTAGTAAAATCATTATCTCCTTTAATATTCTCAGTAACTCTAAGTACGCTACTATGCATACTATTTACTAAGTTGGAAATCGAGGTACAGAGAAATTACCTTGTTGAACTAAGGACTGAAATCTAGATGTGTCACACTCTGAACCCCATTATTTCCTGTGCTGTTCCCAGCTTCTCATCTATATTGCACTGAAACAGAAATGAGAGCTGGTTGTGAATTCTTGAGTAGATTTGGAAGTAGCTGTGAGTCAGGTTTTCTTGGAGCGAAGTGATGGAACCTAAATAAGACCCCTGGCACTGTTAGAACATGGTAATTACTTGTTGACCTTTAAAAATAAATGCACAGTGTTACCCACTGTACTTTTCTTCCACATCCAAGTCAAATGTTAAACAAAAGAAAACAATTATAGCCATAGACCCTAAGCTGAAAGTATCACAAGAAGTTATGGAAGCATAGCTTGAATCATGTCATTCCCATGCTCAAAATCCATAATATCTCCCAACTACCAATGGCAACTAAGTAGTCCAACTTGGTATTCAAGAGTTTCTACAATTTGATTTTTCCAACATTTTATTCCACCCTGAGCACTGCCATATCCCACATGCTAACATATTTACCCTGCTGTTTCCCAGCCTGGGGACACTTGACACCCTCATGGACACCCTCATGCCCTTTTCCTGGAGTCCCTTTCCCTTCCCAGCCTGAAATAGTCTCTTGCTATTTTGTTTCAGTTCTTAGAGCCCTTTGTGTTTCTTTTAGGAACTAATTCACTTCACATTATTCTCTAGATATTTTCTGCATGTCCTATAAGGCAAGGCCCATATCTATCCCTCTTTCCACCCTTCGCATCCCAGACTGCCTTGCCACTCTTCATAATATTGTCCTTGTTTGTTGTGAATGCTCATGATGTTAATATTTGTTATAAGCCCTGTTTCTTTGAGCTATAGGAGAAAGAACCATGGGAGCTAAAGCAGCTGGAGGGCCTTGGAGTATCCAGTGTCTGGCTCCAAGGGAATTTTAGATATAGCTCACCTGGTACATCTCCCCTTCTTGGTTTCTTCTGCAGTTGTGCACACTTTACATAATTTTAGGACAGAATTGGAACACCATCAGCTGCAATTGAATCTGTTCTGATTCACTGAGTCAGCAATCCAAGGGCTGTCTTGCTGCAGTTTGGAGAGCTGTGGCAGCAAGTCCCCGGGACACAATGCCCTGTGTGGGAAGGGGTAATTCCCAGATCCATCACATTCAGACCCTGCACGTGGCTACGCTACTGACCACATTTTATCCACCCTGAGTTAAGAACTTATATAAGCCTTCCTCATGACTGGCCCTTCCTAGGGCCAGGAAGTGGATAGCATGGCAGTTAATTTTATCAGTACTTCTCAATGAGTAGGTCAGAGTCTTGAACTTTTAAGCCCAGTTGATTCAGTACCAGAAAGAACCCTTCAACTCCTTTAAGAAAGATTCAAGCAGACCCAGTGTCAACATCTTGCTGCAGGTAAAGGACAAGGCTAAAAGAATGGAGGGCTTCCTTGTGAAAATGGAATTGAGGAAATGGAAAATGAAGAAAGCCTAGCTGGCAGGAATAAGAGAATGATGTGAAATCTGCTACTTACCCTGGAGGTCTTCCTCCTGAGTTTTCACATAACCCATTCTCCCAGGCCCAGAGGGCTCCTCTCCACAAAACCACAAACCTTCTTCTATCCTGGTCACAGCTGAGCTCCTACCCCATATGTGTAATACTGTGACTGCTTTCTTGTTGATGCTGATCAGTTGCCCTTTCAATCATAAGCAGCCCATGAGCCAGACCTGGCTCCAACCTTGTTACTTCACATGCCACTGACTTCAATGGGTTTTCTTCCCCAAAGGTAGATAATCTCTTGTGAGGCAGGCTACATAAAAATGCTGACTTAATTAATGATACCCAGTAAATGTTTCCTTAACTACTTACTGTGTTTAATAAGTTCTATACAAAAAAGAAAACAAAAAAATTAGGACTGGTGACTTCAGGTTTTTCATGTACACTTTATCTGAGGCTTCTTTTGCTTTGCAGAATAGATATGTTGGATATTTTGCACAAGTAAAAAATACATACCAGTGGAATCTTCCTCCAAGGAAAATGCTGTTGATTAAAAAAGTCATCATTTACTCAATTCATGGTAAGTGCTTTATGCATAACTGGAGAATGGGGCAGGAGAGCCAATAGTTGCTCATAGTTATATATATATTTTTTTCATACACATACATGTATTATTATACATAGTCATATATATTATTGAGGTCACATATATATGTCATATATTCATATATATACATATATAATGATCCTCAATAATAGGTATTTCTAATATATCCTCACACAGCAACCCTTGGCCAAATTTGGGGGCATTATCCCCTTCCCTCTGTCCTGTTCTCATTGCTGAGGCCAGGGTGGACCTTCCAGGATGTAGCCTCTGATGGAGGAGAGAGGAAGGGCCCAGGTGCCCTCAAGACTGCTTGTTTCTCATAACCACCTCTAGTTCAGGGTTCATCTTGGTAGAGGTGTCACCTGTCATTTTCTTACCTACTCCTTTGTCACCCTTTCCCCTCTCTCTTCCATCTGTAACCCTCTCACCCCCAGCAACTCCCTCAAGATGTGTTAAATATCCATATAACAAATTAACTTTATTTTATTTGTTGCCACATAAACTACAAATGCCTGCTTTGAGCTGGGCTCTGTACTGGTATTTCCCTGCTGGTAAGGAGCCCTGGGTCAGCAGAGAAGAGAACTAAGGACATAGGTAAAAGCCAACCACAGCAAGCTGGGATCCACAGTGCTGGGATCAAGGAAAGCCTCCTACAGGGCAGCACTTAGTTTCTCTGAGCCTGACTCTACATGAAATGGAAAGAGCTGAAGAAAGGGGGGACTCTATGGAGGTGTCTTTCAGAACCCTAGTGGTTACCAAGTTTTACCAGTAGTAAAAATCCTTGTAACCCAGAAATGGATTAACAAGCTGTGGTATATGTACACCATGGAATACTATTCAGCTATTTAAAAAAATGGAGACTTTACATCCTTCGTATTAACCTGGATGGAAGTGGAAAACATTATTCTTAGTAAAGCATCACAAGAATGGAGAAGCATGAATCCTATGTACTCAATTTTGATATGAGGACAATTAATGACAATTAAGGTTATGGGGGGGGAGGAAAAGCAGAAAGAGGGATGGAGGGATGGGGGTGGGGTCTTGGTGTGTGTCACACTTTATGGGGGCAAGACATGATTGCAAGAGGGACTTTGCCTAACAATTGCAATCAATGTAACCTGGCTTATTGTACCCTCAATGAATCCCCAACAATAAAAAAAAAAAAAAATCCTTGTAAACTTTGAAAAAGTTAACTATTTGCCTTCTTCCAGGCAGGATGCAAGAAAATTGGTCAAGTTATCCAAACCTGGGACTTGGGCAAGCAAACAGAGGGAGTGTCCCTTCAGCCCCATGTCTACTTCTCCTTCACCTGCCTCACTGACCCTACACAGCCACCCTCAGGGGGGTGGAAAAGCAGGGATGTCTCCATGTGGAGAGGATGGGGCCTTACCACTCCCACTGCCAGAGAGGGACTCAGGGGGCTATGCTTCTGAACCCCCCAAAGCAAACCTCTGGGAACAGTGAGACTGTGGACAATTAGGAGGTACCAGGATACTGGTGTCTACCCAGACTGCTTAGTATCTTTAGCCTCGTAAGAAGGCACACAAAATACATCATAAGATCTAGATATATTTTTTAACATGTTGTGCAACTTTTCAGAAATAAAGGAAGATTTAAAGATATAAAATATTTTATATTTTAAAATATAAATTAAAACTGCATTGTCAAAAAAGACACTTGTTCATTAAAATGTAAAATGCTTTTTTTGCCAGTACCATGCTGTCTTGAGCACTATGGCTTTGTAGTACAGACTAAAATCTGGTATGCTGATGCCCCCAGCTTTATTTTTGTTACAGAGAACTACCTTAGCTATACGGGGTTTTTTCCGGTTCCATACAAAACGCAGAATCATTTTTTCCAAATCTTGAAAGTACGATGTTGGTATTTTGAAAGGAATGGCATTGAATAGGTAGATTGCTTTGGGAAGTATAGACATTTTAACAATGTTGATTCTTCCCATCCATGAGCATGGTATGTTCTTCCATTTGTTAATATCCTCTGCTATTTCCTTTCTGAGGATTTCATAGTTTTCTTTATAGAGGTCCTTCACCTCCTTCGTTAGGTATATTCCTAGGTATTTCATTTTCTTTGAGACTATGGTGAAGGGAGTTGTGTCCTTAATTAGCTTCTCATCTTGACTGTTATTGGTGTACACAAAGGCTACTGACTTGTGGATGTTGATTTTATATCCTGAAACATTACTGTATAGACACTTGGAATCGAATTGAAAACCAGGAAATGAAACTAACATCTTACAACCACCTAATCTTCGATAAACCAAACAAGAACATACCTTGGGAGAAAGACTCCCTATTCAATAAATGGTGTTGGGAGAACTGGATGTCTACATGTAAAAGACTGAAACTGGACCCACACCTTTCCCCACTCACAAAAATTGATTCAAGATGGATAAAGGACTTAAATTTAAGGCATGAAACAATAAAAATCCTCAAAGAAAGCATAGGAAAAACACTGGAAGATATTGGCCTGGGGAAAGACTTCATGAAGAAGACTGCCATGGCAATTGCAACAACAACAAAAATAAACAAATGGGACTTCATTAAACTGAAAAGCTTCTGTACAGCTAAGGAGACAATAACCAAAGCAAAGAGACAACCTACACAATGGGAAAGGATATTTGCATATTTTCAATCAGACAAAAGCTTGATAACTAGGATCTATAGAGAACTCAAATTAATCCACATGAGAAAAGCCAAGAATCCCTTATATCAATGGGCAAGAGACATGAATAGAACTTTCTCTAAAGACGACAGACGAATGGCTAACAAACACATGAAAAAATGTTCATCATCTCTATATATTAGAGAAATGCAAATCAAAACAACCCTGAGATATCATCTAACCCCAGTGAGAATGGCCCACATCACAAAATCTCAAAACTGCAGATGCTGGCGTGGATGTGGAGAGAAGGGAACACTTTTACACTGCTGGTGGGACTGCAAACTAGTACAACCTTTCTGGAAGGAAGTATGGAGAAACCTCAAAGCACTCAAGCTAGACCTCCCATTTGATCCTGCAATCCCATTACTGGGCATCTACCCAGAAGGAAAGAAATCCTTTTATCATAAGGACACTTGTACTAGACTGTTTATTGCAGCTCAATTTACAATCGCCAAAATGTGGAAACAGCCTAAATGCCCACCAACCCAGGAATGGATTAACAAGCTGTGGTATATGTATACCATGGAATACTATTCAGCCATTAAAAAAAATGGAGACTTTACATCCTTCGTGTTAACCTGGATGGACGTGGAAGACATTATTCTTAGTAAAGCATCACAAGAATGGAGAAGCATGAATCCTATGTACTCAATTTTGATATGAGGACAATTAATGACAATTATGGTTATGGGGGGGAAACAGAAAGAGGGAAGGAGGGAGGTGGGTGGGGCCTTGGTGTGTGTCACACTTTATGGGGGCAAGACATGATTGCAAGAGGGACTTTACCTAACAATTGCAATCAGTGTAACCTGGCTTATTGTACCCTCAATGAATCCCCAACAATAAAAAAAAAAAAAAGAAAAGAAAAACAATATGAAGAAAGGCTTTCACAAATGTCATAGTATGTCTCTTATTTTACATGTATTTTTCTCTTGACTAAGAAGTATTGTTTAAGTGTGTCTTTTTGGATAACTATGGGATAAATAAAACAGTGTCTTAAAAATTTAAAAAAAAATGCTTTTAAAAAATTATTTGGGGGAGGAGGCAAGATACTGACTGGAGCCAGCTTTCAACAGAAGCTCCCCTCCAGAGGGAGAAATAATGGTTAGAACCAACCCAATAAAGCTGAAGATTGGGAGCTGAGCTAAGAGAGAAGATTGATAAGTTCACGTCATCCTTGCTGAGGCAAGCTGAGACTCCAAAGAAGCAAATTTCAGGTACAAAACCCATCCCAAAGAGGATGAGAGTCCATCCCCCCGCCCCCCACCCCCCAGAGAGTGGCTTGCTATGTTCTCTCTACAAGTGAGCAGTGAACAGAAGACCTCTTGTTTCACCACACAGCCTGGACTCCTTCTCCAAAGAGATCCCACTGCAAGCCAGGACAGTCTCCTGCCCAGAATAAAAGTTGAACAAATATTTTCCCTGCCTTCCTAAACTCCAAATCCACCCTTCCCTCCTCTCCTGGCAGTATGGAAGCCTACCCCCTGCAGAACCCAGAGTGTCTGGCAGTTTCTTGCTAGGGGAGGACATCTCCTGGGCTGCTGGGCAGCTGCACTGAAACTGTAAATCTAGTAGAAGCAGGGAGTCGCAACAGAAGGGGGTCTTGCCCTGTGCAGTGAAAGTGCATAGCATGGAGATTTGCCCAGCAGCCACACCTCCAACCAGGGCAGCCATACCTCTTACTGGCAGCGGCTACAACTCTCACCTGCAGAGGCCACATCTCTAACCCACATTGACACCCTCAAACTGCAGCACCACCCCAAACAATTGCGGTGCCACCCCTGACTGTGATGGCAGCTCCACGGACCCTTGGCAGTGGCACCCCTCACCCGTGGTGGCACACTTCCTGGGGTCAAAATTAGGAGAGACACCTCCCAATTCTGTAGACTGCCCAAAGGAGCCAGACCTTGCCCCACAGGGGTTCCAGAGGAGGAGTGTGGCCAGGGCAGCAGAGAGGTTTCTGAGGGAGAGAATCATGCCCTGTGACAGTGACCCCCGGCTTGGAACAGATGCAGGTGAAACGCTCCCCAGTTTCCAATGAACACTGGAGTGAATCAGGCTTGAACTCCTCCTGTCTGCAGGTCTCAGAGTGAGGCAGCCCGGCCACAGAGGCGCTGACTCCCCTTTGACTCAGACAGGCACAATTCCCTGGTGTACTTGCATATTGGAGGGAACTGGGCCACAGCCCGGCAGGGTTGCCAGTGACTGGACGTGGCTGATGTGCAAGGTGGGGAAAGAGGTTCCAACCCCCCTGGACTAATTACTTTTCTGGGTGGGCCTTTACGACTCCACTGAGTACTAGAGCAAATCACACTTGAGCTGCCAGTGGACCCCTGCAGTCTGTATGCCGGAGACCTTTTGAACTCTCCCACTTGAACAGTGATTGTGCTGCCTGGGACAATTGGTTTGGAACTCTTGATCTGGACCGGCAACCCAGGCACCCTCCAAGGTTGAGTCCAGGTGGTGTTGCAGTGGGAGGGTCTGATTCTCCTCTTCCAGTTGTTGCTGGTGAGGGATGGGGTGTCTTAGTTGCTTGTACCTCTCCCCAGCTGAGATTTTAGCCCAAAGCCACCGGTTCACTAGGATTGGATTGAGGCTGGCTGAATACAAGACAGAGCCACCTAGCCCCAGCACACCAACCAGGTCCCCAGAGTCTCAGGCTGCAGGACTAAAAGGGATCTTTGTAAAGCTTCAGAGGAAAAGCCATACTCACCAGTCCCAACTCTTTGGTAAAGGACTGGTGCCCTGGAGCCCTCAATCCAAGTTCACCTTACCAGCTTCACTAGCCAAACTGCAAAAAAAAAAAAAAAAAAAAAATTATGGGGCTAAACCAGCAGAAAATCTCTGGCAACATGAATAATCAGAGTAGATCAATTCCCCCAAAAATGACAAAGAAGATACAACAGGAGATGCCGTTCATAAACAAATTGCTGAAATATCAGAAATAGAATTCAGAATATGGATGGCAAATAAGATTAATAGAACGTAAGTAAAGTTGGAATTAGAAGTTCAAGGAGTAGTTCAGGAAGTAATTCAAAAGGTGTTTCAAGAGATCAATGAATTCAAAGACAAAATCTCCAAGGATTTGGACATTATGTGAAAAGAAATTGCAGACCTGAAAGAAATGAGAAAGGTATTCAAAGAGCTTCATGATACAGTAGAATCCCTCAGTGATAGAGTGGAGCATGCCGAAGAAAGGATGTCTGAAGTTGAAGACAAAGCTTTTGAATACTCCCAAATACTCAAAGAGGCAGAGAAGTGGAGAGCAAAAATGGATCATTCCCTGAGAGAGTCATGGGACCACTCCAAAAGAGCAAACATTGCCTTATAGGAATCCCTGAAAGAGAAGAGGATGGTCCAAAAGGCATAGATGCTCTACTCCAAGATATAATGGAGGAGAATTTCCCAAGGATGGTAAGAGATACAGAAATTCTGATAGCAGACAGTTTCAGAAACCTAGAATGACTCAATCCAAATAAAGCATGTCCTACACACATTGTAATTAACTTTGCTAAAGTTAATATGAAGGAGAAAATTCTGCAGCCAGTCACATGCAAGAAAAGTATAACCTATAAGGGGAAGAATATTAGAATGACTGCATATCTCTCAACTGAAACTTTTCAAGCCAGAAGAGGATGGTCATCAACCTTCAATCTCCTATACAAAATAACATTTATCCCAGGATCCTGTACCCAGGTAAATTGAGTTTCATTTGTGATGGAGAAATCAAATACTTTAATGACATACACATGTTGAAGAAATTGGCCATAACTAAACCAGCTCTCCAGGATATTCTCAGATGGGATATTCCCATTTTCCACAATTACCAGCACAATGCTCTACCACCAAAGTAAACTCACTCAGAAATTTTTGAACAAAACCCAACTTCCACAGTGGTGAAAGGATTAAAAATGTCCACTGAACATTTGAAAAACATAACACCCAAAACACTACCAGGCTTATCAATCCTCTCAATTAATGTGAATGGTTTAAATTGTCCTCTAAAGAGGCACAGGTTGGCTGACTGGATACGTAACTCAGACTAGATATCTGCTGCATACAAGAATCTCAACTTACCTTAAAGGATAAAAGTAGACTCAAGGCGAAGGGATGGACATCTATAATACAGGCAAATGGAAATCAGAAAAAAGCAGGGGTTGCAATTTCATTTGCAGATACAATAGGCTTTAAACCAACAAAGGTAAGGAAAAATAAGGGTGGTCACTTTATATTTGTCAAGAGAAACACTCAACATGAAGAGATTTCACTTATTAACATTTATGCACCCAACCAGTATGCTCCTCAATTTATAAAGGAGACCCTAACAGACATAAACAATTTGATATCTTCCTGCACCATAATAGTCAGAGGTTTTAACACCTCTTTGGCCGTGTTGGATTCATCCTCCAAGAATAAACTAAACAAAGAAATATTGGACTTAAACTTGACCCTACAACAAATGGATTTAGCAGGCATCTACAGAACATTTCATCCTAACAAAACTGAATACATATTCTTCTCATCAGCCCATGGAACATCCTCCAAAATTGATCACATCTTAGGTCACAAGTCTAACCTCAGCAAATTTGAAAAAATAGAAATCATTCCTTGTATTTTCTCAAACCACCACAGAATAAAAGTTGAACTCAACAACAACAGGAATCTTTATACTAAAACAAAGACATGGAAACTAAATAACCCAATGCTGAATGATAGATGGGTCATAGATGAGATTAAGAAGGCAACTACCAAGCTTTTGGAACAAAATGACCATGAAGACATGAATTATCAGAACCTATGGAATACTGCAAAGGCAGTCCTAAGAGGGAAATTTATAGTGTTGCAAGTCTTCCTCAAGAGAACAGAAAGAGAGGAAGTCAACTAGTTAATAGGACATCTCAAGCAACAGGAAAAGGAAGAACATTTCAACCCCAAACCCAGCAGAAGAAAAGAACCAAAATTAGAGCAGAATTAAATGAAATCGAAAACAAAAGAATCATTCAATAGATCAATGAATCAAAAAGTTGATTTTTTGAAAAGATTAACAAAATTGATAAATCTTTGGCTGACCAAACTAGACACGGGAAGGTAAAATCCCTAATATCATTAATCAGAAATGATAAAGGTGAAATAACCACAGACACCTCAGAAATTTAAAAAAATCCTTAATGAATACAATAAAAACTATTCTCAGAAATATGAAAATCTGAAGGAAATAGACCAATACCTGGAAGCACACTACCTTTCTAGACTCAGCCATAAAGAATTGGAAATGTATTGAAACAGCATCAACTATACGAAATCACCCAAAAAAGAAAAGTCCAGGACCAGATTCTACGAAACCTTTAAAGAGGAACTAGTACCTTTATTACATGACCTCTTCCAAAACATAGAAAAAGAAGGAGTACTTCCAAACACATTCTATGAAGCAAATATCACCCCAATCCCCAAACCAGGAAAAGATCCAACAAGGAAAGAAAATTATAGACCAATATCTTTAATGAATATAGATGCAAAAATATTCAATAAGGTCCTAGCAAACAGAATCCAGCAACACATCAAACAAATTATACACCATGACCAAGTTGGTTTTACCCCAGGGTCTCAAGGTTGGTTCAATATATGCAAATCTATAAATATAATACATCACATAACAAAATAAAAAACAAAGATCATATGATTCTCTCAATTGATGCAGAAAAAGCTTTTGATAATATCCAGCATCCTTTCATGATCAGAACACTTAAGAAAATAGGTATAGAAGGGACGTTTCTTAAACTGATAGAGGCCATCTACAACAAACCCACAGCCAATATCATATTGAATGGAGTAAAATGGAAAACACTTCCACTCAGATCAGGAAGTAGGCAAGGATGCCCACTGTCTCCACTGCTTTTTAACATTGTAATGGGAATCTTAGACATCTCAATCAGGCAAGAGAAGGCAATCAAGGGTATCCAAATAGGGTCAGAGGAGATCAAATTTTCACTATTCACAGAAGATATGATTTTATACCTGGAAAAGCCTAGAGACTCAACTATAAAACTCTTAGAAGTGATCAAGGATTACAGCAGCATCTCAGGATACAAAATCAATACTTACAAATCAGTAGCTTTTATATATACTAACAATACTTAAGCTGAAAAAAAAAGTCAAGGACTATTACTTTCACAGTAGTGCCAAAGAAGATGAAATATTTGGGAATTTACCTAATAAAGGACGTGAATGATTTCTATAAAGAGAACTACGAAACCCTGAGAAAAGAAATAGCTGAAGATGTAGCAAATGGAAAAACATACCATGCTCATGGCTGGGATGAATCAACGTTGTTAAAAATGTTTATACTACTCAAAGCAACACATACGGAAGAGAACACATACGGAACTAAAAGTAGACCTGCCATTTGATCCTGCAATTCCTCTATTAGGCGTATATCCAGATGACCAAAAATCACTTTACAACAAAGACATTTGCACAAGATTGTTTATTGCAGGCCAATTCATAATTGCCAAGTCATGAAGCAGCCCAAGTGCCCATCAACCTATGAATGGATTAACAAATTGTGGTATACATATACCACAGAATATTATGCAGCCATAAAAAGATGGAGACTTTGGCTCTTTTATGGTTACATGGATAGAGCTGGATCATATTCTTCTAAGTAAAGTATCTCAAGAAAGGAAGAAAAAATCCAAAGTACTCAATACTATTATGAAACCAATATATAGTCACTCACACTTTTATATGAATGATAAAACACAACTATAGCCCAGAAAGAAGGAGAGAAGAGGTGAGTGAGGGGAGGGGAGGGGGTTGGTCGGGTGGAGGGAGGGTAATTGGTGGGACCTCACCTATTGTGCGTATTGCAAGGGTACATGTCACATATATTAAAAGTAGAGTATAAATGTCTAAACACAACAATTAAATGAGATGAAGGCTATGTTAACCAGTTTGGTGTAAACATTCCAAATTGTGTATAAAATCAGCACATTGTACCCCATAAATGCAGTAATGAACACAGTTATGATCTAAAAAAAATTATTTGCATATTTTTATTTTCCCCACACAACTGCCATGGCCTCTTGATGATAGTGAGGAATTTTATTGAATTCCCACAAACAGACTACATAGGTTTCTGACTTCTGAAAACCATCTTCACCCAGTAGCATTGTTTCCGTGGGATATTTTGGTCTAGACCTCCCAACAAGCATCTGTGCAGGAAGACCCTTGAAACCCAGCCTGCTCGGACAGGAGACTGCCGGGGTATATAAATGAGCTGCTGCTCGTGAAAAGGCTTTGCAGACTGAGAAGTCCTGTGCCAAGTCCATCAGGAGTGCTTCCTGGGGATGTGTGGATTCAGAGGAGTAAGGCAAGAGTGGGGCTGAGTGGCTGATCTCACCAGAAACCCCCACTGTTGTCGGACAACCCACAAGTGAAGGTTCCCGGCTTGCCCAACAGGAGGTAAAAGGTGTGGAACAGCAGACCTTGCACCCCTCCCTTTCCACACTCAGTGGGGCCCTGCAAAAAAGAGCTAGGATGCTTTCTTCTGAAATGAGTGGCAACACAGTCTGCTGTTGGAGCAGCTTCTCCCGTGAAGAAACTATAACCCAACTATAAAACCAACTCGGTGGTGTGACATCCTGTATTGTACCTGAGCACATACTCTCCTTCTCTTTCCCCTTGGTTAACAATAGCAATGACAGCATCTAAACAAACCTTTGTGAGCATTACACTATTCTGTTCAGGCAAATAGGTGTTTAATCTAATGAAGTTTTAATGCATTTCTCTAATGGGAACAATGAGAATAGAATTAGTGTTTCAAAATTCTAAGCTTAAAAATATACTTAATGACTTCTACAATTTTGTATATTGTCTCAGTCTGATATATCCTAGGACTCTGAATTTTCTTGTAATAGTATTTAATTCCTGTGGAGACATTGTTTAGTTGAAAACTGTAAGGTGCTGATCTAAAGAACAAAGGGACTAACCCAAATTCATAAGTAGTGCAGATGAAATCTAGTGGAGAGTTTCATGGGCTTGATTTCTTCCCATATCTGTGGCTTCACTTTCTGGGGTTTCAGTTACAGTCAAGTACAGTCCAAAAATAGGTGAGTATACACACCTATTTTGAGAGAAACCACATTCACATAACTTTGTTACAGAATATCATTATAATTTTGCTATTCTGTTAATATTGTTGTTAATCTCTTATGTGCCTAATTTATAAATTAAGCTTGATGTATGTATGCATAGGAAAAAATATAGCCCATATAGGGTGCAATACTGTCCGTAGCCTCAGGTGTTCACTGGGGCCTTAAAATGTATTCCCTGTGAATAAGGGAGCACTACTATAATTTTTGTCCATAAAAATGCCAATTATTTTTGTCCGCTGGAAAGCAATTGATTATGGGCCCATTTTGGCATGTGTTTAAAAAACACAAGCCACAAGACAGTGCTATGGTATGCAACTATTTCTATAAAACAAAAGGGGAATAGTATGTATCCATTCTGGGTTTTTACATAATAAAACCTCTTGCAGTATATGCAGGGTGACCGTAAAGTCCATGTGCAATTTAAAATAGTTATCTATGTTAAATTGCACACAAACTTTATAGCCACCCTGTCTATTCATATTTGATTACATATAAATGTAATCATTTGATTTGATTCCATAAAATTAAAAAATGAATAGTAGTGGCTCCATATTCAGAGCTGAGAAACTGAACGGGGGTGGGGGGAGACCTGATGAGATGGAGACTTTTTGTTTCATGTCTTCTTTAGGTTTTTACTTCAATCATGTAAATATTTATTTTAAACATTAATATGTAGGTATTTAAGCTTATAAATCAAAGCTCTTTTCTTGTCATGTGATAAGTGTTTACTTAGGTGAGTTCTCCATCTCACTGCTCTCTTGTAGAGCTCAGTAGTAAGTAGTTCTGCTCCTGGAGTGGGACAGAGGGAGCTGAGGCAGGAGACTGTGACTCCCAGTGATGAATTAATAACACAGAGTTAGAGAAAACAAAATGAAATAAAAATAAAACAAGCAGAACATGAGACTCGCAATCAAGAAAGATCAATATACTGTTTTAATAGAATATTAAGAAATTCTTTAGTTTTGTGCATAGTGTAAAATATGGAAGGTTGAAAGGAAACCAATAAAGATTAATTGGAGGCTTGAGAAACCAATGCTAAAGGAAGTGGATCGTTTGAATTGAAAAAAGGGACATTCATGGTCATTCATCTGGAAATATAGACTGAATATCACAGAGATCTTTAGAGATAACTGTTCTACATTTTCAAGAGATTGCATTAGGAACTGAACATAAAGGAGGGCAGATGAGTTTAAGCTACAGTTTTTATTATTAAGAATCATCGTGTTCAGGCCAGTGCAGTGGCTCACTCCTATAATCCTACAACACTGGGAGGCCAAGGTGGGAGGGTCACTTGAGGTCAGGAGTTTTAGACTAGCCTGAGCAAGAGTGAGACCCCATCTGTACAAAAAACAAGCAACAAAAAAAAGTAAAGAAAATTAGCTGGGCTTGGGGGTGCACGCCTGCAGTCCCAGCTACTCAGGAGACTGAGCTAGGAAATTTGCTTGTATCCAGGTGTTTCAGGTTGTGGTGACCTAAGATGATGCCAGTGCACTATAGCCTGGGTGACAGAGTGAGAATCTTTTCCAGAAACAAAATGAAAGAAAACAAAACAAGCAAAAAACCCAATAAACATCATGATTACAAGTCTTAAGAAAGTAATATATTAGGTTCCAAGTTGCCTTCCCTAAATTTTTTTTCTAGAAAGGTGAAGTGAGGGAATTCTAAGTCTTTTTCTTCTTTCTCTACTCTTATCAATTCTCCTTTAGGAGACAGGAATGGGTTTTCACAGTCTTGTGTCTTAATGACAAAAATCTATGCAAAAGCAAATGATTAAATGCTGATGCGTTGATAGCTGTAATATGTTCTTCTCTTTTAATTGATAATGTTAATTGCTGAGATATTTTGATCATTTCTCTAAACAGCCTAACATTTCCATTCCATGCAGGTGTTGGGAAAGGCAATGGGTATGACCTAAAAATCCAAATACACATGCAACGGAAGGCCATCTTTTCCTGTTCTTATTCTGAGAACTGTAAGGTGAGAGAAAACATGGATTGAACAGTCTGGAGTTTGTTTTAAAGCTCAGTATTGAGTCAGCATTTGACCTCCCAGACCATCACTCATTATAACAAGATGCCATGTCACTTTTTGGTTACCATCCAACTTGGTGTCATTGGGGTTTGCATGCAAACCAGAGATAAACTAACCTCCTTGTTCATAATAGTTCTGTCAGGGCACTTTCCGAAATATGTTTCAGGTCAGAGTGTTGCCTTGCCTTTCAATTTCTCACGAATGCTGAGTGTGCACCCAGGAAGATGACCAGGCTTCCATCTGGTCATTTATAGGCATATCCTCTTCTTCTGGGTCATTTTATCTTTTGTTATATAGCACCAATTCTAAATTTTTAGTGTGCGTGAAAACCACGTAAAAGCTTGTAAAGAAGCACATTCCAAGGTTGTACCACCAAAGTGTCACTCAGGAAACTAGAATGGCCCAGGAACCTGTGGACTTAGAAATTTCCAAAGTGATTCTGACTCAGAGATTCTCTGGGACAGCACTAAGAGAAATGCAAGAGCAGGGAATCTCTTTATCCAAAGCAATGTTTTGCCAAAATGAAGAATGCCTAAATCTACAGACCTTTCCAAAACAAAAACCAAGCTTCCTTCCTGGGTCTAAGAACCATAAACTTTCATAATTTCCTCCTAGGCTTTTGCTTAAAATTCTCCTCTAGCCAAGCCTATTCTCTTCCCTTAGCTTTCTTGGCCTCTGCTAATTGAAAGCATTTGCCTAGGCCTGATCCTTGGCTTTCTTTTCTTACTGCAGCAAATTATTTATTGTTGGTCATGCTCACTCATTTCACTCCTTGAAATTATTTGTTCTCATTTACTGAGGAGGTATTTATGAACCTGCGCTGAGTTAGAGATGCAGGAGCTACGTGGCCAGTGTCCATTTCAACAATTCAAACAAATTGCTCAATCCAAATTTATCAAATGAACTTTTCCTCTGTTTCTGCAAATGGCACCAGCATTCTCCCACTCAGGCCTTAAAATTTCATAGTACCTTTGGTTATCTCTTTGCTTGGCCCCCTGATATGTAGTTAGTCACCAATTCCTATTAACTGTATCTTTGAAATTTTTCTTCATTCTCCCTACCTTTCTTTTCCACTGCCACTAACTAGACTGAGACCTCATTTGCTCAGGCCTAGTTTTCTAAAATAGTCTCCTCATCTTTTCTTTCCCCCTGTACAATGCAGTACACAGTCCCCATTCCAAGTGGACTGGGTCATCCTCTCTGGCTCTTGGAACATAACTCTCTAACTTCATCTCATGGATTTCTTTTTCTGTTCTTTTCCCTCTGTCTTGACTAGATTTTATTTTATGCTCCTCTTTCATGCCCAACTCAATTTCTAGCTCCTTGATGAAGCTTTCTCATTCTACACCTCCTATGCACCTCCCCACACACCCTGCCTAACAGCACACCCAGGCTTGGTCATATGACTTGCCAGTTAGACACCATTAGTACCATAGTATTGTTCCTTACATGTACAGCTCCCTGCAGGGACAAACTAAGTCTGCACCTCCTTTTGTATTTTTCACAAGGCCTAGCATGGACCTTCCTTACTGTGGGTGCCATTATTATGCAAGGGTGGATCAGTAATAAGCAATACTTACTATAGCTTTGAAGTCATTCAGTCCCAAACTTGACCTGCCTTTGTTCACTCTGTCCAGAAACCTGCAGTGGACATGGCCTCTGATCCCATCAACAAATGCAATATGCTTGATAAAAAATGATGAGTTCTGTATGGCCTTTAGAATGTCCATACCAAAAGAGTCCTCAACATATAAAAATCAGGTGACATTTACAATAATAGCATTAAGCTATAATATTTAATTGGCTAAACTCTAGTTGAAAATTGAATACTTAACTTTTCAAAAGAGCCCCACTGTAACCCTTAAACATGTCAGCCTTTACAAATTATAAATAATAGAATTTCAACTTTATGGAAAAGATTATGAATATTTATTTATACATGTAGTGATTGGACTATGAGAAAAATTACTCGACACATATAGGCAGCCTTAATAACTGAAAAATGAACTCACTGTTATCGCCGGGAGGTTTCTGCTTCTGACTCCTGTGTTTCATTCACAGGTGCTTTATGACATGGAATCAGACAGAGTAGTCATACACATCTTCAACTGTCCACCTCTGTATGATGACGTGAAAGTGCAATTTTTTTCTTCCTCCGTGAGTAATCAGGAAACAGCCATTGGCTTTTTCTTGTCTGGTGTTTTGAATGATTTTGGTTTGGGATTTTCCTTGTGGAAGTTCCAACATGGAAAATAATGGATGACAAGCCCTTGCCAGGGAAGGGTAGGAAAACAACAAATCAGATCTGAAATAATTTTTTTTGTTTGTTTTTTGAGACAGAGACTCAAGCTGTCACCCTTGGTAGAGTGCCATGGCATCACAGCTCATAGCAACCTCCAACTCCTGGGCTTAAGTGATTCTCTTGCCTCAGCCTCCCAAGTAGCTGGGACTACAGGCGCCTGCCACAACACCCGGCTATTTTTTGGTTGCAGCTGTCATTATTGTTTGGCAGGCCCGGGCTGGATTTGAACCCACAAGCTCAGGTGTATGTGCCTGGTGCCTTAGCCACTTGAGCCACAGGCGCCAAGCCTGAAACACATTTTTTAAAAAGAAAAAAAAGAAAAGAAATTCGAAAAATTTAGCTCATTTGTTTAGTTCCCACATAACCCACATAAGAATACATTGCTCCCCATAATTAATAAAGTACTTTAAGGGAGATTCAACTTTTCTCTTAGTTGTTATTATAATGTTATAAGTAGTATTAATTAATCCTATACTTACTTCATGAAAATTGAGAATGTCTTCAATTATCATTACTCTAAATATGATAATAGTATAATTTATATTGACCAGTCATAAAAGCTATACTTGAATATTATTTTGTATATAACTTTCTAAACCTTAATAATTTTAATTCATTTGCTACATGCATTAAATTTTCACTCAGAACTGCCAACAAGTAACTATGTTGATCAATTTTTCTTTTTTTTTTTTTTGAGACAGAGTCTCACTGTGTCACCCTCAGTAGAGTGTTGTGGTGTCACAGCTCACAGCAACCTCAAAGTCCTGGGCTTGAGTGATCTTTTGCCTCAGCCTCACAGGTAGCTGGGACTGCAGGCATCCACCACAGTGCCTGGCTATTTTTAAAGACAGGATCTTGCTCTAGTTCAGGCTGGTTCTGGAATTCCTGAGCTCAGGCAATCCACCCGCCTCAGTCTCCCAGAGTGCTGAGATTACAGGTGTGAGCCACTGCACCCAGCTATGTTGATCAATTTAAAATGAATTTCCTGTGCCTTCTGTCATCCTCTACTTGGTAGCTGTTGCAGGAGAATCTACCACTTATGAAGTGATCAGTGTAGTGAAGCAAGTGACCTGGATAGATCCCACATCAGATGGAAGAATGGAGTCACTGAATTCTTGCTCAATGGCCTCTTAGCAAAAGCAGTGGCATAAAGGTCACTGGCCCAAGGGACCTTGGTAATATTCAGCCTTTGTGATTATCAAGGGCGGTAGAACTGCTCCTTGGTGTAGTGGTCATGGGTGTTCACAGTGTGCTTTTCACAGAATACTTTTCAGCCTGGTGGGAGGTTCACTGCCTAAGTGTCTCACCCGTGTCACAGAAATTTGTTTATGGAAGACACCCTGTGGCCCTCATCTGGCTCCTGTTCAGTTTACTTCTACCAAGACAGCCCCTGCCTGGGACGAGAGCTGGATGTAGATGTGTAACATGCAAACACACAAAATAACAGAAGCGATTTTTATTACTGACAAACCCCAGAGAGAAGAGGGCAGCACACCTCCCAGGGCCAACTAGCAGGGTGGAGCCATCTGGGGCACCTGAGCTTGGCTAGTGCGTAGGGAGCAATGGAGAAAGAGGGACCTGAGAGTTGAAAACTTCATTGAAGTCCAAGGTGTTACCTGAGCAGGTTTCCTGTGTGGGGAGGTCTAACTGATGGGTTTGATGTGAGCAGGCACAAAGGGAGTCATGCTGTGACTGAGAGGGGCTCACTGTGACATAGCCACATAGCCCCTGTGGAGTCTGGGGGGTCTGTGGGGTGAGGCAAGTAAATTGTACTAGTTCTCCCACAGGGAGTGATCACCAAGATGTGGCATTATTGAAATAAAGTACATTTGAAACCTTCAAAAAAAAAAAAAAAAAGATGTGGCTTTATTTATTTATTTATTTATTTTGGCAGTTTTTTGGCCGGGGCCAGGAGTGAACCTGCCACCTCCGGCATATGCGGCCGGTGCCCTACTCCATTGAGCCACAGGTGCCACCCCAAGATGTGGCTTTATAAGGCAGATATTGCAATCAGTCCTACTGAGGAATTGGGAGGAGGTGGAGAACTGGAAATTGTGTCAAGGGAAACTGACCCTGGCTTCTATTATAAGAAGCTTGAACATATTTAGAATAGATGCTGAGGAAACATGCAATCAGAAGAATTCACTACAATATGTTGGCATATGAGAAACACAGATCCTTTGTAGATTATGTTAAGAGAGAAACACAGATCCTTTGTAGATTATGTTAAGCACTATCTAAACCAGATTAAAAGGTCAGTGTTCAAATGTATAAATAGCTATCATGGAAAGCTACATTTCCTTCAAATTTTTGATTAAAAACAATAAGAAATTAACAGCATTGTCTTAAAGCCTTTGTGACTTGAGTGTACTGTTATAAACTGTAGGGTGCTGCATATTTGATGGCTACAATTATTTTATAAATATATAAATGAATAAAGAATGTAATGTTAATTCTTTTAGAATGGTTAAATCTCAGTGTCAATTTTATTATGAAAATAACCTTTTTTAACCATATCTTTTTAGGATCTTCCTAAATACTATGATGACTGCCCATTTTTCTTTTGGTTTCATACATCTTTTATAAAGAAGAACAGGTATGGATATAATTCAATAGACACAATCCCTAATCTTTGATATCTGTATATAAGGTATAATGGCAAGTCTCTTGCCATTTGTCAGAGCTCAATTGTCAGAGCTCAATTCATAGAAATGGTAAACTCCTTGAGTCACCACTCTTTGTTGCCTTACTCCTCTTACTCTGCTTATTTTAAAAATACAATTATTCTTGAACCAAGATAGTTGCATTATCCTCAGGTTCCATGGCCTAGGACCGTGTTATAAGTTAAAAAGTATTATAAGACCAGGCATGGTGGTACGTGCCTGTAATCCTAGCACTCTGGGAGGCCGAGGCAGAAGGATCACTTGGGCTTAGGAGTTCCAGACTAGCCTGAGCAAGAACAAGAACCCTCTTTACTAAAAACATAAAAATTAGCCAGGAGGGGTGGCACTTGCCTGTAGGCTGAGGGTTGAGCCCAAGTGTTTGAGGTTGCTGTGAGCTATAATGGCACTCTAGCCTGAGCAAGAAGGTAAGAAACTGCCTTAATATTTTAAAAGTATCATAATTAGGTCTGGAGTGTGATAAATTCTTCCTGCTAAGTTTAATATAAGTCTGTTCAGTACCTTGAATGTGGCAGGTCCTCAGTAGGTGTTGATCTACTGATGACTGACCACCACCAAATTCTATGCTAAAGCAAGGCAGGATCTAGGGAGGCTTCCACTAGTTTAAAGGCTGATCTGGGGCAAAAGTTACAAGACACTCTAGGCATTAAGGAAGACAACTGGAAAGTCATTAATTGATAGTCTCCCACTTAAACATGATTTTCTAATAACTAAATCGGGAAACCTTTTTTAAAAAGTACTCACTGAGTGCCTATAATCAGCACTTTGGGAGGCTGAAACAAGAGGATTGCTTGAGCCTAGGAGTTCAAGAGCAGCCTGGCAATACAGTAGGACCCTTGTCTCCACAAAACCTAATAAAATTGGCCAGGCATGGTGGTGTATGCCCGTAGGCCCTGCTTCTTGGGAGGCTGAGGTGGGAGGATTTCCTGAGCCCAGGTGTTTGAGGTTGCAGTGAGCTGGGATTGAGCCAGCTGCCTGGGTGAAAGAGAAAGACCCTGCCTCTAAAACAGACAAATAAAAAGTAATTATTAACTGTATTTGAAGATTTTTATTCCAAAGGGCCTTCTACCTTATCTGGAAACTCCTTCCTGAGTCTACAAGTTCTCTTACTTTAAGGAGCATTTGTACGGTGATAGTGAAAAATTGAGATTTTGGGCATCACCATATATAATCTGATGCAAAAGGAGGAAAAAAGGAAGGTTAAAAATCATTGAAGTGTTTTTTATCGTATGTGGCAAGAATTGATGGTTATTGTTACATCAAACCTAGCTTTTTCTTCAAGTCTGGATTTGATTTCATAACCTCTCAAGTCCACTAGGGCAACAGTAAAGTGGACATGTGTTCCACATACTTGTAATGCACACACACTTAGTGGACTTTATAGAGTGAGCCTTGGGTTTGATGGCATATTTTTACTAATTTTTTCCTGGATGTGTACAAACAATAAACTTTGAGTCATAACATGAGCAAAGTTCATCAAGTACATAGTGAGAGTAGATTATTTGCTACATCTCAAGTGGTTCTTGCTGGCGTATGCATTTTTTCCCTTTAAAACACCATGTTCACTATTATGAGTGCAGTGGCTCACCCCTGTAATCCTAACACTTTGAGAGGCTGAGGCAGAAGGATCACTTGATCCCAGGAATCTGAGGCTACTGTGAGCTATGATGAGGTCACTGCACTCTAGCCTGAGCAAAAGTGAGACTCTGTCTCAAGACACACAAACACCATGCTCATATTGGAGAAGCAACAAGTTAGATCATTTTTTTTATAAGTTTCTAAAGATTTCTATAACATTGAAATTTATATACTACTTGGTAAAGCTGTATTTTATTAGTTATGAGATTATTGTTTAACCCAAACTGCCAACTTCCATCAATTATAAATGACACAGTATTTTATTCCTGGGTTTTAATACCCATCTAGTTTCTGAATAACTTCTGTCACATATATAAATTTAGATATTTTATTAAACTAGAATGTCCTTAATCCCATAAAGGTAATGTTAAAAGAATCAGCAACATATATTACTGAACATTAAATGTTTTGCATCTCACCAGAAAGGTGGAAGGCACCAAATGAGACACCAAACGGGGTTGAGGCTCTGCTCATGCTGAGCAAGTCCTTTGTTAAAGCTGTAATAAGGGTGTCCCACTGCATGGCTTTCCAATTAGCCCTAAAATAAAATGTGTAACTTTTTTTTTCTATTCTTAGGCTTTATCTACCAAGAAATGAATTAGATAATCCCCACAAGCCAAAAACATGGAAAATTTATAGACCGGACTTTGCAGTTGAGGTATATTTTGATGAGACATGACCTAAAGTTATGTTCTATGGAGTATCTGCTTAAGTGTAGCCCACCTCTTGGACAGAATTTCATGGAATAACTTTATAAATTTTTTCCAATCCCAGCTATGTATTTATATCTTCTAAATCTCTGTCCTTGCTTAAATACCTGTATTTATACATATGGCAATATGTTCTTGAGAAATATATTAAATATATATAAACTAAATGTCAATGGATTTTTTTCTTTTTTGAAAGAACATACTTTACACAAAGTTTCCATCTTGTATTTAGATAAATTTGGAACACAATACACAAGAACATTGGGTATCACTCTGATAAATTTTGAAATAGAACTTTCATATTAACATAATAGAGATATTTAAAAATTGTGTCCCCCAATATCCATTTACTTACATATTTTTGGATGAGTATTTGTTCTCTGCTTTGTTTTACGTTTGTCATTTCAGTTTCTCTGTCCTTTCTTTACTTGATTTATAAACTGTTAACAGATTGGCAGCAAAGACTGAGTCCTCAACCAAGCGGAGAGCTGTGTTCACGCTGCAGCCCCCCACCCCAACACACACTGTTCTCTGTTCCAACCACTACATGGGTAACTGATCTGACAAGCTTCCTGTAATCACACCCAAGCATGGGAAGGAGGTTAGGAGGATCTTGGTAAATATGAAGGACAAAGAATCTTCAGCAACTTCTTCTTTTGGGTAACATCATGAGTTTAGTCAAAGAAACATTGGTTCTTAGAGTGAACTAGATTTATTATTTTGAAATCTACCACCCCTGCTCACAACCACCTTCACCTAGGCTTAGGGAAACTCTGTGAAGGAAGGGTGCCTTTTCACTGTAAGCATCAATTAGCCCTCTGTCCACAGGAAATCATGGCTACTTTCTTTTTGGTACTGTGCGCTGCTTTATTCTAAGAAGCTTCACTGCCACTCTATCTTCAGACGAGGATTGTTATTGAAAAGAGTTCTATTTTGGCTTCTTGAAAGTTTCCTTATTTTAGCTGGGTGCAGTGACTCACCCCTGTAATCCTAGCACTCTGGGGGGCTAAGGTGGGTGGATTGCCCTGAGTTCACAAGATCAGCCTGAGCAAGAGCACGGCCCTCTCTCTAAAAAAACAGCCAGGCATTGTGGCGGGTGCCTGGGAGGCTGAGGCAAGAGACTCGCTTGAGCCCAAGAGCTGGAGGTTGCTGTGAGCAATCACAGCACTCTACAAGGGTGACAAAGTGAGACTCTGTCTCAGAAAAAAATAAATAAAACAGAACTGAAAGAAAATATTACCATGAGAATGTGACCACTTCTCGCTCCCTACCATAGGAATGTGACCTTTTGTAACTGTTCCAGGAGATAGCCCCAGGAGCTTCAGCAAATGTTTACTATTAAGTAAATATTTGACTGTTAGTCTTGTCTTAAGACAGTTGAATAGTGAACTAGAGTTCTCCTTATCTAGTTAGAATCCCAGGTGTGTGTATTCTCTCTTACTTTATTCATGTCTGCTATTCCCGCCTACTTTGTAGTTTTTGCCTTTATAAGCTTGTAAAAAACTGCTGTGGGGGACTTGATTTCTCGGCTCCTAAAAGAGTTGTGAATCAAGTCCCCGTATACAGGAATAAAAATCCTCTTGCGTTTTTGCATCAAGAGACGACTCTTGCGGTTGATTGGGGTGGTCAGAGCTCTGGGCTGAGTGGGGGGTTCTGCCCCAAGTCTTTCATTTGGGGGCTCGTCCGGGATATAACGACCACCCCTCACCTGCAGAGTCGACCTTGGAGGTAAGAAAGGGGTACCCCGAAAACTGTCTAGTCTGTGTCTTCAGTCCTTTTGTTTGACTTTGTGTGCGCGCTTTCGATTTCGCAGCCGTTCGGCACCTCGTGAGAGTGGCCAGACAGTGGTCGGTAGACGTGCCCGGAGGACCACAGGCTGAAACCCTGGGGGACGCCCCAGGAACTGAGGAGAACCAGGGACGCCTGGTTGTCTCCTGCTGTAAGGGCGCTGGTCGAGTCTGGTTGTTCGATCAAAAATTGCGGGAAACGCGCCCGTCTGATTCTATTATAGGCTTGTGAAGGACCAAGTGTAGTAGGTGGGTCCTTGTACCTGTAATATTTCTGTTATTTCTGTTATTTGTGTTTCTGACATATCCACTGACGATGGGACAGACTGTGACAACCCCTCTGAGTTTAACTCTAGATCATTGGACTGAAGTGAAGAGAAGAGGTCGTGATCTGTCAGTAGAGGTTAAAAAAGGCCCATGGCAGACTTTCTGCTCCTCGGAGTGGCCTACTTTTAACGTTGGCTGGCCCTCAGGAGGAACCTTTGACTTATCTCTTATTTTTGCTATTAAAGAGATTGTTTTTCAGAGAGGACCCGGAGCCCATCCAGATCAACAACCTTACATCATAGTCTGGCAGGACCTGGTGCAGAATCCGCCCCCCTGGGTTCGGCCGTGGACTGCCACATCCAGGCCCCCGTCTAATCCTCAGGTGCTCGCTGTCCAATCTTCCGGTCCCAGAAAAGGGGGCGACAGTTCGTACCCCCCTAAGAAGATCTACCCGGAAATCCAGACTGATCATCTTCTCCTCGACCCTCCACCCCCTCCTCCCCCATACCCTCCCGCCTTGGCTCCTGTCGGGGGGCAGGGAGGACCAGCATCGCCGGATCCGGCGATTGCCCCCTCTGCACCCCCGGGGGAACCTTCACTGGGGCCCGCACAAGGTACCAGGAGTCATCGCCGGGGAGGAGTGTCTCCCGACACTACTGTTGCCCTACCCCTGAGGGCATACGGCCCCCCGCCGGTGGCAACAGATGAGGGACCACCTCCTCTCCAGCCCCTCCAGTACTGGCCATTTTCTTCCGCAGACCTGTATAACTGGAAAACTAATCACCCCCCTTTTTCAGAAGACCCCCAACGCCTGACTGGGCTGGTAGAGTCCCTGATGTTCTCTCATCAGCCCACATGGGATGACTGCCAGCAGCTCATACAGACTCTCTTCACTACTGAAGAGAGGGAGAGGATTTTATTAGAAGCTAGGAAGAATGTACTCGGGGCGGACGGGCGTCCTACCCAGCTCCCCAACATCATCGAGGCTGCCTTTCCCCTCTCCAGACCAGACTGGGATTTCAACACGGCAGAAGGTAGGGAGCGACTGTCAGTCTATCGCCAGGCTCTAGTGGCTGGCCTCCGTGGGGCGGCAAGACGCCCCACTAATTTGGCTAAGGTAAGAGAAGTAATACAGGGGGCCACGGAACCCCCTTCTGTGTTTCTTGAGCGTCTAATGGAAGCTTTTAGGCGCTACACCCCATTTGACCCTGCCTCTGAAGGACAGAGGGCTTCCATGGCTATGACTTTCATAGGGCAGTCAGCTGTAGACATTAAAAGAAAGCTGCAGAGAATTGAAGGATTGCAGGACTATACCTTGCAGGATTTAGTTAAGGAAGCTGAGAAAGTATACCATAAAAGAGAAACTGAGGAAGAAAAAGAGCAGAGAAAGGAGAAAGAGAGAGAAGAAAGGGAAAATAAGAGAGACCGAAGACAGGAGAAAAACTTAACACGGATTTTGGCCGCATTAGTAGGGGAGAAGAGCCAGGAACAGACCCAAGGTAGAACTAAGAAGTCAGGTAGTCTGAATAACCGCATCCCGTTAGATAAGGATCAACGTGCCTACTGTAAGGAAAAGGGGCACTGGGCCAGGGAATGTCCTAAAAAAAAGAAGAAAGAATTCTCCAAGAAAGTACTGGCCTTAGAGGAAGAAGAAGATTAGCGGGGACGGGGCTCGGAACCCCTCCCCGAGCCTAGGGTAATACTTAAGGTGGAGGGGAAGCCAGTTGAGTTCCTTGTAGACACCGGAGCTCAACACTCAGTCCTACTTGAACCATCAGGACCCGTCTCCAAGAAAAAATCCTGGGTTGTAGGGGCCACAGGGCATCAGCAGTACTCATGGACTACCCGAAGATCAGTAGATCTGGGAGTGGGACAGGTAACCCACTCATTTTTAATTATCCCTGAGTGCCCTGCGCCCCTCCTCAGGAGAGATTTACTCACCAAAATGGAAGCCCAAATCACTTTTACTCCTGATGGCCCAGAGGTGACCCAAAATAAGAGGGTAACAGCCCTGACCATGCGTTTAGAGGATGAACATAGACTCTTTGAAAAGCAGCGGGAGAAAGGGACTAGTCTCGTAAATGACTGGCTAGAAAAATATCCCGGGGCATGGGCCGAAACTGCTGGAATGGGACTGGCCGCAGAAAGGCCGCCTATAGTCATAGAACTCAAAGCTACTTCCACTCCTGTGGCAGTGCGCCAATATCCTATGACTAAGGAAGCTCAGGAAGGAATTAAGCCTCACATTCAGCGTCTCCTACAGCTGGGCATACTAGTAAAATGCCAGTCACCATGGAACACGCCCTTATTACCTGTCAAGAAACCCGGCACAGGAGACTATCGCCCTGTGCAGGACTTAAGAGAAGTAAACAAGCGGGCGCAAGACATCCACCCCACCGTGCCTAACCCTTATAATCTGTTAAGCTCTCTCCCTCCGAACCATATCTGGTACACTGTCCTGGATTTAAAGGACGCCTTCTTCTGCCTCCGACTACACTCCTCTAGCCAGAACATCTTCGCATTTGAATGGGGAGACCCGGACTCTGGAACAACGGGGCAATTGACATGGACCCGACTTCCACAGGGGTTTAAGAACTCCCCAACCATCTTTGATGAAGCCCTCCACCAAGACCTAGCTCACTTTCGCGCCAGCCACCCTCAGGTAACGCTCCTACAATATGTAGATGACTTACTACTAGCTGGAACAACAAAAGAAGAGTGCTATCGGGGCACAGAACTGTTGCTAGAAGAACTAGCCCGCTTAGGATATCGAGCCTCTGCTAAAAAAGCCCAGATCTGCCAGAAAGAGGTAACGTACCTGGGTTACACCTTAAGAGGAGGGCAGAGATGGTTAACAGAAGCCAGAAAGCATACTGTGACTCAGATTCCAGTTCCCCGCTCGCCCCGCCAGGTGCGAGAATTCTTAGGGACTGAGGGGTTCTGCCGCTTATGGATACCGGGGTTTGCTACTCTGGCAGCTCCCCTCTACCCTTTGACCAAGGAAGGCACTCCCTTCGAGTGTGGTGCCAGCCAACAGCGGGCCTTTGACAACATTAAAAAGGCCTTATTATCAGCCCCAGCCCTGGCTCTACCAGATGTAACAAAGCCCTTTGTCCTATACGTAGATGAGAAGAGAGGAGTGGCCCGAGGGGTGCTGACGCAGCCTTTAGGGCCATGGAAAAGACCGGTAGCATACCTCTCCAAGAAATTAGACCCCGTCGCTGGTGGTTGGCCAGCCTGTCTGAGGTCTGTGGTGGCAGTAGCGGTACTGGTAAAAGATGCAGACAAATTGACTATGGGGCAGAAGTTGACAGTCATTGCCCCCCATGCTTTAGAAAGCATCATCAGACAGCCCCCTGACCGGTGGCTGTCTAATGCCCGCATGACACATTACCAGAGTCTCCTATTAAACAGAGACAGAGTCCAGTTTGGCCCACCTGTCATCCTCAACCCAGCTACCCTATTACCTGATACTTCTGTCCAGAAAGATGTATTACACACATGCCAAGAAGTACTGGCTGAGGAAACTGGAACTCGGAAGGACCTCTGTGATCAGCCCCTGCCGGATGCCCAGCTGACCTGGTTCACTGATGGGAGCAGCTCCATAATAGAAGGTAAAAGGGTGGCCGGGGCGGCGGTAGTGGACGATAAGCAGACCATCTGGGCAAGTAGTCTGCCTGAAGGGACGTCGGCCCAGAAGGCCGAGCTGGTCGCCTTGACCCAGGCCTTACGTTTGGCAGAAGGGAAAAAAGTTAACATATACACTGATAGCAGGTATGCTTTTGCTACGGCCCATGTTCATGGGGCCATTTACAGGCAGCGAGGACTGCTGACTTCAGCAGGAAAAGAAATTAAACACAAGGAAGAAATCCTAAGTCTACTGGAGGCTGTTCACCTCCCTAAGAAAGTGGCCATTATCCACTGCCCTGGGCATCAGAAAGGGGGGTCCAGAGTTGCCGAGGGAAACCAAAGAGCCGACCGAGAAGCTAAGCTAGCAGCTCAAAGGCTCAACATCCTGCCGCTATATGAAAACACTTTAAGGCCTAGCCTTAAAGAAATAGCACCCCCCCTTGTCAAACACTTTAAATATTCGGAGCGGGATCTCGAGAGAATGAACAGATTAGGCCTCCACTTAGAATCCCCAGAGGGGATCCGAGAAACTCCGGAAAGAAAAATTATCCTCCCTGAAGAGCAGGCGATCACCTTTCTCAGACAACTTCATAAATTAACTCATTTGGGCCCCAAGCATCTAAGAACTATTGTTCAGTCCTCCCCATACTATATTATGGAATTAAGTAAACTCGTTGACGCAGCTGCAAAAGAGTGCAGACCTTGCCAATTAGTAAACACCCAGCCTAGCACATTACCTCAGGGTAGACGACTCCGAGGAGATCGTCCTGGGAGCTACTGGGAAACAGATTTTACAGAAATTAAGCCGGCCAAATACGGATACAAGTACTTGCTGGTGTTCATAGATACTTTCTCAGGATGGGTTGAAGCTTTTCCTACAAAAAGGGAGACTGCTCAAGTCGTAGCCAAAATAATATTAGAAGAAATTTTTCCAAGATTTGGGCTACCCAAGGTAATCGGATCCGACAACGGTCCCGCTTTTGTTGCCCAGGTTAATCAAGGTTTAGCCAAAATCCTGGGGCTTGAGTGGAAATTACATTGTGCTTATCGGCCCCAAAGCTCAGGGCAGCCCTAGCAGCTGTGTCAGGTCAGCCCTAGCCTGACTGACTCCATCTTACTCTCACTATAAGCACTCTCAAATTCATAGCATGCTGTTTATAGAATGCTCATCAGTAGGCCCCATGTTTGCACCTGTCAAAGGTCGTGACTTTCAAAGTCTTCATTATCTATTCTTTTCCAAACTGCATGTCATTGTTAAACTTTATGAATGTATGTACATTTTGAAGGCTTCTTTTTCTAATGAAAAGTATTTTCTATAAATTGTTAGGCCAATTGTTGCTGATGTTTACAACAGAATAAGATATTCATTAAATGTGCTTTTGAACGAATTTGAGGACTGTGTTTAAAATTTGTACAACTTATGCTCAAAAGCTCCTCTGTTTAATCTGTGGTTTTGGATATTTAAAAATTTCATGTCTATAGATTTCTATACTGGTCCTTCTGTAAATCTTTTTGTTTGTAATTATGTTTACTTTTGTCAGTGGTTTGGGAAAGAATTCTTAATATTTTTACATGAAGGTAATTTAAAAAGAGAAAAATCACCAAGTTTATATTTTCACACCATTGTAAAATCAAGGTGATTATGTTCAGAAAATTCTAAGGGAGTGAGATTATACATTTATTAACGGTTATATGAAAGAGAGAGTACAAAAATGCAAAGCTACCACAAGGACATTGGAATATCAATGAAATATCAACATTCAGGCAGGAGGACAAGCATTTCCATTGCTTTCCCAGCCTCAGAGGAAGGACTACTTTTGCTGCAAGGCCACCAGATAGAATGGTGCATCTGGGCTGAAGCCAGGCCTTGACGTCCCATCCTATCTCTGGGAAAGTAAGGTAGCCTGTTGTGCCTCGGTTTTCTCATGGGTAAGGTGGGGATTATGATGTTGTAACTCAAGTAGGTTAGGCACAAAATGTAGAACAGTACAGGACACAAAGTAAGAATTCTTCGCTGTGCGTTAGCTGTTCTTATTTTCATAATAGTTACATTACTAGAATTAGACTGGAGAAAAAATATGTATATATACATAGCAACTCAATCATCTCTGTCCACTCTACCAACCTGGTATAATGGGAAAAGAACAAGGACATCTAGGATCCAGTCCAGACTTCGACTTTTACTAGCCTTGTGACTTTATTATACATCCTGAAATTTGGTTTCCTGTCACTAAAATGAGGGACTGTGCAGGAAGTTCCCTGTCCCATTCACTTCTCACACTCTATGGTCTTACCCGACTGGCTCATAAATCCCTCATAACTTAGTTATTTTTTAATGTAGTATTACATGTTAATACAATACCAACAAGAAATAAATCATGTAGAATTCAGCTAAAGTAAAATCTGGGAATTTCCTAAAAGAATACTTTCAGAGATATTTCTGAAAGTTTTTTTTAAGGCAAATTTCTGATCAACAAAGAGGTGGGAAAATGTGACTACATTTACAAAACTAAAGAAAACACCTGCAAGAGAACAGTAATACCAGCTCTTCTAGTGTTTGGCTTTGCTTCTAGAAACTGTTAGATGAAAAGGGGGCAGAGGAGGGAGGAGGGGGCAGTGGAGGGGGAAAAGAGCAATAAAGTGCAACTTGTGTGTTATTTGTGGTTGTTATTTTAAGGAAATGTATTCACCAGCTTTATTGAAAGAATTAATCAACAAACACCCAGAAGCAATCTGCCCGTTTTTTTTTTCTTATAATATAGACCTAATCAAAATAATAGATTGCATCAAAAAGTTCTCGATAAGATGGCTGTCTGCACCTTCTCCACTGCTGTGTTAGATGTTAGCCACCCTCATCTGCATGGTCCTGGCACCTGTGCTTGGTAATGTTAACTAAGTAAATATTAATTTTGCACATTCTTCCCTTGAGAAAACTAAGGGGAGCTCGTGGGAGATGTAACAAATGTTTTTCAGCCCTATTGTAAATATTTTATGAATGAATCAGGGAAACTGATGTCTACTGCTCTCTACCTTAAGTGGTTTGTCTGGTCTAGTTTTTAGTGACTCGTTTTGGAGGGAGTTTACCACTTCCATCAGAACTACTTTCCTAGTGGAGACTCTCAGCTGCTAGGAAAATTGGTCAAATTCCCCTTGCTTTGTCTAATTTTCTCATTGATTTCATTTATTTCATTGCTTATCTACCTTTGTAGGTTCTTCATTGCTTCTTGTTTTTTCTATTTCTTTCTTTTTTCTTCTTTCTGTTCAGTCAGCTCTTTAGTTTTTACTAGGAAGTAAAAACTAAAGAGCACTAGGAAGAAAACAAAACAACTACCAATTTTTGACTTGTGGGTAGGTGAGCAGTGACCATTTGTCCATCACCAAATTAACAAACAACAGCAGCAGCAACAAAGGCACAAAGTGAACACTTACTCTGTCAGGTGTAGGGCTGAGTACGTTGCATACATTATCTCATTTATTTAATACCTACTGTTTGCCAGACACTGGAAAATAAGTTAAATATGATCCTGCAATTGTTGTCAACGAGTTTACAATGGACGGGGGGAGACAAACATCCAAACAGATGATGTCAGCACAGCATCCCCACATGGAGCCATCTTCAGAGTAATACTGGAGCCTGGAGGATGGGGCTCCGCCCCAGCAGTGAAGAGGAAGGGGCAGGGGAGAGGTCAGTGGCAGGGAGGGTGATATCCCAGATGAGATGGCCTCTAGGCTGAAACCTATAAGAGTTAACTAGGTTAAAAGGGGGTATGGAACAGGAGAGATGGTTAGCAAGAAACTACATAAAGTCTAGTGTTATAGGTTGAAAAGTGTGAGAGTTATTGGGAGATGAAGAAGGCCAGGATTGAAAATGGAAAGCTTTATATTACCTGGTGGAAAACTGGGACTTTGTTCTACATGTTAAGCACTGGAGTAACAAGTCTGCTGTGTAGAGAAGCACATGGGAGTGGGGACGGAGTGTGTCTGTCCTGGTGAGAGAGGATTAGTGCTGGAATTCTGGGATCATATTACCTCTTCTTGGCTGCAATATCTTTTTTTTTTTTTTTTTATTGTTGGGGATTCATTGAGGGTACAATAAGCCAGGTTACACTGATTGCAATTGTTAGGTAAAGTCCCTCTTGCAATCATGTCTTGCCCCCATAAAGTGTGACACACACCAAGGCCCCACCCACCTCCCTCCTTCCCTCTTTCTGTTTCCCCCCCATAACCATAATTGTCATTAATTGTCCTCATATCAAAATTGAGTACATAGGATTCATGCTTCTCCATTCTTGTGATGCTTTACTAAGAATAATGTCTTCCACGTCCATCCAGGTTAACACGAAGGATGTAAAGTCTCCATTTTTTTTAATGGCTGAATAGTATTCCATGGTATACATATACCACAGCTTGTTAATCCATTCCTGGGTTGGTGGGCATTTAGGCTGTTTCCACATTTTGGCGATTGTAAATTGAGCTGCAATAAACAGTCTAGTACAAGTGTCCTTATGATAAAAGGATTTCTTTCCTTCTGGGTAGATGCCCAGTAATGGGATTGCAGGATCAAATGGGAGGTCTAGCTTGAGTGCTTTGAAGTTTCTCCATACTTCCTTCCAGAAAGGTTGTACTAGTTTGCAGTCCCACCAACAGTGTAAAAGTGTTCCTTTCTCTCCACATCCACGCCAGCATCTGCAGTTTTGAGATTTTGTGATGTGGGCCATTCTCACTGGGGTTAGATGATATCTCAGGGTTGTTTTGATTTGCATTTCTCTAATATATAGAGATGATGAACATTTTTTCATGTGTTTGTTAGCCATTCGTCTGTCGTCTTTAGAGAAAGTTCTATTCATGTCTCTTACCCATTGATATAAGGGATTCTTGGCTTTTTTCATGTGGATTAATTTGAGTTCTCTATAGATCCTAGTTATCAAGCTTTTGTCTGATCGAAAATATGCAAATATCCTTTCCCATTGTGTAGGTTGTCTCTTTGCTTTGGTTATTGTCTCCTTAGCTGTACAGAAGCTTTTCAGTTTAATGAAGTCCCATTTGTTTATTTTTGTTGTTGTCGCAATTGCCATGGCAGTCTTCTTCATGAAGTCTTTCCCCAGGCCAATATCTTCCAGTGTTTTTCCTATGCTTTCTTTGAGGATTTTTATTGTTTCATGCCTTAAGTTTAAGTCCTTTATCCATCTTGAATCAATTTTTGTGAGTGGGGAAAGGTGTGGGTCCAGTTTCGATCTTTTACATGTAGACATCCAGTTCTCCCAACACCGTTTATTGAATAGGGAGTCTTTCCCCCAAGGTATGTTCTTGTTTGGTTTATCAAAGATTAGGTGGTTGTAAAATGTTAGATTCATTTCTTGGTTTTCAATTCGATTCCAAGTGTCTATGTTTCTGTTTTTCTGCCAGTACCATGCTGTCTTGAGTACTATGGCTTTGTAATACAGACTAAAATCTGGTATGCTGATGCCCCCAGCTTTATTTTTGTTACAGAGAACTGCCTTAGCTATACGGGTTTTTTCCAGTTCCATACAAAATGCAGAATCATTTTTTCCAAATCTTGAAAGTACGATGTTGGTATTTTGATAGGAATGGCATTGAATAGGTAGATTGCTTTGGGAAGTATAGACATTTTAACAATGTTGATTCTTCCCATCCATAAGCATGGTATGTTCTTCCATTTGTTAATATCCTCTGCTATTTCCTTTCTAAGGATTTCATAGTTTTCTTTATAGAGGTCCTTCACCTCCTTCGTTAGGTATACTCCTAGGTATTTCATTTTCTTTGAAACTATGGTGAAGGGAGTTGTGTCCTTAATTAGCTTCTCATCTTGACTGTTATTGGTGTACACAAAGGCTACTGACTTGTGGACATTGATTTTATATCCTGAAACATTACTGTATTTTTTGACGACTTCTAGGAGTCTTGTGGTTGAGTCTTTGGGGTTCTCTAATTATAAGATCATGTCGTCAGCAAAGAGGGAGAGTTTGACCTCCTCTGCTCCCATTTGGATTCCCTTTATTTCCTTGTCTTGCCTAATTGTATTGGCTAGAACTTCCAGCATTACATTGAATAGTAAAGGTGACAGAGGACAACCTTGTCTGGTTCCAGTTCTAAGAGGAAAAGCTTTGAGTTTTACTCCATTCAGTAAAATATTGGCTGTGGGTTTGTCATAGATAGCTTCAATCAGTTTTAGAAATGTGCCACCTATGCCTATACTCTTCAGTGTTCTAATTAGAAAAGGATGCTGGATTTTATCAAATGCTTTTTCTGCATCTATTGAGAGGATCATGTGATCTTTATTTTTGCCTCTGTTAATATGGTGGATAACGTTCATAGACTTGTGTATGTTAAACCAGCCTTGCATCCCTGGGATGAAGCCTACTTGATCATGATGAATGACTTTTTTGATGATAAGCTGTAATCTATTGGCTAGGATTTTGTTGAGAATTTTTGCGTCTATATTCATGAGTGAGATTGGTCTGAAATTCTCCTTTTTGTTTGGGTCTTTTCCTGGTTTTGGTATCAGGGTGATATTTGCTTCATAGAATGTGTTGGGGAAGATTCCTTCTTCCTCAATTTTTTGGAATAATTTCTGCAGTACAGGAATAAGCTCTTCCTTGAAGGTTTGATAGAATTCTGGAGTGAAGCCATCTGGACCAGGGCATTTTTTGGTTGGAAGATTTTTTATTGTTTCTTTGATTTCAGTGCTTGAAATTGGTCTGTTCAGGAGCTCTATTTCTTCCTGGCTGAGTCTAGGGAGAGGGTGTGATTCCAAATATTGATCCATTTCTTTCACATTGTCAAATTTCTGGGCATAGAGTTTCTGGTAGTCTTCAGAGATGATCTCTTGTATCTCTGTGGGATCAGTAGTTATTTCCCCTTTATCATTTCTGATTGAGGTTACTAGAGATTTTACTTTTCTATTCCTCGTTAGTCTGGCCAATGGTTTATCTATTTTATTTATTTTTTTAAAAAACCGACTCCTTGTTTCATTAATTTTCTGAATGATTCTTTTGTTTTCAATTTCATTGATCTCTGATTTGATTTTGGATATTTCTTTTCTTCTACTGAGTTTAGGCTTAGATTGTTCTTCTTTTCCCAATTCCATAAGGTCTCTTGTGAGATTGTTGATGTGCTCTCTTTCTATTTTTCGAATGTAGGCATCTAAAGCGATGAATTTTCCTCTCAAAACTGCTTTTGCAGTATCCCACAGGTTTTGGTAGCTTGTGTCTTCATTGTTGTTATGCTCAAGGAAGTTAATGATTTCCTGTTTTATTTCTTCCTGCACCCATCTGTTATTCAACAGAAGATTGTTTAATTTCCATGCCTTTGGGTGGGGTCGAGCATTTTTGTTAGAGTTGAGTTCCACCTTTAGTGCCTGATGGTCTGAGAAGATACAAGGTAAAATTTCAATTCTTTTGATTCTGTTGATATTTGTTTTGTGTCCCAGGATATGATCAATTTTGGAGAATGTTCCATGGGGTGATGAGAAGAATGTATATTCTTTATCTTTGGGATGGAGTGTTCTATATGCGTCTATCAAGCACAGTTGTTCTAGGGTCTCATTTAAGTCTCTTATACCCTTGTTTAATTTCTGTTTAGAGGATCTGTCCAGCTCTGTAAGAGGAGTGTTAAGGTCCCCTGTTATTATGGTATTATCAGATATCATATTGCTCAGACTGAGTAAGGTCTGTTTCAAGAATCTGGGAGCATTTAAATTGGGTGCATAGATATTTAGAATTGAAATGTCTTCTTGTTGTATTTTTCCCTTGACCAATATAAAGTGACCATCTTTGTCTTTTTTGACTTTAGGTGCTTTAAATCCACATGTATCTGAAAATAAGATTGCAACTCCTCTTTTCTTCTGAATGCCATTTGCCTGAAAAATAGTCTTCCAACCCTTGACTCGGAGCTTTAATTTGTCTTTTGAAGCCAGGTGTGTTTCTTGCAGACAGCAAATGGATGGCTTGTGTTTTTTAATCCAGTCAACCAATCTATGTCTCTTTAGTGGGGAATTCAAGCCATTAACATTTATTGAGATAAGTGATAAGTGTGGTAGTATTCTATTCATCTTATTTTGTGAGAGTCCATTGCTTAGTTTTATCTTTTGCATCAGTGTGGAGGTTTGGTTCTGTCCTTTAATTTCTGAGTTCTTACTTTGCTGCTGATCCATTGTGGTGGTCAGTGTGCAGAACAGGTTGAAGTACTTCCTGTAGAGCTGGTCTTGTTGTGGCGAATTTCCTCAGTTCTTATATAGCCACAAAAGATTTGATTTCTCTATCGATTTTGAAGTTTAGTTTAGCAGGATACAGAATTCTGGGATGAAAATTGTTTTGTTTAAGAATGTTGAAGTTGGATGACCATGCTCTTCTGGCTTGGAAGGTTTAAGCTGAAAGTCTGCTGTCCTCCTAATGGCTCTGCCTCTGTAGTTTATTTGGCACTTACTCCTGGCTGCTTGCAGAATTTTTGCTTTCATCTTGACTTTGGAAAGGTTCATAACAATGTGTCTGGAGAGGCTCTGTTTGAGTCAAGATGAGCCAGGGTTCATTATCCATCTGAAAGGTTCTCTCATCTGACTTCTGGTTCTGTCTTTCCACTTCTCTTCCATTCCTTTTATTGTCTTTATCCATGTTTTAAATTTCCATTCTGTCAAGTCCGTTAATTCCTCATAGTTGGAGGCTTCTGCAGTAGCTGCCTCATGGTCCCTTGGGGGAGTTGTTTCATTTTGGTTTCTCATGTTGCCTGAATTTTTCTAGTGGTTTCTCCTCATGTGTTCTTTCTACTTGTTCAACTCCTTGTCCTCCTTTTTCCTTCTCACTGCCTCCTTTCTTTTAAACAGAAGTCCTTGTTCTTGATGACAATATGTTGCAATATGTCACTGGGACACCAGGTGGTGCTGTGGGGTTTTTTTAGGAAACAGCACATCCAGCAGCCTCTATGGTCCTTATTCCAAACTTAGTTGCCTTCCGTGATCACCTGATTATTTCCTCAGCATTCAGACCCTACTGGTTTGGGACCTTAAACCTCACAAGAATCCTTCAGGGGCAGGTTTCACAGTGTCCCTTGACTCCAGTTCCTGTGGGGTGTGGGAGTCCCTCAGCCTGTCCCAAGAGTTCTAATCCTGGTAGGTGGAATTGAGACAGCCATGCTTTAGACCCCTGCTAAGACCTTCTCCCAACCTTCCCACAATGGCAACCCCCTGGCTGGGAGACCTTAATAATGGCTGCTTTACCAGCCACAAAACCTATGGCAAATCCACTCCAACCAGCATTCAAATCTAGATGCTATATACTGTTCAAGTCCACCCCTCTTCCAAGCTTTCCACTCAATGCGCAGCTTCCCACAACAGCTGAAAACTCCAGAAAGTTTTCCTCTCATCCCAAACCTCTGTGGGTGGCAGCCAATCCCAGCCAATCACAATCACTTGCCTAATTCATCAGATTTCCACCACTCTCGATCATACACTGTATCCAGCTCACCACCTCCTCTCTGTGCTCTCTGAGCTATGACTCTGGGTGAGGTTCCTGCACCAGGTATGGCTAGGTTCTCTCTTTTTCCCCAGTCATTCTAGGAGAGCACAGCTGGACGTTCCTTCTGGTCCACCATCTTGCTCCACCCCTATCTTGTGCTTATTTTTTTAACTTTTTATAAAACTGTATCATACATACAGAAAAGTTCACAATCACATTAATTGTCTTTTCAGAATGACTCTGTTTTGACCTTACTTTATAACAGAAAGATGTATTAGTAAAGCTTAAGTTGTGATTTTCCTCATATTTTAGATTATGGTCTTGGAGGCCTTACAAATAAGAATTTATTCTCTTAACTCTTATTTCTTGCAAGTGGGGACAAAGCCATATGATTCTACCCCCCACTCTTTGTTAAATCTTTATATCTCAAATGGAAATACATATTATCAGATAGGAGCATGGCAGCCATTGGGCTCATAGAATGGCACTTTTTATGAATTTGCTGATGATTAGCAGTCAAAATCCTGGATTTTTAAATTACTAATATTTTTCAATACTGATAATTTTGGTTGACTAATACTTATACATTTTATACATTTTTTTTGTTTAGTTTTCTTTTATTCATTCCTAATGTTATAAATGATAAAAATTCATATTCTGGGGCGGTGCCTGTGGCTCAGTCGGTAAGGTGCCAGCCCCATATACCGAGGGTGGCAGGTTCAAACCTGGCCCCGGCTGAACTGCAACCAAAAAATAGCCGGGCGTGGTGGCAAGCGCCTGTAGTCCCAGCTTCTCTGGAGGCTGAGGCAAGAGAATCGCTTAAACCCAGGAGTTGGAGGTTGCTGTGAGCTGTGTGAGGCCACGGCACTCTACTGAGGGCCATAAAGTGAGACTCTGTCTCTACAAAAAAAAAAAAAAAATTCATATTCTATAGTTGTTTTTATTCTGCATTTCACACTAAATTCTCAGAGTCAGAAAATCTGTCTTTTATGTTTCATTTTTCAATTAGTTAATTTATTTTTTAAGACAGAGTCTCACTTTGTTGGCTGGCTAGAGTGCTGTGGTGTCAGCTTCACTTACAGCAACCTCAAATTCCTGGGTTCAAGTGATCTTACTGCCTCAGCCTCCTGAGTTGCTGGGACCTCAATTGCCCACCACAATGCCTGGCTCATTTTTCTATTTTTGCTAGAGATAGGGTTTCACACTTGTTCAGATGGGTATGAAACTCCTGGCCTCAAGTGATTGTCCCACCTCAGCCTTCCAGAGTGCAAGGATTATGGGTGTGAACCACTGCACCCAGGTGTCTTTTCAGTTTTAAAATGATGCTGCAGTTGGCAGTATTACTCATATGCTTTGGAGATTGAAAAGGACAGTACTTTCCAGAGGCTTCTTAGACTGGATACCAATTCAAACTAACCTCAAGTGACCAGATATTCAATATTATAAAATACAATTCCCGAATAATAAATTTGATACAGTGGTGACTTCGAAAAAATTCACTCTAGGAATTAGAGTGAAGGCCATGTCCAGGCCTTTGGCTTTGTTTGTGACCAAATGAAATATGCTTCAGCTCCATGGCTATAGCCTGACCAACAAAAGATATCTTTGAATTGTCTACAATTCCCAGTTGGAACTCTGACTCTACACCAGGAAATAACCCAAAGTCTGCCCCAGTCTCGAGTACATGTAAACACCATTTATCTGTAGGTCTTGATCCTTTTCAAGCTACCAGTGGTCTTATTGCTCTTGTGACACAAATTTCATATGGAACCCCAACTTCTGAGTTTACTGAGGGGATTTTCCATTCATCTTTTATTCCATTTCTCTTTTATTCTGATAAAAAAGTAACCTGAAGGCAAGAAAGATAATTTTTATTCTAACCTAGAGCAGGTGGAAGCTGGACTGGCAGTGGCCCCAAACAGCATGGGGCTTAGGGAAGGAAGCAAGCTGCTACAAAACAGCTTGCTTTAGGGTGACTCAATCTGATCACATAACACAACCCACTACAGGCCAAACATCTAATACACATTAAGGACTAAGGAGAAAGCTATACACAGAAGAGGTGGCATTACCCTCAAGGCGAGCTGAGAGCTTCAGCTCACAGAACTCTTAGGAGATATTTATCTATCTTGCTAGGTCACAGTACAGCCCACCTGACCTTATCTACAAAGAATAGCTCAGGTGTAGGACCTCCAGGGGAATATCCTTTGAGGGAAATGGCACAGCCTAGACAAGTATCTGTGAGCAAGGAGTGGCGGAATCCAGAGGAAGTAGAACTTGGGTTAGTTGGGAAACTGCAACAAAGAGTTGGAGGAAACTCCCAACTCCTTTAGTTTAAACTGATACATAGTTTAAGTCCTGCTGTCCTTTTCAATCTCCACCTAGAAGGAGAAGAAGGTAGTTTGGGGGCACCATATCCAACTGGTGTTTACTGAACACTTATTCTATACCAGGGATAGCAAACATTGGATACAGAAGTCAATAAGACCAGACGTTCACAGACTTTCAGGTCTAGTGCACAGTAGGCTGCTTACTTTGGTTGCAGACATCATTGTTGTTTGGCGGGCCTGGACTGGATTCAAACCCACCAGCTCAGGTGTATGTGGCTGGCACCTTAGCAGCTGGAGCCACAGGCACTGAGCCAGTAGGCTGCTTACTAAGTTGGAACTAGTGGAAACTAAAGAATAAGAGCTTTTAGTTTACCGTGAAGGAGTGAATAATTCATATGACAGTTGTCTGGATGTCTGCAAGATTTCCTACTCTTGGTCTCTTAGATTCAAAGCGAAGGAAACAAGTTTGGATAAAGATGATGTCCTCAACCAAGGTCCAGAGATGGGGAGAATCGTGCAGCCCTCGATAAGTTCCCCCAAGAGAACAGAGAGGAGCATTTGGGTTGGGTGAGGTAGCTATTATAAAAGGCTGGTTTGGAAGTTTCTAGAGTATGGGTGCTGGAGAAGTATGCTCAGGGGCAATCTGGTGGCATGAGTAAGTGCCTGAAAAAATGGGTCCAACTGCTATCGTGTTGAACCCAGGTTCACTTGGTTATGGGAATTCCTGGATAAGTGATGTATCAGGCAAGAGCAAGTCAAACTTGAGGAACTGCAAGGGCCTGGGCAGCAATTAGAGTGAAGGCCAGGTCCAGGCCTTTGGCTTTGTTTGTGACCAAATGAAATACGCTTCAGCTCCATGGCTACAGCCTAACCAACAAAAGATATCTTTGAATTGTCTAGAGTTCACCTGGATCTACCTGGGTGGCAGCATGGTGGCTTTTCAGCAGCAATGAAAGTAACCAGAAGTTCATCTGAGGCTCTACTCCAGAGGGAAGGCTAGAACACAGGGAACTGCCTTTAGAGTCTAGCAAACACCTGGGAATTCAGGGCTCTATCAGGGCATATAGTGGGGAGATGGGAAGACTGGAGGTAGGAGGGCAGGAATGAAGGGGTTGGGTTTCCTATTATCTGACCATGTGAGAAATTTACTATTTTACTTAGAGTCTCCACTGGTAAATGTTACTTTCTCAGATCTAAAATGGACTTATCTCCATGGTCATTTTCTACTTACTATTCTGGAGTTCTATATATAGAACACCAAGAACTATTTTTAATTGTTAACAATATCTATTTACTCTCCTCCATTGGAAACAAAAATTGATTAGTGAATTTACTCAAAATTAGGTATTTCTACCAATCCTTTCATTTTTGAATTATTTAATGTTTTAAATAGTTAGGATACTTACAAGAGACTTTAGCTGGCACTTCATGCAATGTTTTGCTTTTCTAGCTATTTATCCTTTACATCTTTCAGATTAGGGATCAAAACAAAATAACCCTTCTCAAATCAAAACAGGGAGAGAGTAGGAGTTAGAGGACTTGAGGGATCAAAGATTTTCCTCTTTGCTCAGCTTTGGGGAATAAAGGAAATGATCTATCGAAGTACAGACAGACCTCAGTGCCCTGGGATACACACATGACGTATTGTGCAGAGAGCAGGATGGTCCCCATGAGCTTCAATCAGGACAGAGCCCAGTAGTGCCTCAATCACATACATTCTTGGCTCAGGAAATCCTGAATTCTGGCCAAAGGAAAAGAAGGAGCACGCTGAAATCCTAGGGCCTAGGACAGACACCTCACTGGTGGAGAAGGGTTAGCGGATAAGCAAAGGAAGCTATATAAATTCAAGTGAGACAAGAGAGGAAATTGGTTACCCACAACAACCAGTCTGCACTAAAAGGAGACATTTCCCCTTCCAGGAGATTACAGGAAGCTGGCCCAGACCTCTGCCACAGCAGGAATAGCCAGAGGAAGGAGTGGGGAGGCTGATAGGTGGCTGGAACACTGGTCAGCCCATCTCAATCCAACTGACCCAGAGTGGGAAGAGAACAGGGGAAGTATGTGGCTCTGGGTGATGTGGGACCCTGCAGAGTTTGTTGTGAGTGAATGGGGAGTGGAGGGGAGAGGCATGGTTGTTAGGGGTGGATGGTTTAGAAACCTCATTTCCACAAAATGACTGTTGTGCCCAAGAGTGCCACAAAGATCACCCTAACAAACAAGTTAAATTTAAAGAGGAGTCCTTTTATTGAAGAGTTGGCCAGCAACTGCCTCAGTGTCCCAACATTGGGTTTCTGAGAACAGCCCCAAGTGTTTAAGGGCAGGTTTTTAAGACTTTTCTGCATCCTGCTTGACATATAGGCTGTCCAGGTGATTCTGGGTAGGGTTGCAAGCAAGCATTGTACAGAAACAGAATTTTGCTGTTAGTCATATGTCATACACTTTTGTTTTAATATTTTCCCCCATACATTTTAGTTTCAGTACTTCCCCCCCAATACACCTTAGGTTCAGCATTTTCCCTACCTGGTATTGTTTAAAAGTCAGTCCAGGAACAGTTGGTACCTCCCGGTCTGTTTCCCAGGGAGTTAGCGAAGCAAGAAATTTGGAGTGAACCAGAAGCAAGAAATAAATTAGTATTTTCCCATCTATCTTGGGAGTGAACTAAACTAACTTTCTTTCTTTCTTTCTTTCTTTCTTTCTTTCTTTCTTTCTTTTTCTTTCTTTCTTTCTTTCTTTCTTTCTTTCTTTCTTTCTTTCTTTCTTTCTTTCTTTCTTTCTTTCTTTCTTTCTTTCTTTCTTTCTCTTTTCTTTTCTTTCTTTCTTTCTTTCAGCTTGCAGTTTGGAAATTTGTCAGAAGGAACTGGTATTTTTCCATTATAGCCTAAGCCTGACACTTTTCTGCTCTAGCCTAGATCCACTAGGCCTAATGGTCACTGCACAAAGGGCCAGTTCCAGACAAGGTGGTCACATTTGGTTTCAACAAAGTACTCTCAATCACCTACCAAGAAGATGGGGTTAATTGGGTAAGAATGTGTTGGAGGAAACTGATATTAGTGGAAAATTTAACTGGATGTTTTAGCATTTAACTGGATTCTATATCAATGATGTGTGTGTGTGTCTAATTCTCACAGCCTGATGAAATGAGAATTAGTTCTCCCAATTTACAGATAAGAAATCTTGAACTGGCTCAGTGCCTGTGGCTCAAGTGGCTAAGGCGCAAGCCACATACACCTGAGCTGGCAGGTTCAACTACAGCCTGGGCCCGCCAAACAACAATGACGGCTGCAACCAAAAAATAGCCAGGCATTGTGGCGGGCGCTTATATTTCCAGCTACTTGGTAGACAGAGGCAGGAGAAATTGCCTGAGCCCAAGAGTTAGAGGTTGCTGTGAGCTGTGATGCCATGGCACCCTACCCAGGGTGACAGCTTGAGGCTCTGTCTTGAAAAAAGAAAAAAGAAATCTTGAATTAGGTAATCTAGCCTGGTAACAGAATTTTTCAGGGGCATAGTCAGGTTTAGAAGAAATATCTGAGTTTTATACTGTTCCTCTTTTAAAACAATTCACCCTATTTATTCAGTTTTCACACACACACAGTTGTCCATCTGAATCCAATGGTACCACATTCATGATTTCAATCAACAAATGATTGAAGATATTGGAGGAAAAATAATAAATATAACAATACCACAAAATATACAAATACAAAACAATACAATATAATAACTATTTTCAGACATTTAAAACATACAACATCTTATTTTATGTACATGGTCCCCATTTTATATAGGGGACTTGACCATTTGTGGAAATTTGGAATCTGGGGGAGGGGTCCTGGGACCAATCCTCCATTATACATTTAATTATATGTTCATTTAAAAAGTGGAGCTGGCAGACATCAAACAGCAATATTTCCATTGGAATTTCAGTCACTTAGGATGTAGGTGTAGAGAAAAGATATTTTGGGCAGAATTTTTCTCAAAGAGCTGTGTGTTACGCTTTCCTTGTGGGACAGCTGTCGCCACTATAAAATAATCAACTACCTGATTCCCCTTTGTCGTCTTCACATGTCCCCCACCACATGGTAATCTGTTTACAGTCCTGGATAAATCCTCATTTCCACCCTCAATCTGAATACTCAGAAAAGTAGAGAGTTCAAAGCAAGCAGTTGCACTGTCAGCTACATTGTTTTTGATTGTTGATATTTGCTAATGGTCAAGATACACCATGGGCCATCATCATCATCTTGTGACCTGTGCAGGACCTTGTGCTTCTGGGATCATTCCAGCTCTGGGAGGTGGTGTTGTCTGGGAAAACTCCACGTTCTGGCTTCTGGAAATGTGGCCAAACAGCTTTGTTGCCTGCTCCTGTCTACTCTGTATTTCTTCATTTGACGGAAGTGCTGCAAGGTGTGAACCAGAATGAAAACTGAAATTTACTCTTTTGAATAACAGAGATAATAATTCACATGCACAGCATGTAGGGCTATTGCAAGGGTTAAATGAGGCAATAGATGCTGTAAGAACCAAAGAAGTGTTAGTTATTATCCTTATTGCTGATGTTTTTATCTGAAATGTGTGTGACTTTCTAAATGACTTTAGTTTTCATAGACTGTCAACAGATAAGATGACCTGAAAAAAAATGGGCCCTAAAGCTCCATTTATTAAATCCCTTTTTCATCCTGTACATGTGAACATCACTGTTCTTCTTGGGTTTTTCACAAAGTTGCTTACTTCAATCAGCAGAGACAGCGTTAGACATAGGATGATTAAGATATCCTCATGGTAGTTGTTGGTTTTAAAACTTATTTATGAATATGTGATAACATACACACTATAAAAAATTCAAAAAGTACAAGAGATAGACAGTGAAAATTAAGTCCCTCTGGCCCTGAACCTTAGCCTTCAGTTTCTCTTCCCCATAGGCAATCGCTGTTGCCTGATTCCTGAGCATATTTTAGAGATTGTGTTGTCTTTTTGGGTTTTTTTGGCATTTTTTTTTATTATTATTAAATCATAGCTGTGTACATTAATGCAATCATGGGGCACCATACACTGGTTTTATGCACAGTTTGATGCATTTCATCACACTGATTGACAAAGCCTTCCTGGCATTTTCTTAGTTACTGTGTTAAGACAATTATATTCTACATTTACTGAGTTTCACATGTACCCTTGTAAGATGCACCGCAGGTGTAATCCCACCAATCACCCTCCCTTTCCCTTCCCCCTATTGTTAGATTGTAACTGGGTTATAACTTTCATGTGAAAGCCATAAATTAGCTTCATAGTAGGGCTGAGTACACTGGATACTTTTTCTTCCATTCTTGAGATACTTTACTAAGAAGAATATGTTCCAGCTCCATCTATGTAAACATGAAAGAGATAAAGTCTCCATCTTTCTTTAAGGCTGCAAATATTCCATGGTGTACATATACCACAATTTATTAATCCATTCGTGGATCGATGGGCACTTGGGCCTTTTCCATGACTTAGCAGTTATGAATTGGGCTGCAATAAACATTCTGGTACAAATATCTTTGTTATGATGTGATTTTTGGTCTTCTGGGTATATGCCTAGTAGAGGAATTATAGGATCAAATGGCAGGTCTATTTTTAGATCTCTAAGTGTTCTCCAAACATCTTTCTAAAAGGAATGTATTAATTTGCCTTCCCACCAGCAGTGTCGAAGTGTTCCCTTTTCTCCACATCCACACCAACATCTCTGGTCTTGGGATTTTGTGATATGGGCTAATCTTACTGGAGTTAGATGGTATCTCAAGGTAGAGATTGTTTTTGATCCATTTGTGTATCACATGCACCCACACTATGCACACTTATGTTTAAAACAAATGATAGAATGGGGAGGTGGAGCAAGATGGTGGACTAGAGACATCTCCTTACCAGCCACAAATGGTGAGACAGGAAGAGAAGACTCCAGCCACCTCTGGCTGGGGGAAACTACCCAGAAACATCACTCCAAGGGCACAGTGAAACAGTAGGAGAATCCAGGAGCCAACAAGGAGGTCTGGAGCTGAAAAAGATCAGCACAGACGGCAAGTACCTGGATATAGAAAGAGGCCAACTAACTGGCCTTCTCACAGAGGACTAGGGACAAGAAAGGGGTGTCCTGCCATTTTGTGATTTTGAACTGAGCTGCTCACCGGAGCTGCCTTTCAAGTAAACTCAAACAGCATCCATTGGCCAGGATTGAGTACTGGGTGGGGTGGATCTCCCATCAATTTGGCCATTAGCAGGGCACTCTCATTGTGGGAAGGCCACATGGAAGGAACAGTTGTACGGTCCTAGTGCATGGCCAGCTCTGGCACACCTGCTGAGCTTGGGAAGCTATCCTTGGGATAAACTGAATGGCCCCAACTCCCCCAGAAAGGCCATTTTGTTGTCAGGGGACACTATTTGATGTGCCTCCTAAGAAATCTGGTGAGAGCTGCAGGACCCCAATCCCACAGGGAATAAATGGTGATGAAGCAACCAGTCCTTGATTGAGGGCCAATAGGTTGGCAACACAGGAGCAGATCTCTGCAACTAGAGTGGCTTCTGCCCCCACCTTATACAGCAAAACCACTATGTGTGCTCACCAGCTCCGAACACCACAGCGCTGTTTAGTGTCCAGTCAATCTATTGCAATATATATTTACACACACACCTTTTTTCCCCATGTTTTGCTCTTTTTGTCAATTTTTCCTTAGTTTTTGTTTGTCTGTTTGTTTTTTCTGTTTTGCTATTGGTTTTGTGATTTGGTTTGGTTTGGTTGTATTTATTTTTTTCATTTTTACTTTCTTCAATAGCAAAGACTCCTCCACATTTGTTAGTTTTCCAGCCCCCTTTATTCTTTCTTTCTTTCTTTTTTATTTCTCTCCTTTGGTATAATTTTTTTTTACTTTTCTCATCTTTCCCAAATAAATCTCTCATACAACAACTAAGATATCCCTTTTTTCTTCATCTTATATAATTGTATTTTTTTTTAGTTTTATCTATTTTTTTTTTCCTTTTCTATGAGGGCTGGGGGCAGATCATGGCATTGGTCTGGCTCAAGGGAGCAATGAACTCATGGTCAAGTGTGTCCTTCTAGCTTTGGCCTTTGGAAAGATGGTATTGGAAGGTTCCCACTGTGCCAAACTGATTTTTTTCTATATTTGGCAGGGGTGGGGTTTTGCTTTTAGCCAGGTTAGAAAGGAGCTTCTGACCTCAATGGACCCACCCAGGCTGGCCCCAAAAGCCCAGGAGTTGTAGGTATGGATCAAAGTACCCAGCTGAACACCACAATTTCTTCTGTTGCTCTCTTTTTTTCTTTCTGTCCTTCTCCCTTTTTCTTCAATTCTTCCCTTTCAATTCCCCCACCCCTATTTCCTTATTTTTTTTTTTTTTATATTTTTCTTTCCTTTCTCTCTTCTTGCTCTTTACCTTTTGGCCTTATATCAAAAGACCACTTCAACACCTAAGCTTAGAGACAAGGAAATTTAAAGCAAAGGAAGTAGTGAGAGGAATAAGTAGGGGAAGGAAGTGAACAAGAAGAAAACAACACGAGGAGGAACAAACAAGAAAATTCTGCCAACATGAACAACCAGAACAGAGCAATCCCCCCAAGGGATCATGAGGTAGCCACTGCAGAGGATTCTACCTATAAATAATTAATGGAAGGAACTGAAAGAGAATTTAAAATATGGTCGGCAAAAACAATGAAGGGAATTGACAAGAAAGTGTAAAATTATCAAAAGGAAATTCAAAAACAGAACCAAAAAAAGGGATGAAAGGAGGAGTCAGGATGCTGACTAGAAGCAGCTTTTACCAGATGCCTCTGTCCAGAGGGAGAGATATTAGACTGAAGTGGACTAAAGTCAAAAGGTGAGGAGTTGCACATAGAGAGGAGAGAGTGAGGTTCACATTACCCAGGCTGAGTCAAGTGGCAGGAACAAGAGAAAGGACAAAAGACAGCAATGATCAGTTGTGAGCCCAGCTCCAAAAGGATGGGAGATTCCTTCCCCCAAGTGGGAACTCTGTACACGCTTTCCACAAGCAGCCCACCAGTGAACAGAGAGCAAAAGTCTTTTCATCTTGTCCCACAGGAGAGAATTGCTAAGTCCCATCATCCTTCACCGTGAGGTCCCACTGCTGAGCCTAGGCCCCATCCTGCCTGACACAAAAGACCAATTATTTTCCTGCAATCTTGAGCATACACTTCTCCCTTCCCCCATCCTAGTTGCCAGAAGAACTGCTCACTGCAGAGGCGAGAGTGTTTGGTGAGTTCACTGAGAGGCCTAGGAATTCTGTGGACCACCAAGTTGCAGCACAAAAGCAGTAGCTACAGTTTTAACATTGTCAGGGAGGGGACAAACCATCCTTGTCCACCTCCTTGGGAATTGTCAGGCAGTTCTGTCTGTGGATTTCTGTTTTCTGCCCACCAGGTCAACTACTGAACTCAATTGGGTGGGTGATGCGCAGGACCTGAACAACTTTGCCTGCACTCAGGACAAATGCTTCCTGCCAGGTGGGAGCCCTCTGAACTCAATTGGGTGGGTGGTAACCGATGCCTGAGTGACTTTGCTGAACTCAGGGCTAGTGTTCCTCACTGAGTGGCAGTCCTCTGAACTCAAGTGGGTGGGCGGTGCCCAGTGCCTAAGGATCCTTGTCTGAACTCTGGGCCAGTGGTATCTGCTAGGCAGCCCCATGAACTTGACTGGGTGTGTGGAGCCCACACTGATAGAGAGACTTTGACTAGAACTCTGGGCCAGTGCTGTCTACTGATTATTGGCCCCCTGGAGACACCGTCTGAGGCCACTGATTCACCTGTCTTTATTAGAGGGGCAGCAGCATTGCAACAGTGAGGGGTGGACTCAACAGGCGCGACCTATCATTTCAACTAAAAAGCATAATTAACATATTTTTAAAAAGAGAAGAAGAAGCTGAAAATACTCGTGGGGAGGAATCAGTAGAACTCTGGCAACATGAAAAATCAGAACAGATCAACTCTGCCAGGGAATTTCAAAGAAAATACAACAGGTAATACCATCCACAAAGAAACTAATGAACTGTCAGAAACGGAATTCAGAATATGGATGGGAAATAAGATAATTGGTATAGAGGAAAAGATTGAGATTAAAAACAAACAAAAAAAATACTTCAGAAGTTGTCTCAAGAAATTAATGAATTCAAACACAAAGTCACCAAGGATATGAAAATAATGAGGAAAGATATAGCAGAGCTTGAGGAATTGGAAAAGACATTCAAGGAGCTTTAATATACAGTAGAGATGCTCAGAAATAGAATTGAACAGGGTGAAGAAAGAACCTCAGAAAATGAAGATAACACCTTTGAACTATCCCAAGCATTCAAAGAGACAGAAAAAAAGAACAAGAACAGAATATTTCCTGAGAGAATTACAGGATCATTCAATAAATATCAAAAATCAGAATTACAGGGATTCCTGAAGGAGAAGAGCATGATCTCAAAGGTACAAATTCTCTGCTCCAAGACATGATGGCAAATAACTTCCCAAGTATTGTGAGAGACACAGAAATTCAGATAGTAGTTAATTTCAGAACACCAGCACAACTCAAACAGAACAAAAAATCTCCTAGATACATTGTAATTAATTTTGCCAATATTAATATGAAGGAGTAAGAAAACTATTACTTACAAAGGGAAAAATATCAGGATGAGTACAGAACATTCAGCTGAAACTTTTCAGAAGCTAGAAGAGGATGGTCATCAACCTTCAGCCTTCTTAAACAGAACAATGTCTATCCCAGGATCCTCTATATCACTAAACTGAGTTCCATTTGTGATGGAGAAATCAAATACTTTGCTGACATCCATATGTTGGAGAAATTTTCCATAACTAGATCAGCTCTACAGGAATACTCAGATCCATTTTTCATAATGATCAGCAAGATGGTCCATCACCAGAGTAAACCCACCCAAAAATTTAAGAAGAAAGCCTCGCTTCCACAAGAGTGAAAGGGATTAAAAATAAGCTCTGGACATCTGAAAAACAAGATGACCTAAATGCCACCATAACTATCAATTCTCTCAATTAATGTGAATGGTTTGAATTCTCCCCTGAAGAGGCACATGCTGGCTGATGGGACACAAAGACTCAGGCCATATGTTGATTGCCTACAAGAAACTCACCATACCTCAAAAGATAAAACAAGACTCAGGGTGAAGGGATGGGCAATAGTATTTATTCCAGGCAAATGGAAAGCAGAAAAAAGTTGGGGTTTCAATCTTATTTGCATTTGCAACTGGATTCAAACCAACAAAAATAAGGAAAGACATGTCAAGGGAAGCACACAACATGAAGACATTTTAATAATTAACATTTATACAACCTATCTGAATGTTTCTCGATTTATAAAACAAACCGCAACTGATCTGAACAAAATGATACCTTTTTGCACTATAATAGTTGGAGATTTTAAACAGTAATACTAAACAGATCCTGCAAGAAGAAAATAAACAAAGAAACATTAGACTTAAATATGATGCTAGAACAAATGGACTTAACAGATATTCATAGAACATGTTATCCTAACAAAACCGATTCTTCTCATCAACCCATGGATCATCTTCCAAAATTGATCATGTCTTAGGACACAAGGCTAACCTCAACAAATTCAAAACAATAGAAATTATTCCCTATATCTTCTCAGACCATCATGGAATAAAGGTTGAACTCAACAGCAACAGAAATCTTCATACTCAAATAAAATCATAGAAACTAAATAACCTTATGCTGAATGATAGCTGGATCATAGATGAGATCAAGAAGGAGATCATTAGATTTCTGAAACAAATGATAATGAAGACACAAAGTATCAAAACCTATGGAATACTGCAAAGGCAGTCTTAGAGGGAAATTTATAGCATTAGATGCCTTCATCAAGAAAACAGAGGGCGGCGCCTGTGGCTCAAGGAGTAGGGCGCCGGTCCCATATGCCGGAGGTGGCGGGTTCAAACCCAGCCCCAGCCAAAAACCAAAAAAAAAAAAAAAAGAAAACAGAAAGAGAGCAAGTCAGCAACCTAATGGGCCATCTCAAGCAACTGGAAAGAAAGAACAATCTAATCCTAAACCCAGCAGAAGAAATAACCAAAATTAGAGCAGAATTAAATGAAATTGAAAAAAAAAAAGAATTATTCAGAAGATCAGTGGGAAAAAAATTGGTTCTTTGAAGAGATTAATAAAATTGATAAGCCCTTGGCTAATCTAACCACAAACAGGAAAACAATCTCTAGACAAGGATGCCCACCATCACCTTCAGTTTGTATTACAAGGCTATTGTGATTAAAACAGCATGGTACTGGCACAAAAATTGAGACATAAATCTATGGAATAGCAAAGAGAATCTAGAGATGAACCCAGCCACATATCTTCATTTAATTTTTGATAATCCTAACAAAAAACATGCAATGGGGAAAAGAATCCTTATCTAATAAATGGTGCTGGGAGAACTGGTTATCCACATGCAGAAGACTGAAACTGGACCCACACCTCTCGCCACTAACAAAAATAGATTCTCACTTTAAATAAAAGATTTAAATTTAAGACACAAAACAATAGGGCAGCGCCTGTGGCTCAGTCGGTAAGGCGCCGGCCCCATATACCAAGGGTGGCGGGTTCAAACTCGGCCCCAGCTGAACTGCAACCAAAAAATAGCTGGGCGTTGTGGCGGGCGCCTGTAGTCCCAGCTACTTGGGAGGCTGAGGCAAGAGAATCGCTTAAGCCCAGGAGTTGGAGGTTGCTGTGAGCTGTGTGATGCCATGGCCCTCTACCGAGAGCCATAAAGTGAGACTCTGTCTCTACAAAAAAAAAAGAAAAAGACACAAAACATTAAAAATTCTACAAGACAGTGTGGGGAAAACACTTGAAGATATTGGCCTGGGAAAACCTTTCTAAGGAAGATCCTCCCGCCCCCAGCAATTGCAGCAACACCAAAAATAAGCAACTGGATGTGATCAAGCTAAAAAGCTTTTGTACAGCTAAGGGTACCACAAACACAGCAAACAGACAGCCCTCAGAATGGGAGAACATTTTTGCATGTTATGTATATGACAAAGGCCTGACAAATAGAATCTACAGAGAACTCAAATTAAACATTAAGAAAAGTGCAAACAACCCTCTCCATAAGTGGGCAAGAGATTTGAAAAGAAACTTCTCTCAGGATGACAAATGGCCAATAGCACATGAAAAAAATGCTCATCATCTTTAATCATCAGAGAAATGCAAATCAAAACCCCTCTAAGATATCACCCAACCCCAGCAATATTAGCCCACATCACAAAGTCCCCAAACACTAGATGCTGGCATAGATGTGGAGAGAAGGGAACACTTCTACACTGCTGGTGGGATTGCAAATTAATACAGCCCTTTTGGAGAGTAGTATAGAGAATTCTCAAAGTTCTAAAAGTAGACCTTCCATTTGACCCTGCATTCTCATTATTATGTATCTAGACAGAAGAACAAAAATTATTTTACCACGAAGATATTTGCACTAGAATGTTTACTGTGGCCGAATTCATAATTGCCAAGCTGTGGAAGCAACCTAAGTCCCCCTCAACTCATGAATGGATCAACAAACTGTGTTATATGTATACTGTGGAATATTATTCAGCCATTAAATAAGATGGAGATTTTACATCTTTTAGATTTACCTGGATGGAGTTGAAATACCTTCTTCTTAGTAAAGTATCTCAAGAATGGAAAAATAAATATCCAATGTACTCATACTAATATGAAATCAATTACATGTTCATATGAACAATAAAACACTATTATAGTCCAGTCTGGGGGTAGAGGGAAGAGGGATTTGTTGATCCATTCATGAGTTGAGGGGGACTTAGGTGGCTTCCACAGCTTGGCAATTATGAATTCGGCCACAGTAAACATTCTAGTGCAAATATCTTTGTGGTAAAATAATTTTTGTTCTTCTGGTTAGATACATAATAATGAGAATGCAGGGTCAAATGACAGCAGGAGGGAGGGTAGGAGGCGGGATAGCACCTAATGTGCACATTGTGAAGGTGTGTAAGACACCCACTGGGTGAGGAGCTCTTCTACAAATGGAACTTTACCCTGGAAGCGAGAACAATGTAACATAAATAGTGTACCCTCATATTAATTTGAATAAAGGTTAAAAATTTTTAAAAATTTTAAAATAGAAATAAAAGAAAAACAAAAATGAGAAGTCACCCCTTCTCAAAAATGAGAAGTCTTTATGAGATTCATAAAGAATCTTATGGGGGGCGGGGGGGTAAGTATTTATGTCTCTTATACAAGGTGTTTCAGGCTTGTCTACTTGAAAGAAATCACAAGAATGGAGAAGCGTGAATCCTATGCACTCAATTTTGTTATGAGGACAATTAATGACAATTAAGGACACTGTGGGGTGGGGGAAGGGGAGAGCAGAGAGAGAAAGAAGGAGGGAGGGGGTGGGGAAAGGAAGAGCAGAGAGAGGGAAGGAGGGAAGGGAGTGGGGCCTTGGTGTGTGCCACACCTTTTGGGGGCAAGACACGATTGTAAGAGGGACTTTACCTAACAAATGCAATCAGTGTAACCTGGTTTCTTGTACCCTCAATGAATCCCCAACAATAAAAAGAAAAAAAAAAACAGAAATGCATTTTCTCATGGTTCTGGAGGCTGGAAGTCTAAGATAAAGGTACCAGTATGGTCCGTTTCTGCTGAGGGCTCCCTTCCTGGTTTGCAGATGGCCACCTTATTGCTGTATCTTCACAGGGTAGGTAGGGGTCGGGGGCCTTGGAGAGAGAGAAGCTCTCTGGTATTTCTTCTTATCGGACAGATATGTAGACCAATGGGATAGAATAAAGCCCAGAATAAACCCTCATGTATGTGATCAAATGATTATCAACAAAGGCAGCTAAACCATTCAATGAAGAAGAAGCAGTCTTTTTAACAAATGCTGTGGGAAAACTGGATATCCACATTCAAAAAAATGAAATTGAACCTTAACACTATAGGTAAACAATTAACTTAAAATGAATTAAAGACCTAAAACTATAGAACTCTTAGAAGAAAAAATAGGGGGAAAACTTTATGACATTGGATACAGCAATTATTTATTAGACAGCATACCAAACCATAGGAAATAAAAGAAAAAACAGATTAAATGGGACATCATTAAAATTAAAGGCTTTTGTGCATCAAAAGATACTAATTAGCAGTGAAAAAGTACCCCATAAAATGGGAAGAAATATTTAAAAATTGTACAGCTAATAAGCTGTTACCATCTAGAATATATAAAGAATTCATACAACTCAACAAAAACAAAAACAACCAACCCAATTAAAAGAATGGGCAGTTAGCAGATTTGGTTGTACCAGAAGAGAGGGATTGGTGAGGGCAAGAAGGGAGTTTGGGCGTAATAGAAACCCTTAAGGAATCTCACAGATGGGTGGCCTGATTGCATATAGTTCTGGCATTGGGGTTGAAAAGCAAGAAAAATTATTAGGACTATTCATTTGATGTATTTCACCTTATAGAACAGAGGTAGGGGCTCTCCACCTTCTTTGCCGCGCCCTGTACAGAGCTCCGCCTTCCTAGCCATGATTCCACCCACCTTAGGCCACGGCCTGGTCGCATATGAGACCTCCCACCTGCCCAAATTGGGGGCGAGGGGATGCTTCTCATTCGAGGACGAACCCACGGGCCCAAGCCCTGACATGCCGGCCACCGCAGAGCCCAGCTCCAATGAGACGGACAAGGAGGTGTTAACTGTTGCAGCTGCTCCCACCATCTCCTCTTCTATGGTGGAGGAGCCAGGCCCTGACCAGGCAGCCATACCCCCAGTGTGGGAACGTGGAGGGTCTGGAGGGACACAGCAGGGTGCCTCCCCGGCCCCAGACAACTGCCAGCCTGGTCCTGGACCTAGCCCTGGCCCGACCAGCACAATCTCCGTGACCAGTGAGGACCTGCGGCCTCCCAGACAACGCCCACCATCAGGTGGTCTTCTGGGGAGTCACAGGCCTTGGAATAATGGGAATGAGGGGTATAGAGCATCTCCAAACTCAGGGCCCATGTAGAGGGATGCCACTCATCATCTACAGAGCAAAAAAAAAAAAAGAACAGAGGTTGGCAAACTTTTTCTGTAAAGGTCATCATGTTTTTAAAAAGCCGTATGTCTGTGTTGTAACAGGTCAATTCTACCTTGAGCACAAAAGCAGGTAGATAATAGGCAAACAAATGGGTGTGCCCATGTTCCAATAAAGCATTATGTAAAAAATCAGAGGGGAGCCAATCCTATTGGCCAATTGTTCAGGGTTGAAATGTGACATAGAATACCAATAAATATAGCAATTATGAAATATTTGTTCTTCTCAACTTTCTAACCAAGAAAAGAAAGGACTAATTTTATCTCCCCTAAAGAGTTGATGACAGCCTGTCTTCAGGTTGCAATTTTTAAATTCCAAAGGTGGTACAGAAATTATTACAGAATTAATGGACTTTATGAATAAAGACTTCGTCATATTTGCAGGGTTCCTCCTCCACCCACCCCCACTCCCCGCCTTTGAGACAGGGTCTTGCTGTGTTGTCCAGGCTGGAGTGCAGTGATATCATCATAGCTCACTGCAACCTCAAACTCCTGGGTTCAAGCAATCCTTGTGCCCACCACCACACCCAACTAACTTTTTATTTTTTCTAGAGATAGCATCTTGCTGTGTTGCTCAGGCTTATGTTCAACACCTGGTCTCAAGTGATCCTCCCTTCTCAACCTCCCAAAGTGCTGAGATTACAAACATGAGTTAACTTTCATCTTAAAAATGAAAATGACTAATGAATAGCATACATTATCAGAAAAATATTGAATCCTTTAACTGTCTCCAAAATAGCCTGATGTATTTCAGTTGAAGCTTATAACAAACAATAAATTTTCTTATCAAATATAGAAGTATCAGAATGGTAGAGGGACAAAGTGGGACAGCAGTGAATTTGCTCTTGACCCTTCCTATGTTGAAACAATGTATCATTGGCCTCCACATCTATGGGTTCCAATTGGGTGGATTCAGCCAAGTGTGAATTGAATATTGGCAGGGGATAAAAAATAAAAATTAAAAAATTCAACATAACAACTATTTACATAGCATTTACAATGTATGGGGTGTTGTAAATTATCTAGAGATGATTTAAAGTCCACGGAGAATGTACAAGGGTTATATGCAAATACTGTGTCATTTTCTATAAGGGACACGGGGATCTGGGATTTTGGTAAGGGGAGCTCCTGGGGCCTGTGTACTTTCTTTGTGTTCCCTTTTTCAGAATCACAAAAGGTAAAGACCCACCTCCTCTTTGTGTTTACATGTTTGTGATGCTTACAGAGTGTGACACTATTGTTTGTTTGTTTTCGTTTTTTTGAGAGCTGGGTCACCAGGGGTAAGAGTCTGAAGTGCAGTGGGGTCATCCTGACTCCCTGCAACCTCTAACTCCTGGGCTTCCGTGATCTTCCTGCCTCAACCTTCTAAGTAGCTAGGACGACAGGCACACCACCACCACCCAGCTAATGTTTCTGTTTTTTGTTGAGACAGTCTTGCTCTTGCTCTGTTGGTGTGAATAATATTATCCTACATTGCTCAGGCGGGTCTAGAACTCCTGGCCTCAAACGATCCTCGCAGCTTGGCCTCCCAAAGTGTTAAGATTATAGGCATGAGCCACTGGGCCAGGCTGTTACTTTTCTTCATTTAAATAGTAATAGAGAATTTGAGAGGTTGAAAGCTGAATAGTGTATTGAGGAAAGTAGCTGGACAGGCTTTGAAATAATTAGAGGGATTGGGTAGTACGTGCATGTTCCTTTCAACGTTCAAATCTGTAAGAATAAAGGAATTGGTAGGGTGAAAAGGAAGATGATCATGTTAGCTAAATTTTAGGCTACAGGTTATAGAGATGCTTTGTGGATGGCAGAGAAAAACTGGACACTGGATGTTATGTAGTATCGATTGCAGGTAGCAGAGAGCCACAGACTATACGTTATCTTTTTCTAAATTTGAACCGATTTTACAAACTTGAAACTACTTCCATGAATATCATACATGTATATCTTGGTTTTAGAATATTATATAATTGGGGATGTTTATTGAGGCTTTTTAAATGTTACAAAAATAAACTTTTAATTAGCTTTAGCATTTAATTAACTTAAATATGGCATTTTAAACAAGGGTCAGAAAAACACAGGAAATAGAAGCGTATTTTGGGATTAGTTCTTGTATATTACTTCATTTTGATGTACTAATCCATATTAGTAGTTAAGTGTCAATTCATTTATTAGGTTTTTATTTACTTACTAGTAATTAAATGTATTTTGGCTGATGCAATGTCTTATGCCTGTAATCCCAGCACTCTGGGAGGCCAGTGTGGGTGGATTGCACGAGTTCAGGAGTTTGAGACCAGCCTGAGCAAAAGCAAGATCCCATCTCTACTAAAAATAGAGAAACTAGCTGGAGTTCTGGTGGGAGCCTATAGTCCCAACTATTCAGGAGGCTGAGGCAAGAGAATTGCTTGAGCCCAGGAGTCTGACATTGCTATGAATTGTGACACCATGGCACTCTACCAGGGTGACAGAGTAAGACTCTGTCTCAAAAAAAAAAAAAAAAGAAGTTAGGGGAGGGACGGGGGAGATGGGTAGAGGGAAGGGTATTGGTGGGATTACACCAGCGGTGCATCTTACAAGGGTATATGTGAAACTTGGTAAACGGTCTGTGAAGCTAGTGAATGATGCCCCATGATTATATCAATGTACATAGCTATGATTTAATAAAAAAAAAAAAGAAGTTAAATATCTTTTAAGGGGAAAGAGAAGATGAAAATACAAATTATGATTCTAAATAAGGTAATATCAGCTTTCAGATATATTCACAAATTTAAGGAGAAAGCTTATTAAACTGGCGGTTTCAATGATAAAAATGCACATTTATTCCTGTATAATGAGAATCTACTTTGGCTGAAATTCTTCAAAGTGAAAATAATTTAAAAGGCTTATTTTCCTGGGCAATTTAAAGTTACTATCAGGGATTATGGCTGGTAATAGCAATGTGGTTTTCAGGCATTTGTTGAGTGCCGGGAACATTGTTTTTGCTTAGAATAAAGGAATTGGTACTTGGTTGTTAGAGTTCTATACTAGCTGACATTTGCTTTCATCTTGTAAATTTTAGGGTGTGGGGTTAATGCTAACATTTTTCTGTATCCTGCTGAGCTTTTGAAACTTTGGGAAAGTGAGATATTTGAGACTTGGAACTAAATTCAATTTTGAAATACAGATGGGAAAAGTACATGTGCTATAGAGTTCAGACTGAATAGACATTAGTTGTACAAACTACATTTTTTTAATATTGTGGAGCAAATGAATGAAACAAGATCCCTGCATTCAAGGGGCATTTAATTTAGTAATGTAAACGATGCAGCTACCAGTAACTATAGACAATGCGGTAGTTTATAGAGTAAAGGTGGTCTGGAAACAGCAGGGCAGATGTGAACTACAGCCTTCGAGCTTTGGGAAGGCTTCACAGTGGAGCTGACGATGAACTTCAAAGTGAAGATGAACTGGGCCTTGAATGTTTCAGGGTTTGTGTAAGATGTGTAGGTTAGAACATCAGAAATAAGCAATTTTTTTCCTTCAGCTGGTTTATTTCTGCCAGTGTACAGCCATATGGATGAACTTCTGGAGACCTAGGTCCTTTGCATGAGAGTTTGTTAGATCAGTGTTTCCCATATAGTGAGCTGCCCCAGGGGCCAGCTGGAACTGGGTGGTGGAGACCCTGCAGCTTTGTCCCTTTATCTTAGTGTGATGTATAAAAATTTTATGTATCATGATGAGATTAGGAAGCACTATTTTAGCTTACTTGATATTTGTCTCCTAGTAATAAGTTCTTTAGTATATTGTTTAGCTTTGGTCAGAAATCGCTAGAATACCTTCATAGTAAGGACACACTCTGAATTAATTGTATTAGTTACCAGTGCACAGACTTCTAGTGTAATATATTAGACATCAGCTCCATGCAAGGGTTAGGGCGCCCAGCCCGGTTTTGCGCTTTCATTCTGAGTTTTTGTAATTAGGAACACGATGGCCTCACATGAGGGCATGAGGTGTTTGTGGTCATGGCACAACCTTAAATATTGTATAATCAAAATATCCCCTCCGTATGCTTTTCTTTTGATAGACACACCTATTTATGAAAAACTCTGTATACTGTTCACAGAAGTGCCGGTATTTGGAAGAAGGAAGGTGGGGCAAATCTGGGTGTGGTAAGAACAACCTTGAGAGGAGGTTAGAGCTGCTGTCCAAGAGGCGGGACAGGTGGAAGAATGGACAGAAGAGAAACTTGCTTCCAGTCCTGAATTTACACTACGGAGGACACCGGCAGCTGGACTCCCAGGCCTCTCACTATGGGAGCGTGTAGGACGAGTGTCAAATTCAGGGTACAACCGTAGATTCTTGTAGGTTGGGCTGATGTGGCTTTAAATCATCTTTCTTTCTCATTGATTGTATTAAAGAGGAGGAACTGGAGTTTCATCTGCCTGATGTCAGAAAAGAGACTAAAACGATTCTACAAAAGGGGTAGTTTCAGGGCCCTTCCTTCCTCCCTCCCTTCCTCTCTTCCCACCTCTCGTCCCCCTCCCCAGAGTTGTTTTAGGCATCTTCAGGGAATATTCTGCACCTTTCTGTTCTTCTTATTCAGTTCCTTTATAAAGGTACTTTAAATAAAGTACTGGAATCACTATTTAGTCCTGATTATCATTGAGACATAACATGAACAAGGGCACAGAGTGAGACTCTGTCTAAAAAAAGAATTTACCATGACCGTATAGTCTTTATACCAGAAATATAAGGATGCAATGCTGTGTGTGTGTGTGTAATAAAAGAACCCATCATATCAATATGTCAGAGGGGAGCTATATAATCATTTCAGTGGTTTCTGATAAGACATGCCTGATGGAGCCTCTTAATAAACTTAGAAAGGTATTCACCTTTTAATACAAAATATCTATCTCAAATTTATTTTCATTTCATATGTTTTTCAAAGCCATAGCACTGCTTTTTTTAAAGCATGAATCAGAATTTTTTGGTTGCAAGCAGCAAAGAAGCCTCTCACTTAGGCCAAACCATAATTTATTGGAAAAAATATGAGGTGGCTCATAGTGAGGAAGGAGAATAAATCTTCTACTTCCTGGTGGTCCTGGGAATGCAGCAGAACAGCTGCAGAAGAACTCAGCCTCGGAAGATAAGAAGGAACTTCAAAAGATACACTAAACGGCAATAACCTTGAAACCAACTATGTAACAAATAATATCATTATGGTTTCTTGAGAAATATCATCATTAACTTTTTATGACTTTTTTTGCCTGCTAACTAAAAATTTCCCATGACCTAACATCTGTAACTGTAACCGAGCACATATATGTCTTGCTAGAATAGTATAAAAGAGCTTTGTGGGAACGATTCAGGGGGCTCAGTGCTTTAAGGCTCATGGCTTGCTGGGTCTCTGCTTAAGCCCAAAGAGTTTGAGGTTGCTGTGAGCTGTGACGCCACAGCACTCTACCAAGGGCAACATAGTGAGACTCTTTCTCAAAAAAAAAAAAAAAATTGTAAACAGTTTCGATAAAGTAAAAAAAATCTTTATATGCTTTTATTTTCCTTTTGTTTTTTTTTGTTTTTTTTTAGAGACAGAGTCTTACTCTAACACCCTTGGGCAGAGTGCTATGGCGTCACAGCTCATAGCAACCTCCAGCTCTTGGGCTTAGGTGATTCTCTTGCCTCAGCCTTCTGAGTAGCTGGGACTACAGGCACCTGCCACAACACCCGGCTATTTTTTGTTGCAGTTTGGTCAGGGCCGGGTTCCAACACGCCACCCTCGGTATATGGGGCTGGTGCCCTACTCACTGAGCTACAGGCACTTTTGATAAATACACAGTGAGCCACAGGCACCGCCCCCCCAGAAATCTTTTAGTTTGTTTGTTTTTGTTTCTTGAAACAGAGTCTCATTCTGTAGCCCTGGGTAGAGTGCCATAGAGTCACAGGTGCCGCCCACCCTCATTTTTTAAAATTGTGGTAAAATACACACAAATTTTCACCATCTTAACCATTTTGTGTGTACAATTCAGTAGTGTTAAATATATTCATGTTATTGTGCACCAATCTCCAGAACGTTTTTTCAGATTAACACATTAGAAAGTACACACAATTAGGTCATACTGTTTGCATCTGTAAGGTGAAGTCTAAGTCATAGCCGCATCTCTCACCTAGGAAACCTGCCATACATGCTCCAGAGCTTTTTCATTTGGCAAAACTGGAACTCTATCCCCATTCAACAACACTCCCCTGACCCTCTCGCAATACCCTGGAAACCACCATTCTATTTTGTTTCTGAGAACTTGATTATTTTGTGTACCTCACATAAGTGGAACCATAAAGTATTTGTCTTTTTGCGACTGGCTTTTTTCACCTACCTCCTAGAGTTTTTTTGTGAAGTTAAATAAAATAATGTAGGTTATGCCAGGCATGGTGGCAGGCCCCTGTAGCCCCAGCTCCTTGGGAGGCTGAGACGGGAGGATCACCTGCGCCCACGAGTTTGAGGTTGCTGTGAGCTGCGATGACTCCACTGCACCTTAGCGAGAGCGAGGGGGACAGAGAGAGACTCTCACTCAAAAAAAAAAAAAAAAAGGCACTAATTGAGGAGGCACCTTAAGAGCAGCTTGTTTCCACCTAGAAGGATGCACTCATCAGTCCTCCCGCAAACAGCCTGCCCTCCCGACCCTCAGAGCTGCCCTCGGGCCCGGCCTGGGTTTCCTCAGCTCGGCCACCTGCCAGACCCCCGACCCCCAGCCTTCTTCACAGACAGGCCTTACCGGGGGTGCCCTGAGCCCAGGAGGCCGTCCTGGACCCTGTCCTAAAAGTATTTAAAGAAAATAACATTGACAGTAGCTTACAAGGCTTTTTTTTTTTTTTTTTTTTGAGACAAAGTCTCACTATGTCGCTCTCGGTAGAGTGCTGTGGCGTCACAGCTCACAGCAGCCTCCAACTCTTGGGCTCAAGCGAGTCTCTTGCCTCAGCCTCCCAAGTAGCTGGGACTACAGGCACCTGCCACAACGCCTGGCTGTTTTTAGAGGGGAAGTCTCACCCTGGCTCTGGCTCAAGCTGGTCTCGAACCGCGAGCTCAGGCCATCCGCCCGCCTCCGCCTCCCAAAGTGCTAGGATTACATAGAAGGCTTTTAAAAAGCCTGCTGATGGCTAGAAGCACCCTTGGCCCTCACCTTTCTGGCAAGACTAGCAAGGGCCTCATTAAAACCTTTGTCTCTATGATTCTTCCCTGTCTGTTGGCCAAATTTCCATCATCTGTGCTTCAAGTTTTGAGCTTTGTGAAAAATCAAACCGCATTAAAAAGCGTGGTCCCATTATCGGTCCTATGGGCTTGATTTGGGAAGGTGTTTGGTCGAGGCGGGAGAGCGAACCTGTGAGCAGGGGAAATCCAGACCCAGCAAACCTTCCCGGCTCCGCAGGCCGGCGGGGCGGGGCGGGGCAGTGGGAAGGGAAGCCCCGCCCCTCCCGGGAGTCCGGCTCCGCCCCACACCTGCCGCGCCGCCCCGCCCCCTCCGCGCTCTCTGCTCCGCTGGGCTCCAGGAGGCCCAGTACTGCGCGCGCAGCCCCAGGCATGGACGCCGCGTGGGAACTCGGGCCCGCGGCTGGCGGGTCGCTGGTGGTGTGCGCCGCGCTGCTGGCGGCCGGCTGCGCGCTGGGCCTGCGTCTGGGCCGCGGGCGGGGGGCGGCAGACCGCTGGGTGCTCGCCTGGCTCTGCTACGACGCGCTGGTGCATTTGGTGTTGGTAAGTGCCCTCGACTTGGGCTGCGAAATCGCAGTCGGTGACTGCCTGTCCGGAGACCCTCCGTCCCCGCCCCAGAGAGTGGGAAGTGGAAGTGGACAGGACGCGGGGAGGGAGTCCAGGCTCCCCGAGACGCGAGGTCGGCCCGGCCCGGGAGGCACCTGGAGGCTGCGGTGCTCCGGGTCCCCCGTCCGTGCATAGAGCGCTGCTAACTAATGCCTCCACCAAAGAACTCAGTGAGTGTAATGGCGGTTTGCAAGATCCTCAAGAGAACCTTCCTTTGCCATCTTTGTGATCTGCACATAAATGTTGAACTGAAAATAACTGAGAAGGAAGATCGCTTTTGAGTGCCCCAAATGGAGCAAGGAAAGGTGATAGGATATCATGCAGAGTCTGAAGCTGGTGCCAAGAAAAACAAAAAAAAACATACCTGTACGTTAAAGTGCCAGGCACATTACTGATTCTAAAATTTCTGAACTTAACAACACCCGTTAGACTAGTTATTATGGCCTCCTTTTCACAGAGGTAAAAGCAGGCTCTGCAAAGATAGGTGACTTTCCAGGGCCACCTAGGTGCCTTGACTCTCCATTGGTCTGCTCACGCCAAGCTTTAGGAGACAGGTACCTTTAAAATTCAGCCCACTTGGTATTTTAGCCAGGATAGCTACATGTCTACTGAAATACTCCCCCCACACATTTTTAAAGTTTTTTAAAAATATCGTTTTTTGTAAGTTTGACTTTTCTTAAATCTAAACAAACCTATGGCCAATGTGAAGCCAAAGTCCAATATTGAGTAAGCAAGCAAGCGAAGTTTTTGGTAATCATGCAGGTTGGTAATCCAGTTGTTTCTTGGTTGTACTTGTGCATATATAACCATGCCAGAAGAAATTCCTTCTTTTCTTATAATCAATACATGGAAATAAGAGACATTGAATATCTCTCGCAACTCATTTATTTATAGAATTCATTTTTAAGCTGTCACTTGAACACATGGTCCTCTAAAGTACAGGGGTGGTAAAACAGGTTGCTAGATCCCCTTAAAGAAAAATTTATTATAACATTTTAGACATACAAAAAAAGCTATGAGAATACCGAAGTACATACCTTATGTTTACCACCTACTTTAAGATTGTCTAAGGACAGATTGTCAGAAGTCTCTGGACACACCTCCATTTGTGGCACTGTGAGGTGTGGTCTGGTATGTGGAGTTCCCTTCAACCTGTTTCTGATTGAAAGTCCCTCCCCCAACAGCCCCATATTGTGCTGTTTACTTGTCCTATACTGCAAAGTGTTCCTCTGTGTGAGTGCACATACTTCAGTTCTCCAAGTCTAAGATGCACCTTGTTTAATGTGTTAGAATAATCAGTGACATCATACAACCACTGCAGGCCATTTGATATCTTAATGTCTCTGAAATTGGGATGTACCTTCTAATTGATGATGAAATGTGATCCTTTAACCAGCTCTTATTCATGGACACATTTTTTTAATGCCATTACAAACAGTACTTCCACCAACATCTTTGTACACATACCTTGGAGACCAATGGGGGAGGGCACTTGAGTCTTTAGCAGTTGAGGCCTGCAAGAAAATAGATGTGCATGTACTCTTTGGTTCAGAGTTTATTGCAAGAATACCCAGAAATGTGGGATGAGCTACAGGTGAAATGCGAGTTGCCTGTCCTTGCACCACACATTTTAATTTTCAAATGGGAGGAGCCTGTGAGTTTTCTGGCTGCCATCCAATTCACAGCCGCCCTGTTGGACAGTTTCAAGCTAAGTATTCCCAGAAGTGGTTCACCTCACAAATGTCCAGTGTGGTCACTGTGGCTCCAGGCCATGTGGCTAGAGAGGCAATCAGCTGTACTGCCCCCCAGTGCACCTATAGGAGCTGGAGCAGCATATCTGAAGAAATAAATGGGGCTCATCCTTGCTCAGAGGTTGCTGTGAGCATGCCAGGTGCTTTATGGGTTTTTCTCTCTTCTGCAATCTAAGCATAGCTCTCTAGGCATGGCCAGAAAGTGAGGCAGCCTATGTCTGCCTGTCTGTGGGAAACATCCTGAAGTCCACATTGACTGGAGCATAGGATTTACATGAAGAAGAAGTGGGAGGGCCAGCTGAAAAGGGGACAGGTAAGAATTGGGATGTTATTCTGTAGTAGTCATCAGAGGATTTCGAGCAAGGAGTAGCATGCCCAAAGTAGATCTTTAGAAAGATAATTTGGTAATGATAGTTAAGTCAGAAACTGTGACGGATCTAAGATTTTACCCAGCTTACAAGTTAAAAGTTAGCCTGGTTGATTCCTGAAGGCCTAAGCCCCACAGGGCAATAGGCTGCTGGCCAGCTAGTACCTGAACGTAGAGAGGGGAGCATTACAGGAGAGAAGCTCCTTGTAAATAAATCTCTGGGGAGAAGACTAGGTCTTCATGACCCTGGACTGTCTGAAGGGAGAGTGATCTCTAAGCTTTACTATCCTGGGTTATATAAACATTTTTTTTTTTTTTTTTTTTGAGGCAAGAGTCTCACTGTCGTCCAGGCTAGAATCTGGTGTCACCATCATAGCTCACAGCAAACTTAAATTCCTAGGCTCAAGCGATCCTTCTGCCTCAGCCTCCTGAATAGCTGAGACTATAGGCATGCACTACCATCCCTAACTAAATTTTTGTATTTTTTGTAGAGATGGGTCTCACTCTTAGGCTGCTCTTCAACTCCTGTCTCAAGCAATCTTCCTGCCTCGGCCTCCCAAAATGCTAAGATTACAGGTGTGAGCTACCATGCCCAGCCTATATAAACTTTCTTAAGTTGGTATAAATGCCTTTGCTCAGAGACCCAGACAATGCAGGAATGTGAAATATCCTTGGAGAATGGTCTTTCCACATGATGCAAGTTGGATTGGAAAGGACAGAGTTAAGGTCAACTAAAAGCAATTGCCATGTTTTAGAGGAGAGAGGTAAAAAAAGAGCCAAGCCAAAGTGGTGGGGAGGAAGCTGCTGTGAGAGACTTTCCAGGGGAGAATGTCAGAGGTGAAAGTGACCACTTATAGATTGGGAGTGGAGATGATCTTGGGGTTTAGAATCTGAAGAATGCAGTGGTGATTGTGTTAACTAACACAGGAAAGTCAGGTTTTAGAACTATGAATGGAGGAGGGGGCTGGTGTGCATTTGAGAGGGAATAGCCAGGAGGCACCTGACTTTGAGCTGAGTTGGAGAGACAGAATCAGGGCAGAAGAGAGTAAGCTTTACTGAGATGAGGGAGATAACAGAAAGCCCAAGGCCTGGTGCTATTCCACCATGTTGATTCTTCCCAGCCATGAGCGTGGTATGTTCTTCCATTTGTTGGCATCTTCTGCTATTTCCTTTCTCAGAGTTTCTTACTTCTCTTTATAGGGATCTTTCACTTCTTTTGTTAAATATATTCCCAGGTATTTCATCTTCTTTGGTGCTATTGTAAAAGGAATAGAGTCTTTGATTTTGTTCTCTGCTTGACAATTGTTGGCGTATACAAAGGCTATGATTTAGTGGGTATTGATTTTGTAAGCTGAAATCCTGCTATATTCCTTGATTACTTCTAAGAGCTTTGTAGTTGAGTCCCTGGGTTTTCTAGGTATAAGATCATGTCATCTGCGAAGAGGGAGAGTTTGACCTCCTCTGTCCCCATTTGAATTCCGTTGATCTCCTTCTCTTGCCTGATTGTGATGGCTAGGACTTCCAACACTATGTTAAATAGCAGTGGAGACAGTGGACATCCTTGTCTGGCTCCTGATTTGAGTGGGAATTCTTTCAGTTTTACTCCATTCAATATGATATTGGCTGTGAGTTTGCTATTGATAGTCTCTCTCAGCTTAAGGAATGTTCCTTCTAAGACAATTTTCTTGAGTGTTTTTATCATGAAAGTATGCTGGATATTGTCAAAAGGCTTTTCTGCATCAATTGAAAGAATCATGGTCTTTGTTTTTGATTCTATTTATGTGGTGTATTATATGTATAGTTTTGCGTATGTTGAACAAACCTTGTGTCTCTGGGATAAAAACCACTTGATCATGGTGTATAACCTTTTTAATGTGTTGTTGTATTCTGTTTGCTAATATCTTGTTGAATATTTTTGCATCGATATTCATTAATGATATTGGTCTCTAGTTTTCTTTTTTTTTGTTGGGTCCTTTCCTGATTTGGGGATCAGGATGATATTTGCTTCATAGAATGTGTTGGGGAGGATTCCTTCCTTCTGTATATTTTGGAAAAATTTGTGCATTATAGGAACTAGTTCCTCTTTGAAGGTTTGATAGAATTCTGGTGTGAAACCATCTGGTCCAGAGCTTTTCTTTTTTGGGGAGATTTTGTATAATTGATGCTATTTCAGTGCTTGATATTGGTCTATTCAAGATTTCTAAATCTTTCTGGCTGAATTTTGGAAGGTATTGTGTTTCCAGATATTGGTCCTTCACCTCTACATTTTCATATTTCTAGGAATAGAGTTTTTTATAGTAATTGTTGAGATCTTTTGTATTTCTGTGGTGTCTGTTATTATTTCCCCTTTATCATTTCTGACTGTAGTTATTAGAGATCTTGTTTTTCTGTTTCTGGTTAGACTAGCCAAGGGTTTATCAATTTTATTAATCTTTTCAAAGAACCAACGTTTTTTGTCACTGATCTTCTGAATAATTCTTTTGTTTTCAATTTCATTTAGTTCTGCTCTAATTTTGGTTATTTCTTCTGCTGGGTTTAGGATTAGATTGTTCTTCTTTTCCAGTTGCTTGAGATGGCCCATTAGGTTGCTGACTTGCTCTCTTTCTGTTTTCTTGATGAAGGCATCTAATGCTATGAATTTCCCTCTAAGGACTGCCTTTGCAGTATTCCACAGGTTTTGATACTTTGTGTCTTCATTATCATTTTGTTCCAGAAATCTAATGATCTTTTTTTTTTTTTTCTGAGACAGAGCTTCAAGCTGTCCCCCTGGGTAGAGTGCCATGGCATCACAGCTCACAGCAACCTCCAACTCCTGGGCTCAAGCAATTCTCCTGCCTCTGCCTCCCAAGTGGCTGGGACTACAGGCACCCACCACAACACCCAGCTATTTTTTGGTTGCAGCCATCATTGTTGGTTGGCGGGCTTGGGCTGGATTTGAACCCACCAGCTCAGGTGTATGTGGCTTGTGCCTTAGCTACTTGAGTCACAGGCACCGAGCCATGATCTCCTTCTTGATCTCATCTGTGACGCAGCTATCATTCAGCATAAGGTTATTTACTTTCCATGATTTTATTTAAGTATGAAGATTTCTCTTGTTGTTGATTATTATTCCATCATTATACCATGATGATCTGAGAAGATACAGGGGATAATTTGTATTCTTTTGAATTTGTTGAGGTTAGCCTTGTGACCTAAGATATGATCAATTTTAGAAGATGATCCATGGTATGATGAGAAGAATGTGTATTTGGTTTTGTTAGGATAAAGGGTTCTATAAATGACTGTTGATATCCATTTGTTCTAGGTTCTTATTTAAGTCCATTATTTCTTTGTTTAGTTTCTACTTAGAAGATCTGTCCAGTACTGCCAATGGGGTGTTAAAATCGCCAACTATAATAGTACAGGAAAATATCATGTTGTTTAGATCAATTAGCATTTGTTCTATATATCAAGGAGCATTCAGATAGGGTGCATCGATGTTAACAGTTGAAATCTCTTCATATTGTGTTTCCCTTGACCAGTATGTAGCATCCATCTTTGTCTTTCATTATTTTTGTTGGTTTCAATCCCATTGTATCTGCCTACAAAATTGCAATCCCAGCTTTTTTCTGCTTTCCATTTGCCTGGAATATCATTGCCCATATCTTTACCTTGAGTCTTATTTTATCTTTTGAGGTAACATGTGTTTCTTGTAGGCAACAGATACCTGGCCTAAGTTTTTGTATCGAGCTGGCCAGCCTATGCCTCTTTAAAGGAGAGTTCAAATCATTCACATTAATTGAGAGAATTGATAGATGTGGCAGAGTTTTGATCATCTTGTTTTTCAGAAGTCCAGAGCTTAATTTTATGCCTCTCACCATTGTGGAAGCTAGGCTTTGTTCTTTAATTTCTGGGTAGGTTACTTTGGTGGCATACCCTCCTGTTGCTTGTGAAAAATGGGTCCGAGTATTTCCTGTAGAGCTGGTTGAGTCATGGCAAATTTCCTCAGCATATGGATGTCAGTGAAGTATTTGATTTCTCCATCACAAATGAAATTCAGTGTAGCAGCGTATAGGATCCTGGGCTGAAAATTGTTTAGTTTAAGAAGGTTAAAGGTCAGTGACCATCCTTTTCTGGCTTGGGAAGTTTTGGCTGAAAGACCTGCAGTCATCCTTATACTTTTCCCTTTGTAAGTAACACTTTTCTTATGCCTGGATGCTTGGAGAAGTTTCTCATTAATATTAACATTGGAAAAATTAATTATCATGTGTCTAGAGATGCTTTTTTGAATTAAGTCATGCTGAGGTTCTGAAACTATCGACTATCTGAATTTCTGTGTCTCTAGTAATACTTGGGAAGTTCTGCACCAAAATATCTTGGAGCAGAGAATTTGTACCTTTGGAACTATCCTCTTCTCTTTTAGGAATCCCTATAATTCAAATATTTGATTTTTTGGAATGATCCCATAACTCTCTCAGGGAACATTCCGTTCTTTTTCCTCCATTTTTCTATGTCTTTGAATGCTTGGGAGAGTTCAAAGTGTTGTCTTCTTTATCTGAGATCCTTTCTTCGCAATGCTCAACTCGACTTCTGAGGGACTCTACTGTATTTTCAGGCTCCTCAAATACTTTTTTCAATTCCTTAAGCTCTGCTATATCTTTCCTCATTATGTCCATATCCATGGTGACTTTGTCTTTGAATTCATTAATTTCTTGAGACAACTTCTGAACTATTTCTTGGTTCTCTGTTTCCATCTTTTCCTCCATTCTGAATATCTTATTTCCATCCATATTCTAAATTCTATTTCTGACATTTCAGCAATTTGTCTGTTGATGGGATTCTCTCTTGTATTTTCTTTGAGGTCCCCAGGAGGTGTTGATCTGCCCTGATTTTTCCTGCTGCCAGAGTTCTTCAGCTGATTCCTCCTCATAAGGATTTTCAGATTCTTCCTCTTTTTAATATATTAATTAATACTTTTTTAGTTGAATTGATACGTTGTCCCTGACGAGTCCACTCCTCACCATTGCAGTGCCACCGCTGCACTAACAAAGGCAGAGAAGTGGTGAATCTGTAGCCCCAGATTGTGTCTCCAGGGAGCAAGAATCAGTAGGCAGTGCTGGTCCAGAGTTGTCCAATCAAAGTTGCTCTGCCAGTGCTGGCTCCTCCCACCAAATCAAACTCACAGGGCTTCCCAGCTGATAGCACTGGCCCGGAGTTCAGGAGAGATACTTATGCGCTGGGCACCATCCAGCCAATTGAGAGCTGAGGGCTGCAGCTGTGTAGACAGCATAGGCCCAGTGCTCGGACAAAGTCACTCAGGCACTGGGCACTGCCTGCCCAGTCAAGCTCAGGGGGCTGCCACCCAGCCGGGGACACAGGTCTAAAGTTCCAATAAAAGTCGCTCGGGCACCAGACACAGCCCACCCACTTGAGATCAGAGAGTCTCCACTCAGTGGGAAGTATTAATCCAAAATTCAGTACAATGTTGCTTAAACCCCGGCCCCACCCACCCAATTGAGCTCAGCGAGCCCAGTGGAGAGTGCTAATCCAAAGTTCAGTCCAAAGTCAATTAAACCTCAGCCCCACTCACCCAACTGGGCTCAGAGAGCCCCACTTGGTGGAGGCCAGAGGTCCAAAGATCATTTCAAAGTCACTTAAACTTGGCCCCACCCACTGAATTGAGCTCAGAGAGCCCTGCCTGATGGAGGCCAGAGGCTCAAAGTTTAGTCCAAAGTCACTTAAACCCTGGCCCCACCCACCCAATTGAGCTCAGACAGCCCCACCTGGTGGAGGCCAGAGATCAAAAGTTCAGTTCAAAGATGCTTAAACTTTGGCCCTGCGCCCCCAATTGAGCTCAGAGAGGAGGCCAGAGGTCCAAAGTTCAGTCCAGAGTCACTTAAACCCTGGCCCTGCCCCCCAATTGGCTCAGAGACCCTTGCCTAGAGGAAGCCAGAGGTCCAAAGTTCAGCCCAAAGTCATTAGACACCCTCCTGCCATCCAGTGAAGCTCAGAGAACCAGGCCTGGTGAAGGGGGCAGGTCCAAAGTTCAGTCACGAGTCAACATGATTTAAGCACTGGTCCCACCCACCCAACGGAGCTCAGAAGTTATCCTAAAGGGCAGAAAACAGCTGCCTGAGAATTCCTGAGGAGGTGGAGATGGGTAGTTCACCCTCTCCCCACAAAAGCTTGGACTGCCAGGCTGCTCTTCTCAGGCTGCAGCTCAGGGGCTGGCAGACTTCCTCAGCTTCCCAGTGAGCTCGTCAAACACTCCGGACTCTGCAGGGGGCAGTCGTTCCAGCAACTAGGGTGGAGGAATGGCAATCTGGGTGCCCAGGATTTCAGGAAAAATATTTGCTCTTTTGTGCCAGACAGATTGGTGCCCAGTCTCAGTGGTGGGACCTCAATAATGAAGGAGGACTGGGCCTTAGCAACTGCTCTCCTGTGGGATAAAGTCAGGAGACTTTTGTATGCAGTTCACTGGCTGACCCGTCGCCCACCACAGAGCTCCCGTTTGAGGGCAAGAGTCTCCCTTCCCCTGGGAGCTGGGCTCGTACCTGTTGTTTTTCTTCCACTTTCTTGTTTCTGCCACTTAGTTCAGCCTAAGGGTGATGTGTGCCTCACACAGTCCTCTCAGTGCAGAGCTCCTCTCTTGGCTTCCATCCAGTTCAGTCCAATATCTACCCCTAGGGGCATGAGCCTCTGGCAAGCCATCTTCCCACAATTCCCCTCATCCTAGCTTCTTGAGGATTCTAAGATAATATTCCAGGCCCCAGAGATGTATGATCTTATGGGAGCTGGAGATTACAGAAACAGAAACTTAATAACATGAGGAAAAGTGAGACATTAATCCTCACTAGGAGGTTTGGGAAAGTTTCTTTGAAGAAGGCGGATTGGGGCCTGGGTGCGGTAGCTCACGCCTATAATCCTAGCACTTTGGAAAGCCCAGGCGAGTGGATTGTCTGAGCTCAGGAGTTCGAGACCAGCCTGAGCAACAGCAAGACCCCATCTCTAAAAATAGCCAAGCATTGTGGCAGGTGCCTGTAGTCCCAGCTACTTGGAGGCTGAGGCAAGAGGGTCACTAGAGCCCAAGAGTTTGAGGTTGCTGTGAGCTGCAATGCCAGAGAACTCTACCCAGGGCGACAGAGTAAGACTCTGTCCCAAAATAAATAAATAAATAAAAAGAAGGGAGGTTTGAGCTGAGATTTGAAAAATGAATAGAACATCAACAAGTAGCTACAAAAGGGGAGAAGTTTGTTACACCCTGACAGGTCCTGTATATTATTGATTTATAGGTCCCATCTTGCCCTTAGAGTTGTTGCTGAGGAGAGGTTCTCCTCCGTGTGTCAGAATCTGTGTTTTCCTAATGGGTCTAGTTGAAGAGATTGCAAATGGAGTCATATCTCCTTTGAGGGTAAGATCCATAATCTAATTTGGGAAGTCTATCATCTTGCAGATAGATGACCTGAAGCCTAGAGGGGGTCAAGTTCAGCCCAGCCTCATGACCCTACTCTAAGCCAGTGGACATGCTTTGTCTAGAAAGTTCCCAGGCCAAGCCAAGGAAGTGGTATGGATTTCCCCCATGGCTCTGCTAAAAATAAAACATTGGTGGTGAAAATAAAGTGTTGCAGAGTAAATGGACTGGGGAGTACTTATTTGTTTAAAAGCATTAGTGCTTATCTCATATGTAATTTTTTAAAGATCTGTAAAGAATATAATTTTTACAATATGCTCAGATGAGCCACATTTACCAGCTAAGTGACTTGTAAAGAGTGTTAAGAAAAGGGTGGCGCCTGTGGCTAAAGGAGTAGGGCACTGGCCCCATATGCTGTGGGTAGTCGGTTCAAGCCCAGCCCCGGCCAAAAACCACAAAAAAAAAAAAGAAAAAAAGAGTGTTAAGAAAAGACAAAATAAACCAGTTTTAAAGCCAGCAGAGATTAAAATGGATAAAATGCTGGAAGATATTCATGAGATAGAGGAAGTAAGATTTTCTCTCTCAATCAGGAAAAAAAAGTGATTATACACATAAACTGTAGGCTAAATAAACATATCTTAGGAGAGAGTCATGGCTCATGTATGAAGCTACCTAAATACAGCATGATTCTGAGAAATCCATGAAGTGAGGAATGATATTCCATTTGCAACATCCTCCTTAAGTGACGGAGGAGCCAGGAAACGGATCTATAGGGAAAGACACTGTCGGCCATGACAGTGGGCGGGATTTCCATAATCACAATATTGTAAATGCTCTTAGTTGGTCTGTAAGGCATTAGAATCCACTTACAGATAAAGCAGGGGAGACAAATATGTTTACAGAAGAAGAACGGAACTGTGATCCATCTCAACAAGCGGAGTGAGTCAGAGTGGGGAGGGGCGCCTGGAGGGGGCTCTGTGCTGTTACGGTGCGGAGTCCAGATGCTGCATAACTGGCAAGTGAGCAGGGTTTTCAGTTTATTATTTAAGTCACAAATATGGATAACTAACGGAAGAATAGTGTAGGTACCAAAATACCTGAAAGGATGGCCAGGTGTGGTGACTCACACCTGTAATCCTACCACTCTGGAAAGCTGAGGCAGGTAGATCCCTTGAGGTCAGGAGTTCAAGACCAGCCTGAGCAAGAGCAAAATCCTCTCAAAAAGAGAAAAACTAGACGAGTGTTGTGGGTGCACCTGAGGTCCCAGCTACTCAGGAGGCTGAGGCAGGAGGATCACTTGAGCCCAGGAGTTTGAGGTTGCTGTGAGCTGGGCCCATGCCACATAACTCTAGCCTGGACAACAGAATAAGACTCTGTCTTGAGGGTGGGGGTGGGGGAACAAAAAGAAAAAAAAAAACCAGAACCATAAAAACCTAGAAGTACTGCAAGGGGGGTGAGAGTAGCACCAGAAGTGAGCAGAGGGGAGGCAAAGACAGTTTTAATATCATACAGCAGATTGCTTTGGCAAAAAATGCTGGGCAGTGGCACACACTTGAACTCCTAGTGACTTATGTGGCAGGCTGGGACGAGAGGATCACTTGAAGCCAGGAGTTTGAGAATAGCCCAGGCAACAAGGTGAGATCCCCATCTTTACAAGAAATTAAAAAATTAGCCAGGTTTGGTGGCACATGCCTATAGTCCCACATACTCACTTGAGCCTAGGAGTTCAAGGCTGCAGTGAGCTGTGATCTCCCCATTGTACTTATTCCTCGATGACAGAGACCCTGTAAAAAAAAAGAAAGAAATGAGGAAAAGTTGTATTGACCAACAAAAAAATGTATTCAAAGGAGCCCCATGACAATCAGATATCCCAGTGTGTTCTAGTTGTTTAGTTTTTGAAATCTTAGGCAAAGAAGCAGCTTAGTGATGGGAAAATATTACATGTAATTGCAGATTATTGCTTAGATGTTAAAATGTAGCTTGTAACCATTTTAAATGTTCCTAAATTTGTCCTTATGTGGGAGAGGATAACTCTTGTATAGACAGTCGACGGCCATTTTTGTAAAGAGACATCTTGATTAGGCAAGAGAAGGAAATAAAGGGAATCCAAATGGCAGCAGAGGAGGTAAAACTCTCCCTCTTTGCTGACAACATGATCTTATACTTAGAGAACACCAAAGACTCAACCACAAGACTCCTAGAAGTCATCAAAAAATACAGCAATGTTTCAGGATATAAAATCAATGTCCACAAGTCAGTAGCCTTTGTATACACCAATAACAGTCAAGATGAGAAGCTAATTAAGGACACAACTCCCTTCACCATAGTTTCAAAGAAAATGAAATACCTAGGAATATACCTAACGAAGGAGGTGAAGGACCTCTATAAAGAAAATTATGAAATCCTCAGAAAGGAAATAGCAGAGGATATTAACAAATGGAAGAACATACCATGCTCATGGATGGGAAGAATCAACATTGTTAAAATGTCTATACTTCCTAAAGCAATCTACCTATTCAATGCCATTCCTATCAAAATACCAACATCGTACTTTCAAGATTTGGAGAAAATGATTCTGCATTTTGTATGGAACTGGAAAAAACCCCGTATAGCCAAGGCAGTTCTTAGTAATAAAAATAAAGCTGGGGGCATCAGCATACCAGATTTTAGTCTGTACTACAAAGCCATAGTGGTCAAGACAGCATGGTACTGGCACAAAAACAGAGACATAGACACTTGGAATCAAATTGAAAACCAAGAAATGAAACTAACATCTTATAACCACCTAATGTTCGATAAACCAAACAAGAACATACCTTGGGGAAAAGACTCCCTATTCAATAAATGGTGTTGGGAGAACTGGATGTCTACATGTAAAAGACTGAAACTGGACCCACACCTTTCCCCACTCACAAAAATTGATTCAAGATGGATAAAGGACTTAAATTTAAGGCATGAAACAATAAAAACCCTCAAAGAAAGCACAGGACAAACACTGGAAGATATTGGCCTGGGGAAAGACTTCATGAAGAAGACTGTCATGGCAATTGCAACAACAACAAAAATAAACAAATGGGACTTCACTAAACTGAAAAGCTTCTGTACAGCTAAGGAGACAACAACCAAAGCAAACAGACAACCTACACAATGGGAAAGGATATTTGCATATTTTCAATCAGACAAAAGCTTGATAACTAGGATCTATAGAGAACTCCAATTAATCCACATGAAAAAAGCCAACAAGCCCATGTATCAATGGGCAAGGGACATGAATAGAACTTTCTCTAAAGATGACAGACAAGTGGGTAACAAACACATGAAAAAATGTTCATCATCTCTATATATTAGAGAAATGCAAATCAAAACAACCCTGAGATTTCATCTGACCCCAGTGAGAATGGCCCACATCACAAAAATCTCAAAACTGCAGATGCTGGCGTGGATGTGGAGAGAAGGGAACACTTTTACACTGCTGGTGGGACTGCAAACTAGTACAACCTTTCTGGAAGGAAGTATGGAGAAACCTCAAAGCACTCAAGCTAGACCTCCCATTTGATCCTGCAATCCCATTACTGGGCATCTACCCAGAAGGAAAAAAACCCTTTTGTCATAAGGACACTTGTACTAGACTGTTTATCACAGCTCAATTTACAATCGCCAAAATGTGGAAACAGCCTAAATGCCCACCAACCCAGGAATGGATTAACAAGCTGTGCTATATGTATACCATGGAATACTATTCAGCTATTTAAAAAAAATGGAGACTTTACATCCTTCGTATTAACCTGGATGGAAGTGGAAGACATTATTCTTAGTAAAGCATCACAAGAATGGAGAAGCATGAATCCTATGTACTCAATTTTGATATGAGGACAATTAAGGTTATGGGGGGGAGGAAAAGCAGAAAGAGGGACGGAGGGAGAGGGGTGGGGCCTTGGTGTGTGTCACACTTTATGGGGGCAAGACATGATTGCAAGAGGGACTTTACCTAACAATTGCAATCAGTGTAACCTGGCTTATTGTACCCTCAATGAATCCCCAACAATTAAAAAAAAAAAAGAGAGAGACATCTTGGATTGTTTTGAGGTTAAAAATAAATGAACTGCTGTGAGGTTCTTCTCAAAGATTTAAGACCGCTGGAATAATCTGGAAGTTACTCTATTTAATACCATAGTTAAGTTCTTTCTTTGTGCCAATTTTTTTCCCCATAAGAACACACCTCTGATTTTATAATGTCAGTCACTGAAAAATAACAGTTACACTTTAGCGTTAGACATACCCATCTCCCAGGTCCAGGTAGGCACACAGATCATTCCCACAAGGGATACCCACCCCTTGTGTAAGCGTGGAACTGCAGCTGCTGACCAGGATGTAGACAGGGGTAGGAGAGTCTGCGCACAATGCTGCGTGTATGTGGTGCCATCCTCTGGTGGTGACCCCAAATTAAAGCTTGTCTTCGTTTTCTTCTCTCTAGGAAGGCCCTTTTGTCTACTTGTCTTTAGTAGGAAACATTGCAGATTCTGATGGCTCGATTGCTTCTTTATGTAAGTAATTAAGAACATTTGCATTTCAAATGTTTGAGATAATTATAAGTGTGGCTGTCAATTAAATTAATGCCTGTTGGCTCAGCGCCTGTAGCTCAAGCAGCTAAGGCACCAGCCACATACACACCTGAGCTGGAGGGTTCGCATCCAGCCCAGGCCTGCCAAACAACAGTGACGGCTGCAACCAAAAACTAGCTGGGCATTATGGCAGGTGCCTGTAGTCCCAGCTACTTGGGAGGTGGAGGCAGGAGAATCGCTTGAGCCCAGAAGTTGGAGGTTGTTGTGAGCTGTGATGCCACGGCACTCTACCCAGGGTGACAGCTTAGGGTAGACAGAGACAGCTCTGTCTCAAAAAAAAAAAAAAAAAAAATTCCTGTATCATATGTTGTATGATTTTATTTGTATGCAATGTCCAGAGTAGGTAAATGTGCAGAGACAGGTTAGTGGTTGCCGAGGGCTGGGTGTGGGGTAGGGGACTTGGGGAGAAACAGGCAGTGACTGCTCATGGCTACAGGTTTTATGGGGGAGATAATGGAATGTTCTTAGACTGTTGTGATTCAAATCTTTGAATATGCTACGTCTGATTCTTTAAACAAGTTGAGAGTATAGCCTGTGAATTTCATTTTGGTAAAGCTATATATTGCAAACCGCTTGTAGTAAGTACAAGTGGAAGAGCTTGCAGCCTTTAAAGTAGCTGTTTTTCTTTCATGCTCTTTGATACCAACTTTCTCTTTATTTTACATATATATCTGCAGCCTTGTGGATAATTTCTAAAGCTCCTCCTGCTCTGCAGAGATAGTTACTTGATATCCTGCTCTGGCTCGGTCTCCTGTCTTCATGCTCACGTTCAATCAGTGGGTATCAACCACCTACCCTGCACCGTGTCAGCACTGACAGCTAAGTGAGCCCCACAGCCGTGTCCTGTGACACTTTTTCTTATAGATGTGGGGGTCTCACTATGTCACTTCAAGTGATCCTCCCCCTCCACCTCCCAGAGTGCTGGGATTACAGGCCTGAGCCACATGTGCTTGGCCCTTGGCGCTTTTATAAACCTGCCTTGTCTGGATAACTGCTTTCAGACTTTGCTTCTGAAATTTTGCACTGTTTATCTCATTCCTTTCGTGACTCTGAAATCGTCTCCTCCAGCCAGGATCTGTGTAGGGATTCCTGTTCACCACGAGCAATAGGCAGCTGTTGCTGCTTCTATTTTTTTTTTTTTGCAAAGACACACCTGATTTTACTGTGTTTTGTAGATATTACGTTTTCTATAAATTGAAGGTTTGTGGCAACCCTGCATTGAGCAAGTCTCCAGGTGCCAGTTTTTCTAACAGTGTATGTTCACTTTGTGTCTCAGTAATTTTGGTGATTCTTTTTTTTTTTTTTTTTTTTAATTGTTGGGGATTCATTGAGGGTACAAGGAACCAGATTACACTGATTACATCTGTTAGGTAAAGTCCCTCTTGCAATCGTGCCTTGCCCCCAAAAGGTGTGTCACACACCAAGACCACACACCCCCTCCTTCCCTCTCTCTGCTCTTTCTTTCCCTCCACTTCTTTCTCTCTGCTCTCCCCTTCCCCCACCCCCACCATGTCATTAATTGTCATTAATTATCCTCATATCAAAATTGAGTACATAGGATTCATGCTTCTCCATTCTTGTGATGCTTTACTAAGAATAATGTCTTCCACGTCCATCCAGGTTAATACGAAGGATGTAAAGTCTCCATTTTTTTAATAGCTGAATAGTATTCCATGGTGTACATATACCACAGCTTGTTAATCCATTCCTGGGTTGGTGGGCATTTAGGCTGTTTCCACATTTTGGCGATTGTAAATTGAACTGCGATAAACACTCTAGCACAAGTGTCCTTATGATAAAAGAATTTTTTTCCTTCTGGGTAGATGCCCAGTAATGGGATTGCAGGATCAAATGGGAGGTCTAGCTTGAGTGCTTTGAGGTTCCTCCATACTTCCTTCCAGAAAGGTTGTACTAGTTTGCAGTCCCACCAGCAGTGTAAAAGTGTTCCCTTCTCTCCACATCCACGCCAGCATCTGCAGTTTTGAGATTTTGTGATGTGGGCCATTCTCACTGGGGTTAGATGATATCTCAGGGTTGTTTTGATTTGCATTTCTCTAATATATAGAGATGATGAGCATTTTTTCATATGTTTGTTAGCCATTCATCTGTCTTCTTTAGAGAAGGTTCTATTCATCTCTCTTCCCCATTGATATATGGGATTGTTGGCTTTTTTCATGTGGATTAATTTGAGTTCTCTATAGATCCTAGTTATCAACTTTTGTCTGATTCAAAATATGCAAATATCCTTTCCCATTGTGTAGGTTGTCTGTTTGCTTTGGTTGTTGTCTCCTTAGCTGTACAGAAGCTTTTCAGTTTAATTAAGTCCCATTTATTTAATTTATTGTTGTTGCAATTGCCATAGCAGTCTTCTTCATAAAGTCTTTCCCCAGGCCGATATCTTCCAGTATTTTTCCTGTGCTTTCTTTGAGGATTTTTATCGTTTCATGCCTTAAATTTAAGTCCTTTATCCATCTCGAATCAATTTTTGTGAGTGGAAAAGGGGGTGGGTCCAGTTTCAGTCTTTTACTTGTGGATATCCAGTTCTCCCAGCACCATTTATTGAATAGGGAGTCTTTCCCCCAAGGTATGTTCTTGTTTGGTTTATGGAACATTAGGTGGTTGTAAGATGTTAGTTTCATTTCCTGGTTTTCTATTCAATTCCAAATGTCTGTGTCTCTATTTTTGTGCCAATACCTTGCAGTCTTGACGATTATGGCCTTGTAGTACAGCCTAAAATCTGGTTTGTTGATGCCCCTGGCTTTGTTTTTATTACTAAGAACTACCTTAGCTATATGGGTTTTTTTCTGGTTCCATACAAAATGCAGAATCATTTTTTCCAAATCTTGAAAGTACAATGTTGGTATTTTAATAGGGATGGCATTGAATCGGTGGATTGCTTTGGGAAGTATAGACATTTTAACGATGTTGATTCTTCCTAGCCATGAGCATGGTATATTCTTCCATTTGTTAATATTCACTGCTATTTACTTTCTTAGAGTCTCATGATTTTCTTTTTTTTTTTTTATTGTTGGGGATTCATTGAGGGTACAATAAGCCAGTTACACTGATTGCAATTGTTAGGTAAAGTCCCTCTTGCAATCATGTCTTGCCCCCATAAAGTGTGACACACACTAAGGCCCAACCCTCCTCCCTCCATCCCTCTTTCTGCTTCCCCCCCCCATAAACTTAATTTTCATTAATTGTCCTCATATCAAGATTGAGTACATAGGATTCATGCTTCTCCATTTTTGTGATGCTTTACTAAGAATAATGTCTTCCACTTCCATCCAGGTCAATACGAAGGATGTAAAGTCTCCATTTTTTTTAATAGCTGAATAGTATTCCATGGTGTACATATACCACAGCTTGTTAATCCATTCCTGGGTTGGTGGGCATTTAGGCTGTTTCCACATTTTGGCAATGGTAAATTGAGCTGTGATAAACAGTCTAGTACAAGTGTCCTTATGATAAAAGGATTTTTTTCCTTCTGGGTAGATGCCCAGTAATGGGATTGCAGGATCGAATGGGAGGCCTAGCTGGAGTGCTTTGAGGTTTCTCCATACTTCCTTCCAGAAAGGTTGTACTAGTTTGCAGTCCCACCAGCAGTGTAGAAGTGTTCCCTTCTCTCCACATCCATGCCAGCATCTGCAGTTTTGAGATTTTGTGATGTGGGCCATTCTCACTGGGGTTAGATGATATCTCAGGGTTGTTTTGATTTGCATTTCTCTAATATATAGAGATGATGAACATTTTTTCATGTGTTTGTTAGCCATTCGTCTGTCATCTTTAGAGAAAGTTCTATTCATGTCTCTTGCCCATTGATATAAGGGATTGTTGGCTTTTTTCATGTGGATTAATTTGAGTTCTCTATAGATCCTGGTTATCAAGCTTTTGTCTGATTGAAAATGTGCAAATATCCTTTCCCATTGTGTAGGTTGTCTCTTGGCTTTGGTTATTGTGTCCTTAGCTGTACAGAAGCTTTTCAGTTTAATGAAGTCCCATTTGCTTATTTTTGTTGTCGTTGCAATTGCCATGGCAGTCTTCTTCATGAAGTCTTCCCCCAGGCCAATATCTTCCAGTGTTTTTCCTATGCTTTCTTTGAGGATTTTTATTGTTTCATGCCTTAAATTTAAGTCCTTTATCCATCTTGAATCAATTTTTGTGAGTGGGGAAAGGTGTGGGTCCAGTTTCAGTCTTTTACATGTAGACATCCAGTTCTCCCAACACCATTTATTGAATAGGGAGTCTTTCCCCCAAGGTAAGTTCTTGTTTGGTTTATCAAAGATTAGGTGGTTGTAAGATGTTAGTTTCATTTCTTGGTGTTCAATTCGATTCTAAGTGTCTATGTCTCTGTTTTTGTACCAGTACCGTGCTGTCTTGACCACTATGGCTTTGTAGTACAGACTAAAATCTGGTATGCTGATGCCTCCAGCTTTATTTTTGTTACTAAGAACTGCCTTAGCTATACGGGGTTTTTTCCGGTTCCATACAAAACGCAGAATCATTTTTTCCAAATCTTGAAAGTACGATGTAGGTACTTTGATAGGAATGGCATTGAATAGGTAGATAGCTTTGGGAAGTATAGACATTTTAACAATGTTGATTCTTCCCATCCATGAGCATGGTATGTTCTTCCATTTGTTAATATCCTCTGCTATTTCCTTTCTGAGGATTTCATAGTTTTCTTTATAGAGGTCCTTCACCTCTTTCGTTAGGTATATTCCTAGGTATTTCATTTTCTTTGAAACTATGGTGAAGGGAGTTGTGTCCTTAATTAGCTTCTCATCTTGACTGTTATTGGTGTATACAAAGGCTACTGACTTGTGGACATTGATTTTATATCCTGAAACATTGCTGTATTTTTTGATGACTTCTAGGAGTCTTGTGGTTGAGTCTCTGGGGTTCTCTAAGTATAAGATCATGTCGTCAGCAAAGAGGGAGAGTTTGACCTCCTCTGCTCCCATTTGGATTCCCTTTATTTCCTTGTCTTGCCTAATTGTATTGGCTAGAACTTCCAGCACTATGTTGAATAGTAAAGGTGACAGCGGACAACCTTGTCTGGTTCCAGTTCTAAGAGGAAAAGCTTTCAGTTTTACTCCATTCAGTAAAATATTGGCTGTGGGTTTGTCATAGATAGCTTTAATCAGTTTTAGAAATGTGCCACCTATGCCTATACTCTTCAGAGTTCTAATTAGAAAAGGATGCTGGATTTTATCAAATGCTTTTTCTGCATCTATTGAGAGGATCATGTGATCTTTATTTTTGCCTCTGTTAATATGGTGGATAACGTTTATAGACTTGCGTATGTTAAACCAGCCTTGCATCCCTGGGATGAAGCCTACTTGATCATGATGAATGACTTTTTTGATGATAAGCTGTAATCTATTGGCTAGGATTTTGTTGAGAATTTTTGCGTCTATGTTCATGAGTGAGATTGGTCTGAAATTCTCCTTTTTGTTTGGGTCTTTTCCTGGTTTTGGTATCAGGGTGATGTTTGCTTCATAGAATGTGTTGGGGAAGATTCCTTCTTCCTCAGTTTTTTGGAATAATTTCTGCAGTACAGGAATAAGCTCTTCCTTGAAGGTTTGATAGAATTCTGGAGTGAAGCCATCTGGACCAGGGCATTTTTTGGTTGGAAGCTTTTTTATTGTTTCTTTGATCTCAGTGCTTGAAATTGGTCTGTTCAGAAGGTCTATTTCATCCTGGCTAAGTCTAGGGAGAGGGTGTGATTCCAAATATTGATCCATTTCCTTCACATTGTCAAATTTCTGGGCATAGAGTTTCTGGTAGTATTCAGAGATGATCTCTTGTATCTCTGTGGGATCAGTTGTTATTTACCCTTTATCGTTTCTGATTGAGGTTATTAGAGATTTTACTTTTCTATTTCTCGTTAGTCTGGCCAATGGTTTATCTATTTTATTTATTTTTTCAAAAAACCAACTCCTTGTTTCATTAATTTTCTGAATGATTCTTTTATTTTCAATTTCATTGATCTCTGATTTGATTTTGGATATTTCTTTTCTTCTACTGAGTTTAGGCTTAGATTGTTCTTCTTTTTCCAATTCCATAAGATCTCTTGTGAGATTATTGATGTGCTCTCTTTCTGTTTTTTGAATGTAGGCATCTAAAGCGATGAATTTTCCTCTCAAAACTGCTTTTGCCGTATCCCACAGGTTTTGGTAGCTTGTGTCTTCATTGTTGTTATGCTCAAGGAAGTTAATGATTTCCTGTTTTATTTCTTCCTTCACCCATCTGTTATTCAACAGAAGATTGTTTAATTTCCATGCCTTTGGGTGGGCTTGAGCATTTTTGTTAGAGTTGAGTTCCACCTTTAGTGCCTTATGGTCTGAAAAGATACAAGGTAAAATTTCAATTCTTTTGATTCTGTTGATATTTATTTTGTGTCCCAGGATATGATCAATTTTGGAGAATGTTCCATGGGGTGATGAGAAGAATGTATATTCTTTATCTTTGGGGTGGAGTGTTCTATATGCGTCTATCAAGCATAGTTGTTCTAGGGTCTCATTTAAATCTCTTACATCTTTGTTTAATTTCTGTTTAGAGGATCTGTCCAGCTCTGTAAGAGGTGTGTTAAAGTCCCCTGTTATGATGGTATTATCAGATATCATATTGCTCAGACTGAGTAAGGTGTGCTTCAAGAATCTGGGAGCATTTAAATTGGGTGCATAAATATTTAGAATTGAAATGTCTTCTTGTTGTAGTTTCCCCTTGACCAATATAAAGTGACCATCTTTGTCTTTTTTGACTTTAGTTGCTTTAAATCCACATGTATCTGAAAATAAGATTGCAACTCCTCTTTTCTTCTGAATGCCATTTGCCTGAAAAATTGTCTTCCAACCCTTGACTCGGAGCTTTAATTTGTCTTTTGAAGCCAGGTGTGTTTCTTGCAGACAGCAAATGGATGGCTTGTGTTTTTTAATCCAGTCAACCAATCTATGTCTCTTCAGTGGGGAATTCAAGCCATTAACATTTATTGAGATAATTGATAAGTGTGGTAGTATTCTATTTGTCTTATTTTGTGAGAGTCCATTGCTTAGTTTTATCTTTTGCATCAGTGTGGAGGTTAGGTTCTGTCCTTTGATTTCTGAGTTCTTACTTTGCTGCTGATCCATTGTGGTGGTCAGTGTGCAGAACAGGTTGAAGTATTTCCTGTAGAGCTGGTCTTGTTGTGGCGAATTTCCTCAATGTTTGTATATCCGTAAATGATTTGATTTCTCCGTCAATTTTGAAGCTTAGCTTAGCAGGGTACAGAATTCTGGGCTGAAAATTGTTCTGTTTAAGTAGATTAAAGGTAGATGACCATTGTCTTCTTGCTTGGAAAGTTTCATTAGAGAAGTCTGCGGTAACTCTGATGGATTTGCCCCTGTAGGTCAACTGGCGCTTACTCCTGGCAGCTTGCAGAATCTTTTCTTTTGTCTTGACTTTGGACAGGTTCATCACAATGTGTCTTGGAGAAGCTCGGTTAGAGTTGAGGCGACCTGGGGTCCGATATCCCTCTGAAAGCAGTGTGTCAGACTCTTTGGTGATATTTGGGAAATTTTCTTTTATAATATTCTCTAGTATGGCTTCCATTCCTCTGGGGCATTCTTCTTCCCCTTCTGGAATTCCTATAACTCGTATGTTGGAACGCTTCATAAAGTCCCATAATTCTGACAGTGAACGTTCTGCTTTCTCTCTCTTCTTTTCTGCCTCTTTTACTGTCTGAGTTATCTCAAGAACTTTGTCTTCTACCTCTGAAATTCTTTCTTCTGCATGGTCTAACCTGTTGCTGATACTTTCCATTGCATCTTTAAGTTCCCTAATTGACTGTTTCAGTTCCTTCAGGTCTGCTATATCCTTTTTATATTCTTCATATCGTTCATCTCTTATTTGATTCTGTTTTTGGATTTCCTTTTGGTTATTTTCCACTTTATTAGCAATTTCCTTCATTGTTTCCATCATTTCTTTCATTGTTTTCAACATGTGTATTCTAAATTCCCTTTCTGTCATTCCTAACATTTCTATACTGGTGGAATCCTCTGCAGTAGCTACCTCATGGTCCCTTGGTGGGGTTGTTCTAGACTGGTTCTTCATGTTGCCTGGAGTTTTCTGCTGATTCTTCCTCATGAGTGGTTTCTTTTATCTGTTTCCTTGCCCTAATTTTCCTTTCACTTCCTCTTGCTCTTTAAGTTCTTGTGCCTGTGGACTAAGGGTTACAGGACCAGAAAGGTGAGAAGGTTGAGGAGCAAAAAAAGGGGATGAAAGAAAGGAGGACCGAGTGATAAGAAAAAAAGAAAGATAGAGAAAGGAGAGGGGGTGGGTATAAGGAATATTGACAAAAAGAAGAGAGGCACAGAAAGAGGGAGACAGGGAAATATAGGTGTACAGTAGGGTACTTTGACACAACATTAAAAAACCCCACCTTCTGGGGGTGCCCAGTTGCGTGGTTCCCTTGAGGTCAGCAGCTCTTTGCTAACCTGATCAGACACAGTACCTCACCTCCACCAAGTAGAGAGGAAAGACAAAAATGCTATAAATCAAACCAAAAGAAGCAAACAGAAAACTTTACGGGGATAAAATTGGGTGAAAAACCAAATTATATCGGTAGAAACACTAGCAAAAATGAAGTTGAAGTTATTAAAAAAGGCAGCAATGGGAAATTATAATTAAACTAGGAAAATTGAGAAAGAAAAAGGGATCTGTGTGGAAAAGATTGAAATTAAAAAAACAAAAGAACATCAGCAACGTCAAAATAAAGAAACAAAAAAAACAACCAAACAAAAAAAAAAAAGAAAAAAATACAGAACCAAAAACAAAGCAGTTTGTATATGTTATTGAATATTGTCTGGGCAACACGTGGTCTTCTGGGGTATGAGATGTTAGTCACAGTTCTGATACAACTGGAGGCTGCTGATTTCTCAAACCCCAGCAGGTAGACACCCTAAATCTCTCTTCAGCCTACTTAAAAGGCACTTTGAACTTGTAAACTTGCTGAGCAGAAGCTTTCCCAGCTTTCTCGCTGGAATCGCTGCTGAAGTGGCTATCCACTTACTCAGTGTGCCAAAACCGGTCTCACTCTGCCCCTGAGGGTTAGGGCTGCAAGGTGGCTCAGACCCCACCCTTAGGCTACTTGGTTGCTGGGTTACCAGCTCCCACCCGTTTGTAACTCTGCAACCCTGAGGGCGGAGCTTGCCGGGGCACATCACTGACAATGGATCCGTGTGACCCACCGCCAAACACTATTAGCTCCGTCTGGCTCAGCGGCTCAGACTGGGGCCCTAGACAACGGCCAAAGTTCTCCGCACTCCCGCTCAGGCCCTCCCCAAGGCAGTTCAACTCAGTGCCAAGTCCAAGGACATCAAAACAGTTCACACGTAAGGCCTTTCTGGTTTGCAGTCTCGCTGCTACTGAACTTACAGTTGTGGGCGGGTTTAGACGGATTGAACACACGCGACCACTTGCCGGTTTTCCACTGTTTTAGTCCTCCTCTTGGGGTCCAGAAGTCTCTCGCTGACTCCCTGTATCTTCATAGGAGTGATGATAGGCAGTTCCCACCAGCCAGAGATGCCTGGAGTCCTATCTCCCCAGACTCACGGTGCCCAGATGCAAGGAAGCTGTTACTCAGCTGCCATCTTGCTCCGCCTCCCATGATTTTCTTTATAGAGGTCCTTCACCTCTTTTGTTAGGTATATTCCTAGGTATTTCACTTTCTTTGAAGCTATGGTGAAAGGACGTGTCCTTAATTAGCCTCTCATCTTGGCTGTTATTGGTGCATACGAAGGCTACTGACTTGTGGACATTGATTTTATATCCTGAGAGATTACTGTATTTTTTGATGACTTCCAGGAGTCTTATGGTTGAGTCTTTGGGGTTCTCTAAGTATAGCATCATATCATCAGCAAAGAGGGAGAGTTTGACCTCCCCTGCTCCCATTTGGATTCCCTTTATTTCCTTCTCTTGCCTGATTGTATTGGCTAGAACTTCCAGCACTATGTTGAATAGTAAAGGTGACAGAGGACAACCTTGTCTGGTTCCAGTTCTAAGGGGAAAAGCTTTCAGTTTTACTCCATTCAGTAAAATATTAGCTGTGGGTTTGTCATAGATAGCTTCGATCAGTTTAAGAAATGTGCCACCTATGCCTATACTCTTCAGTGTTCTAATTAGAAAAAGATGCTGGATTTTCCTGAATACTTTTTCTGCATCTATTCAGTAGATCATATGTTGTGTTTTTTTTTTTGTATATTTATTTATTTCTTTTTTTTTGCTTCTGTTGATATGGTGAATAACATTTATGGACTTGTGTATGTTAAACCAGCCTTGCATCCCTGGGATGAAACCTACTTGATCATGATGAATGACTTTTTTGAAGATAAGCTGTAATCTATTGGCTAGGATTTTGTTGAGAATTTTTGCGTCTATATTCATTAATGAAATTGGTCTGAAATTTTCCATATTAGTTGGGACTTTTCCTGGTTTTGGTATCAGGGTGATGTTTGCTTCATAGAATGTGTTGGGGAAGATTCCTTCCTCCTCATTTTTCTGGAATAATTTCTGCAGTATGGGAATAAGTTCTTCTTTGAAGGTTTGATAGAATTCTGGTGTGAAGCCATCCGGACCAGGGCATTTTTTTGTTGGGAGATTTTTTATTGTTTCTTTGATCTCAGTGCTTGAAGTTGGTCTGTTTAGGAGATCTATATCTTCCTGGCTAAGCCTAGGGAGAGGGTGTGATTCCAAATATTGATCCATTTCCTTCACATTGTCAAATTTCTGGGCATAGAGTTTCTGGTAGTATTCAGAGATGATTTTTTTCTTTGCAGTTTTTGGCCGGGGCTGGGTTTGAACCCGCCACCTCCGGCATATGAGGCTGGCGCCCTACCCCTTTGAGCCACAGGCGCCGCCCAGAGATGATCTCTTGTATCTCTGTGGCATTAGTTGTTATTTCCCCTTTATCACTTCTAATAGAGGTTACTAGAGATTTTACTTTTTTATTTATAGTTAATCTGGCTAAAGGTTTATCTGTTTTATTTATTTTTTCAAAAAACCAACTCCTTGTTTCATTAATTTTCTGAATGATTCTTTTGTTTTCCTTTTTTTTTTTTTTTTTTGGCTGGGACTTGGTTTGAACCTGCCACCTCCAGTATATGTGGCCTGCACCCTACTCCTTTGAGCCACAGGCACCGCCCTTGTTTTCAATTTCATTGATCTCTGATTTAATTTTGGATCTTTCTTTTTTTCTGCTGGGTTTTGGCTTGGATTGTTCTTCTTTTTCTAATTCCATAAGATGGCTTGTGAGTTTGTTGATGTGCTCTGTTTCTGTTTTTTGAATGTAGGCATCTAAAGCGATAAATTTTCCTCTCAGGACTCCTTCTGCTGTGTCCCACAGGTTTTGGTAGCTTGTGTCTTCATTGTTCTTATGCTCAAGGAAGTTAATGATTTCCTCTTTTATTTCTTCCGGCACCCAACTGTCATTCAGCATGAAGTTGTTTAATTTCCATGCCTTTGTGTGGGGTTGAACGTTTTTGTTGGAGTTGAGTTCCACCTTTAGTGCCTTGTGGGTCTGAGAAGATACAAGGTAAAATTTCAATTCTTTTGATTCTGTTGAGGTTTGTTTTGTGTCCTAGGATAAGATCAATTTTGGAGAATGTTTCATGGGGCGATGAGAAGAATTCTTTATCTTTGAGAACGTTCTATATACATCTATCAAGCACAGTTGTTCTAGGGTCTCATTTAAGTCCCTTATATCTTTGTTTAATTTCTGTTTAGAGCAGGGGTTCTCAAACTTCCTAATGCCACGACCCTTTAATACAGTTCCTCATAGGGTCGTGACCCACAGGTTGAGGACCACTGGTTTAGAGGATCTGTCCAGCTCTGTGAGAGGAGAGTTAAAGTCCCTTGTTATTATGGTGTTATAGGATATCATATTGCTCAGACTAAGTAAGGTCTGTTTCAAGAATCTGGGAGCATTTAAGTTGGTTGCATAAATATTTAGAATTGAAATGTCTTCTTGTTGTATTTTTCCCTCGATTAATATGAAGTGACCACCTTTGTCTTTTCTGACTTTAGTTGCTTTAAATCCACATGTATCTGAAAATAAGATTGCAACCCCTCTTCTGGATTCCGTTTGCCTGAAAAATTGTCTTCCAACTCTTAACTCTGAGTTTTAATTTGTCTTTTGAGGCTAGGTGTGTTTCCTGCAGACAGCAGATTGATGGCTTGGGTTTCTTTTAAGCCAATCAGCCAGTCTATGCCTCTTCAGTGAGGAATTCAAGCCATTAACATTTATTGAGATAACTGATAAGTGTGGTAGCATTCTATTCATCTTATTTTGTGAAAGTCTGTTGCTTAGTTTTGTCTTTTGCATCACTGTGGAAACTAGGTTCTGTCCTGTAATTTCCGGGTGCTTACTTTGCTGGTGGTCCATTGTGATGATCAGTGTGTAGAACAGGTTGAAGTATTTCCTGTAGAGCTGGTCTTGTGGCAGATTTCCTCAGTGTTTGCATATCAGTAAAAGATTTGATTTCTCCATCAATTTTAAAGCTTAGCTTAGTGGGATATAGAATTCTGGGCTGGAAATTGTTCTGTTTAAATAGATTAAAGGTAAATGACCATTGTCTTCTGGGTTGAAAAGTTTCATTAGAAAAGTCTGTGGTTACCCTCATGGATTTGCCCCTGTAGGTTAACTGGTGCTTACTCCTGGCAGCTTGAAGAATCTTTTCTTTTGTCTTGACTTTGGACAGGTTCATCACAATGTGTCTTGGAAAAGCTCTACTTGAGTTGAGGCATCCTGGGGTCCAGTATCCCTCTGAAAGGAGTGTGTCAGAATGTTTGGTAATATTTGGGAATTTTTCATTTATAATATTCTCTAGTATGGCTTCCATTCCTCTGGGGCAGCAATTCTCAATCTATGGGTCACGACAGGAACTGTATTAAAGGGCCATGGCATTAGGAAGGTTGAGAACCACTGCTCTGGGATATTCTTCCCCTTCTGGGATACCTATAACTTATATGTTTGAGCACTTCATAAAGTGCCATAATTCTGTCAGTGAGCATTCTGCCTTCTCTCTCTTCTTTTCTGCCTCATTAACTATCTAAATTAACTCAAGAGCTTTGTCCTCTATCTCTGAGATTCTTTCTTCATGATCTATTCTGTTGTTGATACTTTGTATTGCATCTTTAAGCTCCCTAATTGACTGCTTCAGTTCCTCAGCTCTGCTATATCCTTTCTATATTTTTTTATATTGTTCATCTCTTATTTGATTCTGTTTTTGGATTTCCTTTTGGTTATTTTCCACTTTATTAGCAGTTTCCTTCATTGTTTCCATCATTTCCTTCATTATTTTCATCATTTGTATTCTGAATTCACTTTCTGTCATTTCTAACATTTCTCTATAAGTGGAATCCTCTGCAGTAGCAACCTCACGGTCCCTTGGGAGGGTTGCTCTGGACTGGTTTTTCACGTTGCCAGGATTTTTCTGCCAATTCTGCCTCATGAGTGTTTTCTTTTATCTGTTTCTTTGCCCTAATTTTCCTTTCACTTCCTCTTGTACACCATGGAATATTATGGAGCCTGAAAGAAAGATGGAGACTTTACCTCTTTCATATTGACATGAATGGAGCTGGAACATATTCTTCTCAGCAAAGTATCTCAAGAATGGAAGAAAAAGTATCCAGTGTACTCAGCCCTACTATGAAACCAATTTATCCAAGTATAGCTCAAGATGAAGGGGAAAGGAGACAGGTATGGGAGGGGAGTGGGAGGATGGGAGGAGGGAGGGTAATTGGTGGGACCACATCTATGGTGCGTCTTACAAGGGTACATGTGAAATTTACTAAATGTAGAATATAAATGTCTTAACACAATAGCTAAGAAAATGCCGTGAAGGCTATGTTAACCAGTTTGATGAAAATATTTCAAATTGTATGTAAAACCAGCACATTGTACCCCATGATTGCATTAATGTACACAGCTATGATTTAATTTAAAAAGAAACATAAAACCCAAAACCAAAAACAAAGCATTATATATATTGCTGAATATTGTCTGGGCAACAGGTGATCTTCTGGGGTATGAGATGTTAATCACATGCTAATACAGCTCTACGAGACAGAGACTAGAGGCCTCTGCTGATTTCTCAAACTCCACAGGGTTGAGAGCCTAAATCTCTCTTCAGCCCACTTAAAAGATATTTTAAACTGTTGACCTTGGCTAAGCAGCAGCTTTCCCACAAAAGCACTTGTCACTGGGATCTCTCCTGCAGTGGCTGCCTGCTCATCCAGTGCACCAAAACCGGTCTCACTATATGACCCTGAGGGCCAAGGCTGTAATTGTGCAAAACACTGAAATCTCCACGTCTCAGTCCCTGCCTTTGGGCTGCTCAGACAACTTCATTACTGGCCCAAGGTCTCCCAGCCCAATCCTCGAGATGCAACCCTGAGGGTAGGGCCTGCAAGGGGCAGTTCCCCCACAGTGGCTGCCCACACTCTGTGACCCTGAGGGCAGAGACTGCAAGGACAGTTCTCCCACTACAGCTATGCGGTCAGCCCACAGCCGAACAAGGTTTGCTCCATATTAGCTCTGTTCTGGCTCAGCGTCTCAGTCCGGGGCCCTAAACAACACTTAAAGTCATCCACAGTCTCTCCCAAGCTCAACCAAGTGCCCAAGTCCAAAAAAACAAAACAGCCTGCAGGTAAGGCCTTTCCTGCTTGTAATCTTGGTGCTGCTATAGTTACAGCTGCAGGTGGCCTCCAACAGAACGAACGCACACTGCCACTTGCCAGTTCTCCACTGCTTTTGTCCTCCTCCTGGGTCCAGAAGTCTCTCGCTGTCTCCCTGTGTCCCCAAAGGGATGTTCCTGGGCAGATCCCACCAGCCATAGGTGCCTGGAGTCTTTTCTCCCCAATCTTACCACACCTGGTTGTAAGGAAGTTGTTACTCTGCTGCCATCTTGTTCCTCCCCCCTAATTTTGGTAATTCTTGCAATATTTCAACCTTTTTCATTATTATTATATCTATTATAGAGACCTGTGATCAATAATCAGTAATCTTTGATGTTAGCATTATAATTCTTGGGAGGTGCCACAAACCAGGCTCACTTCATCAATAAATGTAATAGGCAGCTTCTTGCAGGGTGTCCAACCTTCAGCCTGTGGGCTGCATGCAGATTATGTGAGGATTTTTTTGCTTATCTGTGGTGGATATCACAAAAATTATGCACAGACCTCTTTTTGTTGTTGTTGTTCATCGGCTTTCATTGCCGTTTTTGTATTTAATGTGTAGCCCAAAATAGCTCTTCTTCCAAAGTGCAGAGAAGGGCAAGAAGTTGGACACCCCTGTAAGAGGCTTGAGTCAGCTTCCGTCGGTGTTTCTCAAAACAAGACCAGTGTCATTTTTGATGCCGCAAGTCCTGGCCGGTGGTCACTTAGGGAGTCTGAGCCTATCAACCAGAGCCCAGCTACCTCCGCGCTAGGCCTGAGCTGAAGGCAGCTATGCACCTTTGCAGCAAGTGGCTGGATTTGCTTGGGGATTGTTGCAGAAGCCCAGAGGCTGAAGGACCCAGCCTGAGTCATCGCTTCTCCCTAGAGAGAGCATCCTTGTCATTGGTCCCCTTTGCAGAGGCTCTGATGACGCCCCACGCCTTGACAGCCCTCCCTGGCATCAGAGAAAGCAAATTGCCCAGATGGACTCGGTCCTGTGAAATGCTAACGTCTAACATGGTCTCTCTCCAACATCTTCACATTCACACCATTCACCTTAAAGTGAAAACTCACTTGATGGAGGCACCCTTTATTTTCATGAAGATGAAAACCCAATGAATCATGTAAGGAACACAGTGCTTCCCAGAGTCAAGTACAAGAATTGCCTGGAGTCTTGTTCCAGTGCAGGTTCTGACCCAAAGAGCTGGGGCAGGCCTCTCAGACCTTGGCCAATGCCTGTCCTGGCGTCTCTAGCAGACAGGACTGGCTGTAAATGGCCCTCACCGTCTCCTCATGTCCACTCTGTGTTGGGGACACAGCAGGCCCAGCGTGAAGACCTGGTCCTGCCCTTAGCCAGCGTCCCTCCCTCTAACCTCTGCCCACACCCAGTTACTAGTCACAGTAAACAGAATGACCCCATCGTCAAGCTTTTCCTGCTCCTGTTTGCCCCTCCGCTGTGTGTGTTGGAGAAGCACAGAGCTGGTCAGAGCTTAGTGGCAGGGAGAAGGTGCCCCACCTGATATGCTGGCTGGTGGGCACAGGGCTTCTTACCGCCTTGTCCCAGGCCTTCCTCTCCGGCCTTGGCCTTCCCCTCCCCTCCTCCACACACACTGTCGTCTTCAGCTGTGCCTAGTCACCTGTCGTCTCACACACACTGTGTCCACTCTGCTCTGGCCTTTGCAGGTTCTTCCCTGTGATGTGCTCCTACCATCCATCTGTATTAGGGGTCACCTCCCGTGGTGCACATCTGTCCATCCATCCGTATTAGGAGTCACCTCCCATGGTGCACATCTGACCATCCATCCGTATTAGGAGTCACCTCCCATGGTGCACATCTGACCATCCATCCGTATTAGGAGTCACCTCCCGTGGTGTACATCTGTCCATCCATCCGTATTAGGAGTCACCTCCCATGGTGCACATCTGACCATCCATCCGTATTAGGAGTCACCTCCTGTGGTGTACATCTGTCCATCCATCCGTATTAGGAGTCACCTCCCGTGGTGCACATCTGACCATCCATCCGTATTAGGAGTCACCTCCTGTGGTGCATATCTGAGCATCCATCCGTATTAGGAGTCACCTCCTGTGGTGCATATCTGACCATCCATCCATATTAGGAGTCACCTCCCATGGTGCACATCTGACCATCCATCCATATTAGGAGTCACCGCCCGTGGTGCACATCTGGTCACATCGGCAGGGCCTCATACGGCTTTCTGCATGTCTCCCTTCCCACTCTGCTCCCAGGCACAGCACCTCCCTGTCCCCAAGTAGCAGGTATCAGTCCCCTGTCAGACTGTGGAACTATTCCAACAAGCCAGTGGCATCCTCCTGCAGGACCGGGGCTCACTCCATCCTCTTGTAACACAGAGCCTACCTCCGTCACCCCCAGTGTTTCCAAGTACAGCCCCCACATGGCCCTGTGTGGCATGCCCTCCTTCCCCAGGCTATGAGTGTCTGTAACAGCTAAACACTATCAAGGAAACCAAGTCCAGGTTCTGTGTGGGCAGTGTGGCCTTCATTCACGAGGGGGCCAGTGAGCTGAGTTTGAAAGGGAAGTCAGCACAGTTAAGGGGTGGGAATACAAAGAGTCCAGGGCTTGGGGGTTGCTGCACTCTCCTTTCTGGGTGGAACCTGTGCAGTCTTTCTGTGTCCCTGCACTAGGTTCTATTTGGGGCAAGTCCCTGCGCTCAGCCCTATCATCTCGCCTGTAATCCCAGCACTCTGGGACTCTAAAGCAGGAGGATTCCTTGAGCTCAGGAGTTTGAGATCAGCCTGAGCAAGCGTGAGACCTCATCTCTACTAAAAATAGAAAAACTAGCTGGGCAGTGTGGTGGGCACCTGCAGTCCCAGCTACTTAGGAGGCTGAAGTTTGAGGTTGCTGTGAGCTGTGATGTTGATGCTACAGCACCCGGGCCTGGGCAACAGCATGAGACTGTCTCAAAAAAAGAAAGGAATGAATGATGGTTTGGGGTTTAATGCCCACTGAACTTTTTGTTTCTAAAGCATTGACATTTTACTTAAGTAATATTTCCTTAGATTCTAGATGCACTAGCTAGTACTTTTCATCTATCCGGTATGTAAATTTAAATGCAGGGGCAACTTTTCCTTTCCATATGACACTGTTTCCCAGTGAGTACAATTACTTGAAGGTACAGCAGGCTGCAGACAGCTAAGGACAGGCTGATGCCTCTCCAGGCCTCCTGTTTGTTTCCAGCCTCTTACAGAGCCTCCTGTCAGCCTGTGCCTTAGTTCTCTCGTTAAGTAGCTAATCCTCTGTATTGTCCTTTCTCTCAGAACAGCCTTTCATTGGAGACCTTCATCAGTGGCCCCAGGGGAGCCTTCCTGAGGCCTTTAGGAGACTGTCTAGACCAGTGGTTCTCAACCTTCCTGATGCCGCGGCCCTTTAATACAGTTCCTGTGGGTCGCAACCCACAGGTTGAGAACCGCTGGTAGACTAATAGCAGATAAGTGCTAACTTCTGGCCACTCTTACCTTTTCTAAGCCATGGGAGAACAGTATTAGAGGGAGAAAAGAGGTGGAGACTTGGACTTTTGCACTCTGTCATTATCTGAACATGCCTTAGGACCAGCATGTAGCACTTATTATAAATTTAAAAAGTAATTAAATCAATACGAGAGAAGATGGCTTCCACAGTGCATGGCCAGTCATCTCTAACAAGACTTTCTGAGTCAAGGTGCTTTCTAGAAGGAACTGTCCTGACAGTGGGTCTAGAAGGATCTTTTAGGGCACACTCGCCACCCAGTCAGCACAGCTTGAGGCTGTGGGCTGTGGCGTGTGTCCATGGATCTCTGTCCCTATAGAGAGCAGCATGGAACACCCCCTTGTCCATTTGGGATTCACTGTACAGTCCAGACCCTCTCCTACCCTCCCATACCTTTAGCACTCAGTTTATCTTCAATTATTAATAAACATGTTTTCTGGCTGGGCACAATGGCTCACGCCTGTAATCCCAGCATTTTGGGAAGCTGAGGTGGGAAGATAACTTGAGGCCAGGAGTTTAAGACCAGCCTGGGCACTTGGTAACACTTCATCCTATAAAAAATAGCTCGGCATGGTGGCACATGCCTAAAAAAATTAGTAAATAAAATAAACATGTTTTCAATGAATATTTTCTTAATAACAATTTTCCCACATCTAAATTATGCTTACAGACCTTGTAGTGAAATTTTGAAGTAGAGAATTTTAATGCATTTACTGATATCATCAGTGTTTTTTTTTTAATTTTAGAGATGGGCGTCTCGCTTTGTCACCCTGGCTGGAATGCAGTGCAACCAAGATCATTACTAAAGATTGTCTTTGTAAAATCTGACTTTGTTGAATTAACTTAGAATTTTGCCATTATAATGCAAAGAGCGGGGATGAGGGAAGGCACACATGTGAAATCACTTTGGAAACTGAATTATTGTAGAATTATTATAATAATAAAACTTGATGTTATTTTTACTGCCCTGTCAGGTGGTGAATGCATTTTAGTCCCAAGGCTGCTTCTGCCTTCCACTAAGGTATCATGAAGAAAGAGAGAGTGTGCCGGACGCAGTGGCTCAGCCCTGTAATCCTAGCACTCTGGGAAGCTGAGGTTCTAGACCAGGTTCTAGACCAGTCTGAGCCAGTGAGTGAGACCTTGTCTCTAAAACTAGCTGGGCATTGTATTGGGCACCTGTAGTCTCAGGCTGAGTCTAGAGAATGGCTGGAGCCCCAAGAGTTGGAACTATGACACCACGGCACTCTACCAAGGGCAACAAAGTGAGACTCTTGTCTCAAAAAAAAAAGAGAGAGAGTGACAATGATTCTTCTATCTCCTCCTGCTGAGATGGTTGCCCCTTAAATAACTACGTGGATCTTGTGTTTAGGGAAAGAATATGGCAAAGCTGACGCAAGGTGGCTTTATTCTGATCCAACCGTTGTGTCTCTGGAAATTCTGACTGTCGTCCTGGATGGATCTCTGGCCTTGTTCCTCATTTATGCCATAGTCAAAGAAAAACATTATCGGTAAGTGTGTTTCTTCTGTGCTGCTGGAAAGAGGGGAAACATTAGCTGTCCCAGTGCCTACGTGACATTTGGAATAGGTTGTGACCACATTTTTTGTGATCTAAAAAGTAGAGTAGACCAACCTGACCAAGAGTGAGACCCTGTCTCTACTAAAATTAAAAAAATTAGCTGGGTGTTGTGGCAGGTGCTTGTAGTCCCAGCTACTCAGGAGGCTGAAGCAAGAGGATCGCTTGAGCCCAGGAATTGGAGGTTGCTGTGAGCTGTGTGAGGCCACTGCACTCTACCCAGGCTCCAGAGTGAAACTCCAACTGCAAAAAAGTAACAAGTAGAATAGAAGTGAAAATCATTTGATATTAGATCGGGAGCACAGTGCCACCAGGATAATTTCAGACTTCAGCATTAAAATAATGAGAAAAGGCTGGGCCTAGAGGCTTGTACTGGTAATCCTGGCACTCTAGGGAGGGCAAGGTGGGAAGATCTCTTGAGCTTAGGAGTTTGAAACCATCCTGAGCAAGAATGGTTTCCATTCCAACACTCCATATCTACTAAACACAGAAAATTAGCAAAGCATCATGGTGTGCTCCCATAGTCCCAGCTACTCAGGAGGCTGAGGCAGAAGGATCACTTGAGCCCAGGAGTTTGAGGTTACTGTGAGCTATGATGATGCCACTGCACTCTAGCTGGGACAAAAAAGTGAGACTCTGCCTAACAAAAAACAAAAATTATGAAAAATATGATTCAGTAGCAACCTAGTCACTGTATTAACACCATTGGATAATTTGCCACCAAGATTTTAGATAATAAAAGGGTGATATTTCCGTCCTTTTTTTACAAAATCACTGTAGAAAGTGATTGATGCAAGTAAAATTTGCTTATGTAATTCTGAGTTAGACATACGAGATAAATAAGAAATTTTTTCAGAAGCAGACTGTGGAGGGTATAGGGCAGGCACAGGGTGGGGAGGAGGAGAAAGACGGAAACGGAAGCATCCCAGCAGTCAGACTCTGAGAGACTGTAAACCCCACACACACACACTTTTCTTTCCTTCTTAGGGACAAGGTGACACGGGGTAAATCGATTACTGTCCTAGGGGTGATTCCCTGAAACAATGTACAGTAGGCCAGCTGCATTCACATTTCACTACCTTATACTGAAGAAGTTTTTTTGTTTGTTCGTTTGTGGTTTGTTTGTTTTTTTTTTTTCTTTTGGAGACAGAGTCTCACTATGTTGCCCTCAGTAGAATTTCGTGGCATCACAGCTCTCAGCCTCCCAAGTAGCTGGGACTACAGGTGCCTGCCACAATGCCCAGCTATTTTTGTTGTTGTTGCAGTTGTCATTGTTGTTTAGCAGGCCCTACCAGCCCGGTGTATGTGGCTGGTGCCCTAACCCCTGAACTATGGGCTCTGAGCCTCAAAAAATCTTTTTTAAAGCTTCATCATAAAATCCCAGGTTTGAGCTGGGTGTGGTGGTGTACATCTGTAGATGAGCTACTCAGGAGGCTGAGGAAGGAGGGTCTCTAGAGCCCAAGAGTTAGAGGCTATATTGCACTAACTAGGGTTGTGCCTGTGAATAGCCCTGTATTCCAGCCTGGACAACATAGCATGATCTCATCTATAAAAATAAAAAATTATCAACTGTAATCCTGGCACTCTGGGAGGCCAAGGTGCGTGGATTGCCTGAGCTCACAGGTTCAAAACCAGCCTGAGCAAGAGCAGGACCCCATCTCTTAAAAAAAATAGTTAGGTATTGTGGCGGGCACCTGTAGTCCCAGCTACTTGGGAGGCCGAAGCAAGAGAATCAAGCCCAGGGGTTTGAGGTTTCTGTGAGCTGTGACACCATAGTACTCTACCAAGGGCAATAAAGTGAAACTCTGTCTCAAAAAAAAAAAAAAAATCTTAAGTTTGAAGGAGGCCTCATAGGTCATTTAACCCACTTTCTCCCACTCCATTTTATAGAGATAGTTAGCCATAAAAATTAAATTCCTCTTCGGTGCCTTGACATATTTTTGGCTTCGTGACCATGGATGCGTCGGGTGTTTTATTATTTCAAACATTGATAATATTTCTATTGTTGAGCACTTCCTGTGTGCGGGCACAGTACGTGGCCCTCTCTTCACGCATCACATTTAATCTTTGCAAAAGTCTTTGAGGAAGGTGCTGTTATTATCCCCTTTACAGAGGGGTAAATTGTAGCTTGTGGTGAGATTTACATTCAGGTCTGTCTTTGCTGGATCAGGTGTAATCTTATCCTGGCCCAAGAATAGGCCAGGATACCTGAAAGTCCTTATTTAGCCCTAGAATAATCTTCTAGAAAAGGCAATGTTGCTTCTCAAAGGAAAGAATGAATCTTCACGAGCAGCCCCGTCACGGTAGCAGCACAGGACCCCAAAGGTCCAGCCTCAGTAAGGCTCCTGCAGTGAAGACTGTGTTGATGCCGCCATTAAAGGAAAGACATCCTGATTCCAGGGGCCCATCTATGCCACGCTCAGGTTCACCCCTGGCTTCCTTCTCTCTTACAGGCACTTCCTGCAGATTTCCCTCTGTGTATGTGAGCTGTATGGCGACTGGATGACCTTCTTCCCAGAATGGCTCATCGGAAACCCCAATCTCAACACCGGCAATTGGCTCTACTGTTGGGTCTACCTGGTATTTTTTAATGGAATGTGGGTTCTGATCCCAGGACTGTTACTGTGGCAGTCATGGGTAGAACTCAGGAAAATACATCAGAAAGGAACCAGTTCAAGGAAAAAGTTCCGGTGAATTTTCAAAATCATAAACACTGTTATCTTGCTTTATGAGTGAGAATTATCAAACTTTTTTTGTGGCCAAATATAACACATTCCAATCTGTACTTTCTTTTTTATATTGCTGTTCCTGAACAACCTGGTTGAAATTGGTAGGTAGCAAATTTTTGTTGTTTGTTGTTTTTCCAATTGAATGGCAATGCAGGGACGAGAATAAATTTTAACTTTCAATCACATGCTTAGTTATGCGTTTTTATGGCTGGCAGTAATTGTTCCACATTAGTAAACCAAATTATCATAGAATACCATACAGAATATTATATTAATTTTTTATTCTAAAGAACATGACGTTGCTTCATCTTTTAATCTCACCAGTGCTTTTTGGTTATCAAGGTGAAACCAGAAATGAATGTTTCTATTTCATATTTTTACTTTTTCATCAATTTGTGAGCCCAACAAAAAATTATAGTAGGAACTTGTGAGTGGGACAGTAACTCCTCGGGGGTAGATATCCAGGGGGTCCCCACCTGGACAGATGATTGATTTATATTTGTCATTTTTTAAGGGGGATGATTTGAGATATCTTACAGAAATACATAGTGAATTATGATAAAAATAACTCAGGAACTAGGAACACAGGGAAAAATAAGAGTGAGAAATGTAAGGTGAATGTAAAGTTAATACGTAAGATGACACCCTAACATGCCACAAAATCAAGAGAAGTGAAGCATTTGGACACTTACCCTCAAAAGAGGGACACAGCCACACTGAGTTTCAGAAAACGCTGGTTCTAGGTGATTACGGCGATTCTGTCGTGAGTGAGGAGAGGGGCTTACATTAGCTTCTTCCCGCTTACCTTTCTTAGTAAGCTCTAAACTGGAATCTCTGCCTAGACAGGTGGGACCTGGCACCCGGACCAGGCTCTCCCCGTAGAGCGCACAACTCCGTGGGTTCCATTCTCCTTCCAGCTGCCTCCTTACCCTGCACAGGGGCAGGGCTCTCGTCCTGGACGCCAGACGCATCTCTTCACAGCTACTTGAGAGATTTAGAGGCTGAAGAAATAGAGGCCATTTTTGACTGTTTTTTTTTTCCTCTCTCTCTCTCTTTTGTTTTTCTGTTTTGTGCTAGCCAGTAATGTCATGATAATGTGAGGGTTTTCGCGTTAGTATACCAAGCGTTCAACTCTCCAGGTGTTGAGAGTTGTGGCTGGCAGCAGGATAAAGGGTCTGTGGGCCCAGTAACCCCAGTCGTGGCCCCGTGGGTGGAGCCTCCCTTGGGAAGGCCCCTTCTGTGGGCGTCCAGGAATCGTCCCTAGAGGCTTATCCGAGCACTTGTATCCTCAAACCCAGGAATACCCTGTAACCAGCAATTTGACTCTTCTGTGTACCTTTCACAGAATGCTTCATGTGTGCGTCCTTCTGGAGCAGCATCCATAATAACCCCAAACGTTAAACGGTCTAAATGAACACATTGTGGTACATACATACATGCAATCTAAGTACATGCCTGTGTGTATATATGAAAATTAATAAACTTCTGGGCAGCACCAGTGGCTCAGTGGGTAGGGCGCCAGCTAAAACAGCAATGACAACTGCAACAACAACAAAAAAAAAGCCAGGTATTGTGGCGGGCGCCTATAGTCCCAGCTACTCGGGAGGCTAAGGCAAGAGAATCGCTTAAGCCCAAGAGTTGGAGGTTGCTGTGAACTGTAATGCCATGGACTTCTACCAATGGTGACAAAGTGAGACTCTGTCTCAAAAAGAAAGCTCTTTCTGGCTGGAACCATGGAGGGTATTGAAGAGAAGAAAAAGAAGGTTCCTGCTGTGCCGGAAACCCTTAAGAAAAAGCGAAAGAATTTCGCAGAGCTGAAGATCAAGCATCTGAGAAAGAAGTGTGCCCAAGGAGTGGCGCCTGTGGCTCAGTCCGTAGGGCGCCGGCCCCATATGCTGAGGGTGGAGGGTTCAAACCCAGCCCCGGCCAAACTGCAACAAAAAAATAGCTGGGCATTGTGGTGGGCGCCTGTAGTCCCAGCTGCTCGGGAGGCTGAGGCAAGAGAATCGCGTAAGCCCAAGAGTTAGAGGTTGTTGTGAGCTGTGTGACGCCACGGCACTCTACCCGAGGGCGGTACAGTGAGACTCTGTCTCTACAGGAAGGAAGAAAGGAAGAAGGGAGGGAGGGAAGGAGGGAGGAAACCTTGCTCTATTCATAACAGCATGGATGAAATTTCACAGACATAATGATAAATGGCAGACATACCTTTAAATGACCAAAAGAATACATAGTCTGTGATTCTGTTTATGTAAAGATCAAAAGTGGATGAGACTAATGGATGGTGCTAGAAATCAGGACAGAGGTCGCCTTTGGAGAGTCCTGTGGGTGTGGTGACAGAGGAGTCATGACGGGGCTTCTAGGTGCCAGGAATGTTCTGTCCTTTTTATTTGGGTGGTGGTTATAATTTGTAATAATACATTTGGCTGTATACTTGCCAGTTGTATAATTTGGGGCATATGTGTTATTTTTGAATTTTTTAAGTTTTTTCTTTTTTTTTTTTGGTATGAAGACCTGAAAAACATCTGCAGTGTGTCCTCATGAAGACTCACTATGTGTCCTTGACAACAGGGGCAGCCCAACCAGGGCTGTTGGTGATGGTGTGCCCAGCGTGGGGCAGCAGCAGGGGCAGAGGTCGGGTGGGCCTTTCGGCCAGGGGTTGCCCTCCCGTGTCCAGTGCTCTGCTCTCTGCCGATGGGCTCGTCTGAAGGTAAACGGAGTGAGCCAATCGGATGGGCTGCGGGTCCTGCTCACAATCCTGGGAGCGTAGTTTCTCTCAAGTGAGTTTTGCTAAGTATTAAGAAATGGGGATTGTGGACTCTGGCAGGAACTCTGAGTACTGAACTCTCAGCTGCCAAGTGAGGACAGACCTAAATGTTTTTACAATTAACTGTACTGGGAGGAAGGTTGGTGTCCCCATGTGTCTGTTAAGGAGCCACAGGTCACTGTGAATAGCCCCAAGCTGACTTAGGGAACGCATATTTCACTGATTCTAAAATGGTTCCCCCTCCCCCACTTTTTAACATTTTAAAAATTAGAATTACAGGGCGGCGCCTGTGGCTCAAAAGTATAGGCGCCAGTCCCATATGCTGGAGGTGGTGGGTTCAAAAACAGCCTCGGTCAAAAACCACAAAAAAAAAATTAGAATTACAGTTGCCAAGTCATTTTTCTTTCAGAAATACAGGGCATCTCGTACTTGGTGGCACGTTAGAGTCAATGAAATGAGGCACCACCTTCAATGTTGTTCCCCTCATTAAGCTTCAGTATCTACGTGGAGGTGATAGTTGGGTTTTATTTTTGAAGTTTAAATTGTGCTTGGGAGCTTAGGGACTAATGACCCCAGTGCCTTCTATCCCTCCCTGTCACAGTTGTTGCCTGGGTGCCAGCTGTGGAAGGCATGCTTTAATGAATATATAAAATGATTTGCAGTAGGGTTAGGCGTGGTTTATATGGTAGGGAGTGAGATTTCTGCAAACTAGCCATCTCTCCTGCTATGGTTTGAATGTGCCCTCCCGAGAAGTATATACTGGAAACTTTCGCAATACAATAGAGTTGAGGGGTGGGACCTTAAGAGGCGATTCTGTCATGAGGGGTCTGCTCGTGAATGGATTAATGCTGTTATCACCGAGTGAGTTATCTCAGTGGAGTGGGTTCCTGATAAAAGGGTGACTTTGGCTCTCTCTCCCCCCGCCACCCACCCACAAGTTCTCTTTTGGCCTTCCACCCTTCTGCCATGGGATTATGGGGCAAGAAGGCCCTCAACAGATGCAGTCCCTCATTCTGGGACTCCTAGCCTCCAGAACCACGAGCCAAGTAAATGTCTGTTTATTATAAATAACCCAGTTTCAGGTATTCTATTGTAGCATCACAGAACAGACTAAGACACCTCCCTAGTATTATTTATATTGTTAATTTTCTTTGCAAACTCTTCCTTTCCAGATAATGTTGAGGCAAATGTCAGCATGAGTCATTTAAAAGAGTCTAGATCAGCGGTTCTCAACCTATGGGTCGCGACCCCTTTGTAACACTAGGCGTAATTGTAGGCATTAAGAAGGTTGAGAACCACTGGTCTAGATGATGAAGTTTCCTTCCATTTAATTATGTCAGCTTTACAACTCCCGAAGGACTTACTAGTCCTGGGACTCCAAGAAAAGTCCACAGATGGCAGGATGAACATGGTGAAAGAAAACTTCATCACAGAAAGGCTTGATGTAAACTAAAATGAAAAAGTGCAGAGAAGAATCCTTTGGGGGTTTTTATTTAAAAATTATTATTAAAATCCTTGTGCCCTTTTCCGGTTTGTTATGAAGGCTGGAGTTTGATGACTCTAAATTCAAGTTATTTACAAAGAGAAAAGACAGGTTCTGATTATAAACAAGGAAACTGAGGTATGTCAGGGTTAGATCAGTGAGCTGGGACCCCGTTGACCTCAGAGCTCTCTTTCTGTTATCCCCAGGAGTCTCTCCAAGACCACACCGCCAGACAAGCCAAATTTAAAAAGGAGTCCTTTTATTTTATTTTTTTTTTTTGTAGAGACAGAGTCTCACTGTATCACCCTCGGGTAGAGTGCCGTGGCGTCACACAGCTCACAGCAACCTCTAACTCTTGGGCTTACGTGATTCTCTTGCCTCAGCCTCCCGAGCAGCTGGGACTACAGGCGCCCGCCACAACGCCCGGCTATTTTTTTATTGCAGTTTGGCTGGGGCTGGGTTTGAACCCGCTACCCTCGGCATATGGGGCCGGCGCCCCACTCACTGAGCCACAGGCGCCGCCCAGGAGTCCTTTTATTGACGAGCCGGCTGGTGACTGCCTCGGTGTAGCTGAGCCGTTTGAGGCTCTGGTTTTTATAGGGTAAAACTAAGGGGTGGGGTGCAAGTAAGTTAAGCAAGCGTTTAAAAAAAAAGCAAAATTAGCCAATAGTACAATTCTTTTCCTTGAAAGGAAAGGTGTGGGGTCTGGGGGAATTAAGGGGTAACGGAAGTGTCAGGGGTAGGGGTATGATCAAGAGGGCTGCAAGCACAAGGGAAGTTAATGGGCTTTTACACAATAAAGGCAGCTGGTAAAATTTTTCTACACAACACTAACAATTTTAACTACTAACAGTCCTATCTAAGTGTGCTCAAAATACCATGCAATGGGCAGGGAGGCAAATGGAACCGGTTTTCAAGATGATAAACTAACTAGAAGGGAGTGAACAACAAGAATGGAGTTGGGCCTGTTCTGCCTCCCCACTGATTCTCAGGAGCAAGAGTTATGGTAAAATGGAGTCAGGTTTGCTTTTCTTTCTTTTTTTTTTTTGTAAAGATAGAGTCTCACTTTATGGTCCTCAGTAGAGTGCCGTGGCCTCACCCAGCTCACAGCAACCTCCAACTCCTGGGCCCAAGCGATTCTCTTGCCTCAGCCTCCTGAGAAGCTGGGACTACAGGCGCCCGCCACAACGCCCGGCTATTTTTTGGTTGCAGTTTTGGCCGGGGTCGGGTTTGAACCCGCCACCCTCGGTATATGGGGCCGGCTCCCTACCGTCTGAGCCACAGGCACTGCCCAGGTTTGCTTTTCTTTAACCCTAACATTTCTATTCCAACAGTGAGTCCCAAACTGAGCATTAGGGCGTGTTCCCAGGAGCCCAGAGATTGTGAAAATTATGCAGCTGGGGGGATTGTTTTCACGCTCTAAGAAGATCACCCTGGGCCTGGGCTGACCATCCAGGTGGATACTGGAGTCACTGCCCAGTTCCATTGTTGGACTTTGTGTCTAGGGATGGTCCTGTTTGTATTTTTCACTGGGTTGGACCAGGTGGTCAGGTGACAGCAGTTACTTATAACGCCGTGGTTGTTCCAGGGGCAGAGGCAGCAGGTGCAGGCCACGGTCTCAGGGTTCCTTGCTGTTTCAAACTTGAGCATCGCTGCTACACACGGCTTCCTGTTGTCCACAGCAGTGTGTCTAAGATGCATTCCAATAAAATGTAAATCAAAAATTCTCTCTTTGCCTCTCATTTCTGACTCACAGTATTATGCCAAGAGTGAGGTGAGCCGATCTTCAGCATCTTTTTTTTATTTTTTTTTTTATTATTTTTTTTTTTCCAGTTTCTGGCCTGGGCTGGGTTTGAATCCGCCACCTCTGGCATGTGGGGCTGGCGCCCTATTCCTTTGAGCCACAGGCGTGCCCTTCATCTTTTGGTTGCATTTGAAGAGTTGGACTGATTCCCGCAACTGGGAGTGGCATCTAATTAGTAAGAACTGGAAACAGGAAATGGCTTTCACAGGGCTGCCTTTGAGCTCCCATAGTCTGGACTCTCCATAAATTCAGTCCGTGTCCTGTGATCTGACTGCAAACATTCATGTTCCCCGTAACAGTGACATCTGGCGGTCCTTGGGGTAACAGGACAGCAGTTGGGTATCTGATCTGTGGATTTGGACGGGATGATCTTATTCTATACAATACAGCAGTTCTGCCTGTCATGGCTACAGGAGCCACCGCCCTTTCCTCTGATCCCCCTCAGTGACACGTCCCCTCTACTTGCCCAGTTAACCCTGTGGCCCAACAGCTGCATCAGGGAGCTGCCCCGTCCTGGCAGCCTCTCCCAGCAGAGGCCTCCAGCAGGAGGAGGCTGCTGCCAGCTGCCAGGGTGAGGAGAGAACTGAACTCCTGGGTCCCTGTCTACTGCCCTGCTGGGCCAGGCCTGGCCCAGACTCTGGTGCTGGAAAGCCAGCAACTTACTGCCTCCCCGGGCAGCAGGTGGGAGGTGTTTTTATGTGGCAGCCTTTAGGGGAGGGGTGGCAGTGAGGCCAGGGTTGGCATGAGCCCTTCCTCCGTTTCAGTCCAAAGCCTCTGTCTGTAGGTCCCGTCCCCCTGGGCTCCCCGGCTCTTGGTGCAGGAGTGGCAGCCTTCAACCTCACGTGCCTGTCTTCTCACCTCTGCCTGCCTTTTTCCTTTTCCTAGTCAGCTTGGAAACACAGGCTAGAGAAAGTGATCGCTTCAAGGTGCCAAATTCTCGGGCATCTAGGAAAAGGACTGATGTTGGTAGCGCTGCAGGTGCAGACTCGGCCTCGGAGCACCTTTCAGTTCACTGCTGTCTGATCCTCGCGGTGACCCCGTGAACACCAAGGACAGGGACTAGGCTGCCTCTGCAGAAGGATCTGGCACCGAAGGGAGTGATATGCCCCGTGCCCTGGGCGCAGGTGGCAGAACCCGAGGTCGGGCTGCCCGAGAGGGGCAGGATGGGCGGGGCGCCCAGGCAGGGCTGAGTTTGCTCCACTTCTGCCCCTCCTGTTGGGGATGAGTGGCCTCCCCGGTCGGTGCGCGGCCTCCTCATCCAAACTCTGTGACTCCCGGCGCTCCAGGCGCCTTGTGGGGACGCGCGCGTGGTCCTGCTCAGCGGGCTGCTCGCGTCCGTCCAGTCCAGCTGGAGTCAGGGGCGCTGAGCAAGTATCTGAGTCTCGCGACCATCGTGAAACCCGCCGGGTGCGGAGCCGGCCGAGACCTGGGCCTCCCAGCAAGCGCATCAGAGAGAATAAGATGTAAAAACTGCAAGCTCAGAAGCTTGTCAGCCGGGGGAGCGGAGACTGGGTTTGAGTTACTTTCGCGCTGGGATTGCTTGGTGGTGTGAACGCCTTGATTCCTTGTCCTCGGCTCCCTGCGCTTCCTTTCTAGAAAACATTCTGCCTGTGCTACCGGGAAGAGGGATTTTCGCCATCCCATGGGGGGACAGTCGTTGGCATCAGGGAACACCCCTGCAGACCTGAGGACCTGGAGAGGGAACCCCCACTGCAGACCTGGGGGACCGGGGAGGGAACCCCCACTGCGGACCTGGGGGACCGGGGAGGGAACCCCCACTGCGGACCTGGGGGACCGGGCAGGGAACCCCCACTGCGGACCTGGGGGACCGGGCAGGGAACCCCCACTGCGGACCTGGGGGACCGGGGAGGGAACCCCCACTGCGGACCTGGGGGACCGGGGAGGGAACCCCCACTGCGGACCTGGGTACCTGGGGAGGGAACCCCCACTGCAGACCCGGGGGACTGGGGAGCGAACCCCCACTGCAGACCTGGGTACCTGGGGAGGGAACCCCCACTGCAGACCCGGGGGACTGGGGAGGGAACCCCCACTGCAGACTTGGGTACCTGGGGAGGGAGCCCCCACTGCAGACCTGGGGACCTGGGGGCATGAGGTGGCTTGAGCCCAGCAGCCAGCAGGGGCCTGCTGGTGATGGTGACTGTCAGCCCCTGCGCTGCTCCCACACTGGCCGGACCCACCCCCCACAGGGTTCTCCTACCCGCACCAGCTGTCCCTGCCATTTCCAGAGCCTGACCAGGGCGGGGACGGCCTCGGGGTGTCGGGCTGATGGAGGGGGGCTGCTACAGGCATGACTTGGTCTGCGCCTGTCCCCACCCTCTCCTAACTGGGCCCCGTCTCATTTCTGTTTCTTTTTTTTTTTTTTTTTTTTGGCCGGGGCTAGGTTTGAACCTGCCACCTCCGGCATATGGGACCGGCGCCCTACTCCTTGAGCCACAGGCGCCGCCCTCAGTTCTGTTTCTTAGTGTTTCAGTTTCCCGTGGGGCAGAGCTTGTCTCAAACTTCAGCTCATTTGCCTTGTGGCCCTGAAATCCAGACCTAGCCAGTGAGATGGTGTTGGGCGTGGTGGTGGTAAAGGCCTCAAGGAGAAAGGGACCAGGTCCTGTTCCTGTTAGTGCCAGGCTCCCACTGATGCCCTGTCCTGCTCTGGAAAGTGTCAGTAGTTCTCTAGTCTAGTGCCGACACTCTACACCATATCCCTGTGTGCACGCCTTAGAACAGTGATTTTCAGCTGGTGTGAGGCTGCACTCCGCTGTGCCCTGAGAGGATCTTAGGTGTGACGAGAACTTTTTTTGTTGTTTAAACAGCCCGGTAATAATTTATCATTCAGATCATTGATTTTCCCCCATAACATTTGCACATATTCTCATATGCTTTTAAAACTGTTATTGATTTACATTGAGCCAATTTTTTTTTTCTTTTTTTGAGACAGAGTCTCACTACATTGCCCTTGGTAGAGTGCTGTGGCATCACAGCTCACAGTAACCTCAAACTCTCCGGCACAAGTGAGCCTCTTGCTTCAGCCTCCCGAGTAGCTGGGACTTGAGGCACAAGTTACAATGCCAGCTAGTTGTTTTCTTTTTTCAGAGATGGGGGTCTCACTCTTGCTCAGGCTGGTCTCAAACTCCTGAGCTCAAGCCATCACTGGCCTTAGCCTCCCAGAGTGCTAGGATTACAGGCGTGAGCCACCATGCCTGGCCAATTAAATTAGTTTCAGAAGAACTTCAAAGCACAGTAAGCATATTCTCTTTTTTACTCTTCTTTTTGATCAACACAATTCAAGTTTGCTGCAGAAGTTTAACTATAGGTTCAGGTATGTTATGAGATAAGAAAAGGTTGAAAAACACACTGCATTAGAGACTGGCTATTCCCATCATCAAGTGAAGGGCTCTGAGGTGTCCTACAGTAATCTGTTTAATGTCATCAAACCAGCATTTCTCAAGTATGTTGGATCATGGAACCCTCTTCAAGTCAACACCTCTTCACATTTTTCAGAACTAGCTTTTCACAGAGTCCTCCTTGGGAAGCAAGGCCCAACCAGCCCACAGCCACCTCGTGACAGCTGTCAGCTGCTTTGACTCATGGCCACACTCCACCCAGTATGGAATCTCCCTGGACTCTGACCCCCACTGAAATGGAATCTGAGTTTATCTCATCATGAGCCAACCCAGCCTGCCCCATCTCCCCCACCCTGACTCACCCTTGGCTTTCTTCCATTCCCAACCAGTTGGCTTAGGACAGTCTTGGGGAGAGGAGTTACCTGTGACTTCACATCCACCACTACCATCTTCACCGTCCCTATCCAGAGATACCCAGAGAGCGCACCTCACCCTGAGGCTGGGAGCCCATTGAACAGCAAGCTCCTTGCTTCTTTTCTTGGAAAACAGGAAATTTCTCGCCCCCAAGCTCCACTCACACAAATGCTGCTCTTCTTCCCTCCCCCCAACATAAATATTTTGGTTAAATGAGTATTTAGCATTTATATTATCATGACTGTGCAAAAATTGTTCTCCATTGAGCCATTTAGGATACTATCATTATGTTTCATTTCAGAACAACTTTCTGTTTTCCCAAGAGCTGATCGTTGCCTTTATTTTCTGTTTGTTTGCTTGGTTTTCTATATACTTCATAATTCAACCCCAAACTCTATCTAAACTGAAAACTATAATCAAATGTGCAGGTAAACTGGTGGTGGTGGTGTTTGGGGTTGATCTGTTGGTTGGTTTCCTTCTTCTAGGAACTATTCATCCTCTTGCTCCCATCTTGGTTGCTCTGGAGGCCTCTGCTTAGCCACTGTTCTGGTAATTCATTTGCTTCCCGCTAGCATTGAGTTCCATGTTGCCTAGACATCATGTCTTCATCTTGGTTTGTTCTTTTGAGGGAGTGTGACTACCAGCAGCTCCCTAATAGAGGGTGCATGAGCCCTCACTCTCACGTCGGAAAAATGTCATTATTCTGTTCTCACAAATAATTTATAGTTTGGGTGTAAAATTTTAGTTTGCAAATAATTTTGCCTGAGAATTCTTTTTACTTTTTATTTTGAAATATTTTTAGATTTATAGAAAACCTACAAAAAGCAGTGAAGAGTTCTATTTTTGCCAGGGTCCCTTCGTGTTAACATCTCACATAGCCACGGCACAACCATCACAACTAGGAAATTAACACCGGTGCCTTGCTACTCACTGAACGACCTATTTCAGTGTCTCAGTCACGTCTCTGTGCTTCCCACAGGCCAGACCAGGCCCCGTCACGCACTTGGTTGTTGTGTGCTCTTAGCCTCCTCCAGTCTGTCCTTGTCTGTCATGACCTTGACAGTTGTGCAGAATACCACTTATTTTTTAGACTCCCTCAATGTGGCTGTGCCTAAGATTTTCCTCACAATTGGACTAAGCTCTGGGTTTTGGCAGTGTCTTGTACAATGGCGTCAGTAGGACTTATTACTGGGCAGTGCAGACCTTGATCATTCAGCTAACAATCACCATAAACTTACTATTTTCACTTTTTAAGTTAATATGCCAGTGAACATATTTTAAGACTATGAAAATATCTTGTTAATCCTCAGACTTCCAACTAATTTTAGCATTCAATGATGTACCTTGCCTGCAGCAAATATTACTGCAAAGTGCCAAATGATTTTCTATTTTCCTCATTTCTTTTACATTTATTAAGTAGAATTCTCTTATAGGGTAGTCCCTTCTATTTAGTCATTCAATTGTTTATTTTTATAAGCATTGACTTACAGATATATATTTTAGTCTATGGATTATAATACAATTTGGTTATTCAGATTTCCCTCGGAATTTTGAAGGCTTTGCTCCCGAGTCCTTGAGATGTTAGTGTTGCTATTAGTAAGTTTAATGAAACTACGGCACTGACTAGTCTTTAAAAAATAAAAGAAGAGCTGTAATCTCAGCAATCTGGGAGGCCGAGGCAGGTACATTGTGAGAGCTCAGGAGTTTGAGACCAGCCTCAGCGAGAGTGAAATCTTATCTCTAATAACTGGCTGGGTGTTATGGCAAGCACCTGTAGTCCCAACAACTCTGGAGGCTCAGGCAGGAGGATCACTTGAACCCAGGAGTTTGAGGTTGCTATGAACTATGATGCCACGGCACTCTACCGAGGTTGACAGAGTAAGATGCTGTCTCAAAAAAAAAAAAAAAAACAACTAAAACTAAAAGAAGAGGTTTAATGCCATTCTGATCGCTGATCTTTTGTATGTGACCTGTTTTTCTCTTTTAGGAAGTTCAGAAAGTTCACAATATTGTGATTTTATGTTAGTTTTTAAAGATTGTATACAAGGTTCAGTTTAAACATACTGTATATTTGAAGTGTATAGCATGATATTCATCATAAAGTGGATAGTATAGTCAAGCAAATATACGTCATGCCCATCATCTCATATACCGTAGTTACCTTTTTTCATGGTAAAAATACCTAAAATCTACTCTCTGGGAAAATTAGTATTATACAGTCCTCATGTTGTACAGTAGATGTCTAGACTTATCCTAAATTATTGTGACTCTGTTCCCTTTGACCTACATCATCTTCACATCTCAGACTACCCCTTTCCCCATCCTTCATCCTCCAGCCATAAAGGGTATTTGTACTGGGCACTTTCAAGCTAGAAACTCAATGTGTTCTTGGAAATGTTGTTTTATTTCTCTCATAATTTACCCCCTCCACTTTTTCCCTTGTCTTTCTGGAACTCCAATTATTCTAGACTTTTTTTTTGTAGAGACAGAGTCTCACTGTACCGCCCTCGGTAGAGTGCCATGGCATCACACGGCTCACAGCAACCTCTAACTCTTGGGCTTACGCAATTCTCCTGCCTCAGCCTCCCAAGCAGCTGGGACCACAGGCACCCGCCACAACACCCGGCTATTTTTCTGTTGCAGTTTGGCCAGGGCTGGGTCTGAACCCGCCACCCTCGGCATATGGGGCTGGTGCCCTACTCACTGAGCCACAGGCGCCGCCCTATTCTAGACTTTTGATGCTAGATTTTTGGATGCATCATCTAGGTTTTGAATATTTTCATTTCTTATTCATCTTTTGTATTTTTGTTCTACCTTTTAGGAAATTTTTGCTTGCACTTTATCTTCCAACATTTTCAGTATGGATTTCCAAGAGAGCTTTGTTTTCTAAATATTTTTTCATAGCAACGTTTTCTTGTGGATGTAGTATCTTTTACTTATTTCTAAGGCTCTTTGTTGTTTGGGGTAAGTTTTCTTATGCGTCCTGCTGTGATCTATTTTTCCCTCCCAGTTGCTTTCTTCTGTTTGTTTCTGTCTTTCTCCTTCATGTTGGAGGATAATGGAGGATGTTAGCAGATGTCCTCTCATTTTTTATTGTCCATTTCCATTATTTCATAATGGTCAAATGAGATATGCGAACATGTGAACAGGATATTCACACTGTGCCCAGGAATTATCCACAGGTCACTTGTGAAGGGATAAGTGTGCTCTTAAGGTGGAAAGATGGAGCAGTCACTGCCTCTGCCAAGTGATCAAACTTTGCTTTCCTACTAGTGAGCTAATCCAGCTGCTGTCTCCAATGTGATTCACCAGGAAGAATGGAAGTCACCTCCATGCCTTGCCAAAACTGTCCGATTCAAATCTAGTTGTGCCTTTAGAGCTCATCTTCAGTTTATAGAATTTATAAGAGACAGAGGGACGGCGGTGCCTGTGGCTCAGTCGGTAGGGCGCCAGTGCCATATACCCAGGGTGGCGGGTTCAAACCCGGCCCCGGCCAAACTGCAACCAAAAAATAGCTGGGCGTTGTGGCGGGCGCCTGTAGTCCCAGCTACTTGGGAGGCTGAGGCAAGAGAATCGCTTAAGCCCAGGAGTTGGAGGTTGCTGTGAGCTGTGTGAGGCCACGGCACTCTACTGAGGGCCATAAAGTGAAAACTCTGTCTCTACAAAAAAATAAAAATAAAAAAAATAAAGTCTTTTCTTGTCCCTGGACTGGCCCCCTCTCCTTTGTTGTTTTTGTTTTGTTTTGTTTTTTTGTAGAGACAGAGTCTCACTCTATGGCCCTCAGTAGAGTGCCGTGGCATCACACAGCTCATAGCAACCTCCAACTCCTGGGCTTAAGCGATTCTCTTGCCTCAGCCTCCCAAGTAGCTGGGACTACAGGCGCCCGCCACAACGCCCGGCTATTTTTTGGTTGCAGTTCAGCCAGGGCCGGGTTTGAACCTGTCACCCTCGGTATATGGGGCCGGTGCCTTACCAACTGAGCCACAGGCACCGCCCGTGTTTTTTTTTTTTTTTTAGACAGAGTCTCAAGCTGTCACCCTGGGTAGAGTGCTATGGCGTCACAGCTCACAGCAACCTCAAACTCTCGGGCTTAAGCAATTCTCTTGCCTCAGCCTCCCAAGTAGCTGGAAGTACAGGTGCCTGCCACAACGCCAGCTATTTTTTGGTTGCAGTTGTCATTGTTTGGCAGGCCCGGGCTGGATTTGAACCCGCCAGCTCTGGTGTTCGTGGCTGACACCCTAACCGCTGAGCTACAGGTGCCGAGCCCTCCCCTCTCCTTTCTTGCAGGCCCTCACCCTGGCTCTATGCCAAACCTCTCAAAGAAGAACCCACAGGTTAAGCGTTCCCCGAGCTCCTTTCCAAAACCTGAATCATCACTGACCGAGGGGAAGGAAGAGCCTGTGGTGGGGCCATCCCAAAGCTTGTGTAAGAGCCTTGTGACCCATGGCTGTGGCAGAACAAATCAACCACGGGTGTCGTCCCCACTGCTCTGGGCTCTTAGTCCCTCAGGCTCATCTGTTTATCCGGGAGACCATGATCCTATCTTTAGAACGGGAGAAGGGGAACATTCGCTAATGACTTTCTTGAAGAGTTTAGAATGCGGGTTTGAGAATGGATTCCCTTCCCAGAATTGGGCCCAGGTAATTCAGGGTCACGAGTTCTTTCTCTGCCTCGGTCGTGACACTGTCCTTCTGCACTTAGAGAAGCCCCACTCAAAGTGTAGCATACAGTTGAGGAAAACACAGCTTTTGCAGCTGCCTTAGCCATCGGCGCTCACTACTGACGTGTAATGAAGAGTTTGGGTTTCTTATCTTGCATCTCCATTGCTCACCCTGGATCCATTCTCCAAGCTTGTCTACACTGCTTCATGCCCTGAGAAGCCAATATTTAATGGAGAGACTTGGTGGACACCAGAGGGTGGGAGGAAGGCGAAGATGGATAATTCCTTTCCCACCCATTCCCCAGCCTAATGGGACACTCCTGGGCCACAGGTTTAGTTCTGTGACTCTGCGGCTGGAGGCCACCCTTTCCAAGTGCCCAGAAATAATAGCAGTCCCCCCACAGGAGGTCCTGGCTGTGTGGATCATGGTACCTGTTTGGTCCAAATTCAGTTGCAAGAGTTCTCTGTGAAGTGGAATGGCCCAGCTTTAATGTAGGGTGGCCATCCACCGGCTCCTTTGACCTGGCTCTTGTTACTGAAGTCCATCAAGTGGTCACTGGGAAGCCAGGCCACCCTGACCAGTTCCCCTACATTGATCAGTGGCCGATTTTAGTCCGTAAGCCCCCTCCCTGACTTCACGCGTGTGCAGTGGGTACCTATTCGTCAGTATTGCTTGCTTGTTCCTGGTCACAAGGGGACCCCCCTCGTGCTCAGAGCCAGTTCTGCCCCCATCTGGGGAGGAGGATTTGCCTCCTCCCTACACTCCCTGACAGTGTCTTCTACAGAAGAGAGCTTGCCAGCACCTAGCCCCCATTCCTCCCCATTCACCTCCAGCCTCTCGCCTTTGGTCCCATATAGACCCTGAGCCAAGGCGTGGAGCTCCCATTCTCCCCCTCCAGGAAGCACCCCTGGGAACAGCCGTGATAGTGACTGTCCCTTCCTTGTTAATGTTCCCTTCTCTACTTCAGACTTATACAACTGGAAGACACAGAGCCCACCCTTCTCTGAGAAGCCCCAGGTCCTGACCTCCCTTATTGAGTCCATCCTTCAAACTCACCATCCAACCTGGGATGACTGCCAGCAGCTCCTGCTAACGCTCCTCACATCTGAGGAATGGGAGAGTCAGAGTTGAGACATGGAAAACCTTCCTGGCCTGTACCGGTGCCATAGAGGAAGAGAGGAGGGAGAATTCAATAGAGTGTTCCTGTCTGAATAGCTGGATTGGGATCCTAACACCTTAGCAGGGTCCCAGGCTCTTGACACTTTTCACTGGCCTCTCTTAACTGCCCTACAACCTGTGGCCCGAAAGCCCATTAATTTGTCAAAAACATCTGAGGTAGTCCAGGGCCCAGATGAGTCTCCCTAGCCGTACTTGGAGCAACTCAGTCATTCTGAATTTACCCCGTTTGACCCTTCCACCGACACTAGGGCAGTGAATCTGACTTTTGTCTCTCAGTCCACACCAGATATTAGAAATAAACTTCAAAAGCTGGAGGGGTTTGCTGGAATGAATATTTCTCATCTCTTAGAAGTTGCCCAGAAAGTCTATGACAACAGAGATACAGAAAAACAAAAATGGAAAACGGCAGCAACTAAAAAAGCTACTCGTAGACAGGCTAAGGTCACAGCGACTGAAAAAGCTACTTGTAGATAGGCTTAAGGTCATTGCAGCTGTGCTACAAGTGGTTCAATAGGACCACCTGAGAAAAGAAAGAGAAGAGCCCCAGGCCTAGCCAGCTGAATAGGCCTAGATTAGAGAGAGACCAATGTGCCTACTACAAAAAGAAAGGCTATTGGGAGAATGAGTGCCTGGAACGCAATGCCAGCCGCAAAACCCCATAAAGGGTCTTGGTGTTGCCAACAGGAGATGAAAATAATTCTGATTGGCAGGGCTGGGCTCTCTCCCACTAGGCCCCGGAGAGCCCAGGGACAAGCCAAGTACAAGTACGAGCCACCCGATTAGATTTCTGGTAGTACAGGAGTGGAGCAATCTGTCTTGCAGGAACGGCTGGCAGCTCTGTCTGAGGAGAAAGTTCCCATCCAAGGAGCTACTGGAGCAACACAGATGTGCCTGGTCACTCAACACTGAACTGTAGACTTAGGGGAAAACCGAGTTACTTACATTTTCCTAGTGATTCCAGACTGCCTGTACCCTCTCCTCGGCAGAGACCTCCTTCGAAAACTTGGAGCCACAATCTCATCCCCACTCCCAGAGGAATGAGATTACGCTGAGCTCGGCCTCACTGCAGGGAAATTTGATCTGTCAATTAAGCCTCTCTACCCCTTTGTCAGAAGAATACCTCTTACTCCCTCCTCAGAGGGAGAGGGAGAAGGGTGTGGGGAGACCTCACCTGAGTTATTAGCCAAATTGAAGGCCAGATTCCCTGGGGTCTGGGCTGACCCTACCCCCCCAGGGCTAGGTTGGTCATCACCTGCTGGTGCTATTCCAATGGCTAGCCAGAGCCTCACCCGGAGTTCGGCAGTACCCTAGGAGTCACCAGGCCCTCCTTGGAATAGCCCCACATGTCTGGCACTTGTTAGAGACCAGAATCCTTATCCCATGCATTCATTTCTGCTCTAACCGAGGCAATTAGTAAGGCCCTAGGAATACAGTGGAAACTTCACTGAGCCTATGGACCCCAAAGTTCAGGCCAGGTAGAATGAACCAGGCCCTAAAAGAAACTTTAACCAAACTCATTGAAGAAACTGGTGAAAGATGGATGGAGCTCCTCCCCTTAGCAGCCCTTAGAGCACAATGTACGCTGTACCAGGCAGGTTTCACCCCTTATGAAATAACATATGGCAGACCCCCTCCCCTACTCTCCAGGGTACGTGAAACCCGCTTAACAGAAATAACTAGCCACTCTTTTCTGAAGTATCTCAAAACCCTCTATCAGGTTCAAACAGACCCCATATTCGACCCGCACTACCCTGTTCTCCACAACCCTAGACAACCCCAAAGAACAGACCTAAAGCCCCTCCTGCCCCCTAGCCTGCTAAGCATGCTAAATAACATGCACCATCTTTTAAACACCACCCTGCCTGATGTGGCCACAGACTGCTGGCTGTGTCTGAAATCTCAGCCCCCAAAACCTATTGGTTGAGGCATACAGACACCTCCAGTTAAAAACCAAGATGCCAGGGCGGTGCCTGTGGCTCAGTGAGTAGGGTACTGGCCCCATATGCCGAGGGTGGCGGGTTCAGACCCCGCCCCAGCCAAACTGCAACGGAAAAATAGCTGGGCGTTGTGGCGGGCACCTGTAGTCCCAGCTGCTCGGGAGGCTGAAGCAAGAGAATCATGTAAGCCCAAGAGTTAGAGGTTGCTGTGAGCCATGTGATGCCACGGCACTCTACCCGAGGGTGGTACAGTGAGACTCTGTCTCTACAAAAATAAATAAATAAATAAAAAATAAATAAATAAATAAAAAATAAAAACCAAGATGCCTTGCTGTGTCAGCAGCTAACCCTGCCCCTCACCCTAGGAGATGTAGCCGGTTGAGTGAGCTGCCTTTGCACCCGGTGTTACAACCTGAGTCCACCCTAGAACTTGTATGCAACTCCACCCAAGATATGAGCTCCTTCCTAGCATATTTTGCCACAAATGGGCATGTACCATGGGCCTAACACAATGCATTACCACCCGGCTAGGGCAACCAGCTGGGGCTTGTGCTGTAGTCCATGTGTTGTACTCATTTCCACCTGTAAGAAAAACTCAGACCCCACTTCAGGTATAAATCAGATGGTGATTTATTACACCTGCACAGGGGGTCGCTGCCCAAAAGGGCAGGTGGCCCCAAAATGAGGAGCAGGCTGATTTTTATACCATTTTTGTGCTATGTTGGCAGGTAGGCAAGTGAGCACAGAAGCAGAACATGGCGGTTAGCTCGGGGCGGGCTTACAGTGTGGGCTACAACTTGGCAGTTGGCATGAAAACAACTTGGGAGACTCAGTAGCTTGGGCAACTCTGCTTGAGTAAGCTTTCACCATTGTTTTACCTGTGGCTAGGAGTCTTTGGGAACTCAGGGAACTTCTTTACTCTATTCTGAAACCTGTTGCCAGATTTTGCCCAGGGGTGGGGGTGGTTTGAGATGTGTGGGGACTCAGGCTGAGACAGTTAGGGGCCTTTAGGGGTCTTTTTTGCTGAGTCGGTTATTACACATGCACTCCCACAGGTATATGTTTATTCAGGCCCTGAAGGAGAAAACCTAATCCCCACCCCACTCCCCGGCATAAGCCCTCACAAAAAGAGAGTGCCACTCCTGGTCCCAGTCCTCTGAGGACTAAGTATTGCAGGAGCAGTCACCGTGAACACTACTGCACTAGGGAAAAGTGAACAAGGCTTCGCAGCTTTGTCCCAACAAATTGATGAAGAGTTAGGAGGTCTCCAGTCAGCTGCAGACAATTACACAACCAGGGAGAGTCCCTAGCAGAAGTAGCAGTCCACAACCAGAGAGGCTTAGACCTTCTCTTCCTAAACCCAGGAGGACTGTGTGCCACACTGGGGGAAACATGCTGTTTCTATGCCAGCCAGTCAGGAGTCATTAAAAGCACTTTGCAGAAAATCCAAGATAACTTAGACAAGAAAAAAGGAGCAAGCAAATTCCCAGTCTTGGTTCCAAAGCTTATTTGATTGGAACACCTGGGTGACTGGTTTAGTCAGCAGCCTGGCTGGACTAGTTATTTTTCTCCTGTTCGGGCTTCTCAGGACCATGTATTCTCAAATGGATAATAAATTTCATTCAACAAATAGCCCTGGTAAAACTCATGATAATAAGAACTCAGTAGAACCAAATGCCTACACAAGATGAGTCAATGATTTGAATTGGACATAAGACTCCTGGGGAATGAAAAGCCGGACAGACCCCCCAGCTTGCACTCTCCCTCCTCATCACTGCTGCCCAAGAGAACATACATCCTGCAGACATGGGTTGTTAAACAAACATACCCTGCGGAGATGGAGAGATGGACTTAGAGTTACCAACCCTTGTAAAACCACATTCCTATCTTCATGGGACATCTGGTTCCACTTGTGACCACCCAACCCCCTATGCTATAGATCTAACCTTGCAAAGTCTTGCTTCTGTAAACTGCTCCACTAAAAGGAATTCACCCCTCCCCCTGCCCCAACTGAAAGAAAGATATAAAAACTTGGCTCCTTTGTTATGCAGAGCAGAGAGTGTGAACCCCCTCTCAGTCATGGCTGGCCAATAACGGATCCCATACTCCATACTCGGTTTGAACTCAGTGTGCTGGCATTTTCTCTACAATTCCACATGTGTTGGGTACAACAGCCCCTCCTCCCCTCCCCCTGCTCCCTTTTTCCCATATCCCCCACCTTGGATTAGCTCATCTACTGCCTTCCTATTAGAATTGAGTACATTGGATTCTTGCTTCTCCATTCCTGTGATGCTTTACTAAGAAGCAAGTGTTCCAACTCTTTTTTTTTTTTTGAGACAGAGCCTCAAGCTGCCGCCCTGGGTACAGTGCCATGGCATCACAGCTCACAGCAACCTCCACCTCCTGGGCTTAAGCGATTCTCTTGCCTCAGCCTCCCAAGTAGCTGGGACTGCAGGCGCCCACCACAACGCCCGGCTATTTTTTGGTTGCAGCCATCATTGTTGTTTGGCGGGCCTGGGCTGGATTCAAACCTGCCAGCTCAAGTGTATGTGGCTGGTGCCTTAGCCGCTTGAGCCACAGGCGTGGAGCCTGTTCCAACTCTTTTAACATGCTTTAAATGGTGCTAGGTTGGCCAAGCTGACTCCATCTTAGATCTGAAAAACCATTCTGTGAGACTCTGTTACTGGTGGTCATAACTCAGATAAGAGAGACATGCCACAAGCTCATTGCCTTCTTACACCTGTCCAGTTACAAAGCCATGAGAAATATGTGTCCACTGCAAAGCTCTGACACCCCGATAAGAACAGCAGGCTGGAGAGTCCCAATAATGAGCTGTACATCCTTGGAGCCCCGATAAGAAAGACTTGTCTGTAAAGCCAGCTGCTCTTCATCCTGCCATAAATAGAACTGCCTCCCTCCCTAACACTGCTAAAATCTCTTTAGGGGCGGTGCCTGTGGCTCAAGGAGTAGGGCGCAGGTCCCATATGCCGGAGGTAGCGGGTTCAAACCCAGCCCCGGCCAAAAATCACAAAAAAAAAAAAAAAGAAAAGAAAAAGAAAAGAAAATCTCTTTAGATTTCAGCCCACTTGTACTCCGAGCATAAAATGAACGTTGCGGCATGTTTGTTACATTTGGTCTCAGGTGTTTTGTTCTGGGCCTCTTTTTACCTATCAAATGGGACTTAGTATTAATAGCTGTGCCTTACATAAAGCTAGGCTGTAAGTTCAAGGGCAGCGACTGGGTTTGTATCTCGTTCATCTGTGTATATCTTGACTAGAGCTCTGATTTTTGCATAGTAGGTGCTCAAGAAACAGAAGTTGACTAGATGGACACAGTATCTCACTTCATTCACACATAAATCTTGTCAGGTTTGATCAGATCCCAGTAATGGATTTTTGTGTGTGTGTGTGGTTTTTTGGCCAGGGCTGGGTTTGAACCCGCCACCTCCGGCATATGGGACCGGCGCCCTACTCCTTGAGCCACAGGCGCCGCCCAAACAAATCTTGTCAGGTGCAATTTACTATCACTCCTGTTCTGCCATTCTGCAGATGAGGCATCTGGGGCTTAGACGAGTTAAATATCAATAATTTGCTCAAGGGTACGCCATTGGTGGGGGCTCTAGTGAGTTCTGGCAGACTTCAAGCCCAGAGTCTAAGCCAACGCACTCCACAGCATTTAGACATTTGAGCAAAGGGTGAAGTTGCATTTTCCCCTGGCTAATGATTCTCTCATGGAGGAATTTTCATAATCCCGGCAAATGTGTACATACATTTATTTATATCCTTTATATTTTCCCTCCAGGTTAAGGCAACACTCAGAATCACATAAAACTGAAGTTTGTATAATCCAAAGAAAAGGTAGAATAAAAATTGCAAAATGTTATAGTGTCATGTTCATAATCCAGAGATTATTTATAATTACGATGCTCCTTTTATTTGAAGAATTGCAAGTGCTTTTATGGGAATCAGTTTGTTTAGGTTTGCAATTTCATGCTTGGAATAACCTGCAAAAACATCCATGTGCTTCAGGCTGGGGTGTGCAAAAGGATTCATTATCAGGTTTTAGCTTGAAATCTGAGGCAGAACAATGCCATTTCTGGGAGAGATTTTTAAAATACGAGTCTATAGCCACATAGCCAAGTTTTCTTGGGGGTGAACCCATCGGAGGAGTGGAAATGAAAACAATGAGGTGAAAATAAAAGCCTTTTTTTTCCTTTCTAATACTGTTTTGTTGCATTTGTGAGGCAGGTGGGAGGGAATTTAGGTCACCCCTCAGGCACTGCAAATACTTCCTTCAGTGAGTTCTGGGACAGCCACAGGTGTTGATATAATCTTGCAGGTGGGGAGGATCCCAGGTCTTGTGTAACTTGTGTTCATTATTAGTAGTTAAGTGCCTCCCAAAGCCACCTTGAGTATTCCTTTGGGGACTGGGATGCCTTTGGGCCGAGTACCCCTTCCTTCAATCCCCCCCCGCCCCCCCCCCCCCCGGCTCTCTGACTGGACAAGGGCACAACTAAAAGTTCACAGAGGCAGCACATGAGGCCTGCAGAGGGACTGTTCCTAAAAACAAATCTCCTACCAACCCAGAAAATCTCTCACAAGGGTTGTAGAGAAAGAAATAAACATTCAACTGGAATACCGGCCTCAGGGACTGCAATGACAGAAACCTCGCTGTCTCACAGAGCCCCCGGAGGCAACGGATGGCTCCTGAGGCCAACAAAGGAGCTAGTCATGTTGGAGCTAGTCAGGCCTCCAGCAGGAGGATCCAACAGTGCCTGGCCACACAGAGTCTACCCTAGATTCAACTGGCAATCGGGGTAACCATTTGCATTAGCTAACTGGTGTTATCCAGAGGAAAAACAAACTTCTCATAGCTGTAGGTGAGGAAGTAGTTTTCCAACTGGAAGGGAGGTAGCGGAAGGGTTAGGCTTCCACTGACGCGGGGTGCTGTCTCCTTCGTGATTACGTTTTAAAGGAGTGGCTCCGTGGCCTTGGAAAAAGACACTCCTGAGTCCTAAGGCTGCCAAGAGGCTAATTTAACTTTTATAATAATAAGATTCACATACATCTCAAAAAGAAGAGAGAGCTTAAAAGTCCACGTTTCCTGAAATAAATGCTCTAAGAAGAAAAGGAAGGGAGGTGAAGTCTCTTCCCTTATTTCCAATAGGGAGAAAGAAGCCTCGCCTCTCATGTATTTATTTATTTTGCAGTTTTGGTCCAGGGCTGGGTTTGAACCTGCCACCTCCAGTGTGTGGGGCCAGTGCCCTACTCCTTTGAGCCACAGGCACCACCCAAGAAGCCTCTTATTTTTTTAAATGATACGTAATAGATACACACGTTTTCAGGATGCATGTTAAAATTTGATACGCTGATACAATTAAGTGAAGGTAATGGGAGATCTATAATCGTAGGTCTTTGTCATTTCTTTATGTTGGGAATATTTGAACCATTCTCTTCTGGATATTCTGAAATGTGCCACAGGCTATGTTAACTGTAACTTAAATGTTAACTGTAGTCACCCTGCTGATCTGTGGAACAAGTTCCTGTTTTTATTTATTTATTTTTATTTATTTATTTATTTTGAGACAGAGCCTCAAGCTGTCACCCTGGGTAGAGTGTCGTGGCATCACTGCTCACAGCAACCTCCAATTCCTGGGCTGAAGCAATTCTCCTGCCTCAGCCTCCCAAGTAGCTGGGACCACAGGCGCCCGCCACAAAGCCCTGCTAATTTTTGGTTGCAGACGTCATTGTTGTTTGGTGGGCTGGGCTGGATTCAAACCCGCCAGCTCAGGTGTCTGTGGCTGGTGCCTTAGCCGCTTGAGCCACAGGGGCTGAGCCAAGTTCCTTTTTTTAATTTGCATTTGTTTCTAGAGGCCCAAGAAGTGGCAGCAAAGGTCACATCTCTGCTTCCCACGTGGGGCACGCCCGTCTTGACCCAGGTGCTATGGGAAGAGGCACGTGCTAACAGCCTTGTCACTCCTGTTCTCCTTCCATCCCTCCCCTTCACAGACTCAAAGTCAGGTCGTTCTGGGCAGGTTGTGTTCTAGAAAGAGCACGTATGCTTGTTGTTGCTTTTATTTTATTTTACTTTTTTTTTTGTAGAGACAGAGTCTCACTTTACCGCCTTCAGTAGAGTGCCATGATGTCACAGGACTCACACCAACCTCTAGCTCTTGGGCTTCTGCGATTCTCCTGCCTCAGCCTCCCGAGCAGCTGGGACTACAGGCGCCTGCCACAACGCCTGGCTATTTTTTGGTTGCAGTTCAGCCGGGGCTGGGTTTGAACCCGCCACCCTCGGTATATGGGGCCAGCGCCCTATTCATTGAGCCACAGGCACCACCCTTGTCGTTGCTTTTATCACACGAGGCAGCTAACATGTAGTTTTGCGCCGCTGTCTTGGCTCTCAAACCAATAAGCCGTTCAGATTTTATCTGGACGGTTCAGAGGACCTGGAGACTCTTTGCCATGACACCCCGTTTCCTAGCTTTAATCAGTTTTTCATTATTCCCCTAGGTACTTAATGAGCAACTCTCAGTCTAACTCTTATTCTAGGCTTTGAAGAAGGTGGAAGGATGGAAGGCTCGGGCCCCTCACCTCTAGGAATTTGCACCACATTCAGGGAGGCCACGTAACAACATGTGGAACAGACCCAGCTGGGGCAGAATGACTCTGGGCCCTGACAAGTGGGCTGGGCTGAAAGCACATGAAGTGAGAATAAGATGGAGTCAGGCAGACCAGAGACATGACACAGCTGGTCTGTCCTTCTGGTACAGGACTTACCAGAGCAGTCTATGGGTCCCTCCATGGTCACCAGAAATGTTACCAAAGAGGGTCCACCATCTGTCACTGTCAGCCAGTATGCAGACAGGGATAGGTCCACCAAACTTTATTTGTCGGAAGACCAGGATTCTGGAGAACAGTGAGAGCAGCCTCTCCAAGACTCTTCTGTTCTTCCATTTCCAAAATTGCAGTTTTATACATAAAAGTTCAAAGCAAAGACCACATCAACCCCTATTCCAAATAATAGTCAGCATAACTCAGTGACCTATTACACATTCCAATTCAAAACACTGGAAGCTGTCAGCCTGGGGAAGGACTTTATGAAGAAGACTTCCGTGGCAATTGCAACAACAACAAAAATAAACAAATGGGACTCAAAGAAACTGAAAAGCTTCTTTGAGCTAAGGAGACAACAACCAAAGCAATAGACAACCTACACATTGGGAAAGGATATTTGCACATTTTGAATCAGACAAAAGCTTGATAACTAGGATCTACAGAGAACTCAAATTAATCAATATAAAAAGAGCCAACAATCCCTTATATCAATGGGCAAGAGACATGAATAGAACCTTCTCTAAAGAAGACAGACGAATGGCTTAACAAACACATGAAAAAATGCTCTTTGTCCCTAAGTATTAGAGAAATGCAAATCAAAACCACCCTGAGATACCATCTAACCCCAGCAAGAATGGCCCACATCACAAAATCTCAAAACTGCAGATGCTGGCGAGGATGTGAAGAGAAGGGAACACTTGTACGCTGCCGGTGGGACTGCAAACTAGTACAACCTTTTTGGAAGGAAGTATGGAGAATCCTCGAAGAACTCCAGCTAGGCCTCCCATTTGATCCTGCAATCCCATTACCGGGCATCTACCCAGAAAGAAAAAATCTTTTTACCATAAGAACTCTTGCACTAGACTGTTTATTGCAGCTCAATTTGCAATCAACAAAATGTGGAAACAGCCTAAATGCCCACCAACCCAGGAATGGATTAACAAGCTGTGGTATATGTATACCATGGAATACTATTCAGCCATTAAAAAGATGGAGACTTTACATCTTTTGTATTAACCTGGATGGAAGTGGAAGACATTATTCTTAGTAAAGCATCACAAGAATGGAGAAGCAAGAATACCATGTACTCAATTCTGATATGAAGACAATTAATGACCCAATACACAGTGGGGGGTAGGGGATGGGGAGAGCAGAGAAAGGGAAGGAGGGAGGGGGTGGGAGGTCATGGTGTGTGGACCTCACACACACCATGGTGAGGTGTAACATTAAGGTGTTAGACCTTTTGGGGGCCAGACACAAGTATAAGAGGGTCTTTATCTAACAAATGCAATCAAAATAACCTGGTTCTTTGTATTCCAATGAATCTCCCCCCCCCCAAAAAAAAAAAGTTAATCAATCTACCTAAACTACTCAAGATAGACATATTTAGGGTGGGAACTAAATTTACAAAACAGGGCGGAACCTGTGGCTCAGTGAGAAGGGCGCCGGCCCCATATACCGAGGGTGGCGGGTTCAAACCCAGCCCCGGCCAAACTGCAACCCAAAAATAGCCGGGTATTGTGGCGGGCGCCTGTAGTCCCAGCTGCTCGGGAGGCTGAGGCAGGAGAATCGTGTAAGCCCAAGAGTTAGAGGTTGCTGTGAGCCGTGTGACGCCACGGCACTCTACCCGAGGGCGGTACAGTGAGACTCTGTCTCTACAAAAAAAATAAATAAATAAATTTACAAAACAGTAAGAATGGGAGACAGGAGGACCTCAACTGACCATGTCAGCTGTGTCACATCTGCCCTGGCCCACCTGACTCCATATCATTCTCACTGCTTGAGCTTTCAGCTTGAAAGTCCTCCCTGGAAGCTGGACAGATTGCGTATGAAGGTGGCAAGCAGGTTTTCTTTTTTCTGGCTATCTTGTCACAAGGGAGAGTGGCCCATCCTCATCTGTTTCTATGGCTCTGTGTTAGTTGATTGTCAATCAATTCTTTGTCTTGAAAGGACCCAGCTAACTCCATTGTGTTAAAACTAACTCCATTTTGTCTCACAGCCTTCACTGACCCCACTTTGCCCCACAGCCTTCAATTTGCAGTTGCATACCAAAGGTGATAGGCAACCTGCTTGCATACCAAAGGTGATAGGCAACCTGCTTCCTCCCCGACCCCGCTCCAGTATGTCTTCCCCAGCAATAACGCACTCACCTTCAACCCCAGTAGTAGTAATTCCTTCCCCCAGGCTAATTAGCCCAGATCAAATGTTGACAACAAACATTGTCCAGTTCCCTAAGCCCCTACCAGCTCTCCCCAGCAGTTTGCCCAACTGCCCCTCCCTTTTTCCTTTCTGTATCCTTAAAACTGCTCTTCCCTCTGGTCAGGGCTTCTCTGCTCTCCTGCTGTGTCAGGAACGGAGAAGCCCAAGCCCGAGCTTGTAAATAAACTACCTCTTGCTTTTGCATCGGACTTGGTCTTCGGGTGATTTATGAGGGGTCCCCCGTGACCTGGGCACAACAGTCTGACCACCCTAGAACCCACTGTTTAAAGCACCAGCACATCTTCATGTTGGTGATCCAGATGCCTCCTCCACAAGCAGGAGGCAGAACAGCACCAACTAGGCATGGTTATTTGGGTTTGTTATTTTTGCCATCTGTCTTCTGAGGTCTTATCTTGTTGCAGGAAGATGAGGCCCAATGGAGAGAAAGAACACTCAGACACGGTGGGGCTTTATTCCAGCTGGTGGAGCAATGATAGACTAGAGTCCAAAATGGCCGTGCTCCCCCACTGGCTCAGTCTTCTCATTTTTATCTCCAGTCAAAAATTCCAGTCCACGGGTACCTTTTTCACTGGTCAGTCGAATCAAACTGGAGAAGCAGGCTAGGGCTTTTACAGAAGCGGAAGCAAGCATTGGTTTCCAGGTCCCAGGAAGTTAAGTTTCTACTAATTCCTAAGAGCAGAGTCACCATGGGGAGAACCTTACAGGTATGTCCTTGGGACCTTCTTGGGAAGACCTCTATTCTCTTAGACCTCACTTTTCCCGGGTATCCTCTCTCAATCTCAGGGGAAAGGAGAAAGGACTGTAGGCTTTAGGCAAGCACCTGGAGCTCTCTGTTGGCCTGCTACTCACTCCCTTGCAGTGATACAGGGTTCCCCCCATTCAGGGCTGGACAAGGGCCTCCATTTTCCAAGCCTAAGCAAACAGATTTTTTCTCTCTAAACTGCACTCTCTGAACACAAGCAAGACAGGAGAAAAGCAATTTTTCCAGTAGCCCCTTCTTGAGTGGACTATTCTGCCACTTTTGCCTGGAGCTGAAGGACTACATTCATTAGTTAATAACCTCATTCATTCGCTAATCAACATGGAAGTCTGCCAAGTCCTGGCAGAATGTAATTCTCCAGATCTCCCTATTTACAACAGTATATAATCCCTAGATAAAAGCTCCCCTCCCCCCACGGGGACTTCCTACTTGGGTCTACCCCCTCTGCCAGAGGCTCTAGTGCTTTTCATTCCTTCTATATTCCTTTTTATCTAATAAATCCTATCTTATCACTGATCTCTGTGGGTTCATTCTTCAGAGACCAAGGACCTACTGCAGAAAGAAATTCCATCAACAGCCGCTGGGGAAGAGCATGGTGTGTGCCAGTAATAAAGAGAAGACTGGCTTGGCAGAAGCAGAGGGATCCTCAAAAGAAGAGACAAAATAGTGTCTGTAGCATAATAGGGTGGCTGCAGTGACAGTCTGGGCAGACTGGTGTCAGTGGTGTGGGTCAAAAGATGCCCATGGCCTTCTCTAACCTGTCCCCTGCCTCCAGGGTTCTCCCTCTGCCCAGCACTGCGGCCAGCCCTGTTACCTGAGTACAGTGCTAATCAGCCACTTTTCTGTGAAATCACAGAAAAAAAAAAAAGGCAAATCTTTTTTTAATGTCTGTCTTTGAACAAAAGAAAGGGAAATCCTCAAGCAGCAGAAATGAAGAGAGAATTCATGGCCAAGCAGTGAGCAGAAGCTGGAAGCTGAAGCCTGTGGAAACTGCAGAGGGCAAGACTTAGGCTCCAGGACAGGGCTGGGGTATGACACCTGTGGGGGAGCAGCACACGTGGCCTGAGGCTTTCTCTCTCCTGGAGGAGAGAAAATGTTGATCTGAGCTCAGCATAAAAGCAAGAGCATCAGAGAGGTTCCCCTTCCTTAAAAGGGGTTAGGAAATGCTTCTACCAACTCAGGGAAGTATGACGAAGCAAGTTATCTGTCTTGGGGCATAGATGCAAAAAATAAAAATCATTTCTCAGAAATGGCGTCCCCAGAGATGTGCATTAAATGGGTGCAGAGTTCAGATGTCTTTACCTCTGATGTCCAGGAACCCCCAACAGACAATTAACATAGTATTTGGTCTAGAACAACTGAAACATCGCAGATTCTAGTAGATACTAAACCACTCTGTAGAACCACTGACATGGCCCAGGGTATATGAGAGTCACCCAGGAAAAACAGAAGGCCACGGGCATCTTTTGACCCACACCCACAGCCAAGGATGAGCTCAGAATAGACAGTGACAAATCATACGAAGAAATGAAGCTCCCTGAGTGGGAGCCAGTGAAGGCCTCCACAGATGCTCAGGACCTCACAGCCTGCAGGGAGCAGAGCAACCTGAAAGCAGCCACAGCCGACAGCAGATCCACATTTCCAGCACAGAACCCAGGGCTCCTGCCCGGTCCCAGGCTGCTTCTCCTGTGCTTACTTCTCACACGTATGGTGTTCCGGTCCCCCCTGCCAGGCAGACTCGAAATCTCGAGCCATCTTCAAATTCTTCCTTGCTCAATCATCTCCCTTCCTCTGCCTCTCTGCTCTGGGAATTCACTGGTCTCCCAGCCTTCCTGGCTCCAAGATCCTCTTTATGTCACCTCCACACTGCCTCTCAGTTACCTTCATACATGGCAAGTCCCACAAGTTTGCTTCCCTGAGCCAAACTCCTGATTATTAAAATTCAAACAGCCTTGCCCAGTTTGCACCTAAACTACCTTTCCAGTTTTATTTCCTATTATAGCATCACCCTCACCCCAGGCCCCTGTTCCGGGGACATTGGCTCATTCATCCTTCCTACGCCTTCCTCCTTGCTTCCTTCCCTCTGACCAGCCGTCCTCACCACGCCGGCGGACCGGAGGCCTGCCCTGGCTGCTGCTTGTGGAAGAACACAGGTGTTAGGGCTGGACATACCTGGTTTCAGCTTCCAGAGATGTCACTTTATAGCTCTCTGCCTCAAGCAACAAGAGGTCACAACCCCCCCAGCCTCAGTTTCTAATTCTATAAAATGGAAATAATATCTATTTTGCGGAGTTGTGAAAAATTCAAGATAATCTATGTAAACAACGAGCACAGACCTGATCCAAGTGAGGGCTCGATAAATAGCGGCTGAATGGAGCCTCTAGCCTCACACTTTTATGGAAATTATGTCATTTCTGTCTTTCCAACCAGAGTCCCCAGCGGCTTGAGGTCTTATTGACCTTTACATCTTATTGTCTAACACAGGAAGTCTTTTTTTTGTTTGTTTGTTTGTTTGTTTTGTGTAGAGACAGAGTCTCACTTTATGGCCCTCGGTAGAGTGCCGTGGCCTCACACAGCTCACAGCAACATCCAACTCCTGGGCTTAAGCGATTCTCTTGCCTCAGCCTCCCGAGCAGCTGGGACTACAGGCGCCCGCCACAACACCCGGCTATTTTTTGGTTGCAGTTCAGCCGGGGCCGGGTTTGAACCCGCCACCCTCGGTATATGGGGCCGGCGCCTTACCGACTGAGCCACAGGCGCCGCCCAGACAGGAAGTCTTGACACATCAGCTGACTGGGAAGAGCAAGGCACACAGTTCCCGGTGTGAGGAGGGGAGGCTTTGGGTAGAGGCGCCTGGCAGATCTCACGTGACGGAAGAGTATCAAGGCCAATTTATATTGCGTTACTCCAGAAAGGGTAGAACCACCCCCAGGAGCTGTAAGGGGGCTGATTTTAATTCAGAATAGGAAGGAATGTCCAGGGCAGCACCTGTGGCTCAACGGAGTAAGGCGCCAGCCCCATATGCTGAAGGTGGTGGATTCAAACCCAGCCCCGGCCAAAAAACTGCAAAAAAAAAGGAAGGAATGTCCAAAATTTAGAAAACTTTAACATGAGAACAGATGCCACATGTAAGCTACCTGCTGTTAAGAGAAACAGATTACAGCTGGGTAGGGTGGCAGACACCCTCAGGAGGCTGAGGCAGGAGGATTGCTTGAGCTCCGGAGTTGGGGCCAGCCTGGGCAACATAGGAAGACCCTTTCTCAAACAAAACAAAAGACAACATAAAACTCAAATTACAATAAGCATCCCAGGGTTGTATGAAAGACAAAACCAGATCAGTGATTCTTAACTTTTGGAAGTCACAGACGTCTTTGAAAATCTGACAAAATTCCTGGATCTGCTTCCCTAGAAAAGTGCCCTGAAGCATAACATCTTGCAAATAACTTCAGGAGTTTCAAAGCCCTTCCGGGATGCTGTGTTCCCTTCCGTTTTGCTGTCAGTCATAAGAGAGAAGGCATCAGTTGCTGTCGTCTGCAGCAGAATTCATAGTTCCCATCATAGCTAAGAGCTCAGTGCCCCTGCCACAAATTAAACACTACATATTCATTGGTTAAATGAATGAATAAATGAAATGATTGATCTGATCACTAAGGAAAGATATTTACTATAAGAAGGAGAAAAGAGAAGGAAAAAAAGAAAGAAAGAAAATCAAGAGTTTTTGAAAAAGAACAACACGGGGCGGCTCCTGTGGCTCAGTCGGTAGGGCGCCGGCCCCATATACCGAGGGTGGCGGGTTCAAACCCGGCCCCGGCCAAACTGCAACCAAAAAATAGCCGGGCGTTGTGGCAGGCGCCTGTAGTCCCAGCTGCTGGGGAGGCTGAGGCAAGAGAATCGCTTAAGCCCAGGAGTTGGAGGTTGCTGTGAGCTGTGTGAGGCCACGGCACTCTACCGAGGGCCATAAAGTGAGACTCTGTCTCTACAAAAAAAAAAAAAAAAAAGAAAAAGAACAACACGGATGCCAAAGGGTAGAGAAAGGCCAATCAGGCTGGGGAAGAAGATGCCTCTCTGGACAGCCTCAACTCCCAGCCCATCTTCTAACTGCCAGGCTCCTTGGGAGCAGGCTCCCTGCTCTGTGATAATGGAACAGATAATGGATAATGATAATGGATATAATCAGGGTGATAATGGAACATCCCTAGGGCCACTGCTCACAGCAATCCATCATGACCACATCCAGATGATACCCTGACTGGATTTTTTTTTTTGCAGTTTTTGGCCAGGGTCAGGTTTGAACCTGCCACCTCTGGCATATGGAGCCAGCGCCCTACTCCTTGAGCCACAGGCGCCGCCCCCCTAATTTGATTTTAAAACTTCGTTTCCTCTGTGGATTGAGGGCTCAAGTCCTGCGTGGCTGCTCACTCTCCATGATTACAGATGCTCCATTCCCGCTGGAAACAGCACTGAAATTGTGTTGTGGTTGGTTTTTTCCACAGAGTATCATTTTTCAAAGAATAGCCGATGGTAACTTAACATCATCACCACTGAGGACAAGTCCCTAGAAGGAAATATCCTATCTAAGAACAGAAAGATTTCTTGTTTGGTCAACTGCGCTTAAATGCCTCAAGGATCAGCTGGTTCTGCTGGTTCGTAGGAGCAAAGATAAGCTGTTCTATCCTGGTCAAGGATTCTTGCTCACTCTCAGCCCACTGGCCCTCACCTGGAGAGGTGGCTGCGGCCTTTCAGGAGGCTCCGCAGGCTCTGCAGGGCCTCGGGCAGCCCCTCCCCCGTGAGGGCGCTGCAGGCCCGGAGCTCCCACCTGCAGTCCTGGAACCAGTCCAGGCCCAGCCTGTGCCTGAGCTCAAGCAGGGAAAGAGCACTGGGTGCCTCCTGCTTGTTGGCCAGCACCAAAAAGGGGACACCGGCCATGTGAGGGTTGCTCAGCACTTCCATGAGCTCAGCCACCGCCTCAGGCAGGCGAGCTTCATCTGTGCTGTCCAGCACATACATGAGGACATCTGCCCCTTCCAGGTAGTCCTTCCAACTGGCCCTGAGCGGGGTCTGCCCCCCAACATCCCAGAAAGTCAGCAACATGTGGCCAGGAGCTTCCAGAGACTCCACGTTGAAACCGATAGTGGGCAAGGTCTCCACCAGCTGGTGGCCCTTCAGTTTATACAGGAGCGTGGTCTTGCCAGCGGAGTCCAGGCCCAACATCACCACCTGGGCCTCTGCCTTGCGACCTCTGGAATTCACAGAACCCATGGTGGCCGCTTCTGAGTCCTAAAGGAGAAAGGCAGGGGGCACACATCAGCCGTTTTCTTCTGAAAGAATACAAATCTGTGCAGGCGCATGGAAGAAGTTCTACTCCAAAATAGGAGAAGTCTGCACAGGCCTGGGCTTTGTCAAAACCAGGAAGGAAGAGTGAGCCACCGTCAGCCGGCATGTCTCTGGGGCCTGCTTCAGAGAAGCGTGTGGGGCCTCCTGGGGCACACAGACTATGGGCTCACATGTCTTAGAAGCTAAGCAAAGAGGCAAATGAAATAGCCAAACAGACCCAGCTCACAGGAACTGCAGGCTGCTGTCTTCCATTCTTGCTAGGCTGTGGCTTCTGACCTGTTTTCCTCTCGTAAGCCTATAAACCCTGAAATGGAAGCTAAATTCCATGCAGAGTGAAAAGGATGGTCCAGCTCACGGCAACTTCTGCTGCCTTTGGAACTGCTGGCAGGCCAGCCCTATGTCTGTAAATGCAGCCATGCGTCACCTAGGGAGAAGGGCACATTCCGAGGAATGCCTTGCAAGCAATCTCGCCCTTCACCAGCATCAGATAGTGTGCCACATTTTGTAAGTATCTGTCTAAACACATCTAAACATAGAAAAGGCTATGAATTGTGCCATGGCATTAAGAGGGGGATGAAGTCACTAAGCAGTAGGAATTTTCGACTCCACTGTCATCTATGGGACCACTGCTGTCTGTGACATTGTTGACAAAATGCCATCCTGCACCATGTCACTGCAGTGGCTGTTTATAAATGCTGCTGACTGTGAACAAACTTATGAGCCAGAGCAAAGTGGTTTCTTGCACTATCTTACCAAAGTAAATGACCTCTAGAACACCCCATGTGTTTTTAAAGAACCCCCAATTTTTTTTTTTTTTTTTGTAGAGACAGGGTCTCACTTTATGGCCCTCGGTAGAATGCCGTGGCCTCACACAGCTCACAGCAACCTCCAACTCCTGGGCTTAAGTGATTCTCTTGCCTCAGCCTCCCGAGTAGAGAACCCCCAATTTTAAGAAACAATACCTGTTCCCAACATAGGAGATGCCTGGGTGGAACAGAAGGGACATTTCACCCCAGGGGTGTATCTAAGCTGCCCCTGGAGAAAAAAAGACAGCCTCTGTCCATTCCTCCTCCCAAGGGTGGAAGAGTGAAAATGAGAATTACCTCTGTGTCATTATGACCCTGTGGCCGCAGCTGCTCCTACCAGGGTCTCTCTTCTCATATGGCTGCTCTCTGCTCACCAGGCCCGGCCCGGGAGTGAGAGGTGAAGGAAGTGTGCTGGCTGTAGCTGCTTCTCCTTTCTTTGCTTCCTTCGCAGGTGGCTGGAAGCAGGTTTTACAGCCTCCTTCCGGGGGGCCAAGGACACCTGCCACAGCTCGTCACTCTGGGCAGAGCAGCGCCCTATGACCACTCTGTTTCTTAGCAACTCAGGCTTGGAGGAGCACCAGCTCCACTGTGCCCAGGCCCAGCTGCCTCCTTCTCTTCCCCTGACCACCCTATGCTCCTCCTCCAAGCACAGGCCTTGATGATCTTCCTGGTGCACGGAGATCTTTCATTTGCTTGGAACCACACTTAAAAAAAAAAAAAAAAAGTTGGGCAGTCCCTGTGGCTCAAAGGAGTAGGTCACCAGCCCCATATACCAGAGGTGGCGGGTTCAAACCCAGCCCCAGCCAGAAACTCAAAAAAAAAAAAAACAAAACTCTGATTCAAGTACAACAAAATCAATGCATGTAACCCTGTAATATTCTGTACTCCTGTAATATTCTGAAATTTTAAAAAAAGGCCTAAGTGTGATTAAAACTCTCTAAAAAAGGTCAATCATAAACATTTAAAACTTATGGTAATGTGGTGGAACTATAAGCAATTAAAGTTATTGCTTTTTTTTTTTTTCCTTTTTCTCTCCCTTTTTAATGTACGTTTTAGAGACAGAGTCTCACTATCAGCCAGACTGGAGAGCAGTGATGTCATCTGAGCTCACAGCAGCATTACATTTCTGGGCTCAAGGAATTCCCCTGCCTCAGCCTCCCAAGTAGCTGGAACTAAAGGCACCTGCCACCATGCCTGGTTAATAGTTTTGTGTTTTGTAGTCTCACTACATTGCTCAGGCTGGTCTTAAACCCCTGGCCTCAAGTGATCCTTCTGCCTCGGTCTCCCAAAGTGCTGGAATTACAGGAGTAAGCAACCACACCTGGCCAACTTTTTTGAATGGTGTCTTTACGGTTTTTTCCACCTCCAGAAAATATGATTTAAAAAAAATTGGCCATCAGAAACCATTGATTTTTTAGCTTATCAAATTTGGATCTGGAAACACAGTGGTTTAGCTGTTACATCCAGTAAACTGTACCACTTTCTGCTTCATTAAATTACATTGTCAGGAACCAGGTGAGGTGTTAGTTAAGACTTCCATTTTAGGGTGGCGCCTGTGGCTCAGTGAGTAGGGCACCGGCCCCATATGCCGAGGGTGGCGGGTTCAAACCCAGCCCCGGCCAAACTGCAACAACAACAACAACAAAAAAAAAAAAAAAAAATAGCCGGGCGTTGTGGCACATGCCTGTAGTCCCAGCTGCTCGGGAGGCTGAGGCAAGAGAATTGTGTAAGGTCAAGAGTTAGAGGTTGCTGTGAGCCGTGTGACGCCACGGCACTCTACCCGAGGGCGGTACAGTGAAACTCTGTCTCTACCAAAAAAAAAAAAAAAAAAAAAGACCATTTCCATTTTACAGGAAAAGGAAAAGACACAAATAATTGGCTCATGATCTTGCCGAGATCTATCTGTCATTCATCTCTTTCTTACCATGATGTGCTAGTCACTGATAAAAATGCTTTGTAAATGGCAAACAGCAGATGGTTAGGCCACAATATTTAACAGGTGGAGGCAATTAATGCAGTCGGAACAGGAGAGCATTTTGCACACCGCTGTTGTGTGCTGTTACAGATGTTTGTGGTTGTCGGCTGTAGTTGTTCTACAAGGCTGGGGTATGTGTTTGTGAGATAGAAGCAGACTGAGGGGTCATGGGGTAGAATTATCCTGGGGCCATCTCGGTAAGGCAGGACCATTTGGTGGAGGGCGGGTCATTATTGACTCTGGTGGAGGGTGATCAGATCACGCTGGGACTAGTGAGAACCCTGCCAGGGTCTGATCTGCAGGAGAATTGGGGCTGGAAGAAGTGAACACAGCAGGCCAGGATTGAGGGCTGCCTAGGGGCTGGGGAAGCTGGGTGCTGCTTGGACCCTGATCCTTTTGCAACCCAGGACCATGTCTGGGTGCCAAGGAGGGAGCAGGGGCAGGGACAAAAAGCTGAAGAAGCCTTGGTACTGGTAGCTTGGAGGCCTCATGCCACCTGCTTGGGTGCCCAGAGGCCCTGGTGACACAGTGAGGGAAGGGACACTTCCCTGGCCTCCAGCCCTGAGGATTCCAGGGACACTTGGGTCACAGGTCAGCCTGCTGGGCATCTGAAGGTCTCTGTGTGGTTCTGTCCTCCAGGGCTAGGCAGGCCTTTGGGGGTGGCTCTGTGCACTGCTGGGGACTGACGTGACGGAGCCTCTCCTGAGGGTGAGGTTCTGTGTCAGCTGGAGAAGAAACCGTGATTACTTTGACTACCATCCTAGTTTTACCCAACAATCTAATGTGGTCATTCCATACATCCCCATCCTGACCCCCATCCAGAGAGGTCTGGGTCACTCTGTACATCCCCATCCTGACCCCTTCAGCTTTGCACTAGACCAACGGTGCTCAACCTGTGGGTCATGACCCACAGGAACTGTATTAAAGGGCCACAGCATTAGGAAGGTTGAGAACCACTGCACTAGACAGTCCCGTGGGGAGCTCTGGAAAGGCCTCTGCCTAAGGAGGAGCGTAGACTAGAGGGCTGGGGTTTTCATGGATGAAGATCTCAGTTACTCATAGGAAACAGTAGATGTTTATTGCAAAGGTGTTTTATTTATCTTTATAGGATACAAATATATTTGTGTGTATTGTTTTTTATTTTGCATATGCTTTTAAAAATAGACATTGGTGGTTTCTGTGTGCCTTTCTGTGTGTTCCCTAGGTAACGGGGTTCATGGAACGTTGCTGGTATATTGCCCTCCGCAGAACTGAGAGGAACAAAAGTTTGCCTGCCTCACGTCTCTAGTGCTCTGACCACAGCAAGGCTTTCAAAATAGAGAGCGAATCAATAGGAAACATCCTACAAGAAGTATTTATCCAGCAAATGGCACATAGAAGCTGTTTCTCTGTGTCCCTGAGTCCCAGGCTGCACACGCTCCTCATCTCGCCCGCAGTGTCTGGAGTACAGATGTCCTGGTGAGTCCCCCACCACCAGCCTGAAAGTGAGGCTCCTGCCTTGGACACCTTCTCTGGGTGCAGTCGAGGGGAGATCATTGCGTCTTTGCTAATGCCGTTAGCTCTGCACTTGGCTGCTTAGACAAATAGGAAATATGACAACATAGGAAACCCAGCTAGTAGCCTCAGAGGAGAGAAAACTGTGCCTTGGGAGCTGTGCAGCCAGAACTCTTTCTTCCCTTTTCTGGCCAGAGTTTCTGCACAATCTGCAGCCCCTTTTGTTTCTGTGTTTCAGTACATTTATTTAACAGCCAGTTTGCCCAATTATAGCAGTGTCCCATATGGTTGTAATCAGAGTATTTATATACTTTTGTACTCTGATGTTTTCATTTAACTTTATATCAAAAATTACATTGCCTTCCTGCACTTGAATACTGATAGCGTCACAACTCACATTTGCAAATATGTGGAAACAACCCAAGTGTCCATCAAGACATGAGTGGATTAAGAAAATGTGGTATAGGGCAGCACCTGTGGCTCAGTGAGTGGGGCGCTGACCCCATATACCAAGGGTGGTGAGTTCAAACACAGCCCCAGCCAAACTGCAACAAAAAATAGCCGGGCGTTTGTGGCGGGCACCTGTGGTCCCAGCTACTGGGGAGGCTGAGGCAAGAGAATCGCCTAAGCCCAGGAGCTGGAGGTTTCTGTGAGCTGTGATGGCACAGCACTCTACCAAGGGCAATAAAGTGAGACTCTGTCTCTACAAAAAAAAAAAAAAAAAAAAATGTGACCTAATACCTCTTGTATTACTGTGGGAGGAACTGGAGACCATTCTTCTATGTGAAGAAACACAAGAATGGAAAAACAAACACCACATGTCCTCACTATTAAACTGGAACTAACTAATCGATCAACACTAAGTGCGCAAATAAATATCACACTCATCAAAAATCAAGTAGGTGAAAGGGGGAATAAGGAGATGGGTAGATTCACACCTAACAGGTACAATGCACACTATCCGAGGGATGGGCACACTTTTTTTTTTTTTGTAGAGGCAGAGTCTCACTTTATCGCCCTCAGTAGAGTGCCGTGGCATCACACAGCTCACAGCAACCTCCAACTCCTGGGCTTAGGCGATTCTCTTGTCTCAGCCTCCCGAGTAGCTGGGATTATAGGCGTCCGCCACAACACCCGGCTATTTTTTTTGTTGCAGTGGCCGAGGCTGGGCTTGAACCCACCACCCTCGGTATATGGGGCTGGCACCCTACCCACTGAGCCACAGGCGCTGCCCGGGATGGGCACGCTTACAACTTTGACCCAAGTGGTACAAAAGCAACGTATGTAATCAAAATGTTTGTGTTCCCATTACATTCTGAAATTTTAAAAAATTGCATTGTTTCATTCCTACATTGTCTGTAATAAAAAATTATTGTGTTGGCTTCATAATTATGTTATGTCAAGGGGAAATATGATTTACTACAAAAAAATCACTGAATTATAGTTTTGGTGAATAAAGTTTTTCTCTTTATTTGGATTATTTTTGTTGGCTAGATTACCAGAGTTGAGAATTCTGGGGCAGAAGAAATGAACACTTGATGGGTTGCTAAAACCATTCACTATGTCATCGTGTTGTATTACAAATTATGCTTTGCTTTTACATGCTTGCTTTTTATTTTTGTTGTTTTCCCCTATAGGCTGGACCCCCCCACCCCACCTCCTGGGCCCAAAGCTCTCATGCCTGAGCTCCTGAGCCCTCAGAAAAGAGGAAGTGCTGGGAGTGCTGTCCCCAGACTGACGTCGTAGGGAGATGGGACCAAGTGCCGTGACACTGGCAGGGAAGGTGAGGACTTGGATATAATGGCTATCGTGATTATGATATGGGTAGCTGCCATTTACTGAGTTTCTTTATGGTAAGCATTATAGTATTTCATTTCCCCTTCACAACCACCTTGCCAGGGAGGTATTGTGATCACTATTTTATTTTATTTTATATATTTATTTTGTAGAGACAGAGTCTCACTTTATCACCCTCGGTAGAGTGCCCTCTACACAGCTCACAGCAATCTCCAACTCTTGGGCTTAGGCGATTCTCTTGCCTCAGCCTCCCGAGTAGCTGGGACTACAGGCGCCTGCCACAATGCCTGGCTATTTTTTTTGTTGTTGTTGTTGCAGTTTGGCCAGTGGCGGGTTCCAACCATGAACCCTCTCCTCTCCTTGGTATATGGGGCCGGCGCCCTACCCACTGAGCCACAGGCGCCACCCAATGATCACCATTTTATAAAGGAAGAGTTGGAGACTCCGAGAGGTAAAGTAACTATGCTTTCAGCTACAAATTACAAAACACCCAAATCAGGTGGCTGAAACAACTAGAATTTTTTTTTTTTTTTGAGACAGAATCTCACTCTGTCACCCTGGGGTAGAGTGCTGTGGCATCATCATAGCTCACGGCAACCTCAAACTCTTGGGTTCCAGTGATCCTCATGCCTCAGCCTCCCAAATAGCTGGGACTAAAGGTGCCTGCCACAACACCTGGCTAATTTTTCTATTTTCAGTAGACACAGGGTCTCACTGTGGCTCAGGCTGGTCTCGGAATCCTGCCTCAACCTTCCAGAGTGCTGAGATTACAGGTGTGAGCCACCGCACTGGGCCACAGATTTTATTATGTCACATAACAATGTGTCAACAGGTGTGGGGGAGTGGGTCATTCCAGGCCGGTTCGGCGGCTCAAGCGTCTTCTGTCCCAGAGATGGGACGCCTCAGCAGCCAGCCTCTTTCCGTGTCTCTGCTTCAGCACCATCAACTTTTAGGTGATGTTTTTCCCTCCATGGTGTTGCAACATCAACCGTCTTATCCTCTCACAACCAAATTAAAAGTTGACAGGAAGAAGGGAAGGGTGGCTGTCTTCTGTGTGCTCCTGTGTGTGTGTGTTTACTTAATCAAGAAGGAAGTATTTCCCTGAGCGGCGCCTGTGGCTCAAGGAGTAGGGTCCCATATGCCGGAGGTGGTGGGTTCAAAACTAGCCCTGGCCAAAAAAAAAAAAAAAAAAAGAAGGAAGTATTTCCCAAGGCCTTCCAGGCAATTTCCTCTTACATCTCACTGGCCGGGAGGATAAGCAGAGCTAGTTCCACCTTGTCTGAGCGCATTGCCCCCCACCTTCCAGTATGTGAATAAAATGATGCTATTTACTCTTAGCAAAAAGACAGCGGGAAAGACGTGGGGGGGACAGTGTCCACCTGAATTCCTTCCCTGATATTCCATGTAGATTTTCTTTTTTTTTTTTTTTCTCTTTGCTAACTTGATCAGACACAGTACCCCACCTCCACCAAGTTCCATGTAGATTTTCTTCTCCCAAGACAATGCAGTCCTCAGACCTTTGTCTCTCAGTGTGTTAACTGTGTGTGTGTCTGTGTGTGTCCGTGTGTGTCTATGTGTGTGTCTGTGTGTGTCTCTGTGTGTGTGTCTGTCTCTGTGTGTGTCTGTGTCTTTGTGTGTGTGTGTGTCTGTGTGTCTCTGTGTGTGTGTCTGTGTGTCTCTGTGTGTCTCTGTGTGTGTGTCTCTGTGTGTCTCTGTGTGTGTGTCTGTGTTTATCTCTGTCTGTGTGTCTGTGTGTGTCTGTCTCTGTGTGTATCTGTGTGTGTCTGTCTCTGTGTGTGTCTCTGTGTGTGTGTCTGTGTTTATCTCTGTCTGTCTCTGTGTGCGTCTGTGTGTATCTGTGTGTGTCTGTGTCTCTGTGTCTGTGTGCGTCTGTGTGTGTGCATCTGTGTCTATCTCTGTGTGTGTCTGTGTGTGTTTATGTGTGTCTGTGTGTGTGTCTGTGTGTGTCTGTGTCTATCTCTGTGTCCGTCTGTGTCTCTGTGTGTCTCTGTGTGTGTGTCTGTGTGTGTCTGTCTCTGTGTGTGTCTGTGTTTATCTCTGTCTGTGTGTCTGTGTGTGTGTCTGTGTCTATCTCTGTGTGTGTCTGTGTGTGTCTGTGTCTATCTCTGTGTTGTCTCTGTCTGTGTCTATCTCTGTGTGTGTCTGTGTCTGTGTGTGTGTCTGTGTCTATCTCTGTCTGTCTGTGTCTGTGTGTGTGTCTGTGTCTATCTCTGTGTCTGTCTGTGTCTGTGTGTGTGTCCGTGTGTGTTTGTGTCTATCTCTGTGTGTGTGTGTGTCCGTGTGTGTCTGTGTCTATCTCTGTGTGTGTGTGTCCGTGTGTGTCTGTGTCTATCTCTGTGTCTGTCTGTGTCTGTGTGTGTGTCCGTGTGTGTCTGTGTCTATCTCTGTGTCTGTCTGTGTCTGTGTGTGTGTCCGTGTGTGTCTGTGTCTTGTGTTTGTGTGTGTCTGTGTCTATCTCTGTGTCTGTGTGTGTGTCCATGTGTGTCTGTGTCTTGTGTTTGTGTGTGTCTGTGTGTGTGTCTGTGTCTATCTCTGTGTCTGTCTGTGTCTGTGTGTGTGTGTCTGTGTCTATCTCTGTGTGTCTGTGTCTGTGTGTGTGTCCGTGTCTTGTGTTTGTGTGTGTCTGTGTGTGTGTCTATGTCTATCTCTGTGTCTGTCTGTGTCTGTGTGTGTGTCTGTGTGTGTCTGTGTCTATCTCTGTGTCTGTCTGTGTGTCTGTGTCTGTCTCTGTGTGTGTCTGTGTCTGTGTCTGTTGTGTGTCTGTGTCTATCTCTGTGTGTGTCTGTGTCTGTCTCTGTGTGTGTCTGTGTCTGTCTGTGTCTGTCTGTGTCTGTGTGTGTGTCTGTGTCTATCTCTGTGTCTGTGTGTGTCTGTGTCTATCTCTGTGTCTGTCTGTCGCTGTGTGTGTGTTTGCACACACAGGTGCTCACCATTGTGTCACTGGCATAGCAAGCTCACCCAGTTAGGAATCAGAAGGCTGATAATTCTGTGATAATTCTTGCAATGAGATGAAGCAGGACAGTGTGGCTTTATCAGTGAGGCGCCAGCACAAATTAGGAAGAGCATAGATTGAAGAATTAGACCTGGATTCTAGCTCCAGGTTTTCTGCATTTCCTGGGATAAATTATTTAATTTTTCTGAGCCTTCATTTTCTAATCTGCAAAGTAAGAAGTTTGGAGAAGGTAACGTCTAAAGCTCTGATAGTCTATAGGTATAATGCGGTTTTACTGAGCGGCTGTGAGCGATGCTCTGCGCAGTCTAGCACATCATTTAAAAAAAAGGCCTGTTCACACGCACAGGCGTGACAAAGAGGGGGCACGTCAGCATTTCTCTGGTATTTGAGGAATAAGACATCATGACAATTAGATACAGAATCTTAGCAGATGACATGCTCTCTAAATGCCTTTATTTAGTATTACAAATGTACTTTGAACGATTACACATGAAGTGGCTTGTGAGTGTTTTGATGTGCAGCACAGCTCCTCTGCCAGCACTTTCCTGCACTATTTATTTTTTTTTTCTTTTTTGTAGAGACAGAGTCTCACTTTATGGCCCTCGGTAGAGTGCCGTGGCCTCACACAGCTCACAGCAACCTCCAACTCCTGGGCTTCAGCGATTCTCTTGCCTCAGCCTCCCGAGTAGCTGGGACTACAGGCGCCCGCCACAACGCCCGGCTATTTTTTGGTTGCAGTTTGGCCGGGGCCGGGTTTGAACCCGCCACCTTCAGTATATGGGGCCTGCGCACCTTACTGACTGAGCCACAGGCGCCGCCCTCCTGCACTATTTCTTATTTTATTGGCAATGCCATTTCTTCATGAGTGAGTGGAGAACTGAGTGGCAAGGCCTGGGAAACTGTGCGTGCCTGGCTCTTTTTGCTCTCTCCTCCTCCAAACAGAAATCGTATCTTGGCTCTTTCAAAGGTATTGTGGGGGGCGGTGCCCGTGGCCCAAAGGAGTAGGGCGCTGGCCCCACATACCGGAGGTGGTGGGTTCAAACCCAGCCACGGCCAAAAACTGAAAAAAAAAAAAAAAAAAGTATCGTGGATCTCTTTGCTAAAAGAAAAAAAAAGCAACAGGAAAAGGAAATAGTTTTTTTTTTTTTTTTTTAATTGGGCCAGGGCTGGGTTTGAACCCACCACCTCCGGCATATGGGACCGGCACCCTACCCGCTGAGCCACAGGAGCCGCCCATGGAAAAGGAAATAGTGGGTGATCATCGACTTTCTGAAACAGTGTCAAAAAGATCTGGAGAACATTAGCTTTGCTCTGAAGCAGCTTCAGCTTCTGCTTTTCCAATATTTGCAGAGGGTCTTCTGACACCAAGAGGGAAAAGAAACTTGCTCCTAAAAATATGCAGAAAGGACAGCAGGAAGCCATAACAAATCTGTGAGAGGCTCCAGGCCTGCCTCCCAACAGGAGGTGATTGAGAGCGAGTTTTTGGTATTTTTCTTCCTCAGTGGTTTCAATATGCAAAGCAGGCCTTCAGCAGCAGCTGCTATTCAGTCGGCCACCTTCCTTGAACTGGATAGTGTATTTTTAGTTGGCAATAAAAAGAAAAGCAAAGTTGAAAACACCCAAGTTGATTAGGAAGGAAGTTGGAAGGTGCTTGAGACTTCGCTGCATTTCCCAAAGGAGTGACTGTTACCCTGTGTAGCCGTGAGCAAAGTGTTTACTTCGATTCTTCTCTTCTGTTTTAAAAAAACATATGTAAGTAACGGTACCTATATTTTTCTTTATAAGACTAAAACAGTATGAAAGTCTGCAGGGTGGCATTCTTAAGTCCTCTCTCTAAATCACTACTTCTCTCCTCAGAGGTATTAGAATCCATAGTTTGATGTATACTTTAAAAGTTACCTTTCTGTAATATCCATTCATATTTTAGAGCACATGCTTGTGTTTTATTGTTTGTTTCTGTTTGGTTGAGTCTTTGACATAATTGTAACTGATTTATTTCATTTAGCAATATGTTCGTGGGGTCTTTTCCACTTTGTTATTTTGTTGTTGTTATTATTAAAAAAGAATTCATTAAGTACTGAGAAGGCCACAAGAAAATACAAAAAGTATAGTACTAAAGCATTTATAGATAAAATGATAAGATTCTGAGATTTGCTTATTAATTATCTGATAATAAGGAAGAAATAGCTTGGGATACAAATATAACAAGATTGACGATAAATTGATAATTGTTGAAGCTGTGTAGATGGAAAAATACTATATGTCTGTACATTTTGCATTTGCACTTGTGATTTTCTCTTGTAAAATACAAAAACATGGGAAAGGCATAAACTATTCCAGTTCCCCAAATCTCTGATTCTGCAACAGCTCACAGGTCCCCGGGGCTCCTAAGCTTGTCATATTCCACATTTCTTCTGCAAGAAGTCAAAAGTCATTTTCCCTGGAAATCTTTAAGGATGTCACTAGATACAGGTGGGCCCTGCCCTTTGTATATCTACCCCCAAACAACACACATACCCACACACTCTCACATATTAAAATAGAGATTTTAAAAAACTATCATGATTAAGTCCCTAATCTGTATCATATATATTATATGATACAGGTAAATTTCTTTTTGTCTCCATTTACAAATGTGGAAACTGTGGCTTAATGAGATTAAGTAACTTGCCCTAGCTTAGTTTTTTTTTTTTTCTTTTATTATTCTCAAAAATTACATCATTTTAGCAACAACTATTTTTATTTCAATGCAGGGGAACCTCTGTAAGTTAACAGCCGAAGGGACTGGAAAAAACTGGCCGACCTGCGGAGAGGTCAACATGAGGCCCCTTCCACTGAGAACGCATGGTGCACGTCCAGTCTGTGAAAATTAGATCGGAAGAGAGAGAGATGGCAGCCCCATAGGGAAGAGCTCAAGGAGGTGGCCAGCTATGGAGGGTCTACTGTATATATGAAAAGCTGAGAAACAATCAAGCACAAATCTAAGAAGACAGTGACATTGCCACGTTGGATGAAGGCTCCCAGGAAAAGGGGAGCTCCTTTGAGAGTTTTATGAGCGCCTCTTCCAGGGAGTTCTGTGGTATTGCCAAGACTGTCTTAGGAAGCACAGGGTCAGCACAGGAAAGCCAAAGAGACGGGAGTGCCAAAAAGTTTCTGGCCATATTTAAAAAAAAAAATCTATGCGCTCTTTAGTGGTAATGTTTCCAATGTTTTACCATTAAATGAATTTTTCTGTAAGTTGTTAACAGATATCCTTTACAAATTTGAGCATCCCTTAGATTAGATTATAGGCAAATAGAAACTGCAGCTTTCATCTGTTTTTCTTATAGACAAACTTATAGAATTCATGGAAAATAGCTGAAGTAAATTTATATTGCTGAATTTGTGAACTGTGGCTACACAGATGAAAGTTACTGTACAATACCAATATTTAAATTCTGAACTTTGGATGTTCTGTCTTTCTCTGGAAAATTTTACAACCTAAGTGGGATACTATTCTTTTTTTTTTTTTTTTTTTTTGTAGAGACAGAGTGTCACTGTACCACCCTTGGGTAGAGTTCCATGGCGTCACATGGCTCACAGCAACCTCTAACTCTTGGGCTTACGCGATTCTCCTGCCTCAGCCTCCCGAGCAGCTGGGACTACAGGCGCCCGCCACAACGCCTGGCTATTTTTTTGTTGCAGTTTGGCCGGGGCTGGGCTTGAACCCACCACCCTCGGCATATGGGGCCGGCGCCCTACTCACTGAGCCACAGGCGCTGCCCGGGATACTATTCTTAATTGTAACTTGGCTGATAATATTTAGCAATATCTACCACAAATTGCAAAGGGATTCATAGGAAAAAGAATGATTTGCTTTTTAAGATTTGAGAAATATCTTATAAAAACAATACTCTCTTTTTTACACAAAGAAACTATTTTTCCTTTTTTTTTGAGATAGGATCTTACTCTGTCACCCACGCTTGAGCGCAGTGGTGTAATCATTGCTCACTGCAGCTGGACAGGGGACTTTTGCCCTCAAACAGTCCTCCCACTTGGCCTCCCAAAGTGCTAAGATTATGAAGTGTGAGCCCCTGCACTTTGCCATCATTTTCCTTTAATTAGGGAATTGCCACCATTTTCCTTTAATTAAGGAATCTAGACAATGGTCAGCTAAGTAACACATTTAATTTCACTAAAGCCTCAACTCCCTATGGAATTCTGCTGAGCTAGTTTAGATTAGATCACATGGTGGGCCCTGTAAGACAAACTAAGTGGCCTCTTCCCTAAAACCACACTTAGCACTTTCATGGTAAGGACAGGCTGGTCTAGAACACATGGGCCCAAAAGAATAATGAATGAGAACCAAATGTCCCCCAGTTTCTAGAGCTGAGATGATTTAGACCACCTACAGCTGACCTTTCTAGATTAGAAACAGGTGCAGCTCCCAAGGAAGCTGGGAGCTCCCTGGGCTCAGCTTACCTGGTTACACAGGTGGTGATGGGAAGAGAGCGAGCTGGCAGCTCTATAGGGAAGGCAGAGAATCCCCTAGAAGAATGGCGGTTACATAATGTAGGTTTATTCCTGTACTTTTGGAACCTAGAAGCCATGGCCAATGTGTGTGTGTGTTGGAGGGTGGTTTGGTTTGATTTTTAGATGATTTTTTTTTTCAGACAGAGTCTCTGTTACCCTGGGTAGAGTGCCTGGTGTCATAGCTCACAGCAACCCTCTTGCCTCAGCTTCCAAAGTAGCTCAGACTACAAGCAGCCACCACAACACCTGGCTAATTTTTCTATTTTTAGTAGGGATGGGAGTCTCGCTCTTGCCCAGGCTGGACTCGAACTTGTGAGTTCAGGTGATCCACCCGCCTCGGCCTCCCAGAGTGTTAGGATTACACGTGTGAGCCACTGTGGCCGGCTCATTGGTTAACTGTTGAGTGAACTAAGCTGAACTCTGCTGGTGGATGAGTTTCCTTGTTTGTTTGTTTTTTGTTGTTGTTGTTGCAGTTTGGCTGGAGCCGGGTTTGAACCTGCCACCCTCGGTATATGGGTCCAGCGCCCTGCCCACTGAGCCACAGGCGCCACCCAAGTTTGTTTCCTTGTTTGTGAAGCAGTGAAGTCAGTGTGCCAGGGTCACATTTCAGAGCTGCTCACTCCTGTGGCCAGTTTGGAAATATTGCAAAAGTTTCAGAACTGGATGAAGAAATGTATCTTGGAATTAAAAATCCCTTAAACCTATAGAATGTACCTGTTCTTATTAGACAGTATCAAATCAAGATTAGTAAATACAGGGCGGCACCTGTGGCTCAAGGAGTAGGGTGCCGGTCCCATATGCTGGAGGTGGCGGGTTCAAACCCAGCCCCGGCCAAAAAAAAAAAAGATTAGTAAATACACAAAGGCAGCAAAATAAACGGCCACATGAGGGCAGGCTCACTCTGCACAGCACTTCCTCTTCACTACCCACCCCACCAACCCCCAGGAAAACAAACCAGGAAACAAATCTTTTTTTTTTTTAATTAAAGTCTCAAATGCTATCTTTATTTTTTAAGACAAAGTCTCAAGCTATCATCCTGGGTAGAGTGCCATAGCATCATCGTAGCTCACAGCAACCTCCAACTCTCGGGCTCAAGCAATCCTCTTATTTCAGTTTTTCTGTTTTTAGTAGGGATGGTCTCTACTTGCTCAGGCAAGTTCAAGCAGTCCACCCACCTCAACTTCCCAGAGTGCTAGGATTACAGGTGTGAACTACTGTTCCTGAGAAGAAACAAATCTTAACAGCTTGAATTGAATGTTTTTTGGGTTTTCTTTTTTTTTTTTTTCTTTGAGGCAGAGTCTCAACCTCTCACCCCGGGTAGAGTGCTATGGCGTCATAGCTCACAGCAACCTTCAACTCTTAGGCTCAAACAATCCTCTTGCCTCAGTTGTTCTAATTTTAGCAGAGACGAGATCTTACTCTTGCTCAGGCTGGTCTTGAAGTCATGAGCTCAAACGATCCACCAGCCTTGCCCTCCCAGAGGGCTAAGATTAGAGGCATGAGCCACCACACCCTGCCTGGATTTAATGGTATTAAACAACATTACTAGGAAATTAACTTTTAGAAAGAATACCATAAGTTATTTTATCTAGATCAGAGGTTCTCAGCCTGTGACTCGCAACCCTTTTTAACAATGAAAATACATTGTGGCATTAGGAAGGTTGAGAACCACTGATCTAGATTATATTTTCTTTTTAAAAATGTTACTTCACGTTGTATGGTACTTGAGAAGAAATGATTTGCCTTCACTGAGACAGTCTGCCTCTAGATCTCAATTTCTCCACTCAAAAATGATGGGTTTGGATTATTTATAGCTCCAAAATAATCGTACCTCTCTTACAACTATAAAAAGAAAACCTACATATTCTGTCTTCAGTAACAGGGATATCAGTTGTGTTGCAGTTGATATCCCTGTTACTGAAGACAGAATATGTAGGTTTTCTGAAAAAGTACTGAAAAGAACTTTTCTGAAGTTGGACTGCCCAGGTCTGAGTTTGAGTCTGTCAATTATTAACCGTGAGATGGTAGGTACAGTACTCAGCCTATCAGAATTTAAGTCTCCTCATCTGTAAGGGGGGGTAAATTATAGTATACATCTTCTGGGGTTGTTAGGATTAAATGGGGGAAAATGCATGTGTGGCAGAGACTCGCTAACTGTTCACCAAACTACTTGTCTTCCTGGGCAAACAGCTAACCCACTTTTACCACCTTCCTTGTGGTTAGTTGTGGGCATACAACTAAGTTTTGGACAGTGGAAGGTGAGAGGAACAGATGCACAATACTTCCAGGCTTAGCTCACAAAAATCTCACCTGGATCCTCCTTGTTCTTTCCCCTTCTGCAAAGACCCTGGAGACCACTAGTTAAAGATGGCGGAACTGAAAGATGAAAGGAACCCCCAGCTGGCCGAGTGGCCCACTCCTGTAATCCCAGCACTCTAGGAGGCTGAGAGGGAGGATCACTTGAGTCCAGGAATTTAAGACTAGTCTGAGGAAAAGCAAGACCCCATCTCTACTAAAAATAAAAAGATTAGCCAGGCATTGTGGCAGGCACCTGTAGTGTCAGCTACTTGGGAGGCTGAGGCAGGATGATAGCTTGAACCCAGTAGTTTGAGGTTGCTGTGAGCTAGGCTGAGGCCATAGCACTCTATCCCAAGTGGCAGATGAGACTCTGTCTCAAAAAAAAGGAAGGAAGGGTGGGTCCTGGATTGCAGTTCCTGAGTCTCTTTTGGAGGAGAGTTTGATGCCTATTAGGAACACTATTAATATCATTACTCTCAGTATTGCTGATCAAAAGCTTAAAATCCTGAACTTTAGACACAAGCAGGATGGGCATAGTGGCTCACACCTGTAACCCTAGCACTCTGGGAGGCTGAGGTGGGTGGACTTTGAGGAGTTTGAGACCAGGCTGAGCAAGAGCGAGACCCTATCTCTACTAAAAATAGAAAAACTAGCTGGACATTGTGGCAAGCGCCTGTAGTGTCAGCTACTCAGGAGGCTGAGGCTGGAGGATCACTTGAGCTTGGGAGTCTGTGGTTGCTGTGAGGTAGGCTGATGCCATGGTACTCTAGACTGGGTAATAGATTCTGTCAAAAAAAAAAAAAGGCACAAACAAGAATAGTGACCCCCCCGTCTGCAGTATCGATATGGTTTTTCCCCCCCAGCTCTCTACAGAGCTTTTGTAGTTTAGTCTCTCCTCAAAGCTAGAGAAAGTCTAGTAAATAAGGTTACATGTAGAAGTAGTAAAAATCTGAGCTATTCGGGCCAGGTGTGGTAGCTTGTGCCTTGAATCCTAACACTTTGGGAGACTGAGGCAGGAGAATCACTTGAACCCACCAGTTGGGGGTTGCAGTGAGCTAGGCTGAGCCATTGCCCTCTAGCTCAGGTGACAGAACCAGGCCTTGCGTAAAAAATGAAAAATTAATTAACTTTTAAGAATGAGTTATTTACGTATGTAATTTGTAGAACATCAATATCTTGTATTTATACCTGCTACACCTTTTAAAAAATGCAATGGCATATGAAAGAAGGGAAATCAACTTAAATCAAATTTGAATTAATAATCCTTTAATAAAAGAGAAATCAATTTTTAATTAAAGATTCAAGGTGGTATTATCTTGAAAAATAATATTTAAAATTACTTTGTCCTTGCAATTCCTTGGCCCATGTTAAGATTCATTCAGAGGTTTCTCTCAGCACTTCACACAATGCTTTTCCTTCTTTATTGAAAATCTCTTCTGAAAGAAAGAAGAAAAACAAAGGGGAAAAAAAAGAAGAAAAAAAGTCTCTTTCTTGGCTCCAGCCCCTGTGCTGTTTTAGTGCTTCTGCTCATGCCAATCTGCAGTTTTCTCTGATTGATCAAATTCTCCCTCTCTTAACGACCAGATCAAATTTTATCTATTCGGTCAAAGCCTTCCAGGATATCCTACTGGGAGGGGACCCCAAGTGCCCACAGCCGGAACACTTGGCTAATTTCCAAGGTCTTGCTATTTACTGTTTTCTATCCTCCTTTTATTTCCGGGTGTGTTTACGTAGCTTGTTTCTCCCTAATCAGATTGTAAACTCCCTAAGGGAAAGGATTATACTTTTTTTCTTTGTATAAAATAGTAAAGTTGTGTGCAAACAGCTATTGATGGTTAACTCATTCGTCTAAAAGCCAAGCGTGTGAGATTTCCCCTATAATATAATATCTACCTTTCATAGAGTTTTATAAGAGGGAAGTAACTGAGCTGGTGGGGGGAGGCGGTGGAGGGAAAGCTGCCTGCCACCCCCTCGCCTTCCCCTCTTCCCCGCCTTGCCTTCCCCCATCTCTCCCCTGCTCACCCCCGCTCACCCTCTCTCCCCGACTCGAGGTCCCCCCTCCCCCCTTCCCCCACCTCTCTCTGCTGGCCCTCCCTGACCACAGAGCAGCAGCACGTTGGTGCCACAGGCCAAACGTAGTAAAAAGGAGCTCAACTCCAACCACTACAGCAGAGAATCAGACCTCAGAAAACGGTATTGATGAAGTACAAAATGAAATAAACGGCCTTGTTAAGTCAGTTAAGCCAGTGAGGAGATCTTGAAAGTAGAACAGAAATACGACGAACTCTGCCAACCATTTTTTTCAGAAGAGGTCAGAATTGATCCCCAAACTCCCAGATTTTGGGGTTGCAACATTTGTCAACCAACCACGAGTGTCCTCGCTGCTTGGGGAGGAGGATGAAGAGGCGCTGCATTATTTGACCAGAATTGAAGTGACAGAATTTAAAGATATTAAAATACGGTTACAGAATAGATTTTTATTTTGATGAAAACCTTTACTTTGAAAATAAAGTTCTCTCCAAAGCATGTCACCGGAACGAGGGTGGTGATCTATCTTCAAAGTCCATGAAATCCAATGGAAATCTGGAAAGGATTTGACGCAATGTTCCAGTCAAATGCAGAATAAAGTCAGCGGGAAGAGGCAGCGTGAGGAACCAGAGAGCTTCTGTACCTGGTTACGGACCGGGCTGATGCAGGTGCAGGTGAATCAGGAGAGGCCATCAAAGATGGTAGTTGGCCCAATCCATCACAGTACTGCTCGGCTTCTGATGTGGGCGATGAGCAAGGAGAAGGAGAAAACGATGATGATGATGATGAAGGTGTGGAAGACACTGATGAAGATGGAGATGAGGATGAAGGGGAGGAAGGAGGAGGATGAAGGGGAAGATGACTAACACAACACTGATGGATTCCAACTTTTGAAAAATTTTTCTCCAGTCCCTGGGAGCAAGTTGCAATGGTTCTTTTATTTTTATTTTATTTTATTTTTTTCCTTTTGTGCTCAATCACCGTGTTCTGGAGGTCTCTTTTCTCTACACCATGGTTCTCAACTTGTTTGGGGAGGGGAGAATACCTTGAGCAGAGTACAATGGGAAAAGAATCTCTACCCATTTCTGTTTCAAATTCATTTTTATCCCTTCCTGTCTCAACAACAACTGTATGGAATCAACACCACGGAGCTCTGTGGGAAAAAAGGAAAAGCTGCTTCCTTCGCTCTGCAGGAACCTGGAGGGTGTTAGGCACTTGTGTAGTAGTGAACAGAATTCTTGATTTTTCCCTCCTCTCTCTGTATATTGGGCTCAGAGAGTACACTGTGTCTCCAGCTGAATGTGGACAGTTAGCATTTACTGACGTTTATCTGTCTACTTTCTCTTGTTTAAAGGAAAGAAAACTTTAAACAATGGGGCATAGAAAGTCAGCAGAGGGTGGGTTAAGCGGCATTCTGACAACATGGCTCCTTCAGCAAGTTTAATTGTGATGTTTAACGTACATCCTTACAGTTTAAGATGACGCTTTTAAAATAAATTCTCTCCTAATGATGCCTTGAGCCCTCCACTCAAATGGGAGAATCAGAAAAACCTGTCAATTCCAATTATTTGGAATTGACATTCTGTGTTATAATTTTGTTCCAGTTTATTTTTAAATTTTCTTCTTGTTTCACTGGAAAGAAAAGATGATGCTTGGGCGGCGCCTGTGGCTCAGTCGGTAAGGCGCTGGCTCCATATACTGAGGGTGGCGGGTTCAAACCCAGCTCTGGCCAAACTGCAACTAAAAAATAGCCGGGCGTTGTGGTGGGCGCCTGTAGTCCCAGCTACTCGGGAGGCTGAGGCAAGAGAATCGCTTAAGCCCAGGAGTTGGAGGTTGCTGTGAGTTGTGTGAGGCCACAGCACTCTACCGGGGGCCATAAAGTGAGACTCTATTAAAAAATAAATAAATAAATAAAATAAAATAAAAGTATACAAGTTGCTTTGTTACAATAAAACTAAATGTGTACACAAAGAACAAAAAGAATGAAGAGCGAGATCCCTCATAAAGTTCCTTCATGGATGAATAATAATTTATAATAATAGTTTATACTTGGCAGGCCTGACTGTGAGTAAGGCCGATCTCTTCAGCTCCCAAAGGGGCTGACAGCTGTGACACGGACAGGGAAGTTCACAGCTTGTGTCACTCAGACCCAGTTTCTTCACACGAGTTCTGGAAGGAGCTCCTTCAGTATATGAGCCAGCCTCTCTTCCTAGGGATAACTTGGAAAAGGAAAGTTGGTAGAATGAACTCAGTCCACTGCAGCTGCAGCTGGTTTGAGGCTACAACCTACATGCATCCTCCCTCCTCTGCTGTGCTCCTGGACTGCCCTCACTGCCCACTAGCATCCCTGAAGGTTTGGGGGCCTTGCCTGCTTGGTGACTGTCCCCACTGCCCACTGGCACCCCTGAAGGTTTGGGGGCCTTGCCTGCTTGGTGACTGTCCCCACTGCCCACTGGCACCCCTGAAGGTTTGGGGGCCTTGCCTGCTTGGTGACTGTCCCCACTGCCCACTGGCACCCCTGAAGGTTTGGGGGCCTTGCCTGCTTGGTGACTGTCCCCACTGCCCACTGGCACCCCTGAAGGTTTGGGGGCCTTGCCTGCTTGGTGACTGTCCTCACTGCCCACAGGCACCCCTGAAGGTTTGGGAGCCTTCCCTGCTGGGTGACTGTCCCCACTGCCCACTGGCACCCCCGAAGGTTTGGGGGTCTTCCCTGCTGGGTGACTCAGCTCCTGCTCCCCAGGCCTCGTCAGGCTACGGCTGTTGCACTTGTCCATTTGCCGTTGAGCTTGTGTAGGACGGCACTAACAGATGTCCGAGTCAGTTATCTCTGCGTCAAACACGTGCCTCCAGCTGTGCTGCTTCTCCATGAGCCGACCCCCCAGCCAGGATGCTTTTCTTTCCTGCTAGTCTGTGGCATGCCAGGCCAAAAGTGCCTCTTTAAGCGCAATAGGGACTCATGCTGTGTTCTCTGGTAGAAATGTCCCACTTTTGGGAAGAAAGACCTTTGAACCTGTGGCCTACAGTTGTGAGCACTGGGGACATCCCTACTGCCACACTTTGGAGCCTGCTCCCAGGAATCCTCTTCTTGGGGATACGACACAATATAACGGCGATTGATGCAGTGTGTTACTGCATCCCAGACAAAGCACTTTATCCTCACAGGGTATTGCCTCCAAGCTGCACTTTAGCAAAGCCTTGTTTAATAGGTCACGCCATTGCTTACGGGGCCTGTAGCATCTGTGTGGAACGTCACATGAGAGGTCCAGGGGGCTCTGCAGTCATGCGCCGGCTACTACAGCCCCTGTGCTGTGACGTGGGTTCCTTGGTCTGACGCTGGGACATGTGGAATGCTATGTCAGTGGACCAAATATAACAAACTCTGTCATGTGGCTGAGCCTCTGCAAGCAGGTAGGCAACCCATATACAGGACACCTGCCTATTCCTGTTAAAATGAGTGGCTGCCTCTTACAATGTGGAAAGAGTCTTGTATGGTGAACTTCCCACTGAGGGGCTGGTTGGTATCTTCAAGGGAGAGTGCTGTGTTGGGTCGCAGCAGTAGGTTCTGTTGGTGGTAGGCTGATTACTTGGTCCTGGTTGTAGTTAGGTTAATATTGGTTTGGGGGGGACAGTGTGCTGTTAGGCCCGCGTACAGGTCCCCTCCTTGCTAGCATGTCTTCTCCATTCACGAATTCCTTGTGCCAGTTCTAGGCAGGCTGAGGAAGAGCCTGGCTGACATCGCCTGGCTGAGTCATCCTCCTTCGTTAGTTAAAGCCCTTCACTGGTAGATGCTCCCAGGACCTGTGGAGGAGATGGAAAGAAGCAAAATGGGGCAGAAAGAAAAAGTGAGAGTTCTGAAGCCAGGGCAACACTTCAGGTCTGTCCCTTGTGGTGAGGGAGTCAGGTCTCAACAATCCCTCACTGAACAGTCATTTTTTGCAGGTGTCCCTAGAAGGTGGCATGACCTTAGGAAAGGCAATGCTCTTTACCCAAAGCACTCACTGAAGATGGCTGTCAGTGTATGATCTTGCCAGAGGCTGGGGAAATAAACCCTCAGTCTTAAAGGAGAAATTGGGTAATGCAGCATAGTACCCATGAAAGAAACCAGTATTAGTTTTTTCACCAGCTTATATCCAGAGCTTAACACAGTCCTTGCTCTTGCCAGGCATTCAAACAATGTTTTTGAATAAATGAACTACTGAAATAACGTCCTGCTTTCTCAGTTTGAAGTATAAGGATCACATCTTTTGGGTTTTGCTTGTTGTTTGAGATAGGATCTTGGGTTAGAGTGAAGTGGCACTGTCATAGGTCCCTGTAACCTCAAAATACTGAATTTGAGCGATCCTCCTGCCTCAGCTCCCTAGTAGTTCGGACTACAGGCACATACCACCACACACATATAATCTTTCTGTTTTTTTGTAGATATGGGTCTCAAACTCCCAGCCTCAAATGATCCTCCTGTCTCAGCCTTCCAAAATGCTAGGATTGCAGGTGTGAACCACTGGCACCTGCCTGAACATCACATCTCCCACTTTCCAACATTCTACTAAGAAAATTTCAAAGTTTAAATAAGAGTTTAGAGAACACCTCCTAGATTTAACAATTTTGTTAACATTTTTCCGTATTTACTCTCTCTTTATGGGTATGGATTTGATAGTATTAATTTTTTTCTTGGCTGAACCATTTGCACATTTCATTACACTCCGTTCTTTTTGTTTGTTTTGTTTTGTTTTTGTTTAAGTGTTTAATTCAAGCCTATATTTGTAGTTTCTGAAATGCTGACCCACAGACCACTTTCTTATACATGCATACCAATAAAAAAAAAAAAAAGGCCAAGAGAATCACTGCCATCCCTATAAAAGGAACAGCATCTTTTCTAACATTCTTTATTTTTTTTTTTTGAGACAGAGTGTCAAGCTGTTGCCCTGGGTAGAGTGCTGTGGCATCACAGCTCACAGCAACCTCCAACTCCTGGGCTCAAGCGATTCTCTTGCCTCAGCCTCCCAAGTATCTGGGACTATAGGCGCCCGCCACAACGCCCAGCTATTTTTTGGTTGCAGCTGTCATTGTTGTTTGGAAGGCCCAGGCTGGATTTGAACCCGCCAGCTCAGGTATATGGGCTGGTGCCTTAGCCACTTGAGGCACAGGCACGGAGCCCTAACATTCTTTTAAAATATACATCTTAGGCCAAGCACACTGGTTCACGTCTATAATCCTAGTACTCTGGCAGAACGAGGCAGGAGGATTGCTTGAGCTCAGGAGTTTCAGACCAGCGCCAGCAAGAGCAAAACCATCTCTACTAAAATTAGAAAAAACTGAGGCAAGATGATTGCTTGAGCCCAAGAACTTGAGGTTGCTGTGAGCTATGATTCTACAGCACTCTAGTTAAGGTACCAGAGTGAGAATCTGTCTCGAAGAAAAAAAAAAACCACATTTTTCAATCCTTATATCTCAACAAAGGAGGCAACATACTAAATACACTGGTTTATTCTGCTGTCCTCTCTGCTGGATGAACGTCCACACACTACCTGCTATAAGCCTGTCCTTTTTGGATTTCTCCAGTGTCGCGTCCATGGTTCTCTTGCTTTCCTCTGACATGCGGGACCTTTGCCCTGCGGTTTATGGTGAGGCCCCCACACGAGCAGTGGAATCGTTCAAGGGGCCTTGTGCTTGTTGCAGCCTGTGGTCATCTCTCCGCAGGAGACCCGGGTCTTGGGGTGGATGGGCAGGTCTGCAGGGGGGCTTCCCTCTCTGCTTTGGCCATGGAGCGTTTCTTTATCTTTGAGGTTTTCACCTTGTTCTTGGGTGTCCTGCGGTGATGTCCTGGTCGTGATCATTAGACACATTCTCCCAAATCTCATTCGCTGTCGCTGTGATGTCCTGTTGTCTGGCCTTTCCACCTGTGTGACCTGATGCGCCTCCAGGGTTCCACGTGACTGTCCCCCGGCCTGGCCCATCTCCACCATCTGACGGACCACTGGGATCTTCGCATAGCCAGCTCTGGACTCCGGATCAGGCTCCCACCTTACCTCCCCCCTGAACTGCTCGGAACATCCATCCAGCCCCTTCCTGACCACTCGGTATTAGGCGTTTGTCTCCCGGGTCAGCCAGACCGTCCTCTCGGCAGAGATCCAGCTCCTGGGCCCAACTAATTCTGCAGGAGAAGGCATCCTGGCTTCTGCACTGGCAGAAAGATGCGCCCCTGGAACCCCTGAAGGAGGACTTTTGCCCCTGGGGTGGGTCCAGCCTCTGGCGGACGCCCCTCTTCCTCGGAGGGGTCAGCCTGGAGGCCTCGGCTCTGGGCTGCCTGGCCGCACAGGAGGCTAAGTGCCCTCTGCTTCCCTCCGCCCGGCTCCAGACTGGGCTCAGCTACACTGGGCTCTGAGATATGCTGGTATGCCTCTCCTTAAAAATGACATCCTTGCTGATGCTATTACCACATCTAAAAAATTAACAGTAATTGGCCAGGTGTGGTGGCTCACACCTGTAATCCTAGAACTTGGAGGTGGGTGGATTGCCTGAGCTCAGGAGTTGGAGGCCAGCCTGAGCAAGAGCAAGACCCCATCTCTACCTAAAATAGAGAAACTAGCCAGGAGTGGTGACTGGCACCATCCCAGCTACTTGGAAGGCTGAGGCAAGAGGACTGGTTGATCCCAAGACTTTGAGGTTGTTGTGAGCTCTGATGCCAGGTCGCTCAACCCAGGATAACAGAATAAGACTCTATCTCAAATAATAGTAATAACAACATGATCCCCTAACATCATCTAATATCCAGTCCACATTACATTTTTATGATTCTCCACAAAATATTATCTATAGGTTTTTAAAAATTTTATAGAACCAGAATTCTATCCAAGGGTCATGCATTCCATTTGTTTTTTTTTGTTGTTTGTTTTTTTTGTTTTTTGTAGAGACAGAGTCTCACTGTACCACCCTCGGGTAGAGTGCCGTGGCGTCACACGGCTCACAGCAACCTCTAACTCTTGGGCTTACGCGATTCTCCTGCCTCAGCCTCCCGAGCAGCTGGGACTACAGGCGCTTGCCACAACGCCCGGCTATTTTTTTGTTGCAGTTTGGCCGGGGCTGGGTTTGAACCCGCCACCCTCGGCATATGGGGCTGGCGCCCTACTCACTGAGCCACAGGCGCTGCCCTCCATTTGAATATTATGTTTCTTTAGTCTCTTAACTTAGAACAGTCCTATCTTTTGTTTCTACAAACTTAACTTTTGGAAGAAACCAAACCTAGGAGTGTTCTTGTCCAACATTCTGTACTTTTATGTTTCCTCAAAGAGTCAATCAATTTGTCCCCAGCAACTTCACCTTTAATATTCCAAACTAATTAATCAAGCCCAATCTGAGAATATTCTTACCATCTCCATCACTGCCATGGGGTCCCTCAAAGAAGTCTTTAAGGTTCATATTAACACCCAGAGGATCAGTCCTATTCACAGTCAAATGCAGTCTTCTCGGAAGACTAGAGACCATCTACCGCCTACCAGAAGCTGGTAGCCTCCTAATGAGCCCTGGTGCTGCTACAGCTAAATGCAGGCGGAACAAGGATGGTGAATGATAAATAAAAGAAATGAATATGTCACTGTCAGCTGACATGGACAGTACAGGAATTCCAAATTTAAGAAGCTATTTCAGGCGGCGCCTGTGGCTCAAGGAGTAGGGCGCTGGTCCCCTATGCCGGAGGTGGCGGGTTCAAACCCAGCCCCGGCCAAAGAAAAAAAGAAGCTATTTCAGTGGCTGGGTACGGTGGCTCACACCTGTAATCCTAGAGTAGATCCTAGCGTAGTAGGTGGGTAGATCACCTGAGCAAGAGCAAGACCCCATTTCTAAAAAATAGCCAGGCGTTGTGTCGGGCACCTGTAGTCCCAGCGACTTGGGAGGCTGAGGCAAGAGAATTGTTTAAGCCCAAGACTTTGAGGTTGCTGTGGGCTGTGACACCATGGCACTCTTCCGAAGGTGACAAAGTAAGACTCCGTCTCAAAAAAAAAAAAAAAAGAAGAAGCTTTTTCACCTGATAAGGGACAAGGAAGGAATTCTAAATAGAGGCTGTTGAAACTATTTTATGTCTAAAGGAGATCTTATGTGTAATGACACTTACCTTCCCGAAAGGTGCTGGGTTGGAGGGTTTCATGCCCAGTCTAGGCACAGTGTGGGTTTATCTTGTTATACCACCTGTTCAGTACAAGATCTGCCTGGGTGCAGGTGAAGATAAGAGTCAGCAGAGTAGTCTACTTTAGCCAGGATAAAATACTTGTTTATTTAACATGTTTATGTGGTGAACAGAAAATGTTCATCTGTTTCTTGGGATGAGGGAAAAACAGAATTGGAATAATTTTTTCCCAATTCTCTATTACTGCTTTTCTCCATCTCCGCCATTTTGTGCAATATTTATCCATCCTACTTATAAAAGTAGAAGCTATCACCGCAGTAGTTTGATAGATAATGAAGGCTGTTAAACTAACTATAAACTTAAGCTTACCCTGTTTGGTTAAGCTAATTGAAGTAGAGTCATCCTCTAGAAAGATTTCTGTATTTTATGACATTTATATAAAATGTAATAAAAAGGATTTATATAAAATATAAATGTAATAAAAAGGATTTATATAAAATCCTGAAACAGTTACGTCATGCTCAAGTCTCAAAATTAATTATATTGTTGTTGTGACTGTCAGAACAGATTTTCTTTTTTTTTTTATAGAGACAGAGTCTCACTTTATGGCCCTCGGTAGAGGGCCGTGGCCTCACACAGCTCACAGCAACCTTCTCTTGCCTCAGCCTCCCGAGCAGCTGGGACTACAGGCACCCGCCACAACGCCCGGCTATTTTTTGGTTGCAGTTTGGCCGGGGCCAGGTTTGAACCTGTCGCCCTCCATATATGGGGCCGGCGCCTTACCGACTGAGCCACAGGCGCCACCCTAGAAAGAAGCAATTGTATATGGTGACCTAAACATTCCCTATTTAGCCATTATGAGAGATGGTCCTCTGGCTTCTTAGAAGGAACAGAGAAGAAAAAGAGATGATATGGCTGTTTCCAGATGTTTTCACTCTCTGAGAATAACATTCAGGTCTTTGAAGAAGTAGCTGAAATCCCTTTTAATTTTGCTTACCCAATATCAAGAACTTTCCGGCAGCTTATGAAAAACAAATACACTCCTGAAGGATCAAGAAGATTTTATTGGTCCAGCTGAAGGAAGTGGGATGGATTGGCCGACCCACAGGAGGGCTGACCCTCCTCTGCCCAAATTGATAACAGAGGCGAAGCACAGTGGATGAAAACAGTAAACAAAAGAGGAGTTTCTAATTTTTCATTTATTGAGAGACTTTTTGAAATGAGAGCCTGAAGATCTCAAGAGTGAGTTGAATCATTCTCTTATATTCCACTCCATCCTAAACCTTACATTATTTTATTAGGTTCTGATAAGTACTTTTAAAACAGGGTGATGATGAATTAGCATTTTAAGGGGAGTGATTCCCCCCACCTGCTGGAGGTAGAGCCCACTTTCTTTCTTAAAGTAACTATATACTTGTACATTGGGGCTTTTTTTTTTTTTTGACAGAGTCTCATTTTTTTTTGCCCCTGGTAGAGTGCCTTGGCATCATAACTCACAGCAACCTCAAACTCTTGGGCTCAAGTGATTCTCTTGCCTCAGCCTGCCAAGTAGCTGGGACTACAGGCTCCTGCCACAAGGCATGGCTATTTTTAGAGACAGGGTCTCACTCTAGCTCAGGCTAGTCTTGAACTTGTGACTCAGGTGATCAGGCCCCCTCAGCCTCTGGGATTACAGGTGGGAGCCACCTGGCCGAGGCTTTTTTGTTTGTTTGTTCTGCTTTTGTTTTTGCCCTGTAGAAAAAATTTAGAGTGCTCTAAAATTATCTTTGGAACAAATAATTTTGCTATTTTTTAGATAATATCATAGAAAGTTTTTGGAGTTAGAAAAAATGTTAAAAAATCACCCAGTACTAGTTCAGCCTAACTTTAGATGAAAAGCCCATGATGTGTTTGATGGAAAGATATTCAATCCAAGAACAGTACTAATACAAATAAATGTCATTCTTTTTAAGTACTTTAAAATTAACTTCATTAGGCTTCTTTCATCTTGGAGATAAAGTTATCCAGGCCAGTGATACAGGCTTACTTGCATTTCCCTAAACATTTAATACTGTTTCATGTCTGAATGTCTTTCTCTCCCTTCATCTACTGCCTGTCTTCCAAATTCACTTTTCCAGGACATTTTTTCCTGACTCCATGATCGGTGGTCCCTTATTTGCGTTCACGTAGCACCTTGTATCCTGATATTTTTCACCCTGTACGGTAATAATGAACCAGAGTCCACATTCCCTGTCAGCAACACTGTTTCATTCCTTTTTTTTTATACTCCCAGATGCCTCAAGGTTGCCATCTGACACATCATGAACAATGAGCCTTCAGGAAATACTGATGATTCACACCCCAATCCCTGTGTTTTTTCCTCAAACACGTTTTACAGAAGTTCTTTTGATCAGGCTGCAGCCAAAACAGATTCTCTGGGCATAATATAGCGCTAGGCACGTGACACACCCTCAAAGAGTTTGTAAGGAGGGGAGAAGGTAGCAACACAATTCAGCTCTTACAGGAAATTTACAGTACGTTTCCAAGAAGTATGAGATTTATGTTCCAGGTTACATACTCCGTGCTCTGGAAATCAGGGAGGAAGCTGACACTGAATGAACTTTAGGTAGGGCAGACAATAGAGAGCAAGTAGGTGGTATTTGACCTGAATTATGAAAGATGAGCTGGAGACTTATGTGTACGTTGGAGACTGTTAAAGAAAATTTAATTATGGTCTGTAGACCCTGACACTGCGTAGTTAGAACCGTAAAAACATTTTATTCAGGAACTACTGCAATAAGCAAAAAGAGATCACAGAAGATACAGAATGTAGCTCAAACCTCCTATTGTCATAGTATCTGAACAAAATCTTCTCAGTTTGAATGAGGGCGTGGCTCTTGATTTTCTTCGACGGTGGGAGGTGGTGATTCAGGGCATTTCAGATAGAGGCCAAAGAACCAATGTAGCAAAGGAGAGTAAACCAACTTGGGGAAAAAATAATCCAAACAAAGTTAAGCAGCCGAAGCAAAGAGGAATTCTCTGTAGCTAGTGCCTAGAGTAGTGTTGGGCAAGTGGCAGGAGACAGGAAAAGTAGGCTTTATTTTTTTAAAGTAACTCAGCGGAGTTGTTCGGTGATATTTGTAAAGTGAAATGTTTTTCTGTTTATCCGTGGAAGCGCAAATGGAGATGGTAAATTTGAACAAGACTGCTGGGATGCTAAGCCACGCTTTTTGGATTTGGGAGCTGTTAGAAAGCTGTACAGCGTTTTATAAAGATGACTGTCATCTCAGTAGGTGACAGACTAGAGCGCCCCGGCACGCAGCAGCCCCTATTCTGGCTTCAGTTTACTCATTTTTGATAAGAAATGGGTTGGGTCAGATGCCGTCCTAGGTCCTTTCCAGCCTTGCCAGCCTGCTTCCGAGGTCCTGCTGCCTTCCTTCCCACACCTGGACCCCGCGCTTTGCCTCATCTGGGTCCATTTCCATCGTCCCCCACCCCTGGCTGTCCTCACGCGCTTTCAGTCTGCAGGAGGGACCAGGGAGAGAGGACACGTCTCCAGGTAAAGTACGTGAGTGTCCCCTCCGCGGCCCCAGAGTGGGCAGGGAGGCGGGTCTCCCGGTAGCTTTTCCGACCTACGCCCCTTGGGGTCACCCCACAGCCACGTCAAGTCGGGGAGTAGAGGAGGCCTCTGCCCCTCGCGCGTCCCTGGCTCCCCCCAGAGCTTGTGAGTCCGGCAGCAGCCACCAGGATCCACCGCCACTGTCCGGTCGCAGGGCCGACGACGACCAGCGACCTCCCGGAGAAGCCCTCGGGCCGAGGCCCCGAGCTCCGGGGAGCCCCGCACGCCCAGGGACTTCTGGGCCCCGCGTCAAGGACGCGCGCGCGGCGCCGGGTCACGTGAGGCGGCCCGGGCCACGTGACCGGCGGGCCAGGCGCCCTAGCGCCGCCTCGCGCCCCTCCCCGTCGGCGCCGCCGCCGCTGGCGCTTCTGTGGCCGGCGGAGCTCCCGTGGTCCCCACAGTGCACCGGCGGCCGGGCCCGGTGGGAGCGCGCGGCAGCAGCCGGCCTCGCAGGTAGCGGGTGGGCGCGGGCGAGCTCGCGGAGGCCTCTTCCCCGGTGTCCCCTCCCCGCCGCCCCCTCTCTCGGGCTCCGGCCCGGCCCGCGGCTGCCGCGCTCTGGGGAGTGACGAGGCGGCCGCCCGAGTGGCGCTGGCCCGGCAGCTGACGGGTCCTCCGGCTGGGAGGAGGCGGGAGGGAGGGCAGGGCCGCGGGGACGTCCCTCGCCCCCCTCTCTGAGCTGAGCGGGCTCGGTTTTGCTCCAGGCTGAAGTTTGTCGGTGCTCTGGGCGGCGTTCGGCTGAGGGGAGACCTCCCTCCGACTCTCCGCGTCCTCACTCCGCCCTTCCCCGGAGCTTAGCGATTCTCCCCACCTCCCGAAGGCAACGCTGTCGCAAGGCGGGTCCCTGACTGTTCCCTTCCCGCGCAGTCCACAAAGGAAGGTTCTCCCGGCGGGGACCCGGACTCGGAGTGCGGTGAACTGAGCGAATGGCATTTCTCTTGTCCTGCCTCTGATAAAAGTACCTGCCCTGCTCTTTTATTTAAGATGATCATCATCATCGAGCACGCTCAGTTTTGCTCCTGTAAGTGGCTTTTTGTTTTATTTGCACGTGAGACACAAAACCATCTGCAGAACTCTTTGAGCAAGGAATTACAATTTCATAAAGGACTCTCCTAATAACGCTTTTAAAAGACTAGATTTATGGTCTTATTTGCTTTTGCCCTGTTCTTTTATTGGGGGGGAGGATTACAGCCTTCAGAGAGCAAAAACAGTTTCTGAAACTGGTGTTTATTGTGGAATAATAATCAAAATGTCAAAGTGTATGATGCCATAAGAAATGAAAAAAATGACCCTTGAGGGCAGTTTACAATATACTTTAACTGCTTTCAGTATTAAATATGTATGTTTACATTTAGATTTTATTAACATAGCAATTCATCTGTGGGATGAATTCTCATCCATTTAATCCATCGTATGAAGACCAGTCCATATATTAATACTTCTTTGTCTCAAAAAGAAAAAATGTCTCAACTTGTTGTCCTGGATAGAGTGCTGTAGCATCACAGCTCACAGCAACCTCCAGCTCCTGGGCTTAAGCCATTCTTTTGCCTCAGCCTCCCAAGTAGCTGGGACTACAGGCGCCCACCGCAACGCGCAGCTATTTTTTGGTTGTAGTTGTCATTGTTGTTCTGCAGGCCCGGAGTAGATTCAAAGCTGCCAGCTCCAGTGTATGTGGCTGGTGCCCTAGCCTCTGAGCTACAGGCACCAAGCCAATTTATTAATACTTTTAAACAGGTCCTTTTTCTTCTACACTTACTGTTTCTCTCAAAGAAGAAGTATATTCATCTTTAAAGACATTTCTTTTGCAAGTGATTTATTTTATTTTTTTTATTAAATCATAGCTGTGTACATTGATATGATCATGGGGCATCATTCACTAGCTTCACAGACCGTTTACCAAGTTTCACATATACCCTTGTAAGATGCACCGCTGGTGTAATCCCATCAATCCCCTTCCCTCTACCCACCTCTCCCCACCCTCCCCTCCCTTTCCCCCTTCCCCCCATTGCAAGTGATTTTTGTTTGCATAATCCAAATGATCAAGTTATGAGAACTTCAGAAAACAAATAGTTCAAAAATGCAAAGCTGTCAAGCTTGTAGCTTTAAGAAAAATCTTTGGAAATTTAAAAAAATTTTAAAATTAAAGAGTGCTGCCAGATGCTGTGGTTCACACCTGTGATCCTAGTGCTCTGGGAGGCCCACGTGGGTGGATTGCTTGAGCTCAAGAGTTGGAGACCAACCTGAGCAAAGTGAGACCCATCTCTGCTAAAAACAGAAAGCCTAGCCAGGTGTGGTGGTGCACACCTGTAGTCCTAGCTATCAGGAGGCTGAGGCAAGAGGATTGCTTGAGACCAAGACTTTGAGATTGCTGTGGGCTATGATTTCAGGATACTGCCCGGGGCCACAGAAGTGAGAGTCTGTCTTTAAAAAGAGTGCTGAGGGTCGGCACCTCTGGCTCACTGGGTAGGGCGCTGGCCCCATATACCGAGGGTGGTGGGGTCAAACTCTGCCCCAGCCGAACTGCAACAAAAATGGCCGGGCGTTGTGTTGGGCACCTATAGCCCAGTTACTCTGGAGACGGAGGCAAGAGAATCGCCTAAGCCCAAGAGCTAGAGATTGCTGTGAGCTGTGATGCCAGGGCAGTCTATTGAGGGCGACAGAGTGAGACTGTGTCTCTAAAACAAAAAAAAAGCGCTGCTATGTTCCAGCAGGTGGTTGCCCCATCTTAATGGGAGCTGAGAAGTCTGAGAGTGTTCTCCTTTTCTTAGGAATCATTGTGGGGAAAATGAAATATGAAAAAAAGGAAAACCTTTATTATGACGATATTCCTTCTGTGTGTATTACATTAAACAGTAAGTCATGCCTAGGAAACAATATTTGGATGCTTAAGGAATCTAGAGTACACACAAGGCTTTAGGACACATTTAAAAAATATTGTATGGGTTTTTAAAAACCTAAAAGTTAGCTGGACGCCGTGGCTCATGCCTGTAAATCCTAGCACTCTGGGAGGCCAAGAACGGTGGATTGCCTGGGCTCAGGAGTTTGAGAGCAGCCTGAGCCAAAGCAAGACCTCATCTTTTAAAAAAAGCAGCTGGTGTTGTGGAGGGTGCCTGTAGTCCCAGCTGCTCGGGAGACTGAGGCAAGAGAATTGCTTAAGCCCAAGAGTTTGAAGTTGCTGTGAGTTGTGATGCTATAGCACTCTACCCACTCTACCCAGGGCAACAAAGTAAGACACTGTCTCAAAAAAAAAAAAAAAAAAAAAAACAAAACAAAACAGACAAAACCAAAAAACCTAGAAGTATCTAGTTAGTGGAGCAATTTGTCTGGTTAATTCTGATTAAAAAATGAAAAAATCCTAAAAGTATCACATATTATTGTACTTGTTGAGGAATGTAAAATAGGGGTGTCGAGTTGGGCCGCCAGGCCACCAGCCCCAGCCCATAAAACCGTCTTGACACAGACCGTTATACATTTTCAATCTGCATATGTCTTGTTCAGGTCTCAGGTGCTGAAGCACCTTAGAAGTCACCGTCAGTATCAGTAGGAGTGAGCATCTTAGCAGTCTGCCAGTCTTAGTAGGAGTAGCCTCAACAAGCTTCTCCTGAGGCTATTTATACACATGATACACCACAGGTGTGGAGACTGCGATGCAATAATGTTGGTGTTCTCGTTTGGAGCACGAGAGACCAATGATGTTCAATCCCTTCCCCATTCCCTTATTGCCAAAGTATTTCTCACAGGTGCCTCCTAAGTGCTGGCTGAATTCAACCAGAATAGACTTAGTAGAGGAGATGAATTAATAAAATAATTACCTAAATCAATTATGTATTGACCCACAATATGGGGGGGTCTTAATTCTAATATGAACTTAATTTTTAAAAAACTTTTCAAGTATATTTAGTCCACAATATAGACTTATTTTTTTTTAACTTTGCAAACAAAATGGAAGAAAATTTAGAAAATACAAGTAGAAAGAAGAATATACAGGACCTATAATACTTTCTAATGATAACAGTTAATATTTTGGGTTATAAGTACTTTTTGCATACAAATTTCTTGGGTTCCTGAATTCAGGTAACAAGATCTCAGATTGTAAGGAATACTGTTATATCCAAAGCTAGCCCATTCCTGAATTTAGGAGAGCCAGCAGCAAGTTTTGGTAATGAGAACTTACCGGAATCTCTACTTGATTCTTGAGTTTAGACGATTTTGATAGCAAGTATTCAAACATCTAGGGATACTGCTATATTCTTGAGTATATTTTATACTTTAAAAAACGAGTTCATGTTCATGCATACCCAATACTGAACTGTAAGGTAGGGAATAACTGGAGGCAGTGACGAATCTCACCCAGGGAAGAATATACTCAGACCGTTGTTGAAGAATGAAGTGTGTCTGTCTCACAACCCCAGAAAAGAGGATTCCTTGGCTTTTTTGAGAGTAACATTTCACTGGGTTTGCTCTTTGACAGGGTATTGTTTCTGAAGCTTAAGAAAAGATTCTTGTTTTATATAATTAGACAAAGTCTGTCCCCTCTCAAGTGTTTCAATCCTGAATTCAAGTAGTATCGTGGAAACGTAACAGTAGCATTGTCTACAGCTGTGGTAGATCATGTCTAAGGATGACCGCCTGGTCCTCCCATCAAAGGATGGAGTCCATTTCTGCTCTGTTTGAACATAGGATGGCTCTGTGACTTGTTTTGATTAATGGAAGGTGGTGCCGTTTCTGGCCTAGTCCTTAAGAGGTATGGCAGGTTTGGCTGTCACTCTTGGAAGCAAATCAGCCCGTGTACATGTGGAAGCTTGGGCTAGAAAAGGTGTACAGAGATTCCCACGTGTGAGGGAAACTTGTTTTAGTCCTAGTTGGGCTCCCAGTTCCTGCCACCTCATGAGTAACCCCAGCTGAGTGTGCTCAAAACACAGACTAGAGAAGAATAATAAATTGGCATTGTTTTGAGCCACTGAGTTTTGGGATGGTATGTTACTCTGCGGTATGAGTTTACTGAGTTTTGGGACATAGCCTCATGCACGATAAAACTCTTGGTCTTGGTCACAGATGAGTCATATATAAGTTGTACTCAGTAATCTCGTCAACATATCAAGCAGTATGCTTTAGTGATAAATCTTTAAATTAATAAATCTTTACTTCATATCATGTGAGAATATACTTACTGAATTAGTTAAACCGAAGACTGGCTTTATCTCATACTCTATAAGGTAACTGTTTAAATAAAGAAAATCATGTTTGTATAATTGGCTGTCATTTGTATGTGTGATTGTTACTAGTTTGCTTTCTTTAAGTAGAGATGAGGTCCCACTGTGCCACCCAGGCTGGAGCATAGTGGGACAGTAAGAGCTCATTGCAACCTTGAACTCCTAGGCTTAACCTAATCTCCTGCTTCACCCTACCCCACAGAAGAAACTATGGCATATGTCCTATGCCTGAGTAATTTTCAAAAATATTTTCTAAATTAAAAAAAAATTTTTTACGGGGTAGATAGGGTCTCACTATATTGCCCCGGCTGGTCTCAAAATCCTGGCCTCAAGTTGATCCTGCCTTGGCCTCCCAAAATGCTGGGGTTACAGGTGTGTGCCACCGTGCCTGGCTGCCTTATCAGTTTTAAGCAAGCACTCTGTGATATAATTATTTGATGTGTTTTAAAGAAATTACCTATTACCGAGATAGTGGACGTGTGATGTTTCTCTTGCAGTTTGCCATTTGATGAAATTAGCACCATGCTTGTAGTTAAAATCCTTATTGGAAAAATACTAAGATCCACAGTGAACACAGGAATGAGAGATGCTTTTCAAAGTCAAGGAGAGTGATCTTAAGTGAACTGTTATTTCTAATGTGTATGTCACAGGTTTCTAAACAAAATGATGGAGCACTTTTGTCATTGCTCAGAAAATACTAAGAAACTTTCTATTTCAGCATTTTGTTGTTTTTAAATTCCTCTTTCTTGGAGAAGAAAATCTCACAGCAGATCAGGTGGGCACCTTAGAGACGTGTGGTCTCCATCTTCTGCTGGAATGTGTCTTACCGTCTGGGTAGGTTTTCCTAGGTGCTCTTTCCCATTTTCTCTGGTGGCTGCTTCAGGCTTCACTTTTTTTTTTTTTGGCAGTTGCTCCACTTCATCTTTTATTGCTACTTGCCTCCTTACTCTTAGTAAAAGCCTTACTTCCTTCTTCACAGGGGGAAAATAGGCGACCTCAGAAAAGAATGTCCCCAAATGCACAATCAAAACCACAATGAGGTACCACTCAACACCCACCGAAATGGCTATACTGAAAAAGACAGGCTGGCAAGGTGGCTCATGCCTGTAATCCTTGCATGCTGGCAGGCTGAGGCGGGAGGATTGTTTGAGCTCAGAAGTTCAAGACCAGCCTCAAACTATCTGGGCATTGTGGTGGGTGCCTGTACTCTTAGCTACTGGGGAGACTGCAGCAGGAGGATCCCTTGAGCCCAGAAGTTTGAGGATGCTGTTAATTAGGCTAATGCCGGGGCACTCTAGTTTGGGCAACAGAGTGAGATTATGTCTCAAAAAAAAAAGGCAGTGTTGGTGAGGATGTGGAGAAGCAGGAAGCCTTGCACATTGCTGCTGGGTCCCTGGGTCCCCACCCTGTGAGCTACTTTCATTTGTACCCGTCCTTTTCTCCTCTTCTTGTGTTGTAAGGAAAGACTTTCCCCCGTTCTATAACTTCTCATACCTCTGCTTCGGATTCCGTTCCCTGCCACTTTTTCAAGAAATCTGGTTTAGTTGTATCCCATCCTCCTCTGAGCTTTCTCTCTTGGCTCCTTCCTGTTAGCATTAAACGTCTTCAAGTCCCTAGCATGTCTAAAGTAAAAAGTTGAACGAAAGCGTCCCTCAGCTGCATCTCATTCTGTCATCACTGCCCCGTTTCTCCTCTTTCCTTGGTAGTTTTCTTGAGCACGTTGTTGACACTCCTTGTCTCCTTCCCCTTCTGTGTACTTCTCGGCCTGCTGTACTCTGGCTTTTTCTGCCCACAACCTCTCCAAGACTCCCCTTGTGAAACCCAGTGGACACTTCTCAGCGCCTACCTTGCTGGTGTCTCGGCAACATCTGACACTGACGTAGCGCCCTGCGAGGCTCACGTGCTGGCTCCTGTGACCCTATGCTCTCCTGGTGTCCCTTCTACTCTGCCTGTTCCTTCCCAGTCTCTTCCGTGAGGTCCTCCTTGTACCTTTACTGTTGGAGTTTCTTCGAGTTCTGTTCAAGTCCTCTGTTCCTACACCACGTACCTTTCCCTGGGTGATCTCATGCCAAGTTCTCAAATCTCCAATGCAGACCTCTTTCTTGAGCTTCTGTTTTATGAATCTGTTGGGTCATGTCTATTTTCATATCCCCTGGGTACCTGAAACTGATAATGTCCTGAGTAGAATTCCTTGTCACCCCTGAAACTTGCTGCGGTCAGTGTCACAGTGAGTGGTGGTCCAGTTTGCCGCTGTGCTAGCATCTGGGTGTAATCCTGGGCCCTGCCTTTTTCCTTACGCAAGTCCCTTGCTCACATTCAGTTGGTCACAGAGTCCTTGTGAGTCTCGCTCTCATCTGTTCTTTTCCATTTCCCTGATGGGGGCTTGCATCTGTCTTTTTGGATTTATTGTAGCATCTTGGGCTCCCTCTAAGCTAGCGGTTCTCAACCTGTGGGTTGTGACCCCCTTTTAACAATGAAAATACATTGCGGCATTAGGAAGGTTGAGAACCACTGCAAGGACTTCTTTCTCACCACGCACCACCAGTCCCTACGTTCAGCCAAAGGAGTCTTTCACAGGCCGGTGTCTGGTCACGTGACTTCCCTGCCTGAGACCCTGGGATTATGTGGTGCTCTTAGGGTAAAGCCCAGGCTGTTGGCTACAGCCACTTTCTTTTGGTTCCTCCACCAGACGTTACCTGGCATGTGTGCTCACCACAGTAGGTGCTGCCTCTTGAGTAGGTAGTTAAAGCCCACTTCCCACTTCTGGAGCTGCCACAGCATCTGAACTCCCCCATCAGAGCACTCACCACAGTGTCTGACACTATGTGTCTAGATCCCCCAAACTGTGTAACCTCTGCTGGGAATGCCTCTGTGTCCTGTTCACCTAAGGACATTTAGTAAGCATTTATTACTTTACTACTACGCCTGGTACAGGTTTTGTTTACAGGGCTTCTCCCTTTCCATTGCTGGAATTTTTGTTTGGCTTTAGGCCATTGCAAAGTGCAGTTGATACTTTTTATACAGTTAGACTAGAAGAGGAAATCACTTTTGGGATATTTATATACAAAAGATTTGTGAAACCATAAATACATTTGAACTTGACCCCTCTATTTTACCCTAGAACTTGTAATTATTTTGTTTTACTCATTAACCTTTGACCATTATTGTGTTTTATCTATTTCTTTAAAGTTTGATCTATGTATTTTTATTTGGTCTGTTTTGTAATACTTACATGTTTGGTGCAATAGAGAACAAAACTGTAGGAAAACATTATTTCTAAACATTGAGATTTCTGGTTTCCTTTTGAAAATAACAATGTTCCATAAAAAGCATTACTCTGAGAAGATCACAGTCAGCTTCGCAACCCTGGATATGTACGATTGTTTTCTGCTAATACTGTTTCCACTTGGATTGTTTGCTTTTCTAATCTGAGCACATGGCTTTTGTAGAATTATTCCTTGTTTTACAATGAGCTGTCAGATTCCATGTCCTAAAATTGCCCAAAGTTTTGGTGCAATGGAATGAACCCAGCCCCATGGATGATGGGGCTAAAGAAATGCTTCTAGAGACCATTGTTGCAATCCGTGCTTCATGCCAAGTAACTTACTGACAGTGGGAAATGAGAGTTCTAAGTCATTTTACTCTTAAATGAGTGACAAATTTGACTATTATATTGAACATGTGCAGAGTTTCCTTGTTATTATTCCCAAAGCAATACAGCTCTTTACATAGCATTTACATGGTGTGGGTATTACAAGGGGACATGCAGAGGTAATATGTAAATACTGTGCCATTTTATATCAGGGACTTGAGCATCCGCTGATGTTGGTTATCTTCTGGGTTCCTGGAATTACCACACCACCACCCCCCAACCAGATACTGAGGGATGATGACTGTATTTTTCACAGTAGTGCTTTTTTTGTGAGGCACCTTTGACTTATCAGTAGCTCATAACTATAAATAAATTCCTACTGGGGCAGTTTAGCAGCTTAAACTGATAAAAACCATCCACTTCTGAAAATAGAGAAACCTCTATTGGGAAATTTCCAGTGTAAGTGGCTTTAAAAAATTTTTTTGCAATTAGAAAAATCATTTGCGGGCGGTGCTTGTGGCTCAGTCGGTAGGGCGCCGGCCCCATATACCGAGGGTGGCGGGTTCAGGCCCAGCCCCGACTGAACTGCAAACCAAAAAATAGCTGGGTGTTGTGGCAGGCGCCTGTAGTCCCAGCTACTCGGGAGGCTGAGGCAAGAGAATCGCCTCAGCCCAGGAGTTGGAGTTTGCTGTGAGCTGTGTGATGCCATGGCACTCTAAAGAGGGCGATAAAGTGAGACTCTGTTTCTACAAAAAAAAGAAAAAGAAAAATCATTTGCATGTTTGACATTACTATTTTGGGTCCCGTAAACCCGGTCATAGCTTGCATACTGCAGAATGTTTAGGCCATTTTAAATGGATTGTTCCAGCATTCAGCGTCCCTGCAGTTCCTCCTGAGAAGTGGTTCCCATGATAAAGAGTGGCACAAATTCATTTCATGCTCCAAAAATGACGCTAGAAGAATCAGAATCTTGCTGCTAACCAGTTATGAAGGGTTGCCCACCCTATACTGATCTCTCTTCCTTAGAAATCTTTTAGGTCAGCAGAACACAGGCCTAGAGGTAAACAGTTCTATTAGAGGCATCATTCTCATGTGACAAATACATTCTGGTTAGGATGAAGGAGGTTGAAGTCTGTGGAACCACATGACGGGGTCAAGAGTCATGACCTAGGTCAACCCTAAATTTCTAGTGTGTTTAATATTGAGACCATTATTTCATCACAACTTCCTTGTACTGTTTCTCCCCATTTCCTGTTTTTCAAACTCTGTAAATATTCAGATATATTTTTGCTAGATCAGTAAAAGAGAATCCTCCCCCACCCTTCCTTAATACTTGGTTCCTAGGGGAAAGGAAAATAAATGTGCTTTGAGAGAAATCAAAAGATTGGTTGCCACTAGTCCTCCAGTTCTAAATGTGGATTTCTAAAATTGGATGGTCTGTGTTTGTCCTCCTAACTGGATTTACTTTCAGTGTATAAGCCTTTTCTTTCCCAAGCCACTGCTCTCTGAGGGACAGTGCCAGTTCCTAGGAAAGCCGTCCCAGGGACAGATAGTGATCTATAGTAGTAGTACAAGATGTATCTTCAAGTCCCCCAGAAAACGCGGAGATCCAGCTGGGTTGGCATATTATCTTTTGAGGACATTAAACTCTTTTCCTGCTGCTGCTTACATTTCTCTTTTCTGTTCTACCCTTGCTTTATCTCCATAAGTAAAAAGTTACTGATTCACTTATTAATAATTAACACTGACTGATAATTCAGGCTGAACGTATCAGTGCTACTTATGGGAAAGAATTTCGTAGATAAAATAATAGATAAGAGGTTGAAAAAAATTACTAACCTAATGAGGTACTTCAGAAGTAAGTATTTAATATGACTGAGTTGCTTATTACAACTTATTGTATTTATGATTATCAATCAAGTTTGGGAAGGGCCTGTAAGTCATCTGGTCTAGTTTGAATTGTTATATGTGCTGGCAAGTTTTAAGAATGCTGTATTTCTGGGCGGTCCCTGTGGCTCAAAGGGGTAGGGCGCCGGTCCCATATGCCGGAGGTAGCTGGTTCATACCCAGCGCTGGCCAAAAACTGCAAAAAAGAAAAGAATGCTATATTTCTTTTAGAAATGTTCAATTGATAATTTCTCTAATTTGAATTTGTGTTTCCAAGACAGAATAAATGAAGTGTTATTATACTTTTCCAAAAGTATATTTTAGGACCAAAACCTTTCTACATTGAATTTTTAAAAATGTACTTTTTAAAAATTCTAGAAAATATATATTTTTAAGGCCAGCATGGTGGCTTATGCCTGTAATCCTGCTAACAGGGGAGACGCTTCACCTGGACTCCACAAGCAGGTATACAACAATGCTTAATGAAAAGTACCCTAAAGGGGTATTTGCGAAACTTGGTAAATGTAGAATGTAAATGTTTTGGCACAGTAACTGAGATAACGCCGGAAAGGCTATGTTAACCACTGTGATAAAAATGTGTCAAATGGTTTATGAAGTGAGTGTATGATGCCCCATAATCATATCATTGTATACAGTTATGATTTAATAAAAAAATTAAAAAAAAAAAAAAAAAAAAGAAAAGTACCCTAAGAAAGGTAACCCAGCTCTTTTCCTTCCTCCGAATTATAACCACTCCCAAGGAAGCTCCCCAAAAAGTGTAATACAGCCGAACTATGTGCTTATCTCTAAATACAAAATAAAAAATATATAAAAATAAATGTATCCTGTAGAACTTAGATATGTTAGCTATGTTATAGAACAATATATACTGTATGATTATAATTTTTAAGTATATATACAGAAATGGATATACTAAAATGTATCTCTGTGGAGAGACATTGATTCTATTTTTAAAATATATCTATAACAAATACTTTCTGACAAAAATAACCAAATAGTTTAAATGGAAATAAAAGCTTAATTATTTGAATTGTGTTTTACTTCCTAAGCACTGTTAAAAGGTTTGGGGTTTTGGGGTTTGTTTTTTTTTTTTTTTTTTTGTAGAGACTAGAGTCTCACTTTACTGCCCTCGGTAGAGTGCCGTGGCATCACACGGCTCACAGCAACCTCCAGCTCTTGGGCTTACGTGATTCTCTTGCCTCAGCCTCCCGAGCAGCTGGGACTACAGGTGCCCGCCACAACGCCCAGCTATTTTTTTTGTTGTTGTTGCAGTTTGGCCGGGGCCGGGTTTGAACCCACCACCCTCCGTATATGGGGCCGGTGCCCTACTCACTGAGCCACAGGCACCGCCTGGGGTTTGTTTTTTGAGACAGTCTCTCACTCTGTTGCTCTGGGTAGAGTGCCATGGCATCATGCTAGCTTCCAGAAACTTCAAATTCCTGGGCTCAAACTATCTTCCTGCTTCAGCCTCCTGACATAGCATACCCTGGGTGTTTGGATAGCTTCACAAGCCTCACAGAGAAGCTTGTCTGAATTCTTAAGATACCTGTTCATGTCATCAGCTGCCCTGGGTGAGTACAGTCTGATGAAGACATGCTTTGGGCCTTATTAGCCCAAGGATGCACCTTGTACTGTTGGGAGCTCCCTGAGGGGAGAAGTCACATTTGGTTTCCAGAGCCTCCTAAAACTGGAAGAGTGCAGGAAAAAAGACATTGATGAGCTTTCACCAGGCAAATCTAGGCAGAGGCATTTGGGGCAATGTTTTGTTTTTTGGTTTTTTGGAAGTACTTTTTACATTTGGAATACTTGAAAAGCAGATGATGGTATACATTTACAAGACAAGGCAAAGTCAGAAGGAAATATGGTGGAGTTTGGAGTTTAGCCACTGAGGGGACAGGACTGACGGACACTGTGAGAAGAATCAGAGTGGTGGGGGTTGAATCTGACTGTGCCTTGGAGTGCTTTGTGAGGTTGGCAAGTCATTTCATCTCTGAGCTGCATTCTTCATCTGTCAAGAATGGCTTATAGTCTCCTTACAAGATCACTGTGAAGGCTGAACAAAAGAGTATATGGGAGGTTCCCTAACACAGTGTGTACGACAAGCCAGGCTCTCGGTAATGGTTAGTTTAGGAATAGTTGCTTGCTTGGCCAACATCATTGTGTGCTCAACAAACCCCTCCTAGCTTCTTCATTGCATCTTGCACATAAAATCACAAATTTTTATTTATTTGTTTTTTCTCAGACATTAGGATATAAAAATCACAAATTTTTATTGATTTATTTTTCTCACACAGAGATTAGAATATAAAAATCACAAATGTTAAGAGCTGGAACAGATTTGTGGGAAACCCAGGCTCAAAAAGGCAAATAGCATGTCCTACTTACTGATTCAAAGTAGAGCTGGGAGCAAAGCAGGCCTCAGGACTCTGCGGTTTCCACTGTACCAAGGTTACTGGGGATGCTTTTTTTTTTTTATGAAGGGTGTAGGCATGTGAGACATATGAACTTTTTTTAATTGACTCTTAAATTACAAGTCTTGGGAGTGAGAAATACCTTGTAAAATAAAGCTTCAAGTAATTCAGCAGTGGTTAAAGTCAACTCATTGTAATACACCATCATTAGGAAGGTTAGCAGGACCTTGCCGTAGATTACCACACCCTCAGGGCAGAGGTGCTTTTATCTGATTAATAATTTCAGAATTATTGTACTGCTGTCAGGAAATTGTATGGTTTTGAATGATAGTAGCCCTTTGGGTTATAATTTCAAAGGTAGTGAATGGTGTGTTTTGGCTAATTTTGTATCTATCTTGTAAAATGTAAAATTTTGAAGACTAACTTGATGTGACTCAAATTATAGAATATGCATCTGGATTTTCTTGTGCTTCTAGGGTTCATATTGCTTGACTTCTTGTGACTCCTTTCTCCATCTGTTTTTTTTTTTTTCTTTTAATTGTTGAAGATTCATTGAGGATACAGGAAACCAGGTTACACTGATTGCATTTGTTAGGTAAAATCCCTCTTCCAATCATGTCTTGCCCCCAAAAGGTGTGGCACACACCAAGGCCCCACCCCCTCCCTCCTTCTTTCTCTCTCTGCTCTCCCCTTCCCCCACCCCCACCGTGTCCTTAATTGTCCTCATATCAAGATTGAGTACATAGGATTCATGCTTCTCCATTCTTGTGATGCTTTACTAAGAATAATGTGTTCCACTTCATCCAGGTTAATACAAAAGCTGTAAAGTCTCTGTTTTTTTAATGGCTGATCAGTATTCCACGGTGTACATATATCACAGCTTGTTAACCCATTGGCAGGTCATTTGAGGGCTGTCTGGTTTTGTTCTGTTTTCTTCTAAAAGCATTGGAGATGATGTTACCATACAAAGAATACTTAAAACTTAAGAGCAAGAAAAAGCGTATGGGGGCAGTGCCTGTGGCTCAGCGGGTAGGGCGCCGGTCCCATATGCCGGAGGTGGCGGGTTCAAACCCAGCCCCGGCCAAAATTAAAAAAAAAAAAAAAAAAAAAAAAGAAAAAGCGCATGGTCCAGTAGGAAGACTGAACATACGTGAGCAGCAGGTGAAGGGGGCAGACTTGAGCTCCCAACTGCCTGAATCAGATTCTGATGCTGCCACTTCACCAGTTGAGCAGATCCTTTTTTTTTTGAGACAAGAGTCTCACTGTGTCACCCTGGGTAGAGTGCTATGACATCACAGCTCACAGCAACCTCCAGCTCTTGGGCTTAAGTGATTCTCTTGCCAGAGCCTTCCAAGTAACTGGGACTATAGGCACCTGCCACAACACCTGGCTATTTTTTGGTTGCAGTTGTCACTGTTGTTTAGCAGGCCCAGGCCGGGTTTGAACCTTCACCCTCGGTGTATGTGGCTGGCACCCTAGCCGCTGAGCTACAGGCACCGAGCCAGCTGAGCAGATTCTTAAAATCCCTTTAGCTCTGTTTCCTTATTGGTAAAGTGAGGATTAAGTAAATTAATAAATGTGAAAGCACTTAGAGCAGTGCTTGGTGCATGGTGCTCAATAAATTGGTTGTTATTGTTGCTATATTCTAATTAGTTTTTTAAATGACAACTGGCCTTGCACAGGAACAGTACCAGTTTAAATAAAATTGAGATGCCATGATAATATGCTGTGTGGGAGGGATATGGATAAAAAGGTGCTATCTTGCATTGATGCTGATTTTATATTTTGGTACTACATTAGAGGACGATTTGAAGTCACGGGTGAAGGTTAAATAGCTTATTAGACTTTGTCCTAGGAATTCCACTTTTAGAGATTTATCTTAGACATGTATGTATAAAACAAGATATATATATATGTATGTATTTATAAAAAATAATGCATGCAAGTGGCCAGACGTGGGGGATCACACCTGTAATCCCAGCACTCTGGGAGGCCAAGGCAGTGGATCACCTGAGCTCAGGAGTTTGAGACCAGCCTAATCAAGAACAAGACCCCATCTCTACTAAAATAGAAAAAACTAGCAGGGTGTAGTGGTACACACCTATAGTCCCACCTACTCAGGAGGCTGAGGCAAACAACATGGTCTTTTGAGCCCAAGAGTTTGAGGTTGCTGTGAACTATGACCCCAGGGCACTCTACCCTACCCTGAGACTCCGTCTCAGAAGAAAAAGAAAAAAAACACAAGCAATAATTGCAGTATTGTTCTAGCAAAAGACTAGAAATAAATGTCTGTCAGTAGGAAACAGGTAAAAACAGGTGAATCGTTAAATCCATGTAATGGATTTAAGATAAGGAGTGACTGATAGTCAGTGGGTAAGGTGAACAACTAGTTCTAGTTAGTTGTTCTGTCATTGCAGAAACAGGCCCAGGTTTGAAGGTAGGAGAAGGCTTGGGTACATTGCTGGGGAAAGTGAGCTATCCGTTTAATTCATTTACTCTGGAATTGGCTTTTGTCATCTTTTGTTAACAGAGCTTTACTTAAAGCTAGCTCAATGGCTATTTATTTTTTTCTTGGGATCTTTTCTGTTTGTTCCAGCAGAGATGTCAGCTTATTTATAGGAGTTGCTCCAAGCCAGAGTCATGGTGGATGTAGGGAAGTGGCCAATCTTCACTCTGCTTTCGCCTCAGGAAATTGCTTCTATTCGGAAAGCTTGTGTCTTTGGCACCTCGGCCAGTGAAGCACTGTACGTGACTGACAGCGATGAGGTAAGTTTAGTTTCAGGGCTTGCTTTAGGGTTGGACTTCAAAGTGTGGCATTTGAAGATGGAGAAGCCGAAGTTCAGGAAGACTTGCCTTTGACACGATTTCTCTCTTCTTTTGATGTTGTGATTTAATGCCCTTCGATTTCATACTGCTCTTTGAGTTCCACGGTAGAGACAAATATTCTCCAATGTAAGCAATGCCTGTGGAGGTCGAACATTTCTTGACAACCTTATCAGTCCCTTCATACCTAATCAGTTATCTAATTGAACTTGAAATGTCATATTTTCAAAGAACAGAGAAGGGAGCTTTTACCTTAGGCCTTAGGCCAATTGACTCCAACCAAATCGTTTATTTTCTAGGTCTTTGTATTTGGACTGAACTATAGTAACTGTCTAGGAACTGGAGATAACCAGAGTACACTTGTACCCAAAAAGCTAGAAGCCTTATGTGGAAAAAAGATTAAAAGCCTCAGTTATGGGAGTGGACCACATGTTCTGCTCAGCACTGAAGGTAAGGAGGGAACAAATGGAGCGTTTCAGTTTGGGGGAAGTTGGGCAGTTAACTCTAAGCCAAGAGGAGGTAGGGCTGTATCAAATAATTAATTTTGGACTGTTTCGTTTCTTAATTCCTGAGGGGAAGTACACAAAGCAGGTGAAAATTAAACACTTGAGGCCAACTTGGGAACAGCCACAGAGGATGACTTACAAATTGGGCAAACTTCTGAGGTTCTAGACTACTTACATAAAGCTACAGAACATTAGAGCAAATGAATTGGTCCTTCTAGCCCAGTTTTTCAGTGGGTTTGTGGTTGCAAGGCAACTTTCAGGGTTTCCTTGGTATATATATGTGTGTATATATATATATATATATTTTTTTTTTTTTTTTTTTTTTTTTTTTTTTGTAGAGACAGAGTCTCACTGTACTGCCCTCGGGTAGAGTGCCGTGGCGTCACATGGCTCACAGCAACCTCTAACTCTTGGGCTTACATGATTCTCTTGCCTCAGCCTCCCGAGTAGCTGGGACTACAGGCGCCCACCACAACGCCCGGCTATTTTTTTGTTGCAGTTTGGCAGGGGCTGGGTTTGAACCCGCCACCCTCGGCATATGGGGCCGGCGCCCTACTCACTGAGCCACAGGCGCCGCCCTCCTTGGTATATTTTTATAAACACAGATCCTACTGGTTTTCTTTCTTTGTGTGTTCCTGGAATCATTTGAGTGGAGTAATCTTAGCTGATTCCCTGACATTGAAGTGGGTCATATTGAAAGAATGGGATTCTGGGGCGGCGCCTGTGGCTCAAGGAGTAGGGCGCCGGTCCCATATGCCATAGGTGGCGGGTTCAGACCCAGCCCCGGCCAAAAACCACAAAAAAAATAAAAAAATAAAAAATAATTAAAAAAAAAAGAAAGAATGGGATTCAGTTGGTAGGTTCTTGTCCTTGTTTTCTCTTTCTCCAAGAACACTCAGTAAAGGAGAGTAGATGTTTATCTTTGGTGACTTATCTGCACTGTGGGTAACCAGCACTCTAGGAAAGTCTCTTCTGTATAATCTAAATGCTTCCTTCCGTATTTTAGGCACATTGGCTCTTGCTCTCTCTTTTGCAGAGGTCCTCAGCTTTCGGTTGACTAATTGTCTAGGGTGGCATTTGGGAAATGCTTTGCATTCCTGCCTTTCTGCATCTCCACTGAGGAATCACAGCTTCCTTAGATGCTGCCGTAGGCCTGAGTATCTATGGCTTTTTGATTGTCCATAACTCATATCTGAATTCACTCCATGTTCTCTGCATCTTTCCCAAACTGTGAGGTCCAGATCTGGGGGTGATTGTCTAGTTCAAGTGTAAGCGGAGCTGTGCAAAATGAGGTGGTGATCTCCTACGTGCCTCTGATGTCACACTGGTCTTTTCAAACTGCGTTACCAACTGATTCAGCTTGTCACAGCCACTGTGACCTAAGGATTTAAGTGTTTCTTAGCACACAACAAATTTAATTAGTACTTGATTTTTGACTATAAGATACTGAGGCAGGTTTTTTTATAGCAAACATACTAAAACATGTATTCAGATTCTTGGTTTTCTTCAAAGTGGTGACCTTAGGAAACTGTAACTCTTCTTTTGGAATTATTTTCAGAATCTTGATCATACAGTTTTAAATATATTGAGTGTTGGCTTGGTGCCGGTAGCTCAAGCGGCTAAGGCGCCAGCCACATACTCTAGAGCTGGCGGCTTTGAATTCAGCCTGGGCCCGCCAAACAACAATGACGACTACAACCAAAAAATAGCCAGGTGTTGTGGCAGGTGCCTGTAGTCCCAGCTACTTGGGAGACTGAGGCAAGAGAATCACTTAAGCAAGGAGTTGGAGGTTGCTGTGAGCTGTGATGCCAGAGCACTCCACCCAGGACGACAGCTTAAGGGTCTGTCTCAAAAAAATAAATATAAATAAATTAATAAACATATCGAGTGTTACATTTCAGATATAAATAAATAAATGACTACTTTTGGTGGGGATTTTTTCTTGTGTTTAATTCAACTTTGGACTCTATAGTACATTTTACACGGTGTGTGTCTCTACGTTAGGTATCATACATGTGCTCATTGAGTGTATCCATGCGTGTTGTGTGTCTGTTGAAATCAGTCACATAGTTTTGAAGCAATTTTACTCTTCAAACCATCAAATAGTATCAGATTTTTAGTGAAAATTGGAAACATCTCTGCCTTAGTAACTACTCTTTAAGGGAAACCACTTTTAACCCTTTAAGATGTTTCTTCTGGTATTTAATCTCTTATTTTTAAAATAATAGGCTTATATTTCTATTTCTGAATTTTCAATTTTTTTTTTTTTTTTTTAGAGACAGTCTCACTTTATCACCCTCAGTAGAGTGCTGTGGCGTCACAGCTCACAGCAACCTCCAAATCCTGGGCTTAGGCAATTCTCTTGTCTCAGCCTCCCGAGTAGCTGGGACTACAGGCACCTGCCACAATGCCTGGCTATTTTTTGTTGCAGTTTGTGGGGGCCTGGTTTGAACCCACCACCCTTGGTATATGGAGCCAGTGCCTTACCCACAGAGCCACAGGTGCTGCCCAATTTCCAATTTTAAATAATATCCTTTGTCCTTCTGTAATGGCAGGTAGAATTTAGCTTTACCACACCTTCCTTCTTGTTCTTTCCATGTGGTGATCACCACCATCTTGGTTAACTTGGTATTCAGTGTTTGTAATGTTAGGACCATGTGGGTATTGTTTATAGCTAAGCCGCCTCCTTCCTTGTACAGCTGTTTGTTTTCCTGGCATTGATAATTGCCTCAGGTTTTCTGTGTGTGTTCTCTTCTGTACATCCATTGTTAACATATGCCAGACTCTTCTGTGGCAGTTCACTGTCTTCCAGCACTTCTGAGCATATCCAGCAATCTCCGGAGGAGCGGAGGGTCCCTTGGTTCCGAGTGCACTGGTCACCCTCTAAACCTGTGCACAGCTATTCACTCCAGCAATCTCTGGAGGGATGGAGTGTCCTTTGGTTCCGAGTGCACTGGTCACCCTCTAAACCTGTGCACAGCATTTCACTTCACCTTTATCCTCAGAAATCCTTTGACTTTGTCTTCTCTGGATCCCTTATTTTTTGTGTCTTATGTTGTCCTCTTTGGGTTATACCCTCATCTGCGTGAAACACATTCTCTAGAAGCTTTTCAAGAAAGAGTCTGTGAGAGAAATCTTTGCAATCCTGCCTTAAAATGTCTTTATTCTACCCTTGTTAATGGCTATCAGTGATTTGCCTGGAACCAAACCGTTGGGTGGAAATCATATTTCCTCAGAATGTTGAAATCATCATGCTTTTCAAGTTTGAGGATTGTTATTAAGGGGCGGCGCCTGTGGCTCAGTCGGTGGGGCGCCGGCCCCATATACTGAGGGTGGCGGGTTCGAGCCCGGCCCCGGCCAAGCTGCAACCAAAAAATAGCCGGGCGTTGTGGCGGGCGCCTGTAGTCCCAGCTACTCGGGAGGCTGAGGCAAGAGAATCGCTTAAGCCCAGGAGTTGGAGGTTGCTGTGAGCTGTGTGAGGCCACAGCACTCTACCAAGGGCCATAAAGCGAGACTCTGTCTCTAAAAAAAAAAAAAGAGTCCAGTAATTTTCTGACTTTTGTTATTTTGTATATATATTTTTCCTCTTTGGGAGCTTTAATTAAGTATCTTTTCTAACTGTGCTGGAGTAATCATGACTCTTTTCCTCTGGTGTGAGTAATTTTTTTTTTTTTCCTTTTTTTTTTGTAGAGACAGAGTTTCACTTTATGGCCCTCGGTAGAGTGCCGTGGCGTCACACAGCTCACAGCAACCTCCAACTCCTGGGCTTAAGCGATTCTCTTGCCTCAGCCTCCCAAGTAGCTAGGACTACAGGCGCCCGCCACAACGCCCGGCTATTTTTTTGTTGTAGTTTGGCCGGGGCCAGGTTTGAACCCATCACCCTCAGTATATGGGGCCGGCACCTTACCGACTGAGCCACAGGTGCCACCCAAGGTGTGAGTAATTTTTAATTGTATCGGTCATTCTTATAGGCCTTTTAATCTGGAAATTCCTTCATTTCTATAAAACTGCTTTTTAATATTTCATGACAATTCCCCTCTCTTTTGGAATCTTTCTTTTTTTTCTTCAAATTTCAGATTAACATAAGGGTTCATACAATTAGATATCATTTGGTTTGTTAGGTAAAGTTCAGTTGCAGTTGAACTTTTTTTGCGCAGGAAGTGTGCCATCATTTTTGGAATTTTACTTAGAAGGAAGTTAGACCTGGACTGACCTTACTAAATTTCTCTTGTTTTCTCTCCCATCTGTGTTCTGAGAAATTTCTTCAGCTTTATTTTACAATCCTTACCTCAGATTTTAACATTTCTGCTGTTCCATTTCCAGGTGCTCTTTCTTCTTTAAATGTTCCATTCTAGAGCTTCCTGCTATTGTTTCAGTCTCTTCTCTTTGAGGCTACTTATAATTATAGGGTTTTGGTTTTCTTTTTTCTTTGAGACAGTCTCACTACGTCACCCTTGGTAGAGTGCCATGGCATCACAGCTTGCACAGCAACCTCAAACTCTTGGGCTTAAGTGATTCTCTTGCCTCCAGAGTAGCTGGGACTACAGGTGCCCGCCACAGTGCCTGGCTATTTTTTGTTGCAGTTGTCGTTGTTTAGCTAGCCTGAGCCGGGTTTGAACCCACCACCCTCGGTGTATGTGGCTGGTGCCGTAACCACTGTGTCAGAGGCGCCGCCCGATTATAGGTTATTTCTAAGTTATCTTCTGTTCTCTACATTGTGTCTTTTTCTCCTCCCAAGTTTCTTGCTTCTCTTTGTTTTGGTCTCTGACTTCCCCCAACCTGGGTTTTCCTCTGCAGTCTAGTGACCCTTGGCTGTCAGCTCACAGGGCACTGTAGCAGCACTGGGCCTGGGTAGCCCTCTCCTGTGGGAGGTAGTAACTGAGTTTCTAGAGTAGAATCCTCCAGCTCCCTGACCTGGGGTCTGGGGACATACGGCTTTTCGCCAGCTTCCTAGGAGCTGAGCCGGGGAAGTTTGGATCTCATTGTTCAGTGTGTGGACTTTTGATTCTCCTTTTTCTCATCACAGGGCCTTGTTGCTGCCTTCAGGGCTTGTCTGGATTATTTTCTCTTGGAGCCCAGAGCCCTCTGGTTTATTTTCTCTGTGGTATTACGTGAGGAAAGGGTGTGAGGAAGGTTTGGGCAAAGGGAACCTTTGGGTTGTAGTGCAATCACAAGACATTCATAGCAAGTAAATGCTATCTCTTATCAGGTGTGTGTGTGTTGGGGGGGTGTTGCCTGACTCTGAGGGAGGGGGTGAGGATTTGGGTCTGACGGCCCTGTTTTTAGTTGCACCCTGCACTTGTATCCCTGTGGTTCCCAGTCACCCCAATCTCTGTGCCCGCCTGGTTTTCTCAGGCTGGAAGTGGCTTCTTAGTGGCTTTTTTGCGGACGTCGGTGTCACCTTTCCTGATCTGCTATAGTTACCACATCCGTCTGCTTCCTGTCTTCCAAAACTGTTGACATCCCTCTTGTTCTGTCTTCTTCTCCCTTGTTCTCCTTGTCCTTGAGTGTTGACGCCTTTTCCTCCTTCACTATCGCTTCAGTAGGATTTGGGGTGGGAGTGAAGATAAAACCTGTTCAGGTGGGCACCTCTAGCTCAGTGGTTAGGGCGCTGGCCACATTCTGGCTGGTGGGTTTGAATCCGGCCCGGGCCTGCTAAACAAACAAACAAAAAATAGCCAGGCATTGTAGTAGATGGCTATAGTCTCAGCTACTAAGGAGGCTGAGGCAAGAGAATGGCTTAAGCTCAAGAGTTTGAGGTTACTGTGAGCTATGACACCACAGTACTCTACTGAGGGTGACAAAGTGAAACTCTGTCTCAAAAAAAAAAAAAAATGTGTTCAGTTCTCCCTTCTTCACTGGCTCATGCAGTATTTCTAAAGGGTATTTTAGGAGTAGTTTGATCAGTGCAACATTATTAAATTGAGTATCTAGTCCCATGAGGTGACTGCTTTAACAAGCAGCGTTCATATGGTATTATTACTTTACATGCAGACCTGGACCTTGTGAATGTGTGTGTGTATATATGTATATTTTACTCTTCTGAAGCAACATTAAGTTAGGTTACCTATAAAATTGTTTCCAGCCCCTTCCCTTTTCTTTTGAGACTGCGTCTCAGTCACCTGGGTGGAGTACTATAGCGTCATAGCTCACAGGAACCTCAAACTCTTGAGCTCAGATGCTCCTCTTGCCTCAGCCTCCCAAGTTAGCTGGGACTACAAGCATGTGCCTCCCCCTACCCCCTCCTAATCAGCTTTCGTTAGTGTTCGTGTATTTAATGAGTGCCCCAAAACTCTTAACTCTTCCAATGTGTGGCAGCCACCCCTGCTTCGAGGGTTTGAGCAGGATTTGGGACTAAGAACTGTCTTGGGATGGTGTTTACCTTTCTGGAGCTACTTCAGGGAAAAAGGAAAGAGAGGCCTGTGCGTATGAGTTTATAAACAGCGCCAGCACCGGGTGGGGGGGGGGCCCTCTCCAGATCAGGTGTCCCAGATTCTTACCCTTGAGGAGGAGGAGCCTGTGGCCGTGCTGTTCTCAGGCCGTGGCTGCCGTCCACCTCTGCTACTGGGAAAGGATGCACAGAAAGACCCTGAGTGTCCCCTGGATGCCAGGTGCGTTCTGTGACCGCAGTCTGTCTTCCTCCTGCCAGGAGCTGACTCCTCTTTCCTCTTGGTCTTTGGCCAGGAGATCAGAGTTGCTGTGACAGCCATAAAGTGAGGTTCAGCAGGGCTGGCGCTAGGTCCCTTAGTGGAAGTGTTCCTGCTTTGGGGGCCAAGACTTCTAAACCCACAGAACCTAGAACTGCAGGAGCAGGAAGCCCACCTTCCCCACGTCAGCCGCTGGGAGTGATGGTCAGCAGGGCCCCTTGTGTGTCCACCGTTGGTTTTGGACCTGTGGGTTCTGTTAGAGACACAGCACCGTGTAGTGGCCACTCATTAACCCTTTCCGATCCTACATCAGAATGATTTTGCTGTCGTGTTCCGCTGTCAGGCTTTTGAGCCTGTCTGTTTCCTCACATAGTACGGACTCTCGCCAGCAGACAGTGCAGGTTGTACGCTCTCTGTTTCTCTGCAGGCCACGTGTTTTTATGTGAACGGGTGATTGTGCATTGTATTTGTGCAAAGTGCTTATAGGAAAATGGCCCAAAATAAATCAAAGCTGGGGAGTATGTGGGTGGCAGAAAAATTGGATTGGAAAGGTTAAAGCTTGTTTCATCCGGGGGATGGCATCCCATCTTCACATGGTCTCTGGCCATCAACTGTGGCGTGCTGCGGTGCACGTCCTACGACCTGTGAACGCCATCGTCATATGCAACTGCTGTTCTTCTTTTGCTGTAAAGTTTATCCTTTAGTCTGGTGAGGTGTTCTGTGAGATCCTGTGTCAGTGGATTAAATATCCTGTAATCCTCAGATAGTGGTGCTGGCTAAGGCACTGTGGGCAGGAAACCTTTAGTCAGATTATGTCTTGATTTCTGTCAGTAGAAATGTCTGTTCTTCTAGGATCCAGTAGGTCTATTGTTATCAACTTGCCAATAAGTGGCAGATTGATCTCCTGAGAGACGGTGCTGTGCTGGGTGGGGGCTTTTTCTGCTGCTTTCTGCTGCTGCATCCGGCACCTTCCCCTGGGGGAGGAGCTAGATCAGCCTGGATAGTAGGAGCCCAGTGTCTTCTGTAGTGTGAAGATGTCGTTTGCATTTTTCCTCTTAAGAGTGAGGTTAAGTATCAGCATCTTTTCATATGGTTAAGTGCTGTAAGTGCCATTTGACCTTTTTCTTTTGTATTTTTAGGAGCTCTTTTTATGTTTATCTTTTGGTGATATAAAATATATTTTTCCCAGTATGCTTATGCTTATGGTGTTTTTGTTCCTATGTAAAAAAAATTTTTTTTTAATATGGGTAGATTTATTAGTCTTTTTCTTATTGTTTCTGGATTTTTGAGTCTGGAAAGTTTTCTATATCCCCAGCTTATGGAAGAATTCACTAAATTTACTAATTTTTTCTTTCTAAAATCCTATAAAAGTGAAAAAAAGGTTTTTTACTTTTAAATTACTGATTTATTGAGTTGTTATCAAACATGGTATGAGGAATGAATCTAATTTTTCAAGATGACTGTACTGTTAGCTCAACCCAACTTATAAAAACTCTTGTTTTTACCCATTGATACAGCTTTTATTTCCACATGCAGTTGGTCTGTTTTCTAAATTTTTAATTCCATCCCATTGATTTATGTATTGGTTCTTGTCCTAATATGAATCTTAGTTTTAGAAACTTTTCATAGAGGCCGGGAACAGTGGCTCATGCCTGTGAGTCTGAGGCAGGTGGATTGCCTGAGCTCATGGGTTTGAGACCAGTCTGAGCAAAAAGCAAGACCCCGTCTCTACTAAAAACAGAAAAACTGAAGCAAGAGGATCGCTTCAGCCCAAGAGTTGGAGGTTGCTGTGAGCTATGACGTAACATCCCTCTACCCAAGGAGAGAGCTTATGACTCTGTCTCAAAAAAAAAAAAAAAAGAAAGAAACTTTTTATAAGTTTTAATAATTGGTAGAATTAGTTGTCTTGCTTCTTTTATATCAGGTTTTCCTATTTATTCGCCTTTGTTCTTCCCAATGAGGTTTTTTGTTTTTGTTTTTAAACAGAATCTCACTCTGTCACCCTTGGTAGAATGCCATTGCATCGTAGCTTGCAGCAACCTCAAACTCTTGGGCTTGAACGATCTTCTTGTCTCAGCCTCCCAAGTAGCTAGGACTACAGGCACCTGCCATGATGTCAGGCTAGTTTTTCTATTTTAAGTAGAGGTGGGGTCTCACTCTTGCTCAGGCTGGTCTTGAATTTCTGAGCTCAAGCTATCCGCTCACCTTGGCCTCTCAGATAGCTAAGATTACAAACATCAGCCACCGTCCACAGCCTTTTTTTTTGTTATTGTTTAAGAGAAAGGGTCTCACTCTATCACCTCGGCTGGAGTGCAGTGACATTATCCTAGCTCACTGAGGCCTCTAACACCTGGGCTCAAGTGATCCTTCTGCCTCAGCCTCCCAAATAGTTGGAACTACATATATATATATGTACCGCATCAGGCTAATGAAAAAAAATTTTATAGAGAAAGGATCTTGCTGTGTTGTACAGGCTGGTCTTGAGCTCCTGGCCTCAAGCAAGCCTCTTGCCTTGGCCTCCCAAAGCATTGGGATTATAGCCAATGACATTTCTGATAAGTTTGTCCACTTCTAGAAAGTAAGTTAGAGTTTTTACTGATATTTTAAATTTGTCTACAGCCATACCATCCTGAACACGCCCAATCTCGTCTGATATTTTAAATTTACACAGAGTTACATAGGAAAAACTGGGGTCTTTCTATTCAAAACAAGGTGTATATTTTCCTACTGAAGTCTATTTTTCTGTTTTTAAAAGTTGAGATATTCATATGTTTGGACATTTCTTTCACGTGGTGTAACGCTAACATAATATTGTGGGTCTTACTTTTTAAGTTTTATACTCTCATTCTTCAGCTTTATCCTTCTTAGGATGAAATTAACCATTTAACCTTTTATGGTTTCTGTTGTGATTTCTTTAATGGGTAAACACCTTTCGTGAGCCAGTGTCAGAGCTTCTCTAGATTTGCCTCTAAGTTTGTGTGGCTGTCACCACTTTAGAGTAGATACTGGAAGTCTGTTCTAGTACATAACTAGAAGAGGGACGGCATTGGTGGTCAGAAGCCTCACATATCACCTGGATTTCCACTGTTGCTCTTGGGTATTGTTGCCAGGCAGAGTGTCCTTAATAGGTCAGGGAAGGTGTTATTACCTGGGAAGGTAAAGGACACTTAACAAGGGGAGACCTGCCCTTGATCCTCTGATGTGCTATGGGAAGAAATTAACAAAACGATAATACTGGTACTTCAAGAGAGGACACAAAACAGAAAAATTACCTCTACCACAATCCCCAAGAGATAGTCATTTAAAGACAATTCAGACAAAGCCAAGCTTGGTAGCTTACTCCTGTAATCTCAGCACTTTAGGAGGATTGCTTGAGGCCAGGAGTTCAAGAACAGCCTGGACAACATAGTGAGACCCCCATCTCTTAAAAAAACAGGTAAAAGAAAAATTAGCTGGGCATGGTGGCCCTGTGACTATAATCCCAACTACTTGGGAGGCAGAAAGATCACTTGAGCGGTGAGCTATGATTATGCCAACAGTACTCCAACCTGGGTGACAGAGCAAGACTCTGTCTCTTAAAAAAATTCAGACAGAGGAGGTTCCAGGTTGGTGGACACCTCAAGGTGCTGTGTCCAGGGAGGGTGCCATGCAGGCTACCCTGTACCTTGCCCTACGCATCGCTTCCATTTAGCTGTTCCTTAGTTGCGTCCTTTATAACATAGCTGCGCAACAGAGTAAAGATGCCCCCAGATGGAGCCACCCCCAGCCGTGCGGTCATCCTCAGTCTTTGAGTCTTCCTGACATCACACATACCATGAAGCAGAGATAAGCTGTGTCCATTGTCTCCTGCCCAGATTCCTGGCATACAGAATAATAATAAAGTGCTTGCTTTATGTAAAAAAATTTGAGCCAGATTTCATGTCACTAAAATAGTCTGCTGAAGAGAGGCTCTGCAGTTTTGCTTCCCTTGCAAACAGTGTGCACCTTGTGTGCTTTGTGAGTGAGCAGCATGTCGCCCGGGCGTTCCTTGAGACTTGGGGTTGGTGAAGTGAACGTCATGTGGAGCTTTCCTGTGTCTGATGTCTCTTGCCTGGTACCTGACACAAAAACTGCTGAGGTGAATGAAAGTATTCAGAAAGTCTAACTTTTTTTTTTTTTTTTTTATTAAATCATAGCTGTGTGCATTGATATATTCATGGGGCATCATTCACTAGCTTCACAGACCGTTTACCAAGACTTTTTTTTTTTTTTTTTTTGAGACTGAGTCTCACTCTGTCGCTCTGGGGTTGAATGTTGTGATATCACAGCTCAAGCAACCTCAAACTCTTGGGCTCAGTGATTCTCTTGCCTCAGCCTCCCGAGTAGCTGGGACTGCAGGCGCCTGCCACAACATCCAGCTATTTTTAGAGATGGGTTCTCACTCTGGCTCAGGCTGGTCTCAAACTTCTGAGCTCAGGCAGTCCACCCACATCGGCCTCCCGGAGTGCTGAGATTACAGGTGTGAGCCACCGGCCTGGCCGGATTTTACATCTTTCTATCCTGTTCTCCCATCCATCCCTCTCTCTCCCTCCCCGTCAGAGGTTTCCTCATAGAGAGATGGGGACAATGTGAGAGAAATGAAGGTTGGAGAATGAGTTGAACAAAGTTCTGGGGAACACAAGGGTCCCCATTTCTATTTTTTTTTTTTTTTCTTTTCGAGACAGAGACTCACTATGTTGCCCTCAGTAGAGTGCTGTGACATCACAGCTCACAGCAACCTCAAACTCTTGGGCTTAAGGGATTCTCTTGCCTCAGCCTCCCAAGTAGCTGGGACTACAGGTGCCCGTCACAATGCCTGGCTAGTTTTTTGTCGTAGTTGTCATTGTTGTTTGACAGGCCTGGGCTGGGATCAAACTGCCAGCTCTGGTGTATGTGGCCGGCACCCTAGCCACTGAGCTACAGGCGCCGAGCCTGTCCTCATTTCTTGTGGCTGGTTCTTGGTTTGCTTTATGTGTAGATGGAGTGGTTTACGCCTGGGGCCACAATGGATATAGCCAGTTGGGGAATGGGACGACTAACCAAGGCATCGCCCCTATCCAAGTCTGCACCAATCTCTTGATCAAGCAAGTGGTTGAAGTAGCTTGTGGCTCACATCATTCAATGGCTCTGGCAGCTGATGGGGAGGTAAGTGCACTGCTTTTATTCTTCAGTCTTTATTTTTAAAATTGCAGTAAAATACACATGAAATTTACCATCTTAATTATTTTTAAGAGTATAGTTCATTGGCATTAAGTACATTCACATTATTGTGCAACTGTCACCTCTGTCTACCCACAGAACTCTTTGCATCTTGCAAAACTCGAATTCTTTTCCTATTGAACTCCCCATTCTCCCCCCCCATCCCCTGGCAGCCACCTTTGTGGTTTGTTTCTGGGAATCCAACTACTCCCGGGGACCTTGTGTCAGTGGAATCAGACAGTATCTGCCCTTCTGTGACTGATGGACTTCACTTGGGCACAATGTCCTCAAGGTTCATCCGCCTTGTGGCATGGGACAGGATTTAATTCCTTTCAAGGCTGAGTAACATTCCATTGTGTGCATACCCAGTATCCTCACCTTATGTCATTGGTAGGTTCTTGGAAACTGTGACTTTAGGCAGAATGACATGTAATGAAACCAGTTTTGTCATAGGCTAATTGATGTAAGCAAAAGTTAATATTTCTGGTCACAAAACCCATTAAACTTCTAGTTTGTTGTAGTTGTCATTGTTGTTTGACATGGCCAGGTGGTTTGGCTGGCTCCTGCCTGTGATCCCAGCACTCTGGGAGGCTGAGGTAGGTGGGTTACTTGAGCTCAGGAGTTCTAGACCAGCCTGAGCAAGAGCATGACCCCATCTCTACTAAAAATAGAAAAACTAGCCAGGCATTTTGGTGGGTGCCTATAGTCCCAACTACTCAGGAGGCTGAGGCAAGAAGATTGCTTGAACCCAGGAGTTTCACATTGCTGTGAGCTATGATGTAGATACATTAAAATTGTAATACTCAGTGTATACCAGTAACCAAAGATGAATAAGAGTCACACTGAGCACCTCTTGGGCGGTGCCTGTGGCTCAGTCGGTAAGGCACTGGCCCCATATACTGAGGGTGGCGGGTTCAAACCCGGCCCGAGCTGAACTGCAACCAAAAAATAGCCGGGTGTTGTGGTGGGCGCCTGTAGTCCCAGCTACTTGGGAGGCTGAGGCAAGAGAATCGCTTAAGCCCAGGAGTTGGAGGTTTCTGTGAGCTGTGTGATGCCACGGCACTCTACCCGAGGGGCATAAAGTGAAACTCTGTCTCTACAAAAAAAAAAAAAAAAGTCACACTGAGCACCTCTAGTAATTGGAGAAGTCAAATGTGACTTAAGTATTACAAATTTAATACAGCTTTTTCCCTTTTTAAAATGTGTATACATTTTTTGGCACCCTCTGTGTAAGCATTTGTATAGTTGCAATGATTGCAGAGGCGGTGTCGCCCAGTGGTTGAGGGCGTAGGGAGACTGCCTGAGCTTGAATTCCACTTGACTGCTTCCTGGCCGTGGAGCCCCGGTCCAGTTGCTTAACCTCTCTGTTTCAGTTCCCATATATTAATATATAATTTTTTTTTTTCCCCATATATTAATATAAAACGGGGGTGATAATATTACCCACTCCAGGGCCACTTTGCAAGATTACTAAGAGGATTAAGTAGGTTAATGTTGTAACACATGTGAATCTTTTGTCGTACAATAAGTATTCATTAAGTGGGTTTATTTCTACTTTATGATTGTGTTAGAGGTCAGATTTGCACTCTGACTGTTCTTTCCTTTTCCTTTCTTTTTTAGGTGTTTGCTTGGGGGTATAACAATTGTGGTCAGGTGGGATCAGGTTCTACAGCAAATCAACCAACTCCCCGAAAAGTTACAAACTGTTTACATATCAAGAGGGTGGTTGGCATTGCCTGTGGTCAGACGTCATCCATGGCTGTCCTAGACAATGGTGAGGTGAGCTACTCCCCCTCTACCTCCTTTTCAATTAAAGGTCACTTTCTTCATGAGGTGTGTGTATCAGATCGTGGGAGGAAAAGTGCTTTGTTTGGTAGCTCTGTTGAGAGTTGACTGACAGGATGTTTGCTCCTCAGTATGACTTTATTGAATCCCAAGATGTGCAAGTAAAGATTCTGGTGTGTCTAAATTTTAGTTTTTGCCAAGATCTAAATAGCCTCGTGCTTATAAGTATTTGTTTTTGATGTTTATCATAACGGATTAGAGCAGCAGTTCTCAACCTGTGGGTCGGGACCCATAGGAACTGTATTAAAGGGCCATGGCATTAGGAAGGTTGAGAACCACTGGATTAGAGGATTTGATACTTTTCTTTCAACGAAAAGGTCAACTGAACAAACTTTAAAAAGTTAGCTGATAAGGTCTAAATTTGAACTTCCTGCCTACATCGTGACTATTAGTTCACAGGAGGAAACAATTTGCCAAATCAGATTTTTTTTTTTGTCCTGATTTTTGTTAACCTACTTTTTAAAACTCACCCTTCAGTTACCTGCTGCTGTTATTACTTTTGAGCTTAGGGTTATTGCTATGAAATTATTTCTGCTTTTAGCTTCTGCTTACATGGGCCAGTTACTACCTGTGCATGTGTTAGGGCACCAAAATTTTAGAGATTTTGGACACAGACATTATGGCATCATGCACTGGCGTCTGAGGTGCCCTGGAATGTACTGAATTAACCTGTGTTGACTTTGATCAGTCCTGATGGCATCCTGGTGACTTTGGAATTCCTGGGATACTATCACATCTCCTTCATCCCTGGAATCTTCATTTGTCCTTCATTTTAAAAAACGAGTTAAATTTGAAAATTATTATGGGGTTATTTTAACAAAGGTGAGACGTAGGTACAAAGTAAAAGGTGAATACCTTTTCCCACATCTTGTTAATGGTTTGAAGCGTGTCCTTTTGGACTTTTTTTCTGTATACAGTGATGCATGGATGTTTATAATGGGTCTTTGGTGGGATGATGATGCCCACTGCTGCTTTTCTCTGCTGTTCCTCAGCGTCCCCTGCCTGTCTGGCAGCAGCATGCTTATCTCTGCCCACTGCCGTTCCGGTGCTCACTGTGACGAGAGTCCAAGTCACCTCCAAAATGGTCCTTCTACCTCTAGTCTTAGTTTCTGTTAAATTTCAGGTTAACATGAGGGTACAAACAACCAAATAACAATGTTTGCATTTGTTAGGTAGAGCCCCTCTTTTTTTTTCTTTTCTTTTTTTTTGAGGCAGTGTTTCACTGTGTTGCCCTTGGTAGAGTGCCGTGGTGTCATAGCTCACAGCAACCTCAAACTCTGGAGCTGGAGCAGTCCTCTTGTCTCAGACTCCCAAGTAGCAAGTAGCTGGGACCAGCAGGCATGCACCACCATGCCCAGCTAGTTTTTTCTATTTTTAGTAGAGATGGGATCTCATTCTTGCTCAGACTGGTCTTGAACTCCCGAGCTCAAGCAATCTACCCCGCCCCGGCCTCCCGGAGTGCTGGGATTACAGGTGTGAGCCGCTGCACCCGGCCTCGCCTCTAGTTAGATATTCTCCTGTCACCCCTCATGTTGGGCCAGCATGGTCTCTTTCAAAATGCAGATTGAATTAGTCTGTTTTGACATGTTTCAGTGGAAAATTCAGATGCATTTCCCTTTCCCTGGTGTGTGTTTTGTCACTTCGTCTCCTGGCCCTTGCCTTCCTTTTGGTCTTTTCTCTTCCCTGTACCCTGGCTGTGTCCAGCCAGGCCCACCTGAGCCAGCCTCAGGCGCATCCAGCAACTTCTGCCTGCAGTGCCTTCGCCCTCCTTCGCCCTCCTTCGTCCTCCGGCCCTGCTCAGACCGCTCCTTTCTGAAGTCTCCCCTTTAGCTCTCCTCTTCCGAGAGCTAAAGCCTTCCTTGTGTCCCTGTACTGCCCCGACTGTGTACCTGTGGTAGCACGCAGCTGTCCGCCTACAAGAAACTTGGCGTGTGTCTGTCTCACTTGTCAAACAGTGACCAAAAACTTATTCCCGTTATCTTTCACAGCGTCCTGATATTCGTGGGTGCTTAATAACTGTTAATGAGGCTCAGTTTGCTTATGTATAAAACGGAAAAGAGTGATGTAGCCCAGGCTATCTAACCAGGAAGTCAGGGAGTAGGAACTGATGCCAGACTGTCAGCCCACGCTCAAAACACCTTCTGTTTCAAGATCAGGTGTAGGATCCTATACTTACCTCTTCTTTTATACGAGCAGTTTTAAAAGCCCATGCTTTCCCTTTCTCTTCTCTCTAAGGTGTATGGCTGGGGTTACAATGGCAACGGTCAGCTGGGCTTGGGAAACAACGGCAACCAGCTGACCCCCGTGCGAGTGGCAGCCTTGCACAGCGTTTGTGTGAACCAGGTACGTGTGGTGACCTCAGCTGGCCCGTTCCTGTCTGCCTTGCCTGGTCTGCCTTGGAGCAGTATTGGTGTTAACTCTTTAGTCGGTCTGTCCTGGCAATACCTTATACCTCATCTTCCACGTTTAATATTGTATCCTCCCTAAATTCCCACTAGGACAAGGAAGACCGTGCTGCAGGCACATTAATTTTGACAAGTTAAAAAAAACTAATGGAAAAATGTAGTAGTCTAAGGTTTAGGCTTTTCTAATGCTTTCTTCACGTTCCAGCAAATGTCAGTCCGCAGCTGACAATGACTTGGCATCTGCAGAAGCTGGCTGTAGCCTTTAGGTGGAGGTTTTCCTGTTAATGGTAACCATGGACATTTACTTGCAGATCGTCTGCGGCTATGCACACACTCTAGCACTAACAGATGAGGGCTTGCTGTATGCCTGGGGAGCTAACACATACGGGCAGCTGGGAACTGGCAATAAAAATAACCTGCTGAGCCCTGCACACGTCATGGTGGAGAAAGAAAGGTAACTTGGTCGTGCTGTGCCTTTGGGACTGTGTGTGTCAGAGCTGTAGTGTTTAGCTTTGTGACACTTTATTAATATTTTTATTTTGAACAAAAGAATTTGAGTATCAGGTGAAATGAACATCAAGGTGATGTGATTCTTACCCTTCTTTCTGAAATAACCTCCTGGGACCGACAGGCCATGAACGCATCTTGGTGTAATTCCTGCAGGCTTGGTGTTGCCCGTTGAGGAGGGAAAGATACAGAGGGTCTGTGACCATGTTGATGTCCAAGGTGTAGTGTGAATTTTTCATGTGAGCCAACTAAAACAGCTTTAGAGTAAATATGCCCTTGAAAGAACAATATCTGTTTAAATATTGATTTGATGTAATGTGTATTACTACAATAGATGCTTACCGTTGGTTCAGCCAAATTGTGAGGTCGTACCCGCTAAGTCTTGGGATATTGACTTCAGCCTGGGACCCTGCCTCAGAAGCACACTACTGAAAACAGCAGGGAGAATGCTCAGAGTTCCTTACCCTGCCAGAGCTCACCAGCCTGATGGTGTTCTGAGCTCTGGTAGGGATGAGAGAAAAACCTGTGAGGAGGGCAGTAAGGGAGCGAGACCCTGCTCTGTCCATCCTCACCCGGCATTAGTTTCGGATGTGAGGAGGGCAGTGAGGGGGAGAGACAGTGCTCTGTCCATCCTCACCCGGCATTAGTTTAGGATGTGAGGAGGGCAGTGAGGGAGCGAGACCCTGCTCTGTCCATCCTCACCCGGCATTAGTTTCGGATGTGAGGAGGGCAGTGAGGGGGAGAGACAGTGCTCTGTCCATCCTCACCCGGCATTAGTTTAGGATGTGAGGAGGGCAGTGAGGGGGAGAGACAGTGCTCAGTCCATCCTCACCCGGCATTAGTTTCGGATGTGAGGAGGGCAGTGAGGGAGAGAGACAGTGCTCTTGTCCTGGTCTTTGGTTTTGTTGCTGTGGCTGGGCAGTAAATGTCCCTGTGCCTTGGTATATTTTCTGATTTATTCCAAGTGTGGACTTTTTAGTTTCTGTGTATAGTGTGCTGTAGGCTTCTGTGATTATGAAGTGACGTGTCTTTTTCTGAAAACTCCTCAGGATAGTAGAGATCGCAGCCTGTCACTCTGCCCACACATCTGCCGCCAAGACCCAGGGTGGGCACGTGTACATGTGGGGCCAGTGCCGGGGCCAGTCGGTGGTGCTCCCCCACCTCACACACTTCTCTTGCACGGATGACGTGTTTGCCTGCTTTGCCACTCCTGCCGTGTCGTGGCGCCTCCTGTCTGTGGGTAAGAAAGCACCAGGGCAGAACTGTGCCGCCCGCTGACCAGTCTTTTGTGTATTTGCTGGGTGTGGGCTTCTGAAGGTTCTAGAATGTTCTGTTTTCTGTTAGCTCTAATACTTTTCTCCAAATTAGATTTCCATCATCAGATTTATTTATATATTATGAAATATTCCCACAACATGCTGACTTTTGCAATTAGAAGAGGTGCTAAGTAAGATTTGCGTTTATCTTTTGAAATATTGAGTATTTCAACTTTTTCTTTTCTTTTTTTTTTTTTTTTTTTGTAGAGACACAGTTTCACTTTATTGCCCTCGGTAGAGTGCCGTGGCCTCACACAGCTCACAGCAACCTCCAACTCCTGGGCTTAGGCGATTCTCCTGCCTCAGCCTCCCGAGTAGCTGGGACTACAGGCGCCTGCCACAACGCCCGGCTATTTTTTTTTGTTGTTGCAGTTTGGCCGGGGCTGGGTTTGAACCCGCCACCCTCGGTATATGGGGCCGGCGCCCTGCTCACTGAGCCACAGGCGCCGCCCTCAACTTTTTCTTTTCTTAAAACCTGTATACATTTTTTTGGCCCCCTCTGCATGCTCCTTGGCCTGGACCTGTGTGTAACAGGCTTCCCTGGGTCTTGCATCTTAAAATGGCACAGGCTTCCTTCTCACAACAAATGTTCTAACATTTTTAATGTGAAATTTAGAAAGACTGTGGCGTTGAGTACATCACGCAGGTAACTTCTTTCCCTTCCACACTCTGAAAGTCAGAGTGGTTTGTCCTCCCAGTTGGTGATCTCAGCTCGTCAGGTCCACATCACTGGAGTGTGAGTTCCCTGGTTCTTGGTTCTCGTTGTCAGAGAATGAGCAGCGGTGCCTGGTCAGTGAGGCAGTGAGCAGTGATAGACATACATGTGTATTGCGAAAGTAAGGTAAAGTACAGGGAGGACACATCCCAAAGCAGGGCCCCTGGGGGGGTGGAGAAGGGACCCCGAAGTTGGAGCATGCCCCGTCTTCGGCTGTTGTTTGCCTCCCTTTAGGGTGATTGACAGGTTGGGGTTCCATAACAAACCCCTTACCGTGCTTCCCTCTTCCCCATCTTCCTCAAGATCCCTGGGTTCCATAGAATTGATTGTACATAAGCTTAAATGAGCCTCAGGTCAGCCTCAGGTCACTAGGGGCCCCTCCCTGCCGGTTCCCACTGGGAAACAGTCCCCACCCACAATTTTGGGTCCTAGCTGCCATTCAGTTCCACTCTCTGTCCTTAGTCACTCCCTTGCACCTGTTTACCTTCCACCAGACCTAACAAGCTGAGTGTTAGGAAGAAAGTCAGATGGCGAATTCACACCTCTGAGGAATATTTCTTCTCTGAAGGGAGCTTCACACTTGTCACCAGAAACAAAGAGGAGAAAAGGGTCATCTCATTTCCATCTCAAGATTAGTGACTGAAGGAGGGGCAGTGATGAGAAGGCTTTGGGTTTTTTTTTCGTGAATAGGTTGGGTAGCAATCTAGACCCCTGTCCTCCCTGCCCATCTTGGTCATTTCCTTTCTTTGATCCACCAGTTACCTAAGTTACTGGGGTGGGAAAAGCCTAATTTTTATTCTGCACCTAGGCTAGAGTGCACTGGGCAATGATAGCTCACTGTAACCTCTAACTCCCAGGCTTCAGATGTTGCTGCTGCCTCAGCCTTCCAAGTGGCTGGGACTACAGGTGTGCACCACCACCCTTGGCTAATTTTTAAATTTTTTTTGTGAAGATAGGATCTCATAGGTTTGGTGCTGTGGCTCATGCCTATAATCCTAGAACTCTGGGAGACCAAGGTGGGTGGATTGCCTGAGCTCAGGAATTTGAGACCAGCCTGAGCAACAGCGAGACCCTGTCTCTACTAAAAATAGAAAAACTGCGGCAAGAAGATCACTTGAGCCCAAGTGTTTGAAGTTGCTATGAGTTATGATGACACCATAGCACTCTACGCAGGGTGACAGTGTGATTTTGTCTCAAACAGAAAAAAGATGTGATCTCACTATGTTGCTCAGGCTATTCCCAAACTCCTGGGCTCAGGGGATCCTCCCACCTCAGCCTCTCAAAGTGCTGGGATTATATGTGTGAGCCACCAGGCCTGGCCAAAAGCCTGATTTTTGAGAGACTTTCCCTCTTTCCTCCATACCCAGGAGAGCTCTGCATTGTGTGGGGTTGAGGGAAGGTTGTACGTTAAGGTCACAGGGCTTGGGTTGATGATATTTCCTTGGGAGATTCTGATAATAAAGCTGGGGATATGCTCATTTCTTTTTTTTTGGCAGTTTTTGGCCGGGGCTGGGTTTGAACCCGCCACCTCCAGCACATGGGGCCAGTGCCCTACTCCTTTGAGCCACAGGCACCGCCCCGATATGCTCATTTCTTAAATTCCAGCTTAGGGGTTAGTGTTATCCCTCCTCTGGGAGTTGCCCTGGTAACACCAGGCTACTGGGTGTGGTAGTCTTCCAAGGCCTTGAAGCTGAGATCTTTGATTAAGTCGTCTTTCTCAGCCTGTGGGCAGAGAAACTCGTCTCCTGTCCGTAGCACCTTCATTCAGTGCCCAATGAGTGTCTCTGGAATTTTTAAATTTCTGTTTAGTCTTCCATTTTCCCCCCTTTTTTAATATATGTAAAGCACAAGAAAATGTTGAAGGAATTGTGCAAAGTGCCTTTACTTTTCTTCATTAACAGCACAGTTCTGTTTACATATTATCATAATTCTCTTTATTAGGGAAGGTGAACACATGTTCCTGTAAAACTGTTCCCTTTGCATATATGTTGTTGCTAAGTAAATTTGCTCTGTTTAGATAGTGGGTAAAGACTATGTTTTGTATTTACTTTCAGGGTTAAGGGGGATGTTTAGATTCCAGATACCTAGGAAAAAGAACTTCTCTGCTTAAGAACACGACTGCTTAGCATTACCCCATAAGTGCTAAGTTTTGGGGGGGCCTCCTTGAGTCAGATATGCTAACCACTTCAAACTGTCCTAAAACAAAAATGTTCTTAGGGTTTCAGGCTTGGTGCCCCTAGCACAGTGGTTATGGCACCAGCCACACACACTGAGGTTGGGGGGTTTGAACTTGGCCTGGGTCAGCTAAACAACAATGACAGCTGCAACCAAAAAATAGCCAGGTGTTGTGACAGCACCTGTAGTCTCAGCTACTTGGGAGGCTGAGGCAGGAGAATCGCTAAAGTCCAAGAGTTTGAGGTTGCTGTGAGCTGTGATGCCACGGCACTCTACAAAAAAAAAAAAAAAAATATATATATATATATATATATATATGTACATATTCTTAGGGTTTCAGTCAAGGAAAATTGATAAATTCAAATTTTGAGAGAGTGGGGTTCTATCATCATGGACTACTTACAACTTGAAAAAAAACATTTCTCATGTCTAAGCATGTAAGACTGGTATTTGGCCTTTCTAAATATATGTGTTTTTTTATAGTTTATAGATGTCAATTATTTAACACTATGAAATCGATTTGTCAAATAAGGTATGAGGTCTTGAAAACACACAAATGAAATTATCCACCATACTAATGATCTTTCTGAGGTCTTTCCAGTCTTGAATCTGTCTTTCCTGAGCTTTCTTTATTAAAAGTATTTTTGTAACCTTTAGAGCATGAAGACTTTCTGACAGTTGCAGAGTCCCTGAAGAAAGAATTTGATAGTCCAGAAACTGCTGATCTGAAATTTCGAATTGATGGGAAATACATTCATGTTCATAAAGCTGTTTTGAAAATCAGGTATGTTTGTCTGAGCTCAGAGACATTGACAATCTTTCTTTCTCTTTGACATTTCTATTTCTATTAGATTTTGTAAAATGGATATGGGTAAGAAATAGCCTCAGTAGTAGAGAGAAATCTGCTCTCTGGGAGTATAAGAATTTGTCTATATTATTTTTTAATTAAGAGTCTTTTGTATGCTCATTTTTATTGGGAAATTGTTTAAATGTTTTTAAAAAATACAAATGTCATTGAAAAGTGTGTATGTCTTCGTTTTCGTTTTTTTTTTTTTTTTTTTATGAGACACAGTTTTACTCTGTTGCCCTAGCTAGAGTGCCATGTTGTCATAGTTCATGGCAACCTCAAACTGTAGGGTTCAAGAGATCCTCTTGCCTCAGCCTCCCTAGTAGCTGAGACTATAGGCTCCCACCACAATGCCCAGCTAGTTTTACTATTATTAGAAGAGACAGGGGTCTCTCTCTTCTTCAGGGTGGTCTCCAACTCTTGAGCTCAGGCGATCCACTGGCCCTGGGCTCCCAGAAAGCTGGGATGACAGGTGTGAGCCACCAGGTCTGGCCTTCTCTTTTGCTTTTGAGTAAAGATTCATTTTCCCTAAGCAGAAAGCTCTCATAGTCAGGACTGCTGGACTTCTGTTACCAGTTACTTCCTAATTACCAATTAAAGAAAAATTCTTTAATGGTAGGACTTCCTTGTCCAAATTGTGAGGGAAGCATGCATTAATAACTGATGATATTGGGACTGTAGCTCACTGAGGCTGCCATTACAGAGAAAGAGGCACCCTGGAATAAGACCATTAAACTGATCATTTACAAGTCTTATTGGAAATTTAGTTAAAAACCTATTTGCAAAATAATACATTTTCAGGGACTAGCAAAGCCCTGTGTCATTTATTACCCAAGAGAGTAAATAGCTGAAGAGATGAGCTGGAAGTGGTTCTGTCTGAGAAGCTGTGCCCGGTCAGGGTCTGTTCCTTCACATGGTTTTCTGATAGTTACATCCATCATTCCTTGCTTTAGACAACCGTTTATTTTGTTTGTAATTGGAGGCATTATTTTAGTATTCTGAATGGATTTTTAAAATATTTTTTATCTTTGAGCCATATCTCACTTTAAAAGAATTTGAAAAGATGACTTATGCTGGGCAAGTAATCCTAGCAGTTTGGGAGGCCCAGAGGGGTGGATCTCCTGAGCTCAGGAGTTCAAGACCAGCCTGAGCAAGAGCGAGACCCCATCTTCTACTAAGAATGGAAAAACTAGCTGGGCATTGTGGTGGTGTGCCCCTGTAGTCCCAGCTTCTCAGGAGGCTGAGGCAAGAGGATCACCTGAGCCCAAGGGTTTGAGGTTGCTGTGAGCTGTGGTGACACCACAGCACCCTACCCAGGGCGATGAAGTGAGAGACTGTCTGCAAAAAAACAAAAAGAAGAAAAATCATGTCAGATAATGGAATAATAATCAGCTTAATATAATCTAGGTAACATTTAAAGCAATTTTAAGAATACATTTATTATACAAATATCAACAAATGAGTCATTTAAATGATGTTAAAAGTTCTGAACTCTGTCATTTTTTAATTTCTTTTGTTTCATTGTTTAAAATGCATTTCTAGGCTCTGCGCCTGTAGCTCAAGAGGCTAAGGCACCAGCCACATACACTAGAGCTGCAGGTTCGAATCCGGCTCGGGCCTGCCAAACAGTGACAACTGCAACCAAAAAACAGCCTCGTGTTGTGTTGTATTGAGAGCTTGTAGTCCCAGCTGCTCAGGAGGCTGAGACAAGAGAATCGCTTAAGCCCAGGAGTTGGAGGTTGCTGTGAGCTGTGATGCTACAGTACTCTACCCAGGGTGACAGCTTGAAGCTCTGTCTAAATAAATAAAAAAAATTTATTTCTATACATCTTTAAAAAACAAAACAATGAGCAGAAATCTTGGAGACCATCAAATGGAAACAGCAACAGCAGTACTGTTGAAGTGCTGGGTGTTCCTGGGCTTTGCGTATAAGTCATAATATTTAATAGGAGATGCAAAAAGTGAAAGTGCATCTAAAACCCCTTGTACATGGAATGTTTTCAGGGTCCTGACTAAAGATTCCTGATCCTGGTGTGTGGGGGTACAGATAGAGAAGTTAAGGATACCTCTAGTTGTTGTTTATCTGATTTCATCAACTGGATGTGGTAGCCTTTGCTTTGCTGTTTTAGGTGTGAGCACTTTCGTTCCATGTTCCAATCATACTGGGATGAGGACATGAAGGAGGTGATAGAAATCGACCAATTTTCTTACCCAGTGTACCGTGCCTTTCTCCAGTACCTCTACACGGACACTGTCGACCTGCCACCAGAGGATGCCATAGGTACCGTGGCTGCCGTGGGACTGGCTGAGATGTGGTTGAGACTGTGTCTCTTCATGTTCTCCGAGTAGTGAAATATAAAAAGTTCCAGGTTTATTGGCTTTTACTTAGTCTTTTAAAAAGATTCAAAGTGAATGTCCTTAATAATGATATTGTGTAGTTATGGTTAATGTTTATGGACCTCGTTTATCACTATGGACTTATTTTGCTTTTTTAATATTGAAGTATAAATTGCTAATGGATTTAGCATTTTAGAAACAAAATAAGGGGAAGATTTCATTTTTTGCTGTTCCTTTGTAGTATAGAAGAAATTGTCTCTAACAAGTATAGAAGAGGTATGTTTTTGGAGATGAGGAAGGCAGTTGGTAAAAGAATTATTTACTCAAATTCAGAGTATTACTCACTAAGAAACTTCTGATTTACCTATATGTTTCTGTTCACCAAAATGAAATGCTAATGTTGACAAATTTGGGAAATTATCGTAAACACAATTTAAGTTTTCACAATTCTTACTTTTAGGTCTTTTGGATTTGGCGACATCTTACTGTGAAAATAGACTGAAAAAACTATGTCAGCACATTATCAAGCGAGGGATCACTGTGGAGAATGCCTTCTCGTTGTTCTCTGCTGCAGTCAGATATGACGCAGAGGTAACATAAACAGCGCACAGAAAACCCAGCCACCCTCCCTGCCCTGGGCCTGTTGTCCCCTTCTCACATGGGACAAGGAAAGTGATGAGTGGCTTCAGTTCTGTTTAAGGAATCAGCCAACTGACTGATCCTTAAAAACCAGCATCTGTCCCTGCTTGTTTAGTCTCTGTTCATTACGTCATAGTGGTTCTGCTTCCATTTTTAAGAGCAGAAACAAGGTCCCAGCAGCTATACTAAAGCTTGGAACATAAGGTGTCACTACTAGTTGGACTAGCAGACAGCATCCTTTAATTTCTAGTCTTTCTCCAAGTCAGCGTATAGACCCACTTTGCTGTCCTTTAGCTCTACCCTGTCACAAGTCAGGGGTGCCCTGTGATTGATTGATGATTGTTGATTGATTGATTGATTGATTGATTGATAAGCACACTGTCATCCAGGATGATGTCGGATGGTTTATACCTCTGTGTATGCTCTGAAATTCTATCACTGTCTAATTCTAACTCACATCATTCATATGTTAAAACTTGCTTATAGGGCGGCGCCTGTGGCTCAGTGAGTAGGGCGCCAGCCCCATATGCTGAGGGTGGCGGGTTCAAACCCAGCCCCGGCCAAACTGCAACAAAAAAATAGCCGGGCGTTGTGGCGGGCGCCTGTAGTCCCAGCTACTCGGGAGGCTGAGGCAAGAGAATCGCGTAAGCCCAAGAGTTAGAGGTTGCTGTGAGCCATGTGACGCCACAGCACTCTACCCGAGCGTGGTACAGTGAGACTCTGTCTCTACAAAAAAAAAAAAAAAACTTGCTTATAGACTCCTATTTGTTTTTATGCCCTGGATTGAGATCTTAATCTGGGGTTCACTGCTCACTGGAGCATTGATTTTCAACTGGTGTGCCGTGAAAATTTTTAAAGATCATTAATTTAATTAAATTGTTTTCAAAAGAAGTTCAGAGCACAGTAAGTATATTTCCTATTCTTTTTTTTTGAGACTGAGTCTCAAGCTGTCACCTTGGGTAGAGTGCTGTGGCATCATCGCTCACAGCAACCTCCAACTCTTGGGTTCAAGCAATCTGCTTGCCTCAGTTTTTCTATTTTAGTAGAGATGGGGTCTTGCTTTTGCTCATGCTGGTCGCCACCTCGTGAGCTCATCAGTCCACCTGCCTGGGCCTCCTGGAGTACTAGGATTATAGGCATGAGCCATCCCGCCCAGCCTCTTACTCTTTTTTTTTTTTTTTTGATCAACATAATTTAAGTGTCCCAAGGAAGTTTTAACTATAGGTTCGAGTGTGCCGTGAGATAATAAAGGTTGAAAATCACTGCTCTAAAGAGTTGGTGAATTAAGGTGCGTTGGAGACTCTGAAATGTGTTCGTGTGCATTTTCTTGAAGTTAAGAACCACAGCATTAGATTGTAAGCTCTTTGTGAGCAGGAACTATGTTACTCATCCACGTAGTCTGCCGTGATAAATGTCTGCTGGACTGAATGAACGTAGCACCACCTAAGTGAAGTATTAAGGATAATCAGTGAGCTATAGACTGGTGTGGTTGGGTTCACAGAATTATAGAGAATAAAAGGTAGATTCCATGAGCAAGGTAGAGCACAGTAATCTCAGAGGTTCAGGATGTGCAGGAGAGGCATGCATGGGAAGTGACACCATCAGTCGTCTGTTCCTACAGGTATCTTGTCATTGTTTGACAAGGCAAAATCACTGGCATCAGGGCATTCACCCTGTTAAACACCTTCAGCAGCTGTAGCCGTGGCCTTTGACGTGCAGCAGAGGACAAACTTCCTATTTATCACAATTAGGGATTGAAGTGGACCATTAATATCTTGCATTTTGAAATCGTGTACTATTCGTGTTAGAGGTTATATTATGATTATAAATATTTGATAAGGTCAGATATAACTGACTTTATCTGCATCCTGATAAGAGATGGAATGAGAGTCAGAGTAAATCACATCTAATAGAAAATGGAGGTATGATTTTTTTTCCTGCCCTTCCTGTAATACCATGAACCTCTTTATTAGAAATGCTGTTTCTTTAGATTTTACTTCTAAAAGTAAAATCCTCCCAGTGGTATAGTTTTCATTTGGATTGATGCCTTTCATCTCCACCTGATGGTTGATTTCAGAATCTCCTCTGTTCCTCCCCACACCCCCTCTGCCTTAGTGAGCTGTAAGCTTGGGGCTGGGACCTTGTAGACAAGCAGCGGCGAGAGGCAGACAGCTCCAGCTGCTGGAGAGTTCTTCCTCACTCAGTTAAAATTTGCCCCAGGAAGTTTACAGAAAAACCTTCTGCCTGTGTCAGTGGGTCATTTCCATTACTAGTCTGCAATTTTCCGTATGAAATATAAACGCACTGAAGACTGTTCCCTTAGAGAAGCTGCAGGTGCATGTGATCCCCCAGAGTCTGTCTCATGGTTCAGCTCAAAAATGTGTTGAATTCAGTGAATAAAAGAATGTGTTTGAAACCCCTCACCGTGAAGGTATGCTTTAAAAAATGTTAAAACAAGTGTGAAGTCCCACAGATAATTACACATTCAATGTAGAAAAATTAGGGAATAAAAATAAGACAAAAAGAAAAAGAATTGCTTCCTTCTTTCCAGGGTGTATTTTTTTTAGGTTCCAATACGAGCTTTATAATTGACTAATGGTTTTACATTTTATTTCCTTGAAAGGTAGTACTACAGAAAATAATAAGTACATAAATGAAGTATTTAGAGGACAAAAATAAAAACCACTTACTGTATCTACTAGTTGATTGGAAGCTACTGATAAGTCAGATTGGAAATTAACTAAAAAAACTGATTTTTCAGAAGCTCAACTTGGGCACAGTAGGTGACTTTGCTTTCATCCTGTGGGTGAGACTGCTGGAAAGATGGAGACTTCTGCTTCAAGCTTTTCTCCTTTTTTTCTAGAAACGTTATTGTGGTTCCTCCTTTTCCCCTTTGACAAGATAATTTTGAAGCAAATGTACAGACATAAAAGCAACAAAAATGAGTGGACTCAGTAGTTAGGAGGATTTTTAAAAGTGAGCTTATTGCTGGGAGGCCCTTGTATTGTGACTTTTTTTTTTTTTGTAGAGACAGAGTCTCACTGTACCGCCCTCGGGTAGAGTGCCATGACGTCACACGGCTCACAGCAACCTCTAACTCTTGGGCTTACGCGATTCTCTTGCCTCAGCCTCCCGAGCAGCTGGGACTACAGGCACCCGCCACAACGCCCGGCTATTTTTTTGTTGCAGTTTGGCCGGGGCTGGGTTTGAACCCACCACCCTCGGCATATGGGGCCGGCGCCCTACTCACTGAGCCACAGGTGCTGCCCTGTGTTATGACTTTTATAAAAAAGAGAGGACAGGAACCTTCCTCTGGACAGACCTCAATAAATATCAAAAGAGAAAAAGTGGATAAAACATGTTTCCTGATATTTCAGTGTCCCACCTTGTAAACATTTAGAATGTTTCTCTATTTATGCTGATTCTTTTCAGCAAATTTTTGGATTTTATGTGTATTTGAACATTAGGAGAAATAGTTGAGAAGGATTATTTGCTTAGCCAGAGTAAGAACTTTCTGGAAAATTCTGCTGCTGAGTGTCCTGTGTCTTACCATCTTCCCTTTGATGGGAAGCAGTAAGTACGAGCCTAAGAACCAAATAGTAAAGTTGGTTTGGATTATGAATATTGAAAAGCTTGGTGCTAAGGCTAAATGACCAGCATTTTTTTATTCTTTCAGAAGACCAGATTAAAAGTGTTCTAGGAGCAGTAGGTTGTAAAATGCTTTTTTGCATAATGAAAGCAACTTTATTTTTTCCCATATGGTAGGACATTTGAATACATTCTGAAAAATAAAACCAAAAACTACTTTAATCTGAAATATTTTATACTTGATACGCTATAAATTAATTATAGACTTACACTTTTGGGGTTTGGTTTTGTAATTTCCTTAACAATATGTGTAGACGGGTGTGGTTCATGATCTTTTGCATCTGGACATATGTCAAGGTGGCCTGTGACGTGAAGGTACCTGCCTTACCCTGGCCAAGTGGTGTTTCGAAGAAGTGTTAGCATTCATCTATTTCAGCTTTGGAATTTTACGTTTGTATAAGAACTCTGTTAAAGGTTGCATTAGCATTTTTAAAATTGAGGATATTAAGACTATCAACTGTGGCCGTGCCTGTGGCTCAATGAGTAGGGTGCTGGCCCAATGTACCGAGGGCGGCGGGTTCAAACCCAGCCCCGGCCAAACTGCAACAAAAGAATAGCCAGGTGTTGTGGCAGGCACCAGTCCCAGCTACTTGGGAGGCTGAGGCAAGGGAATTGTCTAAGCACAAGAGCTGGAGGTTGCTGTGAGCTGTGACACCATGGCACTCTACCAAGAGTGACAAAGTGAGACTCTGTTTCTAAAAAACAAACCAAAAGACCATCAACTGTGTTTTGTTACTAAATAAAAATCTGTGGAGGCTGGGTATGGGGCTCACACCTATAATCCTAGCACTCTGAAAGGCCGAAGTGGAGGTAGGAGGGTTACTGGAGCTCAGGATTTTGAGACCAGCCTGAATAAGAGTAAGACTCTGTCTTTACTAAAAATAGAAAACTTAGCCAGGCATGGTGACACTTGCCTGTAGTCCCAGCTACTTCGGAGGCTGAGATGAGAATTGCTTAAACCTAGGAGTTCGAGGTTTCTGTGAGCTAGGCTGATGCCATGGCACTCTAGCCTGGGCAACAGAGTGAGACTCTGTCTCAAAAAAAAAAAAAAAAGAAAAAAGAAAAGAAAAAGAAAAATTTATGGAAAGGGAAAAACTTCTTTTCAGAGTATGTATAGTGATTAGAATAGTTTAAATGTTTAAAGATTTAGAATGAATCTTAAAATTATTTCATAATAGCGACTTTAAATTTTTATCTTCTTTCATAATAACAGTAAATCTGGTAATTTATTTCATTTGCTTCACTCAGAACCACCATAATAATTTCACCACAGAATGAGTTTGTTTTCTTTCTTTTTTTTTTTTTTTTTGTGGAGACAGAGTCTCACTTTATGGCCCTCGGTAGAGTGCCGTGGCCTCACACAGCTCACAGCAACCTCCAACTCCTGGGCTTAAGCGATTCTCTTGCCTCAGCCTCCCGAGCAGCTGGGACTACAGGCGCCGCCACAACACCCGGCTATTTTTTGGTTGCAGTTTGGTCGTGGCCGGGTTTGAACCCACCACCCTCAGTATATGGGGCCGGCGCCTTACCGACTGAGCCACAGGCGCTGCCCTAGAATGAGTTTATTTTCTAATAAAAAGACGACTCTATCAGACCCTGTGATTTCACGCCCATTCCGTTTCCCTATTCCATACATAGGCTGGGAGAAGATCCAGTTCTGTCATGAACTTTTTTCATCTGCTGGTCAAATGATCTTTCTCGTCCTTCTTGGAATTGTTTTATTTAAAGCACAGCAATTGTGTTGTAGTGGCTTATTAGTTGGGCAGGAGTCGCATTGTCTTGGCTAGGTAGCTGAGGATTGATCATTTGCAGAACAAGATGACCTGATTGTGTAGGCTGTGGTGACACTAATGAGGGGCAGGGGCCTGTCAGAAGGGGGCTCATCAGTTCACCTGTCCGTCTCCCGTCAGAGGCACATGGAGGCCGGCCTTGGTTGCTGAGTGGTCCTGCTTAATGCCGTCCTCTGGTTCCCATAAAAGAACCGGACAATTCAGATCTCTCTCTCTGGCTGCGTGAAGGGCTTCTTTTTACATAGTTAACCAAGGTTTTAGTTACTTAACCCAGCTTTAGGTTGTTTTCGTATTCTTTAATTTGGACTTCTAGTTGTTATTGAACATATATTGAATACCAAGCTATCTCACCAATTCAAACGACTTAGGAAAAGGGAAGGCAGTTTGATAGAACCATTTTCATAAATGTATGAAGTAAATTCTAATTAGCAGCATTATTTGTATGCCTATACCGTGTAAAGTTTATACTCAAGTCTATTTCTGCACAGTTAGCTGAATAAGCTTACTTTTTTTAACCAGAGAATTTCTTTATCGAAACTATTAATAACTTTTACCATGACATTCTACATACAGAATAAACTTACTTTATTTTATTTTATTTTTTAATCATATCTGTATTAGAATATTTATTTATTTACTTATTTTTTCTTTTATTGTTAAATCATAGCTGTGTACATTAGTGCAATCGCCTGGACCCATTCTAAGATGCACCATAGATGTGGCCCCACCCATTACTCTCCCTCCACCAAAACCTCCCGCCTCCCTTCCCCTTCCTTGGCCCTTTCCTCATAGTCTTGTGCTATAGTTGGGTTATAGCCTTCATGTGAAAGTTATAATTTAGCTTCATAGTAGGGCTGAGTACATTGGATACTTTTTCTTCCATTCCTGAGATACTTCGCTAAGAAGAATATGTTCCAGCTCCATCCATGTAAACATGAAAGAGGTAAAGTCTCCATCTTTCTTTAAGGCTGCATAATATTCCATGGTGTACATGTACCACAGTTTACTAGTTCATTCGTGGGTCGATGGGCACTTGAGCTTCTTCCATGACTTAGCAATTATGAATTGGGCTGCAGCAAACATTCTGGTACAGATGTCTTTGTTATATTGTGACTTTTGGTCTTCTGGGTATAAACCTAGTAAAGGAATTATAGGATCAAATGGCAGGTCTATTTTTAGGTCTCTAAGTATTCTCCAAACATCCTTCCAGAAGGAACGTATTAGTGTGCATTCCCACCAGCAGTGTAGAAGTGTGCCCTTTTCTCCACATCCATGCCAACATTTCTGGTTTTGGGATTTTGTTATGTGGGCTACTCTTATGGGGGTTAGGTGATATCTCAGAGTAGTTTTGATTTGCATTTCTCTGATGATTAAGGATGATGATCTTTTTTTCATGTGTTTGTAGATTGTGCGTCGGTCTTCTTTAGAGAAGTTTCTCTTCAAGTCCCTTGCCCACCCTGAGATGGGGTCAGCGTGTTCTTTTCTTGTTCATATGTTTGAGTTCTATGTGGATTCTGGTTATTAGACCTTTATCGGAGGTATAACCTGCAAATATTTTCTCCCATTCTGAGGGCTGTCTGCTTGCTTTACTCACTATGTTCTTGGCTGTGCAGAAGCTTTTTAGTTTGATCAGGTCCCAGTAGTGTATTTTTGATACTGCTTCAATTGCCTGGGGAGTCCTCCTCATAAAATATTCACCCAGGCCGATTCCTTCAAGAGTTTTCCTGCACTTTCTTCAAGTATTTTTATAGTTTCATGTCTTAAGTTTAAATGTTTTATCCAGTGAGAGTTTATCTTAGTTAATGGTGAAAGGTGTGGGTCCAGTTTCAATCTTCTACAGGTTGCCAGCCAGTTTACCCAGCACCATTTGTTAAATAGGGAATCTTTTCCCCACTGAATGTTTTTAATTGGCTTGTCAAAGATCAAATAACGGTAAGTAGCTGGATCCATTTCTTGGTTCTCTATTCTGTTCCAGACATCTACTTCTCTGCTTTTGTGCCAGTACCATGCTGTTTTGATTACTATGGATTTATAGTACAGTCTCAGGTCTGGTAGCGTGATTCCTCCTGCTTTGTTTTTATTGCTCAGTAATGTTTTGGCTATTCAAGGTTTTTTCTGATCCCATATAAAACGAAGTATTATTTTTTCAAGATCTTTAAAGTATGACAATGGAGCTTTAATAGGAATTGCATTAAAATTATATATTGCTTTGGGCAGTATGGACATTTTAACAATGTTGATTCTTCCCAGCCATGAGCATGGTATGTTTTTCCATCTGTTAACATCTTCGGCTATTTCTTTTCTTAGAGTTTCATAGTTCTCTTTGTAGAGATCTTTCACGTCCTTTGTTAGGTATACTCCCAAATATTTCATCTTCTTTGGCACTACTGTGAAAGGAATAGAGTCCTTGACTGTTTGTTCGGCTTGGTTATTGTTGGTATATATAAAGGCTACAGATTTATGGGTGTTGATTTTGTAGCCTGAGACATTGCTATATTCCTTGATCACTTCTAAAAGTTTTGTAGTAGAATCCCTAGTGTTTTCCAGATATACGATAATATCAACTGCGAAGAGTGAAAGTTTGATCTCTTCTGACCCTATGTGGATACCCTTGATCGCCTTTTCTTCCGTAATTGAAATGGCTAAAACTTCCATTACAATGTTAAAGAGCAATGGAGACAGTGGGCAACCTTGCCTGGTTCCTGATCTAAGTGGAAATGATTTCAATTTAACTCCATTCGATACCATATTGGCTGTGGGTTTGCTGTAGATGGCCTCTATTAGTTTAAGAAATGTCCCTTCTATACCAATTTTCTTAAGTGCTCTGATCATGAAGGGATGCTGGATATTATCAAAAGCTTTTTCCACATCAATTGAAAGAATCATATGGTCTTTATTTTTAAGTTTGTTTATGTGTTGAATTACATTTATAGATTTACGTATATTGAACCAGCCTTGAGACCCTGGGATAAATCCCACTTGGTCATGGTGTATAATTTTTTTGATGTGTTGTTGGATTCTGTTTGTTAGGATCTTATTGAGTATTTTAGCATTTATATTCATTAGTGATATTGGTCTATAATTTTCTTTTCTTGTTGGATCTTTCCCTGGTTTGGGGATCAAGGTGATGTTTGCTTCGTAGAATGTGCTGGTAATATTCCTTCTTTTTCTATATTTTGGAAGAGGTTTAGTAGTATAGGTACTAGTTCTTTAAATGTTTGGTAGAATTCTGACGTAAAGCCATCTGGTCCTGGGCTTTTCTTTTTAGGGAGATTTTGTATAGTTGATGCTATTTCAGAACTTGATATAGGCCTGTTCAACATTTCCACTTCGTTCTGGCTAAGTCTTGGTAGGTGGCGTGCTTCCAGGTATTGGTCGATTTCTTTCAGATTTTCATATTTGTGAGAGTAGAGTTTCTTGTAGTATTCATTAAGGATTTTTTGAATTTCTTTTTTTTTTTTTTGGCCGGGGCTAGGTTTGAACCCGCCACCTCCGGCATATGGGACCGGCGCCCTACTCCTTGAGCCACAGGCGCCGCCCGGATTTTTTGAATTTCTGAGGGGTCTGTTTTTATTTCATCATTACCATTTCTGATTGATGAAATTAGAGATTTTACTCTTTTTTTTCAGGTTAGGTTGGCCAAAGGTTAATCTATTTTATTGATCTTTTCAAAAAAACAGCTTTTGGATTTATTGATCTGTTGTATAATTCTTTTGTTTTCAATTTCATTTAATTCTGCTCTGATTTTGGTTATTTCTTTTCTTCTGCTGCGTTTGGGGTTGAAGTGTTCTCTTTCCAGTTGCTTGAGATGTTCCATTAAGTATTGACTTCCTCTCTTTCCGTTTTCTTGAGGAAGGCTTGCAGTGCTATAAATTTCCCTCTTAGGACTGCCTTTGCAGTATCCCAGAGGTTCTGGTAATTCATGTCTTGATTGTTGTTTTGTTCCAAAAATATGGTGATTTCCTTCTTAATCTCGTCTATAACCCATGTATCCTTCATCATAAGGTTGTTTAGCTTCCATGTTTTTGTATGGGTATGCAGGTTCCTGTTGTTAATTTAGTTCAACTTTTATTCCATGATGGTCTGAGAAGATGCAAGGAATAATTTCTATTTTTTTAGATACACTGAGGTTAGATTTGTGGCCTAGGATGTGGTAGATTTTGGAGTATGTTCCATGGGCTGATGAGAAGAATGTGTATTCAGTTTTGTTGGGATGAAATGTTCTGTAGATGTCTGTTAAGTCCAGATGTTGAATGGTTGAGTTTAAATCTAAAATTTCTTTGCTTAGCTTTTTTTTGGAGGATCTATCCAGGACTGCTAAAGGGGTGTTAAAATCTCCAAGTACTGTGGAAGTGGAGGAAATCGAGTTGCTCATGTCTGTTAGAGTTTCTCTTATAAATCGAGGTGCGTTGTGGTTGGGTGCATAAATATTAATACTTGAGATCTCATCATATTGTTACCTTTAACAAATATGAAGTGTCCATCCTTATCCTTAATTATTTTGGTTGGTTTAAAGCCTATTGCGTCTGCGAACAGGATTGCAACGCCTGCTTTTTTCTGCTTTCCATTTGCCTGGAATATAGATGACCATCCCTTCACCTTGAGTCTATATCTGTCCTTTAATGTAAGATGCGATTCTAGGATGCAGCAGATATCTGGCTTGAGTTTTTGTATCCAGTCCGCCAACCTATGCCCCTTTAGAGGACACTTTAAACCATTCACATTAATTGAGAGTATTGATAAGCCTTTCGAGAGACCGGTGGACATTTTTAATCCTTTTGCGACTGTGGAAGTTGGAATTTGATCAAAAATTTTTTGGGTGGGTTTACTTTTGTGGTGGAGAATTATGCTGGTCTTTATGGAGGATAGGTCTAAGAATGTCCTGGAGAGCTGGTTTAGTTTTGGCAGATTTCTTCAACATGTGAATGTCGTTGAAGTGTTTAATTTCTCTGTCATAAATGAAGCTCAGTTTAGCTGCATACAAGATCCTGGGTTGAAAGTTATTTTGTTTTAGGAGATTAAAAGTCGATGACCATCCTTTTCTAGCTTGAAAGGTTTCAGCAGAGAGATCTGCAGTTATTCTGATATTCTTCCCCTTGTAGGTAATGGTTTTCTTTCGTCTGGCAGCTTTCAGCATTTTCTCCTTCATATTAACTTTAGTGAAATTGATTATGATGTGTCTGGGGGATGTCTTATTTGGGTTGAGTCATGCTGGAGTTCTGAAACTGTCTGCTATCTGAATTTTGGAATCTCTTGGCATGTCTGGAAAGTTCTCCTTCATAATCTCATGGAGAAGAGACTCTGTGCCTTGTGAAGCCACTTCGTCACTTTTGGGGATCCCTATAAGACAAATATTGGTTTTCTTCAGATTATCTGAGAGCTCTCTGAGAGAGTGGTCTATTTTTGCTCTCCATTTCTCTTCTTCTTTGAAGGTTTGGGAGCGTCCGAAAGCTTTGTCTTCAGTGTCAGAAATCCTTTCTTCTGCTTGCTCCATTCTGTTCCTGAGGGATTCTACTGTGTTTCTCAGATCTTTGAGGGATGCAACTTTTTGTCTCAATGTGTCGAAATCTTTGGTCATTTGGTCTTTGAATCCGTTGAATTCTTGAGATAACTTTTGGAATTCTAATTTGATCTTATTTGCTATCCAGATCCTGAATTCAATTTCTGACATCTCAGCTATTTGTTTGTGCATGGGGTCTTGTGCTGTGTCTGCCCCATTGATCCTTGGGGGAGTTGATCTACTCTGATTATTCATATTGCCAGAGTTTTTCTGTTGATATCGCCTCATGATTGTTTTTCACCGTTGCCTCTGGCTGTCCTCAGAGTTGGGGAGGTGTCTCTCCAAGATTAGACCCCAGCGGGATCACTCTATTGTTGCTGGATCTTTGTAGGGAGTGACCCTGTGTAGTTCCTTTGGGGCTGCTCTAGCTAGGGAGTTTTCTTTGTGGAAGCAGCTCCGGTTTGTGACACACCCAGATCCAGCAACAGGGCTGGGGGTGGTGCGCATGGTTCTGGGAGTGCCAGGCGCCCAGTGACTTTGGCACATAGAGCCCAAGGCTCCAGCAGTCTCTGGCCAGGAGAAGAGCTCTGTGCAGAGGCAGGGAGGGCTCCAAAGGGCATGCAGCTACCAGAGTCCCTGTCCAGATGAACAGGCTAGTGTGGAAGCTGGGAGGACACAGCAGGAAGGACGCAGGGTTGCGTGGCTCCCGCAGTTCCTGGTCAGGGAATGTGGAGTCCTGGTGGGTGTGGGTCACTGGTTGGGGGTCGCTGCATAGCTCTTATGGAGGTCTGGGCGGCGCTAAGCCCAGGAGTTTGAGGTTGCTATGAGCTGTGACGTCATGGCACTCTACCCAGGGCAACAGCCCAAGGCTCCGGTGTGCCAAAACCGTCTCACTCTGCCCCTAAGGATTACGGCTGTAAGGCAGCTCAGTCCCCGCCTTTAGGCTGCTCAGTCAGTAGGTTACTTTCACCCGCCCAATCCTTGCTCTGAGACAGTGAGGGCGGAGCTTGCCGGGGCAGTTCTTTCACAATGGCTTCCTGCGCCTGGCTCAGACTGGGGCCCCAGATAATGCCCAAAGTTGTCCACACTCCTGCTCAAGCTCTCCCCAAGGAAGTTCAACTGAGTGCCAAGTCCAAGAACACCGAAACAGTTCACAGGTAAGGCCTTTCTGGTTTGCAGTCTCACTGCTCCTTGTACTTAACGGTTGCTGGCGTGATTAGGTCGATCGAACACTCGGAACCACTTGCCAGTTTTCCACTGTTTTTGTCCTCCTCTTGGGGTCCAGAAGTCCCTTGCTGGCTCCCTGTATCCTCAAAGGGATGATTATAGGCAGATTCCACCGGCCAGAGACGTCTGGAGTCTTGTCTCCCCAGACTCGCTGTTCCCAGTTACAGGGAAGCTGTTACTCGACCACCATCTTTAATCTCTCAGTCTCAGAATAAACTTACTTTAAACTTACTTTTTCATATACCTCAAAAGATTTTGAATTCCACATTAGGAGACACCAAAGTGATAAGGTTTTACAATCTAGAATTTAGTGCACCCTTGTGAATTTGAAATTATATAATTAATATTTAAAGATCCTTATCTACGATATTACATGGTTTGAAGAATTTTCTGTGTTTGTGACTGGCTACTTTCTAAGTAATGTGTCAATCTCTATTTTTGATAATTAAATAAAATTAACATGGGACTGTTATGTTCCTGTAGAATATAGTTTGATGGTGTGGCACCTGTGGCTCAGTGAGTAGGGCACCAGCCTCATATACTGAGGGTGGTGGGTTCAAACCCGGCCCTGGCCAAATTGCAACAAAAAAATATTCGGGTGTTATGGCGGGCACCTGTTGTCCCAGGTACTCGGGAGGCTGAAGCAAGAGAATTGCCTAAGCCCAAGAGCTGGAGGTTGCTGTGAGCTGGCTGTGATGCCACAGCACTCTACTGTGGACGATAAAGTGAGACTCAAAAAAAGAATATAGTTTGATCCTAAGAGCTATTTATTAGTCATTGGGTTATAATACACATACTAGGAGTAGTGCTTTTTTTGAATAATAATCTGAGAGGGAATGCTTTATGTAGCTTAACATTTCAATTTATAATAACACTCAGAGCATTCAGCTGTACATTTAGACTGCAGAGATTATCCGATTAAAAACCGTGGATCCAGGGCGGCGCCTGTGGCTCAGTGAGTAAGGCGCCGGCCCCATATGCCGAGGGTGGCGGGTTCAAACCCGGCCCCGGCCAAACTGCAGCAACAACAACAACAACAAAAATAGCCGGGCGTTGTGGCGGGCGCCTGTAGTCCCAGCTACTCGGGAGGCTGAGGCAAGAGAATCGCGTAAGCCCAAGAGTTAGAGGTTGCTGTGAGCCGTGTGACGCCACGGCACTCTACCAAGGGCGGTACAGTGAGACTCTGTCTCTAAAAAAAAAAAAAAAAGCCGTGGATCCAGAGATTTGCTAACATTTTAAATTCTTTTTGAATTATCTAGAAAACAAAACTCTGGTAACCATGGCTGAAACACAAGTTAGGTGTGGTTTTCTCTCTTAACTGTTATGTGACTGGGTTGGTTTCCTGAGAGCATCTTTCAGCCAGGGACAGAAGGCCCCTCAGAACAAAGAAATAATTATTTGTAGAGGTTTGCTCAGAGAAATGAGAAAAAGGGTCTTTCTGTATGCTTGTACAGGCCATTCCCCACTCTGGAACTCCCACCTCATGGTGGCTGCAAATGTGAGGTTTTAATGTTGCAGTTTAAATGTTGTTGAATTTCTGGTTTGTTAGAACCTTGAGTTTTGACCTTCAGTGTAGAACTTGTCAGCTGGCTTGGTTATGAAAATCAAGCTATTTGTGATAAGAGCTTCTAGTGTGATTTGCTTTTATATACAAGGTGTCCGTGAAGTTCATGTGCAATTTAAAATAGATTGCACACGAACTTTGCCCTGTATTTTGTCTTTGTATGTATTCCAGGTGTCTGATTTAGTTTCAACATTTGAGGGAATAGACGATATATGGTATTAGAGTTTTGCAGGAGATGAATGTGGATGTATTGGCATATGCAGAGATTGATTTTTTGAAACAGTCTCAAGCTGTCGCCTTGGGTGTAAAGTGCTGTGGCATCATAGCTCACAGCAACCTCCAACTTGGGCTCAAGCTGCTCTTGCCTCAGTTTTTCTGTTTTTAGTAGAAACGGGATCTTGCTTTTGCTCAGGCTGATCTCGAACTGAGCTCAAGCAATCCACCCACCAAGGCCTCCCACAGTGCTAGGATTACAGGCGTGAGCTGGCAGAAATTGATTTTAAGTTGTTCTTGTTGAGTATGAGGTCTGACAATTAAGTTTGCAGACATTCTAGAAAAAATGCTTCATACCTCATTGCTGAGTATCACTACAGTCACCTTCAAAAGTGCTCCCCCTGGTAAGCTGTATACTGATGGCAGCACCTAGTCCACCCTTCAAAGCAGTTTTGGGGACTAGGTGCAGTGGCTCATGCCTGTAGTCCTAGCATTCGGGAGGCCAAGGCAGGTGGATTGCTTGAGCTCAGGAGTTTGAGACCAGCCTGAGCAAGAGTGAGACCCCCAACTCTACTAAAAATAGAAAGATGAGCTGGGCTTGGTGGTGGGCACCCGTAGAACTAGCTACTTGGGAGGTGAGGCAAGAGGATTGCTTGAACCCAAGAGTTTGAGTGTGGTGTGAGCTATGATGCCATGGCACTCTACCCAGGGAGACAGAAGTGAGACTCTGTCTCCAAAAAAAAAAAAAGCAATTTTGGAACTCCTTTTCTGGAATGGCCATCAGAGCTGTTCTCATATGAGGTCTGACAATTAAGTTCTTGAACTTGCCAATGTGTGCTTTTCTTGGCAGCACTGATCAAACAACCCACTAAGGTATCATAACCTTGGTACACCAGCGTCTCACTGCTGTGTTTGTGTTGGGCTGTGGTGGTGTCTTGCTGAGTGGCATTCATTATTGTTGTAGAGTATTTTTGTGTGTTGTATGCCAACAGCTTTGATGGCCATTCCAGAAAAACAGTTCCGACATTCTTTGAAGGGTGGACTAGGTACTGGTGTCTGTGCATAACTTCCCAAGGCAGTCTTTCAAAGGTAGCCAGAGGGAGGCTTGGCGCCTGTGGCTCAAGTGGCCAAGGCGCCGCCACATACACCTGAGCTGGTGAGTTCAAATCCAGCCTGGGGCCTGCCAAACAATGATGGCTGCAACCAAAAAAAAAAAAAAAATAGCCAGGCGTTGTGGCAGGCACCTATAGTCCCAGCTACTTGGGAGATGGAAGCAGGAGAATCACTTGAGCCCAGGAGTTCGAGGTTGCTGTGAGCTGTGATGCCACAGCACTCTGCCCCAGGCGAAAGCTTGAGGTTCTGTCTCAAAAAAAAAAAAAAAGGTGGCCATAGAGATATTCAGCAGTGATGTATATGACAGCTTTCCTAGAATGAGTTCACAGACTTAATTGTCAGATCCTTGTATGTTATTTTTTTCTGAATGTTAGTAGTTGGTGACTTCCCATTTTACGGACTGAAAAATCCAGTCTGTGTAAATGTACTTCTCTGGGGTTGATGACATGAGAAATTAGCATGGTGCAAGTTGTTTGTTATTCTTTGTGGCTTTACAAATGAAGTCATTTTTTTTTTTTTTTTTTTTTGTAGAGACAGAGTCTCACTTTATGGCCCTCGGTAGAGTGCCGTGGCCTCACACAGCTCACAGCAACCTCCAACTCCTGGGCTTAAGCGATTCTCTTGCCTCAGCCTCCCGAGTAGCTGGGACTACAGGCGCCCGCCACAACGCCCGGCTATTTTTTGGTTGCAGTTCACCGGGGCCAGGTTTGAACCCGCCACCCTCTGTATATGGGGCTGGCGCCTTACCGACTGAGCCATAGGCGCCGCCCCACAAATGAAGTCATTTTTATTAGGACAGCATGAAAATGAATTTAAGGTTTGGGGAATTTTCTTTTTAGTGTGTTGTTTAAAGTTGACCACACCTCTTCATCCTTTTTTTTCTTTTTTTTTTTTTTTGCAGTTTTTGGCCTGGGCCCAGTTTGAACCCACCACCTCTGGTATATGGGCCTGGTGCCCTACTCCTTTGAGCCACAGGTGCCGCCCTCTTCATCCTTTTTTTAAAAGTTTATTTCTTTTTTTCTTATTTGTATTTTATTTTTTTGAGACAGAATCTTACTTTGTCACACTCAGTAGAGTACCATAACGTCATAGCTCACATCAACTTCAAACTGCTGGGCTCAAGTGATCCTCTTGCCTCAGCCTCCTGAGTAGCTGGGATTACTGGCATGCATCACCAGAACTGGCTAGTTTTTCTATTTTTAGTAGTGATTGGGGGGGGGGTGTCTCTTTTTTTTCTTCTTTTTAAGACGGAGTCTTCTTCTGTTGCCCTGGGTAGAGTGAGGTGGCATCATAGCCCACAGCAACCTCAAACTATTTGGGCTCAAGCGATTCTCTTGCCTCAGCCTCCCAAGTAGCTGAGGCTACAGGCACCCACCACAACGTCCGGCTATTTTTAAAGCAGTGTCCCACTCTTGCTCAGGTTGGTCTGGAACTCCTGAGCTCAAGCAATCCACCTGCCTTGGCTTCCCAGAGTGCTAGGATTACAGGTGTGAGCCACTGGGCCCAGCCTCCTTTTTTAGTTTTTAAAGTCTTCTCTTTCTGACCAACTAACCAACCCACATCTTAATTCTTTTCTCTGATTTCTTGAATGTGACAAAAAATATCATGTGGACAAAAGCAGCATTCTGTCCTTTCCCACAGTGTTTTCTAGGTGAACTAGACTGTAATGACCGTGCAGGAAACTTGTTCACTGCGTGTGTGTTTGTGTCTCTATTTTGAAGAGTCAGACTTGAGCTAGGGAACTGTTGCCTTTACTGTATTATGAGTGAATAGCATGTGCTTTTCTGGCTCCTCCCTCACTTGTGCGGCTAGTGTCAGGTATCTGGCCTCAAAGATCTTTTCTGGGGGAGAGTTAGAGATGTGGGGTAGGGGCTTGGAGAGAAGTAATTCAATCAAAATTAATTTTAAAAAGGTCTGTTTTTGTTTTTATTTTTGTTGTGTGTGTCCAGGATTTAGAAGAATTCTGCTTTAAATTTTGCATCAATCACTTGACAGAAGTTACACAGACTGCAGCGTTTTGGCAAATGGACGGCCCTCTGCTAAAGGAGTTCATTGCTAAAGCCAGTAAATGTGGAGCCTTTAAGAACTGAAGCCCAAGGCTGCCGGGGTTTTATGTGAGTGCCCTGGGGCACTGCTGACCAGGTGTCCAGTTTGTTCTCCACACGAGTAACATGATTCTGCAGGTAAAAGAAGCATCAGATTGTTTTCCCCACGTCAGAGACACAGTCCTCTCTATAGGAATATATGAAAGCTGTATGGCTTTTCTTGAGCCTGTTTTAAACAGCTCTTGTTTCCAGATAGGTACACCTTCCATGTGGCCTTCCTTACATTTGGGCTGGGGCATTGTAAAAGGGGAAAAGTTTAGCTGTTCTTCGTTTTGTTTTCGTTTTTTTTGATTAGAGAAACTTCTGAACTTGAAAAGCAGAAGTTGCTGACAACTCTCCTGGATTACACATCAACAACCTTTTGATGTCAGGCGTTGTGATAGTTTGTGAATTGTGAAGTGAACGTAGCTGCTCTGAATCAAGGGTGCCGACCTGGGACTCCTCTGAGTGCTGCGTTAGCTGCTAGTCCAGGGTCCCAGCTGTGAGGGGACAGCTGCGCTTGTCTAAGGCTCTCACTTGTGTGCTTACGCTATTGATGACTTCTTTTAACTTCAAGGTGTATCAAAGTAATATTCAGTTTAACATGTTAAACCTACTGAAATGATAATTATGTAAAGATATATTTCCCGGTTAGCCAAGATTTCTCATAAGATTTCATTGCATAAAGAATAGTAATTTATAACTATCCATGACAAGTTGATAATGAAAACAACTTCTTTTGGGTAAAAGTGAGTATTACATAAATTAGAATCTCCACTACTTATTCAAATAAGATAGAATTTGAGATCTCAAATTTAAATTGCCCCCATTCTGCAGATGCTAACTGACATGCAGTGTGCTCTTGCCTCCTGCACTATGATTGCTGCTAAATCGTCCTGTCTGCAGGGTAGGACTTGAAGTGGTTCTTAAATCCAACTTTCTTACATGACTTACTGGAATTTATCTTCTTTATCTAGGCCCAATTCTATCAAAATTTGCTTATTTAAAAACTTCATCTCCTTTCACTGTTGATCTTCCTCTGCCTTTAACTGTTAGGTATATTTAGCATAATTTAGCCTTGAAAAAGAGGTCAAAATGCTGGTGTTCCTGGAAAGATCCTCTTAAAAGGTGGCTAGTCGTGCAACGTGACTTTGGGACGTCAGAGCATTCAACTCTTGAGTTTTATCACGTGTCCATTGTGTTCATACTGAGAAGATTTGTTTTGCTTTCTGGTCTGTGAACTCATCTGCATTTGTGTGAGCTCCCTTGGTGAATTTCTTCTCCTTGGATGGTCCCTCTTTTCAGCTTGAAGCCTGAATACATTTTCAGAGCCAGACTAACAAGCAGTGATGAACATGTGCTGTGGCTATTATTTTTAGCCGTGTTTTTAAACATATGTACGTTGGAGTGGAAGGGGGAGTGAGGCCCCAATGTAGGGGTCCATCAGTAGGAGGAATAAATTCAAAACTAGCAATCCCAGCCCCTTTTCTTGAGTATATCAAAATGATTGAAGCCCAGAGAATGACTGGGTTAGAATTGTAATGGTCACTGTCATGGTCACTCTGTAGGATCTGAACAGAACGAAGACATTGGTATGTTAACTATTGCTCTCTTACTTGAAAAACAACCTTCTTAAAAGCACAAATTATAAAATAGTAGATCCATTCAACAAATATTTACAGAGTTCCCAATATAGGTGAAGACCACGTCTCAGATTAGATGACTAAGTAGATTGTATGAGTTACGTATGGTAGTGAAGAGGGGAAGTCCTTCAGAAGTACTTCTGTACCTTTAATACACTCTTATTTTTCTACTTGGTTTTGTTGTTAATCATAGGAGGATATGAAACTAGTCTTTGAATTTTTTTCATCTGATATAATAACAGAAGGCAAATATTCCTATTTCTTAAAATAGCCCAAAATGTACTCTTGAACTTCTTACTGGAACAAGGTTTGATACTCTCATATGTGGGCTGTATTTATGTTATATTTAGAATGACATGTTAATAAAGTAACCCATTAAAAACAGGCTTGTAGAGTTGTTTTTCCCCTTCAGAAGTCATTAGTATATAGCCTTTAAAAGGAAGGAAATTCTGATGTGTGGTGCACCATGGTGAACTCTGAGGACATTACACTAAGCAGAAGCAGCTAGTCACAAAAAAGAAGTGCTTTTGGGCGGCACCTGTGGCTCAAGGAGTAGGGCGCTAGTCCCATATGCCGGAGGTGGCGGGTTCAAACCCAGCCCCGGCCAAAAACCACAAAAAAAAAAAAAAAAAAAAAAGAAATGGTTTTGTGTAAGTGCTACTCTACTGGAGTAGTCAAATACGTAAAGCAGGTTATGGTTGCCAGGGGCTGGGGACAGGGAGCAATGGGGAGTTGTTTGATGGGTACAGTTTAACTTTTGCAAGAGTTCTGCTCACGCCTATAATCCCAGCACTCTGGGAGGCCAAGGCAGGAGGATTGCATGACCTCAGGAGTTCAAGACCAGCCAGAGTTAAGAGCGAGACCCTATCTCTACTAAAAATAGAAAAACTAGCCATGTGTTGTGGTGGGCACTTGAAGTCCCAGCTAGTCGGGAGGCTGAGGCAAGAGGATTGCTTGAGCCCAAGAGTTTGAGGTTGCTGTGAGCTGGGAGCTGTGACACCATGGCACTCTGCCTAGCTTTTCATAACAGTAAATGAAAATTACATCAGGTTAACATGACAAGCAGTTCTGAAGCTTGTGCAACTATGTCGGGCAGCACCTGATGGGAAGACAGTGACCTCCCAGCCTCTCTTCAGAACACTGGGCTAGCCACACAAACAGAGGCTGAGGGTGGGAGGTGAGGAGCCTTCCAAAACTTACTGTAAGCAAGTTCGTTTGGTTAGAATGGGGAAAATAAGCCAGGAAATACTGGCAAGGGGAGCATGTGCGAGAGAGAACATGCACTCCCATGCTGTGTGAGGCACTGTGCTCTGGGCCTCACATGTATTTTATTTCGTGTCCATATTTTGTCCCATCAGGTAGGCAGAATTATTCTCAGAATAATTACTTTGATTAATGTTCTTCAGTAGGGATAGCTGAAGTATAGACACAAGTCTTGTATTTACCTACTTTATGACCCCAAACACATGTTGCTCCCTTGTGCCAAGTTACCTACTGTGAATGATAATTTTTTGGGGGGTACACAGAGTCTCACTCTGTCAGCCTGGGTAGAGTGCTGGGTAACCATCACAGCTCACAGCAACCTCAAACTATTGGCCTCAGGCAGTCCTCTTGCCTAAGCCTCCTGAGTAGCTGAGACAGTAGGCACCTGCCACAATGCCTGGCTAGTTTCTTTTTTAGTAGAGACAGGGTCTCGCTTTTGCTCAGGTTGGTCTCAAAGTCCTGAGCTCAGATGATCCTCCTTGGTTTCCCAGAGTGCTGGGATTACAGGTGTGAGCCATCATGCCTGTGGCCTAATTACAGATTAAATTTGAAGGTAAAATAGTGACAAAGATTTTTTAATAAAGATCATTACATCCAAATGATTGACAGATAAGATTTTCAGTAAGCTGTAGTAGCAGGATGGGCTGACACTGCAGTGGTCATCTAGACTCAGGGAAGCCTTTATTCAGAGGGTCCCCCTGGTGTCCTGGCCTTGGTAGTCTTTAAAGTGCCCCAGGGGATTCTGACCTGCATCCAAAGCTTAAGCAATTCTCTTGCCTCAGCCTTCCAAGTAGCTGGGACTACAGGAACCTGCCACAATCCCTGGCTGTTTTTTTTTTTTTTTTCCTAGAGATGAGGTCTGGATCTGGCTCAGGCTTGTCTCGATCCGGTGAGCTCAGGCAATCCACTTGACTCGGCTTCCCAGAGTGCTGGGGTTACAGGCGTGAGCCACTGCGCCTGGCCTGAATGTGAAGATTTCAGGGGTCAGGCATGGTGGTTGGGCATAAAAGCTTGAAATGTATATTGTTAGGTTGAGAAAAATGTTAACTATTATTTTTTTCCTCGTTGGATATTCCCACTCATGTTCTTATTCAAAGAGTCCAGTTTAAAATTTAGATGTTTGTTTTGAAGATGATGAATGCCTATATGATGACTCGATGAAAAGAAATTCAAACCAAAATCTTCAGTGGTAAGAAAAAATATTTTTTAAAAAGTAGACTTTGAGACAGGACAGATAAATTTGGTACAAGTAAAATAGTACATTCAAATGTATTATATCTAAGAGCCATTATAGGCTCATTAAGGAACTGATCTCAAAAGTTAACATTTTATACCTGTATCCACAGATACTCACTGAGCATGGTAAGGTAGGTGCTGGGGTGTGACAGCAAAACACAGGGCAAGTTTCTGCCCCCAGAGGGGCATATCGCCAGAGTTGGTTACACTGAGAAGTGACATGCAGGAAAGGTCCTCCCAGAGGGAAGACAGGGACACTGATAGTGAGATATGACACTGATAGTGAGATGTGAGGAAGAGGCAGGGAAAGAAAAGAGGGAAGCTTGGACATCCCAGCAGGATGTCCAAGGCCTGGGGTAGTAGCACCTGGGATGTGAGTGGAATCCACTTGCCTGGTGTGGGAGCAAGGTGTGCTTCAGCAGAGGTGGCCCACAGGACTCATGCAGAGGATGGGAGAGATGGGAGACAGAGTCTGAGAAGCGAGTTAGTGGAAAGGACAGGTAGAAGTGCGGTGATGACGGGCAGGAAACCAAGTAGGCAAGAAGAGGTAGGAGCTGGTGAGGACTGCAGCTTGCTGCCTGCGGAGAGACGAGAAGCACAGTTCTGAAGCTCTGTGCCCTTCACAGGTCTCTGGTTTTGAAACCGATTGCAGTTTTGCCTGGTTGCAGAAATGGCCGTCCTTAAGAAGACAAGGATGATCCTGATGAAGAACTTGACCTGAGATCTTGATCTTGAAAAGGGCACAAGGCGTGTTTTAAGTGTTGAAGTAGCTCCTTTAGCTTCTGCTGCCTTTCTTGAGTTTCATGAATTTTATCCTTTACTGCTATGAAAAAAAGAGTCATTTCAGATTATATTTGTTAGAAATAACATTCCATTTCTAGCCCCTTTCACTTGCAAGTTCAGAGTACACAGTATTTGTGCTTCAAATGAAAAGAATCCCCCCATGAATGAGAACTGGTTGGTTTATGCTTTGCTTCCCCTTGTTTCTGATTCAGGGTGGAATTCTAGCATTTATCACACGTAAAGCCACTCAGTAAAATCTTTACGATTTTTATATACATTTATGGCAGAACGAGTCCTTTTTGTGTATCTTTGGGAACTTAAAAATAGTGACTGTTGTTCATAGCAGCATAATTCACAATTGCAAAGACACAGAAACAACCCCCGTGCCCACTGATACCTGAATGTGCTATATGTAAACCATGGAGTATGACTCAGCCATCACAAACGGCACATAGGGTCTGTGTGACAACCCGAGTGGAACTGGAAACCACTCTTCTCAGTGAAACATCACAAGAATGGGAAACAAATACGGGTACTCAGTACCAAACTGGAAAGAATCCACCAACATGGTGCACGTGTAGAAGTAAACCTCAGTGAAAGTCAAGCTGGGGGGAGGGGAAAAATCACACCTGTAGGGTGAAAGGCACACTCACAATTCTGAATTTGCAAAAAAAAGAGAAAACAACATGTAAACAAACGTGTACCACCTAATATTCTGAAATTAAAAAAAATGATGAACAGCAAAAAAAAAAAAACGAAACCAAAAACCCAGTACTTGGGACCAGATCAAACTAAAAAGCTTTTGCACAGCCAAGAACACAGTAAGTAAAGAAAGCAGACAGCCCTCAGAATGGGAGAAGATATTTGCAGGTTATGTCTCCGACAAAGGTCTGATAACCAGAATCCACAGAGAACTCAAACATATTAGCAAGAAAAGAAAAAGTGATCCCATCTCAGGCTGGGTAAGGGACTCGAAGAGAAACTTCTCTGAAGAAGACAGGCACAGGGCCTACAGACAATGAAAAAATGCTCATCATCCTTAATCATCAGAGAAATGCAAATCAAAAATACTTTGAGATATCATCTAACTCCAGTAAGATTAGCCCATATCACAAAATCCCAAGACCAGAGATGTTGGCGTGGATGTGGAGAAAAGGGAACACTTCTACACTGCTGGTGGGAATGCAAATTAATACATTCCTTTTGGAAAGATGTTTGGAGAACACTCAGATCTAAAAATAGACCTGCCATTCAATCCTATAATTCGTCTACTAGGTATATACCCAGAAGACCAAAAATCACATTAGAACAAAGATATTTGTACCAGAATGTTTATTGCAGCCCAATTCATAATTGCTAAGTCATGGAAAAAGCCCAAGTGCCCATCGATCCATGAATGGATTAATAAATTGTGGTATATGTATACCATGGAATATTATGCAGCCTTAAAGAAAGATGGAGACTTTACCTCTTTCATGTTTACATGGATGGAGCTGGAACATATTCTTCTTAATAAAGTTTCTCAAGAATGGAAGAAAAAGTATCCAATGTACTCAGCCCTACTATGAAACTAATTTACGGCTTTCATATGAAAGCTATAACCCAGTTATCACCTAAGAATATGGGGAAGGGGGAGGATGGGTGCAGGGAGGGTGATTGGTGGGATTACACCTACGGTGCATCTTACAAGGGTACATGTGAAACTTACTAAATGTAGAATATAAATGTCTTAACACAATAAGAAAATGCCAGGAAGGCTATGTAAACCAGTGTGATGAAAATATGTCAAATGATCTATAAAACCAGTGTATGGTGTCCCAGGATTGAATTAACGTACACAGCTGTGATTTAATAAAAACAAACCAGCACTGTGTAATCTGCATGCTATACTGTATCCAGATGGTAACTGGAGAGAGGATGGGGCTAGAACATCAAGGATAAGGGCAAGTCTTCCATAAAAGTGCATTTAATTTTTAACATCACGTAAAAGCATTAGGCTTTTAGTGTGGAAACTCAGGAAGAAGTTACTTTTGGCCTCATAAATAATGAATAGTACTCAGTGGCAACATAATTTTTTAAAGCCTCAAAATCGAACGGTTTTTAAAATGTATAGATGCATAATCTTTCTCAGAATAAATGCTGCCTATAGTTAAGGTGAAACATTAGTAAGCCTAAACTAATTAAGTCTTTATCAATCGGGGTCTAAAAGTTAAGCCTTTTGGCTGGGTGTGGTGGCTCACACCTACAATCCTAGCACTCTGGGTGGCCAAGGTGGCTGGATTGCCTAGCTCAGGAGTTTGAGACCAGCCTGTGCAAGAGCGAGACTGTTTCTAACTAAAAAAGAAAAACTAGCCGGATGTTGTAACAGGTACCTGCAGTCTCAGTACTCAGGAGGCTGAAGTAAGAGGAATGCTTGGGCCCAAGAGTTTGAGGTTGCTGTGATCTATGATGCCAGCCACTCTACCCAGGGGGACAGAGTAAGATTATCTCAAAAAAAAAAAAAAAAAAAGCCATGCCTGGTGGCTCAAGCCTGTAATCCCAGCACTTGGGAGGCCGAGGCAAGTGGATTGCCTGAGCTCACAGGTTCCAGAGCAGCCTGCGCTAGAGTGAGACTCGCCTCTAAAAATAGCCAAGTGGAGCGGCACCTGTGGCTCAAGGAGTAGGGTGCTGTCCCCATATACCAGAGGTGGCAGGTTCAAACCCGGCCCTGGCCAAAAACTGCAAAAAATAAAAATAGCCAAGTGTTATGGCAGGTGCCTGTAGTCCCAACTACTTGGGAGGTTGATGCAAGAGAATGGCTTGAGCCCAAGAGTTGGCGGGCGCTGCCAGCTATTCCACCATGGCACACTTCCAAGGGTGACAAAGTGAGATTCTGTCTCAAAAAAAAAAAAGTTAAGCCTCTTAGGTGGGTCCTCGTGCATTTGCAAGTCCTGTCTTGGGGTAGGGGGTGGTGTTCTGCTGTTCCCCCCAAACACTGTGCTATTACATAGGCTCCCAGCCAGCCTGTCCAATTGGGGAGGTATGGTATGTCCCACTGTGTAACTTTTACAAGAAAGAAAAACACAGGTGAAGGTCCCTTACAAATTAATGGTTTTAGAAAAAGATCTTAAAGGTTGCTTAAAAAACAAAACAATACTAGATACTTCCATTAGCAGACATCTTCCACAGACTGTTAGACACTATGTTTAGTAGATTTTAAAAAGATACTTTTTCTGCTGATTATAAAATTCAAACAGGGCTCAACTCCTGTAGCTCAGTGATTAGTGCACTGGCCACATATACCGGGGCTGGCGTGTTCAAACCCGACCCAGGCCTGCTAAACAATGACAACTACAACCAAAAAATAGCTGGGCGTTGTGGTGGGCGCCTGTAGTCCCAGCTACTTGGGAAGCTGAGGCAAGAGAATTGCTTGAGCCTAAGAGTTTGAGATTGCTGTGAGCTGTGACGCCACTGCAGTCTACCGAGGGCGACAAATTGAGACTCTGTTTCAATGAAATGAAATAATAAACTAAAAATAAAATAATTAAAATTCAAACAGAAATGGGTAAAAGAAAGAAAGCCAATTAGAAAGGTTATATTTGTTGGGCGGCACCTGTGGCTCAGTGAGCAGGGCTCCGGCCCCATATACCGAGGGTGGCAGGTTCAAACCCAGCCCCAGCCAAACTGCAACAACAACAACAACAAAATAGCTGGGCGTTGTGGTGGGTGCCTGTAGTCCCAGCTACTCGGAAGGCCGAGGCAAGAGAATCGCCTAAGCCCAGGAGTTGGAGGTTGCTGTGAGCTGTGTGAGGCCACGGCACTCTACCGAGGGCAATAAAGTAAAACTCTGTCTCTACAAAAAAAAAAAAAAAGAAAGATTATATTTGTTGAGACAGGGATAGGAGCTGATGTTTTCAGTGTCCTAATATTTGCTGGATAGATGAATGTAACTGTATTAGTTGTGTTGTGCAACTTCACGGGGGACCCCGACACCTAATTCTAGGAGGCTCTGCACACCCTGCCCAGCCTTGACAAAAGAGGTGAGAACAGGCCAGGTGGGGTGGCTCATGCCTGTAATCCTAGCCTTGGAAAGCCAAGGCAGGTGGATTTGCCTGAGTTCATGGGTTCGAGACCAGCTTGAGCCAGAGCAAGACTCCATCTCTACTGAGGCAAGAGGATCACTTGAGCCCAAGAGTTGGAGGTTGCTGTGAGCCATACGGCGCTTTAGCCAGGGTGATAGCTTGAGACTCCGTTTCGAAAAAAAAAAAAAAGAGGTCAGAACAGACTATATTAATAAGGGGAAATTCAGCTTGTCTTGATGGCATCTTAACGCTGAAAGTATTCAATTAATGAATGGTTGATACTTTATAAAGTATATCTTCCTCTCCAAATTCACAACAGCTTTCTTCTACAAAAATTTCTTGGTGTTTTGTTTGTTTTCTTTTCTTTTTTATGAGACGGAGTCTCATTCTGTTTCCCTGGGTAGCGGCTCCTGGCATTGTAGCTCACAACAACCTCCAACTCTTGGGCTCAAGAGATCCTCCTGCCTTAGCCTCCCGAGTAGCTGGGACTACAAGTGTGTACCACTATACCCTGCTAGTTTTTTTAATTTTAGTAGAGACAGGGTCTTTCTCTTAGGCAGGTTTTGAACTCCTGAGCTCAAGCAATCCACCCACCTTGGCCTTCCAGAGTACTGGGATTACAGGTGTGAGCTACTTTGCCCAGCCTCATTTTTTTCTAATAAACTTTTAGAATCTGTCACAACCCTCCATTCTCTGGGGAGATTAGATTTAAATTTGTATATTACTGTTGGAACAACTGAAATTTTTATATAGTTTACCAAGTGAGAAGGGGGCAGCTGCGGGATGGTTTACCACAGCTGAACACCTCTTCCCTGAACCACAGGTGTGCCAGAGTACTCTTCAAGCTTGGAATCAACTTATTTCTCCTTTTTTAATGAGTTTTTTTCTGATTACAGAAGTATTTGTGTATATATAGAAACTATGAAAAATACAACATAGCACCAAAAGAAGGGGGGTGAAAATCAGTAACCCAACCACCTACAGATGCCTACTGTCCCCTTGGGTGTGGTGTTTCTGTGTGCATGTGTATCTATATATATTTTTTTCTCTTCTGTGAATGGTGAGGGCATTACATTTTGTAATGGACTTTTTTCAATTAACAAAACAACATTCTTAGAAATGTAATTTTTTTCACCGTTATATTATTTCAATAACTATACCTGATTGAAAATTTGGCAGTGTGTCTTCAAACAATCTACAGTCAAAAAGTGAAGTTGCAATTTCTTCATATTCTGTAGAGAGAAAAACATTTCAATATTTATTGTAATTTTAATAATTTATAGGAACAAAAACTCCTCAGAAAATACCCCAAATAGGGAAAAGTAAAGAGTCTGGTGTGGCACTGAGTGTCAGACGGGGCAGCACAGCACACAGGGGACCTGCTGCAAATCCGCTCTCAGCATTTCCACTGAGTCGGACCTGGGGGTGGGAGCAGGTTTGGCCTGTGCTGTCACAAGCCCTGCAGGGGATTCTCAGGTGCACTGAAGTTTGAAAAGTGCTTGGTCTAGAGAAAATAAGAAATAAAACAGTAATGAAAGAGCTTTTGGAAATGTTTACTCTTGATTTCACTTTTGAGCTTTGTTCTGTAGAAAGTAATTAACCTTCAGAAAAAAAAAGTAATTCCCTTCAAATAAGCACAGGCTTATGTCGTTGTCTACATTATCGACTATTAAGCTTTTCCTTGTGAAATAACTGTATAATAAAGTTTTTGAGCTCATGATACAAGTTAATAGGAAGATGAAGCAGCTGTACTCCTGCATGTGTAAACAGAGCCTCAGCTTCCCAAAGAGCTCTTTAAGAAAGAGACTTCTGCCAGGCAAAGTGGCTTACTTTGTAATCCCAGCACTCTGCAAGGCCGAGGCAGGTGGATCACCTGAGCTCAGAAGTTCGAGACCAGCCCGAGTAAGAGTGAGACCCCATCTCTAAAAAATAGCCGGGCACTGTGGTGGGTGCCTGCAGTCACAGCTACTCACGAGGCAGAAGCAAGAGAATCATTTGAGCCCAGGAGTTTGAGGTTGCTGTGAGCTATGACACTATAGCACTCTACAGAGGGTGACAAAGTGAGACTCTGTCTCAAGAAAAAAAAAAAGAAAAAAGTCTCTGAGAAAGTTCATATTTAACTCAATTAAACACCAATGAGGATATTAAAATTCCTTCTATACTTTAAACTCTGAGTTAACATTATAAAAAGAGGATAGTTGGTTTACACGGAATAGAAATGGAGTTAAATAAAAACTGTGTCAACACCAGATCTCAGGTTTCCACAGCACGCAGGCAGGGTGATGGGGTGCAGGCTCTACCTGGCCCAGTCTCTCACCAGCCAACCTGTTATGCACCTCTGGAAAACATCACTATCCAGGACATCAGGGTGCTTGCGACAAAATCACAGAGTTTGAATTACCCACATCCTGTTGATTTCTAAAAGCCAGTAAATGTGGCACAATGGTTTTTATTAAAGAATGAGATAAAGGAAAGGGAAAGAGATAGCATGGAAAGAACACGCATCTTTCTTTTCCTTGGTGTGCTCTTGTTTTCCATCCAGGTCTGCGAGAAGACTCTCCCCTTGGAAGCACTGCCCCTCCAGTACCTGACTCTGAAGGAGTCCCCTCCGTGAGTCTGTGCTGAATCAGATGAAGTCTGTCTACTAGTTCTTCAAATAAGTCACTGAGAAGCCCTGCTTCTTTACATTTCTTAAGAAAAAGAACTTTCACAACTGCATCTAAGAATGAGAAAAACGCTTTAGGAAATGGTCTGCCCAGGGTGGCAGAGTCAGAACTCTGTCTCAAAAAAAAAAAAAAAAAAAAAAAAGACATTGTAACAAGAATGCATCCATTTTAGAAAAAAATAGCACCCTCCTACCCAGACTCCTGCAGTGCTTCAAGGCCAGAGTTCCTAGAAACGCTGTACCCACAGACTGGCCCGCAGTAGGGGTATGCCCATAATTCTGACTGGCACAAGAGGCCAGCCCCGGTGGTACACCCACTGCAGCCTCACCAACATCAACCAGAAGAGGATGACTCCGCCACTGCCCCAGTCCCGCTATACTGATCAGGCTGAGCAAGCTGACCCCTGGTCAGACTCCACTCTTCTCTTTCCTCTAAGGACGCCATTCCTTATCCCTGGACTGGCCGCCTCTCCTTGCAGACCCTCAACTCTGTCTCTATGCCGAAATCTCTGAACTACAATTATAGATGAAGAAAACGGGACCAACTTTGGAATACATGGGTGGACATTGTTATAAGTACGGTATGTTGGTCATATCTGGTATAGACATCACTCAGCGAACCTGTGTATCTGCCATCCTCGGCCTTCATCCTGGCAGGTGGCTAGGAGAGAAAAGCAAGATTACATTGAGTTTGATGCTGACATTCAATACTTCATGAAATGAAAACCAGTCTGCTGTGTGCAATGAAATGACATTCCCGTGATGAGAATCATGCCCCACATTCCCATGTGGATGTAAACATCAAATGTATAATAAAACATTGTGTTTGATGAGCACCTCTCCTACAAACAGGAAGAGGGGAAGGTCATTGGCTCGTACGAATTTTGATGATATGAGCTGATGTGTAGACTGAAATCTCCAAAATATTTCCATATTTCACAGATTATAGTCCAGAAGTTTATAAGAATTGCAGATTAGGTCAAGTGTAGATCAGGTGGCTGGGACCTGCTTGGCTATGGAAGAATGACGGTAACCTCTGCCTGGTACAGACTTTAAGCACCGGATAGGGTCAGATGCTCTCACTAATTTGACGTTGGGATGCTTTATAGATGCTGTTGTATGTCACCTCCTCAAAGGTGTGGGCTTGGAACTTCCAGCTTCTCATTAATACTCCTATCATGATGGGTGTATCATCTACAAGTTACCTAAGGCCTTGCTCAATATGGGATAGAAGGTCTATCTAGGCTGAGAACATAAGTGAAGAGGAATGTTATAATAAATGCTCTTTATTCAAATGATTTGGAAAGTACTTTCCATCTGAAATCCATAATGGTTTGAATAAGGGCTCTATATGAAGAATTTTAAAGCTATAAAAATTAAGTCAAATCACCTGTCCGGGAGTGTCTGCCGAAAGACATTGCTTCTTTCCTCTTTTACTTTTCACTCCTGGATTCTCAGCTAAAAATATAAATCATGAGAAAATTGTAATCCATAATGGAAAATATTACTGTTTGACCACGTAAAATACAAAACTAATTGGGGGAGGCCGGCTCTCGGTCTCACTCTGTTGTCTGCGCTGCAGTGCAGTAGTGTCAGCCTCGCTCACTGCTACCTCAACCCTGTGCTCAGGCAATCCTCTTAGCTCAGCCTCCTGAGTAGCTGGAACTACATGTGCTCGCCATGTCCAGCTGGTTTCTCTACTTTTTGTAGCACTACGGTCTTGCTTTTGCCAGGCTGGTCTGGCACTCCTGACCTCAAGCCAGGTCTTGCCTGGGCTTCCCCAAGTGCTAGGATTACACATATGAGCCACAGTGCCCAGCCAAATATAAAACTCTTATGTACCAAAAGTTATTAACAAAGTCAAAAGATACAGTAAACTTGGGTGGCGCCTGTGGCTCAGTCGGTAGGGCTCAGTCGGTAGGGCCCCATATACCGAGGGTAGTGGGTTCAAACCCGGACCCGGCTGAACTGCAACCAAAAAATAGCTGGGCGTTGTGGCGGGTGCCTGTAGTCCCAGCTACTTGGGAGGCTGAGGCAAGAGAATCGCTTAAGCCCAGGAGTTGGAGGTTGCTGTGAGCTGTGTGATGCCACGGCACTCTACCGAGGGCAATAAAGTGAGACTCTGTCTCTACAAAAAAAAAAAAAAAGATACAGTAAACTTAAGGCTAAACATTTGTAGCACAGATGGTAAAAGGTAAAATTTTTTAAATATAAAAAGATCTTAAAAGTTGGCTCGGCACCTGTGGCTCAAGTGGCTAAGGCACCAGCCACATACACCTGAGCTGGTGGGTTCGAAGCCAGCCCAAGCCCACCAAACAACAATGACGGCTGCAACCAAAAAATAGCTGGGCGTTGTGGCGGGCGCCTGTAGTCCCAGCTACTTGGGAGGCGGAGGCAGGAGAATCGCTTGAGCCCAAGAGTTGGAGGTTGCTGTGAGCTGTGATGCCACAGCACTCTACCCAGGGTGACAGCTTGAGGCTCTGTCTCAAAAAAAAACCTTTGAAGTTAATATAGGTTCAGCATCCATAGCACAGTGGCTATAGCACCGGCCACATGCACCGAGGGTTCAAACCTGGCCTGGGCCAGCTAAACAACAACAACTACAACAAAAAAATAGTCGGGTTGTGGTGGGCGCCAGTGGTCCCAGCTACTTGGGAGGCTGAGGCAAGAGAATCACTTAAGCCCAAGAGTTTGAGGTTGCTGTGAGCTGTGACACCATGGCACTCTACCAAGGGTGACATAGTGAGACTCTGTCTCAAAAAAAAAATGTTAATACAAATCCAGGCACTCTGGGAGGCTGAGGTGGGTGGATTGCTTGAGCTCAGGAGTTCAAGTCCAGCCTGAGCAAAAGCAAGACCCCATCTCTACTAAAAATAGAAAAACTAGCTAAGTATTGTGATATGTGCCTGTAGTCTCAGCTACTGGGGAGGCTGAGGCAAAAAGATCACTTGAGCCTGAGAGTTTGAGGGTTTGAGGTCACTGTGAGCTATGACACAATATCCAGGGTGACAGAGTGAGACTGTCTCAAAAAAAAGGAAAGGAAAAGAAGAAAATGAACAAATCAGGTCACAAGAAAATAAATATAATTAATGAAGAGATATGGGAATGCACTTGGTTTCCCCCCTAAGTAAAGATATGCAAGGTAAAACATTCTTCACCTATCAGACTGATGAAGATGTTTAACGTGTTTGCAAGAATTTGGGCAAATGGTGCAGCCTCTTTGGAGGATAATGAGCCAGTAGTCATCCAGAGATTCACTGTTTATGTTCTTTCACCCAGCAATTTTACTTACAGGAAGTTTCCCTAATAGTATAGTTACACAGAGACACAAAGATATATAGAGAACATTAACTACAGTATTATCGTAACAGGAAAAAGGAGAAATAACCTAAATGTTCATCAAGCAGAGAAACAGTCCGATTGTGTTACAGCTACACAACAAAATACTATGAAGCCTTTTAAAAATGAGTTAGAGTCCATTTGTACTGATAGGGAAGTATCTGTAAGCCATACAGGAAGTGAAAAAAGCAAAGTGTAACAGTAGGTATGTTCATCTACACAAAAAAGTTGTAGAAACCTTCAAAAGAAACAATTTCCTAGAGGGAGAGGATTCATTTTAGACAGTGTTATAATCTGTTTTTTAAACCTAATAGTGTGGGCTGGGCGAGGTGGCTCAAGCCTGTAATCCCAGCACTTGGGAGGCCGAGGCAGGTGGATTGCCTCAGCTCACAGGTTGGAGACCAGCCTTAGCCAGAGCAAGACCTCATCTCTAAAAACAGCCGGGCGTTGTGGCAGGTGCCTGTAGTTCCAGCTACTTGGGAGGCTGAGGTAAGAGAATCACTTAAGCTCAGGAGTGAGCTGACACCATGGTACCCTACCAAGGGTAACAAAGTGACACTCTGTTTCTAAATAAATAAATAAAAATAAACCTAATAATGATAATGTCTTCTTTTCCTGTTAATAATTGCTGTTTGAGGGCGGCGCCTATGGCTCAGTGAGTAGGGCGCCGGCCCCATATGCTGAGGGTGGCGGGTTCAAACCCAGCCCCGGCCAAACTGCAACAAAAAAAATAGCCGGGCGTTGTGGTGGGCGCCTGTAGTCCCAGCTGCTCGGGAGGCTGAGGCAGGAGAATTGCCTAAGCCCAAGAGTTAGAGGTTGCTGTGAGCCGTATGACGCCACTCTATCCGAGGGCGGTACAGTGAGACTCTGTCTCTACAAAAAAAAATAATTGCTGTTTGAAAGCAGTATTTCAGGCCAGGCGAGATGACTCATGCCTGTGATCCGAGGAGGATGGACTGCCCGAGCTCACAAGGTTGGAGACCAGCCTGAGCCAGTGTGAGACCCTGTCCGTCTCTAAAAATAGCCGGGCGTTGTGGCGGGCGCCTGTAGTCCCAGCTGCTCGGGAGGCTGAGGCAGGAGAATCGCTTGAGCCCAGGAATTTGAGGTTGCTCTTAGCTATGACTCCACAGCACTCTACAGAGGGTGACAAAGTGAAACTCTGTCTCCAAAAAAAAGCAGTATTTTTCATAGTATTTCCTGATGAATTAAAAGGGTAATGACAGAAAAATGAGGGTAGAGACACCATTTAGAGAGTGTTGTTTACCACCATAAAATGCAGCTGGTGGGACATGGAACTGTCTTTTCCAAAGAGGTCCTGATTGCAGGTCGCAGCAAATATGCCGGATGTGGGCCTGCCAAGGCACTGCTGCCCCAGCAGTGCACCCCGCAACTCCACAGAGGCAAGTCTCAGTTTGCCTTAATTAGAACTCAGATGCTAACTGTACATTCTTAGGAGGTTTTCATTCCGGGAATGTGCAGCACTTTGTTAATTTTAATCTACTGAAAATTCTAACATAGAAGAGCAGTGGGCACAAAAGTCAATGCTTTTTAGGTGCAGTGAGGGTAAAAGACGTCAGAGAATGGCCTGGAGAAAACAGGTCTCATTGACAACCAAGAAAAATCACTCAATTACATGCTACAGAAAGAAACTCACAGTTTTATAGCTATGCAAAATTTGAACTTTCAAAACTTCGTATTTTAGGCAGGGCATGGTGGCTCACGCCCGTAATCCTGGCGCTCTGGGAGGCTGAGGCGGGGGGATTGCTAGAGCTCAGTTCGAGACCAGTCTGAACAAGAGTCTATCTCTACTAAAAATAGAAAAACGGAGGCAAGAGGATCGCTTGAGCCCAATAGCTTGAGGTTGTACTCTGCCCAGGAGACAGAGTGAGATTCTGCCTCAATAAAAACAAATAAAAAGCAAAAAATCCCTGCATTTTAATTCAATAAGGCTGTTAAATCAGGCTATTCCTCCTCTTAACCTAAATGTATTTTTTTTTTTTTTGAGGCAGTGTATGTCGCCCTCAGTAGAGTGCCGTGGCGTCACACAGCTCACAGCAACCTCAAACTCTTGGGCTTACATGATTCTCTTGCCTCAGCCTCCCAAGTAGCTGAGACTATAGGCACCCGCCACAACTCCCGGCTATTTTTTTTTTGTTGCTGCTGTTGTTTCAGCTGTCATTGTTTAGCTGGCCCGGGCTGGGTTCGAACCAGCCAACCTTGGTGCAGTGGCTGGCGCCGTAATCACTGTGCTCCAGGTGCCGAGGCTGTGCTTTTTTTTCTTTTTTTGAGACAGGGTCTGGCTCTGTCACCCAGGTTAGAGTGCCGTGGCATCATTTTGGCTCACAGCAACCTCAAACTCTTGTACTCAAGTGATCCTCCTTCCTTAGCCTCCCAGGTAGCTGGGACTACAGACTCCTGTTACTATCCCCGGCTAGTTTTTCTTGCTGTTGTGCAAGCTGGTCTCAAACTCGTAAGATCAAGGGATCCTCTCACCTTGGCCTCCAGAGTGCTAGAATTATAGGCATGAGCCACTGCTTCTGGCCTCAATGTACCTTTCTTTAAACCCACAGTACTGAATTTTAGAAACTTACCACAATGAGTGCTGTCCAGTGATTTAGGAGCATGTTGTTGGCATAACAATCTGAAAATAGGCAATTTCAAACATTTCAAAGAATTATAAAATATTTTTATTTACAGTTTTCAAATATTATGTCTGTCTTGATTTTAAAAGGTACTACCTATTTTGCATGATGGCTTCACCTTAAATATTTACTTTTAAAAGGCTGTGTAAGCCTGTGTAAAATTAGTGATCCACATCAAGTGTAGACAGAGACTCTTTCAGACGTCTCTGCTCTCTGAGCCTTCAGAAGATCACTGTGTTCCTCTGAGGAGGGAGTGCTGATTAGACTGTCTTGAACACCAGTAGTTCATGTACAGCAGTCAAGAGGATTTACTGTATAAAGATACTTAAAGGTCCAGTATCTTCTAAGGCAGGCAGATTTCCGTTGGACTACACAAAATTCTGCCGATTTTCAACAATAAACAACACAAAATTGCATGCATTAATTTAGGGAAAAACAGTTTTCAAAATCAACAGGTTGGTCAGGCACGGTGGCTCTCGCCTGTAATCCCAGCACTCTGGGAGGAACAGGCGCGTGAACTGCCTCAGCTTACAAGTTCGAGACCAGCCTGAGCCAGAGTGAGACCCTGTCTCTAAAAATAGCCAGGCGTTGTGGAGGGTGCCTACAGTCCCTGCTACTCAGCAGGCTGAGGCAAGAGGATCACTTGAGCCCAAGAGTTTGAGGTTGCTGTGAGCTATGACACCACAGCTCTCTACCAAGGGTAACAAAGTGAGAGTCTGTTTCAAACAAACAAAAAAATCAACAAGTGTCTCCCACAGGTCTTAGATTTGACCTACAAAGAGCCTAGAATTGATGGAAGAATGGTGTCTTCCAAAAAAAAGCAGCACAGCAGGAGAAACAGAGTGTATTTTAAGAAACTGCTGAGGTCCCATTTTCTCTCCAGCCTTTTTTCCTCCTCAGCCTCAGCTCATCTCCCTTCCTTTCCACATGGGTGGGGGTGAAGACGCCTCCTTGCCTCTGGGTACCTGTGGTTTCTTCCTATCACTTCCACTGGCCTCCCAGCAACACCCACTCAGAATTAGTCTCCCCCCTGCAACGTGGATTTTGGTATCTCTGAGCATTTTCATTTGCCAAGTGCTTAAATTTTTTGAAACTATTAAAAGTGTAGAAAATCTGAGGACAAACCCTAATGTTGCCCCTACTCCCCGCACCCACACTGTTGGCAATTCTCAAAGCTCTCTTCACGTGGACCCTCTCCTGCCCAGCCGTGCCATGTGCTTCCGCTGGCACTGACCGCCTTCTGCTTTGCCCTCCAAGTGATAACCTCTCTGAGATTCAGTCTATACCTTATCCTCCCCTGCCCTTTTTTGTTGTTGTTGTTTGTTTTGAAACAGGGTCTGGCTCTGCTGCCCAGGCTGGAGTACAGTGGTGTGATCATGGCTCATTTGCAACCCCAAACTCGTGGGCTCAAGCAATCCTCCCAAGTATCGCTTCCCAAGTATCGGGACTATAGGCATCACCACCATGCAGGGCTAATTTTTTTGGAGGGGTAGATATGAGGTCTCACTATGTTGCCAGTCTGCTCTCCAGCTTCTGGCCTCAGGTGATCCTCCTGCCTCAGCCTCCAGAGTGCTAGGATTGCAGGCCTGAGCCACAGCCCAGCCTCCCTTCTGTGTCTCAAAGCACCTAGCCAAGTGTCTCATATTCCACAGGCACTCAGAATGTTTAAATTCAATTAAAAAATGAATAAGTGTTCACCTGTTCTGTAATTAAAAAATGGAAAAAAAAAACCCTATTTTATTGAGTCCTTATGCATTAGTTCTACTAATGTGTGATCAATAGATTTTTTTTACACTTTAACAAGAATTTCACTCCTTTTTGTTTGATCCTGTGTTTTAGGTCAAGGTCACAATAAAACGAGCCTTCAGGAAGGTAAGTAACAAAAGTGAAATTCTATAGGTGGGCGTTGTGGCGGGCGCCTGTAGTCCCAGCTACTCAGGAGGCTGAGGCAAGAGAATCGCCTAAGCCCAGGAGTTGGAGGTTGCTGTGAGCTGGGTGAGGCCACGGCACTCTACCGAGGGCCATAAAGTGAGACTCTGTCTCTACAAAAAAAAAAAAAAAAAAGTGAAATTCTAAAAATATAACAACCCACAAGTCTTAACAAGTCAAATACAAAAATGAGTACAAAATTACCATATTTACACATTTCTTTTCTAATGTCTCAAGCGACAGAATACCTGTGGAACTTTCTCATAATCAGATTTTACATTATTTAGCAAACTACTTCTAATGGTAGGCTTTCCCATGTTGAAAGTATGGCCCCAAGGCCTAAAGACAATTGGTGTGAAAAGCCCTGAGGCTCTGCTACTTACTAGCTGTGTGGGCTCTTGGGCTTACGCCATTCTCTTGCCTCAGCCTCCCGAGCAGCTGGGACTACAGGCGCCCGCCACAACGCCCAGCTAAGCATTTATAAAGCATTTAGAACTATGTCTAGCATAAAGCAAATGGTTGTTAAATAAATTAATAAAGCAGTGCCAGGAATACTAAGGCAAAATTAGGAGCATATGCCCACAGGGGGAGAAAGTCAGCTTCTAAATGGAATTTTTTAAAAATCACTTTAAAAGGCCAGGCTCGATGGCTCACACCTGTAATCCCAGCACTCTGGGAGGCTGAGGTGGGTGGATCAGCTGAGCGCAGGAGTTCAAGAGCAGCCTGAGCAAGAACAAGACCCCGTTTCTACTGAAAATTAGCTGGGCACTGTGGTGGGCACCTGGAGTCCCAGGTACTTGGGAGTCTGAGGCAGGAGGATCACTTGAACCCAGGAGTTTGAGATTGCTGTGAGGTAGGCTTATGGCATTCTAGCTTGGGCAACAGAGACTCTGTCTCAAAAAAAAAAAAAAAAATCACTTTAACAATGTAACAAATCAAAAAAAAAAGAAGTAATATAACAAATCTTGGCTGGGCACCTGTACTCAATGGTTAGGGCACTGGCCACATGCACCGGGGCTAGCGGGTTCGAACCCAGCGCAGACCTACTAAACAAACAAACAACAATGACAACAACAGAAAATAGCCAAGCATTGTGGCGGGTGCCTGTAGTCCCAGCTAATTGGGAGGCTGAGATGAGAGAATTGCTTGTGCCCAAGGGTTTGAGGTTGCTGTGAGCTGTGGGAGCTGTGACGCCACAGCACTCTACCCAGGGTGACAAAGTGAGACTCTCAAATAAAAAACAAAGAATGTAACAAATCTTGCAAAAATCGTATTTCAAACAATAAATGCTTTCCTAACACTAATCTTATTATTCAGAATGTTGTGATAAAAAAAAAATACATTTCGGGCGGCACCTGTGGCTCAGTGAGCAGGGCACCGGCCCCATATACCGAGGGTGGCAGGTTCAAACCCGGCCCCGGCCAAACTGCAACCAAAAAATAGACGGGCGTTGTGGCGGGCACCTGTAGTCCCAGTTGCTCGGGAGGCTGAGGCAGGAGAATCGCATAAGCCCAAGAGTTAGAGGTTGCTGTGAGCTGTGTGAGGCCACGGCACTCTACCCGAGGGCGGTACAGTGAAACTCTGTCTCTAAAAAAAAAAAAAAAAAAAAAATACATTTCACCGAGATTTAAAATGTTCAAGCAGGGGCGGCGCCTGTGGCTCAGTGAGTGGGGCGCCGTCCCCATATGCCGAGGGTGGCGGGTTCAAACCCAGCCCCGGCCAAACTGCAACCAAAAAATAGCCGGGCGTTGTGGCGGGCGCCTGTAGTCCCAGCTGCTCGGGAGGCTGAGGCAAGAGAATCACGTAAGCCCAAGAGTTAGAGGTTGCTGTGAGCCGTGTGACACCACGGCACTCTACCCGAGGGCGGTACAGTGAAACTCTGTCTCTACAAAAAAAAAAAAAAAACAGGAAAATGTTCAAGCAGAATCTGTGTACCTTCCCTCCCACAGTGGGAAGGGTTAACCTGGCTTTTCAACTTCAGACCATTTTCTTTTTTATTCCGTATCATAAATTTACGAAGGTCAAAAATGTTTCTAAGACTATTTGTTCCTTCACCCTTTTTCTGAGGCACTCACTGTCTTGCTCTGTCACCAGTTTAGACTGCAGTGGAGTCACCACAGCTCACTGCATCTTCAAACTCCTGGCCTCACGTAATCCTCCTGCCTCAGCCTCCAGAGTAGCTGGGACTACAGGCACCCACCACAATGGCCCGCTGTTTTTTTGCTGTAGTTGTCACTGTTGTTTGGCAGGCCCAGGCAGGGTCCAAATCCGCCACCCTCGATGTATGTAGCTGTGCTACGGGTGCCGAGCTGACACTAAATAATTATTGAAAGAAATGGGAAAAATTTAAAACTCAAAGGCAATACAAACGGTATATTTCTTTGAGGCCTTAATGATTAATTACTTGATACACAGTTTCTTTATCGCATTTAGTAGCTATTTGTAGGCAAGATGGTGGTGGTGACAAGTGGCTATTAATCACTATGACAGTAGGAAATGATGTTTATTCCATACACAGGGGCGGCGCCTGTGGCTCAGGGAGTAGGGCGCTGGCCCCACCCATATACTGGAGGTGGTGGGTTCAAGCCTGGCCCTGGCCAAAAAGTGCAATATATATATATATATATATAAAGATATTCCACACACAGATGGAAGGAGAAGCTGATGGCTTTAGAAGTAAGGGCCTTTGGGCGGCTCCTGTGGCTCAAGGAGTAGGGCGCCGGTCCCATATGCCGGAGGTGGCGGGTTCAAACCCAGCCCCGGCCAAAAAAAAAAAAAAAAAAAAGAAGTAAGGGCCTTTACCTGTTTTGTTTCTTACCCTTTTTGGCCATCGCTGCCACTATGACAAGCAATGCTTTCTACCAGGAAGAAAAGATGTAGGGAATTTTTTTTGTTTTTTTTGTAGAGAGAGTCTCACTTTATGGCCCTCGGTAGAGTGCCGTGGCCTCACACAGCTCACAGCAACCTCCAACTCCTGGGCTTAAGCGATTCTCTTGCCTCAGCCTCCCGAGCAGCTGGGACTACAGGGGGAATTTTTTTTTAAATGACAAAAACAACAAATGAGATGTTGCAAAGTCAGGTCACACACACACACACACACACACACCCGCTCCGCCCATCCCCCCACATCCCCCAAACCATGTTCTCATTTGAGAACTATTTACATGAAATTAGTTTTAAAAACCTCCTGTCTGATTCTAACCATTCCTTATCCCAGCCCCCCAACTGTGGTTTTTAAAATGTTTTTATTCAATACTTGTAAGTGCCTTTGGCTCCATCAGTTTGTAGAACTGTGTGGTCTTCCTTGGCACAGAAAAAGTGGTAAGATTTCTTGCACTTTCTCCTGTCGCACCCCACGGTAGCTCCCGTCTTATGACACAGGGCACATTTCTATAAGAGAATAGATTTTAATGAGTGAGCACCTGGTTTCTGCAATTTTTGTTAAAATTTGAAAACATCATTAACTATTATTTAAGTCAGCAGCCCTATATTCTTATTCTGGTTGTCATTAGCAGAATTTCACCCTCAGCTACAAACATTAGGGGTAGTTCTTTTATTTATTTATTTATTTTATTATTACTATTTTTTTTGAGACAGAGTCTTACTTTGTCACCCTCAGTAGCGCCCCTTGGCATCACAGCTCACAGCAACCTCAAAATCTTGGGCTCAAGTGATTCTCTTGCCTTAGCCTCTTGAGTAGCTGAGATTATAGGGGCCGTACCACGCCCAGCTATTTTTTTAGAGTGGGGGTCTCCCTCTTGCTCAGGCTGGTCTTAAATTCCTGAGCTCAAGCAATCCACCCACCTCGGCTTCCCAGAGTGTCAGGATTACAGGCATAAGCCACTATGTCCACCCCACCCCCCCCCCCCAAAAAAAAACCCTCAAGTAACAACAGTTTTTTTCTTGGTTCAATTTATTTGATCCCATGTTTGTTTGTTTGTTTTGCAGTTTATGGCTGGGACTGGGTATGAACCTGCCACCTCCAGCATATGAGGCCGGTGCCCTACTCCTTTGAGCCACAGGCACCGCCTGATCCCATGTTTTTATTGATGTTTATCTATCTATCTGGTCTATTTGGTGTTTGACAGAGGAGGGTGGTGTAGGGATAGTAAGGGAGACAGTATGTGTGGCCAGTGCAGCCTGTTAGGGGGAATCCTGCCAGGGCCCAGGCGGTTAGCGTCACGCTCTGGCTGAATGACCTGGAGCCACAGCACAGTCACTTTACTCACAGGAGATGCTCGCACAATGTCCCAATATCAGCACAGGTAAGTACAGAAATAGTTAAAGAAAATTCAAATATAGGTGAAAAATAAGATTATGACAAAGGTGGAATTTCAAATAGGTGCATACCACTATGATCGTTGATTTTGGTGGTGGTAGGGCAATTGGCTATGCATACAGGAAACAAAGCCAGATCTCCGCCTCAGAGTGTACTCCCGAATAGTCTCCCCATGGATAGAAACAAAGGTAGAGCTCCGCCTCAGAGTGTACTCCCGAATAGTCTCCCCATGGATAGAAACAAAGGTAGATCTCCACCTCATACTGTACTCCCAAATAGTCTCCCCATCGATAGAAACAAAGGTAGAGCTCCGCCTCATAGTGTACTCCCGAATAGTCTCCCCATGGATAGAAACAAAGCCAGATCTCCGCCTCATAGTGTACTCCGGAATAGTCTTCCCATGGATAGAAACAAAGGTAGATCTCCGCCTCAGAGTGTACTCCCAAATAGTCTTCCCATGGATAGAAACAAAGGTAGATCTCCGCCTAAGAGTGTACTCCCGAATAGTCTTCCCATGGATAGAAACAAAGGTAGATCTCCGCCTCAGAGTGTACTCCCAAATAGTTTCCCCATGGATAGAAACAAAGGGAGAGCTCCGTCGCATAGTGTACTCCCGAATAGTCTCCCCATGGATAGAAACAAAGGTAGATCTCCGCCTCATAGTGTACTCCCGAATAGTCTCCCCATGGATAGAAACAAAGGTAGATCTCCGCCTCATAGTGTACTCCCGAATAGTCTCCCCATGGATAGAAACAAAGGTAGATCTCCGTCTCAGAGTGTACTCCCGAATAGTCTCCCCATGGATAGAAACAAAGGTAGATCTCCGCCTCATAGTGTACTCCCGAATAGTCTCCCCATGGATAGAAACAAAGGTAGATCTCCGTCTCAGAGTGTACTCCCCAATAGTCTCCCCATGGATAGAAACAAAGGTAGATCTCCGCCTCAGAGTGTACTCCCAAATAGTCTCCCCATGGATAGAAACAAAGGTAGATCTCCGCCTCATAGTGTACTCCCGAATAGTCTCCCCATGGATAGAAACAAAGGTAGATCTCCGCCTCATAGTGTACTCCCGAATAGTCTCCCCATGGATAGAAACAAAGGTAGATCTCCGTCTCAGAGTGTACTCCCGAATAGTCTCCCCATGGATAGAAACAAAGGTAGATCTCCGCCTCATAGTGTACTCCCGAATAGTCTTCCCATGGATAGAAACAAAGGTAGATCTCCGCCTCAGAGTGTACTCCCGAATAGTTTCCCCATGGATAGAAACAAAGGGAGAGCTCCGTCGCATAGTGTACTCCCGAATAGTCTCCCCATGGATAGAAACAAAGGTAGATCTCCGTCTCAGAGTGTACTCCCGAATAGTCTCCCCATGGATAGAAACAAAGGTAGATCTCCACCTCAGAGTGTACTCCCGAATAGTCTCCCCATGGATAGAAACAAAGGTAGATCTCCGTCTCAGAGTGTACTCCCCAATAGTCTCCCCATGCATAGAAACAAAGGTAGATCTCCGTCTCAGAGTGTACTCCCCAATAGTCTCCCCATGGATAGAAACAAAGGTAGATCTCCGTCTCAGAGTGTACTCCCGAATAGTCTCCCCATGGATAGAAACAAAGGTAGATCTCCGCCTCAGAGTGTACTCCCGAATAGTCTCCCCATGGATAGAAACAAAGGTAGATCTCCGTCTCAGAGTGTACTCCCGAATAGTCTCCCCATGGATAGAAACAAAGGTAGATCTCCGTCTCAGAGTGTACTCCCCAATAGTCTCCCCATGGATAGAAACAAAGGTAGATCTCCGTCTCAGAGTGTACTCCCGAATAGTCTCCCCATGGATAGAAACAAAGGTAGATCTCCGTCTCAGAGTGTACTCCCGAATAGTCTCCCCATGGATAGAAACAAAGGTAGAGCTCCGTCGCATAGTGTACTCCCGAATAGTCTCCCCATGGATAGAAACAAAGGTAGATCTCCGTCTCAGAGTGTACTCCCAAATAGTCTCCCCATGGCTTAGAAACAAAGGTAGATCTCCGCCTCATAGTTAGTGTACTCCCGAAGAGTCTCCCCATGGATAGAAACAAAGGTAGATCTCCGTCTCAGAGTGTACTCCCCAATAGTCTCCCCATGGATAGAAACAAAGGTAGATCTCCGTCTCAGAGTGTACTCCCCAATAGTCTCCCCATGGATAGAAACAAAGGTAGATCTCCGTCTCAGAGTGTACTCCCGAATAGTCTCCCCATGGATAGAAACAAAGGTAGAGCTCCGTCTCAGAGTGTACTCCCCAATAGTCTCCCCAGGGATAGAAACAAAGGTAGATCTCCGTCTCAGAGTGTACTCCCCAATAGTCTCCCCATGGATAGAAACAAAGGTAGATCTCCGTCTCAGAGTGTACTCCCGAATAGTCTCCCCATGGATAGAAACAAAGGTAGATCTCCGCCTCAGAGTGTACTCCCGAATAGTCTCCCCAGGGATAGAAACAAAGGTAGATCTCCGTCTCAGAGTGTACTCCCCAATAGTCTCCCCATGGATAGAAACAAAGGTAGATCTCCGTCTCAGAGTGTACTCCCGAATAGTCTCCCCATGGATAGAAACAAAGGTAGATCTCCGCCTCAGAGTGTACTCCCGAATAGTCTCCCCATGGATAGAAACAAAGGTAGATCTCCGTCTCAGAGTGTACTCCCGAATAGTCTCCCCATGGATAGAAACAAAGGTAGATCTCCGCCTCATAGTGTACTCCCGAATAGTCTCCCCATGGATAGAAACAAAGGTAGATCTCCGCCTCAGAGTGTACTCCCGAATAGTCTCCCCATGGATAGAAACAAAGGTAGAGCTCCGTCGCATAGTGTACTCCCGAATAGTCTCCCCATGGATAGAAACAAAGGTAGATCTCCGCCTCATAGTTAGTGTACTCCCGAATAGTCTCCCCATGGATAGAAACAAAGGTAGATCTCCGTCTCAGAGTGTACTCCCGAATAGTCTCCCCATGGATAGAAACAAAGGTAGATCTCCGCCTCATAGTGTACTCCCGAATAGTCTCCCCATGGATAGAAACAAAGGTAGATCTCCGTCTCAGAGTGTACTCCCGAATAGTCTCCCCATGGATAGAAACAAAGGTAGATCTCCGTCTCAGAGTGTACTCCCGAATAGTCTCCCCATGGATAGAAACAAAGGTAGATCTCCGTCTCAGAGTGTACTCCCGAATAGTCTCCCCATGGATAGAAACAAAGGTAGATCTCCGCCTCAGAGTGTACTCCCGAATAGTCTCCCCATGGATAGAAACAAAGGTAGAGCTCCGTCGCATAGTGTACTCCCGAATAGTCTCCCCATGGATAGAAACAAAGGTAGATCTCCGCCTCATAGTGTACTCCCGAATAGTCTCCCCATGGATAGAAACAAAGGTAGATCTCCGCCTCAGAGTGTACTCCCGAATAGTCTCCCCATGGATAGAAACAAAGGTAGATCTCCGCCTCAGAGTGTACTCCCGAATATTCTCCCCATGGATAGAAACAAAGGTAGATCTCCGCCTCATAGTGTACTCCCGAATAGTCTCCCCATGGATAGAAACAAAGGTAGATCTCCGTCTCAGAGTGTACTCCCCAATAGTCTCCCCATGGATAGAAACAAAGGTAGATCTCCGTCTCAGAGTGTACTCCCGAATAGTCTCCCCATGGATAGAAACAAAGGTAGATCTCCGTCTCAGAGTGTACTCCCCAATAGTCTCCCCATGGATAGAAACAAAGGTAGATCTCCGTCTCAGAGTGTACTCCCCAATAGTCTCCCCATGGATAGAAACAAAGGTAGATGTCCGTCTCAGAGTGTACTCCCGAATAGTCTCCCCATGGATAGAAACAAAGGTAGAGCTCTGTCTCAGAGTGTACTCCCGAATAGTCTCCCCATGGATAGAAACAAAGGTAGAGCTCCGTCTCAGAGTGTACTCCCCAATAGTCTCCCCATGGATAGAAACAAAGGTAGATCTCCGTCTCAGAGTGTACTCCCCAATAGTCTCCCCATGGATAGAAACAAAGGTAGAGCTCTGTCTCAGAGTGTACTCCCGAATAGTCTCCCCATGGATAGAAACAAAGGTAGAGCTCCGTCTCAGAGTGTACTCCCCAATAGTCTCCCCATGGATAGAAACAAAGGTAGATCTCCGTCTCAGAGTGTACTCCCGAATAGTCTCCCCATGGATAGAAACAAAGGTAGAGCTCCGTCGCATAGTGTACTCCCGAATAGTCTCCCCATGGATAGAAACAAAGGTAGATCTCCGCCTCATAGTTAGTGTACTCCCGAATAGTCTCCCCATGGATAGAAACAAAGGTAGAGCTCCGTCTCAGAGTGTACTCCCGAATAGTCTCCCCATGGATAGAAACAAAGGTAGAGCTCCGTCTCAGAGTGTACTCCCGAATAGTCTCCCCATGGATAGAAACAAAGGTAGATCTCCGTCTCAGAGTGTACTCCCGAATAGTCTCCCCATGGATAGAAACAAAGGTAGATCTCCGCCTCATAGTGTACTCCCGAATAGTCTCCCCATCGATAGAAACAAAGGTAGATCTCCGTCTCAGAGTGTACTCCCGAATAGTCTCCCCATGGATAGAAACAAAGGTAGATCTCCATCTCAGAGTGTACTCCCGAATAGTCTCCCCATGGATAGAAACAAAGGTAGATCTCCGCCTCATAGTGTACTCCCGAATAGTCTCCCCATCGATAGAAACAAAGGTAGATCTCCGCCTCAGAGTGTACTCCCAAATAGTCTCCCCATGGATAGAAACAAAGGTAGATCTCCGTCTCAGAGTGTACTCCCCAATAGTCTCCCCATGGATAGAAACAAAGGTAGATCTCCGTCTCAGAGTGTACTCCCGAATAGTCTCCCCATGGATAGAAACAAAGGTAGATCTCCGTCTCAGAGTGTACTCCCGAATAGTCTCCCCATGGATAGAAACAAAGGTAGATCTCCGTCTCATAGTGTACTCCCGAATAGTCTCCCCATGGATAGAAACAAAGGTAGAGCGCCGTCTCAGAGTGTACTCCCGAATAGTCTCCCCATGGATAGAAACAAAGGTAGATCTCCGCCTCATAGTTAGTGTACTCCCGAATAGTCTCCCCATGGATAGAAACAAAGGTAGATCTCCGTCTCAGAGTGTACTCCCGAATAGTCTCCCCATGGATAGAAACAAAGGTAGATCTCCGCCTCATAGTGTACTCCCGAATAGTCTCCCCATGGATAGAAACAAAGGTAGATCTCCGTCTCAGAGTGTACTCCCCAATAGTCTCCCCATGGATAGAAACAAAGGTAGATCTCCGTCTCAGAGTGTACTCCCCAATAGTCTCCCCATGGATAGAAACAAAGGTAGATGTCCGTCTCAGAGTGTACTCCCGAATAGTCTCCCCATGGATAGAAACAAAGGTAGAGCTCCGTCTCAGAGTGTACTCCCCAATAGTCTCCCCATGGATAGAAACAAAGGTAGATGTCCGTCTCAGAGTGTACTCCCGAATAGTCTCCCCATGGATAGAAACAAAGGTAGATCTCCGTCTCAGAGTGTACTTCCCAATAGTCTCCCCATGGATAGAAACAAAGGTAGATCTCCGTCTCAGAGTGTACTCCCCAATAGTCTCCCCATGGATAGAAACAAAGGTAGATCTCCGTCTCAGAGTGTACTCCCGAATAGTCTCCCCATGGATAGAAACAAAGGTAGAGCTCCGTCGCATAGTGTACTCCCGAATAGTCTCCCCATGGATAGAAACAAAGGTAGATCTCCGCCTCATAGTTAGTGTACTCCCGAATAGTCTCCCCATGGATAGAAACAAAGGTAGAGCTCCGTCTCAGAGTGTACTCCCGAATAGTCTCCCCATGGATAGAAACAAAGGTAGATCTCCATCTCAGAGTGTACTCCCGAATAGTCTCCCCATGGATAGAAACAAAGGTAGATCTCCATCTCAGAGTGTACTCCCGAATAGTCTCCCCATGGATAGAAACAAAGGTAGATCTCCGCCTCATAGTGTACTCCCGAATAGTCTCCCCATCGATAGAAACAAAGGTAGATCTCCGCCTCAGAGTGTACTCCCCAATAGTCTCCCCATGGATAGAAACAAAGGTAGATCTCCGTCTCAGAGTGTACTCCCGAATAGTCTCCCCATGGATAGAAACAAAGGTAGAGCTCCGTCTCAGAGTGTACTCCTGAATAGTCTCCCCATGGATAGAAACAAAGGTAGATCTCCGTCTCAGAGTGTACTCCCGAATAGTCTCCCCATGGATAGAAACAAAGGTAGAGCTCCGTCTCAGAGTGTACTCCTGAATAGTCTCCCCATGGATAGAAACAAAGGGAGATCTCCGTCTCAGAGTGTACTCCCGAATAGTCTCCCCATGGATAGAAACAAAGGTAGAGCGCCGTCTCAAAGTATACTCCCAAATAGACTCCCCAGGTATCGAACTTCTAACTAGATAAAACAAAACAAAGCAAAAAACTATTCAAAAAATTAGGAAATATAGGCGAAAGGAAAAAGCAGGGAATTGAGTTGGGGAGGCTCTCTAACAAAGAGAGGAAACCCAGAAACCCCAAAGAAAATAAGACTGATGGAGGGCGACACCTGTGGCTCAAAGGAGTAGGGCTCCGGCCCCATATGCCGGAGGTGGTGGGTTCAAACCCAGCCCTGGTGAAAAATCTGCAAAAAAAAAAAAAAATAATAATAATAATAAGACTGATGGAGCTGACTATATGAAAATTTTAAGCTTATGTTTGCATAATGACAGATACTATTATTTATTTATTTGAGACAGAGTCTCACTCTATCACCTAGGCTAGAGTGCCGTGGCCTCAGCCTAGCTCACAGCAACCTCAGCCTCTTGGGTTCAAGCAATCCTTGTGCCTCAGTCTCCCAAGTAGCTGGGACTGCTCGCTCCTCAGCCAGCTAGTTTTTCTATTTTTCTATTTTTATTAGAGATGGGGGTCTCGCTCTTGCTCAGGCTGGTCTTGAACTCCTCAGCTCCCCACCTCATCCTCCCAGAGTGCTAGGGTTACAGGTGTGAGCCAACACATCCAGCCAGTTCAAAAAATTTAAAAGGAATTCTCTTAGAACCAGAAGTTCCATTTCTGGAGTAATTCTCAAATGAGTGCTATGGGTACATAGCCGTGACCGAGCATCACTCGTGGCAGTGAAAACCCAGTACACCTCCTCATCTCTCGGGAAGAGGCTCTGTGAGCCGGCGGCCCTGGGCAGGGCCTGGAATTCAGTGGGAGCAACCCCCAGAGGGAGCTGTGTGCCCTTTTCTTTCTTGCCTTCCACACCTTTGCACCTCTCCTTTCCTCTCGGGAATTCCCCTTCTCCATCTGCCTCTCAGGTCCCACCCCTGCTGGAAAGACCTCCTACGTCCCACCTGTGGCCGGAGCCACTGGTGAGGCCATGCCCCTCTCTAAGCAGGTGTCGTGCTGGGCTGACCTGTGTGGTGCACAGTGGGTGCTATGCCTGCCCGCACACTCCAAGGGCTCCACAAACACTGGTTAGTGCAAGGGTGACGATCACTTTAACTTTACACGACTTTTTCCTCCTCTCTCCCTGCCAACCCACCCTGACGTCTTCCAGTAGGGAGGTCTGCAGCCCAAATTCTGCAGAGCTCTCAGGAGCCCCTGCAGCTGTGAGTCTCTTGCCTCCAGAGCGTTGGCTGCCCTCACCCACGTCTCCTAATATGTGGACAACCACTGGAATCCAATGGCCGTTTTGTTGTCGATGGTGGGGATTCATTGAGGGAAACCAGGTTACCCTGATTGCATTTGTTAGGTAAAGTCCCTCTTACAATTGTGTCTTGCCCCAAAAAGGTGTGTCATGCACCAAGACCCCACCCCCTCCCTCCTTCCCTCACTCTGCTCTCCTCTTCCCCCACCCCCACCATGTCATTAATTGTCCTCATATCAAAATTGAGTACATAGGATTCGTGCTTCTCCATTCTCATGATGCTTTACTAAGAATAATGTCTTCCACTTCCATCCAGGTTAATACCAAGTCTGTAAAGTCTCCATTTTTTTTTTTTTTTTGTAGAGACAGAGTTTCACTTTATTGCCCTTGGTAGAGTGCCGTGGCGTCACACAGCTCACAGCAACCTCCAACTCCTGGGCTTAGGCGATTCTCCTGCCTCAGCCTCCTGAGCAGCTGGGACTACAGGTGCCCGCCACAACGCCCGGCTATTTTTTTGTTGCAGTTTGGCCGGGGCTGGGTTTGAACCCGCCACCCTCGGCATATGGGGCCGGTGCCCTACTCACTGAGCCACAGGCGCTGCCAGGTCTCCATTTTTTTTAAATGGCTGAATAGTATTCCATGGTGTACACATACCACAGCTTGTTAATCCACTCCTAGGCTGGTGGGCTGTCTGCTGCTTTCGAACCAGAGGGACTCCACCCAATGTCCTGGGAGCTGCTCTGTCAGCACTAGTGATGGCAGTGACCAGCCTGCCCATTCCTAGTATACAGCTCAATCGCGTAGATACTGATGGTTGGGTCCACACCCTCCATCCCTGCGACCTGCTTCTGGGGCTACTGCAGAATGTCTGAGGTGTCTAACTGCAGAATTCCATCAGGACTGTTCCCTTTCACTCTGGACTTTCCATTTCTTCGGTTCATAAAATGGGCATCCTTACACCCATGACGGGAAGTTCGCACAGAGCAATGCATGTAATAGCTACTGCAGGATGCTGCCAACTTGTAAGCGCTACATAATGTTTGTTCCTAGTCATTACCTTGCTGTGCTCACGCTGCTGTCCTGCCTGACAAGAGAGGGCCTTTCACAGAGGAAGTTGATTGCAATGGATCCAGCAGGATAACTCCTCAGCACTCCTTCCTGCCCAGACAGCCCCCTGGTGACCCATGGCTCCAAGGCCAGATCCTGATTAGTAAAGGCCACCCCCAGCAGCTGGTACAGAGAGAAGGCTGCAACCTAATTCAACTTTCAGAGAGCCTGGTTCCACCGTGGGGTTGACCTTTCTCTTTCGCTGGCTGTAAACAAGAAACCCTGGTGGCCCCCCATCTTCTGCCTACAAGGGGAACAGCTCATGCTGGGGACATGTGGGCACATTAGGAGAACCTGGGCCCCTGATGGCATCACTGAGCCACTGAATCAAGCAACTTTGAAGCAGTTTTCTCTAGATAAGTGAGAAAATAAGTGTCCTCTTTATTAAAGCCAGCTAGAGTTGGGGTTTTCTCTACTTACGGCCCAAAGCATCCTAACTCTTAACTACTTTACTAATGAAATCTTAAAATATTTTATTTATTTATTTTCTGTTTGTTTTTTTTGAGACAGAGTCTCAAGCTGTTGCCCCTGGTAGAGTGCCATGGCATCATAGCTCACAGCAACTTCCAACTCTTGGGCTTAAGAGATCCTCTGGCCTCAGTTTTTCTATTTTTAGTAGAGACGGGGTCTGGCTTTCAGTCAGGCTGATCTCGAACTCATGAGCTCAAGCAATCCACCCGGCTCGGCCTCCCAGAGTGCTAGAATTACAGGTGTGAGCCACCTCTCCTGGCCAAAATATTTTTTTTCCTTTATTTTTTGAGACAGAGTCTCGCTTTGTCACCCTTGGTAGAGTGCTGTGGCGTCACAGCTCACAGCAACCTCAAACTCTTGGGCTTAAGTGATTCTCTTGCCTCAGCCTCTCAAGTAGCTGAGACTATAGACACCCACCGCAAATCCTGGCTATTTTTCAGATGAAGTCTCACTCTGGCTCAGGCTGGTCTCAAACCCATGAGCTCAGGCAATCCACCTGCCTCGGTCTCCCCCGTGCTGGGATTATAGGTGTGAGCCACCTCGCTCGGCCAAAATGTTTTCAGCGTTCAGTTGAGTCTAAGTTTCCAATACAGGTCCGGCTTCTGTCAGCTCTCCAAGATGCTTCCCCATCCCTGACTCATCAATCGCATAGGCATCCTTTTAGATTCATCCCTGAGGGTCTGTTCATCCTATACAGGTAATAAAGTTGCTTATACTTACCAGCCTCCTTCCTCTTTGGATTTCTTTCTTTACCGATTCCACATCAAAATTTCTAGCCTGAGTCAGCGGATCAGGATCATCACATTCCACAAGTGCCGCAGAATAGAGCTGCAGATGGGGGGAGAAACGCGAAGTATGTACTAATGAATCATACTGGAAGCCACAGTCAGAAAATCCACCAGACAGTACTTGGCGGGGGTGGGGGATGGAGTGGGGGCTAGGACAGTGCCACCTTTGGGGGTGCATGAGCAGACCACAAGCCACCCTACTTCGGGAGTGACCCTAGTCCCTGGGAATGTAAACTTGCTCCCCACTGCCTAACTGGACCTGGCTAGGGCCCTGATGCCACGTGGGCCAATGTCATTCTCTGTCCAGTATGGCGTAGGCACTGGGGAATAGCCAAAGCCACAGAGTCAGTCAGTCTGCAAAGAAAGAAAAGCAAAACCAAAGTCTAGAGAGAGGACATTCTGGGTTTCTGCTGGCTTTCCAGGTCCTGTTTCTTAGACCCTCCTGAATTCTGGCCTTTAGGAGTCATGAAACGCCCCCATAGCCTATTATTCCCAAACTCTTTTTATGTCCAGGCCAGCTCAAGTTTCCAGGTGCTACCTCATTTCCTTCCAGAAACGTATTTGGAAGGACTCAAAGCCAGACCTCTAAATAATCTCTAAAAAAATAGCCGGGCGTTGTGGTGGGCGCCTATAGTCCCAGTTGCTTGGGAGGCTGAGGCAAGAGAATCGCTTAAGCCCAAGAGTTTGAGGTTGCTGTGAGCTGTGACAGTATAGCACTCTACTGAGAGAGATATAGTGAAACTCTGTCTCAAAAAAAAAAAAAAATAAATAAATAATAGTAATTGTCCCTATTATCATTTTGGGGATGAGTTCTCATTACATTGCTGGGGCTGATTAAAAAAAAGTGTTTAAGCATACTAATAATAGCTGATTTAAAAAGGCATTAGAAAAAGTAACAAAATAGAAGAAAAAGCAAACCCAAGAGGCCTAACCCAAAGTTCTAGACCTCTACAGAAAAAAGAAATTATGACTCATATCATGAAGGTGTCTATTTTCCCCCCAGTTCATATAAGTTAAATGCAACTTTAATAAAAATTCTAGTAGGAATTTCTGTGAAATCTGAAAAGCTGATGCTAAACTTCAAAGTGCCAAAACAATAGGCAAGGTTTATTGTAAAGTCATGGTGCAGCTGCCTTTAGTCCCTTCAAGGGACTGGCTGCAGGAACCCTTGCCACAATCTGATGCTCCCATCCCTTACAGGGAGCAGTGTAGTACTTGCGTACCACCTACACACCTCCCTTTGTGTACAGATGGTCCCCAGTTTACAATGGTTTAACTTAGGATGTTTTTCTACTTTACAATGGTGGGAAAATCTGCAGAAACTGTACGTCAAGTGTCCACACAAACATCCTGTTTTTCAATTCCAGGACAGTATTCAATAAATTACAAGAGATTGTCAATACCTTATTGTAAAATAGGCTTTGTGTTATATGGTTTTACTCAACTGTAGGCTAATGTTAAATGTTCTGAACACGTTTAAGGTAGGCTAGGCTAAGCTATGATGTTTGGTGTATTAAATGCATTTTCTTTTTTTTTTTGTAGAGACAGAGTCTCACTTTATGGCCCTCAGTAGAGTGCCGTGGCATCACACAGCTCACAGCAACCTCCAACCCCCGGGCTTAAGCGATTCTCTTGCCTCAGCCTCCCGAGTAGCTGGGACTACAGGCACCCACCACAACGCTCGGCTATTTTTTTTTGGTTGCAGTTCAGCCGGGGCCGGGTTTGAACCCGCCACCCTCACTATATGGGGCCGGTGCCTTACCGACTGAGCCACAGGCACCGCCCTAAATGCATTTTCAGTTTATGGTATTTTTGACTTTATTGGGACACAACTTCATACTAAGTCAAGGACCACCTGTACTTTGAATCATCTCTACATTACTTACAATGTCTAATGCAATGTAAATGCTACGTAAACAGTTGTAATACTGTATTTTAAAAAATTTTGTAATTTTAAAATTGTTATATTGCTATTTTTTCCCAAAAATATTTTCTTTTCTTTTTTTTTTTTTGAGACAGAGCCTCAAGCTGTTGCCCTGGGTAGAGTGCCGTGGCGTCACAGCTAACAGCAACCTCCAACTCTTGGACTTGAGCTATTCTCTTGCCTCAGGCTCCCAAGTAGCTGGGACTACAGGCGCCCACCACAATGCCCGGCTATTTTTTGGTTGCAGCCATCATTGTTGTTTGGCAGGCCCAGGCTGGATTCGAACCCATCAGCTCAGTTGTATGGGCTGGCACCTTAGCCACTTGAACCACAGGCGCCCCCCGCAAATATTTTCGATTTGCAGTTGGTTGAATCAGCAGATGTAGAAGGATGACTATCATTATGGCAGTGTTATACCAGCACAGGGACAGAAAACCAGAAAGCAATTCACACATATGACGTGATATCATTAGTCCTCAAAGCAAGCCTGAGGGTTCTAGAACTAGACTACCTTGGGGGAGAATCTTGGCTCAGTCACTAGCCATGTGACCTTGGGAAAGGGACCTAATCTCTCTGTGCTTTAGTTGTTTCGTCTTTGGTTTGGGAGTAGTGACAGTACCTACTTTTTAGGGCTACTGTGAGGATTAACAGTTTACTTACTGTAGGTAAGGCTCCTGGACAATGACCTTGCACATGGGAAACACCAAATAATAATAATAGCTGTCATTATTATTATTACAAATCCTTAGGAATTATTACTACAAATTCAAAGGAAAGGATTGATTATTCAATAAACAGTAATGGGGAAAGTTGTTAACCATGTGGTAAAATAAAATAAAATTAGATTTCTACTTTGCACAAATAGTAAAATTCCACTTGGATTAAGAAACTAAATAAGAAAAGCAAAATTTTAGAACTTTTGGGAAAAAAGGTAGAATCTCAGTATAGAAAAGAATTTCTTTCCCCCAAATTATAAAGGAAAATAATGATGAATTTAACTACAGTATAAGCTTCTGACAGAAAAAATAACATATGTAGGCTTGGTGCCCATAGCAGTGTTTACGGCACCAGTCACATGCACCGAGGGTGGCAGGTTCAAACCCGACCTGGAACAACTAAACAACTGCAACAAAAAAATAGCCACTTGTTGTAGCAGGCACCCATAGTCCCAGCTGCTTGGGAGGCTGAGGCAAGAGAATTGCATAAGCCCAAGAGTTAGAGGTTGCTGTGAGCCGTGTGATGTCATGGCACTCTATGCGAGGGCAGTACAGTGAGACCCTGTCTCAAAAAAAAATTAAAAAAAAAAAAGAAGGAAAAACTAGCCAGGTGCTTTGGCACATGCCTGTAGTTGCAGCTACTTGGGAAGCTGAGGCAAGAGGATCTCTTGGGCCCAAGAGTTTGAGGTTGGTGTGAACTATGATGATGCCACAGCATCATCTACCCAGGGTGACAGAGTGAAACTGTCTCAAAATGAAAAATTTAAATAAATAAATAAAATGAAAGACATAGAACTATGTTTACCAACTTGGATATATTACAAAAATCTGTAGAGTTTGATAGAGATCATATTTGTGGGGAAGGTCGGTGGCTGTCTGTTGAAATATTTCTTTTCCTTAGTGTGTCTGAAAGTAATCATAAGATGATAAGGTCTGAAACAGTTGAATGTTAGAAAAATATGCTTCCTGACCCTCACCTAAAAGCTCCAACAATGGCTAATTTGTTATTGTTTGTATCCAAAGCACCACTTATCTACTCTGATATGTTCTACCCTAGAAGTACTTACTCTCCACTAAATTTTTAAGTAACTTACCAAACAATTTTCATGAGCAGCTATATTCTCTGACTGTGCAAAGTACAGGACGCTGTAGTCGGCATCTTTGGGGCAGAGCGCACATATCCTTTTTTCCAGCTTTTCTGCAACCTGAAAGACACCTAAAAGTGATATCCCTGGTGAGAAACGGAGGAGGGGAATTTCTTGGTCAAACTAACCTCTCCTCTAGTCTTTTTGGGTTTTTTTGGAGAGATGGAGTCTCACTTTACCACCTTCGGTAGAGTGCCATGATGTCACAGGACTCACAGCAACCTCTAGCTCTTGGGCTTCCGCGATTCTCCTGTCTCAGCCTCCCGAGCAGCTGGGACCACAGGCGCCCGCCACAACGCCCGGCTATTTTTTGGTTGCAGTTCAGCCGGGGCTGGGTTTGAACCCGCCACTCTCGGTATAGGGGGCTGGTGCCCTACTCACTGAGCCACAGGCGCCACCCTCTCCTCTAGTCTTAAAGTAGAAAATTCTCAATTCCCAGAGAGACCAAAAAATAGAAAGAAAAAAGAAAAAGAAAAAAAATTAGGGACACAAGTGGGAAAGCAACTTTTTGTTTTCTAATGAATTAAAAAAAGAATTGATGGGCTCGGCACCTGTGGCTCAAGCGACTAAGGCGCCAGCCACATTCACCTGAGCTTGCGGGTTTGAATCCAGCCTGGGCCTGCCAAACAACAACGGCTGCAACCAAAAAATAGCTGGGTGTTGTGGCGGGTGCCTGTAGTCCCAGCTACTTGGGAGGTGGAGACAGGAGAATCGCTTGAGCCCAGGGGTTGGAGGTGCTGTGAGCTGTGATGCCACGACACTCTGCTGAGGGAGACATAGTGAGACTCTGTCTCAAAAAAACCCCAAAAAAACAAATGAGCCAGGCATCGCGGTGCTTGGCTGTAGTACTAACTACTTAGGAGGCTGAGGTGCCAGGATGGCTTGAATCCAGAAGCCTGAGATTGCTGTGAGCTGTGATTGTACCATTGCCCCTCCCCAGCCTGGATGATGGAGCAAGACCCTTTCTTTTTCCATATATTTGATTATTACATATATTGGGTTTATTCCCATACTACTATTTTGTCCCATTCAACTTCCTCCACCAAAACCATACTTCAACATTTTCAATGCTTTAAATATATTTTAGTATTTGACAACACCCCCTCACCTCAAAAGAAGAATACTATGTTCTTATTTAAAAGAACACTCAGCCCAGACAATAAACTTGCAAAATACAGGATTAAAATAGTGTCGGGCTTAGTACTATGGATGTACTAATGCTTCCGCAGACCGTCTTCCCCAGGAAGCATGACAGCATCTGACGGGATACACAGCTCCCTGTGTACAAGAGCAGGACCTTGCACACAGTCTCTCCCTGTTCCCACATACACGGCTGGGAGCCATCAGCAGACAAGGTGCAGCGCTGGTGCAGCAGTCAGTCGCTGACACCTGAGCCGGGTCCCTGTGCCCTGTCTGAGCCACACTCTCAAGGGTGTGGGCTCCTTGGGTCTTGACATCTGGGAGCACAGAGAAAAACATAGCAGATGTGCTGACCAAGGTGGGACTCACAGGCCCTTCTACACACGCCACCTCACAGTGTTCTAAAAGATCTTGGCTCTTGGGTGGCACCTGTGGCTCAAAGGAATAGGGGGCCGGCCCCATATACCGGAGGTGGTGGATTCAAACCCGGTCCCAGCCAAAAATTGCAAAAAAAAAAGATCTTGGCTCTTCCAGCTCATTCATTCTTCTAGACTGGTGGAGGTACATGCCAGCCAAAAATTGCAAAAAAAAAAGATCTTGGCTCTTCCAGCTCATTCATTCTTCTAGACTGGTGGAGGTACACGACACTCTGTAGTTGGAGGAGGGAATTTTACATACACAGGTGTCTCTTACTGTCTGAACTGCTACCGGTTATCTGAAACTCATGGGCCAAACACGGGCAACCTGGTATCTGCACTGAGCTCAGCAACTGTGGATTCAGATAGGGAGGGAGACCTGTAGGTGTGTCTGGGAGCCGAGGTACTTTAGGGAAAGCCCACTGGGACTGAGGTTTAGCAAACCCGAGGAGCCAGAGTCCTGAACAACATCACAATATTTTATTTACTTATTTTATTTCCTACAGAATTTTAGAATTCTCAGAAATGATACTGGTAGCCAAGAAAGGCTCTACAGAATGAAGCTGCAGGAAAGTTACACCCCTGGGACATGAGAGCTATGCCTCATTCCAACACCACAGAGATTCTCTCCTGGTCTCCCTGGCGATCTCCAGCGCACCTCTGCCGGGGAGTAGATTGCTAAGGCTATGGATCCTCCAGGGGCACCCTTCCCACTGCTTCTCCACTCAGAGATGGTCTTTTTTTTTTTTTTTTGTAGAGACAGAGTCTCACTTTACTGCTCTTGGTAGAGTGCCGTGGCGTCACACGGCTCACAGCAACCTCCAGCTCTTGGGCATAAGCAATTCTCTTGCCTCAGCCTCCCAAGTAGCTGAGACTACAGGCGCCCACCACAACGCCCGGCTACAGAGATGGTCTTAAAGCTCACCAGACAAGGGCAACTACCCAGAAGACAGAAAGGATGGCCAAGGAACACATTCTGCCACTAAAGAAATAAGTGAAACTCTGAATTTAAAATTAGGAAGAAAATGAGCAAAACTGATGTAACGAGATTCACTAATGCCATCATTTCATTTATAACCTCACTCCAGGAGGGCATGGTTATGATGGTTATGTTCCGGACTGGTAAACCAATTATGGGTTAGAGATTTCCTCCTCTTTTCTCCTTGGATCAATTGTTTTTGTTTTAGTAATTTATCCTTTTTTTTTCCATGAGACCGGGTTTTACTATGTTCTCCAGGCTAGAGTCAAACTCCTGGGCTCAGTTGATCCTCCTGCCTCAGTCTCCTTGTGCCTTGAACCTGGCTAATCAATAGTTTTTATTGCAGCTTACTGTTTTAGTTTCTCCGGTGTATGAAGGATGCACGGATAAGTCAGCTGTATTGATGAGTTCAGGGACTGCCTGCCTGAACTGTAAGGAGGCAGGGAAATTACTGAGAGGTTGGTAAGGAACTTAGGAATAGACGTGTGGGATGAACAAGCTCCATCACACTGTCTCTGTATGACATACCTGGGTATAACTTTGGAAGAAGCAAGACTGAATCTGTATTTGGATTACCCAGAATGCATTGCCAGTGATGTCTTTACAGTGTATGAACAGGAATAAGGGTGTGTGTGTTGTAGTGAAGGGACAGTGAGCAGCCTAGGGGTCTGGTGTTCAATGAACTCCATTTCCCTACACACAGCTGATCATCCCAGATGACTGCCTGCCCATCTCCCAGATATACAGAACTCAGAATAGAAGGTTTTAGTTCAGATTGGGCTGGTTTCTTTTCTTTTTTTTTTTGAGACAGAATCTCGCTATGTCACCCTGGGTAGAGTGCTGTGGTGTTATAGCTCACAGCAACCTCAAACTCTTGGGCATAAGCGATTCTTTCGCCTCAGCCTCCCAAGTAGCTGGTACTATAGGCACCCACCACAACGCCCGGCTATTTTTTGTTGCAATTGTCATTGTTTAGCTGGCCCGGGCTGGGTTCGAACCCATCAGCTTCAGTGTATGTGGCTGGTGCTATAACCACTGTGCTACGGGCGCCAAGCCTGGGCTAGTTTCTTGAAGGAGATGTCAAAACTGGGAGGCTGTGAGGATCGCCATCTTCTATCCCATTATTAGGAAGACTGGACCAAAGAAAGAAATTCAAAGCACATATGCTAAGAGGTGAAGAAATACAAGACAGGGGAGCACGGCCAAAGTCTATAGTGGCTTTTCAGGTCCTAGTTCCTAGCCTTCTTTGGAAAATACTACAGCATCTATGCTCTGGGGGTCTGTGAGTCTGGACCCCTGCTTGCTAGTAATAGACCACATTGTTTTGGTACAACGTGCAGCTGGCAAGTACACTTGACCGGGATCACCACAGAGTATGTGTGTGCGTGCACAGGTGAGCCCTGGCGTGGGTGGAAGAGAAGCCAGGCTCCCACTGTCGTACACATGCCCACTCACTCCTTCAAGAGATTACTTAATGAGAACCTGCTATGTCCTGCCACTGTGACCAGGCAGGCTGTTCTAGGCACGGGGGATAGAGAAGAGACCAAGACTCTTGACTCTCATAGAACTCAATTCATTCCACTGGTAGAAACAGACATTAAACAAGTTTATTGTTGTCTGTCTTTTCCTGGTAGTGCTAAGTACTATAGAGACGAACCGAGCAGAAGGAGGCAGAGAGCAGTTCGGAGCCAGGGAGGGAGTGCTCTTGTAGACAGGATGGGCGGAGAGACACACAGCTATGAGCAGAGACCATGAGTTTTCCTTGCAGACGGAATAGCAAATATGATGACCCTGATGCATGAACAGATTTACAGATTCGGTGGCTCAGAGGACGGGCCAGGCGGTAAGGGCTTGCAGAATGGAGATGAGCAGGAGTCAAATCAGGTAAGGACTCAGGTTAAACTGTGGGCAGATTAAGGTATTGTTCTGCTAGACTGTGAGTGGGGTTTGAGCAGGAGAATCAGGTTTGCTTTTTGTTTTGTGAAGGTCGTTTGGGCTGCCTAGCAGGACTGCCTGAATGAAAGGCTGGAGTAGAAGTCAGGGGAGCAACAGTTCAGGCAGGAGGTGGTGGTCGCAGTGGTGCTGAGAAGCAGTGAGGAATGGACAGAATGGACTGACCTGACTCACGTGGGGAGGAAAGAAAGGCCCTGAGGCGCTGCTACAGTTTGGGGGCTGATGTGTTGGGCAGGTTTGGAGTGTGTGGGTACAGTGAGGGAAAAAGGAGTTTTCTGAGGGACATACTCAGTTTAGGAACATTCCGGATGTGGGAGAAGTTGTGTATACCAGTTTGGAGTTGGGAGGAGGTCAGGGTGGAACTTCATCAGCTGGCTGGCTTGTGGTTGTCACATATGTGTTGTGGTTTGATGCCTTTGTTCCTGTCACCCTCTCTGCCTCTCTAACACACCCTTTCAACCTTCCTGCCTTTGGCTGACTTGACCTTTAAAACTAACATCATGGGGCAGTACCTGTGGCTCAGTGAGTAGGGCAGCGGCCCCATATAACGAGGATGGTGCATTCGAACCCAGCCCTGGCCAAACTGCCACAGAAAAATAGCTGGGTGTTATGGCGGGTGCCTGTGCTCCCAGCTGCTCGGGAGGCTGAGGCAAGAGACTCGCCTGGGCCCAGGAGCTGGAGGTTGCTGTGAGCTGTGACGCTACGGCACTCTACTGAGGGGAACAAAATAAGACTCTGCCTGTTAAAATAAAAAAAAGGGTGGCACCTGTGGCTCAAAGGAGTGGGGCACCAGCCCCATATACCGGAGGTGGAGGGTTCAAACCCAGCCCTGGCCAGAAACTGCCAAATAATAATAATAATAATAATAACAACATCATAGGTGGCTCATGCCTTGATGATCCTAGCACTCTGGGAGGCTGAGGTGGAAGGATCACTTGGGTTCAGGAGTTGAAGACCAGCTTAAGCAAGAGTCAGACCACCATCTCTACCAAAAATATAGTAAAAATAGAAAGAATTAGTTGGGCACAGTGGCAGGCACCTGTAGTCCCAGCTCCTGAGGAGGATGAGGCAGGAGGATCACTTACACCCAGGAGTTTGAGGTTGCTGTGAGCTATGATGACACCACTGCAACGCTGTAAGTCCAGCCAGGGTGGCAGAGCAAGACTGCCCATCTCCCAAGATCAGACATCTCCTCCTATAAGCTTTCCCTGAACAGACAGAGGTAAAACTCCCTCATTTCAGCCTCTGAGGTTCTTACTATTTCTATTACGATACCTATTCCACTCTCCAGAGGCAGGCTCTGCCAAAATCATTTTTGTTTTGTTTTAAGGCAGAGTGTCACTCTGTTGCCCTGGGTAGAGTGCTGTGGCATCATAGCTCACAGCAACCTCCAACTCTTGGGCTCAAGTGATCCTCCTGCCTTGGCCTCCCAAGTATCTAGGACTACAGTAGCTGGCCACAGCACCAGGCTAATTTTTCTATTTTCAGTACAGATAGGCTCTTGCTCAGGCTGGTCTGGAACTCCTAAGCTCCAGCGATCCGTCTGCCTCAGCCTCTCAGAGTGCGGGGATTACAGGTTTGAGCCTGGCTGACGGAGGACAGCAGCAGTCCACACGCCATCAAATGAAGGGAGGGCCCAAGTGGGGGACCCGGCTCAAGTGGACGGCCGGGGAGGACTGGAAGGAGGAGGTGAGCTCCAGTCACACCCTGGGTGAGAACTTCCCCAGCTATGTCCTGAGACCCAGACGAGCGTGTCTCCTCCCGGGGCGCTCCTCCTGCCACCCCCTCGCAGGACCCTGTCCCCCGTATCAGCTAAGGGTGGACGAGCGGCGGTAGGCGCATGTACCCGGGTCTGCTGGAGAGGGGACCCGAGGCCGTGCCCGCCGGGGGCGACCGGGGCGCAGCGCCCACCCCCCGCCGCGCGTACTCACCAGAGGGGCAGGGGAGCGCGTCCCCCGCGGGCTGAGCCTCGGGGCTGCGGGGCCGGCACGGCGACTCCTGGGCCATGGTGTCCGGATGACTGCGCTGTCGCCGGGAGCGGCGGCGACCACCGATGGCTGCGCGCTGAGCTGGCGCTCCCGGAAGTCGCTTAGACGGCGCCAGTTTCGTTTTCTCAAAGGAGTTTCGTTTTCTCAAATCCGCGAGACGGTTCACGGCCAGGCCCGGGGCCGTGCAGGGCGAGGAGGATCGGGGTGGGCGCATGGACAGCGGTCCTCGGCACACTTCCCGGGGCTGTAGTCGTATTTTGAATGTTTTTAAAGAACAAAGTGCCCCGCGCCCCTACACCGCCCCCCAAAGCCCAGTTGGAAAAAGATCCCTCTTTTGAGGGTTACTTCTAAAATTTTTATCATGCTGGGTTTGCCCTAAACCGCCGCAGAATTAACCAATCCTGTATCCAGGTATCAGTAGCAAGCCTTTATTTAGCACCCATAGGGTACAGAGCACCATACAAGATCCAGTTTTCAGTGCATGTAATAAAATACACGTAGAGAACATAAATGCATAAAATTAAATTATAGTTAAAATTAATTGCTCTTGAAAAGAAGCTTGTACTAGTTGGTGGTTTGCCAAAGAAAGGGAAACTTTGTAGGCCTTGCGCTTTCAGCAGATTCTAAAGAGGAAGAAATGCACATTGGGCCTGGACAACCCGGACAGTCTTGACAGATGTGAATGGATTCCAGAACCAAGACAGGGCGTAACAGAGAGCAGGAGGGAGTGGGCAGACCCCAGCAGCCACAGTGTTTTGCCCTCAGGCAGGAGACTAGAGTACAGTTCTGGTAGCTGGTGGCAAAGCTAACAGCCTTTTTCCACACTCTCTTACTACATGGGCCACTGTGAAAGTTTGGAAATACACAAAAATCAAGAAACATAAAATGCATGTGGATGGAAACAAATGAAGCCCTCCCAGTGAGAGGACAGGAGTGATCCATTTTGTACAAAAGTTGCCATTTTGCATTTTGTGTGAGCCGCCTGCAGAAGTATACCTAACCACAAGTTGCCCCAGTTAGGAAAGTACCAGATGCCCAGCCAATGAGCCAGAAGCCAAGCATGTCCTTTGGAAACTAGCCAATCCTAGGGTAACTTTGCTGGAAACCCCCTTCTTCATTGTAACTACAATAAAAACCCCTGCCCTCCCAGAGCTCGGGGTTCTCAGCTTGCACCTGCTTCGTCAGGACCCCTGACATAGTCTAGGCTCAAGTTTGGATAAAGGCTCCTTTGCTCTTGCATTGGACTCTGCTCCCTGGTGGTCCTTGGGGACTTTGCGATCTGGGCATAACACCAGCAACATGGTAAGTTGAGCAAGTTGGAACTTGCCCAGGTCAAGGAGAAAGGATGAGGTGGGGAGGGGGCTGTGTTTCTTCCAATGAAATAATGGACCATAATACACTCAGTCCATCTCAACTTTTGTAGTGACCCATGTAAGCTTTTCAGTGTTCCACTCTTACATATAAGTAGACGACTAAGATCACTAACTCTGAGGAAAGCCTAGAACATAGAAGAGCAAACAAAAGCAAACATACCCGGAAACAAACCTTGGAGGACATAGAATATGTAGAAAATGACATGAATGCAGTATAGATGTGTTTATGTGTATTATACACACACATAAATACGTTCAGCAACATATAGCCACCATGCCCAGCTAAGAAAAGAATATTTAAATAAGAATACACTTAGAAATTAAGAATATGACATCAGGCTGAGAACCATGGCTCTCGCCTGTAATTAGCACTCTTGGAGGCCAAGGTGGATGGACTGCCTGAGCTCAGGAATCGAGACCAGCCTGAGCAACAGTGAAACCCCATCTCTACCTAAAAATAGAGAAATTAGCCAAGTGTTGTGGTGGGTACCTGGAGTCCCAGCTATTCGGGAGGCTGAAGCAAGAAGATGAGGTTGCTGTGAGCTATGATATCACAGCACTTTACCCAGGGCGACAGAGTGAGACTGTCTCAAAACAAACCAACAAACAAAAAAGAATATGATACCAGAAAAAATATAGTAAGTGATGATTTAGAAGATTAAGTTGAGGAATGGTCCTATGAAAAGCAGAGCAAGAAGAGAGAGCTAGAAATGAACAGAAAATTAGAGAACCAATCCTGGAGGTCTAACACCTGGATAACAGGAATTCCAGAAAGAGAGAGAAACAAATCATTAGTTTTCAGATTGAATGGTAGCAACCAGGCACCCAGTGCAAAGGATGAAAATAGACCCTTACTAGGGACAGAACACTGGGAGAAAGATAATCCCATAAGCATCAAGATCGATAAAAACAGGTTATATATACCAAAGACAAGTAACAGAATGGCACCCACTTCCAAGAGTTACCCTGGAAGCCGGAGGCCACAGAACTTTTGACCTCAGCAGCAGCACTGACAGCTAGCAGATGCCTTCCAAACTGGGCATGGAGACCGCCCAGGAATTCCCCACCATGCCAAAACAGCAGCCAAGTATAAGCATAAAATAAAGACATTCTAAACACGCAGAAACTCAAAAACGTTTACTTCTCATTTTCCCTTTTCAAAAGCTATTGGAGAATATGCATCCCTGACAGGTGGGAGTAAACAAACAAAAAAAAGAGGGAAATAATGAGGTCTGACTGGTGACATGTCTGACATAAGAGACAAAGGTAATTCCTAGGAAAATGATACCTGAGAACCAGTCCAGAATGAGGCAAACCAACATGTCAGGAGAAATTTCTCTAAGATGATAATTGCCAGAATACCTCATGTTTCTCAACATCAGCCATTTCAGAGGCAATCCCAATGAAATACTGGCTGATCCACGATAGTTCCTTCCTTCTGCACAAATAATATTTCCCACATTGATCAAATTTCCTCATTTTAGTGCATTGCCTAAAATCCTTGTGCCTTTACCGTGCATAAAGGGACTTAACTTTCCTTATCTGTCTATAGGCTGTTGGGGTGTTTTTTTGCTCTTGTTCCTATTCTTTGGTTTCCCATTCTCTAAAACAATTTCAATTTTTATCTAGTTAAATATACATATTTTTTGAGACACAGTCTCATTCTGGGTCCCAGCTAGAGTACCCTGGTGTCACTGGCGCTCACTGCAACCTCAAACTCTTAGGCTCAAGCTATCCTCCTGCCTCAATCTCCCGAGTAGCTAGGATTATAGGTGCCCACCATAACACCCACTTAAATTTTTCTATTTTTTGGAGACATGGGGGTCTCGCTCTTGTTCAGTCAATATCTTTAACAAATTAAATTGAGTACAAACTTAGAACAGATTTTTGTTTGAATGGGTAACCAAGCTGAACCCAGAATCAAGTCTTAAAAAGGGGAAAAAAAAACATATAACTCCTCAAAAACCAGAATCACTTTTTGATTACTCCTTTGCAAACTAGTTTCTCCACTGTGGCTCTGGGGAAGTTCCTGGCAGCCAAATGTACATTCTTCCTACAGATAGAGTTAGTCTGAACTCTCGGGGCTTCCCAGGCCCTCTCTGCACTGGGTGATCTGGGCTAGTCACCCTGTAGTAAAGTGGTAACGTATGCACATCATGCCCAGGAGATACCAAGAGGCTGTGTGGGATTTTGCAGCTCAGAACTGTTTTGTTTCCTTGTGTTTTGTAAATGAAGTTCCTGCCCAGCACAATTCCTTCTGCCCTGAATAAGCCGAGCTTGATGAGTTTCTAGGGTTCCTTTCCTTATAGTTCATATTCCTCTAGCTTTCTATTTCCTCTTTTCCCATCTGTTTGTACTGAGGAAGTACAAGAAATCTGTGGAAAAGAAGTATCCTCTCTAAGAGTGTGCCAGAACTGTACTTAGAGAAAAGCTTCTTCCAGCTTAAGTGACTGCAGACCGTGCTTCATGGGGCCAGATAACAGATTCTTCAACAAATGTTAAAACAGTTGGGAGTAATATGCACAAAATAAGTTCTTACACATTCCTCATGCTGTGTTGCCCACCTTGTACCTCATAATGGTAAATGATTTGACAGGAATTAAGCATCAATTGTGTAGGTAAAGATGTGAAATTTGGCTCTTTGGGGCATGAACTGAAAGATAATAATCACAAAAGCAATTAGAAACAGCTGAGTTCTGGTGTGACATTTGTTATCACCTAATATATAATTTACAAATAAATTATAAATTGTACAGTGGTGTTTCACATAAAATATATACTTTCTTCCTACTCAAGTAAAGTTAAACAGGGGTAAGGATAAGAGATACCCTATGCATATGAAATGTCCCTTTTTGTTCCTGACATTTCTAAGTCACACATATAAAATTAGTAACAAAATAGGCATCCCCAGTAAGGGAAAGCTGAGAAGAATTACCTTGATGGGCCTAAACCTAAATTACTTCCACTAGTGACTGAGGATTCTTTTCCGGTGTTCTAACCTCAGCCTAAAAAAGTAACTTCATCAACAAGTGTTAGCTGCATATTTATAATATTTTTTTCCTACACTTATTAACCCCACATTGGCAGGGGATTTCCTCCTCAGGCACAGTCCCGGCTTCATAACCATAATCCCAAGTTAGTTCTGTTCTTGCTTTCACGTACCTAGAAAGTAGAAATTAAAAAATAATCATAAATTACTCAACCACCAAATGAAACAAATTTGATTACATCAATTTTTACATTATCATGAACCATCCTCAAAACTATGATCTGTCACCTGACACCCACCAATTTGGTATACTTTTTTTTTTTTTTTGGTGAGACAGTTTCACTTTGTTGCCTTGGGTAGAGTGCCACGGTATCATAGCTCACAGCAACCTTAAACTCTTGGGCTCAACTATTCCTCTTGCCTCAGCCTCCCAGGTAGCTGGGACTAGGTGCCCGCCATAACACTGGGCTACTGTTTTTTTTAGATGGGGTCTTGCTCTTGCTCAGGCTGGTCTCGAACTCCTGAGTTCAAGCAATCCTCCAACCTCAGCCTCCCGAAGTGCTGAGATTATTCTGGCCTTGGAATAATCTTTTTTTTTTTTTTTTTTCATTGAGACAAAATCTCACTCTGTCACCACAGGCAGACTATGGCATCACAGCTCACAGCAACCCCAAACTCCTGGGCTTGAGCCATCTTCTTACTTCAGTTTTTCTATTTTTAGTAGAGATGAGGTCTTGCTCTTGCTCAGGCTGGTCTCGAACTCCTGAGCTCAGGCAATCCACCTACCTCAGTCTCCCAGAGTGCTAGCATTATAGGCATGAGCCACCACGCCCTGCCTGGAATACTCTTTTATGAATAACCACTGAGTTTTATTTCAAATCTACTAAAATCCTAAGTAAGAAGGAACCTGTTGATGTCCATGAGGAAGGAAGCATATTGTGCAATCAGCAGCGTCCTGTAGTCTGAGGAGGCCTGTGGTGTGAAAGCAGTTGGGAAATGGTTCTGATTTAAAGATAATGTAGCACTGTGAGTCACTTACCCCCTAAAATGAACTGCGTTAAGGCCTGATATTCTCTGCCCACTTGGGCATTAATTCTAAGTGAGAATAAGAATTGACATTTCAGGCGTTCAAACCTTTTTGACTTGGAACAGTTTAGGGTAACTGAGTATTCTAGAGTACCCGGTATCTGGGGCTTCCTATACTTACTCTTGGGCTCAGGCAACTCTCCTGCCTCAGCCTCCCAAGTAGCTGGGACTACAGATACCCGCCACAACGCCCGGCTATTTTTAGAGACAGGATCTTGTTCTTGCTCAAGTTGGTTTCAAATTCCTAAGCGCAGGGGATCCATCCACCTCAGCCTCTCAGAGTACTAGGATTACAGGCATGAGCCACCATGGCCGGCCTTTTTATATTTTTGTATTATTATTTTCTGTCACAATTTCAGAATTAAATCATCTAAGCAAAATCAATTACAAACCTGTTGGTGAAGAATGCCATCAATGGAAAATTCCTGTTGTGTGTTTCTACAAAAACATTCTGTACCAAGAGATTTGGGCAACAACTATGCTGTTAAAAAAAATTAAACAGTGGTTAGATAGTACATAAAGTTCAAGGCTTTGTGCTTTCAAGCATTAGAATGCCATTCTGTTTCCAACACATCTCACTAATTTCCTCTTTTTTTTCCTTGCTAATACATAAAATATCATAGCTCAGGACAGTTAATAGCAGGAACCCATTAAAAAAAGCCCTATTCTGACATTCATACCTTGCTGGTAGAAAAGCAAAAATGATATAAGCCCCTATAATAAAAAGACAATTTGTAATACTTATCATTATTATAAATGCATTTTTCTCTTAATTCAGCAATCCTACATCTAGGAATGTATTCTACAGATTTATCTGCATATGTGTCTAGATGTAAGATTATTCATTAAACTTTGTTTTTAACAGTAGAAGTTTGAAAATAACCCAAATGTTTGCCTAAAGGGAACTGGTTAACAAACTTTGGTATATCCACACAATGGTATTAATGAAATTATACATCGCTATAACAAAAGACGCAAAATAAGAAGCTCTGTGTACTGATATGGAAAGATGTCCAGAATGTACTGTTATTGTAACAAAGTGTACGGCAGTGAATAGAATATGCCTTCTTTTATGCAAAAAAAGGGGAGAAGCAAGAACAGATGTTTTTATTTACTTGTATTTATAGAAAGAAACACTAGAAGAATATACAAAAAAGTAGTAAGAATGATTATAGATAGAGGGTGGGAGAGGGGAAATGAAATACAGGAATAGTACTTCTCAAGGCATGGCTTTTTTTTTTTTTTTTTTTTAGGCAGAGTCTCAAGCTGTCACCCTGGGTATAGTGCCGCAGCATCATAGCTCACAGCAGTCTCAAACTCCTGGGCTTAAGCGATTCTCTTCCTCAACTTCCCAAGTAGCTGGGACTACCAGCGCCCACCACAATGCCCAGCTATTTTTTTGGTTGTAGTTATCATTGTTGTTTGGCGGAGCCGGGCTGGATTTGAACCTGCCAGCTCTGGTGTATGTGGCTGGCACCTTAGCCACTGATCTACAGGCACTGAGCCAGATTTTTTTTTTTGTTTTTGAGACAGAGTCTCAAGCTGCCTCCTGCGTAGATTGCCATGATGTCACAGCTCACAGCAACCCCAAACTCTTGGGCTTAAGTGATTCTCTTGCCTCAGCCTCCCAAGTAGCTGGGACTACAGGTGCCCACCACAACGCCCAACTATTTTTTTTACTGCAGCTGTCATTGTTGATTTTAGCTGGCCCAGGCTGGGTTCGAATCCACCAGCCTTGGTGTATGTGGCTGGTGCCCTACCCACCGAGCTAGGGGTGCCACCATTTTTTTTTTTTTTTTTTGTGATTTTTGGCTGGGGCTGGGTTTGAACCCGCCACCTCCGGCATATGGGACCGGCGCCCTACTCCTTGAGCCACAGGCACCACCTTTTTTTTTTTTTTTTTTAACAAAACAAAGTCTTCACCAAAACGTTTAATATGAAGAATGTACATAACCTAATTTTTATATCCTAATAAAAATCAGGCCTTTTAGAGACATAAGCATCTGATTTCCCTCCTGAACAGAGTCATTCTATATAGCCTCATTCCATGGCTTTTAACAAGATGACACCATTTCCTCATATTACCGTCATTCTAATATTGCTGGTGCCCACTAGCTGTCATCTCCACCCATTCATGTACTATAAGATTCATAATACGATTAAATCTCTACCATATTCCTTGGGCACATCCACCATCCTTTAATTTCAATGGTAACTTCCCATCCAAACAACTTTTCCAACTTGGGCAGGTGGCTTCAAAACCTTTCAATATATTTAAATACTTTTCTTATACAGCATTTCTTACAGCTATATTTTAAAGCAAATGCTTACCATGTGGTATGAAACTTTTAAGCATCTCATATGAATTCACTCCTTTCAACATCCTAAGACAGTTATTGTTATTATCCCCATAATATAGAGGTAGAAAACGAGGTATCAGGGGTTAAGTCGCAGCCACCCATGTGGAGGACTCTAACACAGGTAGTCTGCTTGAGAGTCTATTTATCTTATTTACCTTTTGATTTTGTTAAGAGCATAGAAAAACAGTTGTTTAGAAATATGAATCTCAGCCCCTATACTCACATTAAGGAAGCGGCCCACATTTCCTTCTTTTGTGGCATCCAATAAAAACACATTCCCTTTACCAAACTTCCTTAGAGAATCAGATGAAGTATTTTTGGTTTCATTTGGCAACACTTCATCACAAAAGATCTGCTGTTTTTGACATGCTGAAGATTGCTCCTCTTGGGGCTTTTGTATTTGCACTTCAAATTCCTTTTTCATATTTTTATAATCCAACACGGTTGCATGGTTACATCTGTCCCGGGGTGGAGTTTCTTCTCTACGTCTAGTTGTATTTTTCACATTTGATTGAGTCAGCACATTGTCTTCAGAATCTTCGACTTGGTTTGAACTTGATTCCTCTAACAGACATTTTGGAAGGTAATGTCAGAAATACACTTGGCTGAGAAATAGTTATGAATTAACAACACTAATTAGATATCAGTTGCTTTGATTATCATTAATCTATATAATGTGTTTGGTAGGTAGTATTACTTTCATTTTACAGATGAAAACTCTGAGTCTCTGAGGGGTTAAGAGAGTCACCTGTCCCATAATAATGAGAACTGGGGCAATAAATCCAGAAATGTTTGGCTGCCAAAGTCTCATTTCTTTCTATATGCTACTTTCTCATTACTATAGTTATTTTTTTTTTATTATTTTATTTTTGAGACAGAGCCTCAAGCTGTTGCCCTGCGTAGAGTACTGTGGTGTCACAGCTCACAGCAACCTCCAACTCGTGGGCTTAGGTGATTCTCTTGCCTCGGCCTCCCACGTAGCTGGGACTACAGGCGCCCGCCACAATGCCTGGCTATTTTTTTAGTTGTAGTTGTCGTTGTTTGGCAGGCCCAGGCTGGATTCAAACCCACCAGCTCTGGTGTATGTGGCCAGTGCCTTAGCTGCTTGAGCTACAGGCACCAAACCTCATTACTATATTTAAACTCTATTCTTCTTTTAAAAATTCTTATACTTATTTTTGAGACAGGATCTCACTGTCACCCAGGGTGGAGTGTAGTGGCCTCATCATAGCTTACTGCAGCCTCAAACTCCTGGGCTCAAGTCATCCTTTGCTTTAAAAAAGATCCTGAGTAGCTGCAACCACTCACCTGCATCACTACACCTGGCTCATTTTTGCATTTTTTTGTTTTTTGTTTTTTTGTAGAGATGGGGTCTTGTCCTTGCTCAGGCTGGTCTTGAACTCCTGGCCTCAGTGATCATCCTGCCCTTGGGCTCCTAAAGTGCTAGAATTACAGGCATGAGCCACATGCCCGGCCTTAAACTTTATTCTTAAATTGACTTTTTTCTCTGTAACTCTGGAATTTGCACTTAAGTATAAAAAGAAACGTTAACAGAGTGGGTGTTTTAGAGGCACTCTCGGCCTTCATGATGCCAATAAATAAAAGGCCAGAGAAGAGTTACCCTCTACAAGTCCCAACAACAACAACTGTATTGCTAGAGACTTTGTATACGTCAGTGTTTGCTGTTTCGCTAGATGATCATTCAATAATTACACCTGCATAAACAATAAGACTTTAAAAGTGGATGTACTGGGCGGCACCTGTGGCTCAAGGAGTAGGGCGCCGGTCCCATATGCCGGAGGTGGTGGGTTCAAACCTAGCCCCGGCCAAAAAAAAAAAAAGTGGATGTACTGCTTATTTTTCTTCCCCCAATAAGGAAGATAATTTTATGAGAAGATTCAAAATTGTGACTGCATGTAAGAATAAGTAAAATCATTTATTTTTAAAAAGCCATTTGTGCCAACTAATTCAGTGGCATGGCAGAATTATACCCCACTAAAATTAGTGTTCTTGATTTAATCATTACTGTCGCCAGCTGCTGTTCCTAAACGTACTCATTTTAATCACTGATTACTAGTAGGTACTAGTTACTAGTATGTAACTTCAAACTTTTTATTTGAGACAGAGTCTCATTATGTCACCCTCGGTAGAGTGCTGTGGCATCACAACTCACAGCAACCTCAAACTCTTGGCTTAAGTGATTCTCTTGCTTCAGCCTCATAAGGAGCTTGGCCTACAGGCGCCTGTCACAACACCCGGCTACTTTTTTTTGGTTGTAGTTTTCATTGTTTAGCTGCCCAGGCTGGGTTCAAACCTGCCAGCGTTGATGTATGTGACTGATGCCGTAACCACTGTGCTATGGTTCACTGGGCCATAACTTCAAATTTTTGATCTAAAAAGTATTTAACTTAAGATTTTTGGAATACCTGCAGTCAATGAAAATGGCAAAAAGAACCGAAAGCAATAGTATGTACTGTGGCTCCCAGGCAGTAAATGTGAAGGGTGATACACAACACGCCCTCTCTTGATAGACCGTTTCTATGGAGGAGCTGCCATGCTTCTTTCACTATCTTTGTATACCTGGTGGGGAGCCGGTGTTGCACAGACAAGGAGACTCCAAGGGAGAAGAGGCAGCATAGGCTGGTCTTCGCCTCTCAGCAATGTCCCCCACTACTGGACACATTAAAATACAAAAGGTTAGGAGTTTAGGACCAGCCCGGGCAACAGTGAGACCTGTCCCTACAAAATTTTTTTTAAAAACTAGCTTGGCAAGGTAGCACATGCATGTAGCCCTAGCTACTCAGTAGGCTGAGGCTGGAGGTTAGCTTGAGGCCTGGAGTTCAAGGCTACAGTGAGCTATGATCATGCCAGCCTGGACTACGGAGTGACCCTGTCTCAAAAATTAAAAAAAAAAAAAAGGCACCAAAAACAAGGTTTGTCCAGTTTTAATATTATCTGTGGCAGAGACTGGTAACTCTGAAAAACAACCACTTAGGGTAGTGACACTTATCCTTTTGCTAGAATCATGCTGAGTATCCTCTGTCGCAGTGTTGGCTAGCCTATTATAGGAGAATAAAGTGTCTTTATTTTTAAAGGAGTCCAAAACAAAGAATTAGAAAGTGACTGCCCGAGACAACACTTCCAAAGCCGTAGACAATACCTGACGGCTATGTGGAGTCGAGAGCTGTCTGTCCCCCTCTCCTGTCATGCATCAAGTCACTGTTAGCCACTAGACCAGAGGTCAACAAACTTCTTCTGTAAAGGGCCTAACAGCAAATATTTTAGGGTTTTGCAGCCACGTGGTGCCCGTAGTGGCTATTCAACTCTACTGCTGCAGTGTGAAAGCAGACACTAAATGATGTTAATTGGCTGTGTTCCAATAAAACTTTATTTATGAACTCTGAAACTGTATTATTCACTTTCCAATTTTTTCCCAACTATTTACAAAATGCAAAATTCACTCTTAGCTCACATGCCACACTAAGCAGGTAGCGGGCCAGATCTGGCATACAGCATAGTTTGCTGACCCCTGATGTAGACAAGTCACAACTTTTGTGACAAATGCAGCATGTTCGTCATGGAATCCGAGAAAATGGGCCACAGGCATTGAGTAAGACAGAAGCAAACAGGCAGAGGAGGAGTCACACAATGACACAAAGCCTACTTTGCACTCCCTTGGCTTTAGAGCTCAGACATTCCGGGGCTGGTTCAAATCCATCATTATCTTCTGAGGTGACAGACTCCAAGGAAACAAATTCCTTAAAAAAAAAACAATGAAGATGTCTTTACTTTCTAGGTCAGGAAAAAGTATTTAGCAGTTTGGCCTCCTTTGTCAAGTATCAATAATCTTCAAAGGACATACAGGCTGCTATCAGAGGAAGGTCTTCGGACTAATAAAGCAGCTCCTCCCTTCACACTGTGCTCTACCTCATTAAGCCACAGTTATCAAGACTGTCTAGACCAGTGGCTCTTGACCCCTTTGGACTGTATTAAAGGTTCACAGCATTAGGAAGGTTGAGAACCACTGGTCTAGACATTTTCTGGGTATTAAAATCCAAACACATCTGTCTATATCCCTTAATTCTAATCACTCTAATCATCTTCAGTACTGAGAAAGTGCTGTTACCAAATTATGAATTTAGCTTCAACTGTAAGTTGTACAAAGGTAAAAATACCTGTTGGCTAGTTTCTACTTTAAAAAAGGGTTAAAGAATTTGCTTGTCTTTACATATGGTAGACCATGCTATCACTAAATGGTAACGTTAACTTTAAAAGAGGGGTATATGCTGGGTGGCGCCTGTGGCTCAGTGAGTAGGGCGCCGGCCCCATATGCCGAGGATGGTGGGTTCAAACCCAGCCCCTGCCAAACTGTAACAAAAAAATAGCCGGGCGTTGTGGCGGGCGCCTGTAGTCCCAGCTGCTCGGGAGACTGAGGCAAGAGAATCGCATAAGCCAAGAGTTACAGGTTGCTGTGAGCCGTGTGACGCCACGGCACTCTATCCAAGGGCGGTACAGTGAGACTCTGTCTCTACGAAAAAAAAAAAAAAAAAAAAAAGAGGGGGTATATGCTTAGCAGAAAGCTTGGCACTCAACTAAGTGCTCAGTAAATGTTAATCATTACTATTATTATTCAAGTTCTCAGTATCTGAATGGTCAACATTTATTGAGCACTTAGATGGGTGCCAAGCATTGTCCTAAGCAAGTTTCTGATGTTTATCTCATTTAACCCTCATAACTCTGAAATACATGCCATTATTGTTTTATAGATAAAATAATGTATTTATGGGTGGCCCCTGTGGCTCAAAGCAGTAGGGCACCAGCCCCATATGCCAGAGGTGGTGGGTTCAAACCCAACCCTGGCCAAAAACCGCCATTAAAAAAAAAAAAAAAAAAGAAAGAAAAAAGAATATATTTCTGGAGATGTCACTCAACTAATAAGCATCAGAGTTAGAGGTTAAGCCCAAGTCTATGTGACCCCAGGGCCCAATCTCTTCATAATTATATTGAGGCAATACCTACTGTATTGTTACTAAGCAGAAGGCAAATATTTTCACAGCATCTGGAGCAGAGTTTTTACTTTTCATCCACAAGCCCAACTATAAATTACCACTATGTTTCCTTCTGCTCCTTTTCCAAGTTTCAGTTTCTTTCTGGTCTGTGCCCTCCGCGGCTGCCATGTAAAACACTGCACTGCTCTCCGGTGATTCTTTCATCAAGTCGCATCTCTTCTCTTTCCTACAGCCACACTACTGCTCCTTTCTTACTATGTATCACTATTCCCTCTCAAATCCATTAGCTTCTCCCACAAAGTCTCAGAACAGCGCACGGTGAGGTCATTACTAACATTCTCCTCGGGTATTTGAGAGGAAACATGCCCAGCTGCCCCAGATGATACTAAGTAAGTAAAACCTGGTCCTGGCCTTTAACAGTCCACCCATTCCAAAACAAAAGAAGAAATTCTATGTACTAGTTACTAACACAAACATTTTCAGCTGAGTGAAGGATAAAGGGTAAGATAATAGATCATGTTTACTGACGGGCCCCATCTGTTTTGTAGTTTTTACCACCTTTTTTCCATTGCGTTGAAAAATTTCTGTCTTGGATTTAGGACTTGTAATAACTGAATGATATTGAATTCTTGAAATATTGTTAAACTTCATTTCCCTGAAAAGAAAAAAAAAATGTTACTTTTTGTATCACTAAAAATTAGCTTTACTGGACCTTGAAATATAGATAATAATGGTACTACATAAATATTATCATTAGAAATTCGTCTAAGTAAGAACACTTGTGCTTGTCCTTCACTAGAGAAGGGAAATACAATTGTGCTTAAATGTCAATAATCTTTAAAGTACGTTAAAAAAAAAGAAAGAAACCCTATGACAACTTTCAGATAGAATGTTGTGTTGAACTTACATCTGTGAAGCAAGACGAGATACAGAGGTGGGGCAGGGACTAAGGAGAAAAACCACTCTCGATGAATGATAACTTAGATTTACTCCAGGTTCCTCTTACTTACATAACAAGCTCTTTGGAACTGCTACTGAACTCTGGTGAACACTCCTCAGGTTCAGCATTCTTAGGATGTGTTTCCAGTTCTAACGGGATAATTTCAACCTCAGAATCTGAACACGCAACTTCTATTTTCCTCTTTTTTGAAAATGTATTTTTCATAGTATTCTTTTCCTTCCCATTTTCATCAATAGCATTAGATTTCTCAGTGTTAGCTCTGCTTAGTAATCTTCCTAAAAGACAAAAAATAAGAAAGTTTGCATTAGACAAAATATAACTGCTAACAACAAACGGACATTCCTAGTTCTGCTCCATGACTAACGACCCTGTACAATGTACTTCAATTCTAGAATGAAGAAAAACACATTAACTCATCCCAGGAAATTTCTGCAAAACACTAATGAGGGATTTCTTATCTTCCAATACAAAAAATATATATATATATATATACACACACACACACATACACATACAGGGTATCTAAAATGAATCATTTGTCTGTTTTGGTATAACACAAAAGAGATTTTGCTGCAATAATGTAAAACAAAAATATGTATCAGTAAGTGTTCTAGAAAATTAGAGAGGTGACGTCTAGTCTCAAAATTGTAGCTAATAAAATGGTGTTTAGTAAAAAAGACTATCACTTGAAACCTATACTTTTTAAATAAAATAACCTACAGAAATTTGTCACGATATGTGCCTATAGTTCTCACATTAAGTCTTTAATAATATTAAACTTAAAATTTATGCATTTTCTTATAAGGGATTCAAAATTATAGTTACTAAGTTAAAATGAGCTATAGGATTCTATTACCCAGCATAGATCAGAGAGATCCTGCATCTTCTAGCAATGTAGATAAACCAGGGATGCTTCCTAGATACCACGTGGCACTCCGCAGGCAGCTTTCATCCCAGAGTTATCTTGAGAAATATGGGAGACCATATATGCAGGCTTTGGACTACGTGGATCTGTAATAAGGGTGTGGCAGGGATTCACAGTGTGACTAATCTGAATTTAAATAACTGTGAGCTTCCATTTGCCACCCCTGAAGTACCTGAAATTTCAAATGAGAGGGATTGCTCTGGTTCCTGTTACCTCGTTGCCAAAACTTGGTCCAGCTTTATTTCTTTCAGACCGCCTCTAAAATCTTGTTTCCCAAACTTTCTCACATAATGGGGCACAGAGAAAATAAAGACTTGTGCCTGACAGGCTGGAGGTGAACGGCCAAGACTACTGGGAACCAGTGTGTCTGCCCTGGACCCTGTGGCCTTACAGACACAGTAACTGCACAACTGTTAAAACACTGCTTGGCAAGTTTTACTCTACAGCACAAGCAACTCTCTAGAGTCCCTGAAATGGAGTGAGTTGCTAAAGTCACTGCCTGAATCATCACATTCAGATATTACAAAATTAACTTGTTAAAATTTAATAGTAGCGGTGGCGCCTGTGGCTCAGTAAGTAGGGCGCCGGCCCCATATACCGAGGGTGGCGGGTTCAAACCCAGCCCTGGCCAAACTGCAACAAAAAAATAGGCGGGTATCGTGGCGGGCGCCTGTAGTCCCAGCTGCTCAGGAGGCTGAGGCAAAGGGGTTGGAGGTGAGCCATGTGACGTCACAGCACTCTACCTGAGGGTGGTACAGTGACACTCTGTCTCTACAAAAAAAAAAAAATTTAATGGTAGCTCAAAGTGGCAAACAAGATAGTTTACCTGAGAGCAAGTCAGTCTTTAGTTTTGTTATTTAAAAAAGTTTTCTTTGCTGACTACAAAGCATCTGTAGCCATACAGATCAAAAAAGCATGCTTTGCACATAACAGGCCCTTACGTGATAACCCAAGGTTTCCTTATTGTTTATTAATTAGTGAATGAGTTAATTAAGAGACAGGTCTCTTCCCTGTCACCCAGGCTGGTGCAATCATAGCTCACTGCAACCTTCAACTCCTGGGATCAATCAATCTCCCTGCTTCAGCCACGCAACATGCTGGGATTACACGGTGAGCGTGCGTTTTGTTTCTGAGTCTTTCTTTTTTAGAATACGTGGAGCCTGTTCAGGAATCTCGTCCCTCCCTTGCTGTCCTCGGATGCTCCTCTGAGAGATTGCTGCTCTTCACCTTGTTCTAAGATCTCAATAGCCATGACTAGGCAAATGGATATTCAGAAAAGCAGATCCTATCACAGAATAATTTGAAAATAAACTTTTGCTTTACCTGAATAGATACAAACAAATGTCCCTCTGTCAATGTCATCCAGGCAGCGTACCCCCCAGCCCTTTTTCTCAGTTTTGAACACCTGTAGCCTCACTTGAGGACCATGTTGGACAACTCGGTTTTGACACAATCGTCGATTACATTTGCACAACAGACTGCATTCATAAATACTGTCAATAAAACAGGCAAAAGAGAAAAATTAGATCCCACAAGCAAATAAGCAGTTCCTATTGCTACTTCACGGGCAATGACAACTACTGAGGGAAGCAGACTGAATGGGAAAGCTCTGAGAGCTACACCGACTCGCTTCCCATCAGCTTCCACGTTTACCAGGTGGAAGCTTGGACAAGTTATGTAACTTCTCTGAGCTTTAATTTCCATTTAAAAATGGGGATGATAGCTCTAGCACCTATCTCATAGAAACTGTTCTGTGAAGATTACTTGGGCCAGTACTTACAAGGTACTTGAGATAATGCCTTGTGTGTAGCGAACGTAACGCTACCTCTTCTCAAATATCTAGGAAGGAAAGACCTCGGAAGGAAATACATAGGAAGAAAAACGGTCTATTTCTGTTTCCAAAGTTATTATTATTTGTTAATTCCAACTTTGAAAGGCTGAAAACGCCCAATGCTTAGATGAGTTCTGTATGGTATTTCTTAATGAGGAAACCACTATCCACAGTAGGCTGACCCTAAAGGGTCAGAGCCAGACTTGCCGCAGATGAGTGTTAGAGTGCCCTCTGCAGGATACTCTGTGTGGTCTCTAACTTCCATTTTCAAGAACAATACAGGGATTCCTTATTCCTTAATAATTTAGATTTTTGGTATTAGAAACTGAGATTTAGCAACATCTATAACTGTGCACCATAATAAAAAAAGTACCTACCTTAAAGATACCAACACCTTCTGACATACACTTAAGGAATCTCACCCACCCTGCGACGTAAATCCAGGGAATCTCACCCACCCTGCAGCATACGCCCAAGGAATCTCACCCACCCTGCAGCATACGCCCAAGGAATCTCACCCACCCTGCAGCATACGCCCAAGGAATCTCACCCACCCTACAGCATACGCCCAAGGAATCTCACCCACCCTGCAGCATACGCCCAAGGAATCTCACCCACCCTGCAGCATACGCCCAAGGAATCTCACCCACCCTGCAGCATATGTCCAAGGAATCTCACCCACCCTGTGACATACGCCCAGGTAATCTCCCCAGCCCTGCGATATACTCCCAGGGAATCTCACCCACCCTGAGACATACTCCCAGGGAATCTCACCCACCCTGAGACATACACCCAGGGAATCTCATCCACCCTGCAGCATACGCCCAGGGAATCTCACCCACCCTGCAGTATACGCCCAGGGAATCTCACCCACCCTGCAGTATATGCCCAGGGAATCTCACCTACCCTGCAGTATACACCCAGGGAATCTCACCCACCCTGCAGTATATGCCCAGGGAATCTCACCCACCCTGCAGTATACACCCAGGGAATCTCACCCACCCTGCGACCTATGCTCAAGGAATCTTCCCGACCCTGCAACATACGCCCAAGGAATCTTACCCAGAAGGTACTTGTCTCTGTAGTCTTTTGTATTTATATCCAGTGGGTACTTTATTACCTGATAAGGGAGAAGTTTTGGCATTCCTTGCTGTCAGTTGAAGACATGCACATTTTGCTCTAAAAGGAAGGCAGTAGATGGAGAAAAGTACCAAGAGACTGTCTTGATAAAAGTGTAAATGATGTCATAAGGGTGTAATAGCATTTAGAATAGTTGCTCGCATCATGGACAGTACAGACTTCTTCCCTAAACAGAAACGACTTCTTTGAAAGGCAATGCCTACCAGGAGTTTGTAAATAATTATGAACTGCACTGCACCTCTAGCTGCTCGTGAAGTGAACACTTAACTCTGAGTTTTCTTCCGCTTTTCAAAATGAATTCTTTTCACTTCCTCTTTGGCACTGGCTTGTTTGCACAAATTCTGCTAGTTCTGTCCTCCTACAATGGATAACAGACCTGGATGTGTAAAACCTGCAAGGGTGTAGTTCTGCAGATGTCTTCAGTTCTTTCTCCCTCCCAAGCAAAACAAAAACAGACCGGGGAGACTGACGCTGGGTACCTCACCACTAGCATACTTTTTGCGTATTGCTGCCAGGCAGGAAACTTGCAACCATAAAATTTAATCTATGTATTTTTTAGAGTCTAACTACTTATTACCCCACTAGACAGGGACTCCTAATTTGATAGAGAGTAAGGAATTAATTGGAAATCCCAGCTGGGAAGTAGGTTATGTGTCTGCTGCTAAGATGGTTAAAACCTCCCGGTGCTGGTCTCCTGGTTGAACACGTGACTTTAAGGTCTTTTCCTCTATGATTCTCTTCTGTATTTTCTATTTATACATAATACACATCAGATTGGTGGCTGCTACTTGCAGGAGAAAAAAATATCAATATTTGGATTCTGTTTACAGATGTAAAAATCTATAGTTACTTTTTTCCATATGATTTAGTTCGTAAAGTTTGAAATGTACAGAAAAATACAAATAATAACATAGCGAACCCCTTGGATATACCTGAACGTACTGTTGCTGGGAAAAGCAGGCATACTTCTTTGTGTGCTTTACATGTGTGGGACTGGACTCCCGCGCGCTCCTTCCCTTTGACTCTGACCATGCTGGTTTCATAGGTACAGACCAGTTTCCATGGATACAATTCTAGCCCTGGGAGTAATCGGCCTAGTCTCTGTGGTGTACCTACTTCTATCCCCTGGGAGAGCACAGATGCAGCAGCTGGGTTACATCCAGAGGCAATGTTTAAAAAACAAATGTTATTTTAAAACTAAAATGGCCAGGCATTGTGGCGGGTGCCTGTAGTCCCAGCTACTTGGGAGGCGGAGGCAAGAGACTCACTTAAGCCCAAGAGTTGGAGGTTGCTCTGAGCTGTGATGCCACAGCACTCTACCCAGGGCAATTGCTTGAGGCTCTGTCTCAGAAAAAAAACCCAAAAAACAAAAAACTTAGCACAGTGAAAAGTTTTCTCTGTGAGAGGCCTAAAGGAACTGAGCCACGCTTAGGTGACAGTAGATTACATCTCTCACTTCATACTCCCAATTGAGACTGATAGTGCAAACTATTATCTATACTGTTTGAATTATTTTTTGTTCTTTTACTCTTCTTTTGCCTAGTAAGGGTCGGTACATTAGCATTAAATTAAATGTACATGTAATGTAACTCCACTCTACAACCATATACCTACAAATGTACATTACAAACCTTTAAAATGTTTTTCAAAGTCTTCATATATTAGAACACATTTTCTTTTTTTTTTTTTTGTAGAGACAGAGTCTCACTGTACCGCCCTCGAGTAGAATGCCGTGGCGTCACACGGCTCACAGCAACCTCTAACTCTTGGGCTTATGCAATTCTCTTGCCTCAGCCTCCCGAGCAGCTGGGACTACAGGCACCCGTCACAACACCCGGCTATTTTTTTGTTGCAGTTTGGCCGGGGGCTAGGTTTGAACCCGCCACCCTCGGCATATGGGGCCGGTGCCCTACTCACTGAGCCACAGGCGCCGCCCACATTTTCTTTTTTTTAAAATGTCAATACTGTGCTACAATCAAGAGAACAGTAGTTATAAGGACCATTACTTTTCTTTTTTTTTTTTTTTTGTAGAGACAGAGTCTCACTTTATGGCCGTCGGTAGAGTGCTGTGGCCTCACACAGCTCACAGCAACCTCCAACTCCTGGGCTTAAGCGATTCTCTTGCCTCAGCCTTCCGAGTAGCTGGGACTACAGGCGCCCACCACAACGCCCGGCTATTTTTTTGGTTGCAGTTCAACCGGGGCCGGGTTTGAACCCGCCACCCGCGGCATATGGGGCCGGCGCCCCACCGACTGAGCCACAGGCGCCGCCCAGGACCATTACTTTTCTAAAAACTTACTGAGGAAATGATTTTTAGAAGTAAAATACAACATATCATGGAACACGAGTTCAAATCTTGGCTTTACAATTTGTCCTATGACCACTAGAACTGACTTCCTCAACCTCCTCATTTGCTTTTTTGAGACAGAGTCTCACTTTGTCACCTCGGGTAGAAACTCTTGGGCTTAAGTGGTTCTCTTGCCTTAGCTTCCCAAGTAGCTGGGACTACAGGTGCCTGCCACAACACCCGACTAATTTTAGAGATGAGGTCTCACTCTGGCTCAGGTTGGTCTTGAACTCGTGTGCTCAGGTGATCCAGCCGCTGGACCTCCCAGAGTGCTGGGATTAGAGGCGTGAGGCGCCCGGCCCTGATCTCATTTGTTAACACAGAGATTATATTACATACCTCAGGGGGTTGTGAGGACAAAGATTATATGTAATGTGCTTGTCCCTGCATCTGGCACTGTTAAATGGCATTTGTTGTAACTGCTATGATTATGGTGCCAGATTAAAGGAAATCTTGGAAGAAATAATTTTCCAATTGCTGTATTTGGCAAACAGTTTTCTTTCCTATTGCTACTGAGAGTATTTCTTTCCATTTTAGGCTCTTGGTGAACAGGTTTTACACAGACAAAATGATACATAGTAGGACTTTATAAAGAGCGTTCCTACATTCACGAGGTTTTTTGAAATGCCATGTTTTTCTACTCACATGTCTATGCAGCCCTCAGAACAGTCACATGAATCAGTGAACATGTTGGAGAAGCCATTTAGATGGTATGCGCGTGGCCACATGGTCTTTCTGTACTTAAACTGTGGGAGCTTTCTACTGTCAATTTCATTAGAGAAAGGAATGGGCACAGATTCCACTCCATTGCTAATGTCCACATCAGAAACAATTTCTTCTTGCTTTGGGTAGTTCCGAGTCAATTGAACATAGGTATTGAAAGAAAAGTTATCTGTAAATAGAAAGTTACACTCTGTCTCAAGGAGGTAACGAAAAACTTCCTCCACGTTTCGCAGACTCCTTCCACAAGGGGCTTTGTAACTCACGTGGAGTGCTGAAGAGTGAGAGTTCGTCTTTGCATGTCGCCTCTGGAAGTGGCATTTAATTGGCAGCTGCAGAGGGTTTTCTCCCTTGGAGGTTGGTGGCATTTTCATAAGACAGGCACCAGAGCAGGCATGACTTTGGTACGATAAATTCAAAGATGATTCTTTTCCTCTAAACTCTACAACTTTATTTTTCAGAGAAAGAATTTCCTCATTTTCTGTAGATCTATTAAAATAGATTATATATTAGTCTCACAATTTATAGAATGTCAATACTGTACTATGATCAAGAAAATACTAGTTATAAGCAATATTATCTTTCAAAAAAATTATTTATTAGTTTCATAAATTTATAGTTTAATTCTCCACTTTTAAAAAACACTGCCTACTACGGCGGTGATTAGTTCCTACTATCTTTGGCTTAGACAACATTAAGATAAACCAGACTCTAAAATAAACATTTTAGGATTGCCTACAAGCCATATAATCCCTAGTTAAAAATAATTTTTTAAAGAGATGGAGTCTAGCTATGTCACTCAAGCTGGAGTGCAGTGGCTATTCACAGGCACTAGCATAGTGCCCTAAAGTCTTGAACTCATGGCCTTATATAATCCTCCTACCTTTATCTCCCTGTGGCTGGGACTATAGGCACATGCCCACCTTGTACCTAATTTTGGAAAACTCCAAGAAGTTGCGATTACAGATATAACTTTTGCTAGGTACTTTATAGCACATACTAAATTTAGAGTTCATTTAGAATATGTACTCAATAAAGAGCTGAGGAAGGGGACAGGTGCAGTGGCTCACACCTGTAATCCTAGCACTCTGGGAGGCCCAGGTGGGTGGATTGCTTGAGTTCAAGACTAGATCGAGGAAAAGCAAGACCCCATCTCTAAAAAACAGCCAGGCGTCGTGGTGGGCACCTGTAGTCCCAGCTACTTCAGAGGCTGAGGCAGGAGGATCTCTTCAGCCCAAGAGTTTGAGGGTGCTGTGAGCTGTGATGCCACAGCACTCTAGCAAGAGTGACAAAGTGAGACTCTGTCTCAAAAAAAAAAGGAGCTCATGAAGGTTACTTCTTTAGGTAAGCTTGGTTCAAGTTTTTTGCCTGCAGAAAACAGTAAAGACTAGCTGAAAATTAATTTGTTAAGAATCCTTTATATAAAAACAAGAAACTCCAAAAGAACTTTTACATTATTTAACTACAACAGGGCGGCGCCTGTTGCTCAAAGGAGTAGGGCGCTGGCCCCGTATACCGGAGGTGGTGGGTTCAAATCTAGCCCTGGCCAAAAACGGCAAAAAAAGACTACAACAATTACAACTGAATTTTTTCCATAACGTGTAATCCACCCGGCAATTACACTGACACGTCAAAAAATAACAGTAACCTGACAAGAGAAAATGGAGTGGTTATTCATTTTAGGAAAGAAAAAATCTGTGAAAAAAATTCCATGTATTTGGAAATCAGGTTTTAAACTTTCACAAAGAACCTGGGTTTTGTTTAATACATGTATAATATTTTCTACCTATCTTCAAGTCTCCATCACACATTATAATACAGGTATTTTAGTATTTACATTTAAATATATGCTTATAAATTTTTTTTTAAGATGTGAAGCAGAGCTGTTCAATGTAACTCCCTTCATGGAGAGAAACGGTCAGCACCAGGATCGTGCTGCCCAGCATGTTCAAATGTGGCCAGAATGACCAGAGAGCTGAAATTAAGTTTTATCTTATTTTAATTAATGCAAATTTAAATAGCCACAAGCAGCTAGTGGCTACCATATTAGATGTGCAAATATGGAACTTTCCCGTCCTCTGCATTATAGCATATACCAGATCAAAATATTAGATTAGTTATGTAAATTATGAAACTTATGCAGTTATCTTTTAACAAGGAATCTTATTGTAATAATCTTTGCTATCACAAATCATGATACAACCGTGATGCATATAACACTTTCATACATGTAAAGAATGCACCCCCAGAAAGTCACAGGGTAAATGCATTAGTCATTTCATTAACATTGCCAAGTTGCTCTCCATGGAGTCAGCACCTTCAGCGATATGTGAGCGCCACTTTCACAGGGCTTCATCCATCAAGTGAGCAAGTGATTCTCGATGCTTTTGGATTTCAAAGAATCTAACAGGTAAAAAGCTGTACTGCAATTTATTTATAAATGTTTTAATGTAGGAAATGTTCATTTGTTTTTAAGACAGGGTCTTGCTCTATTGCTGGGCTTAGAGTACAGTGGTAACATCACAGCACACGGCAGCCTCAAACTCCTGGGCTCAAATCATCCTCCTGCTCAGCCTCCCAAGTAGCTGGGACTACAGGTATGTACCATCAGGCACGGCTAGTTTTTCTGGGTTTTTTTGTAGAGACAGGGTCTACATTGCTCAGGTTGGTCTCGAACTCTTCCCCCAAAGGACCCTTGTGCTTTGGCCTCCTAGAGTGCTGGGGCTATAGGTGTGAAGTGCTGCACCCGGCCTGGTTGTTTCTAACTTGTCTCTAGGTTACTACTTTGAGGAACATCTTCTGTATCAACCCTCGACCGGATTCCTGATTACCACCTTAGGATACACTCCTTTGTGAGGAATTACTAGGTCAACGGGAATAAACATTAAAAATTATAGTTTTTATTAATAAAACTCTTAAGAGTGTATTTTCTCATAAAAAGAGACTACAGTGTACCCCCACGAAGCTGTGAGAATGGCAGAACTCTCCACACGTAACAATCCTGTCCAGGCTTCTGCACTACAAGATGATCACATTTTCCTGGCATGGTCAGACCAGCATGACGGCCACGTGCCTCGGAGGACCCTTCTCGTAAGATGCCTGCCTGAGCAAGTTCAGCCCTGCCAGGAGAACTGGCTGGCTGCTCCAGCCAACACCTGATGACAGCACAGGCCAACAGACAGTGACCTTTTCTTAGAGCATTTACTACAAAGCGCTAACATTTGTGACTCTTTCCTCTGTCCCACTGAGATTTGTATGTGTGTATCTTCTGCAACGCAGGAGCCTCTTTCTCAAAGAGCAGAAAGCCATTCCTTTGCAAGGATATGGCCTTGTCTCCCGGTCTCTGTGGAAGGATAGAATCCTAACTTTGATTAAGTGCTGGCTAGCAGACACTGCTGGCCTAATTGCATTCGCACCGACTGACCCTTTATAACTTTTCACTTGAGTCCTGAATATTCTCTTTCCTACTCCCTCGAGGTTCTTTATGAACTGTCATCTTTTCTCACTGCTTTGTTTACTGCAGTTCAATTTATAATCGCCAAAATGTGGAAACAACCTAAATGCCAACCAACCCAGGAATGGATTAACTGTGGTATTATATGTATACCATGAAATACTATTCAGCCATAAAAAGATGGGGACTTTACATCTTTTATATTAAACTGGATGGAATTGAAACACGTTCTTCTTAGTAAAGTTTCACAAGAATGGAAAAGCAAATATCCAGTGTACTCAATACTAATATGAAGGCAGTAGATGATCTAATACACACCCACACAAGAGAAAAACTCAAATCAACTCAAATGGAGACGGAGGGGGATGTGTGTACTCCCACTGAATGGGCACAATGTTAGGGCATATGGCTCGCCTCTTGGGGGCAGGACACAGTTATAAGAGGGACTTTACCTAACAAATACAAACACTGTAACCTAATTCTTTGTACTCTCAATTAACCTGAAACAATAAAAAAAGAAAAAGATACCATTATCTCTGCACAAAGGAGCCAGGAGCTACCTGGCTCCTTCTCCCACTGCCAGTGTTACTGAATAAAATGTTTTCACCACTTTAACCAATGTCCAACGTTGTTTATCTTTGATATTTGTTGCCAAGTTTCAAAAATTATCAACATTTTTGCTTATTTCATCTACTTTCCCTCCCTCTTGCCCTGCCCTGAACACACACTCACTTTTTTTCTTTTTTTGGAGACAGAGCCTCAAGCTGTTGCCCTGGGTCGAGTGCTGTGGCATCACAGCTCACAGCAACCTCCAACTCCTGGGCTCAAGCGAGTCTCCTGCCCCCGCCTCCTAAGTAGCTAGGACTACAGGCGCCCGCCACAACGCCCGGCTATTTTTCGTTTGCAGTCATTATTGTTGTTTGGCAGGCCCGGGCAGGATTCGAACCCACCAGCTCAGGTGTATGTGGCTGGCACCTTAGCTGCTTGAGCCACAGGCGCAGAGCCCACACACTCACTTTTTTCTGCAGTATTTTAAAACACATCCCAGATGACATCACATGTTTTTACCTGAAATAATTCAGTATTTCTTTTTTATTTTTGCAGTTTTTGGCTGGGGCTGGGTTTGAACCCACCACCTCTAGAATATGGGGCCAGTGTCCTATTCCTTTGAGCCACAGGCGCCGCCCAATAATTCAGTATTTCTAACAGATAAAGTTTAACACACACACACAGACGTATATAATTTCAGTCATCCATTTTCACACCTCCTGAGTCCAACCAGATCCCACAAGTTGTATCTGATTCAGATGTCTTTTATATCCCTTTACCCTGCAGCAGGGAACTCCCTGCTGTCATTTGATAACATTTGTTAAAGTTGTATAAATTCTATCATTTATACCATAGCATTTCCCACAGCCTGGAATCTGGCTGATGCCTTGTTTGTCATTAACACATTCCTTTTGTGCCTTGTATTCCTGGTAAATTGGTCCATTGTAGAAGCTTGATTAGAGTCAGTTTCAAATTTTGGGGGAAGAGGAGTGTGGCAAGAATAATTCATAGGTGGTGTTATGAATTTCCTACAGCGTCCTATCAGAAACCACGCAACGTCTGGTGACAGCTCACTTTTAGTGATGCCGACGTTGACAAAGGGCATAGGTGACTACAGCCAAATCCATTTTACAATTCCTTATGATTTTTTAGTTACTGGTTTTAATATTCCCTTAAAACCATTGTTTAGGCTAGCACTACCCAAGGTGTGATGGAGCCTGGCCCCAAGGATTTACTTTCAATTCATGGTAATTGAAAAATTGAAAGTGTTCAGAAACTTTACAGCAATTTAACATTATAGCAACATTGTATGGCATTTTACAAGAATATCACTCCTCAATAAACAAGAAGTTTAAAACAAAAGAAAACACCTGTTCTTGCCAGGGTTACTTTGGGAACGTTGGCCTAAAGTCACTGTTTTTGAGAGAGGGATGGAAGTGGAGGGGGTTGGGAATAGAGAGGATTAAGGAGACAGGTTGCAAAAATAATAATCTTCTAATTCTACCATTCCTATTAAACTTTCTGGCTGGGATAGTTTTACAAAGGAGAAATTTTCCTTGCCAACACTTGGGTTATTCTTCTATACAATTAGCACAGAAAAGGTAGGATAAATTCTTGATTCTATTTACTAGTATTTAGAATAACGTGCATATCCCAGCAACTACCAAAGTGACTATTTTAAAATGTTAACATTATTATGAACGCATGGATTTTTGTACACACGTATTTAATGTGATACATTAATATAAGATAATCACAGTGATTTTTTTTTAATGTTCAAATCGTGCCATTTTTTGGCCAGCGAGAGTTTCTGCAAGTTTGCTCCTGTATCCTTCTTACCTAAACACTTTTTTGTTCACTTTTTTTGTTACAAGATGCTCCAGAGGTCTGGAATCAGACATCACTCCAAGGAACTATGGTTCCATTTAATGAGAAATGACATGTAGACATCACGATCTTGGTGCTAAGAGGTATATACATTTCAATCAACTTTCTCATGAGCATGTATATTTTTCTTTTTATTTTACTTTATTTTTTAAGACAGAGTCTCACTTCATCGCCCTCGGTACAGTGCTTGTTATCACAGCTCAAAGCCACCTCCAACTCTTGGGCTCAAGCGATTCTCTTGTCTGAGCCTCTCAAGTAGCTGGGACTACAGCTGCTCGCCATAATGCCAGCTATTTTACACGGCCCCAAGCATGTATATTTTTAATCTGTTAATTTGATACATGAAAAATAGCATTACTTCCCTATTTTTCTTCTAAACAATAGGGAGTTTGATTATCAGTCTTTTATTTTCCCCTTTGGTGAAATGTCTATTCATGTACTTCGCCCATTTTTTGTATTGGTGTTTTATTTATTGATTCAAAGATTTCTTAGGGCTGGGCACAGTGGTTCAAGTGCTTTGGGAGGTGGAGACAAGAAGATTGCTTGAGGCTAGGAGTTCAAGACCAGCTCAGTGAAAACCAATTACTACAGAAAATTAAAAAATCAGCTGGGCACAGTGGCATGCACCTGTAGTACCAGCTACTCAGGAGGCTGAGACAGAAGGACTGCTTGAGCGCATGCGTTTGAGCCTGCAGTGAGCCGTGATTGCTCTAGGTGGTGATGACACATGTCATGGACACACATGTGCAAAGATATCTAATCTTTATTATTTTTCTGGGTTTTTAGGTTTTAATTTTATAATTAATTTTTCCATGTTTTTGGGTATCCAATTCTATCTGGAATTTATTCTGATGTACCATGAAGATGTAATTAACATTTTCCAAATTACATCCAATTGTTCTCAGCCATTTTTGAATATACCCCTGACCCTCATTTTTACCTTGTGGCTTTTGATATACTAACTTAATCACTTCCTGTGTGTTCTGATAAATATGTAAAAATGTTCTCTTATTTTCCAGGCTTCTTCTGTCTCTTGATTGAACTGTTAATTCTTATAATAATACAACACTTTTTCACTGAAGTGTTATTTTAAGGAATATTTTAATATTTTCAGGACAAGTCCTCTCTATTTTTCCTTTTAAACAAGTTCTAGATATTTCCTGACCTTTTATCTTTAGATACTAAATTCAAAATAGCTTGTCAATTAATAAAATCCAATTGCTGGGATTTCAAATGAAATTACATTACTTCATTTGGTAAGAATGTGTTTTTATAATATTAGTCTTAGGCCAGGCATGATGGCTCACACCTGTAATCCCAACACTCTGGGAGGCCAAGGTGGTAGACTGCTTGAGCTCAGGAGTTCAAGACCAGCCTGAGCAAGAGTGAGACCCTGTCTCTACTAAAAATAGAAAAATGAGCCAGGCACCTATAGACCCAACTATCTGAGAGACAAAGGCAAGAGGATTGCACAATCCCGAGAGTTAGAGGTTCCTGTGAGCTATCATGCCCTGGCATGCTACTCAGGGCAACAGAGATTTCGTTCCAGAAAAAAAAAAAAAAGAGAACAACACACACACACATATAAATGAAATATTCATTCTTCCCATCCAGCAACATGGTAACTTTATTCATTAAAATACTTTGCTTTAGTTTCTCTCACATATATATTTCTTGTGATTATTCCCAACTATTTTATTTTTGGGTATAGTAATAAAATGAAGATTTTATTTCACGTTCTGTAATAGTATGGATTTTCATATTTCTATTTTGTGATGATTTTACTAAATAAACCTATTTTTCAGCTTAATTTTAAATTTTACACTTGAATTTTAAATTTTCTAGGTATATAAGATTATCCACAAATAATTTTACTTTGTATATTTCAATAATCATATTTTCCTTGACATCCTATTATACTGGCTAGAATTTCTAGAAAAATATTGAATAACAGCCATATGTTAGCAGCCATATTGCCATAATATTCATTTAAAGGAAACACTTCTAAGGTTTCATCCATATGTAGGATGTAGAATATTGGCTGTTGGTTTGAGAAATATATTGTCTACCCTTTTGGGGGGGGGCGGGGTGAGATATTTACTTTTTCACTCTCAGTAGAGAGCCGTAGCATTGTAGCTCACAGCCACCTCAAACTCTTGGGCTCAAGTGATCCTCTTGCCTTAGTATTTCTTTTTTTTTTAGTAGACATAGGATCTCACTCTTGCTCAGGCTGGTCTCAAACTCCTGAGCTCAAGCGATCCACCCACCTTGGCCTCCCAGAGTGTTAGCATTACAGGTGTGAGCCACTGCACAATGCCCTGTCTACCATATTTAAAAACAAATCCTTGCCTGGCACGGTGGCTCACACCTGTGATCCTAGCACCCTGGGAGGCTGAGGTCGGGGGATTTCCTGAGCTCACAGGTTCCAGACCAGCCTGAGCAAGAGCAAGACCCCATCTCTACTAAAAATAGAAAAACCATCCAGGCATTGCAGCGGGTGCCTGTAGTCCTGTTACTTGGGAGGCTGAGGCAGGAGGATCACATAAACCCAAGAGTTTAGAGGTTGCTGTGAGCTAGGCTAATGCCAGGGTACTCTAGCCTGGGCAACAGTGAGACTCTGTCTCCCCATCCACCCAAAAAACCAAAACACACAAATTAGGGTGGCGCCTGTGGCTCAGTCGGTAGGGCGCCGGCCCCTTATACGGAGGGTGGCGGGTTCAAACCCGGCCCCAGCCAAACTGCAACCAAAAAATAGCCGGGCGTTGTGGCAGGCGCCTGTAGTCCCAGCTACTCGGGAGGCTGAGGCAAGAGAATCGCTTAAGCCCAGGAGTTGGAGGTTGCTGTGAGTTGTGTTAGGCCATGGCACTCTACTGAGGGCCATAAAGTGAGACTCTGTCTCTACAAAACAAAAAAAAAGAAAACAAACACACAAATTAACATGCAACAGGGGATACAAAGGAAAGGATACTCTTCTGTAGGCAATCCTTGGTTTGTTGTGCTTTGCCTTGTTACATCTTATAATACGATTTTTTCTAAGGTTATAACCCTGTTTTGAGCAATTCTATTAATGCCATTTTCCCAAAAATATGTGGGAACACCAGGTTAATTCTAACAATACCGCAAACCTTTTCATCAGTATTATATCTGTTACGGTGACCTGGATTCAGAGATCTTTGATGTTACTATTTTGTGTGTGGGAGGAGAGCACCATTCCCAGAGGTATTAATTGCAATACCAGGTTGATGTGTAAAGTGGACAGAGTGAGTGAGCTCCCGTTCTACCTCCTTGCTCCAAAATCCATTTCATATGTATATTGTCTCACATACAGAATCCATCAGACCTTAAACTGTTTAGAATAGATACTACCTTGCTCTTAGCCCAAAGACCAAGTGACAGTGATGTTATTATTGTTGATTGTTTTGGGGTGCCACAAACCACACACATATAAAACAGTGAACTTAATAAGCCAAATTGGCTTAAAAGTACTCTTCTTAAGACTAATTTAATAAAAAATAAGAGATATAAGTCTCTAGTGACTGAGCAATTAACCATGGGAGAAATAGCTTTCAGAAAACTAGAAGCAGGAAAATGTGGAAACAATACACTAGCGTGAATCTTAAAATGATTCTTTTTGGCCTGGGCCGGGGCTGGGTTTGAACCCACCACCTCCGGTATATGGGGCCAGCGCCCTACTCCTTTGAGCCACAGGCACTGCCCTTAAAATGATTCTTTTTTTTAAATTTTATTTCAGATTAATATAAGGGTATATACCATTAGGTTACATTGGTTGCGATTAGGTTACATTAGGTAAAGTCTGAGGTGTAGTGGGGTCCTTTACCCAGGAGGCGTGCCACACACCCAGACACTGTGCCCTCAGTAGGGGGCTTACAGAACCCTTGGCCTTGAACTTAATTGTGTTTTTCTCTCATGTGGTTAAAATGATTCTTTTCTTATCTATGCCTTATTTTTTATTAAATAAAAGAAGAAAACCAACTTACCACAAGTCTCAGATGTAAAGTAACCTAATTTTATCTCCACATGGAGAGGAAGGTTAAATATTTTTAGGTATAAAGATGTATTATGGGAAAAAAAAAAACCCTATACACAGTACTATAAAATTAATTATTGACCTTCCAAAAATATAAAAATGCTAGAGGTAAACACGGGACACAGCATGGCTATCCAGTATTGTTAGCATCTACTTTTGAGCCTTTGGGTAAGGGTTTCTCAGTCTGTATGTGGCTTGACAACTGTCTGTCATTAGTCACCTTGAACTTCAAGGTGGAGCACGACTTCAGGGACTGCTAACTGATTATCTAGACTTTGGCAAGGCTGAGGTAAAAAAGCCTTCACCTTTATGACCTTAAAGGGGGAGTACCCTAGAGACTGCAGCAGACATTTGTTCCCTGCTCAGTCCCTCCTTTGGTCATCCCTTCTGAAAAGCAGCCACATTTACGTCAAGGTACTCCAAAGAGGTTGGGTCTTGTACATACTGGGCTAGTTATATTGTCTTTCTCAAGAATTTAAATTAGCATATAAAAATAAATATCATGGGCATGGCGCCTGTGGCTCAAGCAGCTAAGGCGCCAGCTACATACACCTGAGCTGGCGGGTTTGATCCAACCCGGGCTGCCAAACAACAATGACGGCGGCAACCAAAAATAGCCGGGTGTTATGGCGGGTTCCTGTAATCTAGCTACTTGGGATGCGGAGGCAGGAGAATTGCTTGAGCCCAGGTGTTGGAGGTTGCTGTGAGCTGTGATGCCACGGCACTCTACCCAGGGTGACAGCTTGAGGCTCTGTCTCAAAAAATAAATAAATACATATCATGAATGTTGTGCAGAGTTTAGCTGGGGCAGCTGTGTTAGATCATGTGGAAAAGAAAAAAACTGGTAACAGATTGAGAGAGGTACAGGATGTCCCAAAACTTGCCTCTGAAGTGCCATACATAGGGGAAATGAGAAATTGTAGCTAATGGACCTTTATTTACAAAATAGTCATTACAAACAGGTGGCCAATACATAGAGAATATTTTGTAAAATTTTATATTAATTATTTTGTAAATAAAGGTACATTTAGCTACAATTTCCCATTTCCCCTATGTATGGTGACTTCAGGGGCAATTTTGGACACCCTGGGTAGAGCTGAGACAGAATAAACCTTGACCTCAGGAAGTGACTTTTCTTCCTTTTTGAGGCAGGATCTCACTCTGTCACCCAGGCTAGATAGAGTACAGTGGTTTCATCATAGCCCCCTGCAACATCAAATCCCTGGGCTCAAGCGATTCTCCTGTCCCAGCCTTCCAAGTAGCTGGGACTAGGTTTTCTATTTTTAGTAGAGATGGGGTCTCATTCTTACTCAGGCTGGTCTCGTATTCCTGACCTCACTCAGTCCTCCTGCCTTGGCCTTCCAGAGCATTAGGATCACAGGCATGAGCCGCCGTGCCCAGCCTGGGTACTGACTTTGCAGTCCCAATTTCAGTGCCTATGTGGCCTGCTTTGTTATAGTTTTGGTTCTTCAACACCACTTTTATTTATGTGTGTGTGTATGTGTATAGGTACATGTGTGTATATTTTTTTAAATAATTTTTTGGGTTTGTGTGCATGTCAGGCGAAAGTCAAATGGCTTAAATTTATAGCTTTAGCAGTGGGGCAAGACCACTTCCACCCTGTATGTTACCCAGAGCTGCATACCGGATACATCTCTAATTCCACTACTTAAGCTCGCCTGACTAGATGTGTACTTCAGACAAACCAAAGTACTTGACTAAGAAAAAGACTTAAGTCAAGTTTCCTAAAATCACAAAAACAGATATCCTCTCAAAAGAACTATCACTTAAACAAAATTTTTATTTTTATATTGACCTATGCCATGGCTCATGTACCTGAAGTAGAAATTCAGTTCAACTCAAGAATAAAAAGCCTTTCTCTTATTAGACCTCAGATTTCCATCCTTGTTTTGCCATTGACAAATCATATAACTTGAACAATTCAGCTGGGGTTGAAAAGCCCTGTCTTAAGCTACTAATCATTTAGTTTATCAGTCAGTCTATGTAACCACTGCCCTGCTAAGGAGTTTAGCTATTGTAAAAGCAAAATAATTAATAAACTTGTGACATGCAGAAGAAATACAAAAGGAATTATTTAAGTCCTGGTGTGGTGGCTCATACTTATAATCCTAGCACTCTGGGAGGACTGCTGGAGATCAGGAATTCAAGACCAGCCTGAGCAAGACTGAAATACCTGTCTCTACAAAAAAACAGAAAAATTAGCTAGAAATGGTGGTACATGTCACAGGAGACTGACAAAAGAAGGCTGCCTGAGCCCAGAAGTTGTAGTACATGTTACCAGGAGACTGAGGAAAGAGGCTGCCTGAGCCCAGAAGTTGGAGGTGTGAGCTAGGCTGAGGCCACCGCATTCTAGCCAGGGTGACAGAGTAATACTCTGCCTCAAAAAAACAAACAAACAAACAAACAAAAACAAAAAGGATTTATTTAAACTTGATTCTGGTTAACAATGAAATGTTGCCTTGGAATTCCTACCAGCAAAGGAAGAAAATCCTGAGCCTAATAAGACACGTCCCTTCATCTGAAAAGATCTCAGAGTCCAACTCAAAGGCAGGTGTGATCCCATGCACAGAGCCTCTGAGTGGGAGTAGAGCACATGAGGGATGGGAGATTCCAGGAAATGAAGTTCTGGTTATAGAATCACAAATCTTCCTAATGAGATGGGAAAGCAGAACAGCGGCCCCCAAGCCTTCTGGCACAAGAGAACAGTTTTCATGGAAGACAATTTTCCCACAGCCCAGAAGGAGAGGATATGGTTTCAGGATGATTCAAGAGCATTACATTTCCATCTGAGATCATTAGGCATTAGATTCTTAAAAGGAGCACGCAACCTGGATCCTTCATAGATAAGAGTTTACAGTAGGGTTTGCACCCCTCTGAGAATCTGACGCCTCCACTCAGCGACGGGAGGGGGTACAAGTGATGAGGAGAGATGGGAGCAGCTGTGAATACAAAGGAAGCTTCACTCGCTCGCCTGCTGTCTGGTCCAGTTCCACTATTTGCCCCCCAGGGTTAGAGAACCAATTTAAGTTATTTGGGAAGTTCAGATATTTAAAAGAAAATGTACAAAAGAAGACTAATTATGAATACAAATATCGGTGTGTTGCTCACTGGTCATTGTGGTAGGTGCCTATAGTCCCAGCTACTTGGAAGGCTAAGGAAGAGGATCACTTGAGCCCAAGAGTTTGAGGTTGCTGTGAGCTATGACGCCACAGCACTCTACCAAGGGTGACAAAGTGAGACTCTGTCTCAAAAAAAAAAAAAAAAAAAAAATATATATATATATAGGTGTGAACCTTTAAGAAAAGTATCACAAAGATACAAGCCTAGTAAGAACTGAGAGTTCCAAAAATGCTAATAAAACAACAAAAATCTTTAAAGCTATGCTTGTACAAAATAAATAATATTGGGGAAAGATGGCAAAAGGTTAACTAATAGCAGAGAGAAGAGGTAGTTTCTAAAAAAATAAAAATAAAAAATTGCTTTTGTCTTTTTTATCTGTTAAGTAAGGCCCTTAAATGAGAAATAACAAACAAAAGTGAAAAGAAGTTCAAGTCTGTGAAAGTCAGTAAGAGGGTAATAGAACCAAATATATTTAAACATATTTAACACTCGACACCCAAATCAAATCTCAAGGTCTTGCAAAAACGTCAAACACAGAAGAAAACCATTTTAAAATGTTTCAGTAGGGCCAGACATGGTGGCTCACACCTGTAATCCCAGCACTTGGGAGGCCAAGGTGGGTGAATCTCCTGAGCTCACAGGTTTGAGACCAGCCTGAGCCAGAGTGAGACCCCGCCTCTAAAAACAGCCAGGCGTTGTGGCAGGTGCCTGTAGTCTCAGCTACTTGGGAGGCTGGGACAAGAGAATCATTTGAGCCAAGGAGTTTGAGTTTGCTGTGAGCTCTGATGCCAGGGCACTCTTCCCAGGGCTACAGAGTGAGATTCTGTCTCAGGGGAAAAAAAAATTTTCACAAAGTACAAAATGATAAGCTTAACAGAGTATAAAATTTTCTGAAAGAGAGCATAAAGTGTGTGATTTCTAAATACTTAGGAAAGATTTCTTTGTACAATATAAGCTAGAAAGTACAAAAAATATTAGATAACACATGAAAGCTATAACCCAGCTACAACTTAACAATAGGGAGAAGTGGGAAAGGGGGGGGGTGGGTAGAGGGAGGGGAATCGGTGGGATCACACCTGTGGTGCATATTACAGGGATATTTGCGAAACTTGGTAAATGTAGAATGTAAATGTTTTGGCACAGTAACTGAGATAACGCCGGAAAGGCTATGTTAACCACTGTGATAAAAATGTGTCAAATGGTTTATGAAGTGAGTGTATGATGCCCCATAATCATATCATTATATACAGTTATGATTTAATAAAAAAAAATAAAAATAAAAATAAAAAAATTAAAAAAAAAAATATTAGATAACAGATCTAAGATTAAAAAAGATTCTGTTAAGTTGGCATAACAAACTTAAACCAAAAAGCCATACTTAACAGGAATATGCTGACTCGTCCTGCATTTAGATGAACAATATAGCTGTCCAAATATATGAACAACTGTTTGGTGAAAGACCTTGTTGGTGGTAATTTATATGAAAAAAAATCCATGTATTTTAGTGATTGAGAGCGACTGTGTTCTTAAAAACTAATGAAATTTTATGCTGTACATTAAAAGATCAGAATCTCAAGAAAACAATTGTTTTGTAAACTAGTAAAATGGCCAGTTAAGTCAGAAAAGTGTAAACTTAGCTTTCTTTGAGAGCATTTAAAAATAAGTTTTATGAGTCTTTAAGACTCACGTGAACTGTAATGCTATCTCTAGTGTTTATAAAATACAAATCATATGAAAGTGTTTATCTACAACTCTCACAGCCACTAAAATGAAAAAAACACTTCTTCTTTTTTGCCAATTTAACATGTAGCTGAAATGACAGATGAAATTGGAGTAACAATATTTAAGTTTTGTTGTTTTTTTTTTTTTTGAGACAGAGTCTCACTTTGTCGCCCTTGGTAGACTGCTATTGGTATCACAGCTCACAGCAACCTTAAACTCTTGGGCTCAAGCAATCCTTTTTGCCTCAGTTTTTCATTTTTTCAGTAGAGATGGGGTCTCGCTCTTGCTCAGGCTGGTCTCAAACTCGTGAGCTCAAATGATCCACCCGCCTCGGCCTCCCAGAGTGCTGGGATTACAGGCAGGAGTCACCGCGCCTGGCTTATTTAAGAATTTTCTAAAGATACATTTTTTAAACTGTGTGTTTTGGTCTGGTATTTTGAAAGCACAAAATATTTTCAGAAAATTCCTTTTAATTAGTATGCGAAAGTTTTGGTGCAGGCGTTACTTAATTTAGTAAAAATGAAGACTAGGTGACTGAGTGTCAGATTCTCTCCTGTACAATCAATCCTCCTTTACGCTGAGGAACTCTTACTGATAATAATGGTAAAAGGGAAGGTCAGAAAAATTTAGACTGCCCCTTAAATTTTTCTTTTCTTTTTTTTTTTTTTTTTTTTTGAGACAGAGTGTCATTTTGTTGCCCTTAGTAGAGTGCAATGGCATCATAGCTCACAGTAACCTCAAACTCTTGGGCTCAAGCGATTCTCTTGCCTCAGCCTCCCGAGTAGCTGTCATTACAGGTGCCTGCCACAATGCCCAGCTATCTTCTTAGCTGGGATCTCACTCTTGCTCAGACTGGTCTCGAATCTGAGAGCTAAGGGCAATCCACCTACTTCGGCCTGTCAAGGTGTTAGGATTACAGGTGTAAGCCACCATGCCCAGCCTTCCCTAAAATTTCCTGACATTACATTAGAGCTATCATACATTTTAAAAACCGAACTGATAATGAAATAAGCACTTCAACCCTTTTTATTACTCCAAATAATTCAGGAAACAAAAGAAACAACTACATTTCTGTGTATTAACAAAATATGCAAAGACATTTTATAGAAAGACTTGATTACCAAGGAATATTAACACGTAAATAACCTATTAAGAGACTCAAGTAACTTTATCCTACATAAAATACTAAAATTTGTAACTTTAAAGCTTTACTAAGAATCTTTTATTATGTATTTTATCTGGTCTGATGTCAAATTATTAGAAAGAGTAAATCTCTTTGTAGAAGCAAAAGCATAAACAACATAAGTAATTTATATACATACAGAAGTGCACAGTCTTTTGGAAAGTTTTCGTACGATGTAGAAGGAAATGTATTTGATTGGTTTTCCTGTTCATTCTGAGTCACAGGTATATGATCTACACAAACACAAAAACACAAATGTGAGCAACAAGTATACCAACTTAAAAATCATTCACTATAATATCCAAATAATATCTTCATTCACTAGAGATTCTGCCCACAGGAAGCCCCCCAAAAGCAAACATATTAATATTTCAAAATTGAGCCAAAAATTTACATGTAAATATTTTCAAAAACATTAAGAAAATATAGGATGAGATAAATCACTTAGAATTCTACTGGAGAAACTCCAATTTGGCCTGAATTTGATCTGCATTTTAATCGACCTTTAGGATGAACAACAAGTATCCCTACTTTTGTATTTAATAATAGAATTCTTCAAGGCTCTATTAAAGGTTAGAAAATGGAAAGTTTGTGTATGTTTTGTTTTTCCATTGTTCTACAACTATATTTTGGAAGAGGGTTTGAAGTATTTGGGTATTTCTTTTCAGCCTTGTATTTATCTTTCCATATTTCTTTTTTTTTTTTTTTCAGTGTTATTTTTATTTATTTATTTATTTATATTATTAAATCATAACTGTATACAATGATATGATTATGGGGCATCATACACTCACTTCATAAACCATTTGACACATTTTTATCACAGTGGTTAACATAGCCTTTCCGGCGTTATCTCAGTTACTGTGCCAAAACATTTACATTCTACATTTACCAAGTTTTGCAAATACCCCTGTAATATGCACCACAGGTGTGATCCCACCGATTCCCCTCCCTCTACCCACCCCCCCCTTTCCCACTTCCCCCTATTGTTAAGTTGTAGCTGGGTTATAGCTTTCATGTGAGAGTCCCAAATTAGTTTCATAGTAGGGCTGTGTACATTGGGTATTTTTTCTTCCATTCTTGGGATACTTTACTAAGAAGAATATGTTCCAGCTCCATCCATGTAAACATGAAAGAGGTAAAGTCTCCATCTTTCTTTAAGGCTGCATAGTATTCCATGGTATACATATACCACAATTTATTAATCCATTTGTGGATCGATGGGCACTTGGGCTTTTTCCATGACTTAGCTATTATGAATTGGGCTGCAATAAACATTCTGGTACAAATATCTTTGTTATGTTGTGATTTTTGGTCTTCTGGGTATATGCCCAGCAGAGGAATTACAGGATTGAATGGCAGATCTATTTTTAGATCTCTGAGTGTTCTCCATATATCTTTCCAGAAGGAATGTATTAATTTGCATTCCCACCAGCAGTGCAGAAGTGTTCCCTTTTCTCCGCATCCACGCCAACATCTCTGGTCTTGAGATTTTGTGATATAGGCTAGTCTCATTGGAGTTAGATGATATCTCAAAGTAGTTTTGATTTGCATTTCTCTGATGATTAAAGATGATGAGCATTTTTTCATATGTCTGAAGGCCGTGCGCCTGTCTTCTTCAGAGAAGTTTCTCTTCAAATCCCTTGCCCAGCCTGCAATGGGATCCCTTGTTTTTTTCTTGCTGATGCGTTTGAGTTCTCTGTGGATTCTGGTTATTAAACCTTTGTCAGAGATATACCCTGCAAATATCTTCTCCCATTCTGAGGGCTGTCTGCTTGCTCTGCTTACTGTGTTCTTAGCTGTGCAGAAGTTTTTTAGTTTGATCAAGTCCCAGTAGTGTATTTTTGAAGCTGCTTCAATTGCCCGGGGGGTTCTCCTCATGAAATACTCACCCAGACCAATTTCTTCAAGGGTTTTCCCTGCATTCTCCTCTAGTATTTTTATAGTTTCATGTCTTAAGTTTAAATCTTTAATCCAATGAGAGTCTATCTTAGTTAATGGTGAAAGGTGTGGGTCCAATTTCAGTCTTCTGCAGGTTGCCAGCCAGTTCACCCAGCACCATTTGTTAAATAGGGAATCTTTTCCCCACTGAATGTTTTTAATTGGCTTGTCAAAAATCAAATAGCGGTAAGTAGCTGGATTCATCTCTTGGTTCTCTATTCTGTTCCAGATATCTACTTCTCTGTTTTTGTGCCAATACCATGCTGTTTTGATCACTATCGATTTGTAGTAAAGTCTGAGGTCTGGTAGTGTGATTCCTCCTGTTTTGTTTTTATTTCTGAGTAATGTCTTGGCTATTCGAGGTTTTTTCTGATTCCATATAAAACGAAGTAATGTTTTTTCAAGATCTTTAAAATATGACAGTGGAGCTTTAATAGGGAGTGCGTTGAAATTATATATTGCTTTGGGTAGTATGGACATTTTGATAATGTTGATTCTTCCTAGCCATGAGCATGGTATGTTTTTCCATTTGTTAACATTTTCGGCTATTTCTTTTCTTAGAGTTTCATAGTTCTCTTTATAGAGATCTTTCACATCTTTTGTTAGGTAAATTCCCAAATATTTCATCTTCTTTGGCACTACTGTGAATGGGATAGAGTCCTTAACTGCTTTTTCAATTTGACTGTTGTTGGTGTATATAAAGGCTACCGATTTATGAATGTTGATTTTGTAACCTGAGACGCTGCTGTATTCCTTGATCACTTCTAGGAGTTTTGTAGTAGAGTCCCTAGTGTTTTCCAGATACACAATCATATCATCTGCGAAGAGCGAGAGTTTGATCTCTTCTGACCCTATATGGATACCCTTGATCGCCTTTTCTTCCCTAATTGCGGTGGCTAAAACTTCCATTACAATGTTGAAAAGCAATGGAGACAATGGGCAGCCTTGTCTGGTTCCTGATCTGAGTGGAAATGATTCCAATTTAACTCCATTCAATATGATATTGGCTGTGGGTTTGCTGTAGATAGCCTCTATCAGTTTAAGAAAAGTCCCTTCTAGACCAATTTTCTTCCATATTTCTTTTTATTAATTGTTAAGATTATTTTTATTTATACCTTTTGAAAAATGTACCTTTTTTTACATGAGTTACTTGTGCAAAGTTAGAGTTGGAAGAGTATAAATACATAAAAGGTGACCATGGAACATTAGATGAAGCATTCGCAATCCTTGACCCACACTGCTACTTAAAGGTGCTGTCTATTTAAAAGTATCAATATCCAAAGGAAGATGCAGATGTTGCAGAGGTTGGCTTTTAAGGTTCTCATAATGCTAAAAGGGAAGAAAAAAAAGAAAGCATGCAGTAATAACTCAGGACTTGGGTGGAAATTAATTTTCCACAGATATATTCCCTTAATTAAAACTAAAAATAAAGTAAAATAAAAAAGATGGAAGACTGTTAAGTTTGTTCATCTAGGACAGCACTGTCCACATTGGCTTGGTGCCCATGGCACTGTAGTTATGGCAGCAGCCACTTACACCAAGCGTGGCAGGAATGAACCTGGCCCAGGCCAGGTAAACAACTGCAACCAAAAAATAGCCGGGCGTTGTGGTGGGTGCCTGTAGTCCCAGCTCCCTGGGAAGCTGAGGCAAGAGAATCGCTTGAGCCCAAGAGTCTGAGGTTGCTGTGAGCTGTGGCACTCTACGGAGGGTGATATAGTGAGACTCTCATCTCAAGGAAAAAAAAAAAAAGATGTCCACCTTTCCCTAGCTCAAAAACTGATGATGAATTTCCATTCCTCTGCTCCCACACCTCTTTAAACCAAAGCAAAAACCCCGAAGACCAGTATTGAAATTTAGCATAGGTGTGTCCAATCGTATCTTGCACGGAGAGGATGTGTCAGTTACAGCAATTACTGCACTACGTTGGCTGAGACCTTCGACATTTTTCCTATCACTGAACACTATCTTATAGTTCATACCGCTTAAGTCTTAGCATCATGCGATTTTGAGATTCCATTACCCTTTCGAAACTGATGTTTACGTGGATTTTTTTTTCTGTTTTCTATAGGCCATATTCCAAATACATTCACTCCTAAATCCACCCAACACAAGAGAAGGATGAGCCAGGATGAAACACTTCAGCAAACATTTTGTTAAAATGGCATCCTGGTCACCAAGCTCCACATAAGCAGCACCTATATAACAATTCATTTTAAAGGCTTAGTGTAAAGTACAGTAACAAAAATAACTTCTCAGAGCCTGGAGATGAGATACAACGGAAAAGCAATTAAGCATTAGTAATTTTTGCAAGTAACCCAGGTACAGTACATTTGATTTCATAGAGGGTGTTTTCAGATGTTCCAGGAGTAGAAGGGGCAGGAAAGGTTTGGCAAGGGAAGATGGAAACAGCACAACAGCTATTTTGTTTTTAATAAATATAATGACACTGAAGAAAAGGAAGGTGACAACAGTATGTATTTTCCTGATATCTGGCCTCTTTTGCTGCCCCCAGGGTCAACAATCACACCAGCTCTGTTCTATTATTGCAGAAACACGCTTTTCATATTCCCACTTGTTCTCCTGGTATAGCTGAGCAGCCTGGCTGTTTGCTGGACTATTGGGATTGGGTCCCTCCAACAGAGACTGTATGGATGTTAAAATGGAAGACATACCATAAGTTGGGCTCAATGGTTCTGAAGTACATCCACACATGCACTACCATCTGCACAGACATTTGGATGAAACATCTTAGAGACAAATCTAACTGTAGATGATTTATCTGGATATTCTTCAACGAATTCTATTGTAAGCTTAAATGTTCTATCTTCAAATGGGAGTCCCTTCAGGCCCCCAAATGATTACATTCCAAACCATTATATTGTTCTGGGATGGAGCCCTGCTGACTCCAGCAGGAGGCTCCTTGGGCAACCTCTGGAAGTCCTGCATGAGGCACTGCTGAGCCGGGGTGGGGCACGCATGGGGGTCTCCAGCAGGGTCAGGGTGGGGCACACACGGGGGTCTCCAGCAGGAGGGGTGGGGCACACACGGGGGTCTCCAGCAGGGTCAGGGGTGGGGCACACACGGGCGTCTCCAGCAGGGTCAGGGGTGGGGCACACATGGGGGTCTCCAGCAGGGTCAAGGTGGGGCACACACAAGGGTCTCCAGCAGGGTCAGGTTCGGGCACACACAGGTGTCTCCAGCAGGGTCAGGGTGGGGCACACATGGGGGTCTTGGGTTCTTACAGTGGACAAGGAGGCCGAGGAGGCCAAAGGTGGTGCGGAGGAAGGGCCCAGAGGAGCTGCACTGCCTCTCCGAAGTCAAGGGTCAGTCTTTTCGCATTTTACGTATCTTTTTATGCTTAATTTCTCTCATTTCTTGAGTTTTTATATTTCATCTATTTTTATCCTCCCTTTTGAAGGTAATATAGAAATAAATGTGTGTACTTAATGAAAAAAGTTAGAGATTTCCTGTTATTATTAAAAGCAGGTATGTGGGCCAGTCTATGTTTGGCTTAAAACTTTTTTCCCATACATTTTTTGCTGACTTATGAGTCAGTGTTGCCCTCGGTAGAGTGCTATGGCATCACAGCTCACAGCAACCTTAAACTCTTGGGCTCAAGTGATTCTCTTGCCTCAGTCTCCCAAGTAGCTGGGACTACAGGCACCTACCACAACACCTGGCTATTTTTTTTTTTTTGTAGTTGTCGTTGTTTAGCAGGCGCAGGCAGGGTTCGAATTCACCAGCCATAGTGCATGTGGCCGGCACCGTAACCACTGAGCTATGGGCACGGAGCCTGCTGACTTTTCCCTATTAACTGATGGACCTAACGTAAAAAATTTATTCTTATCCTCACATAAGATTGTCATGTTGTTGGAAAAAATGATTCAGTGTTATTTGTTATAGCACAATAAAGGCCAGGCACATTGGCTCACACCTATAATCCCAGCACTTTGGGAGGCCAAGGAAGATCTCTTGAGGCCAGGAGGTTGAGACCAGCCTGGGCAATACAGTGAGACCCTGTTTCTTAAAAATAAAATGAAAATGGAAATCAGCTGGGCATGGCGGCATGTGTCTGTTGTCCTTCATACTCAGGAGACTGAGGCTGGAGGATTGTTTGAGCCCAAGAGTTAAAGGCTGCAGTGAGCTATGACCATGTCACTATACTCCAGCCTGGACAACAAAGTGTGACTTTGTCTTAAAACAAAAAACGGTACAGCCAACTTTATTTAGAACTATAATAGGTATGGGACTACCGCAATGGGATTTTGCCACGAGGGAGGGAGACTGGGCTCAATTCTGACTACAGCTTGGTCTACTGGGAATTTATAGTCAAGGGGCAGGGGTAGCAGAGGTGGATGGAAAATTACTAAGAGGAAACACCAGGGGACAGAGGGATTCTGGTTAAACTGATCTAACAAGATTCTTGCTGAAGTCAGACTAGGGTGATCAGATTATCAAGAGTAGGGAGCTTTTATTAAAATGACTTAGCAGGGTTCCTACGAAAATAGGATTTTACAAGAAAGTACAGTAGTCTTCCCTTATACTGAAGGGATACACTCCAATACTCCCAGGACATGCCCAGAACCTTGGATAGTACTGAACTCTCTATATAAACATTACATTGTTAATAAAGTTTAAGTTATAAATTAGACACAGTAAGAGATTAACAATAAAAATATAACAATTGTAACCATATACTATAAAATAAAAATTATGTGAATGTGGTCTTTCTCTCTTGTGAAATGTCTTCCTGTCCGGTACTCACCCTCTTCTAACTGACCAGTGGGCAGTACACACAGCACGGACACACTGGACAGGGGGATGGCTCAGGACCCAGGCAGACAAAGCAGGACAGGGAGAAATCTCATCCCACTATCAGACTGGTGCACAATTTAAAACTTAACATTTATTTTTGGAATTTTCCATTTAATATTTTCAGATCATGGTTGACCTGGGGTAACGGAAACCTTTTAAAGTGAAATGGTGGGTAAAGAGGTACAGCCGTACTCAGATGGGCCAAGGAGAAAGCTCAGGAGCCTGACACAAGTTTGCTCAAGTGAAATGTCTCTGACATCACACTGGGCCATTAGCATTAGAACAATTTTACTAAAACAACAAAAAATGTTCAAGTAAATAAAAGAATATTTTAAGTTATACACCAACTAAGGCTTGACGATCAGAACAAGACTCCATGTATAAAAATAAATAAATAAACCAAGGAGACTCCTTGGCTAACAAGGTAGAGAAAGTACATTTAAAATCTGACAGGAAAAGAGAGTTCTAATAATTAATTAGAAATTTTTTTGGACACCCTTATTTTGTGGCAACTAATCAGAAAATAATTAAGTTGAGTGGCACCTGTGGCTCAAGGAGTAGGGTGCCCGCCCCATATACCAGGGCGGGTTCAAGCCTAGCCCAGGACAAAAACTACAAAAAAAAAAAAAAAAAAAAAAGAAAAGAGAAAGAAATTAATTGTTACAAATTAGGAATTTCTAATTTTTTTTTCCCAGCTAAAAATTCTGCATGAGCAATTCACAGTCTGGGAGGTCTACGCTAGATCCAGGATGGCTTGTTTTGACCTCAACACCAAGACTTTTGTTTTATTCAGTTTCACAATTCTTTTTAAAATAAATGCAGGAAACTTTTTTATTACTGGAACGTTTCTAATCCTTGTATTTGTCAACAGTATCAATTATACATCTCCTCCCATTAATTAAAAACATTTCTCTACCACTGGTAAACAGATATACTTTAATTTCGATAAGTTTGTTACATTTCAGATGAACTATAAAAATATAAAATTATAATATTCAGCATGCCTACTCATGAAATTACCTCAAAAGATCCAAAACAAAAACCAATTTACTTTTATTAGAAAGTAAGTCATTCCAGAAAGAAAAAAAAATGTTTAGAATTGGTGACAAGTGAGGGTAAAGCCTCTCTTAAAAAAAAAAAAAATACATAGGGTGGTTGGGCGGCGCCTGTGGCTCACTGAGTAGGGCAACGGCCCCATATGCCAAGGGTGGCGGGTTCAAACCCAGCCCCGGCCAAACTGCAACAGAAAAATAGCCGGGCGTTGTGGCAGGCGCCTGTAGTCCCAGCTGCTCGGGAGGCTGAGGCAAGAGAATCGCATAAGCCCAAGAGTTAGAGGCTGCTGTGAGCCGTGTGACGCCACAGCACTCTACCCAAGGGCGGTACAGTGAGACTCTGCCTCTACAAAAAAAGAAAAAAAAAAAAAAATAGGGCAGCGCCTGTGGCTCAGTCGGTAAGGCGCCGGCCCCATATACTGAGGGTGGCGGGTTCAAACCCAGCCCCGGCCAAAATGCAACAAAAAAATAGCCAGGCGTTGTGATGGGCGCCTGTAGTCCCAGCTACTCGGGAGGCTGAGGCAAGAGAATCGCTTAAGCCCAGGAGTTGGAGGTTGCTGTGAGCCGTGTGACGCCACGGCACTCTACCGAGGGCCATAAAGTGAGACTCTGTCTCTACAAAAAAATATATATATATATATCTAGGGTGGCGCCTGTGGCTCAAACGAGTAGGGCGCTGGCCCCATATGCCGGAGGTTGTGGGTTCAAACCCAGCCCCGGCCAAAACTGCAAAAAAAAAAAAAAAAAAAAAAACAACTAATATAATCCCTAAAGGATTCTCTAGTTGTACAGTAGCCAACACAAGAATTGTTTTGAAGTGAAGACATCTGAGAATAAATGCAAGAAGAGGTTTTCTCTGAACTTTGCACTTTCTGTCTAAAAACCAGATACTCCAAAAAAAAAGAAAGAAAGAAAAAAAGAACTTAATTGTCATAAATTCCCTCCCCTAAAGTTTCATCCACCAGAAAACACTGACTCTCATCACAGGAGAGCAGAGGAAGTTGGCAGCACACTCAAACCAGTACTGTTACAAACTATCCTAACTCCCACCTACTCTTCTCAGGGTCCATTTATCTTCCAGAAGTCATTTGTACTTTCTTTTTTTTTTTTTTTTTGTAGAGACGGAGTCTCACTTTATGGCCCTCGGTAGAGTGCCGTGGCCTCACACAGCTCACAGCAACCTCCAACTCCTGGGCTTAAGCGATTCTCTTGCCTCAGCCTCCCGAGTAGCTGGGACTACAGGCGCCCGCCACAACACCCGGCTATTTTTTGGTTGCAGTTTGGCCGGGGCTGGGTTTGAACCCACCACCCTCGGTATATGGGGCCAGCGCTTTACCGACTGAGCCACAGGCGCCGCCCCATTTGTACTTTCTTAAGTTCTGTCTCTCTCTCTCCCCCCCCAAACCCCCCTCTCCTAAAAAGTCATTTGTTACTCCGGAAAGCCCCTGTTCCCCTCCCTTTCACCTATTAAGGTGACATAATACGCCCTCGAATCTCACTACTGCTTTGGATATTCACATCTTCCTGTGATGTTCTTATACATACGTATATGGGTAAAAGGAAAAGTTAACAACTTTATATGCCTTTTCTCTTATTAACCTGTTTTTGGGGCCAGGTATGGTGGTGGTTCACACCTGTATTTCCAGCACTGTAGGAAGGCAAGGTAGGAGGACTGAATCAGGAGTTTGAGACCACACCAGCCTGAGCAGGAGCGAACCCCTATCTCCACTAAAAATAGAAAAATAAGCAGAGCATTGTAGCAGGTGCCTGTAGTCCCAGTTACTTGGGAGGCTGAGGCAGAAAGATTGCTTAAGCCCAGGAGTTTGAGGATGCAGTGAGCTAGGCTAAGGCTACTGCATTCTAGCCTGGAGCAAGAGAATGAAACTCTGTCTCAAAATAAATAAATGAAAATCTGTCTTTTGTTAGTTTAATTCACATTCACAGCCTCAACCCCCAGTCACTGAGAGAGGCAAAGTTTTCTTCTCCTCCTTAGTATAGTGGTGAGAAAAAAAAAAAGGTTTCCTCCTCTACAATTCTAAGCGCTAGTTGAAGGCTACTGTGAAAGGGAGACTGCGTTCTTCAAGAAGCTACTTTTTTTTTTTTTTTGAGACAGTCTCATTCTCACTGTGTCACTCTGTGTAGAGAGTTATGGTGTCACAGCTCACAGAAACCTCAAACTCCAGCGCTCAAGCAATACTCCTACCTTAGCCTCCAGAGTACCGGCACCACAGGTGCCTACTACCATGCCTGGCTAATTTTTCTTTTTTTTTTTTTTGAGAAAGAGTCTCACTATGTCACTCTCGGTAGAGTGCCCTTGCATCACAGCTCACAGCAACCTCAAACTTTTGGGCTCAAGCGATTCTCTTGCCTCATTCTCCCAAGTAGCTGGGACTCAGGCGTCCCCCACAACGCCTGGCTATTTTGTTGTTGTTGTAATTGCCATTGCTGTTTGGCAGGCCCAGGCCAGGGTTTGAACCCCTGGTGTATGTGGCCAATTCCCTAACCGCTGAGCTACAGACACCGAGCCTAGTTTTTCTATTTTCAGTAGAAAAAGGATCTGGCCCTTGCTCAGGCAATCCACCTGCCTTGGCCTCTCAGAAGGCCAAGACTAAAGGCATGAGCCCCCACACCCAGTTCAAGCAGCTACTCTTCTAAAACTATACTTTGGCTACTGAAATTGAGAATGCTTTTGAGGGCGGCGCCTGTGGCACAGTGAGTAGGGCGCCGGCCCCATATGCTGAGGGTGGCGGGTTCAAATCCAGCCCCGGCCAAACTGCAACAAAAAAAAAAATTAGCCGGGCGTTGTGGCAGGCGCCTGTAGTCCCAGCTACTCGGGAGGCTGAGGCAAGAGAATCGCGTAAGCCCAAGAGTTAGAGGTTGCTGTGAGCCATGTGACGCCACGGCACTCTACCGAGGGTGGTACAGTGAGACTCTGTCTCTACAAAAAACAAAAGAGAATGCTTTTGAATAACAAAAGGTTAAAGAAACATATTGGTGATGCTAGGCTACATTTTCAGAGATTAAAAGCCTTAAGGATCCAAATTATGACAGTAAAATAAAAATTATTCAAATTATGCCAGGCACGGTGGCTCATACCTATAATCCCAGTACTTGGTAGGCTGAGGCAGGTGGATTGCCTGAGCTTACAGGTTCGAGACCAGCCTAAGCCAGAGCAACACCTCATCTCTAAAAATACCTGGGCATTGTGAAGGGTGTCTGTACTCTCAGCTACTTGGGAGGCTGAGACAAGAGAATCGCTTAAGCCCAAGAATTTGAAGTTGCTATGAGCTGTGATGCCATGGCACTCTACCCAGGGTGACAAAGTGAGACTCCATCTCAAAAATAAATAAATAAATATAATTTCTTAAATATCTAATAGCATTATATAAAATCTAATGAATGCACTTCCTCAATACTTTGGCAAATTTGTGATAGAATATGATTTATGGAATAGTGATTCTGATAAAATAACTTCCATTTTTCTTTTTTACATCTTAGTACATGTAACATAATAAGAAATAAATACTTGGTCTGTGAAAATAAATAATTTCAAAGCTATTGAAACCCTGACAGGTGACTGTGATCTGAGTCACGTATGGCCAACGACTTGTGTTCCTTAGATTATAGGTTACTTCATTTCCTACTATTTTTATTCTGTACTATGACAAGAGGGTAAAATGAGGTCAGGGACAAAAATCCCCTGCCTTGTTCATTAATGACCCTTGTTATAGACTAACTTTCCCCTAGTTATCCTATTTTGCTTAGACCAGATGACCTTGTATGAAAAGGCTGTAATCCTGCTAAATATTCCCATCTCTGCCTATGTAAATGAAATCTTCACACTGACTGGGGAACACTTGACTGCGTTCTTTTAGAGGCGGTGTTTCTGGATAGGTCATCCCTCAACTTTGTGCTTGAATAAACTCCCTTTAAGTTAGAATCTGACCCTTTTGATTATTTTAGGTTGACAGGTCTCTGCCCTGGCTCCTGACAGAGTTGTAAAACCCTTATTATTTCTTGAGTGAAAAGGGTGACAGGAGCATCTTCTGGTATAATATTTGGTCTTTGTCCCCATTTCTTCACACAAGAGCCTCTAAGACCTGTGGGATTTGTGGCAAGGTAAGAGTGTCTTTTGTATGCTAATGAGATGACTGATGAATGTAGGGGTCCCTAGACAGCTTCAGGATGTGGCTGGTTGTCAGGAAGATCAAGCCACTTCCACCAAAGCACATTAGAACTTTTTTCTTCTACCCTGCCCTCATCTCCAGAGAGGGGAAAGGGACAGGAGATTGAGCTAATCACCAATGGCCAATGACTTAATGCATCATGTCTATGAGACTGTCATAAAATCTCTGAATGACCTTTCAGGTAGGTGAATGCATCCACATACGGGGTGGATGAGGAGGGGCAAAGTCCACAGGGACAAAAGGTCCTGTATTCAGGGTTCTTCCAGACTTCACCCTCTTCACTTGGCTATTCATTTGTAACCTTCCTAACACCCTTCATAATAAACTGTTACTAGTAAATGAAGTGTTTCCCTGACTTGTGGAGGGGTTGTGTGAACCCTGATTTGTAGCTGAGTTGGTGAGGAAAGCCAGAGCCCAGGACTCACGACTGGCATTTGTAATAGGAAAAAGTTTTGGGGGACAAGCCCTTGACCTGAGGGGTCTGTGCTAACTCTGGGTAGTGGCAGAATGGAATTAAATTGTAGTACACCATTGGTGTCCACAGAAAATTAGAGAATTGCTTGGTGTGGAAAACTCACACATTTGGTATCAGGACTATTGTGAGTAGAAAAACAGTTTTTCTTTAATATGTTACCACTGATTCTTCTAAATTGAATTTGTTTAGAGCTTGGAAGACTGATGATCTAAAAACAATCTAGAAATTATCCACCAACTTTCCTCTCCCTAGGATGCCTAGCTGGTACACATTTCCTAACTCTGGATGAGAAGGACTTTTCCTTTAATAGAAAAAACTGATTGATGTAACTTATAAATGTGGAAGCTACACTTTATTTTCAATTGTCTTTAATTAACCTGACAGATGAAGGCTGGCCTGCCTCACTCTGGACTGCGGGGTTAGAGATGTACATACCCTTTATCAAAGCTGCACTGTTACTGATAGTTGCTTCATTCACTAGAATCATTGCTTGGATATATTCTGTTAAGGAAAGAAAAAAAAAAAGGAATAAAAACATAACCGTCACCTTTATTCATGGCACCAGCCACTGTCCCAAACAATTTACATAATTTATTTCATTTGATCTTCATTATTCCCCTCAGAGGTTAAACTGTTCCAGGTCACTCAGCTAGGACATGGTAGAACTGTATTCAAACTTAGATACGTGTACATACGACTAGTGAAGGATTGAGAAGGAACGCTAAAATAAAAAATAGTACCAACTTTTTGGACAAATACATAATGATGCAATAATAATATTAAGTAAGGATTAAGCAGAGTGTTGGGAAAATTAACTTTAAACCACATGTCCTAATGTAGTGAAGGAGAATTCAATATTGAAGTCTTATGTTCAGCAGCCAACCAGAATCGAACACAAAGAGAAATAATGAGAACTTGGGTGACTGAACCGGAATAGTGATTCTATGCAGAACACCAATTTTGCTTTCCGAAGACTAGTAGAGACGCTCTGTTTAAAGCAGGTTGTATGTACTGCTACATACACATAAAAAACTAGTTGTCTCTGGATGATGGAGTAATGCATAATTTTTCTGGATTTTTTTTTTGTAAATGCCAAATGTCATTATAATGAGTATATTTTACTGTTGTAACATTTCTCGCCAAAAGACATAAAGGTGAAAAAGCAGCCTGAGAGGCGCGGTGCCTGTAGCCCAGTGAGTAGGGCACCAGCTACATACACCAACGCTGGCGGGTTCAAGGCTGGCCCAGGCCTCCTAAAGAACAATGACAACTGCAACCAAAAAAAAGCCAGGCATTGTGGCGGGGCCTATAGTCCCAGCTACTTGGGAGGCTAAGGCAAGAGAATCATTTTAAGCCCAAGAGTTTGAGGTTGCTGTGAGCTGTGACGCAACAGCACTCTACTGAGGGCGACACAGTGAGACTCTGTGTCAAAAAAAAAAAATAATAATAAACACAAAGCAGCCTGAGATAAAAATAAATTCAGTAGCTATTATTCACAAATAACTATATTCACCTAATTTAAAACAACTATGTTGGAAACAGACTTAGACCATACTGACAGAGGGCAACGTTAAGCGTTTACACTGCTTCATACCTTTATTTGTTGCAGACCCATCTTTAATCTTTTGCTTCAGTGTCTGTAGCACATTTTGTACTTTTTCAAATATAAAGTCCACTTTTCCACCATCTTCTAGCTCCATCCAGAAAGTTTTTGCATCATCTGTAATAAAAATAAGTAAAAAGCCCAAAGTTTAATAGAAATGATTTCCCTAAGGGACATGTTTCAAAAAAAAATATCTACTTGGTTTCTAAATAAAATCAATACTCAACTGGTATATCACTTTCCTTAAGGAAAAGACTTTAGCAATAAATGTTTCCCTATTAAAAAGAACTAGACACAAGCCTGTAATCCCAACACTCCGAGAGGGTGGATTGCTTAAGCTCAGGAGCTCGAGACCAGCCTGAGTAAGAATAAGACCCTGTCTCAACTAAAATAAAAACAGAAAAACTAACTGGGTATTGTGGTGCGCTCCTGTACTTGGAAGACTGAGGCAAGAGAACCGCGTGAGCCCAAGAGTTTGAGGTTGCTGTGAGCTGTGGCGCCAGGCACTCTACCCAGGGTGACAAAGTGAGACTCTGTCTTAAAAAAAAAAAAAAAAACTAGACACAAAGACTACGATCTAAGGATCTCATCTATTTCTGCTAATTTTTAAAATACATAATGAAAAGTTTAGGACATTATTTCTTGACTGGAAAACAGAAGGAATGACTCCACGGGGTAGAGAGGTATATGCATTTTTTAATTTTTTGGAGTTTCAGGGAGATAACCTCCACTAGATATGATTTCAGAATGAGGTTTCTCAATGATTAAAACAACTAAATGTCCAACAATACTACCGTTAAAAAAGTGTTCTATGTTAACTTTTTTTTTTTTTTAGAGACAGAGTCTCACTTTATCACCCTCAGTAGAGTGCCGTAGTTTCTCAGCTCACAGCAACCTCCAACTCCTGGGCTTAGGCGATTCTCTTGCCTCAGCCTCCCAAGTACCTAGGACTACAGATGCCCGCCACAACCCTGGCTATTTTTGTTGTTGTTGTTCTTGTTGCAGTTTGACCAGGGCCAGGTTTGAACCCGCCACCCTCTGTATATGGAGCCAGCGCCCTACCCACTCACTGAGCTACAGGTGCTGCCCTGTTAACTATAATTACATGAAGCAAAGCAATGTTTAACATTTTTACTGATAAAGTAATATAAATGAGCAATTTTCTGATACTCAGCAAACACTGTAATCAAAATTTTCCTAGAGAAATATTCCTTTCAAAATTGAAAACAGAAACATGAAAGGTAATTAAAACACATTGGCAAATGTCAAATTTCATACTTACACCACGTTTAAAATTAATAAAAATACTAAAAAATACTGGGAGGCAAAGGTGGGTAGATTGTCTGAGCTCACAGTTTCGAGACCAACCTGAGCCAGAGAGAGACCTTGTCTCTAAAAAGTTGGACGTCTGGTGGGCACCTATAGTCTAGGCTACTCGGGAGACTGAGGCCAGAGAATCGCCTAAGCCCAGGAGTTTGAGGTTGCTGTGGGCTATGACACCATGGCACTCTACGAAGGGTGACAGAGTGAAGCTCTGTCTCAAAAAAATAAAAAACTTAAAAAATATTACTCATTATTTATAAAATATTAAAATATATACAATTATTTAAAATTAATTAATAGGGCCTTAAGAACAGAGGGACATAACATAATAATTGTGTTTTAGAAAGAATACCTGAGTAGGCATTGGGAGGATTAACAAGCAGAAGGTTCAGAGAGTTCACAAAAAATACACTTTCCTTAATACGAATTAAACCCAGAACCTCTAACTTTGCCAATGGAAGGAGAATCTTCATAAGATAAAGGATTTAGGGCGGCGCCTGTGGTTCAGTGAGTAGGGTGCCGGCCCCATATGCCGAGGGTGGCGGATTCAAACCCAGCCCCGGCCAAACTGCAACCAAAAAATAGCTGGGCGTTGTGGCAGGCGCTTGTAGTCCCAGCTGCTCGGGAGGCTGAGGCAAGAGAATCGGGTAAGCTGGAGGTTGCTGTGAGCCGTGTGACGCCACGGCACTCTACCCGAGGGCGATAAAGTGAAACTCCGTCTCTACAAAAAAAAAAAAAAAAGATAAAGGACTTAGACATCAGAGCCCTGAATACCACTGGGAAATTCACCCTACCCAAAGGAGAACTCTAATTCGGGCTGCTGCCAACACAGTGGCCTCAGGAGGAGTGCTGTTTCCCTGCTAACACTCTGCTCTGACGTGCACTACGTAAGACTAAGTACACTTTTTAATTCCCCACAGCACAGCTCAGTTAAGGTCTGAAACAAATGCAGTGTGAAAAGACAAAACGAGGGGCAGTTAGGGCTTGTGATGCAGGTAAGGGCCATGACGTGGAGGCCTTGTGTGCCAGGTCAGTTTCACTTTTCTACATAAACCTACTCAAGACGGGTAAGCAGTTTACACCACAAGTTCCTTGAAAAGATCACTCAGTGGCAATGAGAGGGGTCAAGAATGCCTTCCATTCTTCTTTGTGCAACCACATGGATAATAATGCTGTTCACTGCAGTAGAAAATAAAGGCAGAGGGACAGGGAGAGGCTGAGTGAGCAGACTGGATACACAGGCTCCAGAGGAAAAGCTGGGTCAGAAATTTTCAGACATTTTGCAGTCATTTAGTAAAAATGGTGAAGCATCACAGAGCTGACGGGATTCTTTAGGCAGAATGTACAGAACAAGAAGCGTCTTCTGTAGACACCAACATGTAAGGATGAACACAGGAGAGAGGAATCACAGAGACCTAGAGGGAGAAAGGAAACCCAGGAGAGTGGTGTTGCAGGAGTCTAGGGAAAAATGGGAGTGGTGATTAACCACCGTGGCTTCGGAGCTGACATGCATTTGGGTCTGAACCCCAGTACTGCCGTTTAGTGGGAACCTATCTATAAAACAGAAGAGTAACGGCAGCATGTATCTGAAAGAGCTGATGTTCAGACAAGCATATAGCAGTTAGCAAGAAATTACTGTGTATTACTTAATAGCGAATAGGATCTTAGGGAAAAGGAATTAATCTTTTATTGTAGAATTTTAGAAATCACTCAGCTTAGAGAGGAAAATATTCTTTGAAGTGGGGCTTTCCCAGAAAGCTACAATCATTACATTTTTCACTGATAATCAACAAAAATTACTGCATTTAGGGAAAATTATTTTCAAAGCATTTATCATGTTTCTTTTAATTGACATGAGTCAATACTCTGTAACAGGGATTCATCTTTTTTTTTTTTTTTTATTGCTCTCGGTGGAGTACTGTAGCGTCACAGCTCATAGCAACCTCCAACTCCTGGGCTTAGGCAATTCTCTTGCCTCAGCCTCCACAGTAGCTGGGACTACAGGCACCCGCCACAACGCCCAGCTATTTTTTCTTGCAGTTTGGCCAGGGCTGGGTTTGAACCTGCTATCCTCGGTATGGGGCCGGCGCCCAGGGATTCCTCTTTATTCAAAGTGGGAATCAAGATGGGAAGGATTTTCAAAGCCTTTAAAAATAGTCCTTGGTAGGCAGCGCCTGTGGCTCAGTCAGTAAGGCGCCGGCCCCATATACCGAGGGTGGCGGGTTCAAGCCCGGCCCCAGCTGAACTGCAACCAAAAAATAGCTGGGCGTTGTGGTGGGCGCCTGTAGTCCCAGCTACTCGGGAGGCTGAGGCATGAGAATCGCTTAAGCCCAGGAGTTGGAGGTTGCTGTGAGCTGTGTGATGCCATGGCACTCTACTGTGGGCCATAAAGTGAGACTGTCTCTACAAAAATAAAAAAATAAAAAATAAATAGTCCTTGGTAGCATTAAAGTCTTCTGGTATGTTTAACTCTGTCCTAACCTGTAAAGGTCAGCAATCGGGACTCACTTTTTATTTTTCAGTGACTATCATTTAAAATTGTCTTAGAAATGCAAATACATGCTACTAAATTATTCCATAGGAAATACTTAAAATTTATTATTTAAAAAGTAAGCAGTAAATGCTTAGTTTTAAAACTAACAAAGAAAACACTGGCAATTAAAGTTTAAGAAAGCAAAGCCAATCAAATACTGCAACTATCTGATTCTATAATAAATGTAACTTAAGCAATTCATACTTATTTGTTCCAGGTTTTATTTTTTTGAGACAGAGTTTTACTGTCACCCTAGGTAGCGTTCTGTGGTATAATAGCTCACAACAATCTCAAACTCAGTCATCTTGCCTGAGCCTCCTGACTAGCTGGGACTATAGGCACCCACCACAACGCCCGGCTAGTCTTTCTGTTTTTAGTAGAGAGGGGGTCTTGCTCTTGCTCAAACTGGTCTCAAACTCCTAAACTCAAGTGATCCTTCCATCTCGGCCTCTCAGAGTGCTGGGATCATAGGTGAGAGTCACTATGCCTCACCTTGGTCCAGGTTTTAAACAAATACACTGCTCTTTAGGACACCTTTATTATCCACAGTAAGGTTTAATTCTCATTAAAATGGTGCTTGTTTCTCATGTCTTCCCTCTTAATCATTTTCTATGTCTACTGTAGCTTCTTGCTACAGTAATATTAAGGCAAAAAGTAACTAAACTTTCTGATAAATGAAACTAACTGATCAGTTAGCAACTTCAAGGCACGAAGAAACTAATGAGAATCACAAGACATTTGGGTGACTTTTGCTTCAACTGCAGACAGTATAGAAGGTTACTTCAATACAAACAGTTTTAGTTTCTTGCTTCTGATCTTTATTTGTGCATGGTATGCATGCTCAGAGTTATAACCTAAACCTGTAATATTTCAGTATATTTTACTAGAAGATATTTAAAAGGAACACAGAAGATACTTGAAGATCAATTAAATATACTTATATTGCTACTTGTCTCCAGAAATACAGAATACCATCTTCATTGTTCAAATTTAACTGTTTAACTGTTCAGATTTGCTCTTTTAAGGCCAGGCACAATGGTTCACACCTTGTAATCCTAGCACTCTGGGAGGTCTAGGTGGGAGGATCGCTTGAGCTGAGGAGTTTGAGACCAGCCTGAGCAAGAGTGAGACCCCGTCCCTACCAAAAATAGAAAAATTAGCTGGACCTTGTGGCAGGCTCCTGTAGTCCCAGCTACTGGGAGGCTGAGGCAGGACTGCTTAAGCCAGGAATTTGAGGTTGCTATGAGCTAGGCTGATGCCATGGCAGTCTAGCCTGGGTGACAGAATGAGACTGTTTACCCACAAATCATATTGATGAGAGTTCATTTCCTACACGAATATTTATGGAACACTTACCAAACACATTGATAATGACCTCAATACACAGAAAAACATATTGTGTACTCCAGGGTCCTCGTCTAGAGGATCTCTAAGGCATCCTTGGGCCTGTGATCAGAAAAATGGGGTCTGTAAACCCCTGGGGGTCGCCAAATTCTTTCAGAGAATACATGAGGTCAAGCTATTTGAAAAACAGTATGAATACATTTGCCTTTTTTATTGTATTAACATTAACTAGTAGTACAAAAGCATTAGTGAGTCTAATTGCTAGTGTATTAGGATGAATCAAGGCAGTGGCACTGAACTACCAGTAAGTCATTGGGATTTTTACCACCAATTTCACCTAAGAATGTCTTTGATAAAGCAATATAAATGATTGCAATCATTCATATAGCCATTATAGTACAAGGAAAAGCATTAGTGTGATTATTCGATGTATAAACTGACCTAGCTGATTTCCTTTTTTTAATAGAAGACCATTTTTACTTAAAAGAACCACTAATAGGCCAGGTGCAGTGGGTCAGGCTTGTAATGCTAGCACTCTGGGAGTTTGAAGTGGGTGGATTAGTTGAGCTCCCAAATTTGAGACCAGTCTGAGAAAGACCAAGACCTGGCCAGTCTCTACTAAAAACACAAAAACACTAGCTGGGCGTGGTGTCATATACCTACAGTCCCAGCTACTCAGGAGGCGGAGGCAAGAGAATCGCTTGAGCCCAAGAGTTTCAGGTTGTTGTGAGCTGTGACGCCACAGTACTCTACTGTGGGCGACATAGTGAGAGTCTGTCTCAAAAAAAAAAAAAAAAGAAATTTTAGAAACTTTCATCTGTCAGCCTTAAAGTTTCTCAATGTTTAGCCACCTTTTTTTTTTTTTTTTTGTAGAGACAGAGTCTCACTGTACTGCCCTCAGTAGAGTGCCGTGGCGTCACACAGCTCACAGCAGCCTCTAACTCTTGGGCTTAAGCGATTCTCTTGCCTCAGCCTCCCGAGCAGCTGGGACTACAGGTGCCTGCCATAGCACCCGGCTATTTTTTTGTTGCAGTTTGGCTGGGGCTGGGTTTGAACCCGCCACCCTCGGCATATGGGGCCGGTGCCCTACTCACTGAGCCACAGGCACCGCCCCGTTTAACCACCTTTTTAATAAAATCAGTAGCAATATCAACAAAA